>NC_090928.1:525198994-526403994 GCF_040938575.1 Ambystoma mexicanum | reverse complement strand
CCAAACTCCACCTGAGCCTATGATTACACAGCATCCTATCTGTGGAAAACGGCAGTGCAGGGATAGGGAAGAAAACTATAGGCATCCAAAGGAGCCTGGCTAGCTCAGTCGGTAGAGCATGAGACTCTTAATCTCAGGGTCGTGGGTTCGAGCCCCACGTTGGGCGAAAACAACTAAAATTTTAGTGCTTTTTGACCAATAAAATAGATATTGAAAGTCTCTTCACAATATTTGCAATATTTTCATTGCTAACATGCAATATATGAATGCATGTCTGGATGATGTGTAATCGGGCAATACCATACCTTAATGTATTCACTGTAAAAGAAAAAGTATGTATCATCTTACTATAAAATAAAGTGGAGAAAACACAAATAAGACTTTTTTTTCACACAGGTTTAATCGGCTATTTCCTGATATTCTTCAATGCGTTCTGATATTGACTGGTAATTGTGTTTGATACTTTCTTAGACTATTTCTGCCTCTGGCTGATGTGTATTTTCTTTCCAAACTCCACCTGAGCCTATGATTACACAGCATCCTAGCTGTGGAAAACGGCAGTGCAGGGATAGGGAAGAAAACTATAGGCATCCAAAGGAGCCCGGCTAGCTCAGTGGGTAGAGCATGAGACTCTTAATCTCAGGGTCGTGGGTTCAAGCCCCAAGTTGGGCGAAAACAATTAAAATTTTAGTGCTTTTTGACAAAAAAGAGAAATTGAAAGTCTCTTCACAATATTTGCAATATTTTCATTGTTAACATGCAATATATGAATGCATGTCTACATGATGTGTAATGGGGCAATACCATACCTTAATGTATTCACTGTAAAAGAAAAAGTATGTATCATCTTACTATAAAATAAAGGGTGAGAAAACACAAATAAGACTTTTTTCCACACATTTTTAATCGGCTATTTCCTGATATTCTTCAATGCGTTCTGATATTGACTGGTAATTGTGTTTGATACTTTCTTAGACTATTTCTGCCTCTGGCTGATGTGTATTTTCTTTCCAAACTCCACCTGAGCCTATGATTACACAGCATCCTATCTGTGGAAAACGGCAGTGCAGGGATAGGGAAGAAAAATATAGGCACCAAATGAGCCCGGCTAGCTCAGTGGGTAGAGCATGAGACTCTTACTCTCAGGGTCGTGGGTTGGACCCCCACATTGGGTGAAAAAAGCTATAATATTAGTACTTTTTGTCAAAAAAGAGAGAAATTGAAAGTCTCTTCACAATATTTGCAATATTTTCATTGTTAATATGCAATATATGAATGCATGTCTACATGATGTGTAATGGGGCAATACCATACCTTAATGTATTCACTGTAAAAGAAAAAGTATCTATCATCTTACTATAAAATAAAGTGGAGAAAACACAAATAAGACTTTTTTTTCACACAGGTTTAATCGGCTATTTCCTGATATTCTTCAATGCCTTCTGATATTGACTGGTAATTGTGTTTGATACTTTCTTAGACTATTTCTGCCTCTGGCTGATGTGTATTTTCTTTCCAAACTCCACCAGAGCCTATGATTACACAGCATCCTATCTGTGGAAAACGGCAGTGCAGGGATAGGGAAGAAAACTATAGGCATCCAAAGGAGACCGGCTAGCTCAGCGGGTAGAGCATGAGACTCTTAATCTCAGGGTCGTGGGTTCAAGCCCCACCTTGGACAAAAACTACTATATTTTTAGTGCTTTTCGACAAAAAAGAGAGACATTGAAAGTCTCTTCACAATATTTGCAGTATTTTCATTGTTAAAGTTGAATATATGAATACATGTCAGGATGATGTTTAATGTGCCAATACCATACCTTAATGTATTCACTGTAAAAGAAAAAGTATGTATCATCTTATTATAAAATAAAGTGGAGAAAACACAAATAAGACTTTTTTTTCACACAGGTTCAGTCAGCTATTTCCTGATATTCTTCAAAGCGTTCTGATATTGACTGGTAATTGTGTTTGATACTTTCTTAGACTATTTCTGCCTCTGGCTGATGTGTATTTTCTTTCCAAACTCCACCAGAGCCTATGATTACACAGCATCCTATCTGTGGAAAACGGCAGTGCAGGGAAATGGAAGAAAACTATAGGCATCCAAAGGAGCCCGGCTAGCTTAGTCGGTAGAGCATGAGACTCTTAATCTCAGGGTCGTGGGTTCGAGCCCCACGTTGGGCGAAAACAACTAAAGTTTTAGTACTTTTTGACCAAAAAAATAGATATTGAAAGTCTCTTCACAATATTTGCAATATTTTCATTGTTAACATGCAATATATGAATGAATGTCTGGATGATGTGTAATGGGGCAATACCATACCTTAATGTATTCACTGTAAAAGAAAAAGTATCTATCATCTTACTATAAAATAAAGTGGAGAAAACACAAATAAGACTTTTTTTTCACACAGGTTTAATCGGCTATTTCCTGATATTCTTCAATGCCTTCTGATATTGACTGGTAATTGTGTTTGATACTTTCTTAGACTATTTCTGCCTCTGGCTGATGTGTATTTTCTTTCCAAACTCCACCTGAGCCTATGATTACACAGCATCCTATCTGTGGAAAACGGCAGTGCAGGGATAGGGAACAAAACTATAGGCATCCAAAAGAGCCCGGCTAGCTCAGTGGGTAGAGCATGAGACTCTTAATCTCAGGGTCGTGGGTTCAAGCCCCACGTTGGGCGAAAACAATTAAAATTTTAGTGCTTTTTGACAAAAAAGAGAAATTGAAAGTCTCTTCACAATATTTGGAATATTTTCATTGTTAACATGCAATATATGAATGCATGTCTGGATGATGTTTAATGGGGCAATACCATACCTTAATGTATTCACTGTATAAGAAAAAGTATGTATCATCTTATTATAAAATAAAGTGGAGAAAACACAAATAAGACTTTTTTTTCACACAGGTTTAATCAGCTATTTCCTGATATTCTTCAATGTGTTCTGATATTGACTGGTAATTGTGTTTGATACTTTCTTAGACTATTTCTGCCTCTGGCTGATGTGTATTTTCTTTCCAAACTCCACCTGAGCCTATGATTACACAGCATCCTATCTGTGGAAAACGGCAGTGCAGGGATAGGGAAGAAAACTATAGGCATCCAAAGGAGCCTGGCTAGCTCAGTCGGTAGAGCATGAGACTCTTAATCTCAGGGTCGTGGGTTCGAGCCCCACGTTGGGCGAAAACAACTAAAATTTTAGTGCTTTTTGACCAATAAAATAGATATTGAAAGTCTCTTCACAATATTTGCAATATTTTCATTGCTAACATGCAATATATGAATGCATGTCTGGATGATGTGTAATCGGGCAATACCATACCTTAATGTATTCACTGTAAAAGAAAAAGTATGTATCATCTTACTATAAAATAAAGTGGAGAAAACACAAATAAGACTTTTTTTTCACACAGGTTTAATCGGCTATTTCCTGATATTCTTCAATGCGTTCTGATATTGACTGGTAATTGTGTTTGATACTTTCTTAGACTATTTCTGCCTCTGGCTGATGTGTATTTTCTTTCCAAACTCCACCTGAGCCTATGATTACACAGCATCCTAGCTGTGGAAAACGGCAGTGCAGGGATAGGGAAGAAAACTATAGGCATCCAAAGGAGCCCGGCTAGCTCAGTGGGTAGAGCATGAGACTCTTAATCTCAGGGTCGTGGGTTCAAGCCCCAAGTTGGGCGAAAACAATTAAAATTTTAGTGCTTTTTGACAAAAAAGAGAAATTGAAAGTCTCTTCACAATATTTGCAATATTTTCATTGTTAACATGCAATATATGAATGCATGTCTACATGATGTGTAATGGGGCAATACCATACCTTAATGTATTCACTGTAAAAGAAAAAGTATGTATCATCTTACTATAAAATAAAGGGTGAGAAAACACAAATAAGACTTTTTTCCACACATTTTTAATCGGCTATTTCCTGATATTCTTCAATGCGTTCTGATATTGACTGGTAATTGTGTTTGATACTTTCTTAGACTATTTCTGCCTCTGGCTGATGTGTATTTTCTTTCCAAACTCCACCTGAGCCTATGATTACACAGCATCCTATCTGTGGAAAACGGCAGTGCAGGGATAGGGAAGAAAAATATAGGCACCAAATGAGCCCGGCTAGCTCAGTGGGTAGAGCATGAGACTCTTACTCTCAGGGTCGTGGGTTGGACCCCCACATTGGGTGAAAAAAGCTATAATATTAGTACTTTTTGTCAAAAAAGAGAGAAATTGAAAGTCTCTTCACAATATTTGCAATATTTTCATTGTTAATATGCAATATATGAATGCATGTCTACATGATGTGTAATGGGGCAATACCATACCTTAATGTATTCACTGTAAAAGAAAAAGTATCTATCATCTTACTATAAAATAAAGTGGAGAAAACACAAATAAGACTTTTTTTTCACACAGGTTTAATCGGCTATTTCCTGATATTCTTCAATGCCTTCTGATATTGACTGGTAATTGTGTTTGATACTTTCTTAGACTATTTCTGCCTCTGGCTGATGTGTATTTTCTTTCCAAACTCCACCAGAGCCTATGATTACACAGCATCCTATCTGTGGAAAACGGCAGTGCAGGGATAGGGAAGAAAACTATAGGCATCCAAAGGAGACCGGCTAGCTCAGCGGGTAGAGCATGAGACTCTTAATCTCAGGGTCGTGGGTTCAAGCCCCACCTTGGACAAAAACTACTATATTTTTAGTGCTTTTCGACAAAAAAGAGAGACATTGAAAGTCTCTTCACAATATTTGCAGTATTTTCATTGTTAAAGTTGAATATATGAATACATGTCAGGATGATGTTTAATGTGCCAATACCATACCTTAATGTATTCACTGTAAAAGAAAAAGTATGTATCATCTTATTATAAAATAAAGTGGAGAAAACACAAATAAGACTTTTTTTTCACACAGGTTCAGTCAGCTATTTCCTGATATTCTTCAAAGCGTTCTGATATTGACTGGTAATTGTGTTTGATACTTTCTTAGACTATTTCTGCCTCTGGCTGATGTGTATTTTCTTTCCAAACTCCACCAGAGCCTATGATTACACAGCATCCTATCTGTGGAAAACGGCAGTGCAGGGAAATGGAAGAAAACTATAGGCATCCAAAGGAGCCCGGCTAGCTTAGTCGGTAGAGCATGAGACTCTTAATCTCAGGGTCGTGGGTTCGAGCCCCACGTTGGGCGAAAACAACTAAAGTTTTAGTACTTTTTGACCAAAAAAATAGATATTGAAAGTCTCTTCACAATATTTGCAATATTTTCATTGTTAACATGCAATATATGAATGAATGTCTGGATGATGTGTAATGGGGCAATACCATACCTTAATGTATTCACTGTAAAAGAAAAAGTATCTATCATCTTACTATAAAATAAAGTGGAGAAAACACAAATAAGACTTTTTTTTCACACAGGTTTAATCGGCTATTTCCTGATATTCTTCAATGCCTTCTGATATTGACTGGTAATTGTGTTTGATACTTTCTTAGACTATTTCTGCCTCTGGCTGATGTGTATTTTCTTTCCAAACTCCACCTGAGCCTATGATTACACAGCATCCTATCTGTGGAAAACGGCAGTGCAGGGATAGGGAACAAAACTATAGGCATCCAAAAGAGCCCGGCTAGCTCAGTGGGTAGAGCATGAGACTCTTAATCTCAGGGTCGTGGGTTCGAGCCCCACGTTGGGCGGAAACAACTAAAATTTTAGTGCTTTTTGACCAATAAAATAGATATTGAAAGTCTCTTCACAATATTTGCAATATTTTCATTGATAACATGCAATATATGAATGCATGTCTGGATGATGTGTAATCGGGCAATACCATACCTTAATGTATTCACTGTAAAAGAAAAAGTATGTATCATCTTACTATAAAATAAAGTGGAGAAAACACAAATAAGACTTTTTTTTCACACAGGTTTAATCGGCTATTTCCTGATATTCTTCAATGCGTTCTGATATTGACTGGTAATTGTGTTTGATACTTTCTTAGACTATTTCTGCCTCTGGCTGATGTGTATTTTCTTTCCAAACTCCACCTGAGCCTATGATTACACAGCATCCTATCTGTGGAAAACGGCAGTGCAGGGATAGGGAAGAAAACTATAGGCATCCAAAGCAGCCCGGCTAGCTCAGTGGGTAGAGCATGAGACTCTTAATCTCAGGGTCGTGGGTTCAAGCATCAAGTTGGGCGAAAACAATTAAAATTTTAGTGCTTTTTGACAAAAAAGAGAAATTGAAAGTCTCTTCACAATATTTGCAATATTTTCATTGTTAACATGCAATATATGAATGCATGTCTACATGATGTGTAATGGGGCAATACCATACCTTAATGTATTCACTGTAAAAGAAAAAGTATGTATCATCTTACTATAAAATAAAGGGTGAGAAAACACAAATAAGACTTTTTTTCCACACATTTTTAATCGGCTATTTCCTGATATTCTTCAATGCGTTCTGATATTGACTGGTAATTGTGTTTGATACTTTCTTAGACTATTTCTGCCTCTGGCTGATGTGTATTTTCTTTCCAAACTCCACCTGAGCCTATGATTACACAGCATCCTATCTGTGGAAAACGGCAGTGCAGGGATAGGGAAGAAAACTATAGGCACCAAATGAGCCCGGCTAGCTCAGTGGGTAGAGCATGAGACTCTTACTCTCAGGGTCGTGGGTTGGACCCCCACATTGGGTGAAAAAAGCTATAATATTAGTACTTTTTGTCAAAAAAGAGAGAAATTGAAAGTCTCTTCACAATATTTGCAATATTTTCATTGTTAATATGCAATATATGAATGCATGTCTACATGATGTGTAATGGGGCAATACCATACCTTAATGTATTCACTGTAAAAGAAAAAGTATGTATCATTTTACTATAAAATAAAGTGGAGAAAACACAAATAAGACTTTTTTTTCACACAGGTTCAGTCAGCTATTTCCTGATATTCTTCAAAGCGTTCTGATATTGACTGGTAATTGCGTTTGATACTTTCTTCGACTATTTCTGCCTCTGGCTGTTGTGTATATTCTTTCCAAACTCCACCTGAGCCTATGATTACACAGCATTCTATCTGTGGAAAACGGCAGTGCCGGGATAGGGAAGAAAATTCTAGGCATTCAAAGGAGCCCGGCTAGCTCAGTCGGTAGAGCATGAGACTCTTGATCTCAGGGTCGTGGGTTCGAGCCCCACGTTGGGCGAAAACAAGTAAAATTTGAGTGCTTTTTGACCAAAAAAATAGATATTGAAAGTTTCTTCACAATATTTGCAATATTTTCATTGTCAACATGCAAAATATGAATGCATGCCTGGATGATGTGTAATGGGGCAATACCATACCTTAATGTATTCACTGTAAATGAAAAAGTATGTATCATCTTAGTATAAAATAAAGTTGAGAAAACACAAATAAGACTTTTTTTTCACACAGGTTTAATCGGCTATTTCCTGATATTCTTCAATGCGTTCTGATATTGACTGGTAATTGTGTTTGATACTTTCTTAGACTATTTCTGCCTCTGGCTGATGTGTATTTTCTTTCCAAACTCCACCTGAGCCTATGATTACACAGCATCCTATCTGTGGAAAACGGCAGTGCAGGGATAGGGAAGAAAACTATAGGCATCCAAAGGAGCCCGGCTAGCTCAGTCGGTAGAGCATGCGACTCTTGATCTCAGGGTCGTAGGTTCGAGCCCCACGTTGGGCGAAAACAACTAAAATTTTAGTGCTTTTTGACCAAAAAAATAGATATTGAAAGTCTCTTCACAATATTTGCAATATTTTCATTGTTAACATGCAATATATGAATGCATGTCTACATGATGTGTAATGGGGCAATACCATACCTTAATGTATTCACTGTAAAAGAAAAAGTATGTATCATCTTACTATAAAATGAAGGGTGAGAAAACACAAATAAGACTTTTTTCCACACATTTTTAATCGGCTATTTCCTGATATTCTTCAATGCGTTCTGATATTGACTGGTAATTGTGTTTGATACTTTCTTAGACTATTTCTGCCTCTGGCTGATGTGTATTTTCTTTCCAAACTCCACCAGAGCCTATGATTACACAGCATCCTATCTGTGGAAAACGGCAGTGCAGGGATAGGGAAGAAAACTATAGGCATCCAAAGGAGCCCGGCTAGCTCAGCGGGTAGAGCATGAGACTCTTAATCTCAGGGTCGTGGGTTCAAGCCCCATGTTGGACAAAAACTACTATTTTTTTAGTGTTTTTCGACAAAAAAGAGAGACATTGAAAGTCTCTTCACAATATTTGCAGTATTTTCATTGTTAAAGTTG
This sequence comes from Ambystoma mexicanum, assembly GCF_040938575.1. Taxonomy (NCBI): domain Eukaryota; kingdom Metazoa; phylum Chordata; class Amphibia; order Caudata; family Ambystomatidae; genus Ambystoma; species Ambystoma mexicanum. The sequence continues at coordinate 526,395,651 of NC_090928.1, read as the reverse complement.
AATATATGAATACATGTCAGGATGATGTTTAATGTGCCAATACCATACCTTAATGTATTCACTGTAAAAGAAAAAGTATCTATCATCTTACTATAAAATAAAGTGGAGAAAACACAAATAAGACTTTTTTTTCACACAGGTTTAATCGGCTATTTCCTGATATTCTTCAAAGCGTTCTGATATTGACTGGTAATTGTGTTTGATACTTTCTTAGACTATTTCTGCCTCTGGCTGATGTGTATTTTCTTTCCAAACTCCACCTGAGCCTATGATTACACAGCATCCTATCTGTGGAAAACGGCAGTGCCAGGATAGGGAAGAAAATTATAGTCACCCAAAGGAGCCCGGCTAGCTCAGTTGGTAGAGCATGAGACTCTTAATCTCAGGGTCGTGGGTTCGAGTTCCACGTTGGGCGAAAACAACTAAAATTTTAGTGCTTTTTGACCAAAAAAATAGATATTGAAAGTCTCTTCACAATATTTGCAATATTTTCATTGTTAACATGCAATATATGAATGCATGTCTGGATGATGTGTAATGGGGCAATACCATACCTTAATGCATTCACTGTAAAAGAAAAAGTATGTATCATCTTATTATAAAATAAAGTGGAGAAAACACAAATAAGACTTTTTTTTCACACAGGTTCAGTCAGCTATTTCCTGATATTCTTCAAAGCGTTCTGATATTGACTGGTAATTGTGTTTGATACTTTCTTAGACTATTTCTGCCTCTGGCTGATGTGTATTTTCTTTCCAAACTCCACCAGAGCCTATGATTACACAGCATCCTATCTGTGGAAAACGGCAGTGCAGGGAAATGGAAGAAAACTATAGGCATCCAAAGGAGCCCGGCTAGCTCAGTAGGTAGAGCATGAGACTCTTAATCTCAGGGTCGTGGGTTCAAGCCCCACGTTGGACAAAAACTACTATATTTTTAGTGCTTTTCGACAAAAAAGAGAGACATTGAAAGTCTCTTCACAATATTTGCAGTATTTTCATTGTTAAAGTTGAATATATGAATACATGTCAGGATGATGTTTAATGTGCCAATACCATACCTTAATGTATTCACTGTAAAAGAAAAAGTATCTATCATCTTACTATAAAATAAAGTGGAGAAAACACAAATAAGACTTTTTTTTCACACAGGTTTAATCGGCTATTTCCTGATATTCTTCAAAGCGTTCTGATATTGACTGGTAATTGTGTTTGATACTTTCTTAGACTATTTCTGCCTCTGGCTGATGTGTATTTTCTTTCCAAACTCCACCTGAGCCTATGATTACACAGCATCCTATCTGTGGAAAACGGCAGTGCCAGGATAGGGAAGAAAATTATAGGCACCCAAAGGAGCCCGGCTAGCTCAGTTGGTAGAGCATGAGACTCTTAATCTCAGGGTAGTGGGTTCGAGTTCCACGTTGGGCGAAAACAACTAAAATTTTAGTGCTTTTTGACCAAAAAAAATAGATATTGAAAGCCTCTTCACAATATTTGCAATATTTTCATTATTAACATGCAATATATGAATGCATGTCTGGATGATGTGTAATGGGGCAATACCATACCTTAATGTATTCACTGTAAAAGAAAAAGTATGTATCATCTTACTATAAAATAAAGTGGAGAAAACACAAATAAGACTTTTTTTTCACACAGGTTTAATCGTCTATTTCCTGATATTCTTCAATGCATTCTGATATTGACTGGTAATTGTGTTTGATACTTTCTTAGACTATTTCTGCCTCTGGCTGATGTGTATTTTCTTTCCAAACTCCACCAGAGCCTATGATTACACAGCATCCTATCTGTGGAAAACGGCAGTGCAGGGATAGGGAAGAAAACTATAGGCATCCAAAGGAGCCCGGCTAGCTCAGCGGGTAGAGCATGAGACTCTTAATCTCAGGGTCGTGGGTTCAAGCCCCACGTTGGACAAAAACTACTATATTTTTAGTGCTTTTCGACAAAAAAGAGAGACATTGAAAGTCTCTTCACAATATTTGCAGTATTTTCATTGTTAAAGTTGAATATATGAATACATGTCAGGATGATGTTTAATGTGCCAATACCATACCTTAATGTATTCACTGTAAAAGAAAAAGTATCTATCATCTTACTATAAAATAAAGTGGAGAAAACACAAATAAGACTTTTTTTTCACACAGGTTTAATCGGCTATTTCCTGATATTCTTCAAAGCGTTCTGATATTGACTGGTAATTGTGTTTGATACTTTCTTAGACTATTTCTGCCTCTGGCTGATGTGTATTTTCTTTCCAAACTCCACCTGAGCCTATGATTACACAGCATCCTATCTGTGGAAAACGGCAGTGCCAGGATAGGGAAGAAAATTATAGGCACCCAAAGGAGCCCGGCTAGCTCAGTTGGTAGAGCATGAGACTCTTAATCTCAGGGTCGTGGGTTCGAGTTCCACGTTGGGCGAAAACAACTAAAATTTTAGTGCTTTTTGACCAAAAAAATAGATATTGAAAGTCTCTTCACACTATTTGCAATATTTTCATTGTTAACATGCAATATATGAATGCATGTCTGGATGATGTGTAATGGGGCAATACCATACCTTAATGTATTCACTGTAAAAGAAAAAGTATGTATCATCTTATTATAAAATAAAGTGGAGAAAACACAAATAAGACTTTTTTTTCACACAGGTTCAGTCAGCTATTTCCTGATATTCTTCAAAGCGTTCTGATATTGACTGGTAATTGTGTTTGATACTTTCTTAGACTATTTCTGCCTCTGGCTGATGTGTATTTTCTTTCCAAACTCCACCAGAGCCTATGATTACACAGCATCCTATCTGTGGAAAACGGCAGTGCAGGGAAATGGAAGAAAACTATAGGCATCCAAAGGAGCCCGGCTAGCTTAGTCGGTAGAGCATGAGACTCTTAATCTCAGGGTCGTGGGTTCGAGCCCCACGTTGGGCGAAAACAACTAAAATTTTAGTACTTTTTGACCAAAAAAATAGATATTGAAAGTCTCTTCACAATATTTGCAATATTTTCATTGTTAACATGCAATATATGAATGAATGTCTGGATGATGTGTAATGGGGCAATACCATACCTTAATGTATTCACTGTAAAAGAAAAAGTATCTATCATCTTACTATAAAATAAAGTGGAGAAAACACAAATAAGACTTTTTTTTCACACAGGTTTAATCGGCTATTTCCTGATATTCTTCAATGCGTTCTGATATTGACTGGTAATTGTGTTTGATACTTTCTTAGACTATTTCTGCCTCTGGCTGATGTGTACTTTCTTTCCAAACTCCACCTGAGCCTATGATTACACAGCATCCTATCTGTGGAAAACGGCAGTGCAGGGATAGGGAAGAAAACTATAGGCGTCCAAAGGAGCCCGGCTAGCTCAGTCGGTAGAGCATGAGACTCTTAATCTCAGGGTCGTGGGTTCGAGCCCCACGTTGGGCGAAAACAACTAAAATTTTAGTACTTTTTGACCAAAAAAATAGATATTGAAAGTCTCTTCACAATATTTGCAATATTTTCATTGTTAACATGCAATATATGAATGAATGTCTGGATGATGTGTAATGGGGCAATACCATACCTTAATGTATTCACTGTAAAAGAAAAAGTATCTATCATCTTACTATAAAATAAAGTGGAGAAAACACAAATAAGACTTTTTTTTCACACAGGTTTAATCGGCTATTTCCTGATATTCTTCAATGCCTTCTGATATTGACTGGTAATTGTGTTTGATACTTTCTTAGACTATTTCTGCCTCTGGCTGATGTGTATTTTCTTTCCAAACTCCACCTGAGCCTATGATTACACAGCATCCTATCTGTGGAAAACGGCAGTGCAGGGATAGGGAACAAAACTATAGGCATCCAAAAGAGCCCGGCTAGCTCAGTGGGTAGAGCATGAGACTCTTAATCTCAGGGTCGTGGGTTCAAGCCCCACGTTGGGCGAAAACAATTACAATTTTAGTGCTTTTTGACAAAAAAGAGAAATTGAAAGTCTCTTCACAATATTTGGAATATTTTCATTGTTAACATGCAATATATGAATGCATGTCTGGATGATGTTTAATGGGGCAATACCATACCTTAATGTATTCACTGTATAAGAAAAAGTATGTATCATCTTATTATAAAATAAAGTGGAGAAAACACAAATAAGACTTTTTTTTCACACAGGTTTAATCAGCTATTTCCTGATATTCTTCAATGTGTTCTGATATTGACTGGTAATTGTGTTTGATACTTTCTTAGACTATTTCTGCCTCTGGCTGATGTGTATTTTCTTTCCAAACTCCACCTGAGCCTATGATTACACAGCATCCTATCTGTGGAAAACGGCAGTGCAGGGATAGGGAAGAAAACTATAGGCATCCAAAGGAGCCTGGCTAGCTCAGTCGGTAGAGCATGAGACTCTTAATCTCAGGGTCGTGGGTTCGAGCCCCACGTTGGGCGAAAACAACTAAAATTTTAGTGCTTTTTGACCAATAAAATAGATATTGAAAGTCTCTTCACAATATTTGCAATATTTTCATTGCTAACATGCAATATATGAATGCATGTCTGGATGATGTGTAATCGGGCAATACCATACCTTAATGTATTCACTGTAAAAGAAAAAGTATGTATCATCTTACTATAAAATAAAGTGGAGAAAACACAAATAAGACTTTTTTTTCACACAGGTTTAATCGGCTATTTCCTGATATTCTTCAATGCGTTCTGATATTGACTGGTAATTGTGTTTGATACTTTCTTAGACTATTTCTGCCTCTGGCTGATGTGTATTTTCTTTCCAAACTCCACCTGAGCCTATGATTACACAGCATCCTAGCTGTGGAAAACGGCAGTGCAGGGATAGGGAAGAAAACTATAGGCATCCAAAGGAGCCCGGCTAGCTCAGTGGGTAGAGCATGAGACTCTTAATCTCAGGGTCGTGGGTTCAAGCCCCAAGTTGGGCGAAAACAATTAAAATTTTAGTGCTTTTTGACAAAAAAGAGAAATTGAAAGTCTCTTCACAATATTTGCAATATTTTCATTGTTAACATGCAATATATGAATGCATGTCTACATGATGTGTAATGGGGCAATACCATACCTTAATGTATTCACTGTAAAAGAAAAAGTATGTATCATCTTACTATAAAATAAAGGGTGAGAAAACACAAATAAGACTTTTTTCCACACATTTTTAATCGGCTATTTCCTGATATTCTTCAATGCGTTCTGATATTGACTGGTAATTGTGTTTGATACTTTCTTAGACTATTTCTGCCTCTGGCTGATGTGTATTTTCTTTCCAAACTCCACCTGAGCCTATGATTACACAGCATCCTATCTGTGGAAAACGGCAGTGCAGGGATAGGGAAGAAAACTATAGGCACCAAATGAGCCCGGCTAGCTCAGTGGGTAGAGCATGAGACTCTTACTCTCAGGGTCGTGGGTTGGACCCCCACATTGGGTGAAAAAAGCTATAATATTAGTACTTTTTGTCAAAAAAGAGAGAAATTGAAAGTCTCTTCACAATATTTGCAATATTTTCATTGTTAATATGCAATATATGAATGCATGTCTACATGATGTGTAATGGGGCAATACCATACCTTAATGTATTCACTGTAAAAGAAAAAGTATCTATCATCTTACTATAAAATAAAGTGGAGAAAACACAAATAAGACTTTTTTTTCACACAGGTTTAATCGACTATTTCCTGATATTCTTCAATGCCTTCTGATATTGACTGGTAATTGTGTTTGATACTTTCTTAGACTATTTCTGCCTCTGGCTGATGTGTATTTTCTTTCCAAACTCCACCTGAGCCTATGATTACACAGCATCCTATCTGTGGAAAACGGCAGTGCAGGGATAGGGAACAAAACTATAGGCATCCAAAAGAGCCCGGCTAGCTCAGTGGGTAGAGCATGAGACTCTTAATCTCAGGGTCGTGGGTTCAAGCCCCACGTTGGGCGAAAACAATTAAAATTTTAGTGCTTTTTGACAAAAAAGAGAAATTGAAAGTCTCTTCACAATATTTGGAATATTTTCATTGTTAACATGCAATATATGAATGCATGTCTGGATGATGTTTAATGGGGCAATACCATACCTTAATGTATTCACTGTATAAGAAAAAGTATGTATCATCTTATTATAAAATAAAGTGGAGAAAACACAAATAAGACTTTTTTTTCACACAGGTTTAATCAGCTATTTCCTGATATTCTTCAATGTGTTCTGATATTGACTGGTAATTGTGTTTGATACTTTCTTAGACTATTTCTGCCTCTGGCTGATGTGTATTTTCTTTCCAAACTCCACCTGAGCCTATGATTACACAGCATCCTATCTGTGGAAAACGGCAGTGCAGGGATAGGGAACAAAACTATAGGCATCCAAAAGAGCCCGGCTAGCTCAGTGGGTAGAGCATGAGACTCTTAATCTCAGGGTCGTGGGTTCAAGCCCCACGTTGGGCGAAAACAACTAAAATTTTAGTGCTTTTTGACCAATAAAATAGATATTGAAAGTCTCTTCACAATATTTGCAATATTTTCATTGCTAACATGCAATATATGAATGCATGTCTGGATGATGTGTAATCGGGCAATACCATACCTTAATGTATTCACTGTAAAAGAAAAAGTATGTATCATCTTACTATAAAATAAAGTGGAGAAAACACAAATAAGACTTTTTTTTCACACAGGTTTAATCGGCTATTTCCTGATATTCTTCAATGCGTTCTGATATTGACTGGTAATTGTGTTTGATACTTTCTTAGACTATTTCTGCCTCTGGCTGATGTGTATTTTCTTTCCAAACTCCACCTGAGCCTATGATTACACAGCATCCTAGCTGTGGAAAACGGCAGTGCAGGGATAGGGAAGAAAACTATAGGCACCAAATGAGCCCGGCTAGCTCAGTGGGTAGAGCATGAGACTCTTAATCTCAGGGTCGTGGGTTGGACCCCCACATTGGGTGAAAAAAGCTATAATATTAGTACTTTTTGTCAAAAAAGAGAGAAATTGAAAGTCTCTTCACAATATTTGCAATATTTTCATTGTTAATATGCAATATATGAATGCATGTCTACATGATGTGTAATGGGGCAATACCATACCTTAATGTATTCACTGTAAAAGAAAAAGTATGTATCATCTTACTATAAAATAAAGGGTGAGAAAACACAAATAAGACTTTTTTCCACACATTTTTAATCGGCTATTTCCTGATATTCTTCAATGCGTTCTGATATTGACTGGTAATTGTGTTTGATACTTTCTTAGACTATTTCTGCCTCTGGCTGATGTGTATTTTCTTTCCAAACTCCACCTAAGCCTATGATTACACAGCATCCTATCTGTGGAAAACGGCAGTGCAGGGATAGGGAAGAAAACTATAGGCATCCAAAGGAGCCCGGCTAGCTCAGTGGGTAGAGCATGAGACTCTTAATCTCAGGGTCGTGGGTTGGACCCCCACATTGGGTGAAAAAAGCTATAATATTAGTACTTTTTGTCAAAAAAGAGAGAAATTGAAAGTCTCTTCACAATATTTGCAATATTTTCATTGTTAACATGCAATATATGAATGCATGTCTACATGATGTGTAATGGGGCAATACCATACCTTAATGTATTCACTGTAAAAGAAAAAGTATGTATCATCTTACTATAAAATAAAGGGTGAGAAAACACAAATAAGACTTTTTTCCACACATTTTTAATCGGCTATTTCCTGATATTCTTCAATGCGTTCTGATATTGACTGGTAATTGTGTTTGATACTTTCTTAGACTATTTCTGCCTCTGGCTGATGTGTATTTTCTTTCCAAACTCCACCTGAGCCTATGATTACACAGCATCCTATCTGTGGAAAACGGCAGTGCAGGGATAGGGAAGAAAACTATAGGCACCAAAGGAGCTTGGCTAGCTCAGTGGGTAAAGCATGAGACTCTTAATCTCAGGGTCGTGGGTTGGACCCCCACATTGGGTGAAAAAAGCTATAATATTAGTACTTTTTGTCAAAAAAGAGAGAAATTGAAAGTCTCTTCACAATATTTGCAATATTTTCATTGTTAACATGCAATATATGAATGCATGTCTACATGATGTGTAATGGGGCAATACCATACCTTAATGTATTCACTGTAAAAGAAAAAGTATGTATCATCTTACTATAAAATAAAGGGTGAGAAAACACAAATAAGACTTTTTTCCACACATTTTTAATCGGCTATTTCCTGATATTCTTCAATGCGTACTGATATTGACTGGTAATTGTGTTTGATACTTTCTTAGACTATTTCTGCCTCTGGCTGATGTGTATTTTCTTTCCAAACTCCACCTGAGCCTATGATTACACAGCATCCTATCTGTGGAAAACGGCAGTGCAGGGATAGGGAAGAAAACTATAGGCATCCAAAGGAGCCCGGCTAGCTCAGTGGGTAGAGCATGAGACTCTTAATCTCAGGGTCGTGGGTTTGAGCCCCACGTTGGGCTAAAACAACTAAAATTTTAGTGCTTTTTGACCAAAAAAATAGATATTGAAAGTCTCTTCACAATATTTGCAATATTTTCATTGTTAACATGCAATATATGAATGCATGTCTGGATGATGTGTAATGGGGCAATACCATACCTTAATGTATTCACTGTAAAAGAAAAAGTATGTATCATCTTACTATAAAATAAAGTGGAGAAAACACAAATAAGACTTTTTTTTCACACAGGTTTAATCGGCTATTTTTTGATATTCTTCATTGCGTTCTGATTTTGTCTGGTAATTGTGTTTGATACTTTCTTAGACTATTTCTGCCTCTGGCTGATGTGTATTTTCTTTCCAAACTCCACCTGAGCCTATGATTACACAGCATCCTATCAGTGGAAAACGGCAGTGCAGGGATAGGGAAGAAAACTATAGGCATCCAAAGGAGCCCGGCTAGCTCAGTGGGTAGAGCATGAGACTCTTAATCTCAGGGTCGTGGGTTCGAGCCCCACGTTGGGCAAAAACAACTAAAATTTTAGTGCTTTTTGACCAAAAAAATAGATATTGAAAGTCTCTTCACAATATTTGCAATATTTTCATTGTTAACATGCAATATATGAATGCATGTCTGGATGATGTGTAATGGGGCAATACCATACCTTAATGTATTCACTGTAAAAGAAAAAGTATGTATCATCTTACTATAAAATAAAGTGGAGAAAACACAAATAAGACTTTTTTTCACACAGGTTTAATCGGCTATTTCCTGATATTCTTCATTGCGTTCTGATTTTGACTGGTAATTGTGTTTGATACTTTCTTAGACTATTTCTGCCTCTGGCTGATGTGTATTTTCTTTCCAAACTCCACCTGAGCCTATGATTACACAGCATCCTATCAGTGGAAAACGGCAGTGCAGGGATAGGGAAGAAAACTATAGGCATCCAAAGGAGTTGGCTAGCTCAGTGGGTAGCGCATGAGACTCTTAATCGCAGGGTCGTGGGTTCGAGCCCCACGTTGGGCGAAAACAACTAAAATTTTAGTGCTTTTTGACCAAAAAAATAGATATTGAAAGTCTCTTCACAATATTTGCAATATTTTCATTGTTAACATGCAATATATGAATGCATGTCTGGATGATGTGTAATGGGGCAATACCATACCTTAATGTATTCACTGTAAAAGAAAAAGTATGTATCATCTTACTATAAAATAAAGTGGAGAAAACACAAATAAGACTTTTTTTTCACACAGGTTTAATCAGCTATTTCCTGATATTCTTCAATGCGTTCTGATATTGACTGGTAATAGTGTTTGATACTTTCTTAGACTATTTCTGTCTCTGGCTGATGTGTATTTTCTTTCCAAACTCCACCTGAGCCTATGATTACACAGCATCCTATCTGTGGAAAACAGCAGTGCAGGGATAGGGAAGCAAACTATTGGGCTCCAAAAGAGCCCGACTAGCTCAGTCGGTAAAGCATGATTCTCTTAATCTCAAGGTTGTTGGTTGGACCCCCACATTGGGTGAAAAAAAGCTATAATATTAGTGCTTTTTGTCAAAAAAGAGAGAAATTGAAAGTCTCTTCACAATATTTGCAATATTTTCATTGTTAACATTCAATATGTGAATGCATGTCTGGATGATGTTTAATGGGGTAATACCATACCTTAATGGATTCACTGTAAAAGAAAAAGTGTGTATCATCTTACTATAAAATAAAGTGGAGAAAACACAAATAGGATATTTTTTTCACACAGGTTTAATCGGCTATTTCCTGATATTCTTCAAAGCGTTCTAATATTGACTGGTAATTATGTTTGATACTTTCTTAGACTATTTCTGCCTCTGGCTGATGTGTATTTTCTTTCCAAACTCCACCTGAGCCTATGATTACACAGCATCCTATCTGTGGAAAACGGCAGTGCAGAGATAGGGAACAAAACTATTTGGTTCCGAAAGAGCCGGTCTAGCTCAGTCGGTAGAGCATGAGGCTCTTAATCTCAAGGTCGTGGGTTCAAGCCCCATGTTGGGCGAAAACAACTACAATTTTAGTGCTTTTTGACCAAAAAAATAGATATTGAAAGTCTCTTCACAATGTTTGCAATATTTTCATTGTTAACATGCAATATATGAATGCATGTCTGGATGATGTGTAATGGGGCAATACCATACCTTAATGTATTCACTGTAAAAGAAAAAGTATGTATCATCTTACTATAAAATAAAGGGTGAGAAAACACAAATAAGACTTTTTTCCACACATTTTTAATCGGCTATTTCCTGATATTCTTCAATGCGTTCTGATATTGACTGGTAATTGTGTTTGATACTTTCTTAGACTATTTCTGCCTCTGGCTGATGTGTATTTTCTTTCCAAACTCCACCTGAGCCTATGATTACACAGCATCCTATCTGTGGAAAACGGCAGTGCAGGGATAGGGAAGAAAACTATAGGCATCCAAAGGAGCCTGGCTAGCTCAGTCGGTAGAGCATGACACTCTTAATCTCAGGGTCGTGGGTTTGAGCCCCACATTGGGCTAAAACAACTAAAATTTTAGTGCTTTTTGACCAAAAAAATTGATATTGAAAGTCTCTTCACAATATTTGCAATATTTTCATTGTTAACATGCAATATATGAATGCATGTCTACATGATGTGTAATGGGGCAATACCATACCTTAATGTATTCACTGTAAAAGAAAAAGTATGTATCATCTTACTATAAAATAAAGGGTGAGAAAACACAAATAAGACTTTTTTCCACACATTTTTAATCGGCTATTTCCTGATATTCTTCAATGCGTTCTGATATTGACTGGTAATTGTGTTTGATACTTTCTTAGACTATTTCTGCCTCTGGCTGATGTGTATTTTCTTTCCAAACTCCACCTGAGCCTATGATTACACAGCATCCTATCTGTGGAAAATGGCAGTGCAGGAATAGGGAAGAAAACTATAGGCATCCAAAGGAGCCCGGCTAGCTCAGTCGGTAGAGCATGAGACTCTTAATCTCAGGGTCGTGGGTTTGAGCCCCACGTTGGGCTAAAACAACTAAAATTTTAGTGCTTTTTGACCAAAAAAATTGATATTGAAAGTCCGTTCACAATATTTGCAATATTTTCATTGTTAACATGCAATATATGAATGCATGTCTACATGATGTGTAATGGGGCAATACCATACCTTAATGTATTCACTGTAAAAGAAAAAGTATGTATCATCTTACTATAAAATAAAGGGTGAGAAAACACAAATAAGACTTTTTTCCACACATTTTTAATCGGCTATTTCCTGATATTCTTCAATGCGTTCTGATATTGACTGGTAATTGTGTTTGATACTTTCTTAGACTATTTCTGCCTCTGGCTGATGTGTATTTTCTTTCCAAACTCCACCTGAGCCTATGATTACACAGCATCCTATCTGTGGAAAACAGCAGTGCAGGGATAGGGAAGAAAACTATAGGCATCCAAAGGATCCCGGCTAGCTCAGTCGGTAGAGCATGAGACTCTTAATTTCAGGGTTGTGGGTTTGAGCCCCACGTTGGGCTAAAACAACTAAAATTTTAGTGCTTTTTGACCAAAAAAATTGATATTGAAAGTCTCTTCACAATATTTGCAATATTTTCATTGTTAACATGCAATATATGAATGCATGTCTACATGATGTGTAATGGGGCAATACCATACCTTAATGTATTCACTGTAAAAGAAAAAGTATGTATCATCTTACTATAAAATAAAGGGTGAGAAAACACAAATAAGACTTTTTTCCACACATTTTTAATCGGCTATTTCCTGATATTCTTCAATGCGTTCTGATATTGACTGGTAATTGTGTTTGATACTTTCTTAGACTATTTCTGCCTCTGGCTGATGTGTATTTTCTTTCCAAACTCCACCAAAGCCTATGATTACACAGCATCCTATCTGTGGAAAACGGCAGTGCAGGGATAGGGAAGAAAACTATTTTGTTTTTAAAGAGCCTGCCTAGCTCAGTCGGTAGAGCATGAGACTCTTAAACTCAGGGTTGTAGGTTTGAGCCCCACGTTGGGCAAAAAACAATTATAATTTTAGTGCTTTTCGACAAAAAAGAGAGAAATTGAAAGTCTCTTCACAATATTTGCAGTATTTTCATTGTTAACAAAAAGTGTGTATCATCTTACTATAAAATAAAGTGGAGAAAACACAAATAGGACATTTTTTCACACAGGTTTAATCGGCTATTTCATGATATTCTTCAAAGCGTTCTGATATTGACTGGTAATTGTGTTTGATACTTTCTTAGACTATTTCTGCCTCTGGCTGATGTGTATTTTTTTTCCAAACTCCACCTGAGCCTATTACACAGCATCCTATCTGTGGAAAACGGAAGTGCAGGGATAGGGAAGAAAATTATATGAATCCAAAGGAGACCGGCTAGTTTAGGCTAGCTAAGTTGGTAAAGCATGAGACTCTTAACAACAAGGGCGTGGGTTCGAGCCCCATGTTGGGCAAAAACAACTAGCATTTTAGTGCTTTTTGACAGAAAAGAGAGCAATTGAACGTCTCTTCACAATATTTGCAATATTTTCATTGTTAACATTCAATATATGAATGCATGTCTGAATGATGTTTAATGCGGTAATACCATACCTTAATGTATTCACTGTAAAAGAAAAGGTGTGTATCATCTTACTATAAAATAAATTGGAGAAAACACAAATAGGACATTTTTTTCACAAAGTTTTAATCGGCTATTTCCTGATATTCTTCAAAGCGTTCTGATATTGACCGGTAATTATGTTTGATACTTTCTTAGACTATTTCTGCCTCTGGCTGATGTGTATTTTCTTTCCAAACTCCACCTGAGCCTATGATTATACAGCATCCTATCTGTGGAAAACGGCAGTGCAGGGATAGGGAAGAAAACTATTTAGTTTTTAAAGAGCCTGCCTAGCTCAGTCGGTAGAGCATGAGACTCTTAAACTCAGGGTTGTAGGTTTGAGCCCCACGTTGGGCAAAAACAACTATAATTTTAATGCTTTTCGACAAAAAAGAGAGAAATTGAAAGTCTCTTCACAATATTTGCAGTATTTTCATTGTTAACATTCAATATATGAATACAAGTCTGGATGATGTTTAATGCGGCAATACCACACTTTAATGTATTCACTGTAAAAGAAAAAGTGTGTATCATTTTACTATAAAATAAAGTGGAGAAAACACAAATAGGACATTTTTTCACACAGGTTTAATCGGCTATTTCATGATATTCTTCAAAGCGTTCTGATATTGACTGGTAATAGTGTTTGATACTTTCTTAGACTATTTCTGCCTCTGGCTGATGTGTATTTTCTTTCCAAACTCCACCTGAGCCTATGATTACACAGCATCCTATCTGTGGAAAACGGCAGTGCAGGGATAGGGAAGAAAACTATTTGGTTTCAAAAGAGCCTGTCTAGCTTAGTCGGTAGAGCATGAGACTCTTAATCTCAGGGTCGTGGCTTCAAGCCCCACATTGGGTGAAAACAACTAAAATTTTAGTGCTTTTTGACCAAAAAAATAGATATTGAAAGTCTCTTCACAATATTTGCAATATTTTCATTGTTAACATGCAATATATGAATGCATGTCTGGATGATGTGTAATGGGGCAATACCATACCTTAATGTATTCACTGTAAAAGAAAAAGTATGTATCATCTTACTATAAAATAAAGTGGAGAAAACACAAATAAGACTTTTTTTCACACAGGTTTAATCGGCTATTTCCTGATATTCTTCAATGCGTTCTGATATTGACTGGTAATTGTGTTTGATACTTTCTTAGACTATTTCTGCCTCTGGCTGATGTGTATTTTCTTTCCAAACTCCACCTGAGCCTATGATTACACAGCATCCTATCTGTGGAAAACGGCAGTGCAGGGATAGGGAAGAAAACTATTTGGTTTCAAAAGAGCCTGTCTAGCTTAGTCGGTAGAGCATGAGACTCTTAATCTCAGGGTCGTGGGTTCAAGCCCCACATTGGGTGAAAACAACTAAAATTTTAGTGCTTTTTCCCCAAAAAAATTGATATTGAAAGTCTCTTCACAATATTTGCAATATTTTCATTGTTAACATGCAATATATGAATGCATGTCTAAATGATGTGTAATGGGGCAATACCATACCTTAATGTATTCACTGTAAAAGAAAAAGTATGTATCATCTTACTATAAAATAAAGGGTGAGAAAACACAAATAAGACTTTTTTCCACACATTTTTAATCGGCTATTTCCTGATATTCTTCAATGCGTTCTGATATTGACTGGTAATTGTGTTTGATACTTTCTTAGACTATTTCTGCCTCTGGCTGATGTGTATTTTCTTTCCAAACTCCACCTGAGCCTATGATTACACAGCATCCTATCTGTGGAAAACGGCAGTGCAGGGATAGGGAAGAAAACTATAGGCATCCAAAGGAGCCCGGCTAGCTCAGTCGGTAGAGCATGAGACTCTTAATCTCAGGGTCGTGGGTTTGAGCCCCACGTTGGGCTAAAACAACTAAAATTTTGGTGCTTTTTGACCAAAAAAATTGATATTGAAAGTCTCTTCACAATATTTGCAATATTTTCATTGTTAACATGCAATATATGAATGCATGTCTACATGATGTGTAATGGGGCAATACCATACCTTAATCTATTCACTGTAAAAGAAAAAGTATGTATCATCTTACTATAAAATAAAGGGTGAGAAAACACAAATAAGACTTTTTTCCAGACATTTTTAATTGGCTATTTCCTGATATTCTTCATTGCGTTCTGATATTGACTGGTAATTGTGTTTGATACTTTCTTAGACTATTTCTGCCTCTGGCTGATGTGTATTTTCTTTCCAAACTCCACCTGAGCCTATGATTACACAGCATCCTATCAGTGGAAAACGGCAGTGCAGGGATAGGGAAGAAAACTATAGGCATCCAAAGGAGTTGGCTAGCTCAGTGGGTAGCGCATGAGACTCTTAATCTCAGGGTCGTGGGTTCGAGCCCCACGTTGGGCGAAAACAACTTAAATTGTAGTGCTTTTTGACCAAAAAAATAGATATTGAAAGTCTCTTCACAATATTTGCAATATTTTCATTGTTATCATGCAATATATGAATGCATGTCTGGATGATGTGTAATGGGGCAATACCATACCTTAATGTATTCACTGTAAAAGAAAAAGTATGTATCATCTTACTATAAAATAAAGTGGAGAAAACACAAATAAGACTTTTTTTTCACACAGGTTTAATCAGCTATTTCCTGATATTCTTCAATGCGTTCTGATATTGACTGGTAATAGTGTTTGATACTTTCTTAGACTATTTCTGTCTCTGGCTGATGTGTATTTTCTTTCCAAACTCCACCTGAGCCTATGATTACACAGCATCCTATCTGTGGAAAACAGCAGTGCAGGGATAGGGAAGCAAACTATTGGGTTCCAAAAGAGCCCGCCTAGCTCAGTCGGTAAAGCATGATTCTCTTAATCTCAAGGTTGTTGGTTGGACCCCCACATTGGGTGAAAAAAAGCTATAATATTAGTGCTTTTTGTCAAAAAAGAGAGAAATTGAAAGTCTCTTCACAATATTTGCAATATTTTCATTGTTAACATTCAATATGTGAATGCATGTCTGGATGATGTTTAATGGGGTAATACCATACCTTAATGGATTCACTGTAAAAGAAAAAGTGTGTATCATCTTACTATAAAATAAAGTGGAGAAAACACAAATAGGATATTTTTTTCACACAGGTTTAATCGGCTATTTCCTGATATTCTTCAAAGCGTTCTAATATTGACTGGTAATTATGTTTGATACTTTCTTAGACTATTTCTGCCTCTGGCTGATGTGTATTTTCTTTCCAAACTCCACCTGAGCCTATGATTACACAGCATCCTATCTGTGGAAAACGGCAGTGCAGAGATAGGGAAGAAAACTATTTGGTTCCGAAAGAGCCGGTCTAGCTCAGTCGGTAGAGCATGAGGCTCTTAATCTCAAGGTCGTGGGTTCAAGCCCCATGTTGGGTGAAAACAACTACAATTTTAGTGCTTTTTGACCAAAAAAATAGATATTGAAAGTCTCTTCACAATGTTTGCAATATTTTCATTGTTAACATGCAATATATGAATGCATGTCTGGATGATGTGTAATGGGGCAATACCATACCTTAATGTATTCACTGTAAAAGAAAAAGTATGTATCATCTTACTATAAAATAAAGGGTGAGAAAACACAAATAAGACTTTTTTCCACACATTTTTAATCGGCTATTTCCTGATATTATTCAATGCGTTCTGATATTGACTGGTAATTGTGTTTGATACTTTCTTAGACTATTTCTGCCTCTGGCTGATGTGTATTTTCTTTCCAAACTCCACCTGAGCCTATGATTACACAGAATCCTATCTGTGGAAAACGGCAGTGCAGGGATAGGGAAGAAAACTATAGGCATCCAAAGGAGCCTGGCTAGCTCAGTCGGTAGAGCATGACACTCTTAATCTCAGGGTCCTGGGTTTGAGCCCCACATTGGGCTAAAACAACTAAAATTTTAGTGCTTTTTGACCAAAAAAATTGATATTGAAAGTCTCTTCACAATATTTGCAATATTTTCATTGTTAACATGCAATATATGAATGCATGTCTACATGATGTGTAATGGGGCAATACCATACCTTAATGTATTCACTGTAAAAGAAAAAGTATGTATCATCTTACTATAAAATAAAGGGTGAGAAAACACAAATAAGACTTTTTTCCACACATTTTTAATCGGCTATTTCCTGATATTCTTCAATGCGTTCTGATATTGACTGGTAATTGTGTTTGATACTTTCTTAGACTATTTCTGCCTCTGGCTGATGTGTATTTTCTTTCCAAACTCCACCTGAGCCTATGATTACACAGCATCCTATCTGTGGAAAATGGCAGTGCAGGAATAGGGAAGAAAACTATAGGCATCCAAAGGAGCCCGGCTAGCTCAGTCGGTAAAGCATGAGACTCTTAATCTCAGGGTCGTGGGTTTGAGCCCCACGTTGGGCTAAAACAACTAAAATTTTAGTGCTTTTTTACCAAAAAAATTGATATTGAAAGTCCGTTCACAATATTTGCAATATTTTCATTGTTAACATGCAATATATGAATGCATGTCTACATGATGTGTAATGGGGCAATACCATACCTTAATGTATTCACTGTAAAAGAAAAAGTATGTATCATCTTACTATAAAATAAAGGGTGAGAAAACACAAATAAGACTTTTTTCCACACATTTTTAATCGGCTATTTCCTGATATTATTCAATGCGTTCTGATATTGACTGGTAATTGTGTTTGATACTTTCTTAGACTATTTCTGCCTCTGGCTGATGTGTATTTTCTTTCCAAACTCCACCTGAGCCTATGATTACACAGCATCCTATCTGTGGAAAACGGCAGTGCAGGGATAGGGAAGAAAACTATAGGCATCCAAAGGATCCCGGCTAGCTCAGTCGGTAGAGCATGAGACTCTTAATTTCAGGGTTGTGGGTTTGAGCCCCACGTTGGGCTAAAACAACTAAAATTTTAGTGCTTTTTGACCAAAAAAATTGATATTGAAAGTCTCTTCACAATATTTGCAATATTTTCATTGTTAACATGCAATATATGAATGCATGTCTACATGATGTGTAATGGGGCAATACCATACCTTAATGTATTCACTGTAAAAGAAAAAGTATGTATCATCTTACTATAAAATAAAGGGTGAGAAAACACAAATAAGACTTTTTTCCACACATTTTTAATCTGCTATTTCCTGATATTCTTCAATGCGTTCTGATATTGACTGGTAATTGTGTTTGATACTTTCTTAGACTATTTCTGCCTCTGGCTGATGTGTATTTTCTTTCCAAACTCCACCAAAGCCTATGATTACACAGCATCCTATCTGTGGAAAACGGCAGTGCAGGGATAGGGAAGAAAACTATTTTGTTTTTAAAGAGCCTGCCTAGCTCAGTCGGTAGAGCATGAGACTCTTAAACTCAGGGTTGTAGGTTTGAGCCCCACGTTGGGCAAAAAACAACTATAATTTTAGTGCTTTTCGACAAAAAAGAGAGAAATTGAAAGTCTCTTCACAATATTTGCAGTATTTTCATTGTTAACAAAAAGTGTGTATCATCTTACTATAAAATAAAGTGGAGAAAACACAAATAGGACATTTTTTCACACAGGTTTAATCGGCTATTTCATGATATTCTTCAAAGCGTTCTGATATTGACTGGTAATTGTGTTTGATACTTTCTTAGACTATTTCTGCCTCTGGCTGATGTGTATTTTTTTTCCAAACTCCACCTGAGCCTATTACACAGCATCCTATCTGTGGAAAACGGAAGTGCAGGGATAGGGAAGAAAATTATATGAATCCAAAGGAGACCGGCTAGTTTAGGCTAGCTAAGTTGGTAAAGCATGAGACTCTTAACAACAAGGGCGTGGGTTCGAGCCCCATGTTGGGCAAAAACAACTAGCATTTTAGTGCTTTTTGACAGAAAAGAGAGCAATTGAACGTCTCTTCACAATATTTGCAATATTTTCATTGTTAACATTCAATATATGAATGCATGTCTGAATGATGTTTAATGCGGTAATACCATACCTTAATGTATTCACTGTAAAAGAAAAGGTGTGTATCATCTTACTATAAAATAAATTGGAGAAAACACAAATAGGACATTTTTTTCACAAAGTTTTAATCGGCTATTTCCTGATATTCTTCAAAGCGTTCTGATATTGACCGGTAATTATGTTTGATACTTTCTTAGACTATTTCTGCCTCTGGCTGATGTGTATTTTCTTTCCAAACTCCACCTGAGCCTATGATTATACAGCATCCTATCTGTGGAAAACGGCAGTGCAGGGATAGGGAAGAAAACTATTTTGTTTTTAAAGAGCCTGCCTAGCTCAGTCGGTAGAGCATGAGACTCTTAAACTCAGGGTTGTAGGTTTGAGCCCCACGTTGGGCAAAAACAACTATCCCGGCAGTGCAGGGATAGGGAAGAAAACTATTTGGTTTCAAAAGAGCCTGTCTAGCTTAGTCGGTAGAGCATGAGACTCTTAATCTCAGGGTCGTGGGTTCAAGCCCCACATTGGGTGAAAACAACTAAAATGTTAGTGCTTTTTCACCAAAAAAATTGATATTGAAAGTCTCTTCACAATATTTGCAATATTTTCATTGTTAACATGCAATATATGAATGAATGTCTGGATGATGTGTAATGGGGCAATACCATACCTTAATGTATTCACTGTAAAAGAAAAAGTATCTATCATCTTACTATAAAATAAAGTGGAGAAAACACAAATAAGACTTTTTTTTCACACAGGTTTAATCGGCTATTTCCTGATATTCTTCAATGCCTTCTGATATTGACTGGTAATTGTGTTTGATACTTTCTTAGACTATTTCTGCCTCTGGCTGATGTGTATTTTCTTTCCAAACTCCACCTGAGCCTATGATTACACAGCATCCTATCTGTGGAAAACGGCAGTGCAGGGATAGGGAACAAAACTATAGGCATCCAAAAGAGCCCGGCTAGCTCAGTGGGTAGAGCATGAGACTCTTAATCTCAGGGTCGTGGGTTCAAGCCCCACGTTGGGCGAAAACAATTAAAATTTTAGTGCTTTTTGACAAAAAAGAGAAATTGAAAGTCTCTTCACAATATTTGGAATATTTTCATTGTTAACATGCAATATATGAATGCATGTCTGGATGATGTTTAATGGGGCAATACCATACCTTAATGTATTCACTGTATAAGAAAAAGTATGTATCATCTTATTATAAAATAAAGTGGAGAAAACACAAATAAGACTTTTTTTTCACACAGGTTTAATCAGCTATTTCCTGATATTCTTCAATGTGTTCTGATATTGACTGGTAATTGTGTTTGATACTTTCTTAGACTATTTCTGCCTCTGGCTGATGTGTATTTTCTTTCCAAACTCCACCTGAGCCTATGATTACACAGCATCCTATCTGTGGAAAACGGCAGTGCAGGGATAGGGAAGAAAACTATAGGCATCCAAAGGAGCCTGGCTAGCTCAGTCGGTAGAGCATGAGACTCTTAATCTCAGGGTCGTGGGTTCGAGCCCCACGTTGGGCGAAAACAACTAAAATTTTAGTGCTTTTTGACCAATAAAATAGATATTGAAAGTCTCTTCACAATATTTGCAATATTTTCATTGCTAACATGCAATATATGAATGCATGTCTGGATGATGTGTAATCGGGCAATACCATACCTTAATGTATTCACTGTAAAAGAAAAAGTATGTATCATCTTACTATAAAATAAAGTGGAGAAAACACAAATAAGACTTTTTTTTCACACAGGTTTAATCGGCTATTTCCTGATATTCTTCAATGCGTTCTGATATTGACTGGTAATTGTGTTTGATACTTTCTTAGACTATTTCTGCCTCTGGCTGATGTGTATTTTCTTTCCAAACTCCACCTGAGCCTATGATTACACAGCATCCTATCTGTGGAAAACGGCAGTGCAGGGATAGGGAAGAAAACTATTTGGTTTCAAAAGAGCCTGTCTAGCTTAGTCGGTAGAGCATGAGACTCTTAATCTCAGGGTCGTGGCTTCAAGCCCCACATTGGGTGAAAACAACTAAAATTTTAGTGCTTTTTGACCAAAAAAATAGATATTGAAAGTCTCTTCACAATATTTGCAATATTTTCATTGTTAACATGCAATATATGAATGCATGTCTGGATGATGTGTAATGGGGCAATACCATACCTTAATGTATTCACTGTAAAAGAAAAAGTATGTATCATCTTACTATAAAATAAAGTGGAGAAAACACAAATAAGACTTTTTTTCACACAGGTTTAATCGGCTATTTCCTGATATTCTTCAATGCGTTCTGATATTGACTGGTAATTGTGTTTGATACTTTCTTAGACTATTTCTGCCTCTGGCTGATGTGTATTTTCTTTCCAAACTCCACCTGAGCCTATGATTACACAGCATCCTATCTGTGGAAAACGGCAGTGCAGGGATAGGGAAGAAAACTATTTGGTTTCAAAAGAGCCTGTCTAGCTTAGTCGGTAGAGCATGAGACTCTTAATCTCAGGATCGTGGGTTCAAGCCCCACATTGGGTGAAAACAACTAAAATTTTAGTGCTTTTTCCCCAAAAAAATTGATATTGAAAGTCTCTTCACAATATTTGCAATATTTTCATTGTTAACATGCAATATATGAATGCATGTCTAAATGATGTGTAATGGGGCAATACCATACCTTAATGTATTCACTGTAAAAGAAAAAGTATGTATCATCTTACTATAAAATAAAGGGTGAGAAAACACAAATAAGACTTTTTTCCACACATTTTTAATCGGCTATTTCCTGATATTCTTCAATGCGTTCTGATATTGACTGGTAATTGTGTTTGATACTTTCTTAGACTATTTCTGCCTCTGGCTGATGTGTATTTTCTTTCCAAACTCCACCTGAGCCTATGATTACACAGCATCCTATCTGTGGAAAACGGCAGTGCAGGGATAGGGAAGAAAACTATAGGCATCCAAAGGAGCCCGGCTAGCTCAGTCGGTAGAGCATGAGACTCTTAATCTCAGGGTCGTGGGTTTGAGCCCCACGTTGGGCTAAAACAACTAAAATTTTGGTGCTTTTTGACCAAAAAAATTGATATTGAAAGTCTCTTCACAATATTTGCAATATTTTCATTGTTAACATGCAATATATGAATGCATGTCTACATGATGTGTAATGGGGCAATACCATACCTTAATCTATTCACTGTAAAAGAAAAAGTATGTATCATCTTACTATAAAATAAAGGGTGAGAAAACACAAATAAGACTTTTTTCCAGACATTTTTAATTGGCTATTTCCTGATATTCTTCATTGCGTTCTGATATTGACTGGTAATTGTGTTTGATACTTTCTTAGACTATTTCTGCCTCTGGCTGATGTGTATTTTCTTTCCAAACTCCACCTGAGCCTATGATTACACAGCATCCTATCAGTGGAAAACGGCAGTGCAGGGATAGGGAAGAAAACTATAGGCATCCAAAGGAGTTGGCTAGCTCAGTGGGTAGCGCATGAGACTCTTAATCTCAGGGTCGTGGGTTCGAGCCCCACGTTGGGCGAAAACAACTAAAATTGTAGTGCTTTTTGACCAAAAAAATAGATATTGAAAGTCTCTTCACAATATTTGCAATATTTTCATTGTTAATATGCAATATATGAATGCATGTCTACATGATGTGTAATGGGGCAATACCATACCTTAATGTATTCACTGTAAAAGAAAAAGTATGTATCATCTTACTATAAAATAAAGGGTGAGAAAACACAAATAAGACTTTTTTCCACACATTTTTAATCGGCTATTTCCTGATATTCTTCAATGCGTTCTGATATTGACTGGTAATTGTGTTTGATACTTTCTTAGACTATTTCTGCCTCTGGCTGATGTGTATTTTCTTTCCAAACTCCACCTAAGCCTATGATTACACAGCATCCTATCTGTGGAAAACGGCAGTGCAGGGATAGGGAAGAAAACTATAGGCATCCAAAGGAGCCCGGCTAGCTCAGTGGGTAGAGCATGAGACTCTTAATCTCAGGGTCGTGGGTTGGGCCCCCACATTGGGTGAAAAACGCTATAATATTAGTACTTTTTGTCAAAAAAGAGAGAAATTGAAAGTCTCTTCACAATATTTGCAATATTTTCATTGTTAACATGCAATATATGAATGCATGTCTACATGATGTGTAATGGGGCAATACCATACCTTAATGTATTCACTGTAAAAGAAAAAGTATGTATCATCTTACTATAAAATAAAGGGTGAGAAAACACAAATAAGACTTTTTTCCACACATTTTTAATCGGCTATTTCCTGATATTCTTCAATGCGTTCTGATATTGACTGGTAATTGTGTTTGATACTTTCTTAGACTATTTCTGCCTCTGGCTGATGTGTATTTTCTTTCCAAACTCCACCTGAGCCTATGATTACACAGCATCCTATCTGTGGAAAACGGCAGTGCAGGGATAGGGAAGAAAACTATAGGCACCAAAGGAGCTTGGCTAGCTCAGTGGGTAAAGCATGAGACTCTTAATCTCAGGGTCGTGGGTTGGATCCCACATTGGGTGAAAAAAGCTATAATATTAGTACTTTTTGTCAAAAAAGAGAGAAATTGAAAGTCTCTTCACAATATTTGCAATATTTTCATTGTTAACATGCAATATATGAATGCATGTCTACATGATGTGTAATGGGGCAATACCATACCTTAATGTATTCACTGTAAAAGAAAAAGTATGTATCATCTTACTATAAAATAAAGGGTGAGAAAACACAAATAAGACTTTTTTCCACACATTTTTAATCGGCTATTTCCTGATATTCTTCAATGCGTACTGATATTGACTGGTAATTGTGTTTGATACTTTCTTAGACTATTTCTGCCTCTGGCTGATGTGTATTTTCTTTCCAAACTCCACCTGAGCCTATGATTACACAGCATCCTATCTGTGGAAAACGGCAGTGCAGGGATAGGGAAGAAAACTATAGGCATCCAAAGGAGCCCGGCTAGCTCAGTGGGTAGAGCATGAGACTCTTAATCTCAGGGTCGTGGGTTTGAGCCCCACGTTGGGCTAAAACAACTAAAATTTTAGTGCTTTTTGACCAAAAAAATAGATATTGAAAGTCTCTTCACAATATTTGCAATATTTTCATTGTTAACATGCAATATATGAATGCATGTCTGGATGATGTGTAATGGGGCAATACCATACCTTAATGTATTCACTGTAAAAGAAAAAGTATGTATCATCTTACTATAAAATAAAGTGGAGAAAACACAAATAAGACTTTTTTTTCACACAGGTTTAATCGGCTATTTCCTGATATTCTTCATTGCGTTCTGATTTTGTCTGGTAATTGTGTTTGATACTTTCTTAGACTATTTCTGCCTCTGGCTGATGTGTATTTTCTTTCCAAACTCCACCTGAGCCTATGATTACACAGCATCCTATCAGTGGAAAACGGCAGTGCAGGGATAGGGAAGAAAACTATAGGCATCCAAAGGAGCCCGGCTAGCTCAGTGGGTAGAGCATGAGACTCTTAATCTCAGGGTCGTGGGTTCGAGCCCCACGTTGGGCAAAAACAACTAAAATTTTAGTGCTTTTTGACCAAAAAAATAGATATTGAAAGTCTCTTCACAATATTTGCAATATTTTCATTGTTAACATGCAATATATGAATGCATGTCTGGATGATGTGTAATGGGGCAATACCATACCTTAATGTATTCACTGTAAAAGAAAAAGTATGTATCATCTTACTATAAAATAAAGTGGAGAAAACACAAATAAGACTTTTTTTCACACAGGTTTAATCGGCTATTTCCTGATATTCTTCATTGCGTTCTGATTTTGACTGGTAATTGTGTTTGATACTTTCTTAGACTATTTCTGCCTCTGGCTGATGTGTATTTTCTTTCCAAACTCCACCTGAGCCTATGATTACACAGCATCCTATCAGTGGAAAACGGCAGTGCAGGGATAGGGAAGAAAACTATAGGCATCCAAAGGAGTTGGCTAGCTCAGTGGGTAGCGCATGAGACTCTTAATCGCAGGGTCGTGGGTTCGAGCCCCACGTTGGGCGAAAACAACTAAAATTTTAGTGCTTTTTGACCAAAAAAATAGATATTGAAAGTCTCTTCACAATATTTGCAATATTTTCATTGTTAACATGCAATATATGAATGCATGTCTGGATGATGTGTAATGGGGCAATACCATACCTTAATGTATTCACTGTAAAAGAAAAAGTATGTATCATCTTACTATAAAATAAAGTGGAGAAAACACAAATAAGACTTTTTTTTCACACAGGTTTAATCAGCTATTTCCTGATATTCTTCAATGCGTTCTGATATTGACTGGTAATAGTGTTTGATACTTTCTTAGACTATTTCTGTCTCTGGCTGATGTGTATTTTCTTTCCAAACTCCACCTGAGCCTATGATTACACAGCATCCTATCTGTGGAAAACAGCAGTGCAGGGATAGGGAAGCAAACTATTGGGCTCCAAAAGAGCCCGACTAGCTCAGTCGGTAAAGCATGATTCTCTTAATCTCAAGGTTGTTGGTTGGACCCCCACATTGGGTGAAAAAAAGCTATAATATTAGTGCTTTTTGTCAAAAAAGAGAGAAATTGAAAGTCTCTTCACAATATTTGCAATATTTTCATTGTTAACATTCAATATGTGAATGCATGTCTGGATGATGTTTAATGGGGTAATACCATACCTTAATGGATTCACTGTAAAAGAAAAAGTGTGTATCATCTTACTATAAAATAAAGTGGAGAAAACACAAATAGGATATTTTTTTCACACAGGTTTAATCGGCTATTTCCTGATATTCTTCAAAGCGTTCTAATATTGACTGGTAATTATGTTTGATACTTTCTTAGACTATTTCTGCCTCTGGCTGATGTGTATTTTCTTTCCAAACTCCACCTGAGCCTATGATTACACAGCATCCTATCTGTGGAAAACGGCAGTGCAGAGATAGGGAACAAAACTATTTGGTTCCGAAAGAGCCGGTCTAGCTCAGTCGGTAGAGCATGAGGCTCTTAATCTCAAGGTCGTGGGTTCAAGCCCCATGTTGGGCGAAAACAACTACAATTTTAGTGCTTTTTGACCAAAAAAATAGATATTGAAAGTCTCTTCACAATGTTTGCAATATTTTCATTGTTAACATGCAATATATGAATGCATGTCTGGATGATGTGTAATGGGGCAATACCATACCTTAATGTATTCACTGTAAAAGAAAAAGTATGTATCATCTTACTATAAAATAAAGGGTGAGAAAACACAAATAAGACTTTTTTCCACACATTTTTAATCGGCTATTTCCTGATATTCTTCAATGCGTTCTGATATTGTCTGGTAATTGTGTTTGATACTTTCTTAGACTATTTCTGCCTCTGGCTGATGTGTATTTTCTTTCCAAACTCCACCTGAGCCTATGATTACACAGCATCCTATCTGTGGAAAACGGCAGTGCAGGGATAGGGAAGAAAACTATAGGCATCCAAAGGAGCCTGGCTAGCTCAGTCGGTAGAGCATGACACTCTTAATCTCAGGGTCGTGGGTTTGAGCCCCACATTGGGCTAAAACAACTAAAATTTTAGTGCTTTTTGACCAAAAAAATTGATATTGAAAGTCTCTTCACAATATTTGCAATATTTTCATTGTTAACATGCAATATATGAATGCATGTCTACATGATGTGTAATGGGGCAATACCATACCTTAATGTATTCACTGTAAAAGAAAAAGTATGTATCATCTTACTATAAAATAAAGGGTGAGAAAACACAAATAAGACTTTTTTCCACACATTTTTAATCGGCTATTTCCTGATATTCTTCAATGCGTTCTGATATTGACTGGTAATTGTGTTTGATACTTTCTTAGACTATTTCTGCCTCTGGCTGATGTGTATTTTCTTTCCAAACTCCACCTGAGCCTATGATTACACAGCATCCTATCTGTGGAAAATGGCAGTGCAGGAATAGGGAAGAAAACTATAGGCATCCAAAGGAGCCCGGCTAGCTCAGTCGGTAGAGCATGAGACTCTTAATCTCAGGGTCGTGGGTTTGAGCCCCACGTTGGGCTAAAACAACTAAAATTTTAGTGCTTTTTGACCAAAAAAATTGATATTGAAAGTCCGTTCACAATATTTGCAATATTTTCATTGTTAACATGCAATATATGAATGCATGTCTACATGATGTGTAATGGGGCAATACCATACCTTAATGTATTCACTGTAAAAGAAAAAGTATGTATCATCTTACTATAAAATAAAGGGTGAGAAAACACAAATAAGACTTTTTTCCACACATTTTTAATCGGCTATTTCCTGATATTCTTCAATGCGTTCTGATATTGACTGGTAATTGTGTTTGATACTTTCTTAGACTATTTCTGCCTCTGGCTGATGTGTATTTTCTTTCCAAACTCCACCTGAGCCTATGATTACACAGCATCCTATCTGTGGAAAACGGCAGTGCAGGGATAGGGAAGAAAACTATAGGCATCCAAAGGATCCCGGCTAGCTCAGTCGGTAGAGCATGAGACTCTTAATTTCAGGGTTGTGGGTTTGAGCCCCACGTTGGGCTAAAACAACTAAAATTTTAGTGCTTTTTGACCAAAAAAATTGATATTGAAAGTCTCTTCACAATATTTGCAATATTTTCATTGTTAACATGCAATATATGAATGCATGTCTACATGATGTGTAATGGGGCAATACCATACCTTAATGTATTCACTGTAAAAGAAAAAGTATGTATCATCTTACTATAAAATAAAGGGTGAGAAAACACAAATAAGACTTTTTTCCACACATTTTTAATCGGCTATTTCCTGATATTCTTCAATGCGTTCTGATATTGACTGGTAATTGTGTTTGATACTTTCTTAGACTATTTCTGCCTCTGGCTGATGTGTATTTTCTTTCCAAACTCCACCAAAGCCTATGATTACACAGCATCCTATCTGTGGAAAACGGCAGTGCAGGGATAGGGAAGAAAACTATTTTGTTTTTAAAGAGCCTGCCTAGCTCAGTCGGTAGAGCATGAGACTCTTAAACTCAGGGTTGTAGGTTTGAGCCCCACGTTGGGCAAAAAACAATTATAATTTTAGTGCTTTTCGACAAAAAAGAGAGAAATTGAAAGTCTCTTCACAATATTTGCAGTATTTTCATTGTTAACAAAAAGTGTGTATCATCTTACTATAAAATAAAGTGGAGAAAACACAAATAGGACATTTTTTCACACAGGTTTAATCGGCTATTTCATGATATTCTTCAAAGCGTTCTGATATTGACTGGTAATTGTGTTTGATACTTTCTTAGACTATTTCTGCCTCTGGCTGATGTGTATTTTTTTTCCAAACTCCACCTGAGCCTATTACACAGCATCCTATCTGTGGAAAACGGAAGTGCAGGGATAGGGAAGAAAATTATATGAATCCAAAGGAGACCGGCTAGTTTAGGCTAGCTAAGTTGGTAAAGCATGAGACTCTTAACAACAAGGGCGTGGGTTCGAGCCCCATGTTGGGCAAAAACAACTAGCATTTTAGTGCTTTTTGACAGAAAAGAGAGCAATTGAACGTCTCTTCACAATATTTGCAATATTTTCATTGTTAACATTCAATATATGAATGCATGTCTGAATGATGTTTAATGCGGTAATACCATACCTTAATGTATTCACTGTAAAAGAAAAGGTGTGTATCATCTTACTATAAAATAAATTGGAGAAAACACAAATAGGACATTTTTTTCACAAAGTTTTAATCGGCTATTTCCTGATATTCTTCAAAGCGTTCTGATATTGACCGGTAATTATGTTTGATACTTTCTTAGACTATTTCTGCCTCTGGCTGATGTGTATTTTCTTTCCAAACTCCACCTGAGCCTATGATTATACAGCATCCTATCTGTGGAAAACGGCAGTGCAGGGATAGGGAAGAAAACTATTTAGTTTTTAAAGAGCCTGCCTAGCTCAGTCGGTAGAGCATGAGACTCTTAAACTCAGGGTTGTAGGTTTGAGCCCCACGTTGGGCAAAAACAACTATAATTTTAATGCTTTTCGACAAAAAAGAGAGAAATTGAAAGTCTCTTCACAATATTTGCAGTATTTTCATTGTTAACATTCAATATATGAATACAAGTCTGGATGATGTTTAATGCGGCAATACCACACTTTAATGTATTCACTGTAAAAGAAAAGGTGTGTATCATTTTACTATAAAATAAAGTGGAGAAAACACAAATAGGACATTTTTTCACACAGGTTTAATCGGCTATTTCATGATATTCTTCAAAGCGTTCTGATATTGACTGGTAATAGTGTTTGATACTTTCTTAGACTATTTCTGCCTCTGGCTGATGTGTATTTTCTTTCCAAACTCCACCTGAGCCTATGATTACACAGCATCCTATCTGTGGAAAACGGCAGTGCAGGGATAGGGAAGAAAACTATTTGGTTTCAAAAGAGCCTGTCTAGCTTAGTCGGTAGAGCATGAGACTCTTAATCTCAGGGTCGTGGCTTCAAGCCCCACATTGGGTGAAAACAACTAAAATTTTAGTGCTTTTTGACCAAAAAAATAGATATTGAAAGTCTCTTCACAATATTTGCAATATTTTCATTGTTAACATGCAATATATGAATGCATGTCTGGATGATGTGTAATGGGGCAATACCATACCTTAATGTATTCACTGTAAAAGAAAAAGTATGTATCATCTTACTATAAAATAAAGTGGAGAAAACACAAATAAGACTTTTTTTCACACAGGTTTAATCGGCTATTTCCTGATATTC
This sequence comes from Ambystoma mexicanum, assembly GCF_040938575.1. Classification (NCBI taxonomy): domain Eukaryota; kingdom Metazoa; phylum Chordata; class Amphibia; order Caudata; family Ambystomatidae; genus Ambystoma; species Ambystoma mexicanum. Next base: position 526,365,723 of record NC_090928.1, on the reverse strand, counting down.
TTCAATGCGTTCTGATATTGACTGGTAATTGTGTTTGATACTTTCTTAGACTATTTCTGCCTCTGGCTGATGTGTATTTTCTTTCCAAACTCCACCTGAGCCTATGATTACACAGCATCCTATCTGTGGAAAACGGCAGTGCAGGGATAGGGAAGAAAACTATTTGGTTTCAAAAGAGCCTGTCTAGCTTAGTCGGTAGAGCATGAGACTCTTAATCTCAGGATCGTGGGTTCAAGCCCCACATTGGGTGAAAACAACTAAAATTTTAGTGCTTTTTCCCCAAAAAAATTGATATTGAAAGTCTCTTCACAATATTTGCAATATTTTCATTGTTAACATGCAATATATGAATGCATGTCTAAATGATGTGTAATGGGGCAATACCATACCTTAATGTATTCACTGTAAAAGAAAAAGTATGTATCATCTTACTATAAAATAAAGGGTGAGAAAACACAAATAAGACTTTTTTCCACACATTTTTAATCGGCTATTTCCTGATATTCTTCAATGCGTTCTGATATTGACTGGTAATTGTGTTTGATACTTTCTTAGACTATTTCTGCCTCTGGCTGATGTGTATTTTCTTTCCAAACTCCACCTGAGCCTATGATTACACAGCATCCTATCTGTGGAAAACGGCAGTGCAGGGATAGGGAAGAAAACTATAGGCATCCAAAGGAGCCCGGCTAGCTCAGTCGGTAGAGCATGAGACTCTTAATCTCAGGGTCGTGGGTTTGAGCCCCACGTTGGGCTAAAACAACTAAAATTTTGGTGCTTTTTGACCAAAAAAATTGATATTGAAAGTCTCTTCACAATATTTGCAATATTTTCATTGTTAACATGCAATATATGAATGCATGTCTACATGATGTGTAATGGGGCAATACCATACCTTAATCTATTCACTGTAAAAGAAAAAGTATGTATCATCTTACTATAAAATAAAGGGTGAGAAAACACAAATAAGACTTTTTTCCAGACATTTTTAATTGGCTATTTCCTGATATTCTTCATTGCGTTCTGATATTGACTGGTAATTGTGTTTGATACTTTCTTAGACTATTTCTGCCTCTGGCTGATGTGTATTTTCTTTCCAAACTCCACCTGAGCCTATGATTACACAGCATCCTATCAGTGGAAAACGGCAGTGCAGGGATAGGGAAGAAAACTATAGGCATCCAAAGGAGTTGGCTAGCTCAGTGGGTAGCGCATGAGACTCTTAATCTCAGGGTCGTGGGTTCGAGCCCCACGTTGGGCGAAAACAACTAAAATTGTAGTGCTTTTTGACCAAAAAAATAGATATTGAAAGTCTCTTCACAATATTTGCAATATTTTCATTGTTATCATGCAATATATGAATGCATGTCTGGATGATGTGTAATGGGGCAATACCATACCTTAATGTATTCACTGTAAAAGAAAAAGTATGTATCATCTTACTATAAAATAAAGTGGAGAAAACACAAATAAGACTTTTTTTTCACACAGGTTTAATCAGCTATTTCCTGATATTCTTCAATGCGTTCTGATATTGACTGGTAATAGTGTTTGATACTTTCTTAGACTATTTCTGTCTCTGGCTGATGTGTATTTTCTTTCCAAACTCCACCTGAGCCTATGATTACACAGCATCCTATCTGTGGAAAACAGCAGTGCAGGGATAGGGAAGCAAACTATTGGGTTCCAAAAGAGCCCGCCTAGCTCAGTCGGTAAAGCATGATTCTCTTAATCTCAAGGTTGTTGGTTGGACCCCCACATTGGGTGAAAAAAAGCTATAATATTAGTGCTTTTTGTCAAAAAAGAGAGAAATTGAAAGTCTCTTCACAATATTTGCAATATTTTCATTGTTAACATTCAATATGTGAATGCATGTCTGGATGATGTTTAATGGGGTAATACCATACCTTAATGGATTCACTGTAAAAGAAAAAGTGTGTATCATCTTACTATAAAATAAAGTGGAGAAAACACAAATAGGATGTTTTTTTCACACAGGTTTAATCGGCTATTTCCTGATATTCTTCAAAGCGTTCTAATATTGACTGGTAATTATGTTTGATACTTTCTTAGACTATTTCTGCCTCTGGCTGATGTGTATTTTCTTTCCAAACTCCACCTGAGCCTATGATTACACAGCATCCTATCTGTGGAAAACGGCAGTGCAGAGATAGGGAAGAAAACTATTTGGTTCCGAAAGAGCCGGTCTAGCTCAGTCGGTAGAGCATGAGGCTCTTAATCTCAAGGTCGTGGGTTCAAGCCCCATGTTGGGCGAAAACAACTACAATTTTAGTGCTTTTTGACCAAAAAAATAGATATTGAAAGTCTCTTCACAATGTTTGCAATATTTTCATTGTTAACATGCAATATATGAATGCATGTCTGGATGATGTGTAATGGGGCAATACCATACCTTAATGTATTCACTGTAAAAGAAAAAGTATGTATCATCTTACTATAAAATAAAGGGTGAGAAAACACAAATAAGACTTTTTTCCACACATTTTTAATCGGCTATTTCCTGATATTATTCAATGCGTTCTGATATTGACTGGTAATTGTGTTTGATACTTTCTTAGACTATTTCTGCCTCTGGCTGATGTGTATTTTCTTTCCAAACTCCACCTGAGCCTATGATTACACAGCATCCTATCTGTGGAAAACGGCAGTGCAGGGATAGGGAAGAAAACTATAGGCATCCAAAGGAGCCTGGCTAGCTCAGTCGGTAGAGCATGACACTCTTAATCTCAGGGTCGTGGGTTTGAGCCCCACATTGGGCTAAAACAACTAAAATTTTAGTGCTTTTTGACCAAAAAAATTGATATTGAAAGTCTCTTCACAATATTTGCAATATTTTCATTGTTAACATGCAATATATGAATGCATGTCTACATGATGTGTAATGGGGCAATACCATACCTTAATGTATTCACTGTAAAAGAAAAAGTATGTATCATCTTACTATAAAATAAAGGGTGAGAAAACACAAATAAGACTTTTTTCCACACATTTTTAATCGGCTATTTCCTGATATTCTTCAATGCGTTCTGATATTGACTGGTAATTGTGTTTGATACTTTCTTAGACTATTTCTGCCTCTGGCTGATGTGTATTTTCTTTCCAAACTCCACCTGAGCCTATGATTACACAGCATCCTATCTGTGGAAAATGGCAGTGCAGGAATAGGGAAGAAAACTATAGGCATCCAAAGGAGCCCGGCTAGCTCAGTCGGTAAAGCATGAGACTCTTAATCTCAGGGTCGTGGGTTTGAGCCCCACGTTGGGCTAAAACAACTAAAATTTTAGTGCTTTTTGACCAAAAAAATTGATATTGAAAGTCCGTTCACAATATTTGCAATATTTTCATTGTTAACATGCAATATATGAATGCATGTCTACATGATGTGTAATGGGGCAATACCATACCTTAATGTATTCACTGTAAAAGAAAAAGTATGTATCATCTTACTATAAAATAAAGGGTGAGAAAACACAAATAAGACTTTTTTCCACACATTTTTAATCGGCTATTTCCTGATATTATTCAATGCGTTCTGATATTGACTGGTAATTGTGTTTGATACTTTCTTAGACTATTTCTGCCTCTGGCTGATGTGTATTTTCTTTCCAAACTCCACCTGAGCCTATGATTACACAGCATCCTATCTGTGGAAAACGGCAGTGCAGGGATAGGGAAGAAAACTATAGGCATCCAAAGGATCCCGGCTAGCTCAGTCGGTAGAGCATGAGACTCTTAATTTCAGGGTTGTGGGTTTGAGCCCCACGTTGGGCTAAAACAACTAAAATTTTAGTGCTTTTTGACCAAAAAAATTGATATTGAAAGTCTCTTCACAATATTTGCAATATTTTCATTGTTAACATGCAATATATGAATGCATGTCTACATGATGTGTAATGGGGCAATACCATACCTTAATGTATTCACTGTAAAAGAAAAAGTATGTATCATCTTACTATAAAATAAAGGGTGAGAAAACACAAATAAGACTTTTTTCCACACATTTTTAATCTGCTATTTCCTGATATTCTTCAATGCGTTCTGATATTGACTGGTAATTGTGTTTGATACTTTCTTAGACTATTTCTGCCTCTGGCTGATGTGTATTTTCTTTCCAAACTCCACCAAAGCCTATGATTACACAGCATCCTATCTGTGGAAAACGGCAGTGCAGGGATAGGGAAGAAAACTATTTTGTTTTTAAAGAGCCTGCCTAGCTCAGTCGGTAGAGCATGAGACTCTTAAACTCAGGGTTGTAGGTTTGAGCCCCACGTTGGGCAAAAAACAACTATAATTTTAGTGCTTTTCGACAAAAAAGAGAGAAATTGAAAGTCTCTTCACAATATTTGCAGTATTTTCATTGTTAACAAAAAGTGTGTATCATCTTACTATAAAATAAAGTGGAGAAAACACAAATAGGACATTTTTTCACACAGGTTTAATCGGCTATTTCATGATATTCTTCAAAGCGTTCTGATATTGACTGGTAATTGTGTTTGATACTTTCTTAGACTATTTCTGCCTCTGGCTGATGTGTATTTTTTTTCCAAACTCCACCTGAGCCTATTACACAGCATCCTATCTGTGGAAAACGGAAGTGCAGGGATAGGGAAGAAAATTATATGAATCCAAAGGAGACCGGCTAGTTTAGGCTAGCTAAGTTGGTAAATCATGAGACTCTTAACAACAAGGGCGTGGGTTCGAGCCCCATGTTGGGCAAAAACAACTAGCATTTTAGTGCTTTTTGACAGAAAAGAGAACAATTGAAAGTCTCTTCACAATGTTTGCAATATTTTCATTGTTAACATGCAATATATGAATGCATGTCTGGATGATGTGTAATGGGGCAATACCATACCTTAATGTATTCACTGTAAAAGAAAAAGTATGTATCATCTTACTATAAAATAAAGGGTGAGAAAACACAAATAAGACTTTTTTCCACACATTTTTAATCGGCTATTTCCTGATATTATTCAATGCGTTCTGATATTGACTGGTAATTGTGTTTGATACTTTCTTAGACTATTTCTGCCTCTGGCTGATGTGTATTTTCTTTCCAAACTCCACCTGAGCCTATGATTACACAGCATCCTATCTGTGGAAAACGGCAGTGCAGGGATAGGGAAGAAAACTATAGGCATCCAAAGGAGCCTGGCTAGCTCAGTCGGTAGAGCATGACACTCTTAATCTCAGGGTCGTGGGTTTGAGCCCCACATTGGGCTAAAACAACTAAAATTTTAGTGCTTTTTGACCAAAAAAATTGATATTGAAAGTCTCTTCACAATATTTGCAATATTTTCATTGTTAACATGCAATATATGAATGCATGTCTACATGATGTGTAATGGGGCAATACCATACCTTAATGTATTCACTGTAAAAGAAAAAGTATGTATCATCTTACTATAAAATAAAGGGTGAGAAAACACAAATAAGACTTTTTTCCACACATTTTTAATCGGCTATTTCCTGATATTCTTCAATGCGTTCTGATATTGACTGGTAATTGTGTTTGATACTTTCTTAGACTATTTCTGCCTCTGGCTGATGTGTATTTTCTTTCCAAACTCCACCTGAGCCTATGATTACACAGCATCCTATCTGTGGAAAATGGCAGTGCAGGAATAGGGAAGAAAACTATAGGCATCCAAAGGAGCCCGGCTAGCTCAGTCGGTAAAGCATGAGACTCTTAATCTCAGGGTCGTGGGTTTGAGCCCCACGTTGGGCTAAAACAACTAAAATTTTAGTGCTTTTTGACCAAAAAAATTGATATTGAAAGTCCGTTCACAATATTTGCAATATTTTCATTGTTAACATGCAATATATGAATGCATGTCTACATGATGTGTAATGGGGCAATACCATACCTTAATGTATTCACTGTAAAAGAAAAAGTATGTATCATCTTACTATAAAATAAAGGGTGAGAAAACACAAATAAGACTTTTTTCCACACATTTTTAATCGGCTATTTCCTGATATTATTCAATGCGTTCTGATATTGACTGGTAATTGTGTTTGATACTTTCTTAGACTATTTCTGCCTCTGGCTGATGTGTATTTTCTTTCCAAACTCCACCTGAGCCTATGATTACACAGCATCCTATCTGTGGAAAACGGCAGTGCAGGGATAGGGAAGAAAACTATAGGCATCCAAAGGATCCCGGCTAGCTCAGTCGGTAGAGCATGAGACTCTTAATTTCAGGGTTGTGGGTTTGAGCCCCACGTTGGGCTAAAACAACTAAAATTTTAGTGCTTTTTGACCAAAAAAATTGATATTGAAAGTCTCTTCACAATATTTGCAATATTTTCATTGTTAACATGCAATATATGAATGCATGTCTACATGATGTGTAATGGGGCAATACCATACCTTAATGTATTCACTGTAAAAGAAAAAGTATGTATCATCTTACTATAAAATAAAGGGTGAGAAAACACAAATAAGACTTTTTTCCACACATTTTTAATCTGCTATTTCCTGATATTCTTCAATGCGTTCTGATATTGACTGGTAATTGTGTTTGATACTTTCTTAGACTATTTCTGCCTCTGGCTGATGTGTATTTTCTTTCCAAACTCCACCAAAGCCTATGATTACACAGCATCCTATCTGTGGAAAACGGCAGTGCAGGGATAGGGAAGAAAACTATTTTGTTTTTAAAGAGCCTGCCTAGCTCAGTCGGTAGAGCATGAGACTCTTAAACTCAGGGTTGTAGGTTTGAGCCCCACGTTGGGCAAAAAACAACTATAATTTTAGTGCTTTTCGACAAAAAAGAGAGAAATTGAAAGTCTCTTCACAATATTTGCAGTATTTTCATTGTTAACAAAAAGTGTGTATCATCTTACTATAAAATAAAGTGGAGAAAACACAAATAGGACATTTTTTCACACAGGTTTAATCGGCTATTTCATGATATTCTTCAAAGCGTTCTGATATTGACTGGTAATTGTGTTTGATACTTTCTTAGACTATTTCTGCCTCTGGCTGATGTGTATTTTTTTTCCAAACTCCACCTGAGCCTATTACACAGCATCCTATCTGTGGAAAACGGAAGTGCAGGGATAGGGAAGAAAATTATATGAATCCAAAGGAGACCGGCTAGTTTAGGCTAGCTAAGTTGGTAAATCATGAGACTCTTAACAACAAGGGCGTGGGTTCGAGCCCCATGTTGGGCAAAAACAACTAGCATTTTAGTGCTTTTTGACAGAAAAGAGAACAATTGAACGTCTCTTCACAATATTTGCAATATTTTCATTGTTAACATTCAATATATGAATGCATGTCTGAATGATGTTTAATGCGGTAATACCATACCTTAATGTATTCACTGTAAAAGAAAAGGTGTGTATCATCTTACTATAAAATAAATTGGAGAAAACACAAATAGGACATTTTTTTCACAAAGTTTTAATCGGCTATTTCCTGATATTCTTCAAAGCGTTCTGATATTGACCGGTAATTATGTTTGATACTTTCTTAGACTATTTCTGCCTCTGGCTGATGTGTATTTTCTTTCCAAACTCCACCTGAGCCTATGATTATACAGCATCCTATCTGTGGAAAACGGCAGTGCAGGGATAGGGAAGAAAACTATTTTGTTTTTAAAGAGCCTGCCTAGCTCAGTCGGTAGAGCATGAGACTCTTAAACTCAGGGTTGTAGGTTTGAGCCCCATGTTGGGCAAAAACAACTATAAATTTAATGCTTTTCGACAAAAAAGAGAGAAATTGAAAGTCTCTTCACAATATTTGCAGTATTTTCATTGTTAACATTCAATATATGAATACAAGTCTGGATGATGTTTAATGCGGCAATACCACACTTTAATGTATTCACTGTAAAAGAAAAAGTGTGTATCATTTTACTATAAAATAAAGTGGAGAAAACACAAATAGGACATTTTTTCACACAGGTTTAATCGGCTATTTCATGATATTCTTCAAAGCGTTCTGATATTGACTGGTAATAGTGTTTGATACTTTCTTAGACTATTTCTGCCTCTGGCTGATGTGTATTTTCTTTCCAAACTCCACCTGAGCCTATGATTACACAGCATCCTATCTGTGGAAAACGGCAGTGCAGGGATAGGGAAGAAAACTATTTGGTTTCAAAAGAGCCTGTCTAGCTTAGTCGGTAGAGCATGAGACTCTTAATCTCAGGGTCGTGGCTTCAAGCCCCACATTGGGTGAAAACAACTAAAATTTTAGTGCTTTTTGACCAAAAAAATAGATATTGAAAGTCTCTTCACAATATTTGCAATATTTTCATTGTTAACATGCAATATATGAATGCATGTCTGGATGATGTGTAATGGGGCAATACCATACCTTAATGTATTCACTGTAAAAGAAAAAGTATGTATCATCTTACTATAAAATAAAGTGGAGAAAACACAAATAAGACTTTTTTTCACACAGGTTTAATCGGCTATTTCCTGATATTCTTCAATGCGTTCTGATATTGACTGGTAATTGTGTTTGATACTTTCTTGGACTATTTCTGCCTCTGGCTGATGTGTATTTTCTTTCCAAACTCCACCTGAGCCTATGATTACACAGCATCCTATCTGTGGAAAACGGCAGTGCAGGGATAGGGAAGAAAACTATTTGGTTTCAAAAGAGCCTGTCTAGCTTAGTCGGTAGAGCATGAGACTCTTAATCTCAGGGTCGTGGGTTCAAGCCCCACATTGGGTGAAAACAACTAAAATTTTAGTGCTTTTTCACCAAAAAAATTGATATTGAAAGTCTCTTCACAATATTTGCAATATTTTCATTGTTAACATGCAATATATGAATGCATGTCTAAATGATGTGTAATGGGGCAATACCATACCTTAATGTATTCACTGTAAAAGAAAAAGTATGTATCATCTTACTATAAAATAAAGGGTGAGAAAACACAAATAAGACTTTTTTCCACACATTTTTAATCGGCTATTTCCTGATATTCTTCAATGCGTTCTGATATTGACTGGTAATTGTGTTTGATACTTTCTTAGACTATTTCTGCCTCTGGCTGATGTGTATTTTCTTTCCAAACTCCACCTGAGCCTATGATTACACAGCATCCTATCTGTGGAAAACGGCAGTGCAGGGATAGGGAAGAAAACTATAGGCATCCAAAGGAGCCCGGCTAGCTCAGTCGGTAGAGCATGAGACTCTTAATCTCAGGGTCGTGGGTTTGAGCCCCACGTTGGGCTAAAACAACTAAAATTTTGGTGCTTTTTGACCAAAAAAATTGATATTGAAAGTCTCTTCACAATATTTGCAATATTTTCATTGTTAACATGCAATATATGAATGCATGTCTACATGATGTGTAATGGGGCAATACCATACCTTAATCTATTCACTGTAAAAGAAAAAGTATGTATCATCTTACTATAAAATAAAGGGTGAGAAAACACAAATAAGACTTTTTTCCACACATTTTTAATCGGCTATTTCCTGATATTCTTCATTGCGTTCTGATATTGACTGGTAATTGTGTTTGATACTTTCTTAGACTATTTCTGCCTCTGGCTGATGTGTATTTTCTTTCCAAACTCCACCTGAGCCTATGATTACACAGCATCCTATCTGTGGAAAACGGCAGTGCAGGGATAGGGAAGAAAACTATAGGCATCCAAAGGATCCCGGCTAGCTCAGTCGGTAGAGCATGAGACTCTTAATTTCAGGGTTGTGGGTTTGAGCCCCACGTTGGGCTAAAACAACTAAAATTTTAGTGCTTTTTGACCAAAAAAATCGATATTGAAAGTCTCTTCACAATATTTGCAATATTTTCATTGTTAACATGCAATATATGAATGCATGTCTACATGATGTGTAATGGGGCAATACCATACCTTAATGTATTCACTGTAAAAGAAAAAGTATGTATCATCTTACTATAAAATAAAGGGTGAGAAAACACAAATAAGACTTTTTTCCACACATTTTTAATCGGCTATTTCCTGATATTCTTCAATGCGTTCTGATATTGACTGGTAATTGTGTTTGATACTTTCTTAGACTATTTCTGCCTCTGGCTGATGTGTATTTTCTTTCCAAACTCCACCAGAGCCTATGATTACACAGCATCCTATCTGTGGAAAACGGCAGTGCAGGGATAGGGAAGAAAACTATTTTGTTTTTAAAGGCCCTGCCTAGCTCAGTCGGTAGAGCATGAGACTCTAAAACTCAGGGTTGTAGGTTTGAGCCCCACGTTGGGCAAAAACAACTATAATTTTAGTGCTTTTCGACAAAAAAGAGAGAAATTGAAAGTCTCTTCACAATATTTGCAGTATTTTCATTGTTAACAAAAAGTGTCTATCATCTTACTATAAAATAAAGTGGAGAAAACACAAATAGGACATTTTTTCACACAGGTTTAATCGGCTATTTCATGATATTCTTCAAAGCGTTCTGATATTGACTGGTAATTGTGTTTGATACTTTCTTAGACTATTTCTGCCTCTGGCTGATGTGTATTTTTTTTCCAAACTCCACCTGAGCCTATTACACAGCATCCTATCTGTGGAAAACGGAAGTGCAGGGATAGGGAAGAAAATTATATGAATCCAAAGGAGACCAGCTAGTTTAGGCTAGCTAAGTTGGTAGAGCATGAGACTCTTAACAACAAGGGCGTGGGTTCGAGCCCCATGTTGGGCAAAAACAACTAGCATTTTAGTGCTTTTTGACAGAAAAGAGAGCAATTGAACGTCTCTTCACAATATTTGCAATATTTTCATTGTTAACATTCAATATATGAATGCATGTCTGAATGATGTTTAATGCGGTAATACCATACCTTAATGTATTCACTGTAAAAGAAAAGGTGTGTATCATCTTACTATAAAATAAAGTGGAGAAAACACAAATAGGACATTTTTTTCACAAAGTTTTAATCGGCTATTTCCTGAAATTCTTCAAAGCGTTCTGATATTGACCGGTAATTATGTTTGATACCTTCTTAGACTATTTCTGCCTCTGGCTGATGTGTATTTTCTTTCCAAACTCCACCTGAGCCTATGATTATACAGCATCCTATCTGTGGAAAACGGCAGTGCAGGGATAGGGAAGAAAACTATTTTGTTTTTAAAGAGCCTTCCTAGCTCAGTCGGTAGAGCATGAGACTCTTAAACTCAGGGTTGTAGGTTTGAGCCCCACGTTGGGCAAAAACAACTATAATTTTAATGCTTTTCGACAAAAAAGAGAGAAATTGAAAGTCTCTTCACAATATTTGCAGTATTTTCATTGTTAACATTCAATATATGAATACAAGTCTGGATGATGTTTAATGCGGCAATACCATACTTTAATGTATTCACTGTAAAAGAAAAAGTGTGTATCATTTTACTATAAAATAAAGTGGAGAAAACACAAATAGGACATTTTTTCACACAGGTTTAATCGGCTATTTCATGATATTCTTCAAAGCGTTCTGATATTGACTGGTAATAGTGTTTGATACTTTCTTAGACTATTTCTGCCTCTGGCTGATGTGTATTTTCTTTCCAAACTCCACCTGAGCCTATGATTACACAGCATCCTATCTGTGGAAAATGGCAGTGCAGGGATAGGGAAGAAAACTATTTGGTTTCAAAAGAGCCTATCTAGCTTAGTCGGTAGAGCATGAGACTCTTAATCTCAGGGTCGTGGGTTCAAGCCCCACATTGGGTGAAAACAACTAAAATTTTAGTGCTTTTTGACCAAAAAAATAGATATTGAATGTCTCTTCACAATATTTGCAATATTTTCATTGTTAACATGCAATATATGAATGCATGTCTGGATGATGTGTAATGGGGCAATACCATACCTTAATGTATTCACTGTAAAAGAAAAAGTATGTATCATCTTACTATAAAATAAAGTGGAGAAAACACAAATAAGACTTTTTTTCACACAGGTTTAATCGGCTATTTCCTGATATTCTTCAATGCGTTCTGATATTGACTGGTAATTGTGTTTGATACTTTCTTAGACTATTTCTGCCTCTGGCTGATGTGTATTTTCTTTCCAAACTCCACCTGAGCCTATGATTACACAGCATCCTATCTGTGGAAAACGGCAGTGCAGGGATAGGGAAGAAAACTATAGGCATCCAAAGGAGCCCGGCTAGCACAGTCGGTAAAGCATGAAACTCTTAATCTCAGGGTCGTGGGTTTGAGCCCCACGTTGGGCTAAAACAACTAAAATTTTAGTGCTTTTTGACCAAAAAAATTGATATTGAAAGTCTCTTCACAATATTTGCAATATTTTCATTGTTAACATGCAATATATGAATGGATGTATGGATGATGTGTAATGGGGCAATACCATACCTTAATGTATTCACTGTAAAAGAAAAAGTATCTATCATCTTACTATAAAATAAAGTGGAGAAAACACAAATAAGACTTTTTTTTCACACAGGTTTAATCGGCTATTTCCTGATATTCTTCAATGCGTTCTGATATTGACTGGTAATTGTGTTTGATACTTTCTTAGACTATTTCTGCATCTGGCTGATGTGTATTTTCTTTCCAAACTCCACCTGAGCCTATGATTACACAGCATCCTATATGTGGAAAACGGCAGTGCAGGGATAGGGAAGAAAACTATAGGCAGCCAAAGGAGCCCGGCTAGCTCAGTCGGTAGAGCATGAGACTCTTAATCTCAGGTTCGTGGGTTTGATCCCCACGTTGGGCGAAAACAATTAACATTTTAGTGCTTTTTGACCAAAAAAATAGATATTGAAAGTCTCTTCACAATATTTGCAATATTTTCATTGTTAACATGCAATATATGAATGCATGTCTGGATGATGTGTAATGGGGCAATACCATACCTTAATGTATTCACTGCAAAAGAAAAAGTATGTATCATCTTACTATAAAATATAAAGTGGAGAGAACACAAATAAGACTTTTTTTTCACACAGGTTTAATCGGCTATTTCCTGATATTCTTCAATGCGTTCTGATATTGACTGGTAATTGTGTTTGATACTTTCTTAGACTATTTCTGCCTCTGGCTGATGTGCATTTTCTTTCCAAACTCCACCTGAGCCTATGATTACACAGCATCCTATCTGTGGAAAACGGCAGTGCAGGGATAGGGAAGAAAACTATAAGCATCCAAAAGAGCCCGGCTAGCTCAGTCGGTAGAGCATGAAACTCTTAATCTCAGGGTTGTAGGTTTGAACCCCACGTTGGGCAAAAACATCTATAATTTTAGTGCTTTTCGACAAAAAAGAGAGAAATTGAAAGTCTCTTCACAATATTTGCAGTATTTTCATTGTTAACATTCAATATATGAATACAAGTCTGGATGATGTTTAATGCGGCAATACCATACCTTAATGTATTCACTGTAAAAGAAAAAGTGTGTATCATCTTACTATAAAATAAAGTGGAAAAACACAAATAGGACATTTTTTCACACAGGTTTAATCGGCTATTTCATGATATTCTTCAAAGCGTTCTGATATTGACTGGTAATTGTGTTTGATACTTTCTTAGACTATTTCTGCCTCTGGCTGATGTGTATTTTTTTTCAAAACTCCACCTGAGCCTATTACACAGCATCCTATCTGTGGAAAACGGCAGTGCAGGGATAGGGAAGAAAGCTATTTGGTTCTGAAAGAGCCTGCCTAGCTCAGTCGGTAGAGCATGAGACTCTTAATCTCAGAGTTGTAGGTTTGAGCCCCACGTTGGGCAAAAACAACTATAATTTTAGTGCTTTTCGACAAAAAAGAGAGAAATTGAAAGTCTCTTCACAATATTTGCAGTATTTTCATTGTTAACATTCAATATATGAATACAAGTCTGGACGATGTTTAATGCGGCAATACCATACCTTAATGTATTCACTGTAAAAGAAAAAGTGTGTATCATCTTACTATAAAATAAAGTGGAGAAAACTCAAATAGGACATTTTTTCACACAGGTTTAATCGGCTATTTCATGATATTCTTCAAAGTGTTCTGATATTGACTGGTAATTGTGTTTGATACTTTCTTAGACTATTTCTGCCTCTGGCTGATGTGTATTTTTTTTCCAAACTCCACCTGAGCCTATTACACAGCATCCTATCTGTGGAAAACGGAAGTGCAGGGATAGGGAAGAAAATTATATGAATCCAAAAGAGACTTGCTAGTTTAGGCTAGCTAAGTTGGTAGAGCATGAGACACTTAATGACAAGGTTGTGGGTGCGAGCCCCATGTTGGGCAAAAACAACTAGCATTTTAGTGCTTTTTGACAGAAAAGAGAGCAATTGAACGTCTCTTCACAATATTTGCAATATTTTCATTGTTAACATTCAATATATGAATGCATGTCTGGATGATGTTTAATGCGGTAATACCATACCTTAATGTATTCACTGTAAAAGAAAAGGTGTGTATCATCTTACTATAAAATAAAGTGGAGAAAACACAAATAGGACATTTTTTTCACACAGGTTTAATCGGCTATTTCCTGATATTCTTCAAAACGTTCTGATATTGACTGGTAATTATGTTTGATACTTTCTTAGACTATTTCTGCCTCTGGCTGATGTGTATTTTCTTTCCAAACTACACCTGAGCCTATAATTACACAGCATCCTATCTGTGGAAAACGGCAGTGCAGGGATAGGGAAGAAAACTATTTGGTTCCAAAAGAGCCTGTCTAGCTTAGTCGGTAGACCATGAGACTCTTAATCTCAGGGTCGTGGGTTCAGGCCCCACGTTGGGCGAAAACAACTAAAATTTTAGTGCTTTTTGACCAAAAAAATAGATATTGAAAGTCTCTTCACAATATTTGCAATATTTTCATTGTTAACATTCAATATGTGAATGCATGTCTGGATGATGTTTAATGGGGTAATACCATACCTCAATGGATTCACTGTAAACGAAAAAGTGTCTATCATATTACTATAAAATAAAGTGAAGAAAACACAAATAGGACATTTTTTTCAGACAGGTTTAATCGGCTATTTCCTGATATTCTTCAAAGCGTTCTAATATTGACTGGTAATTATGTTTGATACTTTCTTAGACTATTTCTGCCTCTGGCTGATGTGTATTTTCTTTCCAAACTCCACCTGAGCCTATGATTACACAGCATCCTATCTGTGGAAAACGGAAGTGCAGGGATAGGGAAGAAAACTATACGAATCAAAAGGAGCCCAGCTAGCTCAGTCGGTAGAGCATAAGACTCTTAATCGCAGGGTTGTCGGTTTGAGCCCCACTTTGGGCATAAACAACTGTAATTTTAGTGCTTTTCGACAAAAAAGAGAGAAATTGAAAGTCTCTTAACAATATTTGCAGTATTTTCATTGTTAACATTCAATATATGAATACATGTCTGGATGATGTGTAATGGGGCAATACCATACCTTAATGTATTCACTGCAAAAGAAAAAGTATGTATCATTTTACTATAAAATAAAGTGGAGAGAACACAAATAAGACTTTTTTTTCACACAGTTTTAATCGGCTATTTCCTGATATTCTTCAATGCGTTCTGATATTGACTGGTAATTGTGTTTGATACTTTCTTAGACTATTTCTGCCTCTGGCTGATGTGTATTTTCTTTCCAAACTCCACCTGAGCCTATGATTACACAGCATCCTATCTGTGGAAAACGGCAGTGCAGGGATAGGGAAGAAAACTATAGGCATCCAAAGGAGCCTGGCTAGCTCAGTCGGTAGAGCATGAAACTCTTAATCTCAGGGTTGTAGGTTTGAGCCCCACGTTGGGCAAAAACATCTGAAATTTTAGTGCTTTTCGACAAAAAAGAGAGAAATTGAAAGTCTCTTCACAATATTTGCAGTATTTTCATTGTTAACATTCAATATATGAATACAAGTCTGGATGATGTTTAATGCGGCAATACCATACCTTAATGTATTCACTGTAAAAGAAAAAGTGTGTATCATCTTACTATAAAATAAAGTGGAAAAACACAAATAGGACATTTTTTCACACAGGTTTAATCGGCTATTTCATGATATTCTTCAATGCATTCTGATATTGACTGGAAATTGTGTTTGATACTTACTTAGACTATTTCTGCCTCTGGCTGATGTGTATTTTTTTTCCAAACTCCACCTGAGCCTATTACACTGCATCCTATCTGTGGAAAACGGAAGTGCAGGGATAGGGAAGAAAATTATATGAATCCAAAGGAGACTGGCTAGTTTAGGCTAGCTAAGTTGGTATAGCATGAGACTCTTAACGTCAAGGTCGTGGGTTCGAGCCCCATGTTGGGCAAAAACAACTAGCATTTTAGTGCTTTTTGACAGAAAAGAGAGCAATTGAACGCCTCTTCACAATATTTGCAATATTTTCATTGTTAACATTCAATATATGAATGCATGTCTGGATGATGTTTAATGCGGTAATACCATACCTTAATGTATTCACTGTAAAAGAAAAGGTGCGTATCATCTTACTATAAAATAAAGTGGAGAAAACACAAATAGGACATTTTTTTCACACAGGTTTAATCGGCTATTTCCTGATATTCTTCAAAGCGTTCTGATATTGACTGGTAATTATGTTTGATACTTTCTTAGACTATTTCTGCCTCTGGCTGATGTGTATTTTCTTTCCGAACTCCACCTGAGCCTATGATTACACAGCATCTAATCTGTGGAAAACGGCAGTGCAGGGATAGGGAAGAAAACTATTTGGCTCTAAAAGAGCCTGCCTAGCTCAGTCAGTAGAGCATGAGACTCTTAATCTCAGGGTTGTAGGTTTGAGCCCCACGTTGGGCAAAAACAACTATAATTTTAGTGCTTTTCGACAAAAAAGAGAGAAATTGAAATTCTCTTCACAATATTTGCAGTATTTTCATTGTTAACATTCAATATATGAATACAAGTCTGGACGATGTTTAATGCGGCAATACCATACCTTAATGTATTCACTGTAAAAGAAAAAGTATGTATCATCTTACTATAAAATAAAGGGTGAGAAAACACAAATAAGACTTTTTTCCACACATTTTTAATCGGCTATTTCCTGATATTCTTCAATGCGTTCTGATATTGACTGGTAATTGTGTTTGATACTTTCTTAGACTATTTCTGCCTCTGGCTGATGTGTATTTTCTTTCCAAACTCCACCTGAGCCTATGATTACACAGCATCCTATCTGTGGAAAACGGCAGTGCAGGGATAGGGAAGAAAACTATAGGCACCAAATGAGCCCGGCTAGCTCAGTGGGTAGAGCATGAGACTCTTACTCTCAGGGTCGTGGGTTGGACCCCCACATTGGGTGAAAAAAGCTATAATATTAGTACTTTTTGTCAAAAAAGAGAGAAATTGAAAGTCTCTTCACAATATTTGCAATATTTTCATTGTTAATATGCAATATATGAATGCATGTCTACATGATGTGTAATGGGGCAATACCATACCTTAATGTATTCACTGTAAAAGAAAAAGTATCTATCATCTTACTATAAAATAAAGTGGAGAAAACACAAATAAGACTTTTTTTTCACACAGGTTTAATCGGCTATTTCCTGATATTCTTCAATGCCTTCTGATATTGACTGGTAATTGTGTTTGATACTTTCTTAGACTATTTCTGCCTCTGGCTGATGTGTATTTTCTTTCCAAACTCCACCAGAGCCTATGATTACACAGCATCCTATCTGTGGAAAACGGCAGTGCAGGGATAGGGAAGAAAACTATAGGCATCCAAAGGAGACCGGCTAGCTCAGCGGGTAGAGCATGAGACTCTTAATCTCAGGGTCGTGGGTTCAAGCCCCACCTTGGACAAAAACTACTATATTTTTAGTGCTTTTCGACAAAAAAGAGAGACATTGAAAGTCTCTTCACAATATTTGCAGTATTTTCATTGTTAAAGTTGAATATATGAATACATGTCAGGATGATGTTTAATGTGCCAATACCATACCTTAATGTATTCACTGTAAAAGAAAAAGTATGTATCATCTTATTATAAAATAAAGTGGAGAAAACACAAATAAGACTTTTTTTTCACACAGGTTCAGTCAGCTATTTCCTGATATTCTTCAAAGCGTTCTGATATTGACTGGTAATTGTGTTTGATACTTTCTTAGACTATTTCTGCCTCTGGCTGATGTGTATTTTCTTTCCAAACTCCACCAGAGCCTATGATTACACAGCATCCTATCTGTGGAAAACGGCAGTGCAGGGAAATGGAAGAAAACTATAGGCATCCAAAGGAGCCCGGCTAGCTTAGTCGGTAGAGCATGAGACTCTTAATCTCAGGGTCGTGGGTTCGAGCCCCACGTTGGGCGAAAACAACTAAAGTTTTAGTACTTTTTGACCAAAAAAATAGATATTGAAAGTCTCTTCACAATATTTGCAATATTTTCATTGTTAACATGCAATATATGAATGAATGTCTGGATGATGTGTAATGGGGCAATACCATACCTTAATGTATTCACTGTAAAAGAAAAAGTATCTATCATCTTACTATAAAATAAAGTGGAGAAAACACAAATAAGACTTTTTTTTCACACAGGTTTAATCGGCTATTTCCTGATATTCTTCAATGCCTTCTGATATTGACTGGTAATTGTGTTTGATACTTTCTTAGACTATTTCTGCCTCTGGCTGATGTGTATTTTCTTTCCAAACTCCACCTGAGCCTATGATTACACAGCATCCTATCTGTGGAAAACGGCAGTGCAGGGATAGGGAACAAAACTATAGGCATCCAAAAGAGCCCGGCTAGCTCAGTGGGTAGAGCATGAGACTCTTAATCTCAGGGTCCTGGGTTCGAGCCCCACGTTGGGCGGAAACAACTAAAATTTTAGTGCTTTTTGACCAATAAAATAGATATTGAAAGTCTCTTCACAATATTTGCAATATTTTCATTGATAACATGCAATATATGAATGCATGTCTGGATGATGTGTAATCGGGCAATACCATACCTTAATGTATTCACTGTAAAAGAAAAAGTATGTATCATCTTACTATAAAATAAAGTGGAGAAAACACAAATAAGACTTTTTTTTCACACAGGTTTAATCGGCTATTTCCTGATATTCTTCAATGCGTTCTGATATTGACTGGTAATTGTGTTTGATACTTTCTTAGACTATTTCTGCCTCTGGCTGATGTGTATTTTCTTTCCAAACTCCACCTGAGCCTATGATTACACAGCATCCTATCTGTGGAAAACGGCAGTGCAGGGATAGGGAAGAAAACTATAGGCATCCAAAGCAGCCCGGCTAGCTCAGTGGGTAGAGCATGAGACTCTTAATCTCAGGGTCGTGGGTTCAAGCATCAAGTTGGGCGAAAACAATTAAAATTTTAGTGCTTTTTGACAAAAAAGAGAAATTGAAAGTCTCTTCACAATATTTGCAATATTTTCATTGTTAACATGCAATATATGAATGCATGTCTACATGATGTGTAATGGGGCAATACCATACCTTAATGTATTCACTGTAAAAGAAAAAGTATGTATCATCTTACTATAAAATAAAGGGTGAGAAAACACAAATAAGACTTTTTTTCCACACATTTTTAATCGGCTATTTCCTGATATTCTTCAATGCGTTCTGATATTGACTGGTAATTGTGTTTGATACTTTCTTAGACTATTTCTGCCTCTGGCTGATGTGTATTTTCTTTCCAAACTCCACCTGAGCCTATGATTACACAGCATCCTATCTGTGGAAAACGGCAGTGCAGGGATAGGGAAGAAAACTATAGGCACCAAATGAGCCCGGCTAGCTCAGTGGGTAGAGCATGAGACTCTTACTCTCAGGGTCGTGGGTTGGACCCCCACATTGGGTGAAAAAAGCTATAATATTAGTACTTTTTGTCAAAAAAGAGAGAAATTGAAAGTCTCTTCACAATATTTGCAATATTTTCATTGTTAATATGCAATATATGAATGCATGTCTACATGATGTGTAATGGGGCAATACCATACCTTAATGTATTCACTGTAAAAGAAAAAGTATGTATCATTTTACTATAAAATAAAGTGGAGAAAACACAAATAAGACTTTTTTTTCACACAGGTTCAGTCAGCTATTTCCTGATATTCTTCAAAGCGTTCTGATATTGACTGGTAATTGCGTTTGATACTTTCTTCGACTATTTCTGCCTCTGGCTGTTGTGTATATTCTTTCCAAACTCCACCTGAGCCTATGATTACACAGCATTCTATCTGTGGAAAACGGCAGTGCCGGGATAGGGAAGAAAATTCTAGGCATTCAAAGGAGCCCGGCTAGCTCAGTCGGTAGAGCATGAGACTCTTGATCTCAGGGTCGTGGGTTCGAGCCCCACGTTGGGCGAAAACAAGTAAAATTTGAGTGCTTTTTGACCAAAAAAATAGATATTGAAAGTTTCTTCACAATATTTGCAATATTTTCATTGTCAACATGCAAAATATGAATGCATGCCTGGATGATGTGTAATGGGGCAATACCATACCTTAATGTATTCACTGTAAATGAAAAAGTATGTATCATCTTAGTATAAAATAAAGTTGAGAAAACACAAATAAGACTTTTTTTTCACACAGGTTTAATCGGCTATTTCCTGATATTCTTCAATGCGTTCTGATATTGACTGGTAATTGTGTTTGATACTTTCTTAGACTATTTCTGCCTCTGGCTGATGTGTATTTTCTTTCCAAACTCCACCTGAGCCTATGATTACACAGCATCCTATCTGTGGAAAACGGCAGTGCAGGGATAGGGAAGAAAACTATAGGCATCCAAAGGAGCCCGGCTAGCTCAGTCGGTAGAGCATGCGACTCTTGATCTCAGGGTCGTAGGTTCGAGCCCCACGTTGGGCGAAAACAACTAAAATTTTAGTGCTTTTTGACCAAAAAAATAGATATTGAAAGTCTCTTCACAATATTTGCAATATTTTCATTGTTAACATGCAATATATGAATGCATGTCTACATGATGTGTAATGGGGCAATACCATACCTTAATGTATTCACTGTAAAAGAAAAAGTATGTATCATCTTACTATAAAATGAAGGGTGAGAAAACACAAATAAGACTTTTTTCCACACATTTTTAATCGGCTATTTCCTGATATTCTTCAATGCGTTCTGATATTGACTGGTAATTGTGTTTGATACTTTCTTAGACTATTTCTGCCTCTGGCTGATGTGTATTTTCTTTCCAAACTCCACCAGAGCCTATGATTACACAGCATCCTATCTGTGGAAAACGGCAGTGCAGGGATAGGGAAGAAAACTATAGGCATCCAAAGGAGCCCGGCTAGCTCAGCGGGTAGAGCATGAGACTCTTAATCTCAGGGTCGTGGGTTCAAGCCCCATGTTGGACAAAAACTACTATATTTTTAGTGTTTTTCGACAAAAAAGAGAGACATTGAAAGTCTCTTCACAATATTTGCAGTATTTTCATTGTTAAAGTTGAATATATGAATACATGTCAGGATGATGTTTAATGTGCCAATACCATACCTTAATGTATTCACTGTAAAAGAAAAAGTATCTATCATCTTACTATAAAATAAAGTGGAGAAAACACAAATAAGACTTTTTTTTCACACAGGTTTAATCGGCTATTTCCTGATATTCTTCAAAGCGTTCTGATATTGACTGGTAATTGTGTTTGATACTTTCTTAGACTATTTCTGCCTCTGGCTGATGTGTATTTTCTTTCCAAACTCCACCTGAGCCTATGATTACACAGCATCCTATCTGTGGAAAACGGCAGTGCCAGGATAGGGAAGAAAATTATAGGCACCCAAAGGAGCCCGGCTAGCTCAGTTGGTAGAGCATGAGACTCTTAATCTCAGGGTCGTGGGTTCGAGTTCCACGTTGGGCGAAAACAACTAAAATTTTAGTGCTTTTTGACCAAAAAAATAGATATTGAAAGTCTCTTCACAATATTTGCAATATTTTCATTGTTAACATGCAATATATGAATGCATGTCTGGATGATGTGTAATGGGGCAATACCATACCTTAATGCATTCACTGTAAAAGAAAAAGTATGTATCATCTTATTATAAAATAAAGTGGAGAAAACACAAATAAGACTTTTTTTTCACACAGGTTCAGTCAGCTATTTCCTGATATTCTTCAAAGCGTTCTGATATTGACTGGTAATTGTGTTTGATACTTTCTTAGACTATTTCTGCCTCTGGCTGATGTGTATTTTCTTTCCAAACTCCACCAGAGCCTATGATTACACAGCATCCTATC
Source organism: Ambystoma mexicanum (assembly GCF_040938575.1). NCBI lineage: Eukaryota > Metazoa > Chordata > Amphibia > Caudata > Ambystomatidae > Ambystoma > Ambystoma mexicanum. The sequence continues at coordinate 526,343,536 of NC_090928.1, read as the reverse complement.
TGTGGAAAACGGCAGTGCAGGGAAATGGAAGAAAACTATAGGCATCCAAAGGAGCCCGGCTAGCTCAGTAGGTAGAGCATGAGACTCTTAATCTCAGGGTCGTGGGTTCAAGCCCCACGTTGGACAAAAACTACTATATTTTTAGTGCTTTTCGACAAAAAAGAGAGACATTGAAAGTCTCTTCACAATATTTGCAGTATTTTCATTGTTAAAGTTGAATATATGAATACATGTCAGGATGATGTTTAATGTGCCAATACCATACCTTAATGTATTCACTGTAAAAGAAAAAGTATCTATCATCTTACTATAAAATAAAGTGGAGAAAACACAAATAAGACTTTTTTTTCACACAGGTTTAATCGGCTATTTCCTGATATTCTTCAAAGCGTTCTGATATTGACTGGTAATTGTGTTTGATACTTTCTTAGACTATTTCTGCCTCTGGCTGATGTGTATTTTCTTTCCAAACTCCACCTGAGCCTATGATTACACAGCATCCTATCTGTGGAAAACGGCAGTGCCAGGATAGGGAAGAAAATTATAGGCACCCAAAGGAGCCCGGCTAGCTCAGTTGGTAGAGCATGAGACTCTTAATCTCAGGGTCGTGGGTTCGAGTTCCACGTTGGGCGAAAACAACTAAAATTTTAGTGCTTTTTGACCAAAAAAAATAGATATTGAAAGCCTCTTCACAATATTTGCAATATTTTCATTATTAACATGCAATATATGAATGCATGTCTGGATGATGTGTAATGGGGCAATACCATACCTTAATGTATTCACTGTAAAAGAAAAAGTATGTATCATCTTACTATAAAATAAAGTGGAGAAAACACAAATAAGACTTTTTTTTCACACAGGTTTAATCGTCTATTTCCTGATATTCTTCAATGCATTCTGATATTGACTGGTAATTGTGTTTGATACTTTCTTAGACTATTTCTGCCTCTGGCTGATGTGTATTTTCTTTCCAAACTCCACCAGAGCCTATGATTACACAGCATCCTATCTGTGGAAAACGGCAGTGCAGGGATAGGGAAGAAAACTATAGGCATCCAAAGGAGCCCGGCTAGCTCAGCGGGTAGAGCATGAGACTCTTAATCTCAGGGTCGTGGGTTCAAGCCCCACGTTGGACAAAAACTACTATATTTTTAGTGCTTTTCGACAAAAAAGAGAGACATTGAAAGTCTCTTCACAATATTTGCAGTATTTTCATTGTTAAAGTTGAATATATGAATACATGTCAGGATGATGTTTAATGTGCCAATACCATACCTTAATGTATTCACTGTAAAAGAAAAAGTATCTATCATCTTACTATAAAATAAAGTGGAGAAAACACAAATAAGACTTTTTTTTCACACAGGTTTAATCGGCTATTTCCTGATATTCTTCAAAGCGTTCTGATATTGACTGGTAATTGTGTTTGATACTTTCTTAGACTATTTCTGCCTCTGGCTGATGTGTATTTTCTTTCCAAACTCCACCTGAGCCTATGATTACACAGCATCCTATCTGTGGAAAACGGCAGTGCCAGGATAGGGAAGAAAATTATAGGCACCCAAAGGAGCCCGGCTAGCTCAGTTGGTAGAGCATGAGACTCTTAATCTCAGGGTCGTGGGTTCGAGTTCCACGTTGGGCGAAAACAACTAAAATTTTAGTGCTTTTTGACCAAAAAAATAGATATTGAAAGTCTCTTCACAATATTTGCAATATTTTCATTGTTAACATGCAATATATGAATGCATGTCTGGATGATGTGTAATGGGGCAATACCATACCTTAATGTATTCACTGTAAAAGAAAAAGTATGTATCATCTTATTATAAAATAAAGTGGAGAAAACACAAATAAGACTTTTTTTTCACACAGGTTCAGTCAGCTATTTCCTGATATTCTTCAAAGCGTTCTGATATTGACTGGTAATTGTGTTTGATACTTTCTTAGACTATTTCTGCCTCTGGCTGATGTGTATTTTCTTTCCAAACTCCACCAGAGCCTATGATTACACAGCATCCTATCTGTGGAAAACGGCAGTGCAGGGAAATGGAAGAAAACTATAGGCATCCAAAGGAGCCCGGCTAGCTTAGTCGGTAGAGCATGAGACTCTTAATCTCAGGGTCGTGGGTTCGAGCCCCACGTTGGGCGAAAACAACTAAAATTTTAGTACTTTTTGACCAAAAAAATAGATATTGAAAGTCTCTTCACAATATTTGCAATATTTTCATTGTTAACATGCAATATATGAATGAATGTCTGGATGATGTGTAATGGGGCAATACCATACCTTAATGTATTCACTGTAAAAGAAAAAGTATCTATCATCTTACTATAAAATAAAGTGGAGAAAACACAAATAAGACTTTTTTTTCACACAGGTTTAATCGGCTATTTCCTGATATTCTTCAATGCGTTCTGATATTGACTGGTAATTGTGTTTGATACTTTCTTAGACTATTTCTGCCTCTGGCTGATGTGTACTTTCTTTCCAAACTCCACCTGAGCCTATGATTACACAGCATCCTATCTGTGGAAAACGGCAGTGCAGGGATAGGGAAGAAAACTATAGGCGTCCAAAGGAGCCCGGCTAGCTCAGTCGGTAGAGCATGAGACTCTTAATCTCAGGGTCGTGGGTTCGAGCCCCACGTTGGGCGAAAACAACTAAAATTTTAGTACTTTTTGACCAAAAAAATAGATATTGAAAGTCTCTTCACAATATTTGCAATATTTTCATTGTTAACATGCAATATATGAATGAATGTCTGGATGATGTGTAATGGGGCAATACCATACCTTAATGTATTCACTGTAAAAGAAAAAGTATCTATCATCTTACTATAAAATAAAGTGGAGAAAACACAAATAAGACTTTTTTTTCACACAGGTTTAATCGGCTATTTCCTGATATTCTTCAATGCCTTCTGATATTGACTGGTAATTGTGTTTGATACTTTCTTAGACTATTTCTGCCTCTGGCTGATGTGTATTTTCTTTCCAAACTCCACCTGAGCCTATGATTACACAGCATCCTATCTGTGGAAAACGGCAGTGCAGGGATAGGGAACAAAACTATAGGCACCCAAAAGAGCCCGGCTAGCTCAGTGGGTAGAGCATGAGACTCTTAATCTCAGGGTCGTGGGTTCAAGCCCCACGTTGGGCGAAAACAATTAAAATTTTAGTGCTTTTTGACAAAAAAGAGAAATTGAAAGTCTCTTCACAATATTTGGAATATTTTCATTGTTAACATGCAATATATGAATGCATGTCTGGATGATGTTTAATGGGGCAATACCATACCTTAATGTATTCACTGTATAAGAAAAAGTATGTATCATCTTATTATAAAATAAAGTGGAGAAAACACAAATAAGACTTTTTTTTCACACAGGTTTAATCAGCTATTTCCTGATATTCTTCAATGTGTTCTGATATTGACTGGTAATTGTGTTTGATACTTTCTTAGACTATTTCTGCCTCTGGCTGATGTGTATTTTCTTTCCAAACTCCACCTGAGCCTATGATTACACAGCATCCTATCTGTGGAAAACGGCAGTACAGGGATAGGGAAGAAAACTATAGGCATCCAAAGGAGCCTGGCTAGCTCAGTCGGTAGAGCATGAGACTCTTAATCTCAGGGTCGTGGGTTCGAGCCCCACGTTGGGCGAAAACAACTAAAATTTTAGTGCTTTTTGACCAATAAAATAGATATTGAAAGTCTCTTCACAATATTTGCAATATTTTCATTGCTAACATGCAATATATGAATGCATGTCTGGATGATGTGTAATCGGGCAATACCATACCTTAATGTATTCACTGTAAAAGAAAAAGTATGTATCATCTTACTATAAAATAAAGTGGAGAAAACACAAATAAGACTTTTTTTTCACACAGGTTTAATCGGCTATTTCCTGATATTCTTCAATGCGTTCTGATATTGACTGGTAATTGTGTTTGATACTTTCTTAGACTATTTCTGCCTCTGGCTGATGTGTATTTTCTTTCCAAACTCCACCTGAGCCTATGATTACACAGCATCCTAGCTGTGGAAAACGGCAGTGCAGGGATAGGGAAGAAAACTATAGGCATCCAAAGGAGCCCGGCTAGCTCAGTGGGTAGAGCATGAGACTCTTAATCTCAGGGTCGTGGGTTCAAGCCCCAAGTTGGGCGAAAACAATTAAAATTTTAGTGCTTTTTGACAAAAAAGAGAAATTGAAAGTCTCTTCACAATATTTGCAATATTTTCATTGTTAACATGCAATATATGAATGCATGTCTACATGATGTGTAATGGGGCAATACCATACCTTAATGTATTCACTGTAAAAGAAAAAGTATGTATCATCTTACTATAAAATAAAGGGTGAGAAAACACAAATAAGACTTTTTTCCACACATTTTTAATCGGCTATTTCCTGATATTCTTCAATGCGTTCTGATATTGACTGGTAATTGTGTTTGATACTTTCTTAGACTATTTCTGCCTCTGGCTGATGTGTATTTTCTTTCCAAACTCCACCTGAGCCTATGATTACACAGCATCCTATCTGTGGAAAACGGCAGTGCAGGGATAGGGAAGAAAACTATAGGCACCAAATGAGCCCGGCTAGCTCAGTGGGTAGAGCATGAGACTCTTACTCTCAGGGTCGTGGGTTGGACCCCCACATTGGGTGAAAAAAGCTATAATATTAGTACTTTTTGTCAAAAAAGAGAGAAATTGAAAGTCTCTTCACAATATTTGCAATATTTTCATTGTTAATATGCAATATATGAATGCATGTCTACATGATGTGTAATGGGGCAATACCATACCTTAATGTATTCACTGTAAAAGAAAAAGTATCTATCATCTTACTATAAAATAAAGTGGAGAAAACACAAATAAGACTTTTTTTTCACACAGGTTTAATCGGCTATTTCCTGATATTCTTCAATGCCTTCTGATATTGACTGGTAATTGTGTTTGATACTTTCTTAGACTATTTCTGCCTCTGGCTGATGTGTATTTTCTTTCCAAACTCCACCTGAGCCTATGATTACACAGCATCCTATCTGTGGAAAACGGCAGTGCAGGGATAGGGAACAAAACTATAGGCATCCAAAAGAGCCCGGCTAGCTCAGTGGGTAGAGCATGAGACTCTTAATCTCAGGGTCGTGGGTTCAAGCCCCACGTTGGGCTAAAACAATTAAAATTTTAGTGCTTTTTGACAAAAAAGAGAAATTGAAAGTCTCTTCACAATATTTGGAATATTTTCATTGTTAACATGCAATATATGAATGCATGTCTGGATGATGTTTAATGGGGCAATACCATACCTTAATGTATTCACTGTATAAGAAAAAGTATGTATCATCTTATTATAAAATAAAGTGGAGAAAACACAAATAAGACTTTTTTTTCACACAGGTTTAATCAGCTATTTCCTGATATTCTTCAATGTGTTCTGATATTGACTGGTAATTGTGTTTGATACTTTCTTAGACTATTTCTGCCTCTGGCTGATGTGTATTTTCTTTCCAAACTCCACCTGAGCCTATGATTACACAGCATCCTATCTGTGGAAAACGGCAGTGCAGGGATAGGGAACAAAACTATAGGCATCCAAAAGAGCCCGGCTAGCTCAGTGGGTAGAGCATGAGACTCTTAATCTCAGGGTCGTGGGTTCAAGCCCCACGTTGGGCGAAAACAACTAAAATTTTAGTGCTTTTTGACCAATAAAATAGATATTGAAAGTCTCTTCACAATATTTGCAATATTTTCATTGCTAACATGCAATATATGAATGCATGTCTGGATGATGTGTAATCGGGCAATACCATACCTTAATGTATTCACTGTAAAAGAAAAAGTATGTATCATCTTACTATAAAATAAAGTGGAGAAAACACAAATAAGACTTTTTTTTCACACAGGTTTAATCGGCTATTTCCTGATATTCTTCAATGCGTTCTGATATTGACTGGTAATTGTGTTTGATACTTTCTTAGACTATTTCTGCCTCTGGCTGATGTGTATTTTCTTTCCAAACTCCACCTGAGCCTATGATTACACAGCATCCTAGCTGTGGAAAACGGCAGTGCAGGGATAGGGAAGAAAACTATAGGCACCAAATGAGCCCGGCTAGCTCAGTGGGTAGAGCATGAGACTCTTAATCTCAGGGTCGTGGGTTGGACCCCCACATTGGGTGAAAAAAGCTATAATATTAGTACTTTTTGTCAAAAAAGAGAGAAATTGAAAGTCTCTTCACAATATTTGCAATATTTTCATTGTTAATATGCAATATATGAATGCATGTCTACATGATGTGTAATGGGGCAATACCATACCTTAATGTATTCACTGTAAAAGAAAAAGTATGTATCATCTTACTATAAAATAAAGGGTGAGAAAACACAAATAAGACTTTTTTCCACACATTTTTAATCGGCTATTTCCTGATATTCTTCAATGCGTTCTGATATTGACTGGTAATTGTGTTTGATACTTTCTTAGACTATTTCTGCCTCTGGCTGATGTGTATTTTCTTTCCAAACTCCACCTAAGCCTATGATTACACAGCATCCTATCTGTGGAAAACGGCAGTGCAGGGATAGGGAAGAAAACTATAGGCATCCAAAGGAGCCCGGCTAGCTCAGTGGGTAGAGCATGAGACTCTTAATCTCAGGGTCGTGGGTTGGACCCCCACATTGGGTGAAAAAAGCTATAATATTAGTACTTTTTGTCAAAAAAGAGAGAAATTGAAAGTCTCTTCACAATATTTGCAATATTTTCATTGTTAACATGCAATATATGAATGCATGTCTACATGATGTGTAATGGGGCAATACCATACCTTAATGTATTCACTGTAAAAGAAAAAGTATGTATCATCTTACTATAAAATAAAGGGTGAGAAAACACAAATAAGACTTTTTTCCACACATTTTTAATCGGCTATTTCCTGATATTCTTCAATGCGTTCTGATATTGACTGGTAATTGTGTTTGATACTTTCTTAGACTATTTCTGCCTCTGGCTGATGTGTATTTTCTTTCCAAACTCCACCTGAGCCTATGATTACACAGCATCCTATCTGTGGAAAACGGCAGTGCAGGGATAGGGAAGAAAACTATAGGCACCAAAGGAGCTTGGCTAGCTCAGTGGGTAAAGCATGAGACTCTTAATCTCAGGGTCGTGGGTTGGACCCCCACATTGGGTGAAAAAAGCTATAATATTAGTACTTTTTGTCAAAAAAGAGAGAAATTGAAAGTCTCTTCACAATATTTGCAATATTTTCATTGTTAACATGCAATATATGAATGCATGTCTACATGATGTGTAATGGGGCAATACCATACCTTAATGTATTCACTGTAAAAGAAAAAGTATGTATCATCTTACTATAAAATAAAGGGTGAGAAAACACAAATAAGACTTTTTTCCACACATTTTTAATCGGCTATTTCCTGATATTCTTCAATGCGTACTGATATTGACTGGTAATTGTGTTTGATACTTTCTTAGACTATTTCTGCCTCTGGCTGATGTGTATTTTCTTTCCAAACTCCACCTGAGCCTATGATTACACAGCATCCTATCTGTGGAAAACGGCAGTGCAGGGATAGGGAAGAAAACTATAGGCATCCAAAGGAGCCCGGCTAGCTCAGTGGGTAGAGCATGAGACTCTTAATCTCAGGGTCGTGGGTTTGAGCCCCACGTTGGGCTAAAACAACTAAAATTTTAGTGCTTTTTGACCAAAAAAATAGATATTGAAAGTCTCTTCACAATATTTGCAATATTTTCATTGTTAACATGCAATATATGAATGCATGTCTGGATGATGTGTAATGGGGCAATACCATACCTTAATGTATTCACTGTAAAAGAAAAAGTATGTATCATCTTACTATAAAATAAAGTGGAGAAAACACAAATAAGACTTTTTTTTCACACAGGTTTAATCGGCTATTTCCTGATATTCTTCATTGCGTTCTGATTTTGTCTGGTAATTGTGTTTGATACTTTCTTAGACTATTTCTGCCTCTGGCTGATGTGTATTTTCTTTCCAAACTCCACCTGAGCCTATGATTACACAGCATCCTATCAGTGGAAAACGGCAGTGCAGGGATAGGGAAGAAAACTATAGGCATCCAAAGGAGCCCGGCTAGCTCAGTGGGTAGAGCATGAGACTCTTAATCTCAGGGTCGTGGGTTCGAGCCCCACGTTGGGCAAAAACAACAAAAATTTTAGTGCTTTTTGACCAAAAAAATAGATATTGAAAGTCTCTTCACAATATTTGCAATATTTTCATTGTTAACATGCAATATATGAATGCATGTCTGGATGATGTGTAATGGGGCAATACCATACCTTAATGTATTCACTGTAAAAGAAAAAGTATGTATCATCTTACTATAAAATAAAGTGGAGAAAACACAAATAAGACTTTTTTTCACACAGGTTTAATCGGCTATTTCCTGATATTCTTCATTGCGTTCTGATTTTGACTGGTAATTGTGTTTGATACTTTCTTAGACTATTTCTGCCTCTGGCTGATGTGTATTTTCTTTCCAAACTCCACCTGAGCCTATGATTACACAGCATCCTATCAGTGGAAAACGGCAGTGCAGGGATAGGGAAGAAAACTATAGGCATCCAAAGGAGTTGGCTAGCTCAGTGGGTAGCGCATGAGACTCTTAATCGCAGGGTCGTGGGTTCGAGCCCCACGTTGGGCGAAAACAACTAAAATTTTAGTGCTTTTTGACCAAAAAAATAGATATTGAAAGTCTCTTCACAATATTTGCAATATTTTCATTGTTAACATGCAATATATGAATGCATGTCTGGATGATGTGTAATGGGGCAATACCATACCTTAATGTATTCACTGTAAAAGAAAAAGTATGTATCATCTTACTATAAAATAAAGTGGAGAAAACACAAATAAGACTTTTTTTTCACACAGGTTTAATCAGCTATTTCCTGATATTCTTCAATGCGTTCTGATATTGACTGGTAATAGTGTTTGATACTTTCTTAGACTATTTCTGTCTCTGGCTGATGTGTATTTTCTTTCCAAACTCCACCTGAGCCTATGATTACACAGCATCCTATCTGTGGAAAACAGCAGTGCAGGGATAGGGAAGCAAACTATTGGGCTCCAAAAGAGCCCGACTAGCTCAGTCGGTAAAGCATGATTCTCTTAATCTCAAGGTTGTTGGTTGGACCCCCACATTGGGTGAAAAAAAGCTATAATATTAGTGCTTTTTGTCAAAAAAGAGAGAAATTGAAAGTCTCTTCACAATATTTGCAATATTTTCATTGTTAACATTCAATATGTGAATGCATGTCTGGATGATGTTTAATGGGGTAATACCATACCTTAATGGATTCACTGTAAAAGAAAAAGTGTGTATCATCTTACTATAAAATAAAGTGGAGAAAACACAAATAGGATATTTTTTTCACACAGGTTTAATCGGCTATTTCCTGATATTCTTCAAAGCGTTCTAATATTGACTGGTAATTATGTTTGATACTTTCTTAGACTATTTCTGCCTCTGGCTGATGTGTATTTTCTTTCCAAACTCCACCTGAGCCTATGATTACACAGCATCCTATCTGTGGAAAACGGCAGTGCAGAGATAGGGAACAAAACTATTTGGTTCCGAAAGAGCCGGTCTAGCTCAGTCGGTAGAGCATGAGGCTCTTAATCTCAAGGTCGTGGGTTCAAGCCCCATGTTGGGCGAAAACAACTACAATTTTAGTGCTTTTTGACCAAAAAAATAGATATTGAAAGTCTCTTCACAATGTTTGCAATATTTTCATTGTTAACATGCAATATATGAATGCATGTCTGGATGATGTGTAATGGGGCAATACCATACCTTAATGTATTCACTGTAAAAGAAAAAGTATGTATCATCTTACTATAAAATAAAGGGTGAGAAAACACAAATAAGACTTTTTTCCACACATTTTTAATCGGCTATTTCCTGATATTCTTCAATGCGTTCTGATATTGACTGGTAATTGTGTTTGATACTTTCTTAGACTATTTCTGCCTCTGGCTGATGTGTATTTTCTTTCCAAACTCCACCTGAGCCTATGATTACACAGCATCCTATCTGTGGAAAACGGCAGTGCAGGGATAGGGAAGAAAACTATAGGCATCCAAAGGAGCCTGGCTAGCTCAGTCGGTAGAGCATGACACTCTTAATCTCAGGGTCGTGGGTTTGAGCCCCACATTGGGCTAAAACAACTAAAATTTTAGTGCTTTTTGACCAAAAAAATTGATATTGAAAGTCTCTTCACAATATTTGCAATATTTTCATTGTTAACATGCAATATATGAATGCATGTCTACATGATGTGTAATGGGGCAATACCATACCTTAATGTATTCACTGTAAAAGAAAAAGTATGTATCATCTTACTATAAAATAAAGGGTGAGAAAACACAAATAAGACTTTTTTCCACACATTTTTAATCGGCTATTTCCTGATATTCTTCAATGCGTTCTGATATTGACTGGTAATTGTGTTTGATACTTTCTTAGACTATTTCTGCCTCTGGCTGATGTGTATTTTCTTTCCAAACTCCACCTGAGCCTATGATTACACAGCATCCTATCTGTGGAAAATGGCAGTGCAGGAATAGGGAAGAAAACTATAGGCATCCAAAGGAGCCCGGCTAGCTCAGTCGGTAGAGCATGAGACTCTTAATCTCAGGGTCGTGGGTTTGAGCCCCACGTTGGGCTAAAACAACTAAAATTTTAGTGCTTTTTGACCAAAAAAATTGATATTGAAAGTCCGTTCACAATATTTGCAATATTTTCATTGTTAACATGCAATATATGAATGCATGTCTACATGATGTGTAATGGGGCAATACCATACCTTAATGTATTCACTGTAAAAGAAAAAGTATGTATCATCTTACTATAAAATAAAGGGTGAGAAAACACAAATAAGACTTTTTTCCACACATTTTTAATCGGCTATTTCCTGATATTCTTCAATGCGTTCTGATATTGACTGGTAATTGTGTTTGATACTTTCTTAGACTATTTCTGCCTCTGGCTGATGTGTATTTTCTTTCCAAACTCCACCTGAGCCTATGATTACACAGCATCCTATCTGTGGAAAACGGCAGTGCAGGGATAGGGAAGAAAACTATAGGCATCCAAAGGATCCCGGCTAGCTCAGTCGGTAGAGCATGAGACTCTTAATTTCAGGGTTGTGGGTTTGAGCCCCACGTTGGGCTAAAACAACTAAAATTTTAGTGCTTTTTGACCAAAAAAATTGATATTGAAAGTCTCTTCACAATATTTGCAATATTTTCATTGTTAACATGCAATATATGAATGCATGTCTACATGATGTGTAATGGGGCAATACCATACCTTAATGTATTCACTGTAAAAGAAAAAGTATGTATCATCTTACTATAAAATAAAGGGTGAGAAAACACAAATAAGACTTTTTTCCACACATTTTTAATCGGCTATTTCCTGATATTCTTCAATGCGTTCTGATATTGACTGGTAATTGTGTTTGATACTTTCTTAGACTATTTCTGCCTCTGGCTGATGTGTATTTTCTTTCCAAACTCCACCAAAGCCTATGATTACACAGCATCCTATCTGTGGAAAACGGCAGTGCAGGGATAGGGAAGAAAACTATTTTGTTTTTAAAGAGCCTGCCTAGCTCAGTCGGTAGAGCATGAGACTCTTAAACTCAGGGTTGTAGGTTTGAGCCCCACGTTGGGCAAAAAACAATTATAATTTTAGTGCTTTTCGACAAAAAAGAGAGAAATTGAAAGTCTCTTCACAATATTTGCAGTATTTTCATTGTTAACAAAAAGTGTGTATCATCTTACTATAAAATAAAGTGGAGAAAACACAAATAGGACATTTTTTCACACAGGTTTAATCGGCTATTTCATGATATTCTTCAAAGCGTTCTGATATTGACTGGTAATTGTGTTTGATACTTTCTTAGACTATTTCTGCCTCTGGCTGATGTGTATTTTTTTTCCAAACTCCACCTGAGCCTATTACACAGCATCCTATCTGTGGAAAACGGAAGTGCAGGGATAGGGAAGAAAATTATATGAATCCAAAGGAGACCGGCTAGTTTAGGCTAGCTAAGTTGGTAAAGCATGAGACTCTTAACAACAAGGGCGTGGGTTCGAGCCCCATGTTGGGCAAAAACAACTAGCATTTTAGTGCTTTTTGACAGAAAAGAGAGCAATTGAACGTCTCTTCACAATATTTGCAATATTTTCATTGTTAACATTCAATATATGAATGCATGTCTGAATGATGTTTAATGCGGTAATACCATACCTTAATGTATTCACTGTAAAAGAAAAGGTGTGTATCATCTTACTATAAAATAAATTGGAGAAAACACAAATAGGACATTTTTTTCACAAAGTTTTAATCGGCTATTTCCTGATATTCTTCAAAGCGTTCTGATATTGACCGGTAATTATGTTTGATACTTTCTTAGACTATTTCTGCCTCTGGCTGATGTGTATTTTCTTTCCAAACTCCACCTGAGCCTATGATTATACAGCATCCTATCTGTGGAAAACGGCAGTGCAGGGATAGGGAAGAAAACTATTTAGTTTTTAAAGAGCCTGCCTAGCTCAGTCGGTAGAGCATGAGACTCTTAAACTCAGGGTTGTAGGTTTGAGCCCCACGTTGGGCAAAAACAACTATAATTTTAATGCTTTTCGACAAAAAAGAGAGAAATTGAAAGTCTCTTCACAATATTTGCAGTATTTTCATTGTTAACATTCAATATATGAATACAAGTCTGGATGATGTTTAATGCGGCAATACCACACTTTAATGTATTCACTGTAAAAGAAAAAGTGTGTATCATTTTACTATAAAATAAAGTGGAGAAAACACAAATAGGACATTTTTTCACACAGGTTTAATCGGCTATTTCATGATATTCTTCAAAGCGTTCTGATATTGACTGGTAATAGTGTTTGATACTTTCTTAGACTATTTCTGCCTCTGGCTGATGTGTATTTTCTTTCCAAACTCCACCTGAGCCTATGATTACACAGCATCCTATCTGTGGAAAACGGCAGTGCAGGGATAGGGAAGAAAACTATTTGGTTTCAAAAGAGCCTGTCTAGCTTAGTCGGTAGAGCATGAGACTCTTAATCTCAGGGTCGTGGCTTCAAGCCCCACATTGGGTGAAAACAACTAAAATTTTAGTGCTTTTTGACCAAAAAAATAGATATTGAAAGTCTCTTCACAATATTTGCAATATTTTCATTGTTAACATGCAATATATGAATGCATGTCTGGATGATGTGTAATGGGGCAATACCATACCTTAATGTATTCACTGTAAAAGAAAAAGTATGTATCATCTTACTATAAAATAAAGTGGAGAAAACACAAATAAGACTTTTTTTCACACAGGTTTAATCGGCTATTTCCTGATATTCTTCAATGCGTTCTGATATTGACTGGTAATTGTGTTTGATACTTTCTTAGACTATTTCTGCCTCTGGCTGATGTGTATTTTCTTTCCAAACTCCACCTGAGCCTATGATTACACAGCATCCTATCTGTGGAAAACGGCAGTGCAGGGATAGGGAAGAAAACTATTTGGTTTCAAAAGAGCCTGTCTAGCTTAGTCGGTAGAGCATGAGACTCTTAATCTCAGGGTCGTGGGTTCAAGCCCCACATTGGGTGAAAACAACTAAAATTTTAGTGCTTTTTCCCCAAAAAAATTGATATTGAAAGTCTCTTCACAATATTTGCAATATTTTCATTGTTAACATGCAATATATGAATGCATGTCTAAATGATGTGTAATGGGGCAATACCATACCTTAATGTATTCACTGTAAAAGAAAAAGTATGTATCATCTTACTATAAAATAAAGGGTGAGAAAACACAAATAAGACTTTTTTCCACACATTTTTAATCGGCTATTTCCTGATATTCTTCAATGCGTTCTGATATTGACTGGTAATTGTGTTTGATACTTTCTTAGACTATTTCTGCCTCTGGCTGATGTGTATTTTCTTTCCAAACTCCACCTGAGCCTATGATTACACAGCATCCTATCTGTGGAAAACGGCAGTGCAGGGATAGGGAAGAAAACTATAGGCATCCAAAGGAGCCCGGCTAGCTCAGTCGGTAGAGCATGAGACTCTTAATCTCAGGGTCGTGGGTTTGAGCCCCACGTTGGGCTAAAACAACTAAAATTTTGGTGCTTTTTGACCAAAAAAATTGATATTGAAAGTCTCTTCACAATATTTGCAATATTTTCATTGTTAACATGCAATATATGAATGCATGTCTACATGATGTGTAATGGGGCAATACCATACCTTAATCTATTCACTGTAAAAGAAAAAGTATGTATCATCTTACTATAAAATAAAGGGTGAGAAAACACAAATAAGACTTTTTTCCAGACATTTTTAATTGGCTATTTCCTGATATTCTTCATTGCGTTCTGATATTGACTGGTAATTGTGTTTGATACTTTCTTAGACTATTTCTGCCTCTGGCTGATGTGTATTTTCTTTCCAAACTCCACCTGAGCCTATGATTACACAGCATCCTATCAGTGGAAAACGGCAGTGCAGGGATAGGGAAGAAAACTATAGGCATCCAAAGGAGTTGGCTAGCTCAGTGGGTAGCGCATGAGACTCTTAATCTCAGGGTCGTGGGTTCGAGCCCCACGTTGGGCGAAAACAACTAAAATTGTAGTGCTTTTTGACCAAAAAAATAGATATTGAAAGTCTCTTCACAATATTTGCAATATTTTCATTGTTATCATGCAATATATGAATGCATGTCTGGATGATGTGTAATGGGGCAATACCATACCTTAATGTATTCACTGTAAAAGAAAAAGTATGTATCATCTTACTATAAAATAAAGTGGAGAAAACACAAATAAGACTTTTTTTTCACACAGGTTTAATCAGCTATTTCCTGATATTCTTCAATGCGTTCTGATATTGACTGGTAATAGTGTTTGATACTTTCTTAGACTATTTCTGTCTCTGGCTGATGTGTATTTTCTTTCCAAACTCCACCTGAGCCTATGATTACACAGCATCCTATCTGTGGAAAACAGCAGTGCAGGGATAGGGAAGCAAACTATTGGGTTCCAAAAGAGCCCGCCTAGCTCAGTCGGTAAAGCATGATTCTCTTAATCTCAAGGTTGTTGGTTGGACCCCCACATTGGGTGAAAAAAAGCTATAATATTAGTGCTTTTTGTCAAAAAAGAGAGAAATTGAAAGTCTCTTCACAATATTTGCAATATTTTCATTGTTAACATTCAATATGTGAATGCATGTCTGGATGATGTTTAATGGGGTAATACCATACCTTAATGGATTCACTGTAAAAGAAAAAGTGTGTATCATCTTACTATAAAATAAAGTGGAGAAAACACAAATAGGATATTTTTTTCACACAGGTTTAATCGGCTATTTCCTGATATTCTTCAAAGCGTTCTAATATTGACTGGTAATTATGTTTGATACTTTCTTAGACTATTTCTGCCTCTGGCTGATGTGTATTTTCTTTCCAAACTCCACCTGAGCCTATGATTACACAGCATCCTATATGTGGAAAACGGCAGTGCAGAGATAGGGAAGAAAACTATTTGGTTCCGAAAGAGCCGGTCTAGCTCAGTCGGTAGAGCATGAGGCTCTTAATCTCAAGGTCGTGGGTTCAAGCCCCATGTTGGGCGAAAACAACTACAATTTTAGTGCTTTTTGACCAAAAAAATAGATATTGAAAGTCTCTTCACAATGTTTGCAATATTTTCATTGTTAACATGCAATATATGAATGCATGTCTGGATGATGTGTAATGGGGCAATACCATACCTTAATGTATTCACTGTAAAAGAAAAAGTATGTATCATCTTACTATAAAATAAAGGGTGAGAAAACACAAATAAGACTTTTTTCCACACATTTTTAATCGGCTATTTCCTGATATTATTCAATGCGTTCTGATATTGACTGGTAATTGTGTTTGATACTTTCTTAGACTATTTCTGCCTCTGGCTGATGTGTATTTTCTTTCCAAACTCCACCTGAGCCTATGATTACACAGCATCCTATCTGTGGAAAACGGCAGTGCAGGGATAGGGAAGAAAACTATAGGCATCCAAAGGAGCCTGGCTAGCTCAGTCGGTAGAGCATGACACTCTTAATCTCAGGGTCGTGGGTTTGAGCCCCACATTGGGCTAAAACAACTAAAATTTTAGTGCTTTTTGACCAAAAAAATTGATATTGAAAGTCTCTTCACAATATTTGCAATATTTTCATTGTTAACATGCAATATATGAATGCATGTCTACATGATGTGTAATGGGGCAATACCATACCTTAATGTATTCACTGTAAAAGAAAAAGTATGTATCATCTTACTATAAAATAAAGGGTGAGAAAACACAAATAAGACTTTTTTCCACACATTTTTAATCGGCTATTTCCTGATATTCTTCAATGCGTTCTGATATTGACTGGTAATTGTGTTTGATACTTTCTTAGACTATTTCTGCCTCTGGCTGATGTGTATTTTCTTTCCAAACTCCACCTGAGCCTATGATTACACAGCATCCTATCTGTGGAAAATGGCAGTGCAGGAATAGGGAAGAAAACTATAGGCATCCAAAGGAGCCCGGCTAGCTCAGTCGGTAAAGCATGAGACTCTTAATCTCAGGGTCGTGGGTTTGAGCCCCACGTTGGGCTAAAACAACTAAAATTTTAGTGCTTTTTGACCAAAAAAATTGATATTGAAAGTCCGTTCACAATATTTGCAATATTTTCATTGTTAACATGCAATATATGAATGCATGTCTACATGATGTGTAATGGGGCAATACCATACCTTAATGTATTCACTGTAAAAGAAAAAGTATGTATCATCTTACTATAAAATAAAGGGTGAGAAAACACAAATAAGACTTTTTTCCACACATTTTTAATCGGCTATTTCCTGATATTATTCAATGCGTTCTGATATTGACTGGTAATTGTGTTTGATACTTTCTTAGACTATTTCTGCCTCTGGCTGATGTGTATTTTCTTTCCAAACTCCACCTGAGCCTATGATTACACAGCATCCTATCTGTGGAAAACGGCAGTGCAGGGATAGGGAAGAAAACTATAGGCATCCAAAGGATCCCGGCTAGCTCAGTCGGTAGAGCATCAGACTCTTAATTTGAGGGTTGTGGGTTTGAGCCCCACGTTGGGCTAAAACAACTAAAATTTTAGTGCTTTTTGACCAAAAAAATTGATATTGAAAGTCTCTTCACAATATTTGCAATATTTTCATTGTTAACATGCAATATATGAATGCATGTCTACATGATGTGTAATGGGGCAATACCATACCTTAATGTATTCACTGTAAAAGAAAAAGTATGTATCATCTTACTATAAAATAAAGGGTGAGAAAACACAAATAAGACTTTTTTCCACACATTTTTAATCTGCTATTTCCTGATATTCTTCAATGCGTTCTGATATTGACTGGTAATTGTGTTTGATACTTTCTTAGACTATTTCTGCCTCTGGCTGATGTGTATTTTCTTTCCAAACTCCACCAAAGCCTATGATTACACAGCATCCTATCTGTGGAAAACGGCAGTGCAGGGATAGGGAAGAAAACTATTTTGTTTTTAAAGAGCCTGCCTAGCTCAGTCGGTAGAGCATGAGACTCTTAAACTCAGGGTTGTAGGTTTGAGCCCCACGTTGGGCAAAAAACAACTATAATTTTAGTGCTTTTCGACAAAAAAGAGAGAAATTGAAAGTCTCTTCACAATATTTGCAGTATTTTCATTGTTAACAAAAAGTGTGTATCATCTTACTATAAAATAAAGTGGAGAAAACACAAATAGGACATTTTTTCACACAGGTTTAATCGGCTATTTCATGATATTCTTCAAAGCGTTCTGATATTGACTGGTAATTGTGTTTGATACTTTCTTAGACTATTTCTGCCTCTGGCTGATGTGTATTTTTTTTCCAAACTCCACCTGAGCCTATTACACAGCATCCTATCTGTGGAAAACGGAAGTGCAGGGATAGGGAAGAAAATTATATGAATCCAAAGGAGACCGGCTAGTTTAGGCTAGCTAAGTTGGTAAAGCATGAGACTCTTAACAACAAGGGCGTGGGTTCGAGCCCCATGTTGGGCAAAAACAACTAGCATTTTAGTGCTTTTTGACAGAAAAGAGAGCAATTGAACGTCTCTTCACAATATTTGCAATATTTTCATTGTTAACATTCAATATATGAATGCATGTCTGAATGATGTTTAATGCGGTAATACCATACCTTAATGTATTCACTGTAAAAGAAAAGGTGTGTATCATCTTACTATAAAATAAATTGGAGAAAACACAAATAGGACATTTTTTTCACAAAGTTTTAATCGGCTATTTCCTGATATTCTTCAAAGCGTTCTGATATTGACCGGTAATTATGTTTGATACTTTCTTAGACTATTTCTGCCTCTGGCTGATGTGTATTTTCTTTCCAAACTCCACCTGAGCCTATGATTATACAGCATCCTATCTGTGGAAAACGGCAGTGCAGGGATAGGGAAGAAAACTATTTTGTTTTTAAAGAGCCTGCCTAGCTCAGTCGGTAGAGCATGAGACTCTTAAACTCAGGGTTGTAGGTTTGAGCCCCACGTTGGGCAAAAACAACTATAAATTTAATGCTTTTCGACAAAAAAGAGAGAAATTGAAAGTCTCTTCACAATATTTGCAGTATTTTCATTGTTAACATTCAATATATGAATACAAGTCTGGATGATGTTTAATGCGGCAATACCACACTTTAATGTATTCACTGTAAAAGAAAAAGTGTGTATCATTTTACTATAAAATAAAGTGGAGAAAACACAAATAGGACATTTTTTCACACAGGTTTAATCGGCTATTTCATGATATTCTTCAAAGCGTTCTGATATTGACTGGTAATAGTGTTTGATACTTTCTTAGACTATTTCTGCCTCTGGCTGATGTGTATTTTCTTTCCAAACTCCACCTGAGCCTATGATTACACAGCATCCTATCTGTGGAAAACGGCAGTGCAGGGATAGGGAAGAAAACTATTTGGTTTCAAAAGAGCCTGTCTAGCTTAGTCGGTAGAGCATGAGACTCTTAATCTCAGGGTCGTGGCTTCAAGCCCCACATTGGGTGAAAACAACTAAAATTTTAGTGCTTTTTCACCAAAAAAATTGATATTGAAAGTCTCTTCACAATATTTGCAATATTTTCATTGTTAACATGCAATATATGAATGCATGTCTAAATGATGTGTAATGGGGCAATACCATACCTTAATGTATTCACTGTAAAAGAAAAAGTATGTATCATCTTACTATAAAATAAAGGGTGAGAAAACACAAATAAGACTTTTTTCCACACATTTTTAATCGGCTATTTCCTGATATTCTTCAATGCGTTCTGATATTGACTGGTAATTGTGTTTGATACTTTCTTAGACTATTTCTGCCTCTGGCTGATGTGTATTTTCTTTCCAAACTCCACCTGAGCCTATGATTACACAGCATCCTATCTGTGGAAAACGGCAGTGCAGGGATAGGGAAGAAAACTATAGGCATCCAAAGGAGCCCGGCTAGCTCAGTCGGTAGAGCATGAGACTCTTAATCTCAGGGTCGTGGGTTTGAGCCCCACGTTGGGCTAAAACAACTAAAATTTTGGTGCTTTTTGACCAAAAAAATTGATATTGAAAGTCTCTTCACAATATTTGCAATATTTTCATTGTTAACATGCAATATATGAATGCATGTCTACATGATGTGTAATGGGGCAATACCATACCTTAATCTATTCACTGTAAAAGAAAAAGTATGTATCATCTTACTATAAAATAAAGGGTGAGAAAACACAAATAAGACTTTTTTCCACACATTTTTAATCGGCTATTTCCTGATATTCTTCATTGCGTTCTGATATTGACTGGTAATTGTGTTTGATACTTTCTTAGACTATTTCTGCCTCTGGCTGATGTGTATTTTCTTTCCAAACTCCACCTGAGCCTATGATTACACAGCATCCTATCTGTGGAAAACGGCAGTGCAGGGATAGGGAAGAAAACTATAGGCATCCAAAGGATCCCGGCTAGCTCAGTCGGTAGAGCATGAGACTCTTAATTTCAGGGTTGTGGGTTTGAGCCCCACGTTGGGCTAAAACAACTAAAATTTTAGTGCTTTTTGACCAAAAAAATCGATATTGAAAGTCTCTTCACAATATTTGCAATATTTTCATTGTTAACATGCAATATATGAATGCATGTCTACATGATGTGTAATGGGGCAATACCATACCTTAATGTATTCACTGTAAAAGAAAAAGTATGTATCATCTTACTATAAAATAAAGGGTGAGAAAACACAAATAAGACTTTTTTCCACACATTTTTAATCGGCTATTTCCTGATATTCTTCAATGCGTTCTGATATTGACTGGTAATTGTGTTTGATACTTTCTTAGACTATTTCTGCCTCTGGCTGATGTGTATTTTCTTTCCAAACTCCACCAGAGCCTATGATTACACAGCATCCTATCTGTGGAAAACGGCAGTGCAGGGATAGGGAAGAAAACTATTTTGTTTTTAAAGGCCCTGCCTAGCTCAGTCGGTAGAGCATGAGACTCTAAAACTCAGGGTTGTAGGTTTGAGCCCCACGTTGGGCAAAAACAACTATAATTTTAGTGCTTTTCGACAAAAAAGAGAGAAATTGAAAGTCTCTTCACAATATTTGCAGTATTTTCATTGTTAACAAAAAGTGTCTATCATCTTACTATAAAATAAAGTGGAGAAAACACAAATAGGACATTTTTTCACACAGGTTTAATCGGCTATTTCATGATATTCTTCAAAGCGTTCTGATATTGACTGGTAATTGTGTTTGATACTTTCTTAGACTATTTCTGCCTCTGGCTGATGTGTATTTTTTTTCCAAACTCCACCTGAGCCTATTACACAGCATCCTATCTGTGGAAAACGGAAGTGCAGGGATAGGGAAGAAAATTATATGAATCCAAAGGAGACCAGCTAGTTTAGGCTAGCTAAGTTGGTAGAGCATGAGACTCTTAACAACAAGGGCGTGGGTTCGAGCCCCATGTTGGGCAAAAACAACTAGCATTTTAGTGCTTTTTGACAGAAAAGAGAGCAATTGAACGTCTCTTCACAATATTTGCAATATTTTCATTGTTAACATTCAATATATGAATGCATGTCTGAATGATGTTTAATGCGGTAATACCATACCTTAATGTATTCACTGTAAAAGAAAAGGTGTGTATCATCTTACTATAAAATAAAGTGGAGAAAACACAAATAGGACATTTTTTTCACAAAGTTTTAATCGGCTATTTCCTGATATTCTTCAAAGCGTTCTGATATTGACCGGTAATTATGTTTGATACCTTCTTAGACTATTTCTGCCTCTGGCTGATGTGTATTTTCTTTCCAAACTCCACCTGAGCCTATGATTATACAGCATCCTATCTGTGGAAAACGGCAGTGCAGGGATAGGGAAGAAAACTATTTTGTTTTTAAAGAGCCTGCCTAGCTCAGTCGGTAGAGCATGAGACTCTTAAACTCAGGGTTGTAGGTTTGAGCCCCACGTTGGGCAAAAACAACTCTAATTTTAATGCTTTTCGACAAAAAAGAGAGAAATTGAAAGTCTCTTCACAATATTTGCAGTATTTTCATTGTTAACATTCAATATATGAATACAAGTCTGGATGATGTTTAATGCGGCAATACCATACTTTAATGTATTCACTGTAAAAGAAAAAGTGTGTATCATTTTACTATAAAATAAAGTGGAGAAAACACAAATAGGACATTTTTTCACACAGGTTTAATCGGCTATTTCATGATATTCTTCAAAGCGTTCTGATATTGACTGGTAATAGTGTTTGATACTTTCTTAGACTATTTCTGCCTCTGGCTGATGTGTATTTTCTTTCCAAACTCCACCTGAGCCTATGATTACACAGCATCCTATCTGTGGAAAATGGCAGTGCAGGGATAGGGAAGAAAACTATTTGGTTTCAAAAGAGCCTATCTAGCTTAGTCGGTAGAGCATGAGACTCTTAATCTCAGGGTCGTGGGTTCAAGCCCCACATTGGGTGAAAACAACTAAAATTTTAGTGCTTTTTGACCAAAAAAATAGATATTGAATGTCTCTTCACAATATTTGCAATATTTTCATTGTTAACATGCAATATATGAATGCATGTCTGGATGATGTGTAATGGGGCAATACCATACCTTAATGTATTCACTGTAAAAGAAAAAGTATGTATCATCTTACTATAAAATAAAGTGGAGAAAACACAAATAAGACTTTTTTTCACACAGGTTTAATCGGCTATTTCCTGATATTCTTCAATGCGTTCTGATATTGACTGGTAATTGTGTTTGATACTTTCTTAGACTATTTCTGCCTCTGGCTGATGTGTATTTTCTTTCCAAACTCCACCTGAGCCTATGATTACACAGCATCCTATCTGTGGAAAACGGCAGTGCAGGGATAGGGAAGAAAACTATAGGCATCCAAAGGAGCCCGGCTAGCACAGTCGGTAAAGCATGAAACTCTTAATCTCAGGGTCGTGGGTTTGAGCCCCACGTTGGGCTAAAACAACTAAAATTTTAGTGCTTTTTGACCAAAAAAATTGATATTGAAAGTCTCTTCACAATATTTGCAATATTTTCATTGTTAACATGCAATATATGAATGGATGTATGGATGATGTGTAATGGGGCAATACCATACCTTAATGTATTCACTGTAAAAGAAAAAGTATCTATCATCTTACTATAAAATAAAGTGGAGAAAACACAAATAAGACTTTTTTTTCACACAGGTTTAATCGGCTATTTCCTGATATTCTTCAATGCGTTCTGATATTGACTGGTAATTGTGTTTGATACTTTCTTAGACTATTTCTGCATCTGGCTGATGTGTATTTTCTTTCCAAACTCCACCTGAGCCTATGATTACACAGCATCCTATATGTGGAAAACGGCAGTGCAGGGATAGGGAAGAAAACTATAGGCAGCCAAAGGAGCCCGGCTAGCTCAGTCGGTAGAGCATGAGACTCTTAATCTCAGGTTCGTGGGTTTGATCCCCACGTTGGGCGAAAACAATTAACATTTTAGTGCTTTTTGACCAAAAAAATAGATATTGAAAGTCTCTTCACAATATTTGCAATATTTTCATTGTTAACATGCAATATATGAATGCATGTCTGGATGATGTGTAATGGGGCAATACCATACCTTAATGTATTCACTGCAAAAGAAAAAGTATGTATCATCTTACTATAAAATATAAAGTGGAGAGAACACAAATAAGACTTTTTTTTCACACAGGTTTAATCGGCTATTTCCTGATATTCTTCAATGCGTTCTGATATTGACTGGTAATTGTGTTTGATACTTTCTTAGACTATTTCTGCCTCTGGCTGATGTGCATTTTCTTTCCAAACTCCACCTGAGCCTATGATTACACAGCATCCTATCTGTGGAAAACGGCAGTGCAGGGATAGGGAAGAAAACTATAAGCATCCAAAAGAGCCCGGCTAGCTCAGTCGGTAGAGCATGAAACTCTTAATCTCAGGGTTGTAGGTTTGAACCCCACGTTGGGCAAAAACATCTATAATTTTAGTGCTTTTCGACAAAAAAGAGAGAAATTGAAAGTCTCTTCACAATATTTGCAGTATTTTCATTGTTAACATTCAATATATGAATACAAGTCTGGATGATGTTTAATGCGGCAATACCATACCTTAATGTATTCACTGTAAAAGAAAAAGTGTGTATCATCTTACTATAAAATAAAGTGGAAAAACACAAATAGGACATTTTTTCACACAGGTTTAATCGGCTATTTCATGATATTCTTCAAAGCGTTCTGATATTGACTGGTAATTGTGTTTGATACTTTCTTAGACTATTTCTGCCTCTGGCTGATGTGTATTTTTTTTCAAAACTCCACCTGAGCCTATTACACAGCATCCTATCTGTGGAAAACGGCAGTGCAGGGATAGGGAAGAAAGCTATTTGGTTCTGAAAGAGCCTGCCTAGCTCAGTCGGTAGAGCATGAGACTCTTAATCTCAGAGTTGTAGGTTTGAGCCCCACGTTGGGCAAAAACAACTATAATTTTAGTGCTTTTCGACAAAAAAGAGAGAAATTGAAAGTCTCTTCACAATATTTGCAGTATTTTCATTGTTAACATTCAATATATGAATACAAGTCTGGACGATGTTTAATGCGGCAATACCATACCTTAATGTATTCACTGTAAAAGAAAAAGTGTGTATCATCTTACTATAAAATAAAGTGGAGAAAACTCAAATAGGACATTTTTTCACACAGGTTTAATCGGCTATTTCATGATATTCTTCAAAGTGTTCTGATATTGACTGGTAATTGTGTTTGATACTTTCTTAGACTATTTCTGCCTCTGGCTGATGTGTATTTTTTTTCCAAACTCCACCTGAGCCTATTACACAGCATCCTATCTGTGGAAAACGGAAGTGCAGGGATAGGGAAGAAAATTATATGAATCCAAAAGAGACTTGCTAGTTTAGGCTAGCTAAGTTGGTAGAGCATGAGACACTTAATGACAAGGTTGTGGGTGCGAGCCCCATGTTGGGCAAAAACAACTAGCATTTTAGTGCTTTTTGACAGAAAAGAGAGCAATTGAACGTCTCTTCACAATATTTGCAATATTTTCATTGTTAACATTCAATATATGAATGCATGTCTGGATGATGTTTAATGCGGTAATACCATACCTTAATGTATTCACTGTAAAAGAAAAGGTGTGTATCATCTTACTATAAAATAAAGTGGAGAAAACACAAATAGGACATTTTTTTCACACAGGTTTAATCGGCTATTTCCTGATATTCTTCAAAACGTTCTGATATTGACTGGTAATTATGTTTGATACTTTCTTAGACTATTTCTGCCTCTGGCTGATGTGTATTTTCTTTCCAAACTACACCTGAGCCTATAATTACACAGCATCCTATCTGTGGAAAACGGCAGTGCAGGGATAGGGAAGAAAACTATTTGGTTCCAAAAGAGCCTGTCTAGCTTAGTCGGTAGACCATGAGACTCTTAATCTCAGGGTCGTGGGTTCAGGCCCCACGTTGGGCGAAAACAACTAAAATTTTAGTGCTTTTTGACCAAAAAAATAGATATTGAAAGTCTCTTCACAATATTTGCAATATTTTCATTGTTAACATTCAATATGTGAATGCATGTCTGGATGATGTTTAATGGGGTAATACCATACCTCAATGGATTCACTGTAAACGAAAAAGTGTCTATCATATTACTATAAAATAAAGTGAAGAAAACACAAATAGGACATTTTTTTCAGACAGGTTTAATCGGCTATTTCCTGATATTCTTCAAAGCGTTCTAATATTGACTGGTAATTATGTTTGATACTTTCTTAGACTATTTCTGCCTCTGGCTGATGTGTATTTTCTTTCCAAACTCCACCTGAGCCTATGATTACACAGCATCCTATCTGTGGAAAACGGAAGTGCAGGGATAGGGAAGAAAACTATACGAATCAAAAAGAGCCCAGCTAGCTCAGTCGGTAGAGCATAAGACTCTTAATCGCAGGGTTGTCGGTTTGAGCCCCACTTTGGGCATAAACAACTGTAATTTTAGTGCTTTTCGACAAAAAAGAGAGAAATTGAAAGTCTCTTAACAATATTTGCAGTATTTTCATTGTTAACATTCAATATATGAATACATGTCTGGATGATGTGTAATGGGGCAATACCATACCTTAATGTATTCACTGCAAAAGAAAAAGTATGTATCATTTTACTATAAAATAAAGTGGAGAGAACACAAATAAGACTTTTTTTTCACACAGTTTTAATCGGCTATTTCCTGATATTCTTCAATGCGTTCTGATATTGACTGGTAATTGTGTTTGATACTTTCTTAGACTATTTCTGCCTCTGGCTGATGTGTATTTTCTTTCCAAACTCCACCTGAGCCTATGATTACACAGCATCCTATCTGTGGAAAACGGCAGTGCAGGGATAGGGAAGAAAACTATAGGCATCCAAAGGAGCCTGGCTAGCTCAGTCGGTAGAGCATGAAACTCTTAATCTCAGGGTTGTAGGTTTGAGCCCCACGTTGGGCAAAAACATCTGAAATTTTAGTGCTTTTCGACAAAAAAGAGAGAAATTGAAAGTCTCTTCACAATATTTGCAGTATTTTCATTGTTAACATTCAATATATGAATACAAGTCTGGATGATGTTTAATGCGGCAATACCATACCTTAATGTATTCACTGTAAAAGAAAAAGTGTGTATCATCTTACTATAAAATAAAGTGGAAAAACACAAATAGGACATTTTTTCACACAGGTTTAATCGGCTATTTCATGATATTCTTCAATGCATTCTGATATTGACTGGAAATTGTGTTTGATACTTACTTAGACTATTTCTGCCTCTGGCTGATGTGTATTTTTTTTCCAAACTCCACCTGAGCCTATTACACTGCATCCTATCTGTGGAAAACGGAAGTGCAGGGATAGGGAAGAAAATTATATGAATCCAAAGGAGACTGGCTAGTTTAGGCTAGCTAAGTTGGTATAGCATGAGACTCTTAACGTCAAGGTCGTGGGTTCGAGCCCCATGTTGGGCAAAAACAACTAGCATTTTAGTGCTTTTTGACAGAAAAGAGAGCAATTGAACGCCTCTTCACAATATTTGCAATATTTTCATTGTTAACATTCAATATATGAATGCATGTCTGGATGATGTTTAATGCGGTAATACCATACCTTAATGTATTCACTGTAAAAGAAAAGGTGCGTATCATCTTACTATAAAATAAAGTGGAGAAAACACAAATAGGACATTTTTTTCACACAGGTTTAATCGGCTATTTCCTGATATTCTTCAAAGCGTTCTGATATTGACTGGTAATTATGTTTGATACTTTCTTAGACTATTTCTGCCTCTGGCTGATGTGTATTTTCTTTCCGAACTCCACCTGAGCCTATGATTACACAGCATCTAATCTGTGGAAAACGGCAGTGCAGGGATAGGGAAGAAAACTATTTGGCTCTAAAAGAGCCTGCCTAGCTCAGTCAGTAGAGCATGAGACTCTTAATCTCAGGGTTGTAGGTTTGAGCCCCACGTTGGGCAAAAACAACTATAATTTTAGTGCTTTTCGACAAAAAAGAGAGAAATTGAAATTCTCTTCACAATATTTGCAGTATTTTCATTGTTAACATTCAATATATGAATACAAGTCTGGACGATGTTTAATGCGGCAATACCATACCTTAATGTATTCACTGTAAAAGAAAAAGTGTGTATCATCTTACTATAAAATAAAGTGGAGAAAACACAAATAGGACATTTTTTCACACAGGTTTAATCGGCTATTTCATGATATTCTTCAAAGCGTTCTGATATTGACTGGTAATTGTGTTTGATACTTTCTTAGACTATTTCTGCCTCTGGCTGATGTGTATTTTTTTTCCAAACTCCACCTGAGCCTATTACACAGCATCCTATCTGTGGAAAACGGAAGTGCAGGGATAGGGAAGAAAATGATATGAATCCAAAAGAGACTTGCTAGTTTAGGCTAGCTAAGTTGGTAGAGCATGAGACACTTAATGACAAGGTTGTGGGTTCGAGCCCCATGTTGGGCAAAAACAACTAGCATTTTAGTGCTTTTTGACAGAAAAGAGAGCAATTGAACGTCTCTTCACAATATTTGCAATATTTTCATTGTTAACATTGAATATATGAATGCATGTCTGGATGATGTTTAATGCGGCAATACCATACCTTAATGTATTCACTGTAAAAGAAAAGGTGTGTATCATCTTACTATAAAATAAAGTGGAGAAAACACAAATAGGACATTTTTTTCACACAGGTTTAATCGGCTATTTCCTGATATTCTTCAAAACGTTCTGATATTGACTGGTAATTATATTTGATACTTTCTTAGACTATTTCTGCCTCTGGCTGATGTGTATTTTCTTTCCAAACTCCACCTGAGCCTATAATTACACAGCATCCTATCTGTGGAAAACGGCAGTGCAGGGATAGGGAAGAAAACTATTTGGTTCCAAAAGAGCCCTTCTAGCTTAGTCGGTAGACCATGAGACTCTTAATCTCAGGGTCGTGGGTTCAAGCCCCACGTTGGGCGAAAACAACTAAAATTTGAGTGCTTTTTGACCAAAAAAATAGATATTGAAAGTCTCTTCACAATATTTGCAATATTTTCATTGTTAACATGCAATATATGAATGCATGTCTGGATGATGTGTAATGGGGCAATACCATACCTTAATGTATTAACTGTAAAAGAAAAGGTATGTATCATCTTACTATAAAATAAAGTGGAGAAAACACAAATAAGACTTTTTTTTCACACAGGTTTAATCGGCTATTTCTTGATATTCTTCAATGCGTTCTGATATTGACTGGTAATTGTGTTTGATACTTTCTTAGACTATTTCTGCCTCTGGCTGATGTGTATTTTCTTTCCAAACTCCACCTGAGCCTATGATTACACAGCATCCTATCTGTGGAAAACAGCAGTGCAGGGATAGGGAAGCAAACTATTGGGTTCCAAAAGAGCCCGCCTAGCTCAGTCGGTAGAGCATGAGTCTCTTAATCTCAAGGTTGTTGGTTGGACCCCCACATTGGGTGAAAAAAGCTATAATATTAGTGCTTTTTGTCAAAAAAGAGAGAAATTGAAAGTCTCTTCACAATGTTTGCAATATTTTCATTGTTAACATTCAATATGTGAATGCATGTCAGGATGATGTTTAATGGGGTAATACCATACCTTAATGGATTCACTGTAAAAGAAAAAGTGTGTATCATCTTACTATAAAATAAAGTGGAGAAAACACAAATAGGAAATTTTTTTTTCACACAGGTTTAATCAGCTATTTCCTGATATTCTTCAAAGCGTTCTAATATTGACTGGTAATTATGTTTGATACTTTCTTAGACTATTTCTGCCTCTGGCTGATGTGTATTTTCTTTCCAAACTCCACCTGAGCCTATGATTACACAGCATCCTATCTGTGGAAAACGGAAGTGCAGGGATAGGGAAGAAAACTATACAAATCAAAAGGAGCCCAGCTAGCTCAGTCGGTAGAGCATGAGACTCTTAATTGCAGGGTTGTCGGTTTGAGCCCCACTTTGGGCAAAAACAACTGTAATTTTAGTGCTTTTCGACAAAAAAGAGAGAAATTGAAAGTCTCTTCACAATATTTGCAGTATTTTCATTGTTAACATTCAATATATGAATACATGTCTGGATGATGTGTAATAGGGCAATACCATACCTTAATGTATTCACTGCAAAAGAAAAAGTATGTATCATCTTACTATAAAATAAAGTGGAGAGAACACAAATAAGACTTTTTTTTCACACAGGTTTAATCGGCTATTTCCTGATATTCTTCAATGCGTTCTGATATTGACTGGTAATTGTGTTTGATACTTTCTTAGACTATTTCTGCCTCTGGCTGATGTGTATTTTTTTTCCAAACTCCACCTGAGCCTATTACACAGCATCCTATCTGTGGAAAACGGAAGTGCAGGGATAGGGAAGAAAATTATATGAATCCAAAAGAGACTTGCTAGTTTAGGCTAGCTAAGTTGGTAGAGCATGAGACACTTAATGACAAGGTTGTGGGTTCGAGCCCCATGTTGGGCAAAAACAACTAGCATTTTAGTGCTTTTTGACAGAAAAGAGAGCAATTGAACGTCTCTTCACAATATTTGCAATATTTTCATTGTTAACATTGAATATATGAATGCATGTCTGGATGATGTTTAATGCGGTAATACCATACCTTAATGTATTCACTGTAAAAGAAAAGGTGTGTATCATCTTACTATAAAATAAAGTGGAGAAAACACAAATAGGACATTTTTTTCACAAAGTTTTAATCGGCTATTTCCTGATATTCTTCAAAGCGTTCTGATATTGACCGGTAATTATGTTTGATACTTTCTTAGACTATTACTGCCTCTGGCTGATGTGTATTTTCTTTCCAAACTCCACCTGAGCCTATGATTATACAGCATCCTATCTGTGGAAAACGGCAGTGCAGGGATAGGGAAGAAAACTATTTTGTTTTTAAAGAGCCTGCCTAGCTCAGTCGGTGGAGCATGAGACTCTTAAACTCAGGGTTGTAGGTTTGAGCCCCACGTTGGGCAAAAACAACTATAATTTTAATGCTTTTCGACAAAAAAGAGAGAAATTGAAAGTCTCTTCACAATATTTGCAGTATTTTGATTGTTAACATTCAATATATGAATACAAGTCTGGATGATGTTTAATGCGGCAATACCATACTTTAATGTATTCACTGTAAAAGAAAAAGTGTGTATCATTTTACTATAAAATAAAGTGGAGAAAACACAAATAGGACATTTTTTCACACAGGTTTAATCGGCTATTTCATGATATTCTTCAAAGCGTTCTGATATTGACTGGTAATAGTGTTTGATACTTTCTTAGACTATTTCTGCCTCTGGCTGATGTGTATTTTCTTTCCAAACTCCACCTGAGCCTATGATTACACAGCATCCTATCTGTGGAAAACGGCAGTGCAGGGATAGGGAAAAAAACTATTTGGTTTCAAAAGATCCTGTCTAGCTTAGTCGGTAGAGCATGAGACTCTTAATCTCAGGGTCGTGGGTTCAAGCCCCACATTGGGTGAAAACAACTAAAATTTTAGTGCTTTTTGACCAAAAAAATAGATATTGAAAGTCTCTTCACAATATTTGCAATATTTTCATTGTTAACATGCAATATATGAATGCATGTCTGGATGATGTGTAATGGGGCAATACCATACCTTAATGTATTCACTGTAAAAGAAAAAGTATGTATCATCTTACTATAAAATAAAGTGGAGAAAACACAAATAAGACTTTTTTTCACACAGGTTTAATCGGCTATTTCCTGATATTCTTCAATGCGTTCTGATATTGACTGGTAATTGTGTTTGATACTTTCTTAGACTATTTCTGCCTCTGGCTGATGTGTATTTTCTTTCCAAACTCCACCTGAGCCTATGATTACACAGCATCCTATCTGTGGAAAACGGCAGTGGAGGTATAGGGAAGAAAACTATAGGCATCCAAAGGACCCCGGCTAGCACAGTCGGTAAAGCATGAAACTCTTAATCTCAGGGTCGTGGGTTTGAGCCCCACGTTGGGCTAAAACAACTAAAATTTTAGTGCATTTTGACCAAAAAAATTGATATTGAAAGTCTCTTCACAATATTTGCAATATTTTCATTGTTAACATGCAATATATGAATGGATGTATGGATGATGTGTAATGGGGCAATACCATACCTTAATGTATTCACTGTAAAAGAAAAAGTATGTATCATCTTACTATAAAATAAAGTGGAGAAAACACAAATAAGACTTTTTTTTCACACAGGTTTAATCGGCTATTTCCTGATATTCTTCAATGCGTTCTGATATTGACTGGTAATTGTGTTTGATACTTTCTTAGACTATTTCTGCATCTGGCTGATGTGTATTTTCTTTCCAAACTCCACCTGAGCCTATGATTACACAGCATCCTATATGTGGAAAACGGCAGTGCAGGGATAGGGAAGAAAACTATAGGCAGCCAAAGGAGCCCGGCTAGCTCAGTCGGTAGAGCATGAGACTCTTAATCTCAGGTTCGTGGGTTTGATCCCCACGTTGGGCGAAAACAATTAACATTTTAGTGCTTTTTGACCAAAAAAATAGATATTGAAAGTCTCTTCACAATATTTGCAATATTTTCATTGTTAACATGCAATATATGAATGCATGTCTGGATGATGTGTAATGGGGCAATACCATACCTTAATGTATTCACTGCAAAAGAAAAAGTATGTATCATCTTACTATAAAATAAAGTGGAGAGAACACAAATAAGACTTTTTTTTCACACAGGTTTAATCGGCTATTTCCTGATATTCTTCAATGCGTTCTGATATTGACTGGTAATTGTGTTTGATACTTTCTTAGACTATTTCTGCCTCTGGCTGATGTGTATTTTCTTTCCAAACTCCACCTGAGCCTATGATTACACAGCATCCTATCTGTGGAAAACGGCAGTGCAGGGATAGGGAAGAAAACTATAAGCATCCAAAGGAGCCCGGCTAGCTCAGTCGGTAGAGCATGAAACTCTTAATCTCAGGGTTGTAGGTTTGAGCCCCACGTTGGGCAAAAACATCTATAATTTTAGTGCTTTTCGACAAAAAAGAGAGAAATTGAAAGTCTCTTCACAATATTTGCAGTATTTTCATTGTTAACATTCAATATATGAATACAAGTCTGGATGATGTTTAATGCGGCAATACCATATCTTCATATCTTAATGTATTCACTGTAAAAGAAAAAGTGTGTATCATCTTACTATAAAATAAAGTGGAAAAACACAAATAGGACATTTTTTCACACAGGTTTAATCGGCTATTTCATGATATTCTTCAAAGCGTTCTGATATTGACTGGTAATTGTGTTTGATACTTTCTTAGACTATTTCTGCCTCTGGCTGATGTGTATTTTTTTTCCAAACTCCACCTGAGCCTATTACACAGCATCCTATCTGTGGAAAACGGAAGTGCAGGGATAGGGAAGAAAATTATATGAATCCAAAAGAGACTTGCTAGTTTAGGCTAGCTATGTTGGTAGAGCATGAGACTCTTAATGTCAAGGTTGTGGGTTCGAGCCCCATGTTGGGCAAAAACAACTAGAATTTTAGTGCTTTTTGACAGAAAAGAGAGCAATTGAACGTCTCTTCACAATATTTGCAATATTTTCATTGTTAACATTCAATATATGAATTCATGTCTGGATGATGTTTAATGCGGTAATACCATACCTTAATGTATTCACTGTAAAAGAAAAGGTGTGTATCATCTTACTATAAAATAAAGTGGAGAAAACACAAATAGGACATTTTTTTCACACAGGTTTAATCGGCTATTTCCTGATATTCTTCAAAACGTTCTGATATTGACTGGTAATTAATTATGTTTGATACTTTCTTAGACTATTTCTGCCTCTGGCTGATGTGTATTTTCTTTCCAAACTCCACCTGAGCCTATGATTACACAGCATCCTATCTGTGGAAAACGGCAGTGCAGGGATAGGGAAGAAAACTATTTGGTTCTAAAAGAGCCTGCCTAGCTCAGTCGGTAGAGCATGAGACTCTTAATCTCAGGGTTGTAGGTTTGAGCCCCACGTTGGGCAAAAACAACTATAATTTTAGTGCTTTTCGACAAAAAAGAGAGAAATTGAAAGTCTCTTCACAATATGTGCAGTATTTTCATTGTTAACATTCAATATATGAATACAAGTCTGGATGATGTTTAATGCGGCAATACCATACCTTAATGTATTCACTGTAAAAGAAAAAGTGTGTATCATCTTACTATAAAATAAAGTGGAGAAAACACAAATAGGACATTTTTTCACATAGCTTTAATCGGCTATTTCATGATATTCTTCAAAGCGTTCTGATATTGACTGGTAATTGTGTTTGATACTTTCTTAGACTATTTCTGCCTCTGGCTGATGTGTATTTTTTTCCAAACTCCACCTGAGCCTATTACACAGCATCCTATCTGTGGAAAACGGAAGTGTAGGGATAGGGAAGAAAATTATATGAATCCAAAAGAGACTTGCTAGTTTAGGCTAGCTAAGTTGGTAGAGCATAAGACTCTTAATGTCAAGGTTGTGGGTTCGAGCCTCATGTTGGGCAAAAACAACTAGCATTTTAGTGCTTTTTGACAGAAAAGAGAGCAATTGAACGTCTCTTCACAATATTTGCAATATATTCATTGTTAACATTCAATATATGAATGCATGTCTGGATGATGTTTAATGCGGTAATACCATACCTTAATGTATTCACTGTAAAAGAAAAGGTGTGTATCATCTTACTATAAAATAAAGTGGAGAAAACACAAATAGGACATTTTTTTCACACAGGTTTAATCGGCTATTTCCTGATATTCTTCAAAGCGTTCTGATATTGACTGGTAATTATGTTTGATACTTTCTTAGACTATTTCTGCCTCTGGCTGATGTGTATTTTCTTTCCAAACTCCACCTTAGCCTATGATTACACAGCATCCTATCTGTGGAAAACGGCAGTGCAGAGATAGGGAAGAAAACTATTTGGTTCCAAAGGAGCCCGTCTAGCTCAGTCGGTAGAGCATGAGACGCTTAATCTCAGGGATGTAGGTTTGAGCCCCACGTTGGGCAAAAAAAACTATAATTTTAGTGCTTTTCGACAAAAAAGAGAGAAATTGAAAGTCTCTTCACAATATTTGCAGTATTTTCATTGTTAACATTCAATATATGAATACAAGTCTGGATGATGTTTAATGCGGCAATACCATACCTTAATGTATTCACTGTAAAAGAAAAAGTGTGTATCATCTTACTATAAAATAAAGTGGAGAAAACACAAATAGGACATTTTTTCACACAGGTTTAATCGGCTATTTCATGATATTCTTCAAAGCGTTCTGATATTGACTGGTAATTGTGTTTGATACTTTCTTAGACTATTTCTGCCTCTGGCTGATGTGTATTTTTTTTCCAAACTCCACCTGAGCCTATTACACAGCATCCTATCTGTGGAAAACGGAAGTGCAGGGATAGGGAAGAAAATTATATGAATCCAAAGGAGACCCGCTAGTTTAGGCTAGCTAAGTTGGTAGAGCATAAGACTCTTAACGTCAAGGTCGTGGGTTCGAGCCCCATGTTGGGCAAAAACAACTAGCATTTTAGTGCTTTTTGACAGAAAAGAGAGCAATTGAACGTCTCTTCACAATATTTGCAATATTTTCATTGTGAACATTCAATATATGAATGCATGTCTGGATGATGTTTAATGCGGTAATACCATACCTTAATGTATTCACTGTAAAAGAAAAGGTGTGTATCATCTTACTATAAAATAAAGTGGAGAAAACACAAATAGGACATTTTTTTCACACAGGTTTAATCGGCTATTTCCTGATATTCTTCAAAGCGTTCTGATATTGACTGGTAATTATGTTTGATACTTTCTTAGACTATTTCTGCCTCTGGCTGATGTGTATTTTCTTTCCAAACTCCACCTGAGCCTATGATTACACAGCATCCTATCTGTGGAAAACGGCAGTGCAGGGATAGGGAAGAAAACTATTGGGTTCCAAAAGAGCCCGTCTAGCTTAGTCGGTAGACCATGAGACTCTTAATCTCAGGGTCGTGGGTTCAAGCCCCACGTTGGGCGAAAACAACTAAAATGTAATGCTTTTTGACCAAAAAAATAGATATTGAAAGTCTCTTCACAATATTTGCAATATTTTCATTGTTAACATGCAATATATGAATGCATGTCTGGATGATGTGTAATGGGGCAATACCATACCTTAATGTATTCACTGTAAACGAAAAAGTATGTATCATCTTACTATAAAATAAAGTGGAGAAAACACAAATAAGACTTTTTTTTCACACAGGTTTAATCGGCTATTTCCTGATATTCTTCATTGCGTTCTGATATTGACTGGTAATTGTGTTTGATACTTTCTTAGACTATTTCTGCCTCTGGCTGATGTGTATTTTCTTTCCAAACTCCACCTGAGCCTATGATTACACAGCATCCTATCTGTGGAAAACGGAAGTGCAGGGATAGGGAAGAAAACTATACAAATCAAAATGAGCCCAGCTAGCTCAGTCGGTAGAGCATGAGACTCTTAATCGCAGAGTTGTCGGTTTGAGCCCCACGTTGGGCAAAAACAACTGTAATTTTAGTGCTTTTCGACAAAAAAGAGAGAAATTGAAAGTCTCTTCACAATATTTGCAGCATTTTCATTGTTAACATTCAATATATGAATACATGTCTGGATGATGTGTAATGGGGCAATACCATACCTTAATGTATTCACTGCAAAAGAAAAAGTATGTATCATCTTACTATAAAATAAAGTGGAGAGAACACAAATAAGACTTTTTTTTCACACAGGTTTAATCGGCTATTTCCTGATATTCTTCAATGTGTTCTGATATTGACTGGTAATTGTGTTTGATACTTTCTTAGACTATTTCTGCCTCTGGCTGGTGTGCATTTTCTTTCCAAACTCCACCTGAGCCTATGATTACACAGCATCCTATCTGTGGAAAACGGCAGTGCAGGGATAGGGAAGAAAACTATAGGCATCCAAAGGAGCCTGGCTAGCTCTGTCGGTAGAGCATGAAACTCTTAATCTCAGGGTTGTAGGTTTGAGCCACACGTTGGGCAAAAACAACTATAATTTTAGTGCTTTTCGACAAAAAAGAGAGAAATTGAAAGTCTCTTCACAATATTTGCAGTATTTTCATTGTTAACATTCAATATATGAATACAAGTCTGGATGATGTTTAATGCGGCAATACCATACCTTAATGTATTCACTGTAAAAGAAAAAGTGTGTATCATCTTACTATAAAATAAAGTGGAGAAAACACAAATAGGACATTTTTTCACACAGCTTTAATCGGCTATTTCATGATATTCTTCAAAGCGTTCTGATATTGACTGGTAATTGTGTTTGATACTTTCTTAGACTATTTCTGCCTCTGGCTGATGTGTATTTTTTTTCCAAACTCCACCTGAGCCTATTACACAGCATCCTATCTGTGGAAAACGGAAGTGCAGGGATAGGGAAGAAAATTATATGAATCCAAAAGAGACTTGCTAGTTTAGGCTAGCTAAGTTGGTAGAGCATGAGACTCTTAATGTCAAGGTTGTGGGTTCGAGCCCCATGTTGGGCAAAAACAACTAGCATTTTAGTGCTTTTTGACAGAAAAGAGAGCAATTGAACGTCTCTTCACAATATTTGCAATATTTTCATTGTGAACATTCAATATATGAATGCATGTCTGGATGATGTTTAATGCGGTAATACCATACCTTAATGTATTCACTGTAAAAGAAAAGGTGTGTATCATCTTACTATAAAATAAAGTGGAGAAAACACAAATAGGACATTTTTTTCACACAGGTTTAATCGGCTATTTCCTGATATTCTTCAAAGCGTTCTGATATTGACTGGTAATTGTGTTTGATACTTTCTTAGACTATTTCTGCATCTGGCTGATGTGTATTTTCTTTCCAAACTCCACCTGAGCCTATGATTACACAGCATCCTATATGTGGAAAACGGCAGTGCAGGGATAGGGAAGAAAACTATAGGCAGCCAAAGGAGCCCGGCTAGCTCAGTCGGTAGAGCATGAGACTCTTAATCTCAGGTTTGTGGGTTTGATCCCCACGTTGGGCGAAAACAATTAACATTTTAGTGCTTTTTGACCAAAAAAATAGATATTGAAAGTCTCTTCACAATATTTGCAATATTTTCATTGTTAACATGCAATATATGAATGCATGTCTGGATGATGTGTAATGGGGCAATACCATACCATAATGTATTCACTGCAAAAGAAAAAGTATGTATCATCTTACTATAAAATAAAGTGGAGAGAACACAAATAAGACTTTTTTTTCACACAGGTTTAATCGGCTATTTCCTGATATTCTTCAATGCGTTCTGATATTGACTGGTAATTGTGTTTGATACTTTCTTAGACTATTTCTGCCTCTGGCTGATGTGCATTTTCTTTCCAAACTCCACCTGAGCCTATGATTACACAGCATCCTATCTGTGGAAAACGGCAGTGCAGGGATAGGGAAGAAAACTATAAGCATCCAAAAGAGCCCGGCTAGCTCAGTCGGTAGAGCATGAAACTCTTAATCTCAGGGTTGTAGGTTTGAGCCCCACGTTGGGCAAAAACATCTATAATTTTAGTGCTTTTCGACAAAAAAGAGAGAAATTGAAAGTCTCTTCACAATATTTGCAGTATTTTCATTGTTAACATTCAATATATGAATACAAGTCTGGATGATGTTTAATGCGGCAATACCATACCTTAATGTATTCACTGTAAAAGAAAAAGTGTGTATCATCTTACTATAAAATAAAGTGGAAAAACACAAATAGGACATTTTTTCACACAGGTTTAATCGGCTATTTCATGATATTCTTCAAAGCGTTCTGATATTGACTGGTAATTGTGTTTGATACTTTCTTAGACTATTTCTGCCTCTGGCTGATGTGTATTTTTTTTCAAAACTCCACCTGAGCCTATTACACAGCATCCTATCTGTGGAAAACGGCAGTGCAGGGATAGGGAAGAAAACTATTTGGTTCTGAAAGAGCCTGCCTAGCTCAGTCGGTAGAGCATGAGACTCTTAATCTCAGGGTTGTAGGTTTGAGCCCCACGTTGGGCAAAAACAACTATAATTTTAGTGCTTTTCGACAAAAAAGAGAGAAATTGAAAGTCTCTTCACAATATTTGCAGTATTTTCATTGTTAACATTCAATATATGAATACAAGTCTGGACGATGTTTAATGCGGCAATACCATACCTTAATGTATTCACTGTAAAAGAAAAAGTGTGTATCATCTTACTATAAAATAAAGTGGAGAAAACACAAATAGGACATTTTTTCACACAGGTTTAATCGGCTATTTCATGATATTCTTCAAAGCGTTCTGATATTGACTGGTAATTGTGTTTGATACTTTCTTAGACTATTTCTGCCTCTGGCTGATGTGTATTTTTTTTCCAAACTCCACCTGAGCCTATTACACAGCATCCTATCTGTGGAAAACGGAAGTGCAGGGATAGGGAAGAAAATTATATGAATCCAAAAGAGACTTGCTAGTTTAGGCTAGCTAAGTTGGTAGAGCATGAGACACTTAATGACAAGGTTGTGGGTGCGAGCCCCATGTTGGGCAAAAACAACTAGCATTTTAGTGCTTTTTGACAGAAAAGAGAGCAATTGAACGTCTCTTCACAATATTTGAAATATTTTCATTGTTAACATGCAATATATGAATGCATGTCTGGATGATGTGTAATGGGGCAATACCATACCTTAATGTATTCACTGTAAAAGAAAAAGTATGTATCATCTTACTATAAAATAAAGTGGAGAAAACACAAATAAGACTTTTTTTCACACAGGTTTAATCGGCTATTTCCTGATATTCTTCAATGCGTTCTGATATTGACTGGTAATTGTGTTTGATACTTTCTTAGACTATTTCTGCCTCTGGCTGATGTGTATTTTCTTTCCAAACTCCACCTGAGCCTATGATTACACAGCATCCTATCTGTGGAAAACGGCAGTGCAGGGATAGGGAAGAAAACTATAGGCATCCAAAGGAGCCCGGCTAGCACAGTCGGTAAAGCATGAAACTCTTAATCTCAGGGTCATGGGTGTGAGCCCCACGTTGGGCTAAAACAACTAAAATTTTAGTGCTTTTTGACCAAAAAAATTGATATTGAAAGTCTCTTCACAATATTTGCAATATTTTCATTGTTAACATGCAATATATGAATGGATGTATGGATGATGTGTAATGGGGCAATACCATACCTTAATGTATTCACTGTAAAAGAAAAAGTATTATCATCTTACTATAAAATAAAGTGGAGAAAACACAAATAAGACTTTTTTTTCACACAGGTTTAATCGGCTATTTCCTGATATTCTTCAATGCGTTCTGATATTGACTGATAATTGTGTTTGATACTTTCTTAGACTATTTCTGCATCTGGCTGATGAGTATTTTCTTTCCAAACTCCACCTGAGCCTATGATTACACAGCATCCTATATGTGGAAAACGGCAGTGCAGGGATAGGGAAGAAAACTATAGGCAGCCAAAGGAGCCCGGCTAGCTCAGTCGGTAGAGCATGAGACTCTTAATCTCAGGTTCGTGGGTTTGATCCCCACGTTGGGCGAAAACAATTAACATTTTAGTGCTTTTTGACCAAAAAAATAGATATTGAAAGTCTCTTCACAATATTTGCAATATTTTCATTGTTAACATGCAATATATGAATGCATGTCTGGATGATGTGTAATGGGGCAATACCATACCTTAATGTATTCACTGCAAAAGAAAAAGTATGTATCATCTTACTATAAAATAAAGTGGAGAGAACACAAATAAGACTTTTTTTTCACACAGGTTTAATCGGCTATTTCCTGATATTCTTCAATGCGTTCTGATATTGACTGGTAATTGTGTTTGATACTTTCTTAGACTATTTCTGCCTCTGGCTGATGTGCATTTTCTTTCCAAACTCCACCTGAGCCTATGATTACACAGCATCCTATCTGTGGAAAACGGCAGTGCAGGGATAGGGAAGAAAACTATAAGCATCCAAAAGAGCCCGGCTAGCTCAGTCGGTAGAGCATGAAACTCTTAATCTCAGGGTTGTAGGTTTGAGCCCCACGTTGGGCAAAAACATCTATAATTTTAGTGCTTTTCGACAAAAAAGAGAGAAATTGAAAGTCTCTTCACAATATTTGCAGTATTTTCATTGTTAACATTCAATATATGAATACAAGTCTGGATGATGTTTAATGCGGCAATACCATACCTTAATGTATTCACTGTAAAAGAAAAAGTGTGTATCATCTTACTATAAAATAAAGTGGAAAAACACAAATAGGACATTTTTTCACACAGGTTTAATCGGCTATTTCATGATATTCTTCAAAGCGTTCTGATATTGACTGGTAATTGTGTTTGATACTTTCTTAGACTATTTCTGCCTCTGGCTGATGTG
The DNA here is from genome assembly GCF_040938575.1 of Ambystoma mexicanum. Taxonomy (NCBI): domain Eukaryota; kingdom Metazoa; phylum Chordata; class Amphibia; order Caudata; family Ambystomatidae; genus Ambystoma; species Ambystoma mexicanum. The sequence goes on along the minus strand of NC_090928.1, from coordinate 526,302,765 downwards.
TATTTTTTTTCAAAACTCCACCTGAGCCTATTACACAGCATCCTATCTGTGGAAAACGGCAGTGCAGGGATAGGGAAGAAAACTATTTGGTTCTGAAAGAGCCTGCCTAGCTCAGTCGGTAGAGCATGAGACTCTTAATCTCAGGGTTGTAGGTTTGAGCCCCACGTTGGGCAAAAACAACTATAATTTTAGTGCTTTTCGACAAAAAAGAGAGAAATTGAAAGTCTCTTCACAATATTTGCAGTATTTTCATTGTTAACATTCAATATATGAATACAAGTCTGGACGATGTTTAATGCGGCAATACCATACCTTAATGTATTCACTGTAAAAGAAAAAGTGTGTATCATCTTACTATAAAATAAAGTGGAGAAAACACAAATAGGACATTTTTTCACACAGGTTTAATCGGCTATTTCATGATATTCTTCAAAGCGTTCTGATATTGACTGGTAATTGTGTTTGATACTTTCTTAGACTATTTCTGCCTCTGGCTGATGTGTATTTTTTTTCCAAACTCCACCTGAGCCTATTACACAGCATCCTATCTGTGGAAAACGGAAGTGCAGAGATAGGGAAGAAAATTATATGAATCCAAAAGAGACTTGCTAGTTTAGGCTAGCTAAGTTGGTAGAGCATGAGACACTTAATGACAAGGTTGTGGGTGCGAGCCCCATGTTGGGCAAAAACAACTAGCATTTTAGTGCTTTTTGACAGAAAAGAGAGCAATTGAACGTCTCTTCACAATATTTGCAATATTTTCATTGTTAACATTCAATATATGAATGCATGTCTGGATGATGTTTAATGCGGTAATACCATACCTTAATGTATTCACTGTAAAAGAAAAGGTGTGTATCATCTTACTATAAAATAAAGTGGAGAAAACACAAATAGGACATTTTTTTCACACAGGTTTAATCGGCTATTTCCTGATATTCTTCAAAACGTTCTGATATTGACTGGTAATTATGTTTGATACTTTCTTAGACTATTTCTGCCTCTGGCTGATGTGTATTTTCTTTCCAAACTCCACCTGAGCCTATAATTACACAGCATCCTATCTGTGGAAAACGGCAGTGCAGGGATAGGGAAGAAAACTATTTGGTTCCAAAAGAGCCTGTCTAGCTTAGTCGGTAGACCATGAGACTCTTAATCTCAGGGTCGTGGGTTCAGGCCCCACGTTGGGTGGAAACAACTAAAATTTTAGTGCTTTTTGACCAAAAAAATAGATATTGAAAGTCTCTTCACAATATTTGCAATATTTTCATTGTTAACATTCAATATGTGAATGCATGTCTGGATGATGTTTAATGGGGTAATACCATACCTCAATGGATTCACTGCAAACGAAAAAGTGTCTATCATATTACTATAAAATAAAGTGAAGAAAACACAAATAGGACATTTTTTTCATACAGGTTTAATCGGCTATTTCCTGATATTCTTCAAAGCGTTCTAATATTGACTGGTAATTATGTTTGATACTTTCTTAGACTATTTCTGCCTCTGGCTGATGTGTATTTTCTTTCCAAACTCCACCTGAGCCTATGATTACACAGCATCCTATCTGTGGAAAACGGAAGTGCAGGGATAGGGAAGAAAACTATACGAATCAAAAGGAGCCCAGCTAGCTCAGTCGGTAGAGCATAAGACTCTTTATCGCAGGGTTGTCGGTTTGAGCCCCACTTTGGGCAAAAACAACTGTAATTTTAGCGCTTTGCGACAAAAAAGAGAGACATTGAAAGTCTCTTAACAATATTTGCAGTATTTTCATTGTTAACATTCAATATATGAATACATGTCTGGATGATGTGTAATGGGGCAATACCATACCTTAATGTATTCACTGCAAAAGAAAAAGTATGTATCATTTTACTATAAAATAAAGTGGAGAGAACACAAATAAGACTTTTTTTTCACACAGTTTTAATCGGCTATTTCCTGATATTCTTCAATGCGTTCTGATATTGACTGGTAATTGTGTTTGATACTTTCTTAGACTATTTCTGCCTCTGGCTGATGTGTATTTTCTTTCCAAACTCCACCTGAGCCTATGATTACACAGCATCCTATCTGTGGAAAACGGCAGTGCAGGGATAGGGAAGAAAACTATAGGCATCCAAAGGAGCCTGGCTAGCTCAGTCGGTAGAGCATGAGACTCTTAATCTCAGGGTTGTAGGTTTGAGCCCTACGTTGGGCAAAAACAACTATAATTTTAGTGCTTTTCAACAAAAAAGAGAGAAATTGAAAGTCTCTTCACAATATTTGCAGTATTTTCATTGTTAACATTCAATATATGAATACAAGTCTGGACGATGTTTAATGCGGCAATACCATACCTTAATGTATTCACTGTAAAAGAAAAAGTGTGTATCATCTTACTATAAAATAAAGTGGAGAAAACACAAATAGGACATTTTTTCACACAGGTTTAATCGGCTATTTCATGATATTCTTCAAAGCGTTCTGATATTGACTGGTAATTGTGTTTGATACTTTCTTAGACTATTTCTGCCTCTGGCTGATGTGTATTTTTTTTCCAAACTCCACCTGAGCCTATTACACAGCATCCTATCTGTGGAAAACGGAAGTGCAGGGATAGGGAAGAAAATTATATGAATCCAAAAGAGACTTGCTAGTTTAGGCTAGCTAAGTTGGTAGAGCATGAGACACTTAATGACAAGGTTGTGGGTTCGAGCCCCATGTTGGGCAAAAACAACTCGCATTTTAGTGCTTTTTGACAGAAAAGAGAGCAATTGAACGTCTCTTCACAATATTTGCAATATTTTCATTGTTAACATTGAATATATGAATGCATGTCTGGATGATGTTTAATGCGGTAATACCATACCTTAATGTATTCACTGTAAAAGAAAAGGTGTGTATCATCTTACTATAAAATAAAGTGGAGAAAACACAAATAGGACATTTTTTCACACAGGTTTAATCGGCTATTTCCTGATATTCTTCAAAACGTTCTGATATTGACTGGTAATTATGTTTGATACTTTCTTAGACTATTTCTGCCTCTGGCTGATGTGTATTTTCTTTCCAAACTCCACCTGAGCCTATAATTACACAGCATCCTATCTGTGGAAAACGGCAGTGCAGGGATAGGGAAGAAAACTATTTGGTTCCAAAAGAGCCCGTCTAGCTTAGTCGGTAGACCATGAGACTCTTAATCTCAGGGTCGTGGGTTCAAGCCCCACGTTGGGCGAAAACAACTAAAATTTGAGTGCTTTTTGACCAAAAAAATAGATATTGAAAGTCTCTTCACAATATTTGCAATATTTTCATTGTTAACATGCAATATATGAATGCATGTCTGGATGATGTGTAATGGGGCAATACCATACCTTAATGTATTCACTGTAAAAGAAAAAGTATGTATCATCTTATTATAAAATAAAGTGGAGAAAACACAAATAAGACTTTTTTTTCACACAGGTTTAATCGGCTATTTCTTGATATTCTTCAATGCGTTCTGATATTGACTGGTAATTGTGTTTGATACTTTCTTAGACTATTTCTGCCTCTGGCTGATGTGTATTTTCTTTCCAAACTCCACCTGAGCCTATGATTACACAGCATCCTATCTGTGGAAAACAGCAGTGCAGGGATAGGGAAGCAAACTATTGGGCTCCAAAAGAGCCCGCCTAGCTCAGTCGGTAGAGCATGAGTCTCTTAATCTCAAGGTTGTTGGATGGACCCCCACATTGGGTGAAAAAAGCTATAATATTAGTGCTTTTTGTCAAAAAAGAGAGAAATTGAAAGTCTCTTCACAATGTTTGCAATATTGTCATTGTTAACATTCAATATGTGAATGCATGTCAGGATGATGTTTAATGGGGTAATACCATACCTTAATGGATTCACTGTAAAAGAAAAAGTGTGTATCATCTTACTATAAAATAAAGTGGAGAAAACACAAATAGGAAATTTTTTTTTCACACAGGTTTAATCAGCTATTTCCTGATATTCTTCAAAGCGTTCTAATATTGACTGGTAATTATGTTTGATACTTTCTTAGACTATTTCTGCCTCTGGCTGATGTGTATTTTCTTTCCAAACTCCACCTGAGCCTATGATTACACAGCATCCTATCTGTGGAAAACGGAAGTGCAGGGATAGGGAAGAAAACTATACGAATCAAAAGGAGCCCAGCTAGCTCAGTCGGTAGAGCATGAGACTCTTAATCGCAGGGTTGTCGGTTTGAGCCCCACTTTGGGCAAAAACAACTGTAATTTTAGTGCTTTTCGACAAAAAAGAGAGAAATTGAAAGTCTCTTCACAATATTTGCAGTATTTTCATTGTTAACATTCAATATATGAATACATGTCTGGATGATGTGTAATGGGGCAATACCATACCTTAATGTATTCACTGCAAAAGAAAAAGTATGTATCATCTTACTATAAAATAAAGTGGAGAGAACACAAATAAGACTTTTTTTTCACACAGGTTTAATCGGCTATTTCCTGATATTCTTCAATGCGTTCTGATATTGACTGGTAATTGTGTTTGATACTTTCTTAGACTATTTCTGCCTCTGGCTGATGTGTATTTTTTTTCCAAACTCCACCTGAGCCTATTACACAGCATCCTATCTGTGGAAAACGGAAGTGCAGGGATAGGGAAGAAAATTATATGAATCCAAAAGAGACTTGCTAGTTTAGGCTAGCTAAGTTGGTAGAGCATGAGACACTTAATGACAAGGTTGTGGGTACGAGCCCCATGTTGGGCAAAAACAACTAGCATTTTAGTGCTTTTTGACAGAAAAGAGAGCAATTGAACGTCTCTTCACAATATTTGCAATATTTTCATTGTTAACATTGAATATATGAATGCATATCTGGAAGATGTTTAATGCGGAAATACCATACCTTAATGTATTCGCTGTAAAAGAAAAGGTGTGTATCATCTTACTATAAAATAAAGTGGAGAAAACACAAATAGGACATTTTTTTCACACAGGTTTAATCGGCTATTTCCTGATATTCTTCAAAACGTTCTGATATTGACTGGTAATTATGTTTGATACTTTCTTAGACTATTTCTGCCTCTGGCTGATGTGTATTTTCTTTCCAAACTCCACCTGAGCCTATAATTACACAGCATCCTATCTGTGGAAAACGGCAGTGCAGGCATAGGGAAGAAAACTAGTTGGTTGCAAAAGAGCCCGTCTAGCTTAGTCGGTCGACCATGAGACTCTTAATCTCAGGGTCGTGGGTTCAAGCCCCACGTTGGGCGAAAACAACTAAAATTTGAGTGCTTTTTGACCAAAAAAATAGATATTGAAAGTCTTTTCACAATATTTGCAATATTTTCATTGTTAACATGCAATATATGAATGCATGTCTGGATGATGTGTAATGGGGCAATACCATACCTTAATGTATTCACTGTAAAAGAAAAGGTATGTATCATCTTACTATAAAATAAAGTGGAGAAAACACAAATAAGACTTTTTTTTCACACAGGTTTAATCGGCTATTTCTTGATATTCTTCAATGCGTTCTGATATTGACTGGTAATTGTGTTTGATACTTTCTTAGACTATTTCTGCCTCTGGCTGATGTGTATTTTCTTTCCAAACTCCACCTGAGCCTATGATTACACAGCATCCTATCTGTGGAAAACAGCAGTGCAGGGATAGGGAAGCAAACTATTGGGTTCCAAAAGAGCCCGCCTAGCTCAGTCGGTAGAGCATGAGTCTCTTAATCTCAAGGTTGTTGGTTGGACCCCCACATTGGGTGAAAAAAGCTATAATATTAGTGATTTTTGTCAAAAAAGAGAGAAATTGAAAGTCTCTTCACAATGTTTGCAATATTTTCATTGTTAACATTCAATATGTGAATGCATGTCAGGATGATGTTTAATGGGGTAATACCATACCTTAATGGATTCACTGTAAAAGAAAAAGTGTGTATCATCTTACTATAAAATAAAGTGGAGAAAACACAAATAGGAAATTTTTTTTTCACACAGGTTTAATCAGCTATTTCCTGATATTCTTCAAAGCGTTCTAATATTGACTGGTAATTATGTTTGATACTTTCTTAGACTATTTCTGCCTCTGGCTGATGTGTATTTTCTTTCCAAACTCCACCTGAGCCTATGATTACACAGCATCCTATCTGTGGAAAACGGAAGTGCAGGGATAGGGAAGAAAACTATACGAATCAAAAGGAGCCCAGCTAGCTCAGTCGGTAGAGCATGAGACTCTTAATCGCAGGGTTGTCGGTTTGAGCCCCACTTTGGGCAAAAACAACTGTAATTTTAGTGCTTTTCGACAAAAAAGAGAGAAATTGAAACTCTCTTCACAATATTTGCAGTATTTTCATTGTTAACATTCAATATATGAATACATGTCTGGATGATGTGTAATGGGGCAATACCATACCTTAATGTATTCACTGCAAAAGAAAAAGTATGTATCATCTTACTATAAAATAAAGTGGAGAGAACACAAATAAGACTTTTTTTTCACACAGGTTTAATCGGCTATTTCCTGATATTCTTCAATGCGTTCTGATATTGACTGGTAATTGTGTTTGATACTTTATTAGACTATTCTGCCTCTGGCTGATGTGCATTTTCTTTCCAAACTCCACCTGAGCCTATGATTACACAGCATCCTATCTATGGAAAACGGCAGTGCAGGGATAGGGAAGAAAACTATAAGCATCCAAAGGAGCCCGGCTAGCTCAGTCGGTAGAGCATGAAACTCTTAATCTCAGGGTTGTAGGTTTGAGCCTCACGTTGGGCAAAAAAATCTATAATTTTAGTGCTTTTCGACAAAAAAGAGAGAAATTGAAAGTCTCTTCACAATATTTGCAGTATTTTCATTGTTAACATTCAATATATGAATACAAGTCTGGATGATGTTTAATGCGGCAATACCATATCTTAATGTATTCACTGTAAAAGAAAAAGTGTGTATCATCTTACTATAAAATAAAGTGGAAAAACACAAATAGGACATTTTTTCACACAGGTTTAATCGGCTATTTCATGATATTCTTCAAAGCGTTCTGATATTGACTGGTAATTGTGTTTGATACTTTCTTAGACTATTTCTGCCTCTGGCTGATGTGTATTTTTTTTCCAAACTGCACCTGAGCCTATTACACAGCATCCTATCTGTGGAAAACGGAAGTGCAGGGATAGGGAAGAAAATTATATGAATCCAAAAGAGACTTGCTAGTTTAGGCTAGCTATGTTGGTAGAGCATGAGACTCTTGATGTCAAGGTTGTGGGTTCGAGCCCCATGTTGGGCAAAAACAACTAGAATTTTAGTGCTTTTTGACAGAAAAGAGAGCAATTGAACGTCTCTTCACAATATTTGCAATATTTTCATTGTTAACATTCAATATATGAATTCATGTCTGGATGATGTTTAATGCGGTAATACCATACCTTAATGTATTCACTGTAAAAGAAAAGGTGTGTATCATCTTACTATAAAATAAAGTGGAGAAAACACAAATAGGACATTTTTTTCACACAGGTTTAATCGGCTATTTCCTGATATTCTTCAAAACGTTCTGATATTGACTGGTAATTAATTATGTTTGATACTTTCTTAGACTATTTCTGCCTCTGGCTGATGTGTATTTTCTTTCCAAACTCCACCTGAGCCTATGATTACACAGCATCCTATCTGTGGAAAACGGCAGTGCAGGGATAGGGAAGAAAACTATTTGGTTCTAAAAGAGCCTGCCTAGCTCAGTCGGTAGAGCATGAGACTCTTAATCTCAGGGTTGTAGGTTTGAGCCCCACGTTGGGCAAAAACAACTATAATTTTAGTGCTTTTCGACAAAAAAGAGAGAAATTGAAAGTCTCTTCACAATATTTGCAGTATTTTCATTGTTAACATTCAATATATGAATACAAGTCTGGATGATGTTTAATGCGGCAATACCATACCTTAATGTATTCACTGTAAAAGAAAAAGTGTGTATCATCTTACTATAAAATAAAGTGGAGAAAACACAAATAGGACATTTTTTTCACACAGGTTTAATCGGCTATTTCCTGATATTCTTCAAAGCGTTCTGATATTGACTGGTAATTATGTTTGATACTTTCTTAGACTATTTCTGCCTCTGGCTGATGTGTATTTTCTTTCCAAACTCCACCTTAGCCTATGATTACACAGCATCCTATCTGTGGAAAACGGCAGTGCAGGGATAGGGAAGAAAACTATTTGGTTCCAAAGGAGCCCGTCTAGCTCAGTCGGTAGAGCATGAGACGCTTAATCTCAGGGATGTAGGTTTGAGCCCCACGTTGGGCAAAAACAACTATAATTTTAGTGCTTTTCGACAAAAAAGAGAGAAATTGAAAGTCTCTTCACAATATTTGCAGTATTTTCATTGTTAACATTCAATATATGAATACAAGTCTGGATGATGTTTAATGCGGCAATACCATACCTTAATGTATTCACTGTAAAAGAAAAAGTGTGTATCATCTTACTATAAAATAAAGTGGAGAAAACACAAATAGGACATTTTTTCACACAGGTTTAATCGGCTATTTCATGATATTCTTCAAAGCGTTCTGATATTGACTGGTAATTGTGTTTGATACTTTCTTAGACTATTTCTGCCTCTGGCTGATGTGTATTTTTTTTCCAAACTCCACCTGAGCCTATTACACAGCATCCTATCTGTGGAAAACGGAAGTGCAGGGATAGGGAAGAAAATTATATGAATCCAAAGGAGACCCGCTAGTTTAGGCTAGCTAAGTTGGTAGCGCATAAGACTCTTAACGTCAAGGTCGTGGGTTCGAGCCCCATGTTGGGCAAAAACAACTAGCATTTTAGTGCTTTTTGACAGAAAAGAGAGCAATTGAACGTCTCTTCACAATATTTGCAATATTTTCATTGTGAACATTCAATATATGAATGCATGTCTGGATGATGTTTAATGCGGTAATACCATACCTTAATGTATTCACTGTAAAAGAAAAGGTGTGTATCATCTTACTATAAAATAAAGTGGAGAAAACACAAATAGGACATTTTTTTCACACAGGTTTAATCGGCTATTTCCTGATATTCTTCAAAGCGTTCTGATATTGACTGGTAATTATGTTTGATACTTTCTTAGACTGTTTCTGCCTCTGGCTGATGTGTATTTTCTTTCCAAACTCCACCTGAGCCTATGATTACACAGCATCCTATCTGTGGAAAACGGCAGTGCAGGGATAGGGAAGAAAACTATTTGGTTCCAAAAGAGCCCGTCTAGCTCAGTCGGTAGAGCATGAGACTCTTAATCTCAGGGTTGTAGGTTTGAGCCCCACGTTGGGCAAAAACAACTATAATTTTAGTGCTTTTCGACAAAAAAGAGAGACATTGAAAGTCTCTTCACAATATTTGCAGTATTTTCATTGTTAACATTGAATATATGAATACATGTCTGGATGATGTTTAATGTGCCAATACCATACCTTAATGTATTCACTGTAAAAGAAAAAGTGTGTATCATCTTACTATAAAATAAAGTGGAGAAAACACAAATAGGACATTTTTTCCACACAGGTTTAATCAGCTATTTCCTGATATTCTTCAAAGCATTCTGATATTGACTGGTAATTGTGTTTGATACTTTCTTAGACTATTTCTGCCTCTGGCTGATGTGTATTTTCTTTCCAAACTCCACCTGAGCCTATGATTACACAGCATCATATCTGTGGAAAACAGCAGTGCAGGGGTAGGGAAGCAAACTATTGGGTCCCAAAAGAGCCCGCCTAGCTCAGTCGGTAGAGCATGAGTCTTTTAATCTCAAGGTTGTTGGTTGGACCCCCACATTGGGTGAAAAAAGCTATAATATTAGTGCATTTTCTCAAAAAAGAGAGAAATTGAAAGTCTCTTCACAATGTTTGCAATATTTTCATTGTTAACATTCAATATGTGAATGCATGTCAGGATGATGTTTAATGGGGTAATACCATACCTTAATGGATTCACTGTAAAAGAAAAAGTGTGTATCATCTTACTATAAAATAAAGTGGAGAAAACACAAATAGGAAATTTTTTTTTCACACAGGTTTAATCAGCTATTTCCTGATATTCTTCAAAGCGTTCTAATATTGACTGGTAATTATGTTTGATACTTTCTTAGACTATTTCTGCCTCTGGCTGATGTGTATTTTCTTTCCAAACTCCACCTGAGCCTATGATTACACAGCATCCTATCTGTGGAAAACGGAAGTGCAGGGATAGGGAAGAAAACTATACGAATCAAAAGGAGTCCAGCTAGCTCAGTCGGTAGAGCATGAGACTCTTAATCGCAGGGTTGTCGGTTTGAGCCCCACTTTGGGCAAAAACAACTGTCATTTTAGTGCTTTTCGACAAAAAAGAGAGAAATTGAAAGTCTCTTCACAATATTTGCAGTATTTTCATTGTTAACATTCAATATATGAATACATGTCTGGATGATGTGTAATGGGGCAATACCATACCTTAATGTATTCACTGCAAAAGAAAAAGTATGTATCATCTTACTATAAAATAAAGTGGAGAGAACACAAATAAGACTTTTTTTTCACACAGGTTTAATCGGCTATTTCCTGATATTCTTCAATGCGTTCTGATATTGACTGGTAATTGTGTTTGATACTTTCTTAGACTATTTCTGCCTCTGGCTGATGTGTATTTTTTTTCCAAACTCCACCTGAGCCTATTACACAGCATCCTATCTGTGGAAAACGGAAGTGCAGGGATAGGAAAGAAAATTATATGAATCCAAAAGAAACTTGCTAGTTTAGGCTAGCTAAGTTGGTAGAGCATGAGACACTTAATGACAAGGTTGTGGGTTCGAGCCCCATGTTGGGCAAAAACAACTAGCATTTTAGTGCTTTTTGACAGAAAAGAGAGCAATTGAACGTCTCTTCACAATATTTGCAATATTTTCATTGTTAACATTGAATATATGAATGCATGTCTGGATGATGTTTAATGTGGTAATACCATACCTTAATGTATTCACTGTAAAAGAAAAGGTGTGTATCATCTTACTATAAAATAAAGTGGAGAAAACACAAATAGGACATTTTTTTCCCACAGGTTTAATCGGCTATTTCCTGATATTCTTCAAAACGTTCTGATATTGACTGGTAATTATGTTTGATACTTTCTTAGACTATTTCTGCCTCTGGCTGATGTGTATTTTCTTTCCAAACTCCACCTGAGCCTATAATTACACAGCATCCTATCTGTGGAAAACGGCAGTGCAGGGATAGGGAAGAAAACTAGTTGGTTCCAAAAGAGCCCGTCTAGCTTAGTCGGTAGACCATGAGACTCTTAATCTCAGGGTCGTGGGTTCAAGCCCCACGTTGGGCGAAAACAACTAAAATTTGAGTGCTTTTTGACCAAAAAAATAGATATTGAAAGTCTCTTCACAATATTTGCAATATTTTCATTGTTAACATGCAATATATGAATGCATGTCTGGATGATGTGTAATGGGGCAATACCATACCTTAATGTATTCACTGTAAAAGAAAAGGTATGTATCATCTTACTATAAAATAAAGTGGAGAAAACACAAATAAGACTTTTTTTTCACACAGGTTTAATCGGCTATTTCTTGATATTCTTCAATGCGTTCTGATATTGACTGGTAATTGTGTTTGATACTTTCTTAGACTATTTCTGCCTCTGGCTGATGTGTATTTTCTTTCCAAACTCCACCTGAGCCTATGATTACACAGCATCCTATCTGTGGAAAACAGCAGTGCAGGGATAGGGAAGCAAACTATTGGGTTCCAAAAGAGCCCGCCTAGCTCAGTCGGTAGAGCATGAGTCTCTTAATCTCAAGGTTGTTGGTTGGACCCCCACATTGGGTGAAAAAAGCTATAATATTAGTGCTTTTTGTCAAAAAAGAGAGAAATTGAAAGTCTCTTCACAATGTTTGCAATATTTTCATTGTTAACATTCAATATGTGAATGCATGTCAGGATGATGTTTAATGGGGTAATACCATACCTTAATGGATTCACTGTAAAAGAAAAAGTGTGTATCATCTTACTATAAAATAAAGTGGAGAAAACACAAATAGGAAATTTTTTTTTCACACAGGTTTAATCAGCTATTTCCTGATATTCTTCAAAGCGTTCTAATATTGACTGGTAATTATGTTTGATACTTTCTTAGACTATTTCTGCCTCTGGCTGATGTGTATTTTCTTTCCAAACTCCACCTGAGCCTATGATTACACAGCATCCTATCTGTGGAAAACGGAAGTGCAGGGATAGGGAAGAAAACTATACGAATCAAAAGGAGCCCAGCTAGCTCAGTCGGTAGAGCATGAGACTCTTAATCGCAGGGTTGTCAGTTTGAGCCCCACGTTGGGCAAAAACAACTATAATTTTAGTGCTTTTCGACAAAAAAGAGAGAAATTGAAAGTCTCTTCACAATATTTGCAGTATTTTCATTGTTAACATTCAATATATGAATACAAGTCTGGATGATGTTTAATGCGGCAATACCATACCTTAATGTATTCACTGTAAAAGAAAAAGTGTGTATCATCTTACTATAAAATAAAGTGGAGAAAACACAAATAGGACATTTTTTCACATAGCTTTAATCGGCTATTTCATGATATTCTTCAAAGCGTTCTGATATTGACTGGTAATTGTGTTTGATACTTTCTTAGACTATTTCTGCCTCTGGCTGATGTGTATTTTTTTCCAAACTCCACCTGAGCCTATTACACAGCATCCTATCTGTGGAAAACGGAAGTGTAGGGATAGGGAAGAAAATTATATGAATCCAAAAGAGACTTGCTAGTTTAGGCTAGCTAAGTTGGTAGAGCATAAGACTCTTAATGTCGAGGTTGTGGGTTCGAGCCCCATGTTGGGCAAAAACAACTAGCATTTTAGTGCTTTTTGACAGAAAAGAGAGCAATTGAACGTCTCTTCACAATATTTGCAATATATTCATTGTTAACATTCAATATATGAATGCATGTCTGGATGATGTTTAATGCGGTAATACCATACCTTAATGTATTCACTGTAAAAGAAAAGGTGTGTATCATCTTACTATAAAATAAAGTGGAGAAAACACAAATAGGACATTTTTTTCACACAGGTTTAATCGGCTATTTCCTGATATTCTTCAAAGCGTTCTGATATTGACTGGTAATTATGTTTGATACTTTCTTAGACTATTTCTGCCTCTGGCTGATGTGTATTTTCTTTCCAAACTCCACCTTAGCCTATGATTACACAGCATCCTATCTGTGGAAAACGGCAGTGCAGGGATAGGGAAGAAAACTATTTGGTTCCAAAGAAGCCCGTCTAGCTCAGTCGTTAGAGCATGAGACGCTTAATCTCAGGGATGTAGGTTTGAGCCCCACGTTGGGCAAAAACAACTATAATTTTAGTGTTTTTCGACAAAAAAGAGAGAAATTGAAAGTCTCTTCACAATATTTGCAGTATTTTCATTGTTAACATTCAATATATGAATACAAGTCTGGATGATGTTTAATGCGGCAATACCATACCTTAATGTATTCACTGTAAAAGAAAAAGTGTGTATCATCTTACTATAAAATAAAGTGGAGAAAACACAAATAGGACATTTTTTCACACAGGTTTAATCGGCTATTTCATGATATTCTTCAAAGCGTTCTGATATTGACTGGTAATTGTGTTTGATACTTTCTTAGACTATTTCTGCCTCTGGCTGATGTGTATTTTTTTTCCAAACTCCACCTGAGCCTATTACACAGCATCCTATCTGTGGAAAACGGAAGTGCAGGGATAGGGAAGAAAATTATATGAATCCAAAGGAGACCCGCTAGTTTAGGCTAGCTAAGTTGGTAGAGCATAAGACTCTTAACGTCAAGGTCGTGGGTTCGAGCCCCATGTTGGGCAAAAACAACTAGCATTTTAGTGCTTTTTGACAGAAAAGAGAGCAATTGAACGTCTCTTCACAATATTTGCAATATTTTCATTGTGAACATTCAATATATGAATGCATGTCTGGATGATGTTTAATGCGGTAATACCATACCTTAATGTATTCACTGTAAAAGAAAAGGTGTGTATCATCTTACTATAAAATAAAGTGGAGAAAACACAAATAGGACATTTTTTTCACACAGGTTTAATCGGCTATTTCCTGATATTCTTCAAAGCGTTCTGATATTGACTGGTAATTATGTTTGATACTTTCTTAGACTATTTCTGCCTCTGGCTGATGTGTATTTTCTTTCCAAACTCCACCTGAGCCTATGATTACACAGCATCCTATCTGTGGAAAACGGCAGTGCAGGGATAGGGAAGAAAACTATTTGGTTCCAAAAGAGCCCGTCTAGCTCAGTCGGTAGAGCATGAGACTCTTAATCTCAGGGTTGTAGGTTTGAGCCCCACGTTGGGCAAAAACAACTATAATTTTAGTGCTTTTCGACAAAAAAGAGAGACATTGAAAGTCTCTTCACAATATTTGCAGTATTTTCATTGTTAACATTGAATATATGAATACATGTCTGGATGATGTTTAATGTGCCAATACCATACCTTAATGTATTCACTGTAAAAGAAAAAGTGTGTATCATCTTACTATAAAATAAAGTGGAGAAAACACAAATAGGACATTTTTTCCACACAGGTTTAATCAGCTATTTCCTGATATTCTTCAAAGCATTCTGATATTGACTGGTAATTGTGTTTGATACTTTCTTAGACTATTTCTGCCTCTGGCTGATGTGTATTTTCTTTCCAAACTCCACCTGAGCCTATGATTACACAGCATCATATCTGTGGAAAACAGCAGTGCAGGGGTAGGGAAGCAAACTATTGGGTCCCAAAAGAGCCCGCCTAGCTCAGTCGGTAGAGCATGAGTCTCTTAATCTCAAGGTTGTTGGTTGGACCCCCACATTGGGTGAAAAAAGCTATAATATTAGTGCATTTTCTCAAAAAAGAGAGAAATTGAAAGTCTCTTCACAATGTTTGCAATATTTTCATTGTTAACATTCAATATGTGAATGCATGTCAGGATGATGTTTAATGGGGTAATACCATACCTTAATGGATTCACTGTAAAAGAAAAAGTGTGTATCATCTTACTATAAAATAAAGTGGAGAAAACACAAATAGGAAATTTTTTTTTCACACAGGTTTAATCAGCTATTTCCTGATATTCTTCAAAGCGTTCTAATATTGACTGGTAATTATGTTTGATACTTTCTTAGACTATTTCTGCCTCTGGCTGATGTGTATTTTCTTTCCAAACTCCACCTGAGCCTATGATTACACAGCATCCTATCTGTGGAAAACGGAAGTGCAGGGATAGGGAAGAAAACTATACGAATCAAAAGGAGTCCAGCTAGCTCAGTCGGTAGAGCATGAGACTCTTAATCGCAGGGTTGTCGGTTTGAGCCCCACTTTGGGCAAAAACAACTGTAATTTTAGTGCTTTTCGACAAAAAAGAGAGAAATTGAAAGTCTCTTCACAATATTTGCAGTATTTTCATTGTTAACATTCAATATATGAATACATGTCTGGATGATGTGTAATGGGGCAATACCATACCTTAATGTATTCACTGCAAAAGAAAAAGTATGTATCATCTTACTATAAAATAAAGTGGAGAGAACACAAATAAGACTTTTTTTTCACACAGGTTTAATCGGCTATTTCCTGATATTCTTCAATGCGTTCTGATATTGACTGGTAATTGTGTTTGATACTTTCTTAGACTATTTCTGCCTCTGGCTGATGTGTATTTTTTTTCCAAACTCCACCTGAGCCTATTACACAGCATCCTATCTGTGGAAAACGGAAGTGCAGGGATAGGGAAGAAAATTATATGAATCCAAAAGAAACTTGCTAGTTTAGGCTAGCTAAGTTGGTAGAGCATGAGACACTTAATGACAAGGTTGTGGGTTCGAGCCCCATGTTGGGCAAAAACAACTAGCATTTTAGTGCTTTTTGACAGAAAAGAGAGCAATTGAACGTCTCTTCACAATATTTGCAATATTTTCATTGTTAACATTGAATATATGAATGCATGTCTGGATGATGTTTAATGTGGTAATACCATACCTTAATGTATTCACTGTAAAAGAAAAGGTGTGTATCATCTTACTATAAAATAAAGTGGAGAAAACACAAATAGGACATTTTTTTCACACAGGTTTAATCGGCTATTTCCTGATATTCTTCAAAACGTTCTGATATTGACTGGTAATTATGTTTGATACTTTCTTAGACTATTTCTGCCTCTGGCTGATGTGTATTTTCTTTCCAAACTCCACCTGAGCCTATAATTACACAGCATCCTATCTGTGGAAAACGGCAGTGCAGGGATAGGGAAGAAAACTAGTTGGTTCCAAAAGAGCCCGTCTAGCTTAGTCGGTAGACCATGAGACTCTTAATCTCAGGGGCGTGGGTTCAAGCCCCACGTTGGGCGAAAACAACTAAAATTTGAGTGCTTTTTGACCAAAAAAATAGATATTGAAAGTCTCTTCACAATATTTGCAATATTTTCATTGTTAACATGCAATATATGAATGCATGTCTGGATGATGTGTAATGGGGCAATACCATACCTTAATGTATTCACTGTAAAAGAAAAGGTATGTATCATCTTACTATAAAATAAAGTGGAGAAAACACAAATAAGACTTTTTTTTCACACAGGTTTAATCGGCTATTTCTTGATATTCTTCAATGCGTTCTGATATTGACTGGTAATTGTGTTTGATACTTTCTTAGACTATTTCTGCCTCTGGCTGATGTGTATTTTCTTTCCAAACTCCACCTGAGCCTATGATTACACAGCATCCTATCTGTGGAAAACAGCAGTGCAGGGATAGGGAAGCAAACTATTGGGTTCCAAAAGAGCCCGCCTAGCTCAGTCGGTAGAGCATGAGTCTCTTAATCTCAAGGTTGTTGGTTGGACCCCCACATTGGGTGAAAAAAGCTATAATATTAGTGCTTTTTGTCAAAAAAGAGAGAAATTGAAAGTCTCTTCACAATGTTTGCAATATTTTCATTGTTAACATTCAATATGTGAATGAATGTCAGGATGATGTTTAATGGGGTAATACCATACCTTAATGGATTCACTGTAAAAGAAAAAGTGTGTATCATCTTACTATAAAATAAAGTGGAGAAAACACAAATAAGACTTTTTTTTCACACAGGTTTAATCAGCTATTTCCTGATATTCTTCAATGCGTTCTGATATTGACTGGTAATTGTGTTTGATACTTTCTTAGACTATTTCTGCCTCTGGCTGATGTGTATTTTCTTTCCAAACTCCACCTGAGCCTATGATTACACAGCATCCTATCTGTGGAAAACGGAAGTGCAGGGATAGGGAAGAAAACTATACGAATCAAAAGGAGCCCAGCTAGCTCAGTCGGTAGAGCATGAGACTCTTAATCGCAGGGTTGTCGGTTTGAGCCCCACTTTGGGCAAAAACAACTGTAATTTTAGTGCTTTTCGACAAAAAAGAGAGAAATTGAAAGTCTCTTCACAATATTTGCAGTATTTTCATTGTTAACATTCAATATATGAATACATGTCTGGATGATGTGTAATGGGGCAATACCATACCTTAATGTATTCACTGCAAAAGAAAAAGTATGTATCATCTTACTATAAAATAAAGTGGAGAGAACACAAATAAGACTTTTTTTTCACACAGGTTTAATCGGCTATTTCCTGATATTCTTCAATGCGTTCTGATATTGACTGGTAATTGTGTTTGATACTTTCTTAGACTATTCTGCCTCTGGCTGATGTGCATTTCTTTCCAAACTCCACCTGAGCCTATGATTACACAGCATCCTATCTGTGGAAAACGGCAGTGCAGGGATAGGGAAGAAAACTATAAGCATCCAAAGGAGCCCGGCTAGCTCAGTCGGTAGAGCATGAAACTCTTAATCTCAGGGTTGTAGGTTTGAGCCCCACGTTGGGCAAAAACATCTATAATTTTAGTGCTTTTCGACAAAAAAGAGAGAAATTGAAAGTCTCTTCACAATATTTGCAGTATTTTCATTGTTAACATTCAATATATGAATACAAGTCTGGATGATGTTTAATGCGGCAATACCATATCTTAATGTATTCACTGTAAAAGAAAAAGTGTGTATCATCTTACTATAAAATAAAGTGGAAAAACACAAATAGGACATTTTTTCACACAGGTTTAATCGGCTATTTCATGATATTCTTCAAAGCGTTCTGATATTGACTGGTAATTGTGTTTGATACTTTCTTAGACTATTTCTGCCTCTGGCTGATGTGTATTTTTTTTCCAAACTCCACCTGAGCCTATTACACAGCATCCTATCTGTGGAAAACGGAAGTGCAGGGATAGGGAAGAAAATTATATGAATCCAAAAGAGACTTGCTAGTTTAGGCTAGCTATGTTGGTAGAGCATGAGACTCTTAATGTCTAGTTTGTGGGTTTGAGCCCCATGTTGGGCAAAAACAACTAGAATTCTAGTGCTTTTTGACAGAAAAGAGAGCAATTGAACGTCTCTTCACAATATTTGCAATATTTTCATTGTGAACATTCAATATATGAATGCATGTCTGGATGATGTTTAATGCGGTAATACCATACCTTAATGTATTCACTGTAAAAGAAAAGGTGTGTATCATCTTACTATAAAATAAAGTGGAGAAAACACAAATAGGACATTTTTTTCACACAGGTTTAATCGGCTATTTCCTGATATTCTTCAAAGCGTTCTGATATTGACTGGTAATTATGTTTGATACTTTCTTAGACTATTTCTGCCTCTGGCTGATGTGTATTTTCTTTCCAAACTCCACCTGAGCCTATGATTACACAGCATCCTATCTGTGGAAAACCGCAGTGCAGGGATAGGGAAGAAAACTATTTGGTTCTAAAAGAGCCTGCCTAGCTCAGTCGGTAGAGCATGAGACTCTTAATCTCAGGGTTGTAGGTTTGAGCCCCACGTTGGGCAAAAACAACTATAATTTTAGTGCTTTTCGACAAAAAAGAGAGAAATTGAAAGTCTCTTCACAATATTTGCAGTATTTTCATTGTTAACATTCAATATATGAATACAAGTCTGGATGATGTTTAATGCGGCAATACCATACCTTAATGTATTCACTGTAAAAGAAAAAGTGTGTATCATCTTACTATAAAATAAAGTGGAGAAAACACAAATAGGACATTTTTTCACATAGCTTTAATCGGCTATTTCATGATATTCTTCAAAGCGTTCTGATATTGACTGGTAATTGTGTTTGATACTTTCTTAGACTATTTCTGCCTCTGGCTGATGTGTATTTTTTTTCCAAACTCCACCTGAGCCTATTACACAGCATCCTATCTGAGGAAAACGGAAGTGTAGGGATAGGGAAGAAAATTATATGAATCCAAAAGAGACTTGCTAGTTTAGGCTAGCTAAGTTGGTAGAGCATAAGACTCTTAATGTCAAGGTTGTGGGTTCGAGCCCCATGTTGGGCAAATACAACTAGCATTTTAGTGCTTTTTGACAGAAAAGAGAGCAATTGAACGTCTCTTCACAATATTTGCAATATATTCATTGTTAACATTCAATATATGAATGCATGTCTGGATGATGTTTAATGCGGTAATACCATACCTTAATGTATTCACTGTAAAAGAAAAGGTGTGTATCATCTTACTATAAAATAAAGTGGAGAAAACACAAATAGGACATTTTTTTCACACAGGTTTAATCGGCTATTTCCTGATATTCTTCAAAGCGTTCTGATATTGACTGGTAATTATGTTTGATACTTTCTTAGACTATTTCTGCCTCTGGCTGATGTGTATTTTCTTTCCAAACTCCACCTTAGCCTATGATTACACAGCATCCTATCTGTGGAAAACGGCAGTGCAGGGATAGGGAAGAAAACTATTTGGTTCCAAAGGAGCCCGTCTAGCTCAGTCGGTAGAGCATGAGACGCTTAATCTCAGGGATGTAGGTTTGAGCCCCACGTTGGGCAAAAACAACTATAATTTTAGTGCTTTTCGACAAAAAAGAGAGAAATTGAAAGTCTCTTCACAATATTTGCAGTATTTTCATTGTTAACATTCAATATATGAATACAAGTATGGATGATGTTTAATGCGGCAATACCATACCTTAATGTATTCACTGTAAAAGAAAAAGTGTGTATCATCTTACTATAAAATAAAGTGGAGAAAACACAAATAGGACATTTTTTCACACAGGTTTAATCGGCTATTTCATGATATTCTTCAAAGCGTTCTGATATTGACTGGTAATTGTGTTTGATACTTTCTTAGACTATTTCTGCCTCTGGCTGATGTGTATTTTTTTTCCAAACTCCACCTGAGCCTATTACACAGCATACTATCTGTGGAAAACGGAAGTGCAGGGATAGGGAAGAAAATTATATGAATCCAAAGGAGACCCGCTAGTTTAGGCTAGCTAAATTGGTAGAGCATAAGACTCTTAACGTCAAAGTCGTGGGTTCGAGCCCCATGTTGGGCAAAAACAACTAGCATTTTAGTGCTTTTTGACAGAAAAGAGAGCAATTGAACGTCTCTTCACAATATTTGCAATATTTTCATTGTGAACATTCAATATATGAATGCATGTCTGGATGATGTTTAATGCGGTAATACCATACCTTAATGTATTCACTGTAAAAGAAAAAGTGTGTATCATCTTACTATAAAATAAAGTGGAGAAAACACAAATAGGACATTTTTTCACATAGCTTTAATCGGCTATTTCATGATATTCTTCAAAGCGTTCTGATATTGACTGGTAATTGTGTTTGATACTTTCTTAGACTATTTCTGCCTCTGGCTGATGTGTATTTTTTTTCCAAACTCCACCTGAGCCTATTACACAGCATCCTATCTGAGGAAAACGGAAGTGTAGGGATAGGGAAGAAAATTATATGAATCCAAAAGAGACTTGCTAGTTTAGGCTAGCTAAGTTGGTAGAGCATAAGACTCTTAATGTCAAGGTTGTGGGTTCGAGCCCCATGTTGGGCAAATACAACTAGCATTTTAGTGCTTTTTGACAGAAAAGAGAGCAATTGAACGTCTCTTCACAATATTTGCAATATATTCATTGTTAACATTCAATATATGAATGCATGTCTGGATGATGTTTAATGCGGTAATACCATACCTTAATGTATTCACTGTAAAAGAAAAGGTGTGTATCATCTTACTATAAAATAAAGTGGAGAAAACACAAATAGGACATTTTTTTCACACAGGTTTAATCGGCTATTTCCTGATATTCTTCAAAACGTTCTGATATTGACTGGTAATTATGTTTGATACTTTCTTAGACTATTTCTGCCTCTGGCTGATGTGTATTTTCTTTCCAAACTCCACCTTAGCCTATGATTACACAGCATCCTATCTGTGGAAAACGGCAGTGCAGGGATAGGGAAGAAAACTATTTGGTTCCAAAGGAGCCCGTCTAGCTCAGTCGGTAGAGCATGAGACGCTTAATCTCAGGGATGTAGGTTTGAGCCCCACGTTGGGCAAAAACAACTATAATTTTAGTGCTTTTCGACAAAAAAGAGAGAAATTGAAAGTCTCTTCACAATATTTGCAGTATTTTCATTGTTAACATTCAATATATGAATACAAGTCTGGATGATGTTTAATGCGGCAATACCATACCTTAATGTATTCACTGTAAAAGAAAAAGTGTGTATCATCTTACTATAAAATAAAGTGGAGAAAACACAAATAGGACATTTTTTCACACAGGTTTAATCGGCTATTTCATGATATTCTTCAAAGCGTTCTGATATTGACTGGTAATTGTGTTTGATACTTTCTTAGACTATTTCTGCCTCTGGCTGATGTGTATTTTTTTTCCAAACTCCACCTGAGCCTATTACACAGCATCCTATCTGTGGAAAACGGAAGTGCAGGGATAGGGAAGAAAATTATATGAATCCAAAGGAGGCCCGCTAGTTTAGGCTAGCTAAATTGGTAGAGCATAAGACTCTTAACGTCAAAGTCGTGGGTTCGAGCCCCATGTTGGGCAAAAACAACTAGCATTTTAGTGCTTTTTGACAGAAAAGAGAGCAATTGAACGTCTCTTCACAATATTTGCAAGATTTTCATTGTGAACATTCAATATATGAATGCATGTCTGGATGATGTTTAATGCGGTAATACCATACCTTAATGTATTCACTGTAAAAGAAAAGGTGTGTATCATCTTACTATAAAATAAAGTGGAGAAAACACAAATAGGACATTTTTTTCACACAGGTTTAATCGGCTATTTCCTGATATTCTTCAAAGCGTTCTGATATTGACTGGTAATTATGTTTGATACTTTCTTAGACTATTTCTGCCTCTGGCTGATGTGTATTTTCTTTCCAAACTCCACCTGAGCCTATGATTACACAGCATCCTATCTGTGGAAAACGGCAGTGCAGGGATAGGGAAGAAAACTATTTGGTTCCAAAAGAGCCCGTCTAGCTCAGTCGGTAGAGCATGAGACTCTTAATCTCAGGGTTGTAGGTTTGAGCCCCACGTTGGGCAAAAACAACTATAATTTTAGTGCTTTTCGACAAAAAAGAGAGACATTGAAAGTCTCTTCACAATATTTGCAGTATTTTCATTGTTAACATTGAATATATGAATACATGTCTGGATGATGTTTAATGTGCCAATACCATACCTTAATGTATTCACTGTAAAAGAAAAAGTGTGTATCATCTTACTATAAAATAAAGTGGAGAAAACACAAATAGGACATTTTTTCCACACAGGTTTAATCAGCTATTTCCTGATATTCTTCAAAGCATTCTGATATTGACTGGTAATTGTGTTTGATACTTTCTTAGACTATTTCTGCCTCTGGCTGATGTGTATTTTCTTTCCAAACTCCACCTGAGCCTATGATTACACAGCATCCTATCTGTGGAAAACAGCAGTGCAGGGATAGGGAAGCAAACTATTGGGTTCCAAAAGAGCCCGCCTAGCTCAGTCGGTAGAGCATGAGTCTCTTAATCTCAAGGTTGTTGGTTGGACCCCCACATTGGGTGAAAAAAGCTATAATATTAGTGCTTTTTGTCAAAAAAGAGAGAAATTGAAAGTCTCTTCACAATGTTTGCAATATTTTCATTGTTAACATTCAATATGTGAATGCATGTCAGGATGATGTTTAATGGGGTAATACCATACCTTAATGGATTCACTGTAAAAGAAAAAGTGTGTATCATCTTACTATAAAATAAAGTGGAGAAAACACAAATAGGAAATGTTTTTTTCACACAGGTTTAATCAGCTATTTCCTGATATTCTTCAAAGCGTTCTAATATTGACTGGTAATTATGTTTGATACTTTCTTAGACTATTTCTGCCTCTGGCTGATGTGTATTTTCTTTCCAAACTCCACCTGAGCCTATGATTACACAGCATCCTATCTGTGGAAAACGGAAGTGCAGGGATAGGGAAGAAAACTATACGAATCAAAAGGAGCCCAGCTAGCTCAGTCGGTAGAGCATGAGACTCTTAATCGCAGGGTTGTCGGTTTGAGCCCCACTTTGGGCAAAAACAACTGTAATTTTAGTGCTTTTCGACAAAAAAGAGAGAAATTGAAAGTCTCTTCACAATATTTGCAGTATTTTCATTGTTAACATTCAATATATGAATACATGTCTGGATGATGTGTAATGGGGCAATACCATACCTTAATGTATTCACTGCAAAAGAAAAAGTATGTATCATCTTACTATAAAATAAAGTGGAGAGAACACAAATAAGACTTTTTTTTCACACAGGTTTAATCGGCTATTTCCTGATATTCTTCAATGCGTTCTGATATTGACTGGTAATTGTGTTTGATACTTTCTTAGACTATTTCTGCCTCTGGCTGATGTGTATTTTTTTTCCAAACTCCACCTGAGCCTATTACACAGCATCCTATCTGTGGAAAACGGAAGTGCAGGGATAGGGAAGAAAATTATATGAATCCAAAAGAGACTTGCTAGTTTAGGCTAGCTAAGTTGGTAGAGCATGAGACACTTAATAACAAGGTTGTGGGTTCGAGCCCCATGTTGGGCAAAAACAACTAGCATTTTAGTGCTTTTTGACAGAAAAGAGAGCAATTGAACGTCTCTTCACAATATTTGCAATATTTTCATTGTTAACATTGAATATATGAATGCATGTCTGGATGATGTTTAATGCGGTAATACCATACCTTAATGTATTCACTGTAAAAGAAAAGGTGTGTATCATCTTACTATAAAATAAAGTGGAGAAAACACAAATAGGACATTTTTTTCACACAGGTTTAATCGGCTATTTCCTGATATTCTTCAAAACGTTCTGATATTGACTGGTAATTATGTTTGATACTTTCTTAGACTATTTCTGCCTCTGGCTGATGTGTATTTTCTTTCCAAACTCCACCTGAGCCTATAATTACACAGCATCCTATCTGTGGAAAACGGCAGTGCAGGGATAGGGAAGAAAACTAGTTGGTTCCAAAAGAGCCCGTCTAGCTTAGTCGGTAGACCATGAGACTCTTAATCTCAGGGTCGTGGGTTCAAGCCCCACGTTGGGCGAAAACAACTAAAATTTGAGTGCTTTTTGACCAAAAAAATAGATATTGAAAGTCTCTTCACAATATTTGCAATATTTTCATTGTTAACATGCAATATATGAATGCATGTCTGGATGATGTGTAATGGGGCAATACCATACCTTAATGTATTCACTGTAAAAGAAAAGGTATGTATCATCTTACTAAAAAATAAATTGGAGAAAACACAAATAAGACTTTTTTTTCACACAGGTTTAATCGGCTATTTCTTGATATTCTTCAATGCGTTCTGATATTGACTGGTAATTGTGTTTGATACTTTCTTAGACTATTTCTGCCTCTGGCTGATGTGTATTTTCTTTCCAAACTCCACCTGAGCCTATGATTACACAGCATCCTATCTGTGGAAAACAGCAGTGCAGGGATAGGGAAGCAAACTATTGGGTTCCAAAAGAGCCTGCCTAGCTCAGTCGGTAGAGCATGAGTCTCTTAATCTCAAGGTTGTTGGTTGGACCCCCACATTGGGTGAAAAAAGCTATAATATTAGTGCTTTTTGTCAAAAAAGAGAGAAATTGAAAGTCTCTTCACAATGTTTGCAATATTTTCATTGTTAACATTCAATATGTGAATGCATCCAGGATGATGTTTAATGGGGTAATACCATACCTTAATGGATTCACTGTAAAAGAAAAAGTGTGTATCATCTTACTATAAAATAAAGTGGAGAAAACACAAATAAGACTTTTTTTTCACACAGGTTTAATCGGCTATTTCCTGATATTCTTCAATGCGTTCTGATATTGACTGGTAATTGTGTTTGATACTTTCTTAGACTATTTCTGCCTCTGGCTGATGTGTATTTTCTTTCCAAACTCCACCTGAGCCTATGATTACACAGCATCCTATCTGTGGAAAACGGAAGTGCAGGGATAGGGAAGAAAACTATACAAATCAAAATGAGCCCAGCTAGCTCAGTCGGTAGAGCATGAGACTCTTAATCGCAGAGTTGTCGGTTTGAGCCCCACGTTGGGCAAAAACAACTCTAATTTTAGTGCTTTTCGACAAAAAAGAGAGAAATTGAAAGTCTCTTCACAATATTTGCAGTATTTTCATTGTTAACATTCAATATATGAATACATGTCTGGATGATGTGTAATGGGGCAATACCATACCTTAATGTATTCACTGCAAAAGAAAAAGTATGTATCATCTTACTATAAAATAAAGTGGAGAGAACACAAATAAGACTTTTTTTTCACACAGGTTTAATCGGCTATTTCCTGATATTCTTCAATGTGTTCTGATATTGACTGGTAATTGTGTTTGATACTTTCTTAGACTATTTCTGCCTCTGGCTGGTGTGCATTTTCTTTCCAAACTCCACCTGAGCCTATGATTACACAGCATCCTATCTGTGGAAAACGGCAGTGCAGGGATAGGGAAGAAAACTATAGGCATCCAAAGGAGCCTGGCTAGCTCTGTCGGTAGAGCATGAAACTCTTAATCTCAGGGTTGTATGTTTGAGCCCCACGTTGGGCAAAAACATCTATAATTTTAGTGCTTTTCGACAAAAAAGAGAGAAATTGAAAGTCTCTTCACAATATTTGCAGTATTTTCATTGTTAACATTCAATATATGAATACAAGTCTGGATGGTGTTTAATGTGGCAATACCATACCTTAATGTATTCACTGTAAAAGAAAAAGTGTGTATCATCTTACTATAAAATAAAGTGGAAAAACACAAATAGGACATTTTTTCACACAGGTTTAATCGGCTATTTCATGATATTCTTCAAAGCGTTCTGATATTGACTGGTAATTGTGTTTGATACTTTCTTAGACTATTTCTGCCTCTGGCCGATGTGTATTTTTTTTCCAAACTCCACCTGAGCCTATTACACAGCATCCTATCTGTGGAAAACGGAAGTGCAGGGACAGGGAAGAAAATTATATGAATCCAGATGAGACTGGCTAGTTTAGGCTAGCTAAGTTGGTAGAGCATGAGACTCTTAACGTCAAGGTCGTGGGTTCGAGCCCCATGTTGGGCAAAAACAACTAGCATTTTAGTGCTTTTTGACAGAAAAGAGAGCAATTGAACGTCTCTTCACAATATTTGCAATATTTTCATTGTGAACATTCAATATATGAATGCATGTCTGGATGATGTTTAATGTGGTAATACGATACCTTAATGTATTCACTGTAAAAGAAAAGGTGTGTATCATCTTACCATAAAATAAAGTGGAGAAAACACAAATAGGACATTTTTTTCACACAGGTTTAATCGGCTATTTCCTGATATTCTTCAAAGCGTTCTGATATTGACTGGTAATTATGTTTGATACTTTCTTAGACTATTTCTGCCTCTGGCTGATGTGTATTTTCTTTCCAAACTCCACCTGAGCCTATGATTACACAGCATCCTATCTGTGGAAAACGGCAGTGCAGGGATAGGGAAGAAAACTATTTGGTTCTAAAAGAGCCTGCCTAGCTCAGTCGGTAGAGCATGAGACTCTTAATCTCAGGGTTGTAGGTTTGAGCCACACGTTGGGCAAAAACAACTATAATTTTAGTGCTTTTCGACAAAAAAGAGAGAAATTGAAAGTCTCTTCACAATATTTGCAATATTTTCATTGTTAACATGCAATATATGAATGCATGTCTGGATGATGTGTAATGGGGCAATACCATACCTTAATGTATTCACTGTAAAAGAAAAAGTATGTATCATCTTACTATAAAATAAAGTGGAGAAAACACAAATAAGACTTTTTTTTCACACAGGTTTAATCGGCTATTTCCTGATATTCTTCAATGCGTTCTGATATTGACTGGTAATTGTGTTTGATACTTTCTTAGACTATTTCTGCCTCTGGCTGATGTGTATTTTCTTTCCAAACTCCACCTGAGCCTATGATTACACAGCATCCTATCTGTGGAAAACGGAAGTGCAGGGATAGGGAAGAAAACTATACGAATCAAAAGGAGCCCAGCTAGCTCAGTCGGTAGAGCATGAGACTCTTAATCGCAGAGTTGTCGGTTTGAGCCCCACGTTGGGCAAAAACAACTGTAATTTTAGTGCTTTTCGACAAAAAAGAGAGAAATTGAAAGTCTCTTCACAATATTTGCAGTATTTTCATTGTTAACATTCAATATATGAATACAAGTCTGGATGATGTTTAATGCGGCAATACCATACCTTAATGTATTCACTGTAAAAGAAAAAGTGTGTATCATCTTACTATAAAATAAAGTGGAGAAAACACAAATAGGACATTTTTTCACACAGGTTTAATCGGCTATTTCATGATATTCTTCAAAGCGTTCTGATATTGACTGGCAATTGTGTTTGATACTTTCTTAGACTATTTCTGCCTCTGGCTGATGTGTATTTTTTTTCCAAACTCCACCTGAGCCTATTACACAGCATCCTATCTGTGGAAAACGGAAGTGCAGGGATAGGGAAGAAAATTATATGAATCCAAAGGAGACCCGCTAGTTTAGGCTAGCTAAATTGGTAGAGCATAAGACTCTTAACGTCAAAGTCGTGGGTTCGAGCCCCATGTTGGGCAAAAACAACTAGCATTTTAGTGCTTTTTGACAGAAAAGAGAGCAATTGAACGTCTCTTCACAATATTTGCAATATTTTCATTGTGAACATTCAATATATGAATGCATGTCTGGATGATGTTTAATGCGGTAATACCATACCTTAATGTATTCACTGTAAAAGAAAAGGTGTGTATCATCTTACTATAAAATAAAGTGGAGAAAACACAAATAGGACATTTTTTTTCACACAGGTTTAATCGGCTATTTCCTGATATTCTTCAAAGCGTTCTGATATTGACTGGTAATTATGTTTGATACTTTCTTAGACTATTTCTGCCTCTGGCTGATGTGTATTTTCTTTCCAAACTCCACCTGAGCCTATGATTACACAGCATCCTATCTGTGGAAAACGGCAGTGCAGGGATAGGGAAGAAAACTATTTGGTTCCAAAAGAGCCCGTCTAGCTCAGTCGGTAGAGCATGAGACTCTTAATCTCAGGGTTGTAGGTTTGAGCCCCACGTTGGGCAAAAACAACTATAATTTTAGTGCTTTTCGACAAAAAAGAGAGACATTGAAAGTCTCTTCACAATATTTGCAGTATTTTCATTGTTAACATTGAATATATGAATACATGTCTGGATGATGTTTAATGTGCCAATACCATACCTTAATGTATTCACTGTAAAAGAAAAAGTGTGTATCATCTTACTATAAAATAAAGTGGAGAAAACACAAATAGGACATTTTTTCCACACAGGTTTAATCAGCTATTTCCTGATATTCTTCAAAGCATTCTGATATTGACTGGTAATTGTGTTTGATACTTTCTTAGACTATTTCTGCCTCTGGCTGATGTGTATTTTCTTTCCAAACTCCACCTGAGCCTATGATTACACAGCATCCTATCTGTGGAAAACAGCAGTGCAGGGATAGGGAAGCAAACTATTGGGTTCCAAAAGAGCCCGCCTAGCTCAGTCGGTAGAGCATGAGTCTCTTAATCTCAAGGTTGTTGGTTGGACCCCCACATTGGGTGAAAAAAGCTATAATATTAGTGCTTTTTGTCAAAAAAGAGAGAAATTGAAAGTCTCTTCACAATGTTTGCAATATTTTCATTGTTAACATTCAATATGTGAATGCATGTCAGGATGATGTTTAATGGGGTAATACCATACCTTAATGGATTCACTGTAAAAGAAAAAGTGTGTATCATCTTACTATAAAATAAAGTGGAGAAAACACAAATAGGAAATGTTTTTTTCACACAGGTTTAATCAGCTATTTCCTGATATTCTTCAAAGCGTTCTAATATTGACTGGTAATTATGTTTGATACTTTCTTAGACTATTTCTGCCTCTGGCTGATGTGTATTTTCTTTCCAAACTCCACCTGAGCCTATGATTACACAGCATCCTATCTGTGGAAAACGGAAGTGCAGGGATAGGGAAGAAAACTATACGAATCAAAAGGAGCCCAGCTAGCTCAGTCGGTAGAGCATGAGACTCTTAATCGCAGGGTTGTCGGTTTGAGCCCCACTTTGGGCAAAAACAACTGTAATTTTAGTGCTTTTCGACAAAAAAGAGAGAAATTGAAAGTCTCTTCACAATATTTGCAGTATTTTCATTGTTAACATTCAATATATGAATACATGTCTGGATGATGTGTAATGGGGCAATACCATACCTTAATGTATTCACTGCAAAAGAAAAAGTATGTATCATCTTACTATAAAATAAAGTGGAGAGAACACAAATAAGACTTTTTTTTCACACAGGTTTAATCGGCTATTTCCTGATATTCTTCAATGCGTTCTGATATTGACTGGTAATTGTGTTTGATACTTTCTTAGACTATTTCTGCCTCTGGCTGATGTGTATTTTTTTTCCAAACTCCACCTGAGCCTATTACACAGCATCCTATCTGTGGAAAACGGAAGTGCAGGGATAGGGAAGAAAATTATATGAATCCAAAAGAGACTTGCTAGTTTAGGCTAGCTAAGTTGGTAGAGCATGAGACACTTAATAACAAGGTTGTGGGTTCGAGCCCCATGTTGGGCAAAAACAACTAGCATTTTAGTGCTTTTTGACAGAAAAGAGAGCAATTGAACGTCTCTTCACAATATTTGCAATATTTTCATTGTTAACATTGAATATATGAATGCATGTCTGGATGATGTTTAATGCGGTAATACCATACCTTAATGTATTCACTGTAAAAGAAAAGGTGTGTATCATCTTACTATAAAATAAAGTGGAGAAAACACAAATAGGACATTTTTTTCACACAGGTTTAATCGGCTATTTCCTGATATTCTTCAAAACGTTCTGATATTGACTGGTAATTATGTTTGATACTTTCTTAGACTATTTCTGCCTCTGGCTGATGTGTATTTTCTTTCCAAACTCCACCTGAGCCTATAATTACACAGCATCCTATCTGTGGAAAACGGCAGTGCAGGGATAGGGAAGAAAACTAGTTGGTTCCAAAAGAGCCCGTCTAGCTTAGTCGGTAGACCATGAGACTCTTAATCTCAGGGTCGTGGGTTCAAGCCCCACGTTGGGCGAAAACAACTAAAATTTGAGTGCTTTTTGACCAAAAAAATAGATATTGAAAGTCTCTTCACAATATTTGCAATATTTTCATTGTTAACATGCAATATATGAATGCATGTCTGGATGATGTGTAATGGGGCAATACCATACCTTAATGTATTCACTGTAAAAGAAAAGGTATGTATCATCTTACTAAAAAATAAATTGGAGAAAACACAAATAAGACTTTTTTTTCACACAGGTTTAATCGGCTATTTCTTGATATTCTTCAATGCGTTCTGATATTGACTGGTAATTGTGTTTGATACTTTCTTAGACTATTTCTGCCTCTGGCTGATGTGTATTTTCTTTCCAAACTCCACCTGAGCCTATGATTACACAGCATCCTATCTGTGGAAAACAGCAGTGCAGGGATAGGGAAGCAAACTATTGGGTTCCAAAAGAGCCTGCCTAGCTCAGTCGGTAGAGCATGAGTCTCTTAATCTCAAGGTTGTTGGTTGGACCCCCACATTGGGTGAAAAAAGCTATAATATTAGTGCTTTTTGTCAAAAAAGAGAGAAATTGAAAGTCTCTTCACAATGTTTGCAATATTTTCATTGTTAACATTCAATATGTGAATGCATCCAGGATGATGTTTAATGGGGTAATACCATACCCTAATGGATTCACTGTAAAAGAAAAAGTGTGTATCATCTTACTATAAAATAAAGTGGAGAAAACACAAATAGGAAATTTTTTTTTCACACAGGTTTAATCAGCTATTTCCTGATATTCTTCAAAGCGTTCTAATATTGACTGGTAATTATGTTTGATACTTTCTTAGACTATTTCTGCCTCTGGCTGATGTGTATTTTCTTTCCAAACTCCACCTGAGCCTATGATTACACAGCATCCTATCTGTGGAAAACGGAAGTGCAGGGATAGGGAAGAAAACTATACGAATCGAAAGGAGCCCAGCTAGCTCAGTCGGTAAAGCATGAGACTCTTAATCGCAGGGTTGTCGGTTTGAGCCCCACTTTGGGCAAAAACAACTGTAATTTTAGTGCTTTTCGACAAAAAAGAGAGAAATTGAAAGTCTCTTCACAATATTTGCAGTATTTTCATTGTTAACATTCAATATATGAATACATGTCTGGATGATGTGTAATGGGGCAATACCATACCTTAATGTATTCACTGCAAAAGAAAAAGTATGTATCATCTTACTATAAAATAAAGTGGAGAGAACACAAATAAGACTTTTTTTTCACACAGGTTTAATCGGCTATTTCCTGATATTCTTCAATGCGTTCTGATATTGACTGGTAATTGTGTTTGATACTTTCTTAGACTATTCTGCCTCTGGCTGATGTGCATTTCTTTCCAAACTCCACCTGAGCCTATGATTACACAGCATCCTATCTGTGGAAAACGGCAGTGCAGGGATAGGGAAGAAAACTATAAGCATCCAAAGGAGCCCGGCTAGCTCAGTCGGTAGAGCATGAAACTCTTAATCTCAGGGTTGTAGGTTTGAGCCCCACGTTGGGCAAAAACATCTATAATTTTAGTGCTTTTCGACAAAAAAGAGAGAAATTGAAAGTCTCTTCACAATATTTGCAGTATTTTCATTGTTAACATTCAATATATGAATACAAGTCTGGATGATGTTTAATGCGGCAATACCATATCTTAATGTATTCACTGTAAAAGAAAAAGTGTGTATCATCTTACTATAAAATAAAGTGGAAAAACACAAATAGGACATTTTTTCACACAGGTTTAATCGGCTATTTCATGATATTCTTCAAAGCGTTCTGATATTGACTGGTAATTGTGTTTGATACTTTCTTAGACTATTTCTGCCTCTGGCTGATGTGTATTTTGTTTCCAAACTCCACCTGAGCCTATTACACAGCATCCTATCTGTGGAAAACGGAAGTGCAGGGATAGGGAAGAAAATTATATGAATCCAAAAGAGACTTGCTAGTTTAGGCTAGCTATGTTGGTAGAGCATGAGACTCTTAATGTCTAGTTTGTGGGTTTGAGCCCCATGTTGGGCAAAAACAACTAGAATTCTAGTGCTTTTTGACAGAAAAGAGAGCAATTGAACGTCTCTTCACAATATTTGCAATATTTTCATTGTTAACATTCAATATATGAATTCATGTCTGGATGATGTTTAATGCGGTAATACCATACCTTAATGTATTCACTGTAAAAGAAAAGGTGTGTATCATCTTACCATAAAATAAAGTGGAGAAAACACAAATAGGACATTTTTTTCACACAGGTTTAATCGGCTATTTCCTGATATTCTTCAAAGCGTTCTGATATTGACTGGTAATTATGTTTGATACTTTCTTAGACTATTTCTGCCTCTGGCTGATGTGTATTTTCTTTCCAAACTCCACCTGAGCCTATGATTACACAGCATCCTATCTGTGGAAAACGGCAGTGCAGGGATAGGGAAGAAAACTATTTGGTTCTAAAAAGGCCTGCCTAGCTCAGTCGGTAGAGCATGAGACTCTTAATCTCAGGGTTGTAGGTTTGAGCCACACGTTGGGCAAAAACAACTATAATTTTAGTGCTTTTCGACAAAAAAGAGAGAAATTGAAAGTCTCTTCACAATATTTGCAGTATTTTCATTGTTAACATTCAATATATGAATACAAGTCTGGATGATGTTTAATGCGGCAATACCATACCTTAATGTATTCACTGTAAAAGAAAAAGTGTGTATCATCTTACTATAAAATAAAGTGGAGAAAACACAAATAGGACATTTTTTCACACAGCTTTAATCGGCTATTTCATGATATTCTTCAAAGCGTTCTGATATTGACTGGTAATTGTGTTTGATACTTTCTTAGACTATTTCTGCCTCTGGCTGATGTGTATTTTGTTTCCAAACTCCACCTGAGCCTATTACACAGCATCCTATCTGTGGAAAACGGAAGTGCAGGGATAGGGAAGAAAATTATATGAATCCAAAAGAGACTTGCTAGTTTAGGCTAGCTAAGTTGGTAGAGCATGAGACTCTTAATGTCAAGGTTGTGGGTTCGAGCCCCATGTTGGGCAAAAACAACTAGCATTTTAGTGCTTTTTGACAGAAAAGAGAGCAATTGAACGTCTCTTCACAATATTTGCAATATTTTCATTGTGAACATTCAATATATGAATGCATGTCTGGATGATGTTTAATGCGGTAATACCATACCTTAATGTATTCACTGTAAAAGAAAAGGTGTGTATCATCTTACTATAAAATAAAGTGGAGAAAACACAAATAGGACATTTTTTTCACACAGGTTTAATCGGCTATTTCCTGATATTCTTCAAAGCGTTCTGATATTGACTGGTAATTATGTTTGATACTTTCTTAGACTATTTCTGCCTCTGGCTGATGTGTATTTTCTTTCCAAACTCCACCTGAGCCTATGATTACACAGCATCCTATCTGTGGAAAACCGCAGTGCAGGGATAGGGAAGAAAACTATTTGGTTCTAAAAGAGCCTGCCTAGCTCAGTCGGTAGAGCATGAGACTCTTAATCTCAGGGTTGTAGGTTTGAGCCCCACGTTGGGCAAAAACAACTATAATTTTAGTGCTTTTCGACAAAAAAGAGAGAAATTGAAAGTCTCTTCACAATATTTGCAGTATTTTCATTGTTAACATTCAATATATGAATACAAGTCTGGATGATGTTTAATGCGGCAATACCATACCTTAATGTATTCACTGTAAAAGAAAAAGTGTGTATCATCTTACTATAAAATAAAGTGGAGAAAACACAAATAGGACATTTTTTCACATAGCTTTAATCGGCTATTTCATGATATTCTTCAAAGCGTTCTGATATTGACTGGTAATTGTGTTTGATACTTTCTTAGACTATTTCTGCCTCTGGCTGATGTGTATTTTTTTTCCAAACTCCACCTGAGCCTATTACACAGCATCCTATCTGAGGAAAACGGAAGTGTAGGGATAGGGAAGAAAATTATATGAATCCAAAAGAGACTTGCTAGTTTAGGCTAGCTAAGTTGGTAGAGCATAAGACTCTTAATGTCAAGGTTGTGGGTTCGAGCCCCATGTTGGGCAAATACAACTAGCATTTTAGTGCTTTTTGACAGAAAAGAGAGCAATTGAACGTCTCTTCACAATATTTGCAATATATTCATTGTTAACATTCAATATATGAATGCATGTCTGGATGATGTTTAATGCGGTAATACCATACCTTAATGTATTCACTGTAAAAGAAAAGGTGTGTATCATCTTACTATAAAATAAAGTGGAGAAAACACAAATAGGACATTTTTTTCACACAGGTTTAATCGGCTATTTCCTGATATTCTTCAAAGCGTTCTGATATTGACTGGTAATTATGTTTGATACTTTCTTAGACTATTTCTGCCTCTGGCTGATGTGTATTTTCTTTCCAAACTCCACCTTAGCCTATGATTACACAGCATCCTATCTGTGGAAAACGGCAGTGCAGGGATAGGGAAGAAAACTATTTGGTTCCAAAGGATCCCGTCTAGCTCAGTCGGTAGAGCATGAGACGCTTAATCTCAGGGATGTAGGTTTGAGCCCCACGTTGGGCAAAAACAACTATAATTTTAGTGCTTTTCGACAAAAAAGAGAGAAATTGAAAGTCTCTTCACAATATTTGCAGTATTTTCATTGTTAACATTCAATATATGAATACAAGTATGGATGATGTTTAATGCGGCAATACCATACCTTAATGTATTCACTGTAAAAGAAAAAGTGTGTATCATCTTACTATAAAATAAAGTGGAGAAAACACAAATAGGACATTTTTTCACACAGGTTTAATCGGCTATTTCATGATATTCTTCAAAGCGTTCTGATATTGACTGGTAATTGTGTTTGATACTTTCTTAGACTATTTCTGCCTCTGGCTGATGTGTATTTTTTTTCCAAACTCCACCTGAGCCTATTACACAGCATACTATCTGTGGAAAACGGAAGTGCAGGGATAGGGAAGAAAATTATATGAATCCAAGGGAGACCTGCTAGTTTAGGCTAGCTAAATTGGTAGAGCATAAGACTCTTAACGTCAAAGTCGTGGGTTCGAGCCCCATGTTGGGCAAAAACAACTAGCATTTTAGTGCTTTTTGACAGAAAAGAGAGCAATTGAACGTCTCTTCACAATATTTGCAATATTTTCATTGTGAACATTCAATATATGAATGCATGTCTGGATGATGTTTAATGCGGTAATACCATACCTTAATGTATTCACTGTAAAAGAAAAAGTGTGTATCATCTTACTATAAAATAAAGTGGAGAAAACACAAATAGGACATTTTTTCACATAGCTTTAATCGGCTATTTCATGATATTCTTCAAAGCGTTCTGATATTGACTGGTAATTGTGTTTGATACTTTCTTAGACTATTTCTGCCTCTGGCTGATGTGTATTTTTTTTCCAAACTCCACCTGAGCCTATTACACAGCATCCTATCTGAGGAAAACGGAAGTGTAGGGATAGGGAAGAAAATTATATGAATCCAAAAGAGACTTGCTAGTTTAGGCTAGCTAAGTTGGTAGAGCATAAGACTCTTAATGTCAAGGTTGTGGGTTCGAGCCCCATGTTGGGCAAATACAACTAGCATTTTAGTGCTTTTTGACAGAAAAGAGAGCAATTGAACGTCTCTTCACAATATTTGCAATATATTCATTGTTAACATTCAATATATGAATGCATGTCTGGATGATGTTTAATGCGGTAATACCATACCTTAATGTATTCACTGTAAAAGAAAAGGTGTGTATCATCTTACTATAAAATAAAGTGGAGAAAACACAAATAGGACATTTTTTTCACACAGGTTTAATCGGCTATTTCCTGATATTCTTCAAAACGTTCTGATATTGACTGGTAATTATGTTTGATACTTTCTTAGACTATTTCTGCCTCTGGCTGATGTGTATTTTCTTTCCAAACTCCACCTTAGCCTATGATTACACAGCATCCTATCTGTGGAAAACGGCAGTGCAGGGATAGGGAAGAAAACTATTTGGTTCCAAAGGAGCCCGTCTAGCTCAGTCGGTAGAGCATGAGACGCTTAATCTCAGGGATGTAGGTTTGAGCCCCACGTTGGGCAAAAACAACTATAATTTTAGTGCTTTTCGACAAAAAAGAGAGAAATTGAAAGTCTCTTCACAATATTTGCAGTATTTTCATTGTTAACATTCAATATATGAATACAAGTCTGGATGATGTTTAATGCGGCAATACCATACCTTAATGTATTCACTGTAAAAGAAAAAGTGTGTATCATCTTACTATAAAATAAAGTGGAGAAAACACAAATAGGACATTTTTTCACACAGGTTTAATCGGCTATTTCATGATATTCTTCAAAGCGTTCTGATATTGACTGGTAATTGTGTTTGATACTTTCTTAGACTATTTCTGCCTCTGGCTGATGTGTATTTTTTTTCCAAACTCCACCTGAGCCTATTACACAGCATCCTATCTGTGGAAAACGGAAGTGCAGGGATAGGGAAGAAAATTATATGAATCCAAAGGAGGCCCGCTAGTTTAGGCTAGCTAAATTGGTAGAGCATAAGACTCTTAACGTCAAAGTCGTGGGTTCGAGCCCCATGTTGGGCAAAAACAACTAGCATTTTAGTGCTTTTTGACAGAAAAGAGAGCAATTGAACGTCTCTTCACAATATTTGCAAGATTTTCATTGTGAACATTCAATATATGAATGCATGTCTGGATGATGTTTAATGCGGTAATACCATACCTTAATGTATTCACTGTAAAAGAAAAGGTGTGTATCATCTTACTATAAAATAAAGTGGAGAAAACACAAATAGGACATTTTTTTCACACAGGTTTAATCGGCTATTTCCTGATATTCTTCAAAGCGTTCTGATATTGACTGGTAATTATGTTTGATACTTTCTTAGACTATTTCTGCCTCTGGCTGATGTGTATTTTCTTTCCAAACTCCACCTGAGCCTATGATTACACAGCATCCTATCTGTGGAAAACGGCAGTGCAGGGATAGGGAAGAAAACTATTTGGTTCCAAAAGAGCCCGTCTAGCTCAGTCGGTAGAGCATGAGACTCTTAATCTCAGGGTTGTAGGTTTGAGCCCCACGTTGGGCAAAAACAACTATAATTTTAGTGCTTTTCGACAAAAAAGAGAGACATTGAAAGTCTCTTCACAATATTTGCAGTATTTTCATTGTTAACATTGAATATATGAATACATGTCTGGATGATGTTTAATGTGCCAATACCATACCTTAATGTATTCACTGTAAAAGAAAAAGTGTGTATCATCTTACTATAAAATAAAGTGGAGAAAACACAAATAGGACATTTTTTCCACACAGGTTTAATCAGCTATTTCCTGATATTCTTCAAAGCATTCTGATATTGACTGGTAATTGTGTTTGATACTTTCTTAGACTATTTCTGCCTCTGGCTGATGTGTATTTTCTTTCCAAACTCCACCTGAGCCTATGATTACACAGCATCCTATCTGTGGAAAACAGCAGTGCAGGGATAGGGAAGCAAACTATTGGGTTCCAAAAGAGCCCGCCTAGCTCAGTCGGTAGAGCATGAGTCTCTTAATCTCAAGGTTGTTGGTTGGACCCCCACATTGGGTGAAAAAAGCTATAATATTAGTGCTTTTTGTCAAAAAAGAGAGAAATTGAAAGTCTCTTCACAATGTTTGCAATATTTTCATTGTTATCATTCAATATGTGAATGCATGTCAGGATGATGTTTAATGGGGTAATACCATACCTTAATGGATTCACTGTAAAAGAAAAAGTGTGTATCATCTTACTATAAAATAAAGTGGAGAAAACACAAATAGGAAATGTTTTTTTCACACAGGTTTAATCAGCTATTTCCTGATATTCTTCAAAGCGTTCTAATATTGACTGGTAATTATGTTTGATACTTTCTTAGACTATTTCTGCCTCTGGCTGATGTGTATTTTCTTTCCAAACTCCACCTGAGCCTATGATTACACAGCATCCTATCTGTGGAAAACGGAAGTGCAGGGATAGGGAAGAAAACTATACGAATCAAAAGGAGCCCAGCTAGCTCAGTCGGTAGAGCATGAGACTCTTAATCGCAGGGTTGTCGGTTTGAGCCCCACTTTGGGCAAAAACAACTGTAATTTTAGTGCTTTTCGACAAAAAAGAGAGAAATTGAAAGTCTCTTCACAATATTTGCAGTATTTTCATTGTTAACATTCAATATATGAATACATGTCTGGATGATGTGTAATGGGGCAATACCATACCTTAATGTATTCACTGCAAAAGAAAAAGTATGTATCATCTTACTATAAAATAAAGTGGAGAGAACACAAATAAGACTTTTTTTTCACACAGGTTTAATCGGCTATTTCCTGATATTCTTCAATGCGTTCTGATATTGACTGGTAATTGTGTTTGATACTTTCTTAGACTATTTCTGCCTCTGGCTGATGTGTATTTTTTTTCCAAACTCCACCTGAGCCTATTACACAGCATCCTATCTGTGGAAAACGGAAGTGCAGGGATAGGGAAGAAAATTATATGAATCCAAAAGAGACTTGCTAGTTTAGGCTAGCTAAGTTGGTAGAGCATGAGACACTTAATAACAAGGTTGTGGGTTCGAGCCCCATGTTGGGCAAAAACAACTAGCATTTTAGTGCTTTTTGACAGAAAAGAGAGCAATTGAACGTCTCTTCACAATATTTGCAATATTTTCATTGTTAACATTGAATATATGAATGCATGTCTGGATGATGTTTAATGCGGTAATACCATACCTTAATGTATTCACTGTAAAAGAAAAGGTGTGTATCATCTTACTATAAAATAAAGTGGAGAAAACACAAATAGGACATTTTTTTCACACAGGTTTAATCGGCTATTTCCTGATATTCTTCAAAACGTTCTGATATTGACTGGTAATTATGTTTGATACTTTCTTAGACTATTTCTGCCTCTGGCTGATGTGTATTTTCTTTCCAAACTCCACCTGAGCCTATAATTACACAGCATCCTATCTGTGGAAAACGGCAGTGCAGGGATAGGGAAGAAAACTAGTTGGTTCCAAAAGAGCCCGTCTAGCTTAGTCGGTAGACCATGAGACTCTTAATCTCAGGGTCGTGGGTTCAAGCCCCACGTTGGGCGAAAACAACTAAAATTTGAGTGCTTTTTGACCAAAAAAATAGATATTGAAAGTCTCTTCACAATATTTGCAATATTTTCATTGTTAACATGCAATATATGAATGCATGTCTGGATGATGTGTAATGGGGCAATACCATACCTTAATGTATTCACTGTAAAAGAAAAGGTATGTATCATCTTACTAAAAAATAAATTGGAGAAAACACAAATAAGACTTTTTTTTCACACAGGTTTAATCGGCTATTTCTTGATATTCTTCAATGCGTTCTGATATTGACTGGTAATTGTGTTTGATACTTTCTTAGACTATTTCTGCCTCTGGCTGATGTGTATTTTCTTTCCAAACTCCACCTGAGCCTATGATTACACAGCATCCTATCTGTGGAAAACAGCAGTGCAGGGATAGGGAAGCAAACTATTGGGTTCCAAAAGAGCCTGCCTAGCTCAGTCGGTAGAGCATGAGTCTCTTAATCTCAAGGTTGTTGGTTGGACCCCCACATTGGGTGAAAAAAGCTATAATATTAGTGCTTTTTGTCAAAAAAGAGAGAAATTGAAAGTCTCTTCACAATGTTTGCAATATTTTCATTGTTAACATTCAATATGTGAATGCATCCAGGATGATGTTTAATGGGGTAATACCATACCTTAATGGATTCACTGTAAAAGAAAAAGTGTGTATCATCTTACTATAAAATAAAGTGGAGAAAA
This sequence comes from Ambystoma mexicanum, assembly GCF_040938575.1. Lineage (NCBI taxonomy): Eukaryota > Metazoa > Chordata > Amphibia > Caudata > Ambystomatidae > Ambystoma > Ambystoma mexicanum. The sequence continues at coordinate 526,262,250 of NC_090928.1, read as the reverse complement.
CACAAATAAGACTTTTTTTTCACACAGGTTTAATCGGCTATTTCCTGATATTCTTCAATGCGTTCTGATATTGACTGGTAATTGTGTTTGATACTTTCTTAGACTATTTCTGCCTCTGGCTGATGTGTATTTTCTTTCCAAACTCCACCTGAGCCTATGATTACACAGCATCCTATCTGTGGAAAACGGAAGTGCAGGGATAGGGAAGAAAACTATACAAATCAAAATGAGCCCAGCTAGCTCAGTCGGTAGAGCATGAGACTCTTAATCGCAGCGTTGTCGGTTTGAGCCCCACGTTGGGCAAAAACAACTCTAATTTTAGTGCTTTTCGACAAAAAAGAGAGAAATTGAAAGTCTCTTCACAATATTTGCAGTATTTTCATTGTTAACATTCAATATATGAATACATGTCTGGATGATGTGTAATGGGGCAATACCATACCTTAATGTATTCACTGCAAAAGAAAAAGTATGTATCATCTTACTATAAAATAAAGTGGAGAGAACACAAATAAGACTTTTTTTTCACACAGGTTTAATCGGCTATTTCCTGATATTCTTCAATGTGTTCTGATATTGACTGGTAATTGTGTTTGATACTTTCTTAGACTATTTCTGCCTCTGGCTGGTGTGCATTTTCTTTCCAAACTCCACCTGAGCCTATGATTACACAGCATCCTATCTGTGGAAAACGGCAGTGCAGGGATAGGGAAGAAAACTATAGGCATCCAAAGGAGCCTGGCTAGCTCTGTCGGTAGAGCATGAAACTCTTAATCTCAGGGTTGTATGTTTGAGCCCCACGTTGGGCAAAAACATCTATAATTTTAGTGCTTTTCGACAAAAAAGAGAGAAATTGAAAGTCTCTTCACAATATTTGCAGTATTTTCATTGTTAACATTCAATATATGAATACAAGTCTGGATGGTGTTTAATGTGGCAATACCATACCTTAATGTATTCACTGTAAAAGAAAAAGTGTGTATCATCTTACTATAAAATAAAGTGGAAAAACACAAATAGGACATTTTTTCACACAGGTTTAATCGGCTATTTCATGATATTCTTCAAAGCGTTCTGATATTGACTGGTAATTGTGTTTGATACTTTCTTAGACTATTTCTGCCTCTGGCCGATGTGTATTTTTTTTCCAAACTCCACCTGAGCCTATTACACAGCATCCTATCTGTGGAAAACGGAAGTGCAGGGACAGGGAAGAAAATTATATGAATCCAGATGAGACTGGCTAGTTTAGGCTAGCTAAGTTGGTAGAGCATGAGACTCTTAACGTCAAGGTCGTGGGTTCGAGCCCCATGTTGGGCAAAAACAACTAGCATTTTAGTGCTTTTTGACAGAAAAGAGAGCAATTGAACGTCTCTTCACAATATTTGCAATATTTTCATTGTGAACATTCAATATATGAATGCATGTCTGGATGATGTTTAATGTGGTAATACGATACCTTAATGTATTCACTGTAAAAGAAAAGGTGTGTATCATCTTACCATAAAATAAAGTGGAGAAAACACAAATAGGACATTTTTTTCACACAGGTTTAATCGGCTATTTCCTGATATTCTTCAAAGCGTTCTGATATTGACTGGTAATTATGTTTGATACTTTCTTAGACTATTTCTGCCTCTGGCTGATGTGTATTTTCTTTCCAAACTCCACCTGAGCCTATGATTACACAGCATCCTATCTGTGGAAAACGGCAGTGCAGGGATAGGGAAGAAAACTATTTGGTTCTAAAAGAGCCTGCCTAGCTCAGTCGGTAGAGCATGAGACTCTTAATCTCAGGGTTGTAGGTTTGAGCCACACGTTGGGCAAAAACAACTATAATTTTAGTGCTTTTCGACAAAAAAGAGAGAAATTGAAAGTCTCTTCACAATATTTGCAATATTTTCATTGTTAACATGCAATATATGAATGCATGTCTGGATGATGTGTAATGGGGCAATACCATACCTTAATGTATTCACTGTAAAAGAAAAAGTATGTATCATCTTACTATAAAATAAAGTGGAGAAAACACAAATAAGACTTTTTTTTCACACAGGTTTAATCGGCTATTTCCTGATATTCTTCAATGCGTTCTGATATTGACTGGTAATTGTGTTTGATACTTTCTTAGACTATTTCTGCCTCTGGCTGATGTGTATTTTCTTTCCAAACTCCACCTGAGCCTATGATTACACAGCATCCTATCTGTGGAAAACGGAAGTGCAGGGATAGGGAAGAAAACTATACGAAACAAAAGGAGCCCAGCTAGCTCAGTCGGTAGAGCATGAGACTCTTAATCGCAGAGTTGTCGGTTTGAGCCCCACGTTGGGCAAAAACAACTGTAATTTTAGTGCTTTTCGACAAAAAAGAGAGAAATTGAAAGTCTCTTCACAATATTTGCAGTATTTTCATTGTTAACATTCAATATATGAATACAAGTCTGGATGATGTTTAATGCGGCAATACCATACCTTAATGTATTCACTGTAAAAGAAAAAGTGTGTATCATCTTACTATAAAATAAAGTGGAGAAAACACAAATAGGACATTTTTTCACACAGGTTTAATCGGCTATTTCATGATATTCTTCAAAGCGTTCTGATATTGACTGGCAATTGTGTTTGATACTTTCTTAGACTATTTCTGCCTCTGGCTGATGTGTATTTTTTTTCCAAACTCCACCTGAGCCTATTACACAGCATCCTATCTGTGGAAAACGGAAGTGCAGGGATAGGGAAGAAAATTATATGAATCCAAAGGAGACCCGCTAGTTTAGGCTAGCTAAATTGGTAGAGCATAAGACTCTTAACGTCAAAGGCGTGGGTTCGAGCCCCATGTTGGGCAAAAACAACTAGCATTTTAGTGCTTTTTGACAGAAAAGAGAGCAATTGAACGTCTCTTCACAATATTTGCAATATTTTCATTGTGAACATTCAATATATGAATGCATGTCTGGATGATGTTTAATGCGGTAATACCATACCTTAATGTATTCACTGTAAAAGAAAAGGTGTGTATCATCTTACTATAAAATAAAGTGGAGAAAACACAAATAGGACATTTTTTTTCACACAGGTTTAATCGGCTATTTCCTGATATTCTTCAAAGCGTTCTGATATTGACTGGTAATTATGTTTGATACTTTCTTAGACTATTTCTGCCTCTGGCTGATGTGTATTTTCTTTCCAAACTCCACCTGAGCCTATGATTACACAGCATCCTATCTGTGGAAAACGGCAGTGCAGGGATAGGGAAGAAAACTATTTGGTTCCAAAAGAGCCCGTCTAGCTCAGTCGGTAGAGCATGAGACTCTTAATCTCAGGGTTGTAGGTTTGAGCCCCACGTTGGGCAAAAACAACTATAATTTTAGTGCTTTTCGACAAAAAAGAGAGACATTGAAAGTCTCTTCACAATATTTGCAGTATTTTCATTGTTAACATTGAATATATGAATACATGTCTGGATGATGTTTAATGTGCCAATACCATACCTTAATGTATTCACTGTAAAAGAAAAAGTGTGTATCATCTTACTATAAAATAAAGTGGAGAAAACACAAATAGGACATTTTTTCCACACAGGTTTAATCAGCTATTTCCTGATATTCTTCAAAGCATTCTGATATTGACTGGTAATTGTGTTTGATACTTTCTTAGACTATTTCTGCCTCTGGCTGATGTGTATTTTCTTTCCAAACTCCACCTGAGCCTATGATTACACAGCATCCTATCTGTGGAAAACAGCAGTGCAGGGATAGGGAAGCAAACTATTGGGTTCCAAAAGAGCCCGCCTAGCTCAGTCGGTAGAGCATGAGTCTCTTAATCTCAAGGTTGTTGGTTGGACCCCCACATTGGGTGAAAAAAGCTATAATATTAGTGCTTTTTGTCAAAAAAGAGAGAAATTGAAAGTCTCTTCACAATGTTTGCAATATTTTCATTGTTAACATTCAATATGTGAATGCATGTCAGGATGATGTTTAATGGGGTAATACCATACCTTAATGGATTCACTGTAAAAGAAAAAGTGTGTATCATCTTACTATAAAATAAAGTGGAGAAAACACAAATAGGAAATGTTTTTTTCACACAGGTTTAATCAGCTATTTCCTGATATTCTTCAAAGCGTTCTAATATTGACTGGTAATTATGTTTGATACTTTCTTAGACTATTTCTGCCTCTGGCTGATGTGTATTTTCTTTCCAAACTCCACCTGAGCCTATGATTACACAGCATCCTATCTGTGGAAAACGGAAGTGCAGGGATAGGGAAGAAAACTATACGAATCAAAAGGAGCCCAGCTAGCTCAGTCGGTAGAGCATGAGACTCTTAACCGCAGGGTTGTCGGTTTGAGCCCCACTTTGGGCAAAAACAACTGTAATTTTAGTGCTTTTCGACAAAAAAGAGAGAAATTGAAAGTCTCTTCACAATATTTGCAGTATTTTCATTGTTAACATTCAATATATGAATACATGTCTGGATGATGTGTAATGGGGCAATACCATACCTTAATGTATTCACTGCAAAAGAAAAAGTATGTATCATCTTACTATAAAATAAAGTGGAGAGAACACAAATAAGACTTTTTTTTCACACAGGTTTAATCGGCTATTTCCTGATATTCTTCAATGCGTTCTGATATTGACTGGTAATTGTGTTTGATACTTTCTTAGACTATTTCTGCCTCTGGCTGATGTGTATTTTTTTTCCAAACTCCACCTGAGCCTATTACACAGCATCCTATCTGTGGAAAACGGAAGTGCAGGGATAGGGAAGAAAATTATATGAATCCAAAAGAGACTTGCTAGTTTAGGCTAGCTAAGTTGGTAGAGCATGAGACACTTAATAACAAGGTTGTGGGTTCGAGCCCCATGTTGGGCAAAAACAACTAGCATTTTAGTGCTTTTTGACAGAAAAGAGAGCAATTGAACGTCTCTTCACAATATTTGCAATATTTTCATTGTTAACATTGAATATATGAATGCATGTCTGGATGATGTTTAATGCGGTAATACCATACCTTAATGTATTCACTGTAAAAGAAAAGGTGTGTATCATCTTACTATAAAATAAAGTGGAGAAAACACAAATAGGACATTTTTTTCACACAGGTTTAATCGGCTATTTCCTGATATTCTTCAAAACGTTCTGATATTGACTGGTAATTATGTTTGATACTTTCTTAGACTATTTCTGCCTCTGGCTGATGTGTATTTTCTTTCCAAACTCCACCTGAGCCTATAATTACACAGCATCCTATCTGTGGAAAACGGCAGTGCAGGGATAGGGAAGAAAACTATTTGGTTCCAAAAGAGCCCGTCTAGCTTAGTCGGTAGACCATGAGACTCTTAATCTCAGGGTCGTGGGTTCAAGCCCCACGTTGGGCGAAAACAACTAAAATTTGAGTGCTTTTTGACCAAAAAAATAGATATTGAAAGTCTCTTCACAATATTTGCAATATTTTCATTGTTAACATGCAATATATGAATGCATGTCTGGATGATGTGTAATGGGGCAATACCATACCTTAATGTATTCACTGTAAAAGAAAAGGTATGTATCATCTTACTAAAAAATAAATTGGAGAAAACACAAATAAGACTTTTTTTTCACACAGGTTTAATCGGCTATTTCTTGATATTCTTCAATGCGTTCTGATATTGACTGGTAATTGTGTTTGATACTTTCTTAGACTATTTCTGCCTCTGGCTGATGTGTATTTTCTTTCCAAACTCCACCTGAGCCTATGATTACACAGCATCCTATCTGTGGAAAACAGCAGTGCAGGGATAGGGAAGCAAACTATTGGGTTCCAAAAGAGCCTTCCTAGCTCAGTCGGTAGAGCATGAGTCTCTTAATCTCAAGGTTGTTGGTTGGACCCCCACATTGGGTGAAAAAAGCTATAATATTAGTGCTTTTTGTCAAAAAAGAGAGAAATTGAAAGTCTCTTCACAATGTTTGCAATATTTTCATTGTTAACATTCAATATGTGAATGCATCCAGGATGATGTTTAATGGGGTAATACCATACCCTAATGGATTCACTGTAAAAGAAAAAGTGTGTATCATCTTACTATAAAATAAAGTGGAGAAAACACAAATAGGAAATTTTTTTTTCACACAGGTTTAATCAGCTATTTCCTGATATTCTTCAAAGCGTTCTAATATTGACTGGTAATTATGTTTGATACTTTCTTAGACTATTTCTGCCTCTGGCTGATGTGTATTTTCTTTCCAAACTCCACCTGAGCCTATGATTACACAGCATCCTATCTGTGGAAAACGGAAGTGCAGGGATAGGGAAGAAAACTATACGAATCGAAAGGAGCCCAGCTAGCTCAGTCGGTAGAGCATGAGACTCTTAATCGCAGGGTTGTCGGTTTGAGCCCCACTTTGGGCAAAAACAACTGTAATTTTAGTGCTTTTCGACAAAAAAGAGAGAAATTGAAAGTCTCTTCACAATATTTGCAGTATTTTCATTGTTAACATTCAATATATGAATACATGTCTGGATGATGTGTAATGGGGCAATACCATACCTTAATGTATTCACTGCAAAAGAAAAAGTATGTATCATCTTACTATAAAATAAAGTGGAGAGAACACAAATAAGACTTTTTTTTCACACAGGTTTAATCGGCTATTTCCTGATATTCTTCAATGCGTTCTGATATTGACTGGTAATTGTGTTTGATACTTTCTTAGACTATTCTGCCTCTGGCTGATGTGCATTTTCTTTCCAAACTCCACCTGAGCCTATGATTACACAGCATCCTATCTGTGGAAAACGGCAGTGCAGGGATAGGGAAGAAAACTATAAGCATCCAAAGGAGCCCGGCTAGCTCAGTCGGTAGAGCATGAAACTCTTAATCTCAGGGTTGTAGGTTTGAGCCCCACGTTGGGCAAAAACATCTATAATTTTAGTGCTTTTCGACAAAAAAGAGAGAAATTGAAAGTCTCTTCACAATATTTGCAGTATTTTCATTGTTAACATTCAATATATGAATACAAGTCTGGATGATGTTTAATGCGGCAATACCATATCTTAATGTATTCACTGTAAAAGAAAAAGTGTGTATCATCTTACTATAAAATAAAGTGGAAAAACACAAATAGGACATTTTTTCACACAGGTTTAATCGGCTATTTCATGATATTCTTCAAAGCGTTCTGATATTGACTGGTAATTGTGTTTGATACTTTCTTAGACTATTTCTGCCTCTGGCTGATGTGTATTTTTTTTCCAAACTCCACCTGAGCCTATTACACAGCATCCTATCTGTGGAAAACGGAAGTGCAGGGATAGGGAAGAAAATTATATGAATCCAAAAGAGACTTGCTAGTTTAGGCTAGCTATGTTGGTAGAGCATGAGACTCTTAATGTCAAGTTTGTGCGTTTGAGCCCCATGTTGGGCAAAAACAACTAGAATTTTAGTGCTTTTTGACAGAAAAGAGAGCAATTGAACGTCTCTTCACAATATTTGCAATATTTTCATTGTTAACATTCAATATATGAATTCATGTCTGGATGATGTTTAATGCGGTAATACCATACCTTAATGTATTCACTGTAAAAGAAAAGGTGTGTATCATCTTACTATAAAATAAAGTGGAGAAAACACAAATAGGACATTTTTTTCACACAGGTTTAATCGGCTATTTCCTGATATTCTTCAAAACGTTCTGATATTGACTGGTAATTATGTTTGATACTTTCTTAGACTATTTCTGCCTCTGGCTGATGTGTATTTTCTTTCCAAACTCCACTTGAGCCTATGATTACACAGCATCCTATCTGTGGAAAACGGCAGTGCAGGGATAGGGAAGAAAACTATTGGGTTCCAAAAGAGCCCGTCTAGCTTAGTCGGTAGACCATGAGACTCTTAATCTCAGGGTCGTGGGTTCAAGCCCCACGTTGGGCGAAAACAACTAAAATGTAATGCTTTTTGACCAAAAAAATAGATATTGAAAGTCTCTTCACAATATTTGCAATATTTTCATTGTTAACATGCAATATATGAATGCATGTCTGGATGATGTGTAATGGGGCAATACCATACCTTAATGTATTCACTGTAAAAGAAAAAGTATGTATCATCTTACTATAAAATAAAGTGGAGAAAACACAAATAAGACTTTTTTTTCACACAGGTTTAATCGGCTATTTCCTGATATTCTTCAATGCGTTCTGATATTGACTGGTAATTGTGTTTGATACTTTCTTAGACTATTTCTGCCTCTGGCTGATGTGTATTTTCTTTCCAAACTCCACCTGAGCCTATGATTACACAGCATCCTATCTGTGGAAAACGGAAGTGCAGGGATAGGGAAGAAAACTATACGAATCAAAAGGAGCCCAGCTAGCTCAGTCGGTAGAGCATGAGACTCTTAATCGCAGAGTTGTCGGTTTGAGCCCCACGTTGGGCAAAAACAACTGTAATTTTAGTGCTTTTCGACAAAAAAGAGAGAAATTGAAAGTCTCTTCACAATATTTGCAGTATTTTCATTGTTAACATTCAATATATGAATACATGTCTGGATGATGTGTAATGGGGCAATACCATACCTTAATGTATTCACTGCAAAAGAAAAAGTATGTATCATCTTACTATAAAATAAAGTGGAGAGAACACAAATAAGACTTTTTTTTCACACAGGTTTAATCGGCTATTTCCTGATATTCTTCAATGTGTTCTGATATTGACTGGTAATTGTGTTTGATACTTTCTTAGACTATTTCTGCCTCTGGCTGGTGTGCATTTTCTTTCCAAACTCCACCTGAGCCTATTACACAGCATCCTATCTGTGGAAAACGGAAGTGCAGGGACAGGGAAGAAAATTATATGAATCCAGATGAGACCGGCTAGTTTAGGCTAGCTAAGTTGGTAGAGCATGAGACTCTTAACGTCAAGTTCGTGGGTTCCAGCCCCATGTTGGGCAAAAACAACTAGCATTTTAGTGCTTTTTGACAGAAAAGAGAGCAATTGAACGTCTCTTCACAATATTTGCAATATTTTCATTGTGAACATTCAATATATGAATGCATGTCTGGATGATGTTTAATGTGGTAATACCATACCTTAATGTATTCACTGTAAAAGAAAAGGTGTGTATCATCTTACCATAAAATAAAGTGGAGAAAACACAAATAGGACATTTTTTTCACACAGGTTTAATCGGCTATTTCCTGATATTCTTCAAAGCGTTCTGATATTGACTGGTAATTGTGTTTGATACTTTCTTAGACTATTTCTGCCTCTGGCTGATGTGTATTTTCTTTCCAAACTCCACCTGAGCCTATGATTACACAGCATCCTATCTGTGGAAAACGGCAGTGCAGGGATAGGGAAGAAAACTATTTGGTTCTAAAAGAGCCTGCCTAGCTCAGTCGGTAGAGCATGAGACTCTTAATCTCAGGGTTGTAGGTATGAGCCCCACGTTGGGCAAAAACAACTATAATTTTAGTGCTTTTCGACAAAAAAGAGAGAAATTGAAAGTCTCTTCACAATATTTGCAGTATTTTCATTGTTAACATTCAATATATGAATACAAGTCTGGATGATGTTTAATGCGGCAATACCATACCTTAATGTATTCACTGTAAAAGAAAAAGTATGTATCATCTTACTATAAAATAAAGTGGAGAAAACACAAATAAGACTTTTTTTTCACACAGGTTTAATCGGCTATTTCCTGATATTCTTCATTGCGTTCTGATTTTGACTGGTAATTGTGTTTGATACTTTCTTAGACTATTTCTGCCTCTGGCTGATGTGTATTTTCTTTCCAAACTCCACCTGAGCCTATGATTACACAGCATCCTATCAGTGGAAAACGGCAGTGCAGGGATAGGGAAGAAAACTATAGGCATCCAAAGGAGCCCGGCTAGCTCAGTGGGTAGAGCATGAGACTCTTAATCTCAGGGTCGTGGGTTTGAGCCCCACGTTGGGCTAAAAAAACTAAAATTTTAGTGCTTTTTGACCAAAAAAATAGATATTGAAAGTCTCTTCACAATATTTGCAATATTTTCATTGTTAACATGCAATATATGAATGCATGTCTGGATGATGTGTAATGGGGCAATACCATACCTTAATGTATTCACTGTAAAAGAAAAAGTATGTATCATCTTACTATAAAATAAAGTGGAGAAAACACAAATAAGACTTTTTTTTCACACAGGTTTAATCGGCTATTTCCTGATATTCTTCATTGCGTTCTGATTTTGACTGGTAATTGTGTTTGATACTTTCTTAGACTATTTCTGCCTCTGGCTGATGTGTATTTTCTTTCCAAACTCCACCTGAGCCTATGATTACACAGCATCCTATCAGTGGAAAACGGCAGTGCAGGGATAGGGAAGAAAACTATAGGCATCCAAAGGAGCCCGGCTAGCTCAGTGGGTAGAGCATGAGACTCTTAATCTCAGGGTCGTGGGTTTGAGCCCCACGTTGGGCTAAAACAACTAAAATTTTAGTGCTTTTTGACCAAAAAAATAGATATTGAAAGTCTCTTCACAATATTTGCAATATTTTCATTGTTAACATGCAATATATGAATGCATGTCTGGATGATGTGTAATGGGGCAATACCATACCTTGATGTATTCACTGTAAAAGAAAAAGTATGTATCATCTTACTATAAAATAAAGTGGAGAAAACACAAATAAGACTTTTTTTTCACACAGGTTTAATCGGCTATTTCCTGATATTCTTCATTGCGTTCTGATTTTGACTGGTAATTGTGTTTGATACTTTCTTAGACTATTTCTGCCTCTGGCTGATGTGTATTTTCTTTCCAAACTCCAGCTGAGCCTATGATTACACAGCATCCTATCAGTGGAAAACGGCAGTGCAGGGATAGGGAAGAAAACTATAGGCATCCAAAGGAGCCCGGCTAGCTCAGTGGGTAGAGCATGAGACTCTTAATCTCAGGGTCGTGGGTTCGAGCCCCACGTTGGGCGAAAACAATTAAAATTTTAGTGCTTTTTGACAAAAAAGAGAAATTGAAAGTCTCTTCACAATATTTGGAATATTTTCATTGTTAAAATGCAATATATGAATGCATGTCTGGATGATGTTTAATGTGCCAATACCATACCTTAATGTATTCACTGTAAAAGAAAAAGTGTGTATCATCTTACTATAAAATAAAGTGGAGAAAACACAAATAGGACATTTTTTCCACACAGGTTTAATCAGCTATTTCCTGATATTCTTCAATGCGTTCTGATATTGACTGGTAATAGTGTTTGATACTTTCTTAGACTATTTCTGTCTCTGGCTGATGTGTATTTTCTTTCCAAACTCCACCTGAGCCTATGATTACACAGCATCCTATCTGTGGAAAACAGCAGTGCAGGGATAGGGAAGCAAACTATTGGGTTCCAAAAGAGCCCGCCTAGCTCAGTCGGTAAAGCATGAGACTCTTAATCTCAAGGTTGTTGGTTGGACCCCCACATTGGGTGAAAAAAAGCTGTAATATTAGTGCTTTTTGTCAAAAAAGAGAGAAATTGAAAGTCTCTTCACAATATTTGCAATATTTTCATTGTTAACATTCAATATGTGAATGCATGTCTGGATGATGTTTAATGGGGTAATACCATACCTTAATGGATTCACTGTAAAAGAAAAAGTGTGTATCATCTTACTATAAAATAAAGTGGAGAAAACACAAATAGGATATTTTTTTCACACAGGTTTAATCGGCTATTTCCTGATATTCTTCAAAGCGTTCTAATATTGACTGGTAATTATGTTTGATACTTTCTTAGACTATTTCTGCCTCTGGCTGATGTGTATTTTCTTTCCAAACTCCACCTGAGCCTATGATTACACAGCATCCTATCTGTGGAAAACGGCAGTGCAGAGATAGGGAAGAAAACTATTTGGTTCCGAAAGAGCCGGTCTAGCTCAGTCGGTAGAGCATGAGGCTCTTAATCTCAGGGTCGTGGGTTCAAGCCCCATGTTGGGCGAAAACAACTACAATTTTAGTGCTTTTTGACCAAAAAAATAGATATTGAAAGTCTCTTCACAATGTTTGCAATATTTTCATTGTTAACATGCAATATATGAATGCATGTCTGGATGATGTGTAATGGGGCAATACCATACCTTAATGTATTCACTGTAAAAGAAAAAGTATGTATCATCTTACTATAAAATAAAGGGTGAGAAAACACAAATAAGACTTTTTTCCACACATTTTTAATCGGCTATTTCCTGATATTCTTCAATGCGTTCTGATATTGACTGGTAATTGTGTTTGATACTTTCTTAGACTATTTCTGCCTCTGGCTGATGTGTATTTTCTTTCCAAACTCCACCTGAGCCTATGATTACACAGCATCCTATCTGTGGAAAATGGCAGTGCAGGAATAGGGAAGAAAACTATAGGCATCCAAAGGAGCCCGGCTAGCTCAGTCGGTAGAGCATGAGACTCTTAATCTCAGGGTCGTGGGTTTGAGCCCCACGTTGGGCTAAAACAACTAAAATTTTAGTGCTTTTTGACCAAAAAAATTGATATTGAAAGTCTCTTCACAATATTTGCAATATTTTCATTGTTAACATGCAATATATGAATGCATGTCTACATGATGTGTAATGGGGCAATACCATACCTTAATGTATTCACTGTAAAAGAAAAAGTATGTATCATCTTACTATAAAATAAAGGGTGAGAAAACACAAATAAGACTTTTTTCCACACATTTTTAATCGGCTATTTCCTGATATTCTTCAATGCGTTCTGATATTGACTGGTAATTGTGTTTGATACTTTCTTAGACTATTTCTGCCTCTGGCTGATGTGTATTTTCTTTCCAAACTCCACCTGAGCCTATGATTACACAGCATCCTATCTGTGGAAAACGGCAGTGCAGGGATAGGGAAGAAAACTATAGGCATCCTAAGGATCCCGGCTAGCTCAGTCGGTAGAGCATGAGACTCTTAATTTCAGGGTTGTGGGTTTGAGCCCCACGTTGGGCTAAAACAACTAAAATTTTAGTGCTTTTTGACCAAAAAAATTGATATTGAAAGTCTCTTCACAATATTTGCAATATTTTCATTGTTAACATGCAATATATGAATGCATGTCTACATGATGTGTAATGGGGCAATACCATACCTTAATGTATTCACTGTAAAAGAAAAAGTATGTATCATCTTACTATAAAATAAAGGGTGAGAAAACACAAATAAGACTTTTTTCCACACATTTTTAATCGGCTATTTCCTGATATTCTTCAATGCGTTCTGATATTGACTGGTAATTGTGTTTGATACTTTCTTAGACTATTTCTGCCTCTGGCTGATGTGTTTTTTCTTTCCAAACTCCACCAGAGCCTATGATTACACAGCATCCTATCTGTGGAAAACGGCAGTGCAGGGATAGGGAAGAAAACTATTTCTTTTTTAAAGAGCTTGCCTAGCTCAGTCGGTAGAGCATGAGACTCTTAAACTCAGGGTTGTAGGTTTGAGCCCCACGTTGGGCAAAAAACAACTATAATTTTAGTGCTTTTCGACAAAAAAGAGAGAAATTGAAAGTCTCTTCACAATATTTGCAGTATTTCCATTGTTAACAAAAAGTGTGTATCATCTTACTATAAAATAAAGTGGAGAAAACACAAATAGGACATTTTTTCACACAGGTTTAATCGGCTATTTCATGATATTCTTCAAAGCGTTCTGATATTGACTGGTAATTGTGTTTGATACTTTCTTAGACTATTTCTGCCTCTGGCTGATGTGTATTTTTTTTCCAAACTCCACCTGAGCCTATTACACAGCATCCTATCTGTGGAAAACGGAAGTGCAGGGATAGGGAAGAAAATTATATGAATCCAAAGGAGACCGGCTAGTTTAGGCTAGCTAAGTTGGTAAAGCATGAGACTCTTAACAACAAGGGCGTGGGTTCGAGCCCCATGTTGGGCAAAAACAACTAGCATTTTAGTGCTTTTTGACAGAAAAGAGAGCAATTGAACGTCTCTTCACAATATTTGCAATATTTTCATTGTTAACATTCAATATATGAATGCATGTCTGAATGATGTTTAATGCGTTAATACCATACCTTAATGTATTCACTGTAAAAGAAAAGGTGTGTATCATCTTACTATAAAATAAAGTGGAGAAAACACAAATAGGACATTTTTTTCACAAAGTTTTAATCGGCTATTTCCTGATATTCTTCAAAGCGTTCTGATATTGACCGGTAATTATGTTTGATACTTTCTTAGACTATTTCTGCCTCTGGCTGATGTGTATTTTCTTTCCAAACTCCACCTGAGCCTATGATTATACAGCACCCTATCTGTGGAAAACGGCAGTGCAGGGATAGGGAAGAAAACTATTTTGTTTTTAAAGAGCCTGCCTAGCTCAGTCGGTAGAGCATGAGACTCTTAAACTCAGGGTTGTAGGTTTGAGCCCCACGTTGGGCAAAAACAACTATAATTTTAATGCTTTTCGACAAAAAAGAGAGAAATTGAAAGTCTCTTCACAATATTTGCAGTATTTTCATTGTTAACATTCAATATATGAATACAAGTCTGGATGATGTTTAATGCGGCAATACCACACTTTAATGTATTCACTGTAAAAGAAAAAGTGTGTATCATTTTACTATAAAATAAAGTGGAGAAAACACAAATAGGACATTTTTTCACACAGGTTTAATCGGCTATTTCATGATATTCTTCAAAGCGTTCTGATATTGACTGGTAATAGTGTTTGATACTTTCTTAGACTATTTCTGCCTCTGGCTGAGGTGTATTTTCTTTCCAAACTCCACCTGAGCCTATGATTACACAGCATCCTATCTGTGGAAAACGGCAGTGCAGGGATAGGGAAGAAAACTATTTGGTTTCAAAAGAGCCTGTCTAGCTTAGTCGGTAGAGCATGAGACTCTTAATCTCAGGGTCGTGGGTTCAAGCCCCACATTGGATGAAAACAACTAAAATTTTAGTGCTTTTAGACCAAAAAAATAGATATTGAAAGTCTCTTCACAATATTTGCAATATTTTCATTGTTAACATGCAATATATGAATGCATGTCTGGATGATGTGTAATGGGGCAATACCATACCTTAATGTATTCACTGTAAAAGAAAAAGTATGTATCATCTTACTATAAAATAAAGTGGAGAAAACACAAATAAGACTTTTTTTCACACAGGTTTAATCGGCTATTTCCTGATATTCTTCAATGCGTTCTGATATTGACTGGTAATTGTGTTTGATACTTTCTTAGACTATTTCTGCCTCTGGCTGATGTATATTTTCTTTCCAAACTCCACCTGAGCCTATGATTACACAGCATCCTATCTGTGGAAAACGGCAGTGCAGGGATAGGGAAGAAAACTATTTGGTTTCAAAAGAGCCTGTCTAGCTTAGTCGGTAGAGCAAGAGACTCTTAATCTCAGGGTCGTGGGTTCAAGCCCCACATTGGGTGAAAACAACTAAAATTTTAGTGCTTTTTCACCAAAAAAATTGATATTGAAAGTCTCTTCACAATATTTGCAATATTTTCATTGTTAACATGCAATATATGAATGCATGTCTACATGATGTGTAATGGGGCAATACCATACCTTAATGTATTCACTGTAAAAGAAAAAGTATGTATCATCTTACTATAAAATAAAGGGTGAGAAAACACAAATAAGACTTTTTTCCACACATTTTTAATCGGCTATTTCCTGATATTCTTCAATGCGTTCTGATATTGACTGGTAATTGTGTTTGATACTTTCTTAGACTATTTCTGCCTCTGGCTGATGTGTATTTTCTTTCCAAACTCCACCTGAGCCTATGATTACACAGCATCCTATCTGTGGAAAACGGCAGTGCAGGGATAGGGAAGAAAACTATAGGCATCCAAAGGAGCCCGGCTAGCTCAGTTGGTAGAGCATGAGACTCTTAATCTCAGGGTCGTGGGTTTGAGCCCCACGTTGGGCTAAAACAACTAAAATTTTAGTGCTTTTTGACCAAAAAAATTGATATTGAAAGTCTCTTCACAATATTTGCATTATTTTCATTGTTAACATGCAATATATGAATGCATGTCTACATGATGTGTAATGGGGCAATACCATACCTTAATGTATTCACTGTAAAAGAAAAAGTATGTATCATCTTACTATAAAATAAAGGGTGAGAAAACACAAATAAGACTTTTTTCCACACATTTTTAATCGGCTATTTCCTGATATTCTTCATTGCGTTCTGATATTGACTGGTAATTGTGTTTGATACTTTCTTAGACTATTTCTGCCTCTGGCTGATGTGTATTTTCTTTCCAAACTCCACCTGAGCCTATGATTACACAGCATCCTATCTGTGGAAAACGGCAGTGCAGGGATAGGGAAGAAAACTATAGGCATCCAAAGGATCCCGGCTAGCTCAGTCGGTAGAGCATGAGACTCTTAATTTCAGGGTTGTGGGTTTGAGCCCCACGTTGGGCTAAAACAACTAAAATTTTAGTGCTTTTTGACCAAAAAAATTGATATTGAAAGTCTCTTCACAATATTTGCAATATTTTCATTGTTAACATGCAATATATGAATGCATGTCTACATGATGTGTAATGGGGCAATACCATACCTTAATGTATTCACTGTAAAAGAAAAAGTATGTATCATCTTACTATAAAATAAAGGGTGAGAAAACACAAATAAGACTTTTTTCCACACATTTTTAATCGGCTATTTCCTGATATTCTTCAATGCGTTCTGATATTGACTGGTAATTGTGTTTGATACTTTCTTAGACTATTTCTGCCTCTGGCTGATGTGTATTTTCTTTCCAAACTCCACCAGAGCCTATGATTACACAGCATCCTATCTGTGGAAAACGGCAGTGCAGGGATAGGGAAGAAAACTATTTTGTTTTTAAAGAGCCTGCCTAGCTCAGTCGGTAGAGCATGAGACTCTAAAACTCAGGGTTGTAGGTTTGAGCCCCACGTTGGGCAAAAACAGCTATAATTTTAGTGCTTTTCGACAAAAAAGAGAGAAATTGAAAGTCTCTTCACAATATTTGCAGTATTTTCATTGTTAACAAAAAGTGTGTATCATCTTACTATAAAATAAAGTGGAGAAAACACAAATAGGACATTTTTTCACACAGGTTTAATCGGCTATTTCATGATATTCTTCAAAGCGTTCTGATATTGACTGGTAATTGTGTTTGATACTTTCTTAGACTATTTCTGCCTCTGGCTGATGTGTATTTTTTTTCCAAACTCCACCTGAGCCTATTACACAGCATCCTATCTGTGGAAAACGGAAGTGCAGGGATAGGGAAGAAAATTATATGAATCCAAAAGAGACCGGCTAGTTTAGGCTAGCTAAGTTGGTAGAGCATGAGACTCTTAACAACAAGGGCGTGGGTTCGAGCCCCATGTTGGGCAAAAACAACTAGCATTTTAGTGCTTTTTGACAGAAAAGAGAGCAATTGAACGTCTCTTCACAATATTTGCAATATTTTCATTGTTAACATTCAATATATGAATGCATGTCTAAATGATGTTTAATGCGGTAATACCATACCTTAATGTATTCACTGTAAAAGAAAAGGTGTGTATCATCTTACTATAAAATAAAGTGGAGAAAACACAAATAGGACATTTTTTTCACAAAGTTTTAATCGGCTATTTCCTGATATTCTTCAAAGCGTTCTGATATTGACCGGTAATTATGTTTGATACTTTCTTAGACTATTTCTGCCTCTGGCTGATGTGTATTTTCTTTCCAAACTCCACCTGAGCCTATGATTATACAGCATCCTATCTGTGGAAAACGGCAGTGCAGGGATAGGGAAGAAAACTATTTTGTTTTTAAAGAGCCTGCCTAGCTCAGTCGGTAGAGCATGAGACTCTTAAACTCAGGGTTGTAGGTTTGAGCCCCACGTTGGGCAAAAACAACTATAATTTTAATGCTTTTCGACAAAAAAGAGAGAAATTGAAAGTCTCTTCACAATATTTGCAGTATTTTCATTGTTAACATTCAATATATGAATACAAGTCTGGATGATGTTTAATGCGGCAATACCATACTTTAATGTATTCACTGTAAAAGAAAAAGTATGTATCATCTTACTATAAAATAAAGTGGAGAAAACACAAATAAGACTTTTTTTCACACAGGTTTAATCGGCTATTTCCTGATATTCTTCAATGCGTTCTGATATTGACTGGTAATTGTGTTTGATACTTTCTTAGACTATTTCTGCCTCTGGCTGATGTGTATTTTCTTTCCAAACTCCACCTGAGCCTATGATTACACAGCATCCTATCTGTGGAAAACGGCAGTGCAGGGATAGGGAAGAAAACTATAGGCAGCCAAAGGAGCCCGGCTAGCACAGTCGGTAAAGCATGAAACTCTTAATCTCAGGGTCGTGGGTTTGAGCCCCACGTTGGGCTAAAACAACTAAAATTTTAGTGCTTTTTGACCAAAAAAATTGATATTGAAAGTCTCTTCACAATATTTGCAATATTTTCATTGTTAACATGCAATATATGAATGGATGTATGGATGATGTGTAATGGGGCAATACCATACCTTAATGTATTCACTGTAAAAGAAAAAGTATGTATCATCTTACTATAAAATAAAGTGGAGAAAACACAAATAAGACTTTTTTTTCACACAGGTTTAATCGGCTATTTCCTGATATTCTTCAATGCGTTCTGATATTGACTGGTAATTGTGTTTGATACTTTCTTAGACTATTTCTGCATCTGGCTGATGTGTATTTTCTTTCCAAACTCCACCTGAGCCTATAATTACACAGCATCCTATATGTGGAAAACGGCAGTGCAGGGATAGGGAAGAAAACTATAGGCAGCCAAAGGAGCCCGGCTAGCTCAGTCGGTAGAGCATGAGACTCTTAATCTCAGGTTCGTGGGTTTGATCCCCACATTGGGCGAAAACAATTAACATTTTAGTGCTTTTTGACCAAAAAAATAGATATTGAAAGTCTCTTCACAATATTTGCAATATTTTCATTGTTAACATGCAATATATGAATGCATGTCTGGATGATGTGTAATGGGGCAATACCATACCTTAATGTATTCACTGCAAAAGAAAAAGTATGTATCATCTTACTATAAAATAAAGTGGAGAGAACACAAATAAGACTTTTTTTTCACACAGGTTTAATCGGCTATTTCCTGATATTCTTCAATGCGTTCTGATATTGACTGGTAATTGTGTTTGATACTTTCTTAGACTATTTCTGCCTCTGGCTGATGTGCATTTTCTTTCCAAACTCCACCTGAGCCTATGATTACACAGCATCCTATCTGTGGAAAACGGCAGTGCAGGGATAGGGAAGAAAACTATAAGCATCCAAAAGAGCCCGGCTAGCTCAGTCGGTAGAGCATGAAACTCTTAATCTCAGGGTTGTAGGTTTGAGCCCCACGTTGGGCAAAAACATCTATAATTTTAGTGCTTTTCGACAAAAAAGAGAGAAATTGAAAGTCTCTTCACAATATTTGCAGTATTTTCATTGTTAACATTCAATATATGAATACAAGTCTGGATGATGTTTAATGCGGCAATACCATACCTTAATGTATTCACTGTAAAAGAAAAAGTGTGTATCATCTTACTATAAAATAAAGTGGAAAAACACAAATAGGACATTTTTTCACACAGGTTTAATCGGCTATTTCATGATATTCTTCAAAGCGTTCTGATATTGACTGGTAATTGTGTTTGATACTTTCTTAGACTATTTCTGCCTCTGGCTGATGTGTATTTTTTTTCAAAACTCCACCTGAGCCTATGATTACACAGCATCTAATCTGTGGAAAACGGCAGTGCAGGGATAGGGAAGAAAACTATTTGGCTCTAAAAGAGCCTGCCTAGCTCAGTCGGTAGAGCATGAGACTCTTAATCTCAGGGTTGTAGGTTTGAGCCCCACGTTGGGCAAAAACAACTATAATTTTAGTGCTTTTCGACAAAAAAGAGAGAAATTGAAAGTCTCTTCACAATATTTGCAGTATTTTCATTGTTAACATTCAATATATGAATACAAGTCTGGACGATGTTTAATGCGGCAATACCATACCTTAATGTATTCTTTGTAAAAGAAAAAGTGTGTATCATCTTACTATAAAATAAAGTGGAGAAAACACAAATAGGACATTTTTTCACACAGGTTTAATCGGCTATTTCATGATATTCTTCAAAGCGTTCTGATATTGACTGGTAATTGTGTTTGATACTTTCTTAGACTATTTCTGCCTCTGGCTGATGTGTATTTTTTTTCCAAACTCCACCTGAGCCTATTACACAGCATCCTATCTGTGGAAAACGGAAGTGCAGGGATAGGGAAGAAAATTATATGAATCCAAAAGAGACTTGCTAGTTTAGGCTAGCTAAGTTGGTAGAGCATGAGACACTTAATGACAAGGTTGTGGGTTCGAGCCCCATGTTGGGCAAAAACAACTAGCATTTTAGTGCTTTTTGACAGAAAAGAGAGCAATTGAACGTCTCTTCACAATATTTGCAATATTTTCATTGTTAACATTGAATATATGAATGCATGTCTGGATGATGTTTAATGCGGTAATACCATACCTTAATGTATTCACTGTAAAAGAAAAGGTGTGTATCATCTTACTATAAAATAAAGTGGAGAAAACACAAATAGGACATTTTTTTCACACAGGTTTAATCGGCTATTTCCTGATATTCTTCAAAACGTTCTGATATTGACTGGTAATTATGTTTGATACTTTCTTAGACTATTTCTGCCTCTGGCTGATGTGTATTTTCTTTCCAAACTCCACCTGAGCCTATAATTACACAGCATCCTATCTGTGGAAAACGGCAGTGCAGGGATAGGGAAGAAAACTATTTGGTTCCAAAAGAGCCCGTCTAGCTTAGTCGGTAGACCATGAGACTCTTAATCTCAGGGTCGTGGGTTCAAGCCCCACGTTGGGCGAAAACAACTAAAATTTGAGTGCTTTTTGACCAAAAAAATAGATATTGAAAGTCTCTTCACAATATTTGCAATATTTTCATTGTTAACATGCAATATATGAATGCATGTCTGGATGATGTGTAATGGGGCAATACCATACCTTAATGTATTCACTGTAAAAGAAAAGGTATGTATCATCTTACTATAAAATAAAGTGGAGAAAACACAAATAAGACTTTTTTTTCACACAGGTTTAATCGGCTATTTCTTGATATTCTTCAATGCGTTCTGATATTGACTGGTAATTGTGTTTGATACTTTCTTAGACTATTTCTGCCTCTGGCTGATGTGTATTTTCTTTCCAAACTCCACCTGAGCCTATGATTACACAGCATCCTATCTGTGGAAAACAGCAGTGCAGGGATAGGGAAGCAAACTATTGGGTTCCAAAAGAGCCCGCCTAGCTCAGTCGGTAGAGCATGAGTCTCTTAATCTCAAGGTTGTTGGTTGGACCCCCACATTGGGTGAAAAAAGCTATAATATTAGTGCTTTTTGTCAAAAAAGAGAGAAATTGAAAGTCTCTTCACAATGTTTGCAATATTTTAATTGTTAACATTCAATATGTGAATGCATGTCAGGATGATGTTTAATGGGGTAATACCATACCTTAATGGATTCACTGTAAAAGAAAAAGTGTGTATCATCTTACTATAAAATAAAGTGGAGAAAACACAAATAGGACATTTTTTTTTCACACAGGTTTAATCAGCTATTTCCTGATATTCTTCAAAGCGTTGTAATATTGACTGGTAATTATGTTTGATACTTTCTTAGACTATTTCTGCCTCTGGCTGATGTGTATTTTCTTTCCAAACTCCACCTGAGCCTATGATTACACAGCATCCTATCTGTGGAAAACGGAAGTGCAGGGATAGGGAAGAAAACTATACGAATCAAAAGGAGCCCAGCTAGCTCAGTCGGTAGTGCATGAGACTCTTAATCGCAGGGTTGTCGGTTTGAGCCCCACTTTGGGCAAAAACAACCGTAATTTTAGTGCTTTTCGACAAAAAAGAGAGAAATTGAAAGTCTCTTCACAATATTTGCAGTATTTTCATTGTTAACATTCAATATATGAATACATGTCTGGATGATGTGTAATGGGGCAATACCATACCTTAATGTATTCACTGCAAAAGAAAAAGTATGTATCATCTTACTATAAAATAAAGTGGAGAGAACACAAATAAGACTTTTTTTTCACACAGGTTTAATCGGCTATTTCCTGATATTCTTCAATGCGTTCTGATATTGACTGGTAATTGTGTTTGATACTTTCTTAGACTATTTCTGCCTCTGGCTGATGTGTATTTTTTTTCCAAACTCCACCTGAGCCTATTACACAGCATCCTATCTGTGGAAAACGGAAGTGCAGGGATAAGGAAGAAAATTATATGAATCCAAAAGAGACTTGCTAGTTTAGGCTAGCTAAGTTGGTAGAGCATGAGACACTTAATGACAAGGTTGTGGGTTCGAGCCCCATGTTGGGCAAAAACAACTAGCATTTTAGTGCTTTTTGACAGAAAAGAGAGCAATTGAACGTCTCTTCACAATATTTGCAATATTTTCATTGTTAACATTGAATATATGAATGCATGTCTGGATGATGTTTAATGCGGTAATACCATACCTTAATGTATTCACTGTAAAAGAAAAGGTGTGTATCATCTTACTATAAAATAAAGTGGAGAAAACACAAATAGGACATTTTTTCACACAGGTTTAATCGGCTATTTCATGATATTCTTCAAAGCGTTCTGATATTGACTGGTAATAGTGTTTGATACTTTCTTAGACTATTTCTGCCTCTGGCTGATGTGTATTTTCTTTCCAAACTCCACCTGAGCCTATGATTACACAGCATCCTATCTGTGGAAAACGGCAGTGCAGGGATAGGGAAGAAAACTATTTGGTTTCAAAAGAGCCTGTCTAGCTTAGTCGGTAGAGCATGAGACTCTTAATCTCAGGGTCGTGGGTTCAGGCCCCACATTGGGTGAAAACAACTAAAATTTTAGTGCTTTTTGACCAAAAAAATAGATATTGAAAGTCTCTTCACAATATTTGCAATATTTTCATTGTTAACATGCAATATATGAATGCATGTCTGGATGATGTGTAATGGGGCAATACCATACCTTAATGTATTCACTGTAAAAGAAAAAGTATGTATCATCTTACTATAAAATAAAGTGGAGAAAACACAAATAAGACTTTTTTTCACACAGGTTTAATCGGCTATTTCCTGATATTCTTCAATGCGTTCTGATATTGACTGGTAATTGTGTTTGATACTTTCTTAGACTATTTCTGCCTCTGGCTGATGTGTATTTTCTTTCCAAACTCCACCTGAGCCTATGATTACACAGCATCCTATCTGTGGAAAACGGCAGTGCAGGGATAGGGAAGAAAACTATAGGCATCCAAAGGAGCCCGGCTAGCACAGTCGGTAAAGCATGAAACTCTTAATCTCAGGGTCGTGGGTTTGAGCCCCACGTTGGGCTAAAACAACTAAAATTTTAGTGCTTTTTGACCAAAAAAATTGATATTGAAAGTCTCTTCACAATATTTGCAATATTTTCATTGTTAACATGCAATATATGAATGGATGTATGGATGATGTGTAATGGGGCAATACCATACCTTAATGTATTCACTGTAAAAGAAAAAGTATGTATCATCTTACTATAAAATAAAATGGAGAAAACACAAATAAGACTTTTTTTTCACACAGGTTTAATCGGCTATTTCCTGATATTCTTCAATGCGTTCTGATATTGACTGGTAATTGTGTTTGATACTTTCTTAGACTATTTCTGCATCTGGCTGATGTGTATTTTCTTTCCAAACTCCACCTGAGCCTATGATTACACAGCATCCTATATTTGGAAAACGGCAGTGCAGGGATAGGGAAGAAAACTATAGGCAGCCAAAGGAGCCCGGCTAGCTCAGTCGGTAGAGCATGAGACTCTTAATCTCAGGTTCGTGGGTTTGATCCCCACGTTGGGCGAAAACAATTAACATTTTAGTGCTTTTTGACCAAAAAAATAGATATTGAAAGTCTCTTCACAATATTTGCAATATTTTCATTGTTAACATGCAATATATGAATGCATGTCTGGATGATGTGTAATGGGGCAATACCATACCTTAATGTATTCACTGCAAAAGAAAAAGTATGTATCATCTTACTATAAAATAAAGTGGAGAGAACACAAATAAGACTTTTTTTTCACACAGGTTTAATCGGCTATTTCCTGATGTTCTTCAATGCGTTCTGATATTGACTGGTAATTGTGTTTGATACTTTCTTAGACTATTTCTGCCTCTGGCTGATGTGCATTTTCTTTCCAAACTCCACCTGAGCCTATGATTACACAGCATCCTATCTGTGGAAAACGGCAGTGCAGGGATAGGGAAGAAAACTATAGGCATCCAAAAGAGCCCGGCTAGCTCAGTCGGTAGAGCATGAAACTCTTAATCTCAGGGTTGTAGGTTTGAGCCCCACGTTGGGCAAAAACATCTATAATTTTAGTGCTTTTCGACAAAAAAGAGAGAAATTGAAAGTCTCTTCACAATATTTGCAGTATTTTCATTGTTAACATTCAATATATGAATACAAGTCTGGATGATGTTTAATGCGGCAATACCATACCTTAATGTATTCACTGTAAAAGAAAAAGTGTGTATCATCTTACTATAAAATAAAGTGGAAAAACACAAATAGGACATTTTTTCACACAGGTTTAATCGGCTATTTCATGATATTCTTCAAAGCGTTCTTATATTGACTGGTAATTGTGTTTGATACTTTCTTAGACTATTTCTGCCTCTGGCTGATGTGTATTTTTTTTCAAAACTCCACCTGAGCCTATTACACAGCATCCTATCTGTGGAAAACGGCAGTGCAGGGATAGGGAAGAAAACTATTTGGTTCTGAAAGAGCCTGCCTAGCTCAGTCGGTAGAGCATGAGACTCTTAATCTTAGGGTTGTAGGTTTGAGCCCCACGTTGGGCAAAAACAACTATAATTTTAGTGCTTTTCGACAAAAAAGAGAGAAATTGAAAGTCTCTTCACAATATTTGCAGTATTTTCATTGTTAACATTCAATATATGAATACAAGTCTGGACGGTGTTTAATGCGGCAATACCATACCTTAATGTATTCACTGTAAAAGAAAAAGTGTGTATCATCTTACTATAAAATAAAGTGGAGAAAACACAAATAGGACATTTTTTCACACAGGTTTAATCGGCTATTTCATGATATTCTTCAAAGCGTTCTGATATTGACTGGTAATTGTGTTTGATACTTTCTTAGACTATTTCTGCCTCTGGCTGATGTGTATTTTTTTTCCAAACTCCACCTGAGCCTATTACACAGCATCCTATCTGTGGAAAACGGAAGTGCAGGGATAGGGAAGAAAATTATATGAATCCAAAAGAGACTTGCTAGTTTAGGCTAGCTAAGTTGGTAGAGCATGAGACACTTAATGACAAGGTTGTGGGTTCGAGCCCCATGTTGGGCAAAAACAACTAGCATTTTAGTGCTTTTTGACAGAAAAGAGAGCAATTGAACGTCTCTTCACAATATTTGCAATATTTTCATTGTTAACATTCAATATATGAATGCATGTCTGGATGATGTTTAATGCGGTAATACCATACCTTAATGTATTCACTGTAAAAGAAAAGGTGTGTATCATCTTACTATAAAATAAAGTGGAGAAAACACAAATAGGACATTTTTTTCACACAGGTTTAATCGGCTATTTCCTGATATTCTTCAAAACGTTCTGATATTGACTGGTAATTATGTTTGATACTTTCTTAGACTATTTCTGCCTCTGGCTGATGTGTATTTTCTTTCCAAACTCCACCTGAGCCTATAATTACACAGCATCCTATCTGTGGAAAACGGCAGTGCAGGGATAGGGAAGAAAACTATTTGGTTCCAAAAGAGCCTGTCTAGCTTAGTCGGTAGACCATGAGACTCTTAATCTCAGTGTCGTAGGTTCAGGCCCCACGTTGGGTGAAAACAACTAAAATTTTAGTGCTTTTTGACCAAAAAAATAGATATTGAAAGTCTCTTCACAATATTTGCAATATTTTCATTGTTAACATTCAATATGTGAATGCATGTCTGGATGATGTTTAATGGGGTAATACCATACCTCAATGGATTCACTGTAAACGAAAAAGTGTCTATCATATTACTATAAAATAAAGTGAAGAAAACACAAATAGGACATTTTTTTCAGACAGGTTTAATCGGCTATTTCCTGATATTCTTCAAAGCGTTCTAATATTGACTGGTAATTATGTTTGATACTTTCTTAGACTATTTCTGCCTCTGGCTGATGTGTATTTTCTTTCCAAACTCCATCTGAGCCTATGATTACACAGCATCCTATCTGTGGAAAACGGCTGTGCAGGGATAGGGAAGAAAACTATAGGCATCCAAAGGAGCCTGGCTAGCTCAGTCGGTAGAGCATGAAACTCTTAATCTCAGGGTTGTAGGTTTGAGCCCCACGTTGGGCAAAAACATCTGAAATTTTAGTGCTTTTCGACAAAAAAGAGAGAAATTGAAAGTCTCTTCACAATATTTGCAGTATTTTCATTGTTAACATTCAATATATGAATACAAGTCTGGATGATGTTTAATGCGGCAATACCATACCTTAATGTATTCACTGCAAAAGAAAAAGTGTGTATCATCTGACTATAAAATAAAGTGGAAAAACACAAATAGGACATTTTTTCACACAGGTTTAATCGGCTATTTCATGATATTCTTCAATGCGTTCTGATATTGACTGGTAATTGTGTTTGATACTTTCTTAGACTATTTCTGCCTCTGGCTGATGTGTATTTTTTTTCCAAACTCCACCTGAGCCTATTACACTGCATCCTATCTGTGGAAAACGGAAGTGCAGGGATAGGGAAGAAAATTATATGAATCCAAAGGAGACTGGCTAGTTTAGGCTAGCTAAGTTGGTAGAGCATGAGACTCTTAACGGCAAGGTCGTGGGTTCGAGCCCCATGTTGGGCAAAAACAACTAGCATTTTAGTGCTTTTTGACAGAAAAGAGAGCAATTGAACGCCTCTTCACAATATTTGCAATATTTTCATTGTTAACATTCAATATATGAATGCATGTCTGGATGATGTTTAATGCGGTAATACCATACCTTAATGTATTCACTGTAAAAGAAAAGGTGCGTATCATCTTACTATAAAATAAAGTGGAGAAAACACAAATAGGACATTTTTTTCACACAGCTTTAATTGGCTATTTCCTGATATTCTTCAAAGCGTTCTGATATTGACTGGTAATTATGTTTGATACTTTCTTAGACTATTTCTGCCTCTGGCTGATGTGTATTTTCTTTCCGAACTCCACCTGAGCCTATGATTACACAGCATCTAATCTGTGGAAAACGGCAGTGCAGGGATAGGGAAGAAAACTATTTGGTTCTAAAAGAGCCTGCCTAGCTCAGTCGGTAGAGCATGAGACTCTTAATCTCAGGGTTGTAGGTTTGAGCCCCACGTTGGGCAAAAACAACTATAATTTTAGTGCTTTTCGACAAAAAAGAGAGAAATTGAAAGTCTCTTCACAATATTTGCAGTATTTTCATTGTTAACATTCAATATATGAATACAAGTCTGGACGATGTTTAATGCGGCAATACCATACCTTAATGTATTCACTGTAAAAGAAAAAGTGTGTATCATCTTACTATAAAATAAAGTGGAGAAAACACAAATAGGACATTTTTTCACACAGGTTTAATCGGCTATTTCATGATATTCTTCAAAGCGTTCTGATATTGACTGGTAATTGTGTTTGATACTTTCTTAGACTATTTCTGCCTCTGGCTGATGTGTATTTTTTTTCCAAACTCCACCTGAGCCTATTACACAGCATCCTATCTGTGGAAAACGGAAGTGCAGGGATAGGGAAGAAAATTATATGAATCCAAAAGAGACTTGCTAGTTTAGGCTAGCTAAGTTGGTAGAGCATGAGACACTTAATGACAAGGTTGTGGGTTCGAGCCCCATGTTGGGCAAAAACAACTCGCATTTTAGTGCTTTTTGACAGAAAAGAGAGCAATTGAAGGTCTCTTCACAATATTTGCAATATTTTCATTGTTAACATTGAATATATGAATGCATGTCTGGATGATGTTTAATGCGGTAATACCATACCTTAATGTATTCACTGTAAAAGAAAAGGTGTGTATCATCTTACTATAAAATAAAGTGGAGAAAACACAAATAGGACATTTTTTTCACACAGGTTTAATCGGCTATTTCCTGATATTCTTCAAAACGTTCTGATATTGACTGGTAATTATGTTTGATACTTTCTTAGACTATTTCTGCCTCTGGCTGATGTGTATTTTCTTTCCAAACTCCACCTGAGCCTATAATTACACAGCATCCTATCTGTGGAAAACGGCAGTGCAGGGATAGGGAAGAAAACTATTTGGTTCCAAAAGAGCCTGTCTAGCTTAGTCGGTAGACCATGAGACTCTTAATCTCAGGGTCGTGGGTTCAAGCCCCACGTTGGGCGAAAACAACTAAAATTTGAGTGCTTTTTGACCAAAAAAATAGATATTGAAAGTCTCTTCACAATATTTGCAATATTTTCATTGTTAACATGCAATATATGAATGCATGTCTGGATGATGTGTAATGGGGCAATACCATACCTTAATGTATTCACTGTAAAAGAAAAGGTATGTATCATCTTACTATAAAATAAAGTGGAGAAAACACAAATAAGACTTTTTTTTCACACAGGTTTAATCGGCTATTTCTTGATATTCTTCAATGCGTTCTGATATTGACTGGTAATTGTGTTTGATACTTTCTTAGACTATTTCTGCCTCTGGCTGATGTGTATTTTCTTTCCAAACTCCACCTGAGCCTATGATTACACAGCATCCTATCTGTGGAAAACAGCAGTGCAGGGATAGGGAAGCAAACTATTGGGTTCCAAAAGAGCCCGCCTAGCTCAGTCGGTAGAGCATGAGTCTCTTAATCTCAAGGTTGTTGGTTGGACCCCCACATTGGGTGAAAAAAGCTGAAATATTAGTGCTTTTTGTCAAAAAAGAGAGAAATTGAAAGTCTCTTCACAATGTTTGCAATATTGTCATTGTTAACATTCAATATGTGAATGCATGTCAGGATGATGTTTAATGGGGTAATACCATACCTTAATGGATTCACTGTAAAAGAAAAAGTGTGTATCATCTTACTATAAAATAAAGTGGAGAAAACACAAATAGGACATTTTTTTCACACAGGTTTAATCGGCTATTTCCTGATATTCTTCAAAGCGTTCTGATATTGACTGGTAATTATGTTTGATACTTTCTTAGACTATTTCTGCCTCTGGCTGATGTGTATTTTCTTTCCAAACTCCACCTTAGCCTATGATTACACAGCATCCTATCTGTGGAAAACGGCAGTGCAGGGATAGGGAAGAAAACTATTTGGTTCCAAAGGAGCCTGTCTAGCTCAGTCGGTAGAGCATGAGATGCTTAATCTCAGGGATGTAGGTTTGAGCCCCACGTTGGGCAAAAACAACTATAATTTTAGTGCTTTTCGACGAAAAAGAGAGAAATTGAAAGTCTCTTCACAATATTTGCAGTATTTTCATTGTTAATATTCAATATATGAATACAAGTCTGGATGATGTTTAATGCGGCAATACCATACCTTAATGTATTCACTGTAAAAGAAAAAGTGTGTATCATCTTACTATAAAATAAAGTGGAGAAAACACAAATAGGACATTTTTTCACACAGGTTTAATCGGCTATTTCATTATATTCTTCAAAGCGTTCTGATATTGACTGGTAATTGTGTTTGATACTTTCTTAGACTATTTCTGCCTCTGGCTGATGTGTATTTTTTTTCCAAACTCCACCTGAGCCTATTACACAGCATCCTATCTGTGGAAAACGGAAGTGCAGGGATAGGGAAGAAAATTATATGAATCCAAAGGAGACCCGCTAGTTTAGGCTAGCTAAGTTGGTAGAGCATAAGACTCTTAACGTCAAGGTCGTGGGTTCGAGCCCCATGTTGGGCAAAAACAACTAGCATTTTAGTGCTTTTTGACAGAAAAGAGAGCAATTGAACGTCTCTTCACAATATTTGCAATATTTTCATTGTGAACATTCAATATATGAATGCATGTCTGGATGATGTTTAATGCGGTAATACCATACCTTAATGTATTCACTGTAAAAGAAAAGGTGTGTATCATCTTACTATAAAATAAAGTGGAGAAAACACAAATAGGACATTTTTTTCACACAGGTTTAATCGGCTATTTCCTGATATTCTTCAAAGCGTTCTGATATTGACTGGTAATTATGTTTGATACTTTCTTAGACTATTTCTGCCTCTGGCTGATGTGTATTTTCTTTCCAAACTCCACCTGAGCCTATGATTACACAGCATCCTATCTGTGGAAAACGGCAGTGCAGGGATAGGGAAGAAAACTATTGGGTTCCAAAAGAGCCCGTCTAGCTTAGTTGGTAGACCATGAGACTCTTAATCTCAGGGTCGTGGGTTCAAGCCCCACGTTGGGCGAAAACAACTAAAATGTAATGCTTTTTGACCAAAAAAATAGATATTGAAAGTCTCTTCACAATATTTGCAATATTTTCATTGTTAACATGCAATATATGAATGCATGTCTGGATGATGTGTAATGGGGCAATACCATACCTTAATGTATTCACTGTAAAAGAAAAAGTATGTATCATCTTACTATAAAATAAAGTGGAGAAAACACAAATAAGACTTTTTTTTCACACAGGTTTAATCGGCTATTTCCTGACATTCTTCAATGCGTTCTGATATTGACTGGTAATTGTGTTTGATACTTTCTTAGACTATCTCTGCCTCTGGCTGATGTGTATTTTCTTTCCAAACTCCACCTGAGCCTATGATTACACAGCATCCTATCTGTGGAAAACGGAAGTGCAGGGATAGGGAAGAAAACTATACGAATCAAAAGGAGCCCAGCTAGCTCAGTCGGTAGAGCATGAGACTCTTAATCGCAGAGTTGTCGGTTTGAGCCCCACGTTGGGCAAAAACAACTGTAATTTTAGTGCTTTTCGACAAAAAAAGAGAGAAATTGAAAGTCTCTTCACAATATTTGCAGTATTTTCATTGTTAACATTCAATATATGAATACATGTCTGGATGATGTGTAATGGGGCAATACCATACCTTAATGTATTCACTGCAAAAGAAAAAGTGTGTATCATCTTACTATAAAATAAAGTGGAGAGAACACAAATAAGACTTTTTTTTCACACAGGTTTAATCGGCTATTTCCTGATATTCTTCAATGTGTTCTGATATTGACTGGTAATTGTGTTTGATACTTTCTTAGACTATTTCTGCCTCTGGCTGGTGTGCATTTTCTTTCCAAACTCCACCTGAGCCTATGATTACACAGCATCCTATCTGTGGAAAACGGCAGTGCAGGGATAGGGAAGAAAACTATAGGCATCCAAAGGAGCCTGGCTAGCTCTGTCAGTAGAGCATGAAACTCTTAATCTCAGGGTTGTAGGTTTGAGCCCCACGTTGGGCAAAAACATCTATAATTTTAGTGCTTTTCGACAAAAAAGAGAGAAATTGAAAGTCTCTTCACAATATTTGCAGTATTTTCATTGTTAACATTCAATATATGAATACAAGTCTGGATGGTGTTTAATGTGGCAATACCATACCTTAATGTATTCACTGTAAAAGAAAAAGTGTGTATCATCTTACTATAAAATAAAGTGGAAAAACACAAATAGGACATTTTTTCACACAGGTTTAATCGGCTATTTCATGATATTCTTCAAAGCGTTCTGATATTGACTGGTAATTGTGTTTGATACTTTCTTAGACTATTTCTGCCTCTGGCCGATGTGTATTTTTTTACAAAAACTCCACCTGAGCCTATTACACAGCATCCTATCTGTGGAAAACGGAAGTGCAGGGACAGGGAAGAAAATTATATGAATCCAGATGAGACCGGCTAGTTTAGGCTAGCTAAGTTGGTAGAGCATGAGACTCTTAACGTCAAGGTCGTGGGTTCGAGCCCCATGTTGGGCAAAAACAACTAGCATTTTAGTGCTTTTTGACAGAAAAGAGAGCAATTGAACGTCTCTTCACAATATTTGCAATATTTTCATTGTTAACATGCAATATATGAATGCATGTCTGGATGATGTTTAATGTGGTAATACGATACCTTAATGTATTCACTGTAAAAGAAAAGGTGTGTATCATCTTACCATAAAATAAAGTGGAGAAAACACAAATAGGACATTTTTTTTACACAGGTTTAATCGGCTATTTCCTGATATTCTTCAAAGCGTTCTGATATTGACTGGTAATTATGTTTGATACTTTCTTAGACTATTTCTGCCTCTGGCTGATGTGTATTTTCTTTCCAAACTCCACCTGAGCCTATGATTACACAGCATCCTATCTGTGGAAAACGGCAGTGCAGGGATAGGGAAGAAAACTATTTGGTTCTAAAAGAGCCTGCCTAGCTCAGTCGGTAGAGCATGAGACTCTTAATATCAGGGTTGTAGGTTTGAGCCCCACGTTGGGCAAAAACAACTATAATTTTAGTGCTTTTCGACAAAAAAGAGAGAAATTGAATGTCTCTTCACAATATTTGCAGTATTTTCATTGTTAACATTCAATATATGAATACAAGTCTGGATGATGTTTAATGCGGCAATACCATACCTTAATGTATTCACTGTAAAAGAAAAAGTGTGTATCATCTTACTATAAAATAAAGTGGAGAAAACACAAATAGGACATTTTTTCACACAGCTTTAATCGGCTATTTCATGATATTCTTCAAAGCGTTCTGATATTGACTGGTAATTGTGTTTGATACTTTCTTAGACTATTTCTGCCTCTGGCTGATGTGTATTTTTTTTCCAAACTCCACCTGAGCCTATTACACAGCATCCTATCTGTGGAAAACGGAAGTGCAGGGATAGGGAAGAAAATTATATGAATCCAAAAGAGACTTGCTAGTTTAGGCTAGCTAAGTTGGTAGAGCATGAGACTCTTAATGTCAAGGTTGTGGGTTCGAGCCCCATGTTGGGCAAAAACAACTAGCATTTTAGTGCTTTTTGACAGAAAAGAGAGCAATTGAACGTCTCTTCACAATATTTGCAATATTTTCATTGTGAACATTCAATATATGAATGCATGTCTGGATGATGTTTAATGCGGTAATACCATACCTTAATGTATTCACTGTAAAAGAAAAGGTGTGTATCATCTTACTATAAAATAAAGTGGAGAAAACACAAATAGGACATTTTTTTCACACAGGTTTAATCGGCTATTTCCTGATTTTCTTCAAAGCGTTCTGATATTGACTGGTAATTATGTTTGATACTTTCTTAGACTATTTCTGCCTCTGGCTGATGTGTATTTTCTTTCCAAACTCCACCTGAGCCTATGATTACACAGCATCCTATCTGTGGAAAACGGCAGTGCAGGGATAGGGAAGAAAACTATTTGGTTCTAAAAGAGCCTGTCTAGCTCAGTCGGTAGAGCATGAGACTCTTAATCTCAGGGTTGTAGGTTTGAGCCCCACGTTGGGCAAAAACAACTATAATTTTAGTGCTTTTCGACAAAAAAGAGAGAAATTGAAAGTCTCTTCACAATATTTGCAGTATTTTCATTGTTAACATTCAATATATGAATACAAGTCTGGATGATGTTTAATGCGGCAATACCATACCTTAATGTATTCACTGTAAAAGAAAAAGTGTGTATCATCTTACTATAAAATAAAGTGGAGAAAACACAAATAGGACATTTTTTCACATAGCTTTAATCGGCTATTTCATGATATTCTTCAAAGCGTTCTGATATTGACTGGTAATTGTGTTTGATACTTTCTTAGACTATTTCTGCCTCTGGCTGATGTGTATTTTCTTTCCAAACTCCACCTGAGCCTATGATTACACAGCATCCTATCTGTGGAAAACGGAAGTGCAGGGATAGTGAAGAAAACTATACGAATCAAAAGGAGCCCAGCTAGCTCAGTCGGTAGAGCATGAGACTCTTAATCGCAGGGTTGTCGGTTTGAGCCCCACTTTGGGCAAAAACAACTGTAATTTTAGTGCTTTTCGACAAAAAAGAGAGAAATTGAAAGTCTCTTCACAATATTTGCAGTATTTTCATTGTTAACATTCAATATATGAATACATGTCTGGATGATGTGTAATGGGGCAATACCATACCTTAATGTATTCACTGCAAAAGAAAAAGTATGTATCATCTTACTATAAAATAAAGTGGAGAGAACACAAATAAGACTTTTTTTTCACACAGGTTTAATCGGCTATTTCCTGATATTCTTCAATGCGTTCTGATATTGACTGGTAATTGTGTTTGATACTTTCTTAGACTATTTCTGCCTCTGGCTGATGTGTATTTTTTTTCCAAACTCCACCTGAGCCTATTACACAGCATCCTATCTGTGGAAAACGGAAGTGCAGGGATAGGGAAGAAAATTATATGAATCCAAAAGAGACTTGCTAGTTTAGGCTAGCTAAATTGGTAGAGCATGAGACACTTAATGACAAGGTTGTGGGTTCGAGCCCCATGTTGGGCAAAAACAACTAGCATTTTAGTGCTTTTTGACAGAAAAGAGAGCAATTGAACGTCTCTTCACAATATTTGCAATATTTTCATTGTTAACATTGAATATATGAATGCATGTCTGGATGATGTTTAATGCGGTAATACCATACCTTAATGTATTCACTGTAAAAGAAAAGGTGTGTATCATCTTACTATAAAATAAAGTGGAGAAAACACAAATAGGACATTTTTTTCACACAGGTTTAATCGGCTATTTCCTGATATTCTTCAAAACGTTCTGATATTGACTGGTAATTATGTTTGATACTTTCTTAGACTATTTCTGCCTCTGGCTGATGTGTATTTTCTTTCCAAACTCCACCTGAGCCTATAATTACACAGCATCCTATCTGTGGAAAACGGCAGTGCAGGGATAGGGAAGAAAACTAGTTGTTTCCAAAAGAGCCCGTCTAGCTTAGTCGGTAGACCATGAGACTCTTAATCTCAGGGTCGTGGGTTCAAGCCCCACGTTGGGCGAAAACAACTAAAATTTGAGTGCTTTTTGACCAAAAAAATAGATATTGAAAGTCTCTTCACAATATTTGCAATATTTTCATTGTTAACATGCAATATATGAATGCATGTCTGGATGATGTGTAATGGGGCAATACCATACCTTAATGTATTCACTGTAAAAGAAAAGGTATGTATCATCTTACTATAAAATAAAGTGGAGAAAACACAAATAAGACTTTTTTTTCACACAGGTTTAATCGGCTATTTCTTGATATTCTTCAATGCGTTCTGATATTGACTGGTAATTGTGTTTGATACTTTCTTAGACTATTTCTGCCTCTGGCTGATGTGTATTTTCTTTCCAAACTCCACCTGAGCCTATGATTACACAGCATCCTATCTGTGGAAAACAGCAGTGCAGGGATAGGGAAGCAAACTATTGGGTTCCAAAAGAGCCCGCCTAGCTCAGTCGGTAGAGCATGAGTCTCTTAATCTCAAGGTTGTTGGTGGGACCCCCACATTGGGTGAAAAAAGCTATAATATTAGTGCTTTTTGTCAAAAAAGAGAGAAATTGAAAGTCTCTTCACAATGTTTGCAATATTTTCATTGTTAACATTCAATATGTGAATGCATGTCAGGATGATGTTTAATGGGGTAATACCATACCTTAATGGATTCACTGTAAAAGAAAAAGTGTGTATCATCTTACTATAAAATAAAGTGGAGAAAACACAAATAGGAAATTTTTTTTTCACACAGGTTTAATCAGCTATTTCCTGATATTCTTCAAAGCGTTCTAATATTGACTGGTAATTATGTTTGATACTTTCTTAGACTATTTCTGCCTCTGGCTGATGTGTATTTTCTTTCCAAACTCCACCTGAGCCTATGATTACACAGCATCCTATCTGTGGAAAACGGAAGTGCAGGGATAGGGAAGAAAACTATACGAATCAAAAGGAGCCCAGCTAGCTCAGTCGGTAGAGCATGAGACTCTTAATCGCAGGGTTGTCGGTTTGAGCCCCACTTTGGGCAAAAACAACTGTAATTTTAGTGCTTTTCGACAAAAAAGAGAGAAATTGAAAGTCTCTTCACAATATTTGCAGTATTTTCATTGTTAACATTCAATATATGAATACATGTCTGGATGATGTGTAATGGGGCAATACCATACCTTAATGTATTCACTGCAAAAGAAAAAGTATGTATCATCTTACTATAAAATAAAGTGGAGAGAACACAAATAAGACTTTTTTTTCACACAGGTTTAATCGGCTATTTCCTGATATTCTTCAATGCGTTCTGATATTGACTGGTAATTGTGTTTGATACTTTCTTAGACTATTCTGCCTCTGGCTGATGTGCATTTTCTTTCCAAACTCCACCTGAGCCTATGATTACACAGCATCCTATCTGTGGAAAACGGCAGTGCAGGGATAGGGAAGAAAACTATAAGCATCCAAAGGAGCCCGGCTAGCTCAGTCGGTAGAGCATGAAACTCTTAATCTCAGGGTTGTAGGTTTGAGCCCCACGTTGGGCAAAAACATCTATAATTTTAGTGCTTTTCGACAAAAAAGAGAGAAATTGAAAGTCTCTTCACAATATTTGCAGTATTTTCATTGTTAACATTCAATATATGAATACAAGTCTGGAGGATGTTTAATGCGGCAATACCATATCTTAATGTATTCACTGTAAAAGAAAAAGTGTGTATCATCTTACTATAAAATAAAGTGGAAAAACACAAATAGGAGATTTTTTCACACAGGTTTAATCGGCTATTTCATGATATTCTTCAAAGCATTCTGATATTGACTGGTAATTGTGTTTGATACTTTCTTAGACTATTTCTGCCTCTGGCTGATGTGTATTTTTTTTCCAAACTCCACCTGAGCCTATTACACAGCATCCTATCTGTGGAAAACGGAAGTGCAGGGATAGGGAAGAAAATTATATGAATCCAAAAGAGACTTGCTAGTTTAGGCTAGCTATGTTGGTAGAGCATGAGACTCTTAATGTCAAGTTTGTGGGTTTGAGCCCCATGTTGGGCAAAAACAACTAGAATTTTAGTGCTTTTTGACAGAAAAGAGAGCAATTGAACGTCTCTTCACAATATTTGCAATATTTTCATTGTTAACATTCAATATATGAATTCATGTCTGGATGATGTTTAATGCGGTAATACCATACCTTAATGTATTCACTGTAAAAGAAAAGGTGTGTATCATCTTACTATAAAATAAAGTGGAGAAAACACAAATAGGACATTTTTTTCACACAGGTTTAATCGGCTATTTCCTGATATTCTTCAAAACGTTCTGATATTGACTGGTAATTATGTTTGATACTTTCTTAGACTATTTCTGCCTCTGGCTGATGTGTATTTTCTTTCCAAACTCCACCTGAGCCTATGATTACACAGCATCCTATCTGTGGAAAACGGCAGTGCAGGGACAGGGAAGAAAACTATTGGGTTCCAAAAGAGCCTGTCTAGCTTAGTCGGTAGACCATGAGACTCTTAATCTCAGCGTCGTGGGTTCAAGCCCCACGTTGGGCGAAAACAACTAAAATGTTATGCTTTTTGACCAAAAAAATAGATATTGAAAGTCTCTTCACAATATTTGCAATATTTTCATTGTTAACATGCAATATATGAATGCATGTCTGGATGATGTGTAATGGGGCAATACCATACCTTAATGTATTCACTGTAAAAGAAAAAGTATGTATCATCTTACTATAAAATAAAGTGGAGAAAACACAAATAAGACTTTTTTTTCACACAGGTTTAATCGGCTATTTCCTGATATTCTTCAATGCGTTCTGATATTGACTGGTAATTGTGTTTGATACTTTCTTAGACTATTTCTGCCTCTGGCTGATGTGTATTTTCTTTCCAAACTCCACCTGAGCCTATGATTACACAGCATCCTATCTGTGGAAAACGGAAGTGCAGGGATAGGGAAGAAAACTATACGAATCAAAAGGAGCCCAGCGAGCTCAGTCGGTAGAGCATGAGACTCATAATCGCAGAGTTGTCGGTTTGAGCCCCACGTTGGGCAAAAACAACTGTAATTTTAGTGCTTTTCGACAAAAAAGAGAGAAATTGAAAGTCTCTTCACAATATTTGCAGTATTTTCATTGTTAACATTCAATATATGAATACATGTCTGGATGATGTGTAATGGGGCAATACCATACCTTAATGTATTCACTGTAAAAGAAAAAGTATGTATCATCTTACTATAAAATAAAGTGGAGAAAACACAAATAAGACTTTTTTTTCACACAGGTTTAATCGGCTATTTCCTGA
Organism: Ambystoma mexicanum; assembly: GCF_040938575.1. Lineage (NCBI taxonomy): Eukaryota > Metazoa > Chordata > Amphibia > Caudata > Ambystomatidae > Ambystoma > Ambystoma mexicanum. The sequence goes on along the minus strand of NC_090928.1, from coordinate 526,223,801 downwards.
TATTCTTCAATGCGTTCTGATATTGACTGGTAATTGTGTTTGATACTTTCTTAGACTATTTCTGCCTCTGGCTGATGTGTATTTTCTTTCCAAACTCCACCTGAGCCTATGATTACACAGCATCCTATCTGTGGAAAACGGAAGTGCAGGGATAGGGAAGAAAACTATACGAATCAAAAGGAGCCCAGCTAGCTCAGTTGGTAGAGCATGAGACTCTTAATCGCAGAGTTGTCGGTTTGAGCCCCACGTTGGGCAAAAACAACTGTAATTTTAGTGCTTTTCGACAAAAAAGAGAGAAATTGAAAGTCTCTTCACAATATTTGCAGTATTTTCATTGTTAACATTCAATATATGAATACATGTCTGGATGATGTGTAATGGGGCAATACCATACCTTAATGTATTCACTGCAAAAGAAAAAGTATGTATCATCTTACTATAAAATAAAGTGGAGAGAACACAAATAAGACTTTTTTTTCACACAGGTTTAATCGGCTATTTCCTGATATTCTTCAATGTGTTCTGATATTGACTGGTAATTGTGTTTGATACTTTCTTAGACTATTTCTGCCTCTGGCTGGTGTGCATTTTCTTTCCAAACTCCACCTGAGCCTATGATTACACAGCATCCTATCTGTGGAAAACGGAAGTGCAGGGATAGGGAAGAAAACTATACGAATCAAAAGGAGCCCAGCTAGCTCAGTCGGTAGAGCATGAGACTCTTAATCGCAGGGTTGTTGGTTTGAGCCCCACGTTGGGCAAAAACATCTATAATTTTAGTGCTTTTCGACAAAAAAGAGAGAAATTGAAAGTCTCTTCACAATATTTGCAGTATTTTCATTGTTAACATTCAATATATGAATACAAGTCTGGAGGATGTTTAATGCGGCAATACCATATCTTAATGTATTCACTGTAAAAGAAAAAGTGTGTATCATCTTACTATAAAATAAAGTGGAAAAACACAAATAGGAGATTTTTTCACACAGGTTTAATCGGCTATTTCATGATATTCTTCAAAGCATTCTGATATTGACTGGTAATTGTGTTTGATACTTTCTTAGACTATTTCTGCCTCTGGCTGATGTGTATTTTTTTTCCAAACTCCACCTGAGCCTATTACACAGCATCCTATCTGTGGAAAACGGAAGTGCAGGGACAGGGAAGAAAATTATATGAATCCAGAAGAGACCGGCTAGTTTAGGCTAGCTAAATTGGTAGAGCATGAGACTCTTAACGTCAAGGTCGTGGGTTCGAGCCCCATGTTGGGCAAAAACAACTAGCATTTTAGTGCTTTTTGACAGAAAAGAGAGCAATTGAACGTCTCTTCACAATATTTGCAATATTTTCATTGTTAACATGCAATATATGAATGCATGTCTGGATGATGTTTAATGTGGTAATACGATACCTTAATGTATTCACTGTAAAAGAAAAGGTGTGTATCATCTTACCATAAAATAAAGTGGAGAAAACACAAATAGGACATTTTTTTCACACAGGTTTAATCGGCTATTTCCTGATATTCTTCAAAGCGTTCTGATATTGACTGGTAATTATGTTTGATACTTTCTTAGACTATTTCTGCCTCTGGCTGATGTGTATTTTCTTTCCAAACTCCACCTGAGCCTATGATTACACAGCATCCTATCTGTGGAAAACGGCAGTGCAGGGATAGGGAAGAAAACTATTTGGTTCTAAAAGAGCCTGCCTAGCTCAGTCGGTAGAGCATGAGACTCTTAATCTCAGGGTTGTAGGTTTGAGCCCCACGTTGGGCAAAAACAACTATAATTTTAGTGCTTTTCGACAAAAAAGAGAGAAATTGAAAGTCTCTTCACAATATTTGCAGTATTTTCATTGTTAACATTCAATATATGAATACAAGTCTGGATGATGTTCAATGCGGCAATACCATACCTTAATGTATTCACTGTAAAAGAAAAAGTGTGTATCATCTTACTATAAAATAAAGTGGAGAAAACACAAATAGGACATTTTTTCACACAGCTTTAATCGGCTATTTCATGATATTCTTCAAAGCGTTCTGATATTGACTGGTAATTGTGTTTGATACTTTCTTAGACTATTTCTACCTCTGGCCGATGTGTATTTTTTTACAAAAACCCCACCTGAGCCTATTACACAGCATCCTATCTGTGGAAAACGGAAGTGCAGGGACAGGGAAGAAAATTATATGAATCCAGATGAGACCGGCTAGTTTAGGCTAGCTAAATTGGTAGAGCATGAGACTCTTAACGTCAAGGTCGTGGGTTCGAGCCCCATGTTGGGCAAAAACAACTAGCATTTTAGTGCTTTTTGACAGAAAAGAGAGCAATTGAACGTCTCTTCACAATATTTGCAATATTTTCATTGTTAACATGCAATATATGAATGCATGTCTGGATGATGTTTAATGTGGTAATACGATACCTTAATGTATTCACTGTAAAAGAAAAGGTGTGTATCATCTTACCATAAAATAAAGTGGAGAAAACACAAATAGGACATTTTTTTCACACAGGTTTAATCGGCTATTTCCTGATATTCTTCAAAGCGTTCTGATATTGACTGGTAATTATGTTTGATACTTTCTTAGACTATTTCTGCCTCTGGCTGATGTGTATTTTCTTTCCAAACTCCACCTGAGCCTATGATTACACAGCATCCTATCTGTGGAAAACGGCAGTGCAGGGATAGGGAAGAAAACTATTTGGTTCTAAAAGAGCCTGCCTAGCTCAGTCGGTAGAGCATGAGACTCTTAATCTCAGGGTTGTAGGTTTGAGCCCCACGTTGGGCAAAAACAACTATAATTTTAGTGCTTTTCGACAAAAAAGAGAGAAATTGAAAGTCTCTTCACAATATTTGCAGTATTTTCATTGTTAACATTCAATATATGAATACAAGTCTGGATGATGTTTAATGCGGCAATACCATACCTTAATGTATTCACTGTAAAAGAAAAAGTGTGTATCATCTTACTATAAAATAAAGTGGAGAAAACACAAATAGGACATTTTTTCACACAGCTTTAATCGGCTATTTCATGATATTCTTCAAAGCGTTCTGATATTGACTGGTAATTGTGTTTGATACTTTCTTAGACTATTTCTGCCTCTGGCTGATGTGTATTTTTTTTCCAAACTCCACCTGAGCCTATTACACAGCATCCTATCTGTGGAAAACGGAAGTGCAGGGATAGGGAAGAAAATTATATGAATCCAAAAGAGACTTGCTAGTTTAGGCTAGCTAAGTTGGTAGAGCATGAGACTCTTAATGTCAAGGTTGTGGGTTCGAGCCCCATGTTGGGCAAAAACAACTAGCATTTTAGTGCTTTTTGACAGAAAAGAGAGCAATTGAACGTCTCTTCACAATATTTGCAATATTTTCATTGTGAACATTCAATATATGAATGCATGTCTGGATGATGTTTAATGCGGTAATACCATACCTTAATGTATTCACTGTAAAAGAAAAGGTGTGTATCATCTTACTATAAAATAAAGTGGAGAAAACACAAATAGGACATTTTTTTCACACAGGTTTAATCGGCTATTTCCTGATATTCTTCAAAGCGTTCTGATATTGACTGGTAATTATGTTTGATACTTTCTTAGACTATTTCTGCCTCTGGCTGATGTGTATTTTCTTTCCAAACTCCACCTGAGCCTATGATTACACAGCATCCTATCTGTGGAAAACGGCAGTGCAGGGATAGGGAAGAAAACTATTTGGTTCTAAAAGAGCCTGCCTAGCTCAGTCGGTAGAGCATGAGACTCTTAATCTCAGGGTTGTAGGTTTGAGCCCCAGGTTGGGCAAAAACAACTATAATTTTAGTGCTTTTCGACAAAAAAGTGAGAAATTGAAAGTCTCTTCACAATATTTGCAGTATTTTCATTGTTAACATTCAATATATGAATACAAGTCTGGATGATGTTTAATGCGGCAATACCATACCTTAATGTATTCACTGTAAAAGAAAAAGTGTGTATCATCTTACTATAAAATAAAGTGGAGAAAACACAAATAGGACATTTTTTCACATAGCTTTAATCGGCTATTTCATGATATTCTTCAAAGCGTTCTGATATTGACTGGTAATTGTGTTTGATACTTTCTTAGACTATTTCTGCCTCTGGCTGATGTGTATTCTTTTCCAAACTCCACCTGAGCCTATTACACAGCATCCTATCTGTGGAAAACGGAAGTGTAGGGATAGGGAAGAAAATTATATGAATCCAAAAGAGACTTGCTAGTTTAGGCTATCTAAGTTGGTAGAGCATAAGACTCTTAATGTCAAGGTTGTGGGTTCGAGCCCCATGTTGGGCAAAAACAACTAGCATTTTAGTGCTTTTTGACAGAAAAGAGAGCAATTGAACGTCTCTTCACAATATTTGCAATATATTCATTGTTAACATTCAATATATGAATGCATGTCTGGATGATGTTTAATGCGGTAATACCATACCTTAATGTATTCACTGTAAAAGAAAAGGTGTGTATCATCTTACTATAAAGTAAAGTGGAGAAAACACAAATAGGACATTTTTTTCACACAGGTTTAATCAGCTATTTCCTGATATTCTTCAAAGTGTTCTGATATTGACTGGTAATTATGTTTGATACTTTCTTAGACTATTTCTGCCTCTGGCTGATGTGTATTTTCTTTCCAAACTCCACCTTAGCCTATGATTACACAGCATCCTATCTGTGGAAAACGGCAGTGCAGGGATAGGGAAGAAAACTATTTGGTTCCAAAGGAGCCTGTCTAGCTCAGTCGGTAGAGCATGAGACTCTTAATCTCAGGGTTGTAGGTTTGAGCCCCACGTTGGGCAAAAACAACTATAATTTTAGTGCTTTTCGACAAAAAAGAGAGAAATTGAAAGTCTCTTCACAATATTTGCAGTATTTTCATTGTTAACATTCAATATATGAATACAAGTCTGGATGATGTTTAATGCGGCAATACCATACCTTAATGTATTCACTGTAAAAGAAAAAGTGTGTATCATCTTACTATAAAATAAAGTGGAGAAAACACAAATAGGACATTTTTTCACACAGGTTTAATCGGCTATTTCATGATATTCTTCAAAGCGTTCTGATATTGACTGGTAATTGTGTTTGATACTTTCTTAGAATATTTCTGCCTCTGGCTGATGTGTATTTTCTTTCCAAACTCCACCTGAGACTATTACACAGCATCCTATCTGTGGAAAACGGAAGTGCAGGGATAGGGAAGAAAATTATATGAATCCAAAGGAGACCCGCTAGTTTAGGCTAGCTAAGTTGGTAGAGCATAAGACTCTTAACGTCAAGGTCGTGGGTTCGAGCCCCATGTTGGGCAAAAACAACTAGCATTTTAGTGCTTTTTGACAGAAAAGAGAGCAATTGAACGTCTCTTCACAATATTTGCAATATTTTCATTGTGAACATTCAATATATGAATGCATGTCTGGATGATGTTTAATGCGGTAATACCATACCTTAATGTATTCACTGTAAAAGAAAAGGTGTGTATCATCTTACTATAAAATAAAGTGGAGAAAACACAAATAGGACATTTTTTTCACACAGGTTTAATCGGCTATTTCCTGATATTCTTCAAAGCGTTCTGATATTGACTGGTAATTATGTTTGATACTTTCTTAGACTATTTCTGCCTCTGGCTGATGTGTATTTTCTTTCCAAACTCCACCTGAGCCTATGATTACACAGCATCCTATCTGTGGAAAACGGCAGTGCAGGGATAGGGAAGAAAACTATTGGGTTCCAAAAGAGCCCGTCTAGCTTAGTTGGTAGACCATGAGACTCTTAATCTCAGGGTCGTGGGTTCAAGCCCCACGTTGGGCGAAAACAACTAAAATGTAATGCTTTTTGACCAAAAAAATAGATATTGAAAGTCTCTTCACAATATTTGCAATATTTTCATTGTTAACATGCAATATATGAATGCATGTCTGGATGATGTGTAATGGGGCAATACCATACCTTAATGTATTCACTGTAAAAGAAAAAGTATGTATCATCTTACTATAAAATAAAGTGGAGAAAACACAAATAAGACTTTTTTTTCACACAGGTTTAATCAGCTATTTCCTGACATTCTTCAATGCGTTCTGATATTGACTGGTAATTGTGTTTGATACTTTCTTAGACTATCTCTGCCTCTGGCTGATGTGTATTTTCTTTCCAAACTCCACCTGAGCCTATGATTACACAGCATCCTATCTGTGGAAAACGGAAGTGCAGGGATAGGGAAGAAAACTATACGAATCAAAAGGAGCCCAGCTAGCTCAGTCGGTAGAGCATGAGACTCTTAATCGCAGAGTTGTCGGTTTGAGCCCCACGTTGGGCAAAAACAACTGTAATTTTAGTGCTTTTCGACAAAAAAAGAGAGAAATTGAAAGTCTCTTCACAATATTTGCAGTATTTTCATTGTTAACATTCAATATATGAATACATGTCTGGATGATGTGTAATGGGGCAATACCATACCTTAATGTATTCACTGCAAAAGAAAAAGTATGTATCATCTTACTATAAAATAAAGTGGAGAGAACACAAATAAGACTTTTTTTTCACACAGGTTTAATCGGCTATTTCCTGATATTCTTCAATGTGTTCTGATATTGACTGGTAATTGTGTTTGATACTTTCTTAGACTATTTCTGCCTCTGGCTGGTGTGCATTTTCTTTCCAAACTCCACCTGAGCCTATGATTACACAGCATCCTATCTGTGGAAAACGGCAGTGCAGGGATAGGGAAGAAAACTATAGGCATCCAAAGGAGCATGGCTAGCTCTGTCAGTAGAGCATGAAACTCTTAATCTCAGGGTTGTAGGTTTGAGCCCCACGTTGGGCAAAAACATCTATAATTTTAGTGCTTTTCGACAAAAAAGAGAGAAATTGAAAGTCTCTTCACAATATTTGCAGTATTTTCATTGTTAACATTCAATATATGAATACAAGTCTGGATGGTGTTTAATGTGGCAATACCATACCTTAATGTATTCACTGTAAAAGAAAAAGTGTGTATCATCTTACTATAAAATAAAGTGGAAAAACACAAATAGGACATTTTTTCACACAGGTTTAATCGGCTATTTCATGATATTCTTCAAAGCGTTCTGATATTGACTGGTAATTGTGTTTGATACTTTCTTAGACTATTTCTGCCTCTGGCCGATGTGTATTTTTTTACAAAAACTCCACCTGAGCCTATTACACAGCATCCTATCTGTGGAAAACGGAAGTGCAGGGACAGGGAAGAAAATTATATGAATCCAGATGAGACCGGCTAGTTTAGGCTAGCTAAGTTGGTAGAGCATGAGACTCTTAACGTCAAGGTCGTGGGTTCGAGCCCCATGTTGGGCAAAAACAACTAGCATTTTAGTGCTTTTTGACAGAAAAGAGAGCAATTGAACGTCTCTTCACAATATTTGCAATATTTTCATTGTTAACATGCAATATATGAATGCATGTCTGGATGATGTTTAATGTGGTAATACGATACCTTAATGTATTCACTGTAAAAGAAAAGGTGTGTATCATCTTACCATAAAATAAAGTGGAGAAAACACAAATAGGACATTTTTTTCACACAGGTTTAATCGGCTATTTCCTGATATTCTTCAAAGCGTTCTGATATTGACTGGTAATTATGTTTGATACTTTCTTAGACTATTTCTGCCTCTGGCTGATGTGTATTTTCTTTCCAAACTCCACCTGAGCCTATGATTACACAGCATCCTATCTGTGGAAAACGGCAGTGCAGGGATAGGGAAGAAAACTATTTGGTTCTAAAAGAGCCTGCCTAGCTCAGTCGGTAGAGCATGAGACTCTTAATATCAGGGTTGTAGGTTTGAGCCCCACGTTGGGCAAAAACAACTATAATTTTAGTGCTTTTCGACAAAAAAGAGAGAAATTGAATGTCTCTTCACAATATTTGCAGTATTTTCATTGTTAACATTCAATATATGAATACAAGTCTGGATGATGTTTAATGCGGCAATACCATACCTTAATGTATTCACTGTAAAAGAAAAAGTGTGTATCATCTTACTATAAAATAAAGTGGAGAAAACACAAATAGGACATTTTTTCACACAGCTTTAATCGGCTATTTCATGATATTCTTCAAAGCGTTCTGATATTGACTGGTAATTGTGTTTGATACTTTCTTAGACTATTTCTGCCTCTGGCTGATGTGTATTTTTTTTCCAAACTCCACCTGAGCCTATTACACAGCATCCTATCTGTGGAAAACGGAAGTGCAGGGATAGGGAAGAAAATTATATGAATCCAAAAGAGACTTGCTAGTTTAGGCTAGCTAAGTTGGTAGAGCATGAGACTCTTAATGTCAAGGTTGTGGGTTCGAGCCCCATGTTGGGCAAAAACAACTAGCATTTTAGTGCTTTTTGACAGAAAAGAGAGCAATTGAACGTCTCTTCACAATATTTGCAATATTTTCATTGTGAACATTCAATATATGAATGCATGTCTGGATGATGTTTAATGCGGTAATACCATACCTTAATGTATTCACTGTAAAAGAAAAGGTGTGTATCATCTTACTATAAAATAAAGTGGAGAAAACACAAATAGGACATTTTTTCACATAGCTTTAATCGGCTATTTCATGATATTCTTCAAAGCGTTCTGATATTGACTGGTAATTGTGTTTGATACTTTCTTAGACTATTTCTGCCTCTGGCTGATGTGTATTTTCTTTCCAAACTCCACCTGAGCCTATGATTACACAGCATCCTATCTGTGGAAAACGGAAGTGCAGGGATAGGGAAGAAAACTATGCGAATCAAAAGGAGCCCAGCTAGCTCAGTCGGTAGAGCATGAGACTCTTAATCGCAGGGTTGTCGGTTTGAGCCCCACTTTGGGCAAAAACAACTGTAATTTTAGTGCTTTTCGACAAAAAAGAGAGAAATTGAAAGTCTCTTCACAATATTTGCAGTATTTTCATTGTTAACATTCAATATATGAATACATGTCTGGATGATGTGTAATGGGGCAATACCATACCTTAATGTATTCACTGCAAAAGAAAAAGTATGTATCATCTTACTATAAAATAAAGTGGAGAGAACACAAATAAGACTTTTTTTTCACACAGGTTTAATCGGCTATTTCCTGATATTCTTCAATGCGTTCTGATATTGACTGGTAATTGTGTTTGATACTTTCTTAGACTATTTCTGCCTCTGGCTGATGTGTATTTTTTTTCCAAACTCCACCTGAGCCTATTACACAGCATCCTATCTGTGGAAAACGGAAGTGCAGGGATAGGGAAGAAAATTATATGAATCCAAAAGAGACTTGCTAGTTTAGGCTAGCTAAATTGGTAGAGCATGAGACACTTAATGACAAGGTTGTGGGTTCGAGCCCCATGTTGGGCAAAAACAACTAGCATTTTAGTGCTTTTTGACAGAAAAGAGAGCAATTGAACGTCTCTTCACAATATTTGCAATATTTTCATTGTTAACATTGAATATATGAATGCATGTCTGGATGATGTTTAATGCGGTAATACCATACCTTAATGTATTCACTGTAAAAGAAAAGGTGTGTATCATCTTACTATAAAATAAAGTGGAGAAAACACAAATAGGACATTTTTTTCACACAGGTTTAATCGGCTATTTCCTGATATTCTTCAAAACGTTCTGATATTGACTGGTAATTATGTTTGATACTTTCTTAGACTATTTCTGCCTATGGCTGATGTGTATTTTCTTTCCAAACTCCACCTGAGCCTATAATTACACAGCATCCTATCTGTGGAAAACGGCAGTGCAGGGATAGGGAAGAAAACTAGTTGGTTCCAAAAGAGCCCGTCTAGCTTAGTCGGTAGACCATGAGACTCTTAATCTCAGGGTTGTGGGTTCAAGCCCCACGTTGGGCGAAAACAACTAAAATTTGAGTGCTTTTTGACCAAAAAAATAGATATTGAAAGTCTCTTCACAATATTGGCAATATTTTCATTGTTAACATGCAATATATGAATGCATGTCTGGATGATGTGTAATGGGGCAATACCATACCTTAATGTATTCACTGTAAAAGAAAAGGTATGTATCATCTTACTATAAAATAAAGTGGAGAAAACACAAATAAGACTTTTTTTTCACACAGGTTTAATCGGCTATTTCTTGATATTCTTCAATGCGTTCTGATATTGACTGGTAATTGTGTTTGATACTTTCTTAGACTATTTCTGCCTCTGGCTGATGTGTATTTTCTTTCCAAACTCCACCTGAGCCTATGATTACACAGCATCCTATCTGTGGAAAACAGCAGTGCAGGGATAGGGAAGCAAACTATTGGGTTCCAAAAGAGCCCGCCTAGCTCAGTCGGTAGAGCATGAGTCTCTTAATCTCAAGGTTGTTGGTGGGACCCCCACATTGGGTGAAAAAAGCTATAATATTAGTGCTTTTTGTCAAAAAAGAGAGAAATTGAAAGTCTCTTCACAATGTTTTCAATATTTTCATTGTTAACATTCAATATGTGAATGCATGTCAGGATGATGTTTAATGGGGTAATACCATACCTTAATGGATTCACTGTAAAAGAAAAAGTGTGTATCATCTTACTATAAAATAAAGTGGAGAAAACACAAATAGGAAATTTTTTGTTCACACAGGTTTAATCAGCTATTTCCTGATATTCTTCAAAGCGTTCTAATATTGACTGGTAATTATGTTTGATACTTTCTTAGACTATTTCTGCCTCTGGCTGATGTGTATTTTCTTTCCAAACTCCACCTGAGCCTATGATTACACAGCATCCTATCTGTGGAAAACGGAAGTGCAGGGATAGGGAAGAAAACTATACGAATCAAAAGGAGCCCAGCTAGCTCAGTCGGTAGAGCATGAGACTCTTAATCGCAGGGTTTTCGGTTTGAGCCCCACTTTGGGCAAAAACAACTGTAATTTTAGTGCTTTTCGACAAAAAAGAGAGAAATTGAAAGTCTCTTCACAATATTTGCAGTATTTTCATTGTTAACATTCAATATATGAATACATGTCTGGATGATGTGTAATGGGGCAATACCATACCTTAATGTATTCACTGCAAAAGAAAAAGTATGTATCATCTTACTATAAAATAAAGTGGAGAGAACACAAATAAGACTTTTTTTTCACACAGGTTTAATCGGCTATTTCCTGATATTCTTCAATGCGTTCTGATATTGACTGGTAATTGTGTTTGATACTTTCTTAGACTATTCTGCCTCTGGCTGATGTGCATTTTCTTTCCAAACTCCACCTGAGCCTATGATTACACAGCATCCTATCTGTGGAAAACGGCAGTGCAGGGATAGGGAAGAAAACTATAAGCATCCAAAGGAGCCCGGCTAGCTCAGTCGGTAGAGCATGAAACTCTTAATCTCAGGGTTGTAGGTTTGAGCCCCACGTTGGGCAAAAACATCTATAATTTTAGTGCTTTTCGACAAAAAAGAGAGAAATTGAAAGTCTCTTCACAATATTTGCAGTATTTTCATTGTTAACATTCAATATATGAATACAAGTCTGGATGATGTTTAATGCGGCAATACAATATCTTAATGTATTCACTGTAAAAGAAAAAGTGTGTATCATCTTACTATAAAATAAAGTGGAAAAACACAAATAGGAGATTTTTTCACACAGGTTTAATCGGCTATTTCATGATATTCTTCAAAGCATTCTGATATTGACTGGTAATTGTGTTTGATACTTTCTTAGACTATTTCTGCCTCTGGCTGATGTGTATTTTTTTTCCAAACTCCACCTGAGCCTATTACACAGCATCCTATCTGTGGAAAACGGAAGTGCAGGGATAGGGAAGAAAATTATATGAATCCAAAAGAGACTTGCTAGTTTAGGCTAGCTATGTTGGTAGAGCATGAGACTCTTAATGTCAAGTTTGTGGGTTTGAGCCCCATGTTGGGCAAAAACAACTAGAATTTTAGTGCTTTTTGACAGAAAAGAGAGCAATTGAACGTCTCTTCACAATATTTGCAATATTTTCATTGTTAACATTCAATATATGAATTCATGTCTGGATGATGTTTAATGCGGTAATACCATACCTTAATGTATTCACTGTAAAAGAAAAGGTGTGTATCATCTTACTATAAAATAAAGTGGAGAAAACACAAATAGGACATTTTTTTCACACAGGTTTAATCGGCTATTTCCTGATATTCTTCAAAACGTTCTGATATTGACTGGTAATTATGTTTGATACTTTCTTAGACTATTTCTGCCTCTGGCTGATGTGTATTTTCTTTCCAAACTCCACCTGAGCCTATGATTACACAGCATCCTATCTGTGGAAAACGGCAGTGCAGGGATAGGGAAGAAAACTATTGGGTTCCAAAAGAGCCTGTCTAGCTTAGTCGGTAGACCATGAGACTCTTATTCTCAGCGTTGTGGGTTCAAGCCCCACGTTGGGCGAAAACAACTAAAATGTAATGCTTTTTGACCAAAAAAATAGATATTGAAAGTCTCTTCACAATATTTGCAATATTTTCATTGTTAACATGCAATATATGAATGCATGTCTGGATGATGTGTAATGGGGCAATACCATACCTTAATGTATTCACTGTAAAAGAAAAAGTATGTATCATCTTACTGTAAAATAAAGTGGAGAAAACACAAATAAGACTTTTTTTTCACACAGGTTTAATCGGCTATTTCCTGATATTCTTCAATGCGTTCTGATATTGACTGGTAATTGTGTTTGATACTTTCTTAGACTATTTCTGCCTCTGGCTGATGTGTATTTTCTTTCCAAACTCCACCTGAGCCTATGATTACACAGCATCCTATCTGTGGAAAACGGAAGTGCAGGGATAGGGAAGAAAACTATATGAATCAAAAGGAGCCCAGCTAGCTCAGTCGGTAGAGCATGAGACTCATAATCGCAGAGTTGTCGGTTTGAGCCCCACGTTGGGCAAAAACAACTGTAATTTTAGTGCTTTTCGACAAAAAAGAGAGAAATTGAAAGTCTCTTCACAATATTTGCAGTATTTTCATTGTTAACATTCAATATATGAATACATGTCTGGATGATGTGTAATGGGGCAATACCATACCTTAATGTATTCACTGTAAAAGAAAAAGTATGTATCATCTTACTATAAAATAAAGTGGAGAAAACACAAATAAGACTTTTTTTTCACACAGGTTTAATCGGCTATTTCCTGATATTCTTCAATGCGTTCTGATATTGACTGGTAATTGTGTTTGATACTTTCTTAGACTATTTCTGCCTCTGGCTGATGTGTATTTTCTTTCCAAACTCCACCTGAGCCTATGATTACACAGCATCCTATCTGTGGAAAACGGAAGTGCAGGGATAGGGAAGAAAACTATACGAATCAAAAGGAGCCCAGCTAGCTCAGTCGGTAGAGCATGAGACTCTTAATCGCAGAGTTGTCGGTTTGAGCCCCACGTTGGGCAAAAACAACTGTAATTTTAGTGCTTTTCGACAAAAAAGAGAGAAATTGAAAGTCTCTTCACAATATTTGCAGTATTTTCATTGTTAACATTCAATATATGAATACATGTCTGGATGATGTGTAATGGGGCAATACCATACCTTAATGTATTCACTGCAAAAGAAAAAGTATGTATCATCTTACTATAAAATAAAGTGGAGAGAACACAAATAAGACTTTTTTTTCACACAGGTTTAATCGGCTATTTCCTGATATTCTTCAATGTGTTCTGATATTGACTGGTAATTGTGTTTGATACTTTCTTAGACTATTTCTGCCTCTGGCTGGTGTGCATTTTCTTTCCAAACTCCACCTGAGCCTATGATTACACAGCATCCTATCTGTGGAAAACGGCAGTGCAGGGATAGGGAAGAAAACTATAGGCATCCAAAGGAGCCTGGCTAGCTCTGTCGGTAGAGCATGAAACTCTTAATCTCAGGGTTGTAGGTTTGAGCCCCACGTTGGGCAAAAACATCTATAATTTTAGTGCTTTTCGACAAAAAAGAGAGAAATTGAAAGTCTCTTCACAATATTTGCAGTATTTTCATTGTTAACATTCAATATATGAATACAAGTCTGGATGGTGTTTAATGTGGCAATACCATACCTTAATGTATTCACTGTAAAAGAAAAAGTGTGTATCATCTTACTATAAAATAAAGTGGAAAAACACAAATAGGACATTTTTTCACACAGGTTTAATCGGCTATTTCATGATATTCTTCAAAGCGTTCTGATATTGACTGGTAATTGTGTTTGATACTTTCTTAGACTATTTCTGCCTCTGGCCGATGTGTATTTTTTTACAAAAACCCCACCTGAGCCTATTACACAGCATCCTATCTGTGGAAAACGGAAGTGCAGGGACAGGGAAGAAAATTATATGAATCCAGATGAGACCGGCTAGTTTAGGCTAGCTAAGTTGGTAGAGCATGAGACTCTTAATGTCAAGGTTGTGGGTTCGAGCCCCATGTTGGGCAAAAACAACTAGCATTTTAGTGCTTTTTGACAGAAAAGAGAGCAATTGAACGTCTCTTCACAATATTTGCAATATTTTCATTGTGAACATTCAATATATGAATGCATGTCTGGATGATGTTTAATGCGGTAATACCATACCTTAATGTATTCACTGTAAAAGAAAAGGTGTGTATCATCTTACTATAAAATAAAGTGGAGAAAACACAAATAGGACATTTTTTTCACACAGGTTTAATCGGCTATTTCCTGATATTCTTCAAAGCGTTCTGATATTGACTGGTAATTATGTTTGATACTTTCTTAGACTATTTCTGCCTCTGGCTGATGTGTATTTTCTTTCCAAACTCCACCTGAGCCTATGATTACACAGCATCCTATCTGTGGAAAACGGCAGTGCAGGGATAGGGAAGAAAACTATTTGGTTCTAAAAGAGCCTGCCTAGCTCAGTCGGTAGAGCATGAGACTCTTAATCTCAGGGTTGTAGGTTTGAGCCCCAGGTTGGGCAAAAACAACTATAATTTTAGTGCTTTTCGACAAAAAAGTGAGAAATTGAAAGTCTCTTCACAATATTTGCAGTATTTTCATTGTTAACATTCAATATATGAATACAAGTCTGGATGATGTTTAATGCGGCAATACCATACCTTAATGTATTCACTGTAAAAGAAAAAGTGTGTATCATCTTACTATAAAATAAAGTGGAGAAAACACAAATAGGACATTTTTTCACATAGCTTTAATCGGCTATTTCATGATATTCTTCAAAGCGTTCTGATATTGACTGGTAATTGTGTTTGATACTTTCTTAGACTATTTCTGCCTCTGGCTGATGTGTATTCTTTTCCAAACTCCACCTGAGCCTATTACACAGCATCCTATCTGTGGAAAACGGAAGTGTAGGGATAGGGAAGAAAATTATATGAATCCAAAAGAGACTTGCTAGTTTAGGCTATCTAAGTTGGTAGAGCATAAGACTCTTAATGTCAAGGTTGTGGGTTCGAGCCCCATGTTGGGCAAAAACAACTAGCATTTTAGTGCTTTTTGACAGAAAAGAGAGCAATTGAACGTCTCTTCACAATATTTGCAATATATTCATTGTTAACATTCAATATATGAATGCATGTCTGGATGATGTTTAATGCGGTAATACCATACCTTAATGTATTCACTGTAAAAGAAAAGGTGTGTATCATCTTACTATAAAGTAAAGTGGAGAAAACACAAATAGGACATTTTTTTCACACAGGTTTAATCGGCTATTTCCTGATATTCTTCAAAGTGTTCTGATATTGACTGGTAATTATGTTTGATACTTTCTTAGACTATTTCTGCCTCTGGCTGATGTGTATTTTCTTTCCAAACTCCACCTTAGCCTATGATTACACAGCATCCTATCTGTGGAAAACGGCAGTGCAGGGATAGGGAAGAAAACTATTTGGTTCCAAAGGAGCCTGTCTAGCTCAGTCGGTAGAGCATGAGACGCTTAATCTCAGGGATGTAGGTTTGAGCCCCACGTTGGGCAAAAACAACTATAATTTTAGTGCTTTTCGACAAAAAAGAGAGAAATTGAAAGTCTCTTCTCAATATTTGCAGTATTTTCATTGTTAACATTCAATATATGAATACAAGTCTGGATGATGTTTAATGCGGCAATACCATACCTTAATGTATTCACTGTAAAAGAAAAAGTGTGTATCATCTTACTATAAAATAAAGTGGAGAAAACACAAATAGGACATTTTTTCACACAGGTTTAATCGGCTATTTCATGATATTCTTCAAAGCGTTCTGATATTGACTGGTAATTGTGTTTGATACTTTCTTAGACTATTTCTGCCTCTGGCTGATGTGTATTTTTTTTCCAAACTCCACCTGAGCCTATTACACAGCATCCTATCTGTGGAAAACGGAAGTGCAGGGATAGGGAAGAAAATTATATGAATCCAAAGGAGACCCGCTAGTTTAGGCTAGCTAAGTTGGTAGAGCATAAGACTCTTAACGTCAAGGTCGTGGGTTCGAGCCCCATGTTGGGCAAAAACAACTAGCATTTTAGTGCTTTTTGACAGAAAAGAGAGCAATTGAACGTCTCTTCACAATATTTGCAATATTTTCATTGTGAACATTCAATATATGAATGCATGTCTGGATGATGTTTAATGCGGTAATACCATACCTTAATGTATTCACTGTAAAAGAAAAGGTGTGTATCATCTTACTATAAAATAAAGTGGAGAAAACACAAATAGGACATTTTTTTCACACAGGTTTAATCGGCTATTTCCTGATATTCTTCAAAGCGTTCTGATATTGACTGGTAATTATGTTTGATACTTTCTTAGACTATTTCTGCCTCTGGCTGATGTGTATTTTCTTTCCAAACTCCACCTGAGCCTATGATTACACAGCATCCTATCTGTGGAAAACGGCAGTGCAGGGATAGGGAAGAAAACTATTTGGTTCCAAAAGAGCCCGTCTAGCTCAGCCGGTAGAGCATGAGACTCTTAATCTCAGGGTTGTAGGTTTGAGCCCCACGTTGGGCAAAAACAACTATAATTTTAGTGCTTTTCGACAAAAAAGAGAGACATTGAAAGTCTCTTCACAATATTTGCAGTATTTTCATTGTTAACATTGAATATATGAATACATGTCTGGATGATGTTTAATGTGCCAATACCATACCTTAATGTATTCACTGTAAAAGAAAAAGTGTGTATCATCTTACTATAAAATAAAGTGGAGAAAACACAAATAGGACATTTTTTCCACACAGGTTTAATCAGCTATTTCCTGATATTCTTCAAAGCATTCTGATATTGACTGGTAATTGTGTTTGATACTTTCTTAGACTATTTCTGCCTCTGGCTGATGTGTATTTTCTTTCCAAACTCCACCTGAGCCTATGATTACACAGCATCCTATCTGTGGAAAACAGCAGTGCAGGGATAGGGAAGCAAACTATTGGGTTCCAAAAGAGCCCGCCTAGCTCAGTCGGTAGAGCATGAGTCTCTTAATCTCAAGGTTGTTGGTTGGACCCCCACATTGGGTGAAAAAAGCTATAATATTAGTGCTTTTTGTCAAAAAAGAGAGAAATTGAAAGTCTCTTCACAATGTTTGCAATATTTTCATTGTTAACATTCAATATGTGAATGCATGTCAGGATGATGTTTAATGGGGTAATACCATACCTTAATGGATTCACTGTAAAAGAAAAAGTGTGTATCATCTTACTATAAAATAAAGTGGAGAAAACACAAATAGGAAATTTTTTTTTCACACAGGTTTAATCAGCTATTTCCTGATATTCTTCAAAGCGTTCTAATATTGACTGGTAATTATGTTTGATACTTTCTTAGACTATTTCTGCCTCTGGCTGATGTGTATTTTCTTTCCAAACTCCACCTGAGCCTATGATTACACAGCATCCTATCTGTGGAAAACGGAAGTGCAGGGATAGGGAAGAAAACTATATGAATCAAAAGGAGTCCAGCTAGCTCAGTCGGTAGAGCATGAGACTCTTAATCGCAGGGTTGTCGGTTTGAGCCCCACTTTGGGCAAAAACAACTGTAATTTTAGTGCTTTTCGACAAAAAAGAGAGAAATTGAAAGTCTCTTCACAATATTTGCAGTATTTTCATTGTTAACATTCAATATATGAATACATGTCTGGATGATGTGTAATGGGGCAATACCATACCTTAATGTATTCACTGCAAAAGAAAAAGTATGTATCATCTTACTATAAAATAAAGTGGAGAGAACACAAATAAGACTTTTTTTTCACACAGGTTTAATCGGCTATTTCCTGATATTCTTCAATGCGTTCTGATATTGACTGGTAATTGTGTTTGATACTTTCTTAGACTATTTCTGCCTCTGGCTGATGTGTATTTTTTTTCCAAACTCCACCTGAGCCTATTACACAGCATCCTATCTGTGGAAAACGGAAGTGCAGGGATAGGGAAGAAAATTATATGAATCCAAAGGAGACCCGCTAGTTTAGGCTAGCTAAGTTGGTAGAGCATGAGACACTTAATGACAAGGTTGTGGGTTTGAGCCCCATGTTGGGCAAAAACAACTAGCATTTTAGTGCTTTTTGACAGAAAAGAGAGCAATTGAACGTCTCTTCACAATATTTGCAATATTTTCATTGTTAACATTGAATATATGAATGCATGTCTGGATGATGTTTAATGCGGTAATACCATACCTTAATGTATTCACTGTAAAAGAAAAGGTGTGTATCATCTTACTATAAAATAAAGTGGAGAAAACACAAATAGGACATTTTTTTCACACAGGTTTAATCGGCTATTTCCTGATATTCTTCAAAACGTTCTGATATTGACTGGTAATTATGTTTGATACTTTCTTAGACTATTTCTGCCTCTGGCTGATGTGTATTTTCTTTCCAAACTCCACCTGAGCCTATAATTACACAGCATCCTATCTGTGGAAAACGGCAGTGCAGGGATAGGGAAGAAAACTAGTTGGTTCCAAAAGAGCCCGGCTAGCTTAGTCGGTAGACCATGAGACTCTTAATCTCAGGGTCGTGGGTTCAAGCCCCACGTTGGGCGAAAACAACTAAAATTTGAGTGCTTTTTGACCAAAAAAATAGATATTGAAAGTCTCTTCACAATATTTGCAATATTTTCATTGTTAACATGCAATATATGAATGCATGTCTGGATGATGTGTAATGGGGCAATACCATACCTTAATATATTCACTGTAAAAGAAAAGGTATGTATCATCTTACTATAAAATAAAGTGGAGAAAACACAAATAAGACTTTTTTTTCACACAGGTTTAATCGGCTATTTCTTGATATTCTTCAATGCGTTCTGATATTGACTGGTAATTGTGTTTGATACTTTCTTAGACTATTTCTGCCTCTGGCTGATGTGTATTTTCTTTCCAAACTCCACCTGAGCCTATGATTACACAGCATCCTATCTGTGGAAAACAGCAGTGCAGGGATAGGGAAGCAAACTATTGGGTTCCAAAAGAGCCCGCCTAGCTCAGTCGGTAGAGCATGAGTCTCTTAATCTCAAGGTTGTTGGTTGGACCCCCACATTGGGTGAAAAAAGCTATAATATTAGTGCTTTTTGTCAAAAAATAGAGAAATTGAAAGTCTCTTCACAATGTTTGCAATATTTTCATTGTTAACATTCAATATGTGAATACATGTCAGGATGATGTTTAATGGGGTAATACCATACCTTAATGGATTCACTGTAAAAGAAAAAGTGTGTATCATCTTACTATAAAATAAAGTGGAGAAAACACAAATAGGAAAAAAAATTTTCACACAGGTTTAATCAGCTATTTCCTGATATTCTTCAAAGCGTTCTAATATTGACTGGTAATTATGTTTGATACTTTCTTAGACTATTTCTGCCTCTGGCTGATGTGTATTTTCTTTCCAAACTCCACCTGAGCCTATCATTACACAGCATCCTATCTGTGGAAAACGGAAGTGCAGGGATAGGGAAGAAAACTATACGAATCAAAAGGAGCCCAGCTAGCTCAGTCGGTAGAGCATGAGACTCTTAATCGCAGGGTTGTCGGTTTGAGCCCCACTTTGGGCAAAAACAACTGTAATTTTAGTGCTTTTCGACAAAAAAGAGAGAAATTGAAAGTCTCTTCACAATATTTGCAGTATTTTCATTGTTAACATTCAATATATGAATACATGTCTGGATGATGTGTAATGGGGCAATACCATACCTTAATGTATTCACTGCAAAAGAAAAAGTATGTATCATCTTACTATAAAATAAAGTGGAGAGAACACAAATAAGACTTTTTTTTCACACAGGTTTAATCGGCTATTTCCTGATATTCTTCAATGCGTTCTGATATTGACTGGTAATTGTGTTTGATACTTTCTTAGACTATTCTGCCTCTGGCTGATGTGCATTTTCTTTCCAAACTCCACCTGAGCCTGTGATTACACAGCATCCTATCTGTGGAAAACGGCAGTGCAGGGATAGGGAAGAAAACTATAAGCATCCAAAGGAGCCCGGCTAGCTCAGTCGGTAGAGCATGAAACTCTTAATCTCAGGGTTGTAGGTTTGAGCCCCACGTTGGGCAAAAACATCTATAATTTTAGTGCTTTTCGACAAAAAAGAGAGAAATTGAAAGTCTCTTCACAATATTTGCAGTATTTTCATTGTTAACATTCAATATATGAATACAAGTCTGGATGATGTTTAATGCGGCAATACCATATCTTAATGTATTCACTGTAAAAGAAAAAGTGTGTATCATCTTACTATAAAATAAAGTGGAAAAACACAAATAGGACATTTTTTCACACAGGTTTAATCGGCTATTTCATGATATTCTTCAAAGCGTTCTGATATTGACTGGTAATTGTGTTTGATACTTTCTTAGACTATTTCTGCCTCTGGCTGATGTGTATTTTTTTTCCAAACTCCACCTGAGCCTATTACACAGCATCCTATCTGTGGAAAACGGAAGTGCAGGGATAGGGAAGAAAATTATATGAATCCAAAAGAGACTTGCTAGTTTAGGCTAGCTATGTTGGTAGAGCATGAGACTCTTAATGTCAAGTTTGTGGGTTTGAGCCCCATGTTGGGCAAAAAACAACTAGAATTTTAGTGCTGTTTGACAGAAAAGAGAGCAATTGAACGTCTCTTCACAATATTTGCAATATTTTCATTGTTAACATTCAATATATGAATTCATGTCTGGATGATGTTTAATGCGGTAATACCATACCTTAATGTATTCACTGTAAAAGAAAAGGTGTGTATCATCTTACTATAAAATAAAGTGGAGAAAACACAAATAGGACATTTTTTTCACACAGGTTTAATCGGCTATTTCCTGATATTCTTCAAAACGTTCTGATATTGACTGGTAATTATGTTTGATACTTTCTTAGACTATTTCTGCCTCTGGCTGATGTGTATTTTCTTTCCAAACTCCACCTGAGCCTATGATTACACAGCATCCTATCTGTGGAAAATGGCAGTGCAGGGATAGGGAAGAAAACTATTGGGTTCCAAAAGAGCCCGTCTAGCTTAGTCGGTAGACCATGAGACTCTTAATCTCAGGGTCGTGGGTTCAAGCCCCACGTTGGGCAAAAACAACTAAAATGTAATGCTTTTTGACCAAAAAAATAGATATTGAAAGTCTCTTCACAATATTTGCAATATTTTCATTGTTAACATGCAATATATGAATGCATGTCTGGATGATGTGTAATGGGGCAATACCATACCTTAATGTATTCACTGTAAAAGAAAAAGTGTGTATCATCTTACCATAAAATAAAGTGGAGAAAACACAAATAGGACATTTTTTTCACACAGGTTTAATCGGCTATTTCCTGATATTCTTCAAAGCGTTCTGATATTGACTGGTAATTATGTTTGATACTTTCTTAGACTATTTCTGCCTCTGGCTGATGTGTATTTTCTTTCCAAACTCCACCTGAGCCTATGATTACACAGCATCCTATCTGTGGAAAACGGCAGTGCAGGGATAGGGAAGAAAACTATTTGGTTCTAAAAGAGCCTGCCTAGCTCAGTCGGTAGAGCATGAGACTCTTAATCTCAGGGTTGTAGGTTTGAGCCCCACGTTGGGCAAAAACAACTATAATCTTAGTGCTTTTCGACAAAAAAGAGAGAAATTGAAAGTCTCTTCACAATATTTGCAGTATTTTCATTGTTAACATTCAATATATGAATACAAGTCTGGATGATGTTTAATGCGGCAATACCATACCTTAATGTATTCACTGTAAAAGAAAAAGTGTGTATCATCTTACTATAAAATAAAGTGGAGAAAACACAAATAGGACATTTTTTCACACAGCTTTAATCGGCTATTTCATGATATTCTTCAAAGCGTTCTGATATTAACTGGTAATTGTGTTTGATACTTTCTTAGACTATTTCTGCCTCTGGCTGATGTGTATTTTTTTTCCAAACTCCACCTGAGCCTATTACACAGCATCCTATCTGTGGAAAACGGAAGTGCAGGGATAGGGAAGAAAATTATATGAATCCAAAGGAGACCCGCTAGTTTAGGCTAGCTAAATTGGTAGAGCATAAGACTCTTAACGTCAAGGTCGTGGGTTCGAGCCCCATGATGGGCAAAAACAACTAGCATTTTAGTGCTTTTTGACAGAAAAGAGAGCAATTGAACGTCTCTTCACAATATTTGCAATATTTTCATTGTGAACATTCAATATATGAATGCATGTCTGGATGATGTTTAATGCGGTAATACCATACCTTAATGTATTCACTGTAAAAGAAAAGGTGTGTATCATCTTACTATAAAATAAAGTGGAGAAAACACAAATAGGACATTTTTTTCACACAGGTTTAATCGGCTATTTCCTGATATTCTTCAAAGCGTTCTGATATTGACTGGTAATTATGTTTGATACTTTCTTAGACTATTTCTGCCTCTGGCTGATGTGTATTTTCTTTCCAAACTCCACCTGAGCCTATGATTACACAGCATCCTATCTGTGGAAAACGGCAGTGCAGGGATAGGGAAGAAAACTATTTGGTTCCAAAAGAGCCCGTCTAGCTCAGCCGGTAGAGCATGAGACTCTTAATCTCAGGGTTGTAGGTTTGAGCCCCACGTTGGGCAAAAACAACTATAATTTTAGTGCTTTTCGACAAAAAAGAGAGACATTGAAAGTCTCTTCACAATATTTGCAGTATTTTCATTGTTAACATTGAATATATGAATACATGTCTGGATGATGTTTAATGTGCCAATACCATACCTTAATGTATTCACTGTAAAAGAAAAAGTGTGTATCATCTTACTATAAAATAAAGTGGAGAAAACACAAATAGGACATTTTTTCCACACAGGTTTAATCAGCTATTTCCTGATATTCTTCAAAGCATTCTGATATTGACTGGTAATTGTGTTTGATACTTTCTTAGACTATTTCTGCCTCTGGCTGATGTGTATTTTCTTTCCAAACTCCACCTGAGCCTATGATTACACAGCATCCTATCTGTGGAAAACAGCAGTGCAGGGATAGGGAAGCAAACTATTGGGTTCCAAAAGAGCCCGCCTAGCTCAGTCGGTAGAGCATGAGTCTCTTAATCTCAAGGTTGTTGGTTGGACCCCCACATTGGGTGAAAAAAGCTATAATATTAGTGCTTTTTGTCAAAAAAGAGAGAGATTGAAAGTCTCTTCACAATGTTTGCAATATTTTCATTGTTAACATTCAATATGTGAATGCATGTCAGGATGATGTTTAATGGGGTAATACCATACCTTAATGGATTCACTGTAAAAGAAAAAGTGTGTATCATCTTACTATAAAATAAAGTGGAGAAAACACAAATAGGAAATTTTTTTTTCACACAGGTTTAATCAGCTATTTCCTGATATTCTTCAAAGCGTTCTAATATTGACTGGTAATTATGTTTGATACTTTCTTAGACTATTTCTGCCTCTGGCTGATGTGTATTTTCTTTCCAAACTCCACCTGAGCCTATGATTACACAGCATCCTATCTGTGGAAAACGGAAGTGCAGGGATAGGGAAGAAAACTATACGAATCAAAAGGAGTCCAGCTAGCTCAGTCGGTAGAGCATGAGACTCTTAATCGCAGGGTTGTCGGTTTGAGCCCCACTTTGGGCAAAAACAACTGTAATTTTAGTGCTTTTCGACAAAAAAGAGAGAAATTGAAAGTCTCTTCACAATATTTGCAGTATTTTCATTGTTAACATTCAATATATGAATACATGTCTGGATGATGTGTAATGGGGCAATACCATACCTTAATGTATTCACTGCAAAAGAAAAAGTATGTATCATCTTACTATAAAATAAAGTGGAGAGAACACAAATAAGACTTTTTTTTCACACAGGTTTAATCGGCTATTTCCTGATATTCTTCAATGCGTTCTGATATTGACTGGTAATTGTGTTTGATACTTTCTTAGACTATTTCTGCCTCTGGCTGATGTGTATTTTTTTTCCAAACTCCACCTGAGCCTATTACACAGCATCCTATCTGTGGAAAACGGAAGTGCAGGGATAGGGAAGAAAATTATATGAATCCAAAGGAGACCCGCTAGTTTAGGCTAGCTAAGTTGGTAGAGCATGAGACACTTAATGACAAGGTTGTGGGTTTGAGCCCCATGTTGGGCAAAAACAACTAGCATTTTAGTGCTTTTTGACAGAAAAGAGAGCAATTGAACGTCTCTTCACAATATTTGCAATATTTTCATTGTTAACATTGAATATATGAATGCATGTCTGGATGATGTTTAATGCGGTAATACCATACCTTAATGTATTCACTGTAAAAGAAAAGGTGTGTATCATCTTACTATAAAATAAAGTGGAGAAAACACAAATAGGACATTTTTTTCACACAGGTTTAATCGGCTATTTCCTGATATTCTTCAAAACGTTCTGATATTGACTGGTAATTATGTTTGATACTTTCTTAGACTATTTCTGCCTCTGGCTGATGTGTATTTTCTTTCCAAACTCCACCTGAGCCTATAATTACACAGCATCCTATCTGTGGAAAACGGCAGTGCAGGGATAGGGAAGAAAACTAGTTGGTTCCAAAAGAGCCCGGCTAGCTTAGTCGGTAGACCATGAGACTCTTAATCTCAGGGTCGTGGGTTCAAGCCCCACGTTGGGCGAAAACAACTAAAATTTGAGTGCTTTTTGACCAAAAAAATAGATATTGAAAGTCTCTTCACAATATTTGCAATATTTTCATTGTTAACATGCAATATATGAATGCATGTCTGGATGATGTGTAATGGGGCAATACCATACCTTAATGTATTCACTGTAAAAGAAAAGGTATGTATCATCTTACTATAAAATAAAGTGGAGAAAACACAAATAAGACTTTTTTTTCACACAGGTTTAATCGGCTATTTCTTGATATTCTTCAATGCGTTCTGATATTGACTGGTAATTGTGTTTGATACTTTCTTAGACTATTTCTGCCTCTGGCTGATGTGTATTTTCTTTCCAAACTCCACCTGAGCCTATGATTACACAGCATCCTATCTGTGGAAAACAGCAGTGCAGGGATAGGGAAGCAAACTATTGGGTTCCAAAAGAGCCCGCCTAGCTCAGTCGGTAGAGCATGAGTCTCTTAATCTCAAGGTTGTTGGTTGGACCCCCACATTGGGTGAAAAAAGCTATAATATTAGTGCTTTTTGTCAAAAAAGAGAGAAATTGAAAGTCTCTTCACAATGTTTGCAATATTTTCATTGTTAACATTCAATATGTGAATACATGTCAGGATGATGTTTAATGGGGTAATACCATACCTTAATGGATTCACTGTAAAAGAAAAAGTGTGTATCATCTTACTATAAAATAAAGTGGAGAAAACACAAATAGGAAAAAAAAATTTCACACAGGTTTAATCAGCTATTTCCTGATATTCTTCAAAGCGTTCTAATATTGACTGGTAATTATGTTTGATACTTTCTTAGACTATTTCTGCCTCTGGCTGATGTGTATTTTCTTTCCAAACTCCACCTGAGCCTATCATTACACAGCATCCTATCTGTGGAAAACGGAAGTGCAGGGATAGGGAAGAAAACTATACAAATCAAAAGGAGCCCAGCTAGCTCAGTCGGTAGAGCATGAGACTCTTAATCGCAGGGTTGTCGGTTTGAGCCCCACTTTGGGCAAAAACAACTGTAATTTTAGTGCTTTTCGACAAAAAAGAGAGAAATTGAAAGTCTCTTCACAATATTTGCAGTATTTTCATTGTTAACATTCAATATATGAATACATGTCTGGATGATGTGTAATGGGGCAATACCATACCTTAATGTATTCACTGCAAAAGAAAAAGTATGTATCATCTTACTATAAAATAAAGTGGAGAGAACACAAATAAGACTTTTTTTTCACACAGGTTTAATCGGCTATTTCCTGATATTCTTCAATGCGTTCTGATATTGACTGGTAATTGTGTTTGATACTTTCTTAGACTATTCTGCCTCTGGCTGATGTGCATTTTCTTTCCAAACTCCACCTGAGCCTGTGATTACACAGCATCCTATCTGTGGAAAACGGCAGTGCAGGGATAGGGAAGAAAACTATAAGCATCCAAAGGAGCCCGGCTAGCTCAGTCGGTAGAGCATGAAACTCTTAATCTCAGGGTTGTAGGTTTGAGCCCCACGTTGGGCAAAAACATCTATAATTTTAGTGCTTTTCGACAAAAAAGAGAGAAATTGAAAGTCTCTTCACAATATTTGCAGTATTTTCATTGTTAACATTCAATATATGAATACAAGTCTGGATGATGTTTAATGCGGCAATACCATATCTTAATGTATTCACTGTAAAAGAAAAAGTGTGTATCATCTTACTATAAAATAAAGTGGAAAAACACAAATAGGACATTTTTTCACACAGGTTTAATCGGCTATTTCATGATATTCTTCAAAGCGTTCTGATATTGACTGGTAATTGTGTTTGATACTTTCTTAGACTATTTCTGCCTCTGGCTGATGTGTATTTTTTTTCCAAACTCCACCTGAGCCTATTACACAGCATCCTATCTGTGGAAAACGGAAGTGCAGGGATAGGGAAGAAAATTATATGAATCCAAAAGAGACTTGCTAGTTTAGGCTAGCTATGTTGGTAGAGCATGAGACTCTTAATGTCAAGTTTGTGGGTTTGAGCCCCATGTTGGGCAAAAAACAACTAGAATTTTAGTGCTGTTTGACAGAAAAGAGAGCAATTGAACGTCTCTTCACAATATTTGCAATATTTTCATTGTTAACATTCAATATATGAATTCATGTCTGGATGATGTTTAATGCGGTAATACCATACCTTAATGTATTCACTGTAAAAGAAAAGGTGTGTATCATCTTACTATAAAATAAAGTGGAGAAAACACAAATAGGACATTTTTTTCACACAGGTTTAATCGGCTATTTCCTGATATTCTTCAAAACGTTCTGATATTGACTGGTAATTATGTTTGATACTTTCTTAGACTATTTCTGCCTCTGGCTGATGTGTATTTTCTTTCCAAACTCCACCTGAGCCTATGATTACACAGCATCCTATCTGTGGAAAACGGCAGTGCAGGGATAGGGAAGAAAACTATTGGGTTCCAAAAGAGCCCGTCTAGCTTAGTCGGTAGACCATGAGACTCTTAATCTCAGGGTCGTGGGTTCAAGCCCCACGTTGGGCGAAAACAACTAAAATGTAATGCTTTTTGACCAAAAAAATAGATATTGAAAGTCTCTTCACAATATTTGCAATATTTTCATTGTTAACATGCAATATATGAATGCATGTCTGGATGATGTGTAATGGGGCAATACCATACCTTAATGTATTCACTGTAAAAGAAAAAGTGTGTATCATCTTACTATAAAATAAAGTGGAAAAACACAAATAGGACATTTTTTCACACAGGTTTAGTCGGCTATTTCATGATATTCTTCAAAGCGTTCTGATATTGACTGGTAATTGTGTTTGATACTTTCTTAGACTATTTCTGCCTCTGGCCGATGTGTATTTTTTTTCCAAACTCCACCTGAGCCTATTACACAGCATCCTATCTGTGGAAAACGGAAGTGCAGGGACAGGGAAGAAAATTATATGAATCCAGATGAGACCGGCTAGTTCTGGCTAGCTAAGTTGGTAGAGCATGAGACTCTTAACGTCAAGGTCGTGGGTTCGAGCCCCATGTTGGGCAAAAACAACTAGCAATTTAGTGCTTTTTGACAGAAAAGAGAGCAATTGAACGTCTCTTCACAATATTTGCAATATTTTCATTGTGAACATTCAATATATGAATGCATGTCTGGATGATGTTTAATGTGGTAATACGATACCTTAATGTATTCACTGTAAAAGAAAAGGTGTGTATCATCTTACCATAAAATAAAGTGGAGAAAACACAAATAGGACATTTTTTTCACACAGGTTTAATCGGCTATTTCCTGATATTCTTCAAAGCGTTCTGATATTGACTGGTAATTATGTTTGATACTTTCTTAGACTATTTCTGCCTCTGGCTGATGTGTATTTTCTTTCCAAACTCCACCTGAGCCTATGATTACACAGCATCCTATCTGTGGAAAACGGCAGTGCAGGGATAGGGAAGAAAACTATTTGGTTCTAAAAGAGCCTGCCTAGCTCAGTCAGTAGAGCATGAGACTCTTAATCTCAGGGTTGTAGGTTTGAGCCCCACGTTGGGCAAAAACAACTATAATCTTAGTGCTTTTCGACAAAAAAGAGAGAAATTGAAAGTCTCTTCACAATATTTGCAGTATTTTCATTGTTAACATTCAATATATGAATACAAGTCTGGATGATGTTTAATGCGGCAATACCATACCTTAATGTATTCACTGTAAAAGAAAAAGTGTGTATCATCTTACTATAAAATAAAGTGGAGAAAACACAAATAGGACATTTTTTCACACAGCTTTAATCGGCTATTTCATGATATTCTTCAAAGCGTTCTGATATTGACTGGTAATTGTGTTTGATACTTTCTTAGACTATTTCTGCCTCTGGCTGATGTGTATTTTTTTTCCAAACTCCACCTGAGCCTATTACACAGCATCCTATCTGTGGAAAACGGAAGTGCAGGGATAGGGAAGAAAATTATATGAATCCAAAAGAGACTTGCTAGTTTAGGCTAGCTAAGTTGGTAGAGCATGAGACTCTTAATGTCAAGGTTGTGGGTTCGAGCCCCATGTTGGGCAAAAACAACTAGCATTTTAGTGCTTTTTGACAGAAAAGAGAGCAATTGAACGTCTCTTCACAATATTTGCAATATATTCATTGTTAACATTCAATATATGAATGCATGTCTGGATGATGTTTAATGCGGTAATACCATACCTTAATGTATTCACTGTAAAAGAAAAGGTGTGTATCATCTTACTATAAAATAAAGTGGAGAAAACACAAATAGGACATTTTTTTCACACAGGTTTAATCGGCTATTTCCTGATATTCTTCAAAGCGTTCTGATATTGACTGGTAATTATGTTTGATACTTTCTTAGACTATTTCTGCCTCTGGCTGATGTGTATTTTCTTTCCAAACTCCACCTTAGCCTATGATTACACAGCATCCTATCTGTGGAAAACGGCAGTGCAGGGATAGGGAAGAAAACTATTTGGTTCCAAAGGAGCCCGTCTAGCTCAGTCGGTAGAGCATGAGACGCTTAATCTCAGGGATGTAGGTTTGAGCCCCACGTTGGGCAAAAACAACTATAATTTTAGTGCTTTTCGACAAAAAAGAGAGAAATTGAAAGTCTCTTCACAATATTTGCAGTATTTTCATTGTTAACATTCAATATATGAATACAAGTCTGGATGATGTTTAATGCGGCAATACCATACCTTAATGTATTCACTGTAAAAGAAAAAGTGTGTATCATCTTACTATAAAATAAAGTGGAGAAAACACAAATAGGACATTTTTTCACACAGGTTTAATCGGCTATTTCATGATATTCTTCAAAGCGTTCTGATATTGACTGGTAATTGTGTTTGATACTTTCTTAGACTATTTCTGCCTCTGGCTGATGTGTATTTTTTTTCCAAACTCCACCTGAGCCTATTACACAGCATCCTATCTGTGGAAAACGGAAGTGCAGGGATAGGGAAGAAAAGTATATGAATCCAAAGGAGACCCGCAAGTTTAGGCTAGCTAAGTTGGTAGAGCATAAGACTCTTAACGTCAAGGTCGTGGGTTCGAGCCCCATGTTGGGCAAAAACAACTAGCATTTTAGTGCTTTTTGACAGAAAAGAGAGCAATTGAACGTCTCTTCACAATATTTGCAATATATTCATTGTTAACATTCAATATATGAATGCATGTCTGGATGATGTTTAATGCGGTAATACCATACCTTAATGTATTCACTGTAAAAGAAAAGGTGTGTATCATCTTACTATAAAATAAAGTGGAGAAAACACAAATAGGACATTTTTTTCACACAGGTTTAATCGGCTATTTCCTGATATTCTTCAAAGCGTTCTGATATTGACTGGTAATTATGTTTGATACTTTCTTAGACTATTTCTGCCTCTGGCTGATGTGTATTTTCTTTCCAAACTCCACCTTAGCCTATGATTACACAGCATCCTATCTGTGGAAAACGGCAGTGCAGGGATAGGGAAGAAAACTATTTGGTTCCAAAGGAGCCCGTCTAGCTCAGTCGGTAGAGCATGAGACGCTTAATCTCAGGGATGTAGGTTTGAGCCCCACGTTGGGCAAAAACAACTATAATTTTAGTGCTTTTTGACAGAAAAGAGAGCAATTGAACGTCTCTTCACAATATTTGCAATATTTTCATTGTGAACATTCAATATATGAATGCATGTCTGGATGATGTTTAATGCGGTAATACCATACCTTAATGTATTCACTGTAAAAGAAAAGGTGTGTATCATCTTACTATAAAATAAAGTGGAGAAAACACAAATAGGACATTTTTTTCACACAGGTTTAATTGGCTATTTCCTGATATTCTTCAAAGCGTTCTGATATTGACTGGTAATTATGTTTGATACTTTCTTAGACTATTTCTGCCTCTGGCTGATGTGTATTTTCTTTCCAAACTCCACCTGAGCCTATGATTACACAGCATCCTATCTGTGGAAAACGGCAGTGCAGGGATAGGGAAGAAAACTATTTGGTTCCAAAAGAGCCCGTCTAGCTCAGTCGGTAGAGCATGAGACTCTTAATCTCAGGGTTGTAGGTTTGAGCCCCACGTTGGGCAAAAACAACTATAATTTTAGTGCTTTTCGACAAAAAAGAGAGACATTGAAAGTCTCTTCACAATATTTGCAGTATTTTCATTGTTAACATTGAATATATGAATACATGTCTGGATGATGTTTAATATGCCAATACCATACCTTAATGTATTCAGTGTAAAAGAAAAAGTGTGTATCATCTTACTATAAAATAAAGTGGAGAAAACACAAATAGGACATTTTTTCCACACAGGTTTAATCAGCTATTTCCTGATATTCTTCAAAGCATTCTGATATTGACTGGTAATTGTGTTTGATACTTTCTTAGACTATTTCTGCCTCTGGCTGATGTGTATTTTCTTTCCAAACTCCACCTGAGCCTATGATTACACAGCATCCTATCTGTGGAAAACAGCAGTGCAGGGATAGGGAAGCAAACTATTCGGTTCCAAAAGAGCCCGCCTAGCTCAGTCGGTAGAGCATGAGTCTCTTAATCTCAAGGTTGTTGGTTGGACCCCCACATTGGGTGAAAAAAGCTATAATATTAGTGCTTTTTGTCAAAAAAGAGAGAAATTGAAAGTCTCTTCACAATGTTTGCAATATTTTCATTGTTAACATTCAATATGTGAATGCATGTCAGGATGATGTTTAATGGGGTAATACCATACCTTAATGGAGTCACTGTAAAAGAAAAAGTGTGCATCATCTTACTATAAAATAAAGTGGAGAAAACACAAATAGGAAATTTTTTTTTCACACAGGTTTAATCAGCTATTTCCTGATATTCTTCAAAGCGTTCTAATATTGACTGGTAATTATGTTTGATACTTTCTTAGACTATTTCTGCCTCTGGCTGATGTGTATTTTCTTTCCAAACTCCACCTGAGCCTATGATTACACAGCATCCTATCTGTGGAAAACGGAAGTGCAGGGATAGGGAAGAAAACTATACGAAACAAAAGGAGCCCAGCTAGCTCAGTCGGTAGAGCATGAGACTCTTAATCGCAGGGTTGTCGGTTTGAGCCCCACTTTGGGCAAAAACAACTGTAATTTTAGTGCTTTTCGACAAAAAAGAGAGAAATTGAAAGTCTCTTCACAATATTTGCAGTATTTTCATTGTTAACATTCAATATATGAATACATGTCTGGATGATGTGTAATGGGGCAATACCATACCTTAATGTATTCACTGCAAAAGAAAAAGTATGTATCATCTTACTATAAAATAAAGTGGAGAAAACACAAATAGGACATTTTTTTCACACAGGTTTAATCGGCTATTTCCTGATATTCTTCAAAGCGTTCTGATATTGACTGGTAATTATGTTTGATACTTTCTTAGACTATTTCTGCCTCTGGCTGATGTGTATTTTCTTTCCAAACTCCACCTGAGCCTATGATTACACAGCATCCTATCTGTGGAAAACGGCAGTGCAGGGATAGGGAAGAAATCTATTTGGTTCCAAAAGAGCCCGTCTAGCTCAGTCGGTAGAGCATGAGACTCTTAATCTCAGGGTTGCAGGTTTGAGCCCCACGTTGGGCAAAAACAACTATAATTTTAGTGCTTTTCGACAAAAAAGAGAGACATTGAACGTCTCTTCACAATATTTGCAGTATTTTCATTGTTAACATTGAATATATGAATACATGTCTGGATGATGTTTAATGTGCCAATACCATACCTTAATGTATTCACTGTAAAAGAAAAAGTGTGTATCATCTTACTATAAAATAAAGTGGAGAAAACACAAATAGGACATTTTTTCCACACAGGTTTAATCAGCTATTTCCTGATATTCTTCAAAGCATTCTGATATTGACTGGTAATTGTGTTTGATACTTTCTTAGACTATTTCTGCCTCTGGCTGATGTGTATTTTCTTTCCAAACTCCACCTGAGCCTATGATTACACAGCATCCTATCTGTGGAAAACAGCAGTGCAGGGATAGGGAAGCAAACTATTGGGTTCAATAAGAGCCCGCCTAGCTCAGTCGGTAGAGCATGAGTTTCTTAATCTCAAGCAAGGTTGTTGGTTGGACCCCCACATTGGGTGAAAAAAGCTATAATATTAGTGCTTTTTGTCAAAAAAGAGAGAAATTGAAAGTCTCTTCACAATGTTTGCAATATTTTCATTGTTAACATTCAATATGTGAATGCATGTCAGGATGATGTTTAATGGGGTAATACCATACCTTAATGGATTCACTGTAAAAGAAAAAGTGTGTATCATCTTACTATAAAATAAAGTGGAGAAAACACAAATAGGAAATTTTTTTTTCACACAGGTTTAATCAGCTATTTCCTGATATTCTTCAAAGCGTTCTAATATTGACTGGTAATTATGTTTGATACTTTCTTAGACTATTTCTGCCTCTGGCTGATGTGTATTTTCTTTCCAAACTCCACCTGAGCCTATGATTACACAGCATCCTATCTGTGGAAAACGGAAGTGCAGGGATAGGGAAGAAAACTATACGAATCAAAAGGAGCCCAGCTAGCTCAGTCGGTAGAGCATGA
This sequence comes from Ambystoma mexicanum, assembly GCF_040938575.1. NCBI lineage: Eukaryota > Metazoa > Chordata > Amphibia > Caudata > Ambystomatidae > Ambystoma > Ambystoma mexicanum. The sequence goes on along the minus strand of NC_090928.1, from coordinate 526,190,064 downwards.
GACTCTTAATCGCAGGGTTGTCGGTTTGAGCCCCACTTTGGGCAAAAACTACTGTAATTTTAGTGCTTTTCGACAAAAAAGAGAGAAATTGAAAGTCTCTTCACAATATTTGCAGTATTTTCATTGTTAACATTCAATATATGAATACATGTCTGGATGATGTGTAATGGGGCAATACCATACCTTAATGTATTCACTGCAAAAGAAAAAGTATGTATCATCTTACTATAAAATAAAGTGGAGAGAACACAAATAAGACTTTTTTTTCACACAGGTTTAATCGGCTATTTCCTGATATTCTTCAATGCGTTCTGATATTGACTGGTAATTGTGTTTGATACTTTCTTAGACTATTTCTGCCTCTGGCTGATGTGTATTTTTTTTCCAAACTCCACCTGAGCCTATTACACAGCATCCTATCTGTGGAAAACGGAAGTGCAGGGATAGGGAAGAAAATTATATGAATCCAAAAGAGACTTGCTAGTTTAGGCTAGCTAAGTTGGTAGAGCATGCGACACTTAATGACAAGGTTGTGGGTTCGAGCCCCATGTTGGGCAAAAACAACTAGCATTTTAGTGCTTTTTGACAGAAAAGAGAGCAATTGAACGTCTCTTCACAATATTTGCAATATTTTCATTGTTAACATTGAATATATGAATGCATGTCTGGATGATGTTTAATGCGGTAATACCATACCTTAATGTATTCACTGTAAAAGAAAAGGTGTGTATCATCTTACTATAAAATAAAGTGGAGAAAACACAAATAGGACATTTTTTTCACACAGGTTTAATCGGCTATTTCCTGATATTCTTCAAAACGTTCTGATATTGACTGGTAATTATGTTTGATACTTTCTTAGACTATTTCTGCCTCTGGCTGATGTGTATTTTCTTTCCAAACTCCACCTGAGCCTATAATTACACAGCATCCTATCTGTGGAAAACGGCAGTGCAGGGATAGGGAAGAAAACTAGTTGGTTCCAAAAGAGCCCGTCTAGCTTAGTCGGTAGACCATGAGACTCTTAATCTCAGGGTTGTGGGTTCAAGCCCCACGTTGGTCGAAAACAACTAAAATTTGAGTGCTTTTTGACCAAAAAAATAGATATTGAAAGTCTCTTCACAATATTTGCAATATTTTCAGTGTTAACATGCAATATATGAATGCATGTCTGGATGATGTGTAATGGGGCAATACCATACCTTAATGTATTCACTGTAAAAGAAAAGGTATGTATCATCTTACTATAAAATAAAGTGGAGAAAACACAAATAAGACTTTTTTTTCACACAGGTTTAATCGGCTATTTCTTGATATTCTTCAATGCGTTCTGATATTGACTGGTAATTGTGTTTGATACTTTCTTAGACTATTTCTGCCTCTGGCTGATGTGTATTTTCTTTCCAAACTCCACCTGAGCCTATGATTACACAGCATCCTATCTGTGGAAAACAGCAGTGCAGGGATAGGGAAGCAAACTATTGGGTTCCAAAAGAGCCCGCCTAGCTCAGTCGGTAGAGCATGAGTCTCTTAATCTCAAGGTTGTTGGTTGGACCCCCAAATTGGGTGAAAAAAGCTATAATATTAGTGCTTTTTGTCAAAAAAGAGAGAAATTGAAAGTCTCTTCACAATGTTTGCAATATTTTCATTGTTAACATTCAATATGTGAATGCATGTCAGGATGATGTTTAATGGGGTAATACCATACCTTAATGGATTCACTGTAAAAGAAAAAGTGTGTATCATCTTACTATAAAATAAAGTGGAGAAAACACAAATAGGAAATGTTTTTTTCACACAGGTTTAATCAGCTATTTCCTGATATTCTTCAAAGCGTTCTAATATTGACTGGTAATTATGTTTGATACTTTCTTAGACTATTTCTGCCTCTGGCTGATGTGTATTTTCTTTCCAAACTCCACCTGAGCCTATGATTACACAGCATCCTATCTGTGGAAAACGGAAGTGCAGGGATAGGGAAGAAAACTATACGAATCAAAAGGAGCCCAGCTAGCTCAGTCGGTAGAGCATGAGACTCTTAATCGCAGGGTTGTCGGTTTGAGCCCCACTTTGGGCAAAAACAACTGTAATTTTAGTGCTTTTCGACAAAAAAGAGAGAAATTGAAAGTCTCTTCACAATATTTGCAGTATTTTCATTGTTAACATTCAATATATGAATACATGTCTGGATGATGTGTAATGGGGCAATACCATACCTTAATGTATTCACTGCAAAAGAAAAAGTATGTATCATCTTACTATAAAATAAAGTGGAGAGAACACAAATAAGACTTTTTTTTCACACAGGTTTAATCGGCTATTTCCTGATATTCTTCAATGCGTTCTGATATTGACTGGTAATTGTGTTTGATACTTTCTTAGACTATTCTGCCTCTGGCTGATGTGCATTTTCTTTCCAAACTCCACCTGAGCCTATGATTACACAGCATCCTATCTGTGGAAAACGGCAGTGCAGGGATAGGGAAGAAAACTATAAGCAGCCAAAGGAGCCCGGCTAGCTCAGTCGGTAGAGCATGAAACTCTTAATCTCAGGGTTGTAGGTTTGAGCCCCACGTTGGGCAAAAACATCTATAATTTTAGTGCTTTTCGACAAAAAAGAGAGAAATTGAAAGTCTCTTCACAATATTTGCAGTATTTTCATTGTTAACATTCAATATATGAATACAAGTCTGGATGATGTTTAATGCGGCAATACCATATCTTAATGTATTCACTGTAAAAGAAAAAGTGTGTATCATCTTACTATAAAATAAAGTGGAAAAACACAAATAGGACATGTTTTCACACAGGTTTAATCGGCTATTTCATGATATTCTTCAAAGCGTTCTGATATTGACTGGTAATTGTGTTTGATACTTTCTTAGACTATTTCTGCCTCTGGCTGATGTGTATTTTTTTTCCAAACTCCACCTGAGCCTATTACACAGCATCCTATCTGTGGAAAACGGAAGTGCAGGGATAGGGAAGAAAATTATATGAATCCAAAAGAGACTTGCTAGTTTAGGCTAGCTATGTTGGTAGAGCATGAGACTCTTAATGTCAAGTTTGTGGGTTTGAGCCCCATGTTGGGCAAAAACAACTAGAATTTTAGTGCTTTTTGACAGAAAAGAGAGCAATTGAACGTCTCTTCACAATATTTGCAATATTTTCATTGTTAACGTTCAATATATGAATTCATGTCTGGATGATGTTTAATGCGGTAATACCATACCTTAATGTATTCACTGTAAAAGAAAAGGTGTGTATCATCTTACTATAAAATAAAGTGGAGAAAACACAAATAGGACATTTTTTTCACACAGGTTTAATCGGCTATTTCCTGATATTCTTCAAAGCGTTCTGATATTGACTGGTAATTATGTTTGATACTTTCTTAGACTATTTCTGCCTCTGGCTGATGTGTATTTTCTTTCCAAACTCCACCTGAGCCTATGATTACACAGCATCCTATCTGTGGAAAACGGAAGTGCAGGGATAGGGAAGAAAACTATACGAAACAAAAGGAGCCCAGCTAGCTCAGTCGGTAGAGCATGAGACTCTTAATCGCAGGGTTGTCGGTTTGAGCCCCACTTTGGGCAAAAACAACTGTAATTTTAGTGCTTTTCGACAAAAAAGAGAGAAATTGAAAGTCTCTTCACAATATTTGCAGTATTTTCATTGTTAACATTCAATATATGAATACATGTCTGGATGATGTGTAATGGGGCAATACCATACCTTAATGTATTCACTGCAAAAGAAAAAGTATGTATCATCTTACTATAAAATAAAGTGGAGAAAACACAAATAGGACATTTTTTTCACACAGGTTTAATCGGCTATTTCCTGATATTCTTCAAAGCGTTCTGATATTGACTGGTAATTATGTTTGATACTTTCTTAGACTATTTCTGCCTCTGGCTGATGTGTATTTTCTTTCCAAACTCCACCTGAGCCTATGATTACACAGCATCCTATCTGTGGAAAACGGCAGTGCAGGGATAGGGAAGAAATCTATTTGGTTCCAAAAGAGCCCGTCTAGCTCAGTCGGTAGAGCATGAGACTCTTAATCTCAGGGTTGCAGGTTTGAGCCCCACGTTGGGCAAAAACAACTATAATTTTAGTGCTTTTCGACAAAAAAGAGAGACATTGAACGTCTCTTCACAATATTTGCAGTATTTTCATTGTTAACATTGAATATATGAATACATGTCTGGATGATGTTTAATGTGCCAATACCATACCTTAATGTATTCACTGTAAAAGAAAAAGTGTGTATCATCTTACTATAAAATAAAGTGGAGAAAACACAAATAGGACATTTTTTCCACACAGGTTTAATCAGCTATTTCCTGATATTCTTCAAAGCATTCTGATATTGACTGGTAATTGTGTTTGATACTTTCTTAGACTATTTCTGCCTCTGGCTGATGTGTATTTTCTTTCCAAACTCCACCTGAGCCTATGATTACACAGCATCCTATCTGTGGAAAACAGCAGTGCAGGGATAGGGAAGCAAACTATTGGGTTCAATAAGAGCCCGCCTAGCTCAGTCGGTAGAGCATGAGTTTCTTAATCTCAAGCAAGGTTGTTGGTTGGACCCCCACATTGGGTGAAAAAAGCTATAATATTAGTGCTTTTTGTCAAAAAAGAGAGAAATTGAAAGTCTCTTCACAATGTTTGCAATATTTTCATTGTTAACATTCAATATGTGAATGCATGTCAGGATGATGTTTAATGGGGTAATACCATACCTTAATGGATTCACTGTAAAAGAAAAAGTGTGTATCATCTTACTATAAAATAAAGTGGAGAAAACACAAATAGGAAATTTTTTTTTCACACAGGTTTAATCAGCTATTTCCTGATATTCTTCAAAGCGTTCTAATATTGACTGGTAATTATGTTTGATACTTTCTTAGAGTATTTCTGCCTCTGGCTGATGTGTATTTTCTTTCCAAACTCCACCTGAGCCTATGATTACACAGCATCCTATCTGTGGAAAACGGAAGTGCAGGGATAGGGAAGAAAACTATACGAATCAAAAGGAGCCCAGCTAGCTCAGTCGGTAGAGCATGAGACTCTTAATCGCAGGGTTGTCGGTTTGAGCCCCACTTTGGGCAAAAACTACTGTAATTTTAGTGCTTTTCGACAAAAAAGAGAGAAATTGAAAGTCTCTTCACAATATTTGCAGTATTTTCATTGTTAACATTCAATATATGAATACATGTCTGGATGATGTGTAATGGGGCAATACCATACCTTAATGTATTCACTGCAAAAGAAAAAGTATGTATCATCTTACTATAAAATAAAGTGGAGAGAACACAAATAAGACTTTTTTTTCACACAGGTTTAATCGGCTATTTCCTGATATTCTTCAATGCGTTCTGATATTGACTGGTAATTGTGTTTGATACTTTCTTAGACTATTTCTGCCTCTGGCTGATGTGTATTTTTTTTCCAAACTCCACCTGAGCCTATTACACAGCATCCTATCTGTGGAAAACGGAAGTGCAGGGATAGGGAAGAAAATTATATGAATCCAAAAGAGACTTGCTAGTTTAGGCTAGCTAAGTTGGTAGAGCATGCGACACTTAATGACAAGGTTGTGGGTTCGAGCCCCATGTTGGGCAAAAACAACTAGCATTTTAGTGCTTTTTGACAGAAAAGAGAGCAATTGAACGTCTCTTCACAATATTTGCAATATTTTCATTGTTAACATTGAATATATGAATGCATGTCTGGATGATGTTTAATGCGGTAATACCATACCTTAATGTATTCACTGTAAAAGAAAAGGTGTGTATCATCTTACTATAAAATAAAGTGGAGAAAACACAAATAGGACATTTTTTTCACACAGGTTTAATCGGCTATTTCCTGATATTCTTCAAAACGTTCTGATATTGACTGGTAATTATGTTTGATACTTTCTTAGACTATTTCTGCCTCTGGCTGATGTGTATTTTCTTTCCAAACTCCACCTGAGCCTATAATTACACAGCATCCTATCTGTGGAAAACGGCAGTGCAGGGATAGGGAAGAAAACTAGTTGGTTCCAAAAGAGCCCGTCTAGCTTAGTCGGTAGACCATGAGACTCTTAATCTCAGGGTTGTGGGTTCAAGCCCCACGTTGGTCGAAAACAACTAAAATTTGAGTGCTTTTTGACCAAAAAAATAGATATTGAAAGTCTCTTCACAATATTTGCAATATTTTCAGTGTTAACATGCAATATATGAATGCATGTCTGGATGATGTGTAATGGGGCAATACCATACCTTAATGTATTCACTGTAAAAGAAAAGGTATGTATCATCTTACTATAAAATAAAGTGGAGAAAACACAAATAAGACTTTTTTTTCACACAGGTTTAATCGGCTATTTCTTGATATTCTTCAATGCGTTCTGATATTGACTGGTAATTGTGTTTGATACTTTCTTAGACTATTTCTGCCTCTGGCTGATGTGTATTTTCTTTCCAAACTCCACCTGAGCCTATGATTACACAGCATCCTATCTGTGGAAAACAGCAGTGCAGGGATAGGGAAGCAAACTATTGGGTTCCAAAAGAGCCTGCCTAGCTCAGTCGGTAGAGCATGAGTCTCTTAATCTCAAGGTTGTTGGTTGGACCCCCAAATTGGGTGAAAAAAGCTATAATATTAGTGCTTTTTGTCAAAAAAGAGAGAAATTGAAAGTCTCTTCACAATGTTTGCAATATTTTCATTGTTAACATTCAATATGTGAATGCATGTCAGGATGATGTTTAATGGGGTAATACCATACCTTAATGGATTCACTGTAAAAGAAAAAGTGTGTATCATCTTACTATAAAATAAAGTGGAGAAAACACAAATAGGAAATGTTTTTTTCACACAGGTTTAATCAGCTATTTCCTGATATTCTTCAAAGCGTTCTAATATTGACTGGTAATTATGTTTGATACTTTCTTAGACTATTTCTGCCTCTGGCTGATGTGTATTTTCTTTCCAAACTCCACCTGAGCCTATGATTACACAGCATCCTATCTGTGGAAAACGGAAGTGCAGGGATAGGGAAGAAAACTATACGAATCAAAAGGAGCCCAGCTAGCTCAGTCGGTAGAGCATGAGACTCTTAATCGCAGGGTTGTCGGTTTGAGCCCCACTTTGGGCAAAAACAACTGTAATTTTAGTGCTTTTCGACAAAAAAGAGAGAAATTGAAAGTCTCTTCACAATATTTGCAGTATTTTCATTGTTAACATTCAATATATGAATACATGTCTGGATGATGTGTAATGGGGCAATACCATACCTTAATGTATTCACTGCAAAAGAAAAAGTATGTATCATCTTACTATAAAATAAAGTGGAGAGAACACAAATAAGACTTTTTTTTCACACAGGTTTAATCGGCTATTTCCTGATATTCTTCAATGCGTTCTGATATTGACTGGTAATTGTGTTTGATACTTTCTTAGACTATTCTGCCTCTGGCTGATGTGCATTTTCTTTCCAAACTCCACCTGAGCCTATGATTACACAGCATCCTATCTGTGGAAAACGGCAGTGCAGGGATAGGGAAGAAAACTATAAGCAGCCAAAGGAGCCCGGCTAGCTCAGTCGGTAGAGCATGAAACTCTTAATCTCAGGGTTGTAGGTTTGAGCCCCACGTTGGGCAAAAACATCTATAATTTTAGTGCTTTTCGACAAAAAAGAGAGAAATTGAAAGTCTCTTCACAATATTTGCAGTATTTTCATTGTTAACATTCAATATATGAATACAAGTCTGGATGATGTTTAATGCGGCAATACCATATCTTAATGTATTCACTGTAAAAGAAAAAGTGTGTATCATCTTACTATAAAATAAAGTGGAAAAACACAAATAGGACATGTTTTCACACAGGTTTAATCGGCTATTTCATGATATTCTTCAAAGCGTTCTGATATTGACTGGTAATTGTGTTTGATACTTTCTTAGACTATTTCTGCCTCTGGCTGATGTGTATTTTTTTTCCAAACTCCACCTGAGCCTATTACACAGCATCCTATCTGTGGAAAACGGAAGTGCAGGGATAGGGAAGAAAATTATATGAATCCAAAAGAGACTTGCTAGTTTAGGCTAGCTATGTTGGTAGAGCATGAGACTCTTAATGTCAAGTTTGTGGGTTTGAGCCCCATGTTGGGCAAAAACAACTAGAATTTTAGTGCTTTTTGACAGAAAAGAGAGCAATTGAACGTCTCTTCACAATATTTGCAATATTTTCATTGTTAACGTTCAATATATGAATTCATGTCTGGATGATGTTTAATGCGGTAATACCATACCTTAATGTATTCACTGTAAAAGAAAAGGTGTGTATCATCTTACTATAAAATAAAGTGGAGAAAACACAAATAGGACATTTTTTTCACACAGGTTTAATCGGCTATTTCCTGATATTCTTCAAAGCGTTCTGATATTGACTGGTAATTATGTTTGATACTTTCTTAGACTATTTCTGCCTCTGGCTGATGTGTATTTTCTTTCCAAACTCCACCTGAGCCTATGATTACACAGCATCCTATCTGTGGAAAACGGAAGTGCAGGGATAGGGAAGAAAACTATACGAATCAAAAGGAGCCCAGCTAGCTCAGTCGGTAGAGCATGAGACTCTTAATCGCAGAGTTGTCGGTTTGAGCCCCACGTTGGGCAAAAACAACTGTAATTTTAGTGCTTTTCGACAAAAAAGAGAGAAATTGAAAGTCTCTTCACAATATTTGCAGTATTTTCATTGTTAACATTCAATATATGAATACATGTCTGGATGATGTGTAATGGGGCAATACCATACCATAATGTATTCACTGCAAAAGAAAAAGTATGTATCATCTTACTATAAAATAAAGTGGAGAGAACACAAATAAGACTTTTTTTTCACACAGGTTTAATCGGCTATTTCCTGATATTCTTCAATGTGTTCTGATATTGACTGGTAATTGTGTTTGATACTTTCTTAGACTATTTCTGCCTCTGGCTGGTGTGCATTTTCTTTCCAAACTCCACCTGAGCCTATGATTACACAGCATCCTATCTGTGGAAAACGGCAGTGCAGGGATAGGGAAGAAAACTAGAGGCATCCAAAGGAGCCTGGCTAGCTCTGTCGGTAGAGCATGAAACTCTTAATCTCAGGGTTGTAGGTTTGAGCCCCAAGTTGGGCAAAAACATCTATAATTTTAGTGCTTTTCGACAAAAAAGAGAGAAATTGAAAGTCTCTTCACAATATTTGCAGTATTTTCATTGTTAACATTCAATATATGAATACAAGTCTGGATGGTGTTTAATGTGGCAATACCATACCTTAATGTATTCACTGTAAAAGAAAAAGTGTGTATCATCTTACTATAAAATAAAGTGGAAAAACACAAATAGGACATTTTTTCACACAGGTTTAATCGGCTATTTCATGATATTCTTCAAAGCGTTCTGATATTGACTGGTAATTGTGTTTGATACTTTCTTAGACTATTTCTGCCTCTGGCCGATGTGTATTTTTTTTCCAAACTCCACCTGAGCCTATTACACAGCATCCTATCTGTGGAAAACGGAAGTGCAGGGACAGGGAAGAAAATTATATGAATCCAGATGAGACCGGCTAGTTTAGGCTAGCTAAGTTGGTAGAGCATGAGACTCTTAACGTCAAGGTCGTGGGTTCCAGCCCCATGTTGGGCAAAAACAACTAGCATTTTAGTGTTTTTTGACAGAAAAGAGAGCAATTGAACGTCTCTTCACAATATTTGCAATATTTTCATTGTGAACATTCAATATATGAATGCATGTCTGGATGATGTTTAATGTGGTAATACCATACCTTAATGTATTCACTGTAAAAGAAAAGGTGTGTATCATCTTACCATAAAATAAAGTGGAGAAAACACAAATAGGACATTTTTTTCACACAGGTTTAATCGGCTATTTCCTGATATTCTTCAAAGCGTTCTGATATTGACTGGTAATTATGTTTGATACTTTCTTAGACTATTTCTGCCTCTGGCTGATGTGTATTTTCTTTCCAAACTCCACCTGAGCCTATGATTACACAGCATCCTATCTGTGGAAAACGGCAGTGCAGGGATAGGGAAGAAAACTATTTGGTTCTAAAAGAGCCTGCCTAGCTCAGTCGGTAGAGCATGAGACTCTTAATCTCAGGGTTGTAGGTTTGAGCCCCACGTTGGGCAAAAACAACTATAATTTTAGTGCTTTTCGACAAAAAAGAGAGAAATTGAAAGTCTCTTCACAATATTTGCAGTATTTTCATTGTTAACATTCAATATATGAATACAAGTCTGGATGATGTTTAATGCGGCAATACCATACCTTAATGTATTCACTGTAAAAGAAAAAGTGTGTATCATCTTACTATAAAATAAAGTGGAGAAAACACAAATAGGACATTTTTTCACACAGCTTTAATCGGCTATTTCATGATATTCTTCAAAGCGTTCTGATATTGACTGGTAATTGTGTTTGATACTTTCTTAGACTATTTCTGCCTCTGGCTGATGTGTATTTTTTTTCCAAACTCCACCTGAGCCTATTACACAGCATCCTATCTGTGGAAAACGGAAGTGCAGGGATAGGGAAGAAAATTATATGAATCCAAAAGAGACTTGCTAGTTTAGGCTAGCTAAGTTGGTAGAGCATGAGACTCTTAATGTCAAGGTTGTGGGTTCGAGCCCCATGTTGGGCAAAAACAACTAGCATTTTAGTGCTTTTTGACAGAAAAGAGAGCAATTGAACGTCTCTTCACAATATTTGCAATATTTTCATTGTGAACATTCAATATATGAATGCATGTCTGGATGATGTTTAATGCGGTAATACCATACCTTAATGTATTCACTGTAAAAGAAAAGGTGTGTATCATCTTACTATAAAATAAAGTGGAGAAAACACAAATAGGACATTTTTTTCACACAGGTTTAATCGGCTATTTCCTGATATTCTTCAAAGCGTTCTGATATTGACTGGTAATTATGTTTGATACTTTCTTAGACTATTTCTGCCTCTGGCTGATGTGTATTTTCTTTCCAAACTCCACCTGAGCCTATGATTACACAGCATCCTATCTGTGGAAAACGGCAGTGCAGGGATAGGGAAGAAAACTATTTGGTTCTAAAAGAGCCTGCCTAGCTCAGTCGGTAGAGCATGAGACTCTTAATCTCAGGGTTGTAGGTTTGAGCCCCACGTTGGGCAAAAACAACTATAATTTTAATGCTTTTCGACAAAAAAGAGAGAAATTGAAAGTCTCTTCACAATATTTGCAGTATTTTCATTGTTAACATTCAATATATGAATACAAGTCTGGATGATGTTTAATGCGGCAATACCATACCTTAATGTATTCACTGTAAAAGAAAAAGTGTGTATCATCTTACTATAAAATAAAGTGGAGAAAACACAAATAGGACATTTTTTCACATAGCTTTAATCGGCTATTTCATGATATTCTTCAAAGCGTTCTGATATTGACTGGTAATTATGTTTGATACTTTCTTAGACTATTTCTGCCTCTGGCTGATGTGTATTTTCTTTCCAAACTCCACCTTAGCCTATGATTACACAGCATCCTATCTGTGGAAAACGGCAGTGCAGGGATAGGGAAGAAAACTATTTGGTTCCAAAGGAGCCCGTCTAGCTCAGTCGGTAGAGCATGAGTAGCTTAATCTCAGGGATGTAGGTTTGAGCCCCACGTTGGGCAAAAACAACTATAATTTTAGTGCTTTTCGACAAAAAAGAGAGAAATTGAAAGTCTCTTCACAATATTTGCAGTATTTTCATTGTTAACATTCAATATATGAATACAAGTCTGGATGATGTTTAATGCGGCAATACCATACCTTAATGTATTCACTGTAAAAGAAAAAGTGTGTATCATCTTACTATAAAATAAAGTGGAGAAAACACAAATAGGACATTTTTTCACACAGGTTTAATCGGCTATTTCATGATATTCTTCAAAGCGTTCTGATATTGACTGGTAATTATGTTTGATACTTTCTTAGACTATTTCTGCCTCTGGCTGATGTGTATTTTCTTTCCAAACTCCACATGAGCCTATGATTACACAGCATCCGATCTGTGGAAAACGGCAGTGCAGGGATAGGGAAGAAAACTATCTGGTTCTAAAAGAGCCTGCCTAGCTCAGTCGGTAGAGCATGAGACTCTTAATCTCAGGGTTGTAGGTTTGAGCCCCACGTTGGGCAAAAACAACTATAATTTTAGTGCTTTTCGACAAAAAAGAGAGAAATTGAAAGTCTCTTCACAATATTTGCAGTATTTTCATTGTTAACATTCAATATAGGAATACAAGTCTGGATGATGTTTAATGCGGCAATACCATACCTTAATGTATTCACTGTAAAAGAAAAAGTGTGTATCATCTTACTATAAAATAAAGTGGAGAAAACACAAATAGGACATTTTTTCACATAGCTTTAATCGGCTATTTCATGATATTCTTCAAAGCGTTCTGATATTGACTGGTAATTGTGTTTGATACTTTCTTAGACTATTTCTGCCTCTGGCTGATGTGTATTTTTTTTCCAAACTCCACCTGAGCCTATTACACAGCATCCTATCTGTGGAAAACGGAAGTGCAGGGATAGGGAAGAAAATTATATGAATCCAAAGGAGACCCGCTAGTTTAGGCTAGCTAAGTTGGTAGAGCATAAGACTCTTAACGTCAAGGTCGTGGGTTCGAGCCCCATGTTGGGCAAAAACAACTAGCATTTTAGTGCTTTTTGACAGAAAAGAGAGCAATTGAACGTCTCTTCACAATATTTGCAATATTTTCATTGTGAACATTCAATATATGAATGCATGTCTGGATGATGTTTAATGCGGTAATACCATACCTTAATGTATTCACTGTAAAAGAAAAGGTGTGTATCATCTTACTATAAAATAAAGTGGAGAAAACACAAATAGGACATTTTTTTCACACAGGTTTAATCGGCTATTTCCTGATATTCTTCAAAGCGTTCTGATATTGACTGGTAATTATGTTTGATACTTTCTTAGACTATTTCTGCCTCTGGCTGATGTGTATTTTCTTTCCAAACTCCACCTGAGCCTATGATTACACAGCATCCTATCTGTGGAAAACGGCAGTGCAGGGATAGGGAAGAAAACTATTTGGTTCCAAAAGAGCCCGTCTAGCTCAGTCGGTAGAGCATGAGACTCTTAATTTCAGGGTTGTAGGTTTGAGCCCCACGTTGGTCAAAAACAACTATAATTTTAGTGCTTTTCGACAAAAAAGAGAGACATTGAAAGTCTCTTCACAATATTTGCAGTATTTTCATTGTTAACATTGAATATATGAATACATGTCTGGATGATGTTTAATGTGCCAATACCATACCTTAATGTATTCACTGTAAAAGAAAAAGTGTGTATCATCTTACTATAAAATAAAGTGGAGAAAACACAAATAGGACATTTTTTCCACACAGGTTTAACAGCTATTTCCTGATATTCTTCAAAGCATTCTGATATTGACTGGTAATTGTGTTTGATACTTTCTTAGACTATTTCTGTCTCTGGCTGATGTGTATTTTCTTTCCAAACTCCACCTGAGCCTATGATTACACAGCATCCTATCTGTGGAAAACAGCAGTGCAGGGATAGGGAAGCAAACTATTGGGTTCCTAAAGAGCCCGCCTAGCTCAGTCGGTAGAGCATGAGTCTCTTAATCTCAAGGTTGTTGGTTGGACCCCCACATTCGGTGAAAAAAGCTATAATATTAGTGCTTTTTGTCAAAAAAGAGAGAAATTGAAAGTCTCTTCACAATGTTTGCAATATTGTCATTGTTAACATTCAATATGTGAATGCATGTCAGGATGATGTTTAATGGGGTAATACCATACCTTAATGGATTCACTGTAAAAGAAAAAGTGTGTATCATCTTACTATAAAATAAAGTGGAGAAAACACAAATAGGACATTTTTTTAACACAGGTTTAATCGGCTATTTCCTGATATTCTTCAAAGCGTTCTAATATTGACTGGTAATTATGTTTGATACTTTCTTAGACTATCTCTGCCTCTGGCTGATGTGTATTTTCTTTCCAAACTCCACCTGAGCCTATGATTACACAGCATCCTATCTGTGGAAAACGGAAGTGCAGGGATAGGGAAGAAAATTATACTAATCAAAAGGAGCCCAGCTAGCTCAGTTGGTAGAGCATGAGACTCTTAATCGCAGGGTTGTCGGTTTGAGCCCCACTTTGGGCAAAAACAACTGTAATTTTAGTGCTTTTCGACAAAAAAGAGAGAAATTGAAAGTCTCTTCACAATATTTGCAGTATTTTCATTGTTAACATTCAATATATGAATACATGTCTGGATGATGTGTAATGGGGCAATACCATAACTTAATGTATTCACTGCAAAAGAAAAAGTATGTATCATCTTACTATAAAATAAAGTGGAGAGAACACAAATAAGACTTTTTTTTCACACAGGTTTAATCGGCTATTTCCTGATATTCTTCAATGTGTTCTGATATTGACTGGTAATTGTGTTTGATACTTTCTTAGACTATTTCTGCCTCTGGCTGGTGTGCATTTTCTTTCCAAACTCCACCTGAGCCTATGATTACACAGCATCCTATCTGTGGAAAACGGCAGTGCAGGGATAGGGAAGAAAACTATAGGCATCCAAAGGAGCCTGGCTAGCTCTGTCGGTAGAGCATGAAACTCTTAATCTCAGGGTTGTAGGTTTGAGCCCCACGTTGGGCAAAAACATCTATAATTTTAGTGCTTTTCGACAAAAAAGAGAGAAATTGAAAGTCTCTTCACAATATTTGCAGTATTTTCATTGTTAACATTCAATATATGAATACAAGTCTGGATGATGTTTAATGCGGCAATACCATACCTTAATGTATTCACTGTAAAAGAAAAAGTGTGTATCATCTTACTATAAAATAAAGTGGAAAAACACAAATAGGACATTTTTTCACACAGGTTTAATCGGCTATTTCATGATATTCTTCAAAGCGTTCTGATATTGACTGGTAATTGTGTTTGATACTTTCTTAGACTATTTCTGCCTCTGGCTGATGTGTATTTTTTTTCCAAACTCCACCTGAGCCTATTACACAGCATCCTATCTGTGGAAAACGGAAGTGCAGGGACAGGGAAGAAAATTATATGAATCCAAATGAGACCGGCTAGTTTAGGCTAGCTAAGTTGGTAGAGCATGAGATTCTTAACGTCAAGGTCGTGGGTTCGAGCCCCATGTTGGGCAAAAACAACTAGCATTTTAGTGCTTTTTGACAGAAAAGAGAGCAATTGAACGTCTCTTCACAATATTTGCAATATTTTCATTGTGAACATTCAATATATGAATGCATGTCTGGATGATGTTTAATGTGGTAATACCATACCTTAATGTATTCACTGTAAAAGAAAAGGTGTGTATCATCTTACTATAAAATAAAGTGGAGAAAACACAAATAGGACATTTTTTTCACACAGGTTTAATCGGCTATTTCCTGATATTCTTCAAAGCGTTCTGATATTGACTGGTAATTATGTTTGATACTTTCTTAGACTATTTCTGCCTCTGGCTGATGTGTATTTTCTTTCCAAACTCCACCTGAGCCTATGATTACACAGCATCCTATCTGTGGAAAACGGCAGTGCAGGGATAGGGAAGAAAACTATTTGGTTCTAAAAGAGCCTGCCTAGCTCAGTCGGTAGAGCATGAGACTCTTAATCTCAGGGTTGTAGGTTTGAGCCCCACGTTGGGCAAAAACAACTATAATTTTAGTGCTTTTCGACAAAAAAGAGAGAAATTGAAAGTCTCTTCACAATATTTGCAGTATTTTCATTGTTAACATTCAATATATGAATACAAGTCTGGATGATGTTTAATGCGGCAATACCATACCTTAATGTATTCACTGTAAAAGAAAAAGTGTGTATCATCTTACTATAAAATAAAGTGGAGAAAACACAAATAGGACATTTTTTCACACAGCTTTAATCGGCTATTTCATGATATTCTTCAAAGCGTTCTGATATTGACTGGTAATTGTGTTTGATACTTTCTTAGACTATTTCTGCCTCTGGCTGATGTGTATTTTTTTTCCAAACTCCACCTGAGCCTATTACACAGCATCCTATCTGTGGAAAACGGAAGTGCAGGGATAGGGAAGAAAATTATATGAATCCAACAGAGACTTGCTAGTTTAGGCTAGCTAAGTTAGTAGAGCATGAGACTTTTAATGTCAAGGTTGTGGGTTCGAGCCCCATGTTGGGCAAAAACAACTAGCATTTTAGTGCTTTTTGACAGAAAAGAGAGCAATTGAACGTCTCTTCACAATATTTGCAATATTTTCATTGTTAACATTGAATATATGAATGCATGTCTGGATGATGTTTAATGCGGTAATACCATACCTTAATGTATTCACTGTAAAAGAAAAGGTGTGTATCATCTTACTATAAAATAAAGTGGAGAAAACACAAATAGGAAATTTTTTTCACACAGGTTTAATCGGCTATTTCCTGATATTCTTCAAAGCGTTCTGATATTGACTGGTAATTATGTTTGATACTTTCTTAGACTATTTCTGCCTCTGGCTGATGTGTATTTTCTTTCCAAACTCCACCTTAGCCTATGATTACACAGCATCCTATCTGTGGAAAACGGCAGTGCAGGGATAGGGAAGAAAACTATTTGGTTCCAAAAGAGCCCGTCTAGCTCAGTCGGTAGAGCATGAGACGCTTAATCTCAGGGTTGTAGGTTTGAGCCCCACGTTGGGCAAAAACAACTATAATTTTAGTGCTTTTCGACAAAAAAGAGAGAAATTGAAAGTCTCTTCACAATATTTGCAGTATTTTCATTGTTAACATTCAATATATGAATACAAGTCTGGATGATGTTTAATGCGGCAATACCATACCTTAATGTATTCACTGTAAAAGAAAAAGTGTGTATCATCTTACTATAAAATAAAGTGGAGAAAACACAAATAGGACATTTTTTCACACAGGTTTAATCGGCTATTTCATGATATTCTTCAAAGCGTTCTGATATTGACTGGTAATTGTGTTTGATACTTTCTTAGACTATTTCTGCCTCTGGCTGATGTGTATTTTTTTTCCAAACTCCACCTGAGCCTATTACACAGCATCCTATCTGTGGAAAACGAAAGTGCAGGGATAGGGAAGAAAATTATATGAATCCAAAGGAGACCCGCTAGTTTAGGCTAGCTAAGTTGGTAGAACATAAGACTCTTAACGTCAAGGTCGTGGGTTCGAGCCCCATGTTGGGCAAAAACAACTAGCATTTTAGTGCTTTTTGACAGAAAAGAGAGCAATTGAACGTCTCTTCACAATATTTACAATATTTTCATTGTGAACATTCATTATATGAATGCATGTCTGGATGATGTTTAATGCGGTAATACCATACCTTAATGTATTCACTGTAAAAGAAAAGGTGTGTATCATCTTACTATAAAATAAAGTGGAGAAAACACAAATAGGACATTTTTTTCACACAGGTTTAATCGGCTATTTCCTGATATTCTTCAAAGCGTTCTGATATTGACTGGTAATTATGTTTGATACTTTCTTAGACTATTTCTGCCTCTGGCTGATGTGTATTTTCTTTCCAAACTCCACCTGAGCCTATGATTACACAGCATCCTATCTGTGGAAAACGGCAGTGCAGGGATAGGGAAGAAAACTATTTGGTTCCAAAAGAGCCCGTCTAGCTCAGTCGGTAGAGCATGAGACTCTTAATCTCAGGGTTGTAGGTTTGAGCCCCACGTTGGGCAAAAACAACTATAATTTTAGTGCTTTTCGACAAAAAAGAGAGACATTGAAAGTCTCTTCACAATATTTGCAGTATTTTCATTGTTAACATTGAATATATGAATACATGTCTGGATGATGTTTAATGTGCCAATACCATACCTTAATGTATTCACTGTAAAAGAAAAAGTGTGTATCATCTTACTATAAAATAAAGTGGAGAAAACACAAATAGGACATTTTTTCCACACAGGTTTAATCAGCTATTTCCTGATATTCTTCAAAGCATTCTGATATTGACTGGTAATTGTGTTTGATACTTTCTTAGACTATTTCTGTCTCTGGCTGATGTGTATTTTCTTTCCAAACTCCACCTGAGCCTATGATTACACAGCATACTATCTGTGGAAAACAGCAGTGCAGGGATAGGGAAGCAAACTATTGGGTTCCAAAAGAGCCCGCCTAGTTCAGTCGGTAGAGCATGAGTCTCTTAATCTCAAGGTTGTTGGTTGGACCCCCACATTGGGTGAAATAAGCTATAATATTAGTGCTTTTTGTCAAAAAAGAGAGAAATTGAAAGTCTCTTCACAATGTTTGCAATATTGTCATTGTTAACATTCAATATGTGAATGCATGTCAGGATGATGTTTAATGGGGTAATACCATACCTTAATGGATTCACTGTAAAAGAAAAAGTGTGTATCATCTTACTATAAAATAAAGTGGAGAAAACACAAATAGGACATTTTTTTCACACAGGTTTAATCGGCTATTTCCTGATATTCTTCAAAGCGTTCTAATATTGACTGGTAATTATGTTTGATACTTTCTTAGACTATTTCTGCCTCTGGCTGATGTGTATTTTCTTTCCAAACTCCACCTGAGCCTATGATTACACAGCATCCTATCTGTGGAAAACGGAAGTGCAGGGATAGGGAAGAAAATTATACGAATCAAAAGGAGCCAAGCTAGCTCAGTCGGTAGAGCATGAGACTCTTAATCGCAGGGTTGTCGGTTTGAGGCCCACTTTGGGCAAAAACAACTGTAATTTAAGTGCTTTTCGACAAAAAAGAGAGAAATTGAAAGTCTCTTCACAATATTTGCAGTATTTTCATTGTTAACATTCAAAATATGAATACATGTCTGGATGATGTGTAATGGGGCAATACCATACCTTAATGTATTCACTGCAAAAGAAAAAGTATGTATCATCTTACTATAAAATAAAGTGGAGAGAACACAAATAAGACTTTTTTTTCACACAGGTTTAATCGGCTATTTCCTGATGTTCTTCAATGCGTTCTGATATTGACTGGTAATTGTGTTTGATACTTTCTTAGACTATTTCTGCCTCTGGCTGATGTGCATTTTCTTTCCAAACTCCACCTGAGCCTATGATTACACAGCATCCTATCTGTGGAAAACGGCAGTGCAGGGATAGGGAAGAAAACTATAGGCATCCAAAGGAGCCCGGGTAGCTCAGTCGGTAGAACATGAAACTCTTAATCTCAGGGTTGTAGGTTTGAGCCCCACGTTGGGCAAAAACATCTATAATTTTAGTGCTTTTCGACAAAAAAGAGAGAAATTGAAAGTCTCTTCACAATATTTGCAGTATTTTCATTGTTAACATTCAATATATGAATACAAGTCTGGATGATGTTTAATGCGGCAATACCATACCTTAATGTATTCACTGTAAAAGAAAAAGTGTGTATCATCTTACTATAAAATAAAGTGAAAAAACACAAATAGGACATTTTTTCACACAGGTTTAATCGGCTATTTCATGATATTCTTCAAAGCGTTCTGATATTGACTGGTAATTGTGTTTGATACTTTCTTAGACTATTTCTGCCTCTGGCTGATGTGTATTTTTTTTCCAAACTCCACCTGAGCCTATTACACAGCATCCTATCTGTGGAAAACGGAAGTGCAGGGATAGGGAAGAAAATTATATGAATCCAAAAGAGACTTGCTAGTTTAGGCTAGCTAAGTTGGTAGAGCATGAGACTCTTTATGTCAAGGTTGTGGGTTCGAGCCCCATGTTGGGCAAAAACAACTAGCATTTTAGTGCTTTTTGACAGAAAAGAGAGCAATTGAACGTCTCTTCACAATATTTGCAATATTTTCATTGTTAACATTCAATATATGAATGCATGTCTGGATGATATTTAATGCGGTAATACCACCATACCTTAATGTATTCAATGTAAAAGAAAAGGTGTGTATCATCTTACTATAAAATAAAGTGGAGAAAACACAAATAGGACATTTTTTTCACACAGGTTTAATCGGCTATTTCCTGATATTCTTCAAAACGTTCTGATATTGACTGGTAATTATGTTTGATACTTTCTTAGACTATTTCTGCCTCTGGCTGATGTGTATTTTCTTTCCAAACTCCACCTGAGCCTATGATTACACAGCATCCTATCTGTGGAAAACGGCAGTGCAGGGATAGGGAAGAAAACTATTTGGTTCCAAAAGAGCCCGTCTAGCTCAGTCGGTAGAGCATGAGACTCTTAATCTCAGGGTTGTAGGTTTGAGCCCCACGTTGGGCAAAAACAACTATAATTTTAGTGCTTTTCGACAAAAAAGAGAGACATTGAAAGTCTCTTCACAATATTTGCAGTATTTTCATTGTTAACATTGAATATATGAATACATGTCTGGATGATGTTTAATGTGCCAATACCATTCCTTAATGTATTCACTGTAAAAGAAAAAGTGTGTATCATCTTTCTATAAAATAAAGTGGAGAAAACACAAATAGGACATTTTTTCCACACAGGTTTAATCAGCTATTTCCTGATATTCTTCAAAGCATTCTGATATTGACTGGTAATTGTGTTTGATACTTTCCTAGACTATTTCTGTCTCTGGCTGATGTGTATTTTCTTTCCAAACTCCACCTGAGCCTATGATTACACAGCATCCTATCTGTGGAAAACAGCAGTGCAGGGATAGGGAAGCAAACTATTGGGTTCCAAAAGAGCCCGCCTAGCTCAGTCGGTAAAGCATGAGTCTCTTAATCTCAAGGTTGTTGGTTGGACCCCCACATTGGGTGAAAAAAGCTATAATATTAGTGCTTTTTGTCAAAAAAGAGAGAAATTGAAAGTCTCTTCACAATATTTGCAATATTTTCATTGTTAACATTCAAAATGTGAATGCATGTCTGGATGATGTTTAATGGGGTAATACCATACCTTAATGGATTCACTGTAAAAGAAAAAGTGTGTATCATTTTACTATAAAATAAAGTGGAGAAAACACAAATAGGACATTTTTTTCACACAGGTTTAATCGGCTATTTCCTGATATTCTTCAAAGCGTTCTAATATTGACTGGTAATTATGTTTGATACTTTCTTAGACTATTTCTGCCTCTGGCTGATGTGTATTTTCTTTCCAAACTCCACCTGAGCCTATGATTACACGGCATCCTATCTGTGGAAAACGGAAGTGCAGGGATAGGGAAGAAAACTATACGAATCAAAAGGAGCCCAGCTAGCTCAGTCGGTAGAGCATGAGTCTCTTAATCGCAGGGTTGCCGGTTTGAGCCCCACTTTGGGCAAAAACAACTGTAATTTTAGTGCTTTTCGACAAAAAAGAGAGAAGTTGAAAGTCTCTTCACAATATTTGCAGTATTTTCATTGTTAACATTCAATACATGAATACATGTGTGGATGATGTGTAATGGGGCAATACCATACCTTAATGTATTCACTGCAAAAGAAAAAGTATGTATCATCTTACTATAAAATAAAGTGGAGAGAACACAAATAAGACTTTTTTTTCACACAGGTTTAATCGGCTATTTCCTGATATTCTTCAATGCGTTCTGATATTGACTGGTAATTGTGTTTGATACTTTCTTAGACTATTTCTGCCTCTGGCTGATGTGCATTTTCTTTCCAAACTCCACCTGAGCCTATGATTACACAGCATCCTATCTGTGGAAAACGGCAGTGCAGGGATAGGGAAGAAAACTATTTGGTTCCAAAAGAGCCCGTCTAGCTTAGTCGGTAGAGCATGAGACTCTTAATCTCAGGGTCGTTGGTTCAAGCCCCACGTTTGGCTAAAACAACTTAAATTTTAGTGCTTTTCGACAAAAAAAAGAGAAATTGAAAGTCTCTTCACAATATTTGCAGTATTTTCATTGTTAACATTCAATATATGAATACAAGTCTGGATGATGTTTAATGCGGCAATACCATACCTTAATGTATTCACTGTAAAAGAAAAAGTGTGTATCATCTTACTATAAAATAAAGTGGAAAAACACAAATAGGACATTTTTTCACACAGGTTTAATCGGCTATTTCATGATATTCTTCAAAGCGTTCTGATATTGACTGGTAATTGTGTTTGATACTTTCTTACACTATTTCTGCCTCTGGCTGATGTGTATTTTTTTTCCAAACTCCACCTGAGCCTATTACACAGCATCCTATCTGTGGAAAACGGAAGTGCAGGGATAGGGAAGAAAATTATATGAATCCAAAAGAGACTTGCTAGTTTAGGCTAGCTAAGTTGGTAGAGCATGAGACTCTTAAAGGCAAGGTTGTGGGTTCGAGCCCCATGTTGGGCAAAAACAACTAGCATTTTAGTGCTTTTTGACAGAAAAGAGAGCAATTGAACGTCTCTTCACAATATTTGCAATATTTTCATTGTTAACATTCAATATATGAATGCATGTCTGGATGATGTTTAATGCGGTAATACCATACCTTAATGTATTCACTGTGAAAGAAAAGGTATGTATCATCTTACTATAAAATAAAGTGGAGAAAACACAAATAGGACATTTTTTTCACACAGGTTTAATCGGCTATTTCCTGATATTCTTCAAAACGTTCTGATATTGACTGGTAATTATGTTTGATACTTTCTTAGACTATTTCTGCCTCTGGCTGATTTGTATTTTCTTTCCAAACTCCACCTGAGCCTATGATTACACAGCATCCTATCTGTGGAAAACGGCAGTGCAGGGATAGGGAAGAAAACTATTTAGTTCCAAAAGAGCCCGTCTAGCTCAGTCGGTAGAACATGAGACTCTTAATCTCAGGGTTGTAGGTTTGAGCCCCACATTGGGCAAAAACAACTATAATTTTAGTACTTTTCGACAAAAAAGAGAGACATTGAAAGTCTCTTCACAATATTTGCAGTATTTTCATTGTTAACATTGAATATATGAATACATGTCTGGATGATGTTTAATGTGCCAATACCATACCTTAATGTATTCACTGTAAAAGAAAAAGTGTGTATCATCTTACTATAAAATAAAGTGGAGAAAACACAAATAGGACATTTTTTCCACTTTCCACACAGGTTTAATCAGCTATTTCCTGATATTCTTCAAAGCATTCTGATATTGACTGGTAATTGTGTTTGATACTTTCTTAGACTATTTCTGTCTCTGGCTGATGTGTATTTTCTTTCCAAACTCCACCTGAGCCTATGATTACACAGCATCCTATCTGTGGAAAACAGCAGTGCAGGGATAGGGAAGCAAACTATTGGGCTCCAAAAGAGCCCGCCTAGCTCAGTCGGTAAAGCATGAGTCACTTAATCTCAAGGTTGTTGGTTGGACCCCCACATTGGGTGAAAAAAGCTATAATATTAGTGCTTTATGTCAAAAAAGAGAGAAATTGAAAGTCTCTTCACAATATTTGCAATATTTTCATTGTTAACATTCAATATGTGAATGCATGTCTGGATGATGTTTAATGGGGTAATACCATACCTTAATGGATTCACTGTAAAAGAAAAAGTGTGTATCATCTTACTATAAAATAAAGTGGAGAAAACACAAATAGGATATTTTTTTCACACAGGTTTAATCGGGTATTTCCTGATATTCTTCAAAGCGTTCTAATATTGACTGGTAATTATGTTTGATACTTTCTTAGACTATTTCTGCCTCTGGCTGATGTGTATTTTCTTTCCAAACTCCACCTGAGCCTATGATTACACAGCATCCTATCTGTGGAAAACGGCAGTGCAGGGATAGGGAAGAAAACTATTTGGTTCCAAAAGAGCCCGTCTAGCTTAGTCGGTAGAGCATGAGACTCTTAATCTCAGGGTTGGGTTCAAGCCCCACGTTGGGCTAAAACAACTAAGATTTTAGTGCTTTTTGACCAAAAAAATTGATATTGAAAGTCTCTTCACAATATTTGCAATATTTTCATTGTTAACATGCAATATATGAATGCATGTATGGATGATGTGTAATGGGGCAATACCATACCTTAATGTATTCACTGTAAAAGAAAAAGTATGTATCATCTTACTATAAAATAAAGTGGAGAGAACACAAATAAGACTTTTTTTTCACACAGGTTTAATCGGCTATTTCCTGATATTCTTCAATGCGTTCTGATATTGACTGGTAATTGTGTTTGATACTTTCTTAGACTATTTCTGCCTCTGGGTGATGTGTATTTTCTTTCCAAACTCCACCTGAGCCTTTGATTACACAGCATCCTATCTGTGGAAAACGGCAGTGCAGGGATAGGGAAGAAAACTATAGGCATCCAAAGGAGCCCGGCTAGCTCAGTCGGTAGAGCATGAAACTCTTAATCTCAGGTTTGTGGGTTTGAGCCCCACGTTGGGCTAAAACAACTAAAATTTTAGTGCTTTTTGACCAAAAAAATAGATATTGAAAGTCTCTTCACAATATTTGCAATATTTTCATCGTTAACATGCAATATATGAATGCATGTCTGGATGATGTGTAATGGGGCAATACCACACCTTAATGTATTCACTGCAAAAGAAAAAGTATGTATCATCTTACTATAAAATAAAGTGGAGAGAACACAAATAAGACTTTTTTTTCAGACAGGTTTATTCGGCTATTTCCTGATATTCTTCAATGCGTTCTGATATTGACTGGTAATTGTGTTTGATACTTTCTTAGACTATTTCTGCCTCTGGCTGATGTGCATTTTCTTTCCAAACTCCACCTGAGCCTATGATTACACAGCATCCTATCTGTGGAAAACGGCAGTGCAGGGATAGGGAAGAAAACTATAGGCATCCAAAGGAGCCCAGCTAGCTCAGTCGGTAGAGCATGAAACTCTTAATCTCAGGTTTGTGGGTTTGAGCCCCACGTTGGGCTAAAACAACTAAAATTTTAGTGCTTTTTGACCAAAAAAATAGATATTGAAAGTCTCTTCACAATATTTGCAATATTTTCATCGTTAACATGCAATATATGAATGCATGTCTGGATGATGTGTAATGGGGCAATACCACACCTTAATGTATTCACTGCAAAAGAAAAAGTATGTATCATCTTACTATAAAATAAAGTGGAGAGAACACAAATAAGACTTTTTTTTCAGACAGGTTTATTCGGCTATTTCCTGATATTCTTCAATGCGTTCTGATATTGACTGGTAATTGTGTTTGATACTTTCTTAGACTATTTCTGCCTCTGGCTGATGTGCATTTTCTTTCCAAACTCCACCTGAGCCTATGATTACACAGCATCCTATCTGTGGAAAACGGCAGTGCAGGGATAGGGAAGAAAACTATAAGCATCCAAAGGAGCCCGGCTAGCTCAGTTGGTAGAGCATGAAACTCTTAATCTCAGGGTTGCAGGTTTGAGCCCCTCGTTGGGCAACAACATCTATAATTTTATTGCTTTTCGACAAAAAAGAGAGAAATTGAAAGTCTCTTCACAATATTTGCAGTATTTTCATTGTTAACATTCAATATATGAATACAAGTCTGGATGATGTTTAAAGAGGCAATACCATACCCTAATGTATTCACTGTAAAAGAAAAAGTGTGTATCATCTTACTATAAAATAAAGTGGAAAAACACAAATAGGACATTTTTTCACACAGGTTTAATCGGCTATTTCATGATATTCTTCAAAGCGTTCTGATATTGACTGGTAATTGTGTTTGATACTTTCTTAGACTATTTCTGCCTCTGGCTGATGTGTATTTTTTTTCCAAACTCCACCTGAGCCTATTACACAGCATCCTATCTGTGGAAAACGGAAGTGCAGGGATAGGGAAGAAAATTATATGAATCCAAAAGAGACTTGCTAGTTTAGGCTAGCTAAGTTGGTAGAGCATGAGACTCTTCATGTCAAGGTTGTGGGTTTGAGCCCCATGTTGGGCAAAAACAACTAGCATTTTAGTGCTTTTTGACAGAAAAGAGAGCAATTGAACGTCTCTTCACAATATTTGCAATATTTTCAATGTTAACATTCAATATATGAATGCATGTCTGGATGATGTTTAATGCGGTAATACCATACCTTAATGTATTCACTGTAAAAGAAAAGGTGTGTATCATCTTACAATAAAATAAAGTGGAGAAAACACAAATAGGACATTTTTTCCACTTTCCACACAGGTTTAATCAGCTATTTCCTGATATTCTTCAAAGCATTCTGATATTGACTGGTAATTGTGTTTGATACTTTCTTAGACTATTTCTGTCTCTGGCTGATGTGTATTTTCTTTCCAAACTCCACCTGAGCCTATGATTACACAGCATCCTATCTGTGGAAAACAGCAGTGCAGGGATAGGGAAGCAAACTATTGGGCTCCAAAAGAGCCCGCCTAGCTCAGTCGGTAAAGCATGAGTCACTTAATCTCAAGGTTGTTGGTTGGACCCCCACATTGGGTGAAAAAAGCTATAATATTAGTGCTTTATGTCAAAAAAGAGAGAAATTGAAAGTCTCTTCACAATATTTGCAATATTTTCATTGTTAACATTCAATATGTGAATGCATGTCTGGATGATGTTTAATGGGGTAATACCATACCTTAATGGATTCACTGTAAAAGAAAAAGTGTGTATCAGCTTACTATAAAATAAAGTGGAGAAAACACAAATAGGATATTTTTTTCACACAGGTTTAATCGGGTATTTCCTGATATTCTTCAAAGCGTTCTAATATTGACTGGTAATTATGTTTGATACTTTCTTAGACTATTTCTGCCTCTGGCTGATGTGTATTTTCTTTCCAAACTCCACCTGAGCCTATGATTACACAGCATCCTATCTGTGGAAAACGGCAGTGCAGGGATAGGGAAGAAAACTATTTGGTTCCAAAAGAGCCCATCTAGCTTAGTCGGTAGAGCATGAGACTCTTAATCTCAGGGTCGTGGGTTCAAGCCCCACGTTGGGCTAAAACAACTAAAATTTTAGTGCTTTTTGACCAAAAAAATTGATATTGAAAGTCTCTTCACAATATTTGCAATATTTTCATTGTTAACATGCAATATATGAATGCATGTATGGATGATGTGTAATGGGGCAATACCATACCTTAATGTATTCACTGTAAAAGAAAAAGTATGTATCATCTTACTATAAAATAAAGTGGAGAGAACACAAATAAGACTTTTTTTCACACAGGTTTAATCGGCTATTTCCTGATATTCTTCAATGCGTTCTGATATTGACTGGTAATTGTGTTTGATACTTTCTTAGACTATTTCTGCCTCTGGCTGATGTGTATTTTCTTTCCAAACTCCACCTGAGCCTTTTATTACACAGCATCCTATCTGTGGAAAACGGCAGTGCAGGGATAGGGAAGAAAACTATAGGCATCCAAAGGAGCCCGGCTAGCTCAGTCGGTAGAGCATGAAACTCTTAATCTCAGGTTTGTGGGTTTGAGCCCCACGTTGGGCGAAAACAACTAAAATTTTAGTGCTTTTTGACCAAAAAAAAGATATTGAAAGTCTCTTCACAATATTTGCAATATTTTCATTGTTAACATGCAATATATGAATGCATGTCTGGATGATGTGTAATGGGGCAATACCACACCTTAATGTATTCACTGCAAAAGAAAAAGTATGTATCATCTTACTATAAAATAAAGTGGAGAGAACACAAATAAGACTTTTTTTTCAGACAGGTTTAATCGGCTATTTCCTGATATTCTTCAATGCGTTCTGATATTGACTGGTAATTGTGTTTGATACTTTCTTAGACTATTTCTGCCTCTGGCTGATGTGCATTTTCTTTCCAAACTCCACCTGAGCCTATGATTACACAGCATCCTATCTGTGGAAAACGGCAGTGCAGGGATAGGGAAGAAAACTATAGGCATCCAAAGGAGCCCGGCTAGCTCAGTTGGTAGAGCATGAAACTCTTAATCTCAGGGTTGCAGGTTTGAGCCCCTCGTTGGGCAACAACATCTATTATTTTAGTGCTTTTCGACAAAAAAGAGAGAAATTGAAAGTCTCTTCACAATATTTGCAGTATTTTCATTGTTAACATTCAATATATGAATACAAGTCTGGATGATGTTTAATGCGGCAATACCATACCCTAATGTATTCACTGTAAAAGAAAAAGTGTGTATCATCTTACTATAAAATAAAGTGGAAAAACACAAATAGGACATTTTTTCACACAGGTTTAATCGGCTATTTCATGATATTCTTCAAAGCGTTCAGATATTGACTGGT
The DNA here is from genome assembly GCF_040938575.1 of Ambystoma mexicanum. Lineage (NCBI taxonomy): Eukaryota > Metazoa > Chordata > Amphibia > Caudata > Ambystomatidae > Ambystoma > Ambystoma mexicanum. The sequence goes on along the minus strand of NC_090928.1, from coordinate 526,161,819 downwards.
AATTGTGTTTGATACTTTCTTAGACTATTTCTGCCTCTGGCTGATGTGTATTTTTTTTCCAAACTCCACCTGAGCCTATTACACAGCATCCTATCTGTGGAAAACGGAAGTGCAGGGATAGGGAAGAAAATTATATGAATCCAAAAGAGACTTGCTAGTTTAGGCTAGCTAAGTTGGTAGAGCATGAGACTCTTCATGTCAAGGTTGTGGGTTCGAGCCCCATGTTGGGCAAAAACAACTAGCATTTTAGTGCTTTTTGACAGAAAAGAGAGCAATTGAACGTCTCTTCACAATATTTGCAATATTTTCAATGTTAACATTCAATATATGAATGCATGTCTGGATGATGTTTAATGCGGTAATACCATACCTTAATGTATTCACTGTAAAAGAAAAGGTGTGTATCATCTTACAATAAAATAAAGTGGAGAAAACACAAATAGGACATTTTTTTCACACAGGTTTAATCAGCTATTTCCTGATATTCTTCAAAACGTTCTGATATTGACTGGTAATTATGTTTGATACTTTCTTAGACTATTTCTGCCTCTGGCTGATGTGTATTTTCTTTCCAAACTCCACCTGAGCCTATGATTACACAGCATCCTATCTGTGGAAAACAGCAGTGCAGGGATAGGGAAGCAAACTATTGGGCTCCAAAAGAGCCCGCCTAGCTCAGTCGGTAAAGCATGAGTCACTTAATCTCAAGGTTGTAGGTTTGAGCCCCACGTTGGGCAAAAACAACTATAACTTTAGTGCTTTTCGACAAAAAAGAGAGACATTGAAAGTCTCTTCACATTATTTGCAGTATTTTCATTGTTAACATTGAATATATGAATACATGTCTGGATGATGTTTAATGTGCCAATACCATACCTTAATGTATTCACTGTAAAAGAAAAAGTGTGTATCATCTTACTATAAAATAAAGTGGAGAAAACACAAATAGGACATTTTTTCCACACACGTTTAATCAGCTATTTCCTGATATTCTTCAAAGCATTCTGATATTGACTGGTAATTGTGTTTGATACTTTCCTAGACTATTTCTGTCTCTGGCTGATGTGTATTTCCTTTCCAAACTCCACCTGAGCCTATGATTACACAGCATCCTATCTGTGGAAAACAGCAGTGCAGGGATAGGGAAGCAAACTATTGGGTTCCAAAAGAGCCCGCCTAGCTCAGTCGGTAAAGCATGAGTCTCTTAATCTCAAGGTTGTTGGTTGGACCCCCACATTGGGTGAACAAAGCTATAATATTAGTGCTTTTTGTCAAAAAAGAGAGAAATTGAAAGTCTCTTCACAATATTTGCAATATTTTCATTGTTAACATTCAATATGTGAATGCATGTCTGGATGATGTTTAATGGGGTAATACCATACCTTAATGGATTCACTGTAAAAGAAAAAGTGTGTATCATCTTACTATAAAATAAAGTGGAGAAAACACAAATAAGACATTTTTTTCACACAGGTTTAATCGGCTATTTCCTGATATTCTTCAAAGCGTTCTCATATTGACTGGTAATTATGTTTGATACTTTCTTAGACTATTTCTGCCTCTGACTGATGTGTATTTTCTTTCCAAACTCCACCTGAGCCTATGATTACACAGCATCCTATCTGTGGAAAACGGAAGTGCAGGGATAGGGAAGAAAACTATACGAGTCAAAAGGAGCCCAGCTAGCTCAGTCGGTAGAGCATGAGACTCTTAATCGCAGGGTTGTCAGTTTGAGCCCCACTTTGGGCAAAAACAACTGTAATTTTAGTGCTTTTCGACAAAAAAGAGAGAAATTGAAAGTCTCTTCACAATATTTGCAGTTTTTTCATTGTTAACATTCAATATATAAATACATGTCTGGATGATGTGTAATGGGGCAATACCATACCTTAATGTATTCACTGCAAAAGAAAAAGTATGTATCATCTTACTATAAAATAAAGTGGAGAGAACACAAATAAGACTTTTTTTCACACAGTTTTAATCGGCTATTTCCTGATATTCTTCAATGCGTTCTGATATTGACTGGTAATTGTGTTTGATACTTTCTTAGACTATTTCTGCCTCTGGCTGATGTGCATTTTCTTTCCAAACTCCACCTGAGCCTATGATTACACAGCATCCTATCTGTGGAAAACGGCAGTGCAGGGATAGGGAAGAAAACTATTTGGTTCTAAAAGAGCCTGCCTAGCTCAGTCGGTAGAGCATGAGACTCTTAATCTCAGGGTTGTAGGTTTGAGCCCCACGTTGGGCAAAAACAACTATAATTTTAGTGCTTTTCGACAAAAAAGAGAGAAATTGAAAGTCTCTTCACAATATTTGCAGTATTTTCATTGTTAACATTCAATATATGAATACAAGTCTGGATGATGTTTAATGCGGCAATACCATACCTTAATGTATTCACTGTAAAAGAAAAAGTGTGTATCATCTTACTATAAAATAAAGTGGAGAAAACACAAATAGGACATTTTTTCACACAGGTTTAATCGGCTATTTCATGATATTCTTCAAAGCGTTCTGATATTGACTGGTAATTGTGTTTGATACTTTCTTAGACTATTTCTGCCTCTGGCTGATGTGTATTTTTTTTCCAAACTCCACCTGAGCCTATTACACAGCATCCTATCTGTGGAAAACGGAAGTGCAGGGATAGGGAAGAAAATTATATGAATCCAAAGGAGACAGGCTAGTTTAGGCTAGCTAAGTTGGTAGAGCATGAGACTCTTAACGTCAAAGTCGTGGGTTCGAGCCCCATGTTGGGCAAAAACAACTAGCATTTTAGTGCTTTTTGACAGAAAAGAGAGCAATTGAACGTCTCTTCACAATATTTGCAATATTTTCATTGTTAACATTCAATATATGAATGCATGTCTGGATGATGTTTAATGCGGTAATACCATACCTTAATGTATTCACTGTAAAAGAAAAGGTGTGTATCATCTTACTATAAAATAAAGTGGAGAAAACACAAATAGGACATTTTTTTCACACAGGTTTAATCGGCTATTTCCTGATATTCTTCAAAGCATTCTGATATTGACTGGTAATTGTGTTTGATACTTTCTTAGACTATTTCTGTCTTTGGCTGATGTGTATTTTCTTTCCAAACTCCACCTGAGCCTATGATTACACAGCATCCTATCTGTGGAAATCAGCAGTGTATGGATAGGGAAGAAAACTTTTTGGTTCCAAAAGAGCCCGCCTAGCTCAGTCGGTAGAGCATGAGACTCTTAATCTCAGGGTTGTAGGTTTGAGCCCCACGTTGTGCAAAAACAACTATAATTTTAGTGCTTTTCGACAAAAAAGAGAGAAATTGAAAGTCTCTTCACAATATATGCAGTATTTTCATTGTTAACATTGAATATATGAATACATGTCTGGATGATGTTTAATGTGCCAATACCATACCTTAATGTATTTACTGTAAAAGAAAAAGTGTGTATCATCTTACTATAAAATAAAGTGGAGAAAACACAAATAGGACATTTTTTCCACACAGGTTTAATCAGCTATTTCCTGATATTCTTCAAAGCATTCTGATATTGACTGGTAATTGTGTTTGATACTTTCTTAGACTATTTCTGTCTCTGGCTGATGTGTATTTTCTTTCCAAACTCCACCTGAGCCTATGATTACACAGCATCCTATCTGTGGAAAACGGCAGTGCAGGGATAGGGAAGAAAACTATTGGGCTCCAAAAGAGCCCGCCTAGCTCAGTCGGTAGAGCATGAGACTCTTAATCTCAAGGTTGTTGGTAAGAGCCCCACATTGGGTGAAAAAAGCTATAATATTAGTGCTTTTTGTCAAAAAAGAGAGAAATTGAAAGTCTCTTCACAATATTTGCAATATTTTCATTGTTAACATTCAATATGTGAATGCATGTCTGGATGATGTTTAATGGGGTAATACCATACCTTAATGGATTCACTGTAAAAGAAAAAGTGTGTATCATCTTACTTTAAAATAAAGTGGAGAAAACACAAATAGGACTTTTGTAGACTATTTCTGCCTCTGGCTGATGCGTATTTTCTTTCCAAACTCCACCTGAGCCTATGATTACACAGCATCCTATCTGTGGAAAACGGAAGTGCAGGGATAGGGAAGAAAACTATACAAATCTAAAGGAGCCCAGCTAGCTCAGTCGGTGAAGCATGAGACTTCTAATCGCAGGGTTGTCGGTTTGAGCCCCACGTTGGGCAAAAACAACTATAATTTTTAGTGCTTTTTGACAAAAAAGAGAGAAATTGAAAGTCTCTTCACAATATTTGCAGTATTTTCATTGTTAACATTCAATATATGAATACATGTCTGGATGATGTTTAATGCGGCAATACCATACCTTAATGTATTCATTGTAAAAGAAAAAGTGTGTATCATCTTACTATAAAATAAAGTGGAGAAAACACAAATAGGACATTTTTTCACACAGGTTTAATCGGCTATTTCATGATATTCTTCAAAGCTTTCTGATATTGACTGGTAATTGTGTTTGATACTTTCTTAGACTATTTCTGCCTCTGGCTGATGTGTATTTTTTTTCCAAACTCCACCTGAGCCTATTACACAGCATCCTATCTGTGGAAAACGGAAGTGCAGGGATAGGGAAGAAAATTATATGAATCCAAAAGAGACTGGATTGCTTAGGCTAGCTAAGTCGGTAGAACATGAAACTCTTAATCTCAGGGTTGTGGGTTTGAGCCCAAAGTTCAGCAAAAACAACTAGTATTTTAGTGCTTTTTGACAAAAAAGAGAGCAATTGAAAGTCTCTTCACAATATTTGCAATATTTTCATTGTTAACATTCAATATATGAATGCATGTCTGGACGATGTTTAATGGGGCAATACCATACCTTAATTAATTCACTGTAAAAGAAAAAGTGTGTATCATCTTACTATAAAATAAAGTGGAGAAAACACAAATAGGACATTTTTTCCACACAGGTTTAATCGGCTATTTCCTGATATTCTTCAAAGCATTCTGATATTGACTGGTAATTGTGTTTGATACTTTCTTAGACTATTTCTGCCTCTGGCTCATGTGTATTTTCTTTCCAAACTCAACCTGAGCCTATGATAACACAGCATCCTATCGGTGGAAAACGGCAGTGCAGGGATAGGAAAGAAAACTATACAAATTGAAATGAGCCTAGCTAGACTAGCTCAGTCGGTAGAGCATGAGACTCGTAATCTCAGGGTCGTGGGTTCGAGCCCCACGCTGGGCACAAACAACTAAAATCTCAGTGCATTTTGACAAAAAAGAGAGAAATTGAAAGTCTCTTCAGAATATTTGCAATATTTCATTGTTAACATTCAATGTCTGGATGATGTTTATGTTCCCTACTCACTGCCTTAATCTACCCTTTGATCGTGGATCCATGTCATCGAAATGTTGTGGCAGTGGGGATCCTACAGCTGCCGCTCCTTCCTCGTATTCGTCTAGGTCGCTCCACACCTCCTCTACTTCCTTTTCTTGCTCACCATCCTTCTCTTGTCCTTCTCCGCGCTGGCTTTCTGGGGTGGCTGGGTGTATAATTCTCACTGGTTTATCATTCAGATGGAACAGGTACTCCCCTGATCGCCATTCTTTTTCTCACCATTGTGATGTGGGTGTTCCCTGGGACAATACCGACTGTGCTGGTTCTGGTGTGGTTGGGGCTAACGCCCCTGTTGCACTTAGCAGGGGGGGTGAGATATGCCATAGTCAAGGGTGGTACTTCCCCTCCTCCTGGTAGCATTTGGCCTCTGTCACACAGTGCTCGTAGTCGTGTTATTTCTATCTGTGCATGCGGTAGCTGGCGGTCTAGAGCTCCGGTTAATCATGTTAAATTTACAGGGGGCGCGCTCGTTGGGCCTTACAGGCCTCCTTTATCATATGGCGGTGGTGCGATGGCTATTGCTCTGTTAGAGGAGTAGGGGTGAGGCATGGCGGTATGTACAGAGGCTCACTATATCCTACTGCTGGCCTTGTCATTAAGGGGTATATTTTGGTTGTGTCTTTCTCTGCTGTGGTCGTTGTGCACTCACCCTTAGGTGTTCCGCTTACCTCTTCCTGCGTTTTTTCCTTTTCAATTGCCTTCCCTGTACTTACCTCTACTGTGGGGGCTATTTCCTCAAACATTCGCCACAGATCTAGCACTTCCCTTCTGTTCTGCAACGGTTTTCCCTTATACCTCGCCAATAAGTGCGTGGACATTAAATCTAACACCCGTTTGTCGAACGACCCGCCCTCTGGCCAAATTGGTGTCACGCTGTCCCTTTTTATCTCTGTCACCCACTGATCGTGGTATTTTTGTATTCTATCACTATATAGCGGGAGGTGTTGGCAAATATGAGCTAGTGGTGTTACTCCTCCCATGACGATATTTCTCCCTTCACTTGTATGTGCACTTGCACCTGAGCCTCCCTTCTAATCACCCCCCTCCAACCACTTGCCCCTTATACAGATCAGCAATGTAGAAAGGGAGGGTAAGTAAGACAGGAAAGAAACCTAAGTTGCAGATGCTGCTGATATATAAGGGAGCAGGTAGGCCACACTACATTCCGTGGGCTCAAATGGACAAAAACAACCTGTTGAAGCTCCTCCCCCCACTTGCGGGAGGGGCAGGAAAATGGATACATGCATTTGAGAACAACACGGCAGGAGTAGCATTAGCGATAGGTGATGTAAAGAGTTTGCTAGGGTCCGCTGTCGGTGATCAGGCAGACGCAGTGTGGGAAAAAGCAGGGTTCCCAGGAGTGACAATGAGCTGTGACCGCCATGATGGATCACCCTTCAACAATGTTCAAGCACAAGTATGGGACGCATTGCGGCGCACGTTTCCAGATATTCCAGATTTGCATTTAGTGATGCAATGTACGATGGAGGAGAATGAGGATCCTACGCAATTTATACTGCGAGTGCAAGATTTGTGGAGAAGCGAAACTGGCACGGCATGGAATCAATCCACTGCCCTGTTCTACGTTATTATCAAAAAGGGCTCCCGAAGGAGGTACAGAAGGCCTTGGATAAAATAGCTGGAATAGAAGCCCAGGGTTGGCCAGAAATTCAGAGTATAATTGTACACCACTGTAGGAGGATCAAAGAGAGAGAAAAGGAGATAGCACAAAAAAGGTTGGCAGACGAAGCAAAACTAGTGCAGAACAAATTGGTGAAGGTCGCCGCCATAAACGCCAGCGTAACCGCTGATAGAGAGAACGAGGGGGGCGAAAGTGTGGGAAACAGACCAGTTGGAATAGCAGCGCTGTGGGCTGCAGGAGAACAAGGACAGTGGAACGGAGAAGAACCACAGAGAGGACCGCAGTGGCAAGAAAGACAAAGCAGAGGAAGATGTGGGTACCGTGGCCAGAGAGGGGGGTTCGGGGGTATGGGAAACAGAGGTTTTGGTGGGCAAGGGATGAGAGGGGGACAGCAAGGGTCATGTTGGAATTGTGGTGGATGGGGACACTATTCAAGAGATTGTAGAATGCGGCCGTCAGGGTACTTTCAAGGGCAACCACTCATGGAGAATGAACAGGTTTGGGGTTGCCCACACCCAGGTAACCCCTATGGACTACCAATGGGGAGTGGAAGACCACAGGACCAGTGTTATAATGAACCCCAAATGCAACAAAGACAGCCATCCCCACAGCCACATCACAGTGCATCACAGCCCATGGCACGACAAAACACTGTAGGGAACGCCAGCAATAACAGCTTTACAACGGCTGCAAACGGTGCACCTGCATCATTCCGTGGTGTAACAGTAGTTGGAGATAATGTCTTTTCAGTGCCAGGACAAGAAAGGTACGCAGATTAGGACACCAACAGGGAGCATTTGCGTGTCAAGTCCTATCTACCACCCTATGTGCAGAAGAGGAATCACTAGTGGGGGCAGAGATAGGAAATAAGCAGTTTATCTTTATGGTAGACTCAGGAGCAGAAAAATCATGTCTTATGGAAGTGCGGTTTCCACTCTCAGGCAGGAATTTGGAAACTCAGGGGTTCTCTGGGGCTATTTTAAAAGTTCCTTACATGAAAGATCTTGATATAATGGTGGGGGGAAAAACAGTGCGCGCACCCTTACTGTACCACGAAGACGCACCAATCAACTTGCTGGGAAGAGATTTGCTAAGCAAATTGAACATGACCATTTCATTTACAGAGCGGGGAATAGTGTGTTCCACCCCAGGAGTGTGTCCAGTACGAGCAATGTTGATGATCAGTACAATGATGAATGAAGTTGTAGTGCGAGGGATCCCCATTGATATAGACATGTTTATCTATGGCATCAAGGTGTTAACCCGAGTAGTGCCTGAAATAACAAGTAAAGAGTGGAGGACACCATCAGACTTTATATTTCGACCAATCACAAGTGTAGATGTCGTGCCAGGCACGATAATGTCCATAGACATTGAGGCAGTTCAGTTATCGAGTAAAAGTCTTGTGGTCATAGGCTTGGACACGCATGGGTGCGAGTGGAGAACTATGCTATGCATAGATCCCAACATAATGCTCAGAGACATAACTGATGAATAATTATTCACTGATAATGAAGACGACGGAGAAATAATAATGGAAATAAGTATACCAGGTGACATTATGATCCAGTACAGAGAGGTACACAACCCGCTTATGGCCAGTGTTAGTGCCCCACCAACAATATTTGAGGAAGACATGGCAAAGGTGGCGCCAGAAATTTGGACTACAGGTGCCCATGATGTAGGGTTACTGCATGAAGTGACACCTATAAAGATAAATCTCAAACTAGGTGCCATACCGCCGAGAGTGAAACAATACCCAATATCCAGAGAAGCAGAAGAAGGAATTAGGGAAACAATAAATGCACTCCTGAGCCAAGGTATCATAGCGCCATCAAACTCCCTGTGTAATACGGCAATCTTCCCAATCAAAAAAGCAAAAGGGGGGGCATGGAGGATGATCCAAGATCTCCGTCCACTCAATGACGTCATCCAAAAAGAATTCCCGTTAGTGCCTAACCCGGCATCAATACTGTGCAGTATACCCAAAGAATCGACATGTTTTACTGTGGTTGACTTGAAGAATGCTTTCTTCTCTATACCACTTGATCCAGGATCACAGTACCTCACAGCATTCACACTGGGAAACAACAGATTTGAGCATCGCAGACTCCCACAGGGGTACTGTGAAAGCCCCAGCATTTTTAACTGGGTACTACGTGAAGATATTGGGAACATAAATGTAGAGAGCACCATTATACAATACCTAGACGATCTACTCGTCTGCAGCAAAACAGAGGAAAAGTGCAGGGAAGACTCATAACACTACTAAACGCATTAGCTGCAAAGGGGTACAAGGTGGGTAAAGGGAAATTACAATATTGCCTTGCCGAAGTTGTATACCTCGGACAGTTGATATCGAATGATGGGAAACGAATACTCCCAGACAGAGCAGCTGCTATACGTAACATAATCATACCAAAAACAGTGAAGGACATGCAAAAATGTCTTGCCATATGTAACTATTGCCGAGCATGGATCCTTGATTACGCAGCATACACAAGCACTAAAAGAAGCGCAGAAGAGCAGAGCCCCAATAAAATGGACACATGACATGATGACCCAGTACTTTAGACTATGCCCCAGTCCTCGCGAACCCAGATTATGAGAGGGAATTTTTCCTGTTCTCACACTGCAATGGAACACTGATGACAGCAGTACTGACACAAAAAATATCATTAGGCCACAAACCATTGGTCTATTACAGTGCAACACTAGACGCGTGATGCAAGGTCACTTCGTGTGTGAACAGGCCCTCGCAGCTGCGGCCTTCGCCATTGAAAAGAGTGCCACAGTTGTGATGGGATGTTCAGTAACACTATATGCCGAGCATTCATTATTTGCAATCCTCGAGCGGTCAAAATCGACACTGACGACACAAAGAGCAACAGCATATGAAATAATAATTTCAAGCCCCAATGTACATGTGGTTAGGTGTAAAATGGTAAACCCAGCAACGTTCATAACAGAGACAATGAACAATGGAGGACATGCAGGAACATGACTGCAATGTATGAGGGGGAGGGTGATGATATTCCCAAAGCAAGTGAAAACGCCCTGAAGGAAGGAGAAATATACTTCAACGATGGTTCAGCATCAATAAATCCGGAAACAGGGAAAAAACATGTAGGGATGGCAGTATTACGAATGGAAGAAGATAGCTATGAAACAATCGTCCAAAAGCGTCTCCCGTCCCATTACTCCACACAAGCAGCGGAACTAACTCCATTAATTGAAGCATCACGCACAGCCAAAGGATGCACAGTGACGATATATTCAGATTCAGCATATGCAACTACCACTGTTCATTCAGGACTATCGCGCTGGCGTAGGAGAGGGTTCAGACGAGCAGATGGCTCGCCAGTACAGCACGCTGCACTATTGAATGAATTGATAGATGCATTAGCGGAGCCATCGGTAGTGGCAGTGGTGAAATGCCAGGCCCATACCAACAACACAGATGCGATCTCATTGGAGACGCGTCACATTTCAATACAACACCAGCAACAGAATGCATTGTAAAAGCAGCTACTACAGAAGCACTAGAAGAAGCTTATAGTAGCACACCCATAGCAGAGCTAATAGAGCTACAGAAGAGAACACCACCGCAGGAGCAAGAGTTGTGGAGCAAACGAGGGTGCAAACATTCAGCCACAGACCTCATATGGAGACAGTAGACAACGGGAAAGGTAGTGATGCCAGTAGAATTGCTAGAAGTAGCATTCCAACAGCTGCACTTCCCAGCCCATGTAGCGAAACAACACATCGCAGCAGACATTCAGGAACATTGGTTTGTCCCTAACCTACAGGAGCATTTGTCAAAGTTTGTCATAGAGTGTATGACATGTCAAACATACAATTCAGGGATGACACTGAGGACATTGCGAGGAACCTTGCCACGACCAGTAGGGCCATTTAGAGAACTCCATATTGATTACGCCGACATGGGGGGAGAGATGTAACGGAGCAAGATGTCTAATTGTGGTGGTGTGTCCCTTCTCAAGGTGGGTGGATGCGGGTCCTTGTCCCCACCCAGACGCGAAGTGTGCAGCGAAATTTCTAGTACAAGAAGTGTTTTCCCGGTGGGGAATATGTGATGCAGATGATACCCAGCTCATTTTCAGGCTACCCTCGGCCTCCTCTTCTTTTTTTTTTTTTTATATTTCATTTAGTTTATACAAACTTTTTGAAAATTTAAAAAGAAGAAAAAAAAATAAAAGAACATAGAACAAAACTATTTGTCACTTTTTGTCCTACTTTTTAACCTTTAAAATGTTCAATTCATTCTACTCCATGTTGCACTAATAAAAGACGCTTGATTCCTTCCATTAGATCTTCATAGTTCCTTTCCCTCTTAGTTTCAAGCTTCACTGTTCAAGTATAAGGGCTTTAATTGGATTTGAATATGCTCTAAGAGTCTCATCGTGCCAATCATCAGCGCTTTGCTTTCGCCAATGTGAAGATGTTTCCACCATTCTTCAGATTTGTATGACTGGAATTAACTCTTCACCTTCCCCAAACAGTTCTCGCGTTGCACTCTCAGTTCTGTACAAGACAAACACCTGGTGTTTTAGATCTTCATCTTCTTTTCCACAGAATCTGCACTTTACATTACTTTCAGGAATCATCCGTCGATGTCTTAAAATGTCTTTCGTTTCAAAGATATTTAGACAGAACTTTAGAAACAGCCTTCTCAAACGGCTACAAGGTGATAACATTAGATATTTTGAAAGTGTGTTATGTTTTTTTGCTTCAGGTGGTGCATTTAGCATGGATTTATGCGCTGATCTTTGCTCTCCTGTCCATGTCGATCCAATCCAAATCTAACAACTTCCTTTTTACTAAATTTGGATTGTACCATAGTACTTGCTCATCCATTCCTAATTGGTTTAGGATCCCTTTGCATTGTAGTTTCCATTCGTTTAACGCTGATTTTCTTTGCGTCTTCTCAGCCATCAAGATTATAAGAGGAGGGAGGTTTGCATCTTCGTGTAGTTTCCTAAACAAGGCCAACTTATTCCATGTGATTCTCACGTTAAGTGTTGTAATCCCTACTTCGTATAGTACATTCCAGAATAATCCTTCACATCGCGACCATAGTTTATGGTCACACCCGAACATGTTCTCTGCACCATAGGTTAAGATCGGGGATACTTTGCTCTGAGAAAAATTTCTTACTGGATCAATGGAAAATTTCCCATACCTTTTTTGAATTATGATGGCTTGGGAGATCAATTGTTTGCAGCTGTTTAAGAGCTTTTTGGTCATCGGCTCATAATTAATACTCAAGCTGATGATTGTTCCCAAGTATCTTGTCCCAGGTACTTTATTTAGCTTTTTCTCTCCGATCGACCAGCCTTGTCTGAAATTATTGGTTTTTCTTCCTTTTTTATTTTCAAGTACCAAGATTTCAGATTTGGCCGCATTTATCTCCAATCCCAGGTCTTCTAGGAAGGATCTTAGTGCTGACAATTTTCGTTGGAGGCCAATTGGTGTATGCTCTAATATCACCATATCATCTGCATACATGATATGATTGATCTTAATTCCATTGATCCGCGGTGGAAAAGACACTACATTTGATAGGGCGGTACCAACTTCTGATATGTAGAAGTTGAAAATGGTTGCCCCTAATGGGCACCCTTGTTTTACTCCTCGCTTTGTTGCTATGGGGTTTGTTAGGTTTCCTTCACTGTCCAAGCGAACTTGGATGTAAGTGTCCTAATATAGCTCTTTAATGGCTTGGATCAGGCTCTTACTACACCCCCTTCTCATAAGGTTGTCCCAGAGGGTTTCTCTGTCCACCCCATCAAACGCATTCGCCATATCAATAAATGCGAGATATATTTTTTGGCCGGATCTAATTGCCTCGATTTTTAACAGGTTCAGAATTAACAGATTCACACCACAGCCCATACCTTTAACGAACACGGTCTGACGGTCGTCATAGATCTTCTCTTTCCGAATCCATGTTGTAAGTTGTGTAAGTAATTGCGATGCAAACACTTTACCTACTACATCTAGCAGAGCTATTGGCCGATAATTTGCGGGGTCTGTGCGGATTCCTTTCTTGAAGATGGGGACGATTATTCCGGATTTCCATGTGGATGGCACCCGACCTTCTTTTATTATTAATTGAAACAAGATGTCACAAAACTCCACCTACTCTTCGATGTTCTCTTTCAGATCCGCGTTTGATAACCCATCAGGCCCTGCGGCACGTGAGGCACTGCTTTTTATGATGGTTGCACGTATGTCTTCTTTATCTATTGCAATTTCGCACGGGTGGCTCCACTTGAAATTTGTGGTACTTGGGATTAACCTTTTTTTAAATAACTCTGCATAATGCCTTTCCCACTCATTTTCGGTTACCATATTTGATATTATCGCTTTTTCGGGGTTCATTGTTTCATTTATTATGGCCCAGAAGCCCTTGGAGTTCCTTTTGTTTAGGGCCTTCAGCATTTGTTCGGCATCCTGTTGCACCATTAAGGCTCTATGCTGTTTATGCCAGTTAGTGTATCGGTTCTTTGCCTTTTTTATCAGTGCCCTAGCATCATTTCAGTGCCAATTCTTCTCAGTGTCTTCCTTAGCTCTCTCTTTCTTGTTGCAACTTCAGGATCGTATTGGTGCCTTTGGTACCTAGCTCTTTTCAGAGTGGACTTCTTTTTAATTTTGAAGATCTCTAAGAATTGTTGGTATTCAATCGGATAGCACTCACCCAGCCGCTGATGTTGAAGCAACGATTCTGTCACTGCCACTATGTCGGCATTCTTTACACGCAGTCTGTTCTATCCTGGAGCCACTGAGATTGATTGTCTCCATTGCTTCCGCAATACTGGATTGTTCATCTTCCATTCCATTCATACGATGTTGTGGTCACTTTTAGTTGTCTTGAGCACGTTCAGTGTAACAATCTCTTGGACTAAACTATTCGAGACAAAGATGTAATCTAATATATATTTTTGTCCTCCTCGTTCCCATGTTGGCTTTGCTGGGATATCTTCTCGAGTTGTTCCATTTTACATTATCAAATTCCTGTACGCCATTTCGTCAAGCCAGCATTCACATTTGTTTCTCTCCTTAAATTTCTTGGGAGACTTTATTTGAGCAATTTCTAGTATGTTCATATTGAAACACCGCACACAATCAGCGGGGCTCCCGGGTTATCGCTTTGGATGTTATCTATGGCTTCTAACAGATCGTCTTCGAATTTTTGGTGCGTTTCTGGTGTTGAGTTCCAGTAAACATTTCCGAGATAGATAACTTGCTCCTTTTTCTCTATCTGGTTTACTGAACTTACACTCATTGTCTGCAGGAAAGGAGAGATGTTTGATGCTGATATAATTCTCAAACCGGATGATCATTTAATGAGAACTAGTTGGCCAGACATTGGGCAGCCTTTTTTTGTCTAATCGCTGAATTTAGTGCAACTTCGTAACCTTCTACGCACGGTGTATTCACGAGCCACGTTTATTGGAGACATATCACATCAGCCTTTGCCAAAATTTCAGGTGTTGAGTTCAAAAGATGTGAAAAGCCTCTCGTATTCCAGGTGGCCATCATCACCTTTGTCGCTTGCTCATGGAATTAGAGTTTTTGCGAGCCATGCCCATTTATCACCCCTGTCTTCCAGGACTTTCTTCTTCTCACCCGTAGAATCCGCTGACTTTACCATCTCACGGTTATCTACTGTTAATTTGAATTCTTTTAGTCTTGTCACGATCGACGGGCAGAGGCCAGTCTCATCTCCTACCTTCTCTTTCGCATCGTCGACCCTCTGAGCCTCAACTCTTCCGTCTGTTGGCGCATGGGAGCTCCCCAGTGGGAGGATTGCTTTTTCAACAGGTGGGTTGGTGCCTGTAGGTTTTTCGGTTACTTCGTCCACCAGCGCGTTGTCCACCTCGTAGACTAGGTACCCGGCATCCCACATCTGCCTCTCACATCTCATGACCAATTCCACATCCTTTTTGTCTATAATGTGTAAAAGTACAAATTTCTGGTTTGCATCTGTTATTATTTCAACTCGATCGATTCGGGCACTTTTTATTGATCTTAAACCAGGGATTTTTTGGAATAGCTGCAGGATGGTATACCTGTTTAAAGGCGTATCACTTTTTCTGATTTCAGTTTTTTCTACTAGAAGTCTGAACGCCTGGTGTCCTGCAGGCATTGAGGAAATGTTATTTTTGACAGGGCGTTGTTGCTGGTTCGACTTAGGTTGGTTATCCCATCCTGTCCTCTCAAAGTTTTTTCCAGAGTGCTGAGATGCTTTTGTAGGCTCAGACTTTGCGCACTGATCCTGCACTGAGTCATTTATATTCTTCAGTGGATCTGATGTGCTTTTCTTCGTGGATTCAGCTTTCTGCATACTTATCATCCGTTTCTCCTCTAATGTATAGTATCTTTGAGTTTCCTGAGGCTTTGCTCGGTCCTTATCTTTTATTTCGTTGATTTTCTTTGGAGTCCTTGGCCACGGAAAGACTCTTTTACCTTTTGGTTGAGACTGGCTCACCTTCACAAGGTCTTTTAGAGGCGTCCGTGGCCCAGTTCCGTCCTTTGTGGACCCGGCATTGACAGCTCTCTCCTCACTTTTTTGATCAAGCTCCTCAATGTTTTCACTCTCCTTTTCATCTATATCAGGTGAGCTGTACGTTGACAGGTTCAGTAATTCCCTAGTCTCAGCCTCATCATCTTCTATCACCGGAGGAATATTCTGACTCCTTGGGTTTAAGTTTGATCCTGGGACGGAGACATTGGCTTCAGTTTGAGACTCAAGGGTCTCTGTTTCCACCACAGCATCGGCACATTTTTGTTTGCTCTTTGTTAGTTTTTGCTCAGGGTTATTAACTGTGATGTTCAAAGCTTTGATGTTTCTAAAGAAATTCGTTGAACTTCTCGGCTTTTGATTCTTTAGGGTTTGTTGGTTTTTCGATTTTTTTTATACCTTTGTTCTGCTTCTGATCGACTGCCTTTTTTTTGTTGTATTTCATACTTTTCCTGTTTTCAAAAATGTCGAACCACTCCGCTTCATTCTTTTTTGTGGACGCAACTTTGTGGTGGGTCTCCACACTCGTCTTTTAAGCACTTATCAGCCTGGGTCAGATCAATTGTCAGAGGATTATCCCCATTTTCTTTCTCTGTTTCAATACGGACTATTTCTTGTGGGACTACGTTTGTTGGAATCGTTGTGCAAGTGGCAACTAAATGCGTATCCGTATCTATATGGATACCATTTTCCGTGAGACCTTTCTCGGAGGTATCGTTTTCTGCAGTACTAATTGTAAGTTCTTTTCCGTAACTGCAGTTTTGAATCAGAATAATCTTGTTGTTGTTAATGATTTCTCATGTTGTTGTCTAACACCTGGTAAACTCGTGCTATTGCCAACGAGCGTCAGATCTTTAGTTATTTCTGCCCTTGGATAGATGCTGGAAGGCTGATTTGTAGGGACTGGGGTATTCTTGTATTCACGTTCATTTTGTAGTAGCGACAATGCTTGTCTCGTGACGTCTGCTAACAGTCTTTTGTCTTCAGCCAAATTTTTTAACGACTCTTTCAGGGCTGTTAAAGAGATTTTGTTGCCTCTTCTTGACATCACCACCTGCGCTGTCATGTCCGTTAAGTCTGCCTCTAGTTTTATCAATTTCGAGTTGAGTAGTGCAATTAACGTGGTTTGATCGCGCCAATTCTCATGTAGATTTTCATATAATTTCATCAGGGGGGCCACGGCTATCATTGATGATGACATCAGGATCGGGCTTAACTTTGTAACTACTGATTCCAGCAATGCAGAGCTGATCCCAGAGTTCATTCGCTCATTCGCCGTTATAGGATCCCCCTTCAGCTGGCTCTCGTTTAGTCTTTGCTCAATGTTCTCATCGCTCTCTGACTCTGAGGATGGAGAGCTCTTTTTATCTTCACACACTCTTTTGGGTGGTGTAGAGGCTTTCGCAGCACTCCCTCCTTTGAAGCGCTTGTTCGTGCCATCTGTTTCAGTGTCAGAGCTTATATTTCTTCTGTTCCTCTTTTGTGAGGCAATGATTTCGTCATTTCTGGTCTCAAAGGGAGGGGTATCTGCTTCAAGTCTCAAGACTTCACCGATGTTTGTATCATTGAGCAATCTTCACTCTGCTTGCGGCCACGTTCTCCCGCTCTCATATGTTTGGGAGGATTTTCGTGGATGTATTATTTTGCGGTTCATCTCTGCAAGATCTTTCAATAGTTGGTCCGCAATCTCTAAGGAGTCCCTTCTAGTTGATAATTTAAACACATTTTGTACATTATGTGCAGCACTCCTTTCATTTCATACCTCAGGACTCAACCAGTCTTCACTTAGCACTTTCGATGGTCTAACAGAGATTGCATTCTCCTGCATTGCTAGCTGGTAAGGGTCCTCCGTCTGCTTCAAATTAGGTGATGGCATGTATGTGGACATTCGTTCAGGCGTTTTATTTTCGGGTTTGTGCATTGCTGCCACTCTTAGCCACGCCAAGAGTTTTAGTGAAGATCCAGCTTTTATTGTCTTTTCCATACTTGAAGCACTTTGTGAAGGTGATAGATCCTTATTGCAAAGCTCCTTCCCACGCTTTGCCTCATTACTTAAATGAGTCATCTCCGGCGATGTTTGTTCTTCAATAGGACTTCCTTGACAATTCGTCTCTTCTAGTCCCAGGTGTTTTTTTTGCTTTGGACTTGGGCTTGTATTACATTTATTTTTGGGGTATGACAGGGTAGGCAAGTCTGCAGTGCTCAACTTGGGTGCCCTGTTTTCGCTGCATGTATCGTAAGGCAAACTTTGCCTCTGATCGAGTTGAGAGGAGGAGATTGAGTCGGGACGAGGGCTCTCCTCCTGTAGATGATGTATCATTACCGGACATTTGTCTTTTCCTGCGCCGACAGCGCTCACAGCCCTCGAGGGTTCCTCCTGATTTCTCTTCACTATTTGTTCGTCCACTTGTGATGACTGAGCGCTCATATTTATTAGATGTTCGTTAGGGGCTGACCCATTTGCACCTTTCGCTCTTCCCCTCTTACTCGTTGCCGTACTTGATCCTACGTCCTCACAATCCACCAACTCACTCTCACTCTCATTCTCACTCAATTCTATGCAGTCGCTGTCATCGCTCGCTTCGCGATCAGCGTGCAGCATTCTATTTGTGACCGCTCCAGTCCATTTCACCTTTCTACCAGTTCGTACACCCGCATGAACCATCATCGCTGGGCGGGGAAACGGTGAGTCAAGCAGAGTTGCCGGGACAGAGCGTCTCACATCTCCATGCGCGTTCCTTCCTAAAACAGCCTGTAGGTTTGAAATATTTGCCGTTTCTATATCGCGCTTGGCCTGAGCTTGCGCATTAGCCCGGGTATTCACCGTGGCTCCAGTCCGCATTTTAGTTCGTTTGCTCGCTTGCTCTATTTTACAATCAGCTCGCGAGCGCTCTTACCACCGTGCTCCACCTACGCGGCAGGTCAGTGGATGGTGGAGGGTGGAAAGTAGAGGGCAGAAGTTCATACGCTTGCTTGCTGATCTTCTTACCGGACCTTCTGTAGAACAGTTCACCGTACTTCACGAACCCCACAGACCACCAGGGAACACAGGAAACACTCTGTACACTCCGCTACGCTCCGCTTGGAGTGATGGTGGTTTTTGTGGTAAACTCCGCCTCTTCCTTCAATGGCAATGGCGAACAGACTCGCCAGAACACAGAACACAGGAAACACTCTGTACACTCCGCTACGCTCCGCTTGGAGTGATGGTGGTTTTTGTGGTAAACTCCGCCTCTTCCTTCAATGGCAATGGCGAACAGACTCGCCAGAACACAGAACACAGGAAACACTCTGTACACTCCGCTACGCTCCGCTTGGAGTGATGGTGGTTTTTGTGGTAAACTCCGCCTCTTCCTTCAATGGCAATGGCGAACAGACTCGCCAGAACACAGAACACAGGAAACACTCTGTACACTCCGCTACGCTCCGCTTGGAGTGATGGTGGTTTTTGTGGTAAACTCCGCCTCTTCCTTCAATGGCAATGGCGAACAGACTCGCCAGAACACAGAACACAGGAAACACTCTGTACACTCCGCTACGCTCCGCTTGGAGTGATGGTGGTTTTTGTGGTAAACTCCGCCTCTTCCTTCAATGGCAATGGCGAACAGACTCGCCAGAACACAGAACACAGGAAACACTCTGTACGCTCCGCTTGGAGTGATGGTGGTTTTTGTGGTAAACTCCGCCTCTTCCTTCAATGGCAATGGCGAACAGATCGCCAGAACACAGAACACAGGAAACACTCTGTACACTCCGCTACGCTCCGCTTGGAGTGATGGTGGTTTTTGTGGTAAACTCTGCCTCTTCCTTCAATGGCAATGGCGAACAGACTCGCCAGAACACAGAACACAGGAAACACTCTGTACACTCCGCTACGCTCCGCTTGGAGTGATGGTGGTTTTTGTGGTAAACTCCGCCTCTTCCTTCAATGGCAATGGCGAACAGATCGCCAGAACACAGAACACAGGAAACACTCTGTACACTCCGCTACGCTCCGCTTGGAGTGATGGTGGTTTTTGTGGTAAACTCCGCCTCTTCCTTCAATGGCAATGGCGAACAGACTCGCCAGAACACAGAACACAGGAAACACTCTGTACACTCCGCTACGCTCCGCTTGGAGTGATGGTGGTTTTTGTGGTAAACTCCGCCTCTTCCTTCAATGGCAATGGCGAACAGACTCGCCAGAACACAGAACACAGGAAACACTCTGTACACTCCGCTACGCTCCGCTTGGAGTGATGGTGGTTTTTGTGGTAAACTCCGCCTCTTCCTTCAATGGCAATGGCGAACAGACTCGCCAGAACACAGAACACAGGAAACACTCTGTACACTCCGCTACGCTCCGCTTGGAGTGATGGTGGTTTTTGTGGTAAACTCCGCCTCTTCCTTCAATGGCAATGGCGAACAGACTCGCCAGAACACAGAACACAGGAAACACTCTGTACACTCCGCTACGCTCCGCTTGGAGTGATGGTGGTTTTTGTGGTAAACTCCGCCTCTTCCTTCAATGGCAATGGCGAACAGACTCGCCAGAACACAGAACACAGGAAACACTCTGTACGCTCCGCTTGGAGTGATGGTGGTTTTTGTGGTAAACTCCGCCTCTTCCTTCAATGGCAATGGCGAACAGATCGCCAGAACACAGAACACAGGAAACACTCTGTACACTCCGCTACGCTCCGCTTGGAGTGATGGTGGTTTTTGTGGTAAACTCCGCCTCTTCCTTCAATGGCAATGGCGAACAGACTCGCCAGAACACAGAACACAGGAAACACTCTGTACACTCCGCTACGCTCCGCTTGGAGTGATGGTGGTTTTTGTGGTAAACTCCGCCTCTTCCTTCAATGGCAATGGCGAACAGACTCGCCAGAACACAGAACACAGGAAACACTCTGTACGCTCCGCTTGGAGTGATGGTGGTTTTTGTGGTAAACTCCGCCTCTTCCTTCAATGGCAATGGCGAACAGACTCGCCAGAACACAGAACACAGGAAACACTCTGTACACTCCGCTACGCTCCGCTTGGAGTGATGGTGGTTTTTGTGGTAAACTCCGCCTCTTCCTTCAATGGCAATGGCGAACAGACTCGCCAGAACACAGAACACAGGAAACACTCTGTACGCTCCGCTTGGAGTGATGGTGGTTTTTGTGGTAAACTCCGCCTCTTCCTTCAATGGCAATGGCGAACAGACTCGCCAGAACACAGAACACAGGAAACACTCTGTACACTCCGCTCCGCTCCGCTTGGAGTAATGGTGGTTTTTGTGGTAAACTCCGCCTCTTCCTTCAATGGCAATGGCGAACAGACTCGCCAGAACACAGAACACAGGAAACACTCTGTACACTCCGCTACCTCTTCTCCTTCCCTCATCTCTGACTGTCTTTCTGCTATCCAGGAATGGTGTGCCGCCAACAACCTCTGCCTTAATGCCAGTCAGACTGAGATTCTACTCATAGGCACTCCCACTCCCTCCTTCCCTGCTGCTCTCTGGCTGGCCTCTCTGGGCCCTCTTCCTGCTCCTACCTGCAAGGCAAAAAACCTCGGGGTCATCTTTGACTCCACACTCTCCTTCTCACCTCACATATCCGACGTCTCTAAGAAGTCAAACTACCAGTTAGACCTCCTCAGAGGTATCATTCATTTCCTCTCCTTCCCCCAGAAGCTCACTATCTCTAGAGCCCTGGTTCTCTCGAAGCTGGACTACTGTAACAGCCTCTATCTAAATCTGCCCACCTCTACTCTCCGCCCTTTGCAACTCATCCAGAACACGACTGCAAGACTTGTCCTTGGCCTCAAGCCCAGGGACCGTATCTCTCCAGGACTGAAATCACTACACTGGCTCCCAGTGACTGCGAAGATCAAGTTCAAAACCCTCTGCCTTGTCCACAAGGCCGTCTGGGGCCTTGGGCCAAAATACCTTCAACTCTCTCTTCCTAAATATCTTCCTTCTCGAGCTCTTCGCTCATCCGCCTCCGACTCCCTCAGGGTCAGCCGCTTCTCCAAACAACGAGTTGGGGGCAGATCTCTCTCCGCTGCAGGGGCCTCCCTCTGGAACAGCCTTCCTGCCTCCCTGAAACTTGAGGAGAACCATCTCCGGTTCCGGAAGCACCTCAAAACCTTCCTCTTTGCCTCCGCTTTCTCTCCCCTTCTCCCCTGCTAATACTACTGAAACTGCACTGAATCTGCAACTGGGCCACTCACCGTTCTTGGTCCTTGGCTCGAGCACTGCCTCCCTGGCAACCCCTGCACTGCGGGACTGTGTCTGTATCCCTACAGCCCCCCTTCCCAGCACTTGTCTGCACTTACCTCGCACTTGCCACCAGCTGGCCCTTGTTATTTATCCTGTATGCTGTATGCTAATAACCCTGTACTGCACTTTCCCCTCTCCCTTTCCCCATGCACTTTTCCCTTCCCCTCTACCCTTGCACTTGCGCAATCTGAATGACACTTGGCCTAGTAGGATCGTTGTCAGTCTCCTCTTGTTTCCCCCCCTGCCTCGTCGAGCCTTGAAACACTTGTGTATAGACGCGTTACAAATGCCATATCATATCATGTGATACGGTCGGACAATGGCACACACTTTGTAAATGACCTCTTCAAGGAAGTGATGACACTCTTAGGGGTAAAGCACAAACTGTGTTCCATTTATCATCCGATGGCCAATGGAATGGTGGAGAAGATCAATGGCCTGCTCAAAAGCAAATTATCAAAGTTGTGCAACACACCAAAAAAGAACTGGGTATATTGCCTGCCCCTAGCACTGTTCGAACTCAGAACGCAACCATGCAAGGACCACCATCTGAGCCCCCATGAAATTGTGACTGGGCAGCAAATACACACAACGCTGTCCCCGATTAGGAGAGCGTCAGATGCACACAGGGCTGCCACAGTGCTGGGGGAAGAATTTACTGAATATTTAACTCAGCAGACGCGCGCAGTTCGCAGCATAGCACACCAAATAGCCCCACCATTCACTGAGAATGTGGCAACTGATACTACCACACCAGCTACAGACAGCCCCAGCGGGCCGCTGATGCCAGGGTCACATGTGTACGTCCAAAGCTTTGTGAGGAGATGGAATTCACCTAGGTTTTATGGCCCCTATGAGGTCATATATAGTACACCGACTGCAGTCAAGGTGAAGGGACTGAAATATTGGGTGTACCTCTCAGATGTGAGGAGGGCACGCGATAGTACACTCCCTCAGATCGAACAAGAATATGCAACTGGTACTACAAACGAGGTTGAAAAACAATGACAATGTGATTTAATGAAGAAGGAACATGAAAGGATGTTATGCCCTCTGGTTTGTTCTGCCATTTGTTCGTATCAATTTCCTTTCACTGTCCTTTATATCTCTCTCCCTCACCCTCTCTCTCTCTATCGATAGAAATGCATATAAAAATGAAATAGCAAAATGGAAGTAATGAGTGAATATGAAATGTAAATATATAAATGGATGTACATAATATGATGACTTAACAATTTTGTATTGTCCCTCCAGGTGACAAATGGCCCAACGAAGTTCAATTGCGGCAAATGCAATTATGTTAGATAGTGATAGGGATGCCATCAGGGCAAAAAGGTTTAGTAATGTTGAATGTGTTTTGAAATGTGCTGCAATTTTGTTTTCAGTGATGCTGTTTTTCATGGCCTGGTACTATACTCTCTTATCTCTGGTTAATGATTTGTACAAAGGGGGAGCGGGGTTAATATGATACGAGAAGGTTCCACCCTAATATGGACTGGAGTAAAGACAATGTGGGGAGAAACATATAACATTGGTATTAACAGTACAAATGTAACGCAACCTTCAGAAGATGCCATTGCAGGTCCAACAATTGTCTCATTGTTACATCCTGGCATAAATATGAGTAACGATTATGAATCAAATGAATATGATGGCGACTATTATTGGCCAAAAGACTTAGCTAATGCAAGTACATATACACAGGCAGCTATAGAACCTACCTCATATTACGCTGCTGCCACTAGTGAATATACACATGCCATATTCAACAGCAATGACATGACTTGGGCTGGAATGTTTCCAATACATTACCAAAGAGTGAAAAGCCACAAGGAGGGAAGGAGAAGGAAAAGGGGGGCGGGAGGGAAAAGATACGACTTTTATCATGACCTGGGGTTAGATGAAATAGAAGACCCCCGCCACCCTGACCAGTCTAACAAATGGTACTCGGACATGAGTGCTACGGCAAAGAAAGCAACAAATGAAAGCTGCTATGTCTGTTCACTCATTCCTCATGCATCATGGACACCCCAGGAAGTGCCCTTGTCGGAGGCTCAGTGTTTAATTCATTTAGTTCTGTGTAGGATAAAAAGCACCTTCCAGGCACACACCGTCAGCCTAGAACGAATGGAAAGTGAGAGAACCTGCACGAGTCGGCGTCAAGGAGTGATATGCCTCAAAGAGCCATTTCTTGTCATAAAGGGGACGAGGTATGCTGAGAACAAATGGCACAATGAAACTATTGAGTGCAGAGCAGAAGCACTCCGGGGGCTGGCCGAAGATGCATTCCAATGGATAAAAGGAGTGTGCACGCCTATCTGGTCACAGCATGTTGCTAAGCTAACATGGATTACAGCGCTGGAAAAGTCAATAAAAACGCAAAAAGAAATACTGCACGAACTATGCTTCCGTGGAGAAGGAAAGGTGAACATGGGGGAAGCAAGAAAATGCAACAAGACAGTAATAATATCAGACATGAAAAAAGACACCGCAGCCCTCATGGACATGTACTGGGTTTGCGGCAAACAAGCATACTTGCATCTACCCGCATCCTGGAAGGGTACTTGCGCCTTAGCCACTCTCCATACAGCACTGATGGTAATACCAGAAAGCCATATCCAAGGGGCAGCAGGGGATTCGGCTGGCAGGTCGGCAGCAGGAGATTCTGCTGACAAATCGGCAGCAGGGCAATCGGCTGATCCATCGGCAGCACCCCAACGAGAAAACACAGATCTTCCAGCTTATGAACTATTGTCAGAATACGAGCTGAAAACAAAGTTGTCACGAAGTAAAAGATCATCCAACTACATTTCGTCCGAATCATCAAAAATCCTTGCTGAGATCCCGCAAAAATACAAGCTGTTCTCATCTGCAGAGACATTTTTTGCATCGCTCCTAACACCAGGGCTCCAAGCACGAGCAAACGACAAATGGTTGCAAATAGTACACTGGGAGCTCATCCAACTGGCCAACGACACTGAAGAAGGATTTAACGTTATAAAAACAGAGCTCCGCGCCCTATGCCTAATGACAATGCAAAACAAATATGTTCTAGATCTCCTCACGGCGATGGACGGTGGTGTTTGCCGAAAAATCGGGGGGCCTATTGCACATTCGTGCCATCTGAAGATGCAGATAACGGGACACTCTCACATGTGATAACAGCAGTCCACAATCTAGGAGAGAAGATGAGAACAGAGGGCAGAGCGGAAGAAAGTACATGGTTTGACAACTTGTTCAGCTGGATACCATCATGGGTAAATGTGATGATGAAAATACTAGTTCCTATCATCGTCTTTGTGTTACTATTCTTCTGCGTGTGCCAACTGGGACTCCGGTGTTGTGCAAAAAGTATGCCTACCTCGACTATGATGATGGTAACAATGGGCCGACCGACAACGGTAGCAACTATGAGAGATGCCCAAATACAAACAGGGGAACATAACCCTCCAAAGTACAGGATGACTGCCATCTACAGGCAATATGGGGACAGGGTCGATAATTTATACCACACCACAATCAAGGAACCAACAGAATTGCAATGGTATAATGAGGTGTGGGTAGATCTGGATGGGGATGGTGGGATATACTTAACATGCACTCCAGATGAATATGCAAGAAGAGGGAATAGCTTGAGAAGTGGATGCAGAGCATGGATGCCAATAAAGGGTACCCCAGCCTGGGAAGAAGCAGTCGCTGAAGCGGAGTACTACCGAAGGGAGAATGAAAAGAATAAAGTGTCATAATTAGTTACTTTAGATGTAACGAAAGGGGGGAATGTGTGGGAGCGAGGAGCCATCAGGCCCCTCGCGTCCTTTACTTCTCAGTACAAAACTCGGACCAAGTGCCTCCAGTAGTGGGCTCGCCCCTTGCCCTTATGCGATGTTAACTTTGGTTGACTTTTGCGTAGATGGGACCACTGAGCAGGACACGGGGCATCCATTTTTGTACCCCCTTTCGACTCCATCTTGGTGATTAGGCTTCACTGCGATAGTACAAAAACGCTTCTCTTCCCTTTTCTCGCAGCAGCACGGCCAGGCGCGCAGGGCACAGGGCCCCCACACTCGTTCTCACTCTGACTGGAAAACTCCATGGGTCCATTCTCACGCTGAAGCCGGAGATGCTTGAAACACAATAATAAATGTAACACATCGCTCTTCCTCTGAGATCACTGTCCTGCATGTGAACCAGCATGAGCTAAGCACATAGCTCATCCATCTCCACAAACATGTTGTTGCCCCTCCCGCACCCTTGCCTGTGGAAATTTACTGCCATTGTGACCGTGTGTCCCTGCAAGATATTCCTTTCATGTGCCAGACCACTGACCATACCATGATGTCCACCCAGCAGATCCCCAACTAACATTAGACCCCTGCTGCAATATATCGTTTCCTACCACTAACAAATGCCACATACCAGAGATTCTTATGTGGACGGACTTTAACTTCAACCAGTGTATTATAGCGGTCAAGACCCTTAACCTAAGACTTGTATAATCCTATGTTATTGATAGTATAGATATATGTGTGACTTTTATAGAGACATGATAAACTACTGAAGGTCTTTGAACAACTCTTATTTAGTGCATGCATTTTTTAGAATATATTATGTTAGCTTAGATAGTGACCACCTTGCCTCCCAGCGACCTGACCTTCACCCATGCGGAGCACAGATGACTGACGTCAATCCTCCCGCCAACCAAGCGACCAACCCGGAGGAAGAGATGCCACCCCACCTGAGACATCGAGCGAACTGACCAATCCAGGACCAATCTAGTATCCTACGTTCGTTGCATCATTTACCCTATAAAACGTAATGTAATGATAACTTGTGGCAGAGCGCACTCAGATATCTCTTGAATACTATTCATCAGATAAAACCTTTTCTTGAACTCTCGCAGCCTGCTCTCTTTGCCTTATTCCCCGTCAGGGGTGTATTTGTTTTATTCTTTTGCACGTCAAAGACGGGGAGGGCACAAACAACAGTCTGGCTGCCAAGTACACAGGGTAAAATCAATATGCTCTTTACTTGTGGCTCATGTCGGGCACGCACTAGATTGCTATGTACCCTGTGTGACAACCAATATCTATGTTCTATTGGCACAATTGTTCTTACTAGAAATCTAGCAATCACCTGGTTGGTACAGTCACCTGGAGGTCTAGCAATACTATGTGGACAATGGTAAAGGAGGTCAATATTTTGTACAATACAAATCTTAATCGGGTACAACGCTAGTGGTTGCTGCCTTAGGCAATTCAGATCATGTGGGATGTTAGGGCAACTCTAGGCTAAATGGGGTGACACCTCAGGAGTGTCTCTAAGAGATGTAGAGACCTTGAGTGTATTGGCTACAGTAAGTTGTTATATAGGGAACATTAATATTCACTCCTATTTTGGCCTTATATGAATTGCTAATGAGCGTAAGTATGTCTAATGGTCTTGGGGGCTGGAATTCCTCCTGATATCATGCAATTTCCTCGGGATGGGCAATAGGGCCCCATGAGTTCCAATGTATGATGATTCAGTTTCTTATAGGAAAACACCTAGATGGAAATCTTCATTCATTCCATGGGGACTCATACGGTCTAACTTGTCAATCCAGTAGAGTTCTCGTTGGTCAATTCTTTTAGGGTGATTGCTGCCCCGTGAGGCTCGTTGGACCATCTCCAAGATTTGGAATCGCAGCTGTGCCACTGTATGGCATTTCTCCGTGAAGTGTCTAGCGACTGGGGAACGCAGATTGTTGGTTCTGATATTGCTTTTGTGTTCATTGAGCCTTTCTTTCATTCTCCTTGAGGTTTGGCCTACATAGTAGATGCCACAAGGGCAGTTAAGAGCGTACACAACAGATTTGGTGTCACACGTTGTCATGATCTCTGCTTCCAAAAGATCAGGACTTGCCCGACTCCCTTGGAAGCAGACCCATAACCCCGGTTCCGAGTGCCAGCCAGTCCCAATTGGGACCTTTTGGACCCTGTCCTGGCGCCAGTGGCACCAGGCTCATAAAGATGCCCAGTCCCAGCGCTGGAAGCGCCGGGCTCATAATGCTTGGGTGGACTTACCTGCAGCAGACCATGCTGCTTACTTACCTGCCAGTTGAACCCCTGATCCTCTTCTGTTTGGGACTACTTTTCCTGTTGGGTGGGGCAGGAGCCACTCCCTAGGTTTGGAAAGCAGGAACTCTTTTCTTACCTAGGCGTGGCTGTGGAAGGAGACACCTAAGCACTACAGGAGGCTATTTAAACCACACCCGATGGATGAATCTTGCTTTGTGTTATTCTGCATTCTCTGCAGCAGAACGCTCATCGTGTCTTCTGCTTCTGATCCTGGGCCTAAGGGAACAAAGGCTTACCATCCTGGAATCCAGTCTTCAGCAGCACCTGTAAAGACAAAGAAAGAACAGGTTAGCACTACGGTCTTCAGTGGCAGCGCATCTCTTACCTGGTCCATCGGCTGTCACCAACGCCTCGCGCTGCATTCCGGCATCTGAAAGACAAAGGCTTACCTACTCTTCGCACGCTCCGGAGGCCTTCGGCGCTGCATCCCGCATCTGAAAGACAAAAGAAGGTGCGTTTAAAGACATTGGGCAACTTTATTACTCACGTGCCATTACTCCTTCCCACGCCGAATCCAGTGGGTATTCCAGCACCCTTCAGCTTCTCTAAAGCTCCGAACTTGTACCTGCAAGATAAAAGGGACAGTTAGTGCGCATCGTGAAGCAGGCTACAAGCGCTTACTTACGTGCTTCCAGGCGCTTCTATTCCTCACGCGGGTTCGATCCTCAACTCTCATCAGCCCGCCATCCGCCATCGCCGGAACCCTGCAAAACAAGAGATATCATTACAAAAGACTTTTAAGACATTTGAAGTGCCCAGAATTTACCGTTCGTGCAGTTAACGACGGACAGCAGTCCTCTGAGGTCAAGAGGCCTGCACCCTTATCCAGTGAAGAAACTGGTTACGGCAACCTGCCCCGAGGCAGATCCTGCCCCGAGGCAGATGGAGAGCTCGGCGTTCACTTACCTAAGGTGAGGGCGTTAACCTTTGGGGTTCTACAGGAGAAGAGAAAGGGAAGAGGAGAGAGGCACCCAATAACCCCAGTTCATTAATCCCATATTTTCTATCTGCAGACATCTTACTCTTCAAGTCAGACATACAGTGCACAGAGGTCCAGCCCAAAGAGCCAACCGTGTGTTACACATCACCTTTGAAGATACGGCATTCACCCAGTCAAGACCGGCGCCTCTGCGGGAATCAGGTGAGCGTTACACACGTGGTGTATTGTCTCAGTTTAATCTTGGTGCTTGAGCGTGGATGTCTTACGTAGTCTCCTTTTGTGATGTTGTTGCAATTCGAGCAATGTAGGCAAGCAAATGTTCCTAGTTTTTTTGTCCATAGTGTCGCCTGGGGTTGTTCTTGAATACGTTCGGCTTTCACTAATTGATCTCTGAAATTCCGGCATCGTTTATATGCTATCAAGGGAGGCTCTGGAAAAAGTTTCTGGAGGTGTGGATCCATCTAAATGATCCTCCAGTTTTTTCTTATTAACCTGTTGATATGGTGACTCTGGCTTGAGTATTTGAGGGTATACAGAAAGGGTATTTGTTTGGGCTCTGGTATTTTGCTCAAATGTTATGTTCGCGTTTTAAGGGCAGCTCGGTCTTTGGCTGCGGTGATGATCTCTTCAGGGTAGCCTCGCCTCGGGTATTTATCAGCCATTTTTTCCATCTCAATAGTTAATGTAGATTCAACTGACGTGATCCTTTTAGCTCGAAGAAACTGGCAATGAGGCAGATGATTACGTAAGTGTCTGAGATGTTAGCTCCAATAGTGTAAAGTATTGGTCACATCTGTTGGTTTCGAAAATAAATTCGTAACGATCACGCCATCCTTAATCTCCAATTATACATCCAAGAAGTGGATTTTGGGTGTGCCTTAATTCTGTCATTGGCTGAATTGATGTATGTTAGGAAACTTAGCAATAGATCTTTGTTGCCTCTCCATATCATGAACACATCGTCAGTGTATCTCATCCAACAGATTAACTTTGTGCTCCATCGTGGGTGTGTAATGATGTGT
This sequence comes from Ambystoma mexicanum, assembly GCF_040938575.1. Taxonomy (NCBI): domain Eukaryota; kingdom Metazoa; phylum Chordata; class Amphibia; order Caudata; family Ambystomatidae; genus Ambystoma; species Ambystoma mexicanum. The sequence continues at coordinate 526,131,922 of NC_090928.1, read as the reverse complement.
TCAGTTTCCAGATGATACATGAAAAGGTTGGCATATGCTGGAGCCATTGCCAAACCCATTAAGGTCCCAGATGCTTGCAAGTAGAATTGATTATTGAATCTAAAGTAGTTATTGTGTAAGATGATCTTTGATTGTTCTATTACGAAGGTCTTATCAGCTCTACAGTGCGACTCTTGTAACAGAGCCCACTCTAAGGCTTCAATGCCTTTATTGTGTGATAGATGTGTATAAACTTTGGACATCTAGTGTGACAAGTAGATCATTAGAATCCAGGTCTTGAATATTCTGTAGGATGTTAATAAAGTGGGTGATGTCACGTAGATAGGTGCTGGTATATTGAACAATTGGTTGTAGAACACGGTCTACATATATGGCCAATGGGTGGAACACACTGTCTGTGCCGGCCACAATTAGTCTGAGAGGAGGTCTTGGTAGTTGTTTATGGCTCTTCGGAAGACCGTAAAACACTGTTGTTATTGGATTCTCTTTGTGTACAAATCTTCTTGCCTTTTCTGTGATCCAACCGTTCTCAACTGCTTTCTCTAGTACAGTTTCAATTAGTGATGAGATTCTCAAGGTCGGGTCCTCATCGATAGGTATGTACGTGTCTCTGTTATCCAAGAGTGACATACATTGTACGCTGTAAAATGTGGTATCCATCACCACAATTGCACCCCCTTTATCAGCTGGTTTCAAAGTTAGTGTGCTGTCATCAGCCAGTTCTTTGATGAGTTTACTCTGATGTTTTCTGATATTGTATTACTTGATCTTATTGTAATCAATGGTTTTAAGTTGGTTTAACATTTGTGTTTCAAATAACTTCAATGTTGTGTTGTGAATTGGTGGATCAAAGGTACTTTTGGGTTTGATCTCAAGAAATTCTGTATCAGAAGGGGTTCTGGTGGGGATTGTACATCAAAGAACACTTGAAGATGCATTTTTCTAATTAGTCGGTATAGATTAATCCTTTCTTCTAATTGAGTCATGCTCTGAGTCGGGGTGAATGAGAGACCAAGGTTCAAGATGTCCAGTTGAGTCTTTGTCATTTGTTTTGATGATAAGTTCACCACTAGGTGTTGTTGGATTTGTTCTTTGACCGTAGGTTTCTTTGTCCCTCTTCGTGTGATCTTTTGTCTAAACAAACACGCGGTGTGGCGGATGATGTTGTTGCCGATTGGGAAGTGTGGAGCACGCCACTTGTGGGATGTGTTGTTGATGGTTGTTCCTCAGTTGTGTCCCCTATGCATCTACTGTCTTCGCCGCTAGAAGGAATGTCACTACTTAGGTCACTGGTACCTTGTCTGGGCGTTCCTGTGTAGGGTCTATTTGGGTGAGGAGGTCCGGTGTTTTGGTAATATTCTTGCCAGGAATACACAATGTCATGTGAATAATCAATGGTATCACGCCTAAATCTGCGAGCCTTACGTTGTTCGATTTCTTTCTTGTATTGTTCTAGTGATAGGTTGATGTCGTCTAGAATGGATTTCAATTCTTCGCTGGTTTTGAAGGCACTTAATTGTTCACTCAGTTCACTAATTTCTGTGTCCAGCTTTAGGACTGATTTAGATCATTCTTCTATCGTTAATAATATTAGGTCAAGTGAACATTTATTAAGTAGCTGTTCCCACTTTTTGACGAAATCCGGGACTTCCTTGCAGAGAGTAGGTTTAAGATAGACCCTCCGGCCTCTTGGTATCCGCTGCGCTTGGTAATATTGGGCCAAGGTGGTAGCATGTAATTTTGGTGAAATTTCTCTGCGTATCAGTTTTTTTAACCAGAAGATTATTTGCTCCTGGTTGGTTGCTGCTGGGGTAGTGGTTTCAATGTCTTTGAATAATCCTAGAATGCGTGTAGCTTCCTCTTCGTTAAAGGCTAACGTTGTAGCGTGTTTGTCAGTTATTGTGTTGATTTTCGAGAAAGACATTCTCATACGTGAATTGTGTTATCAATTGGGTGCTACCCGTGTTAGTGTGCCACACACTCAAATAGTGGAGATTTCGTAGAACAAAAGGAGAGTAACGCAACCCTGACACTAGATTGCGATGGACAAAGTACAACAAAAAGGAAGTGTCCAAGGTCAGTGGATCACTCGCGTCCCCTGCACACTCGAAGGAAAGATTGTATGGCAACAAACAATAGATGAGTATAATTCAAATAGTTATTATTGGATTGGAAGTCAATCCCTTGAGGCGATAAATCATGTTAAGGAAAAATGTTCACCAGTGAGAGTCCAGTGAGAGTCCATGCTAGGATCCTACTAGCTCTAAACTTAATTATTATCAGACACTGTAACAAATCAATTTAATACAATGAAGTTGAAGTTGAAACATAATTTTTAATTTAACTCAAAGAAGTGGCGCAAACAACTTTCCAAATGTGGAAACAAAGTTACTAAATTATTTTCATATTGGTACAATGTTGTATTGGTAGGTCTTAAAGACTGTCAGAAGTTGTTCATCAGGAGTGGTTACTTGTGGGTACGTTCAAAAGTTCTGCAATTCCAATTCTGGTATCAGCGTGTTACAAAGCAAATTCATCTCTATCAGTTTTCATGTTGATAATAATAAACTTGCAGTATCATCACTTTTTGGAGAGAGACCTTACCTCTCATTGGTGCCCCAGTGAGTTTTCTGCCCATATCTATGTTGAACAATGGCTGGAGTGGTTACAGTTATGTTCTGTATACCTGAGGATATTAATAAATACAGAATTGCATGTACCTGGGACTTCAACAAGACCCTGTCGTCTGTAGAAATGTTACATACTGAAATATGGGACATACCTCTTTGGATGGAGCTGGTCACAGGCTCTAAGGTAGGTTAACTGTAGAATCGCATGGGAGCATTCATAGCACTTTGCACAGGCTTGCTGATATACAGACTGGGTGACTCAACCCTGCACGCTTCCACTGTAAGGGAACATGGTTCCACTTAGAATAGAGTACTGTATGTATGTACTTATGAGTATTAGTTCCTTGAGTCCAGATTTGTCACTGTGCTTAGCTTACCTCCCAAATGGAAGCTTGATCGTACGTGGATAGTGTCTAATGTTTCAATGCCATAGTCCACACTAGGTCTTCATTAACCTTGTGAGATCTTCAGAGTCTCCCCGATAGGGTTCAGGGATAGTGTCTAAGGTTTCAATGGCATAGTCCACACTAGGTCTTCATTAACCATGTGAGAACTTCAGAGTCTCCCCAATAGGGTTCAGGAACTGGAGGATATGCCGGCCCGAATGGTCTGGGATCCCCTCTGTGTTGCTGTTTGGGTGTAAAGGAGTAAAGTAAAGACCTACTGTAGCACTTTACTAGATATTGTTGGACATAATAAAATAATAGTATAGTGCAGCGTGGTGAACGTAGCTGTTAATTAATACAAAAGATCCCTTTTCGTGATTTGAGACCTGTGGTCATAAAAAATGTTGCATTACATATATGTATCAGCCTAATCAGAGGTATAGCCTGTGGCCATGGGCAGTGGCCAGATTGTTCGGGTTATACTGGCTATGATCACGAGGAACCAGCAATGGGGTTAAAGTGGGCATGGCCACCGGGGCCCGGCTATGTGTTAAAGTTTTTCGAAATTGGGATAGGTTTCAATGGGGAAAAAAAATCGTGGGTACAGGTTGAAGTGCTGGATGGGATTGCAGCAAATATGCACGAGGAGGGTCAGCAAGAACTTCGAATCATATGTCCTGTGTTTCACTTTTTGGAAAGTGTGAAAATGTAAGTACACAACACAGTGATATTACATTGGTGTCTGGGCAATGTGCTCAGCCGTCAGCGAGGAGAAATGCGTACTGTAATTTGCTTATTGGGGCATCCAGCATGGCCCAAGTGGGATGTTTGAATGGGAACAAATATTCTGCTTGCGGTTACAGCCTTTAGTGGTGGCTAGATTACAACAAACTTGGACAACAAGCATTAGCAAGGACCTGGGGGCATTTTGTGGAAATATTTCTTGTGTTTTATTTTTCCATCGTGCAAGAATGTAAGTAGAGAAACTAGTGGTATACATTTGGTGTCTGGGTAGTGGGCCTGGTCCTCGGCAAATGCAAATGTGTACTCCGATTTGCTTATTGGGGAATGCAGCATGGCTGAAGCTCATGCACCATGGATTTGGAGACTGGCCATGGCTGCAAGCCATGAGCACTGGCCATTAGTTACATTATTAGGGCATAGTGGACACTGAGCTAGGATGCAGGGTAGGTGCAGTGAATAATAGGGGTGGTTTGGTTTGGTTGGGGTCATGGTTGAGCCTTATTCCGTAGTCAATTGAATGATGATTTGCATCCCCAGCATGCGCTGCCGATAACGACAGACATAAGTATATGTTGCAAAAAATATGATTCTTAAAGGAGGTTTATAGTTCTTTCTTATATATGAAAAGAGGAATTTTTAATAATTTATATACACTGATGTAACACCAGGAAAATGTTCACTTATAAAAACCTAGTAAATTGACAGAAAAACTTTGTTGAAGGGATGTTATGGTTAAGATGCATCCCACCCATGGGACTAATCTGCTACAGCAGTTAGCCAGTAGCGTCCCACCTTGGCATTGTCCTCCTGGGTTCTAATGAGCACTTGCCCATCAATACTGCCCCTTCTAGGTATGCACTTCTCCCACCGCGCAATGCCTATGTGCATTTATAGGAGCACTGTGCACAATTGTTTTGTATAAGTAAGGGAAATTCAGATACAAAAGATTTGTAGAAGATTGTTAAGTGGCAGTAGGTGTGTGCAAGCTTAATATTGCCATAGGGTTATTGGTACAGTTTGTGGAAGTGATTGGTGGATGGATGTGTGACTGTTTGAAAGCAGGCATCGAGGGAGTGTTACAAATGATCCATGGCCTAGAAAGGGGACTGTGGAGACCGAGGATAGTTCTAAAGGTCCATCGATTATGGTCCTTATTATATGCTAGAGAAAAGTATTTGGGACAGAAAATAGTTTCTGCCCTTTTATAGTTTTCTCTAGTATGCATTGTCCATTTTTCCCGTTAGCATAACACAAAATGCTAATAGAAATGTTGGAGAAGCTTATTGAGTCTAACTACTTTTCTGAGAAATGTAAAGTAGATAGTCTATAAGATATTTATTTTTGATATACGTGATTATTTCAAAAATATTTTACCTAATGGAGAAGTGACTGAATTTATTTAACGTAAACACTAAAATCACTTTTTACTTTTTCTACTTTATTTTTGTATCATGTGGGGTGAGATCCCTGGCAGCACTCCCTTACCCCTCCCTACCCTAACTTATACCCTTACCCCATACCCCACCTATCATGCACTATACATATACCACATTACCTACCATTTTTGGTCAAATAAATTTGGTCACGTCTCCTTAGGTGAAATTGTATTCTGTGAAATCTATGGCAACAATTATTTTTAGTTCTATTTTTTAACTGTGAAAGGTGGTTCCTAAAGGAACTTTTTTTGTGCGTTTCTATAAAAGAAATTGTGTTGCAGGAGAGGTCAGAAAGTAAGATGGGGAGGGAATTTAGGGAAGAGGCACCAACCTCAAATATGGAGGAGCAGATGAACAGGGGAAGATGTTGCATGTGTGTTACATCTAAGGTAGGGAACAATGTTTCTCATGCTCCTTGATTACAGCTTCAAAAGCACTTCAAAACTGCTCCCTCTGCAGAGTGCTGTGTTGCAGTATATACAGAGTACTGTTGCCTTCGAAAGATATGGATCAGCAGTCTCTTATCGCTTGCAAGGTAGCTGGTGGGATATTGTGTCCCACAGAAGTAGGATGTGTGCTTACAGTATTGGTTGAGGAACATGAGGTGGAGGAAGACAGCATACTACTTGCTAAGAAAGGAACAACCTTTCTGAGAGCATTGCGGTGGTTGGATTTGGTGGGGCGGCACATGGATGTGGTCCCGTAGGAGTACTGTCCAGATAGTCCGTGGCTGAGTTGCACTCAGTGCATTTCACTTCGGTAGCTTTAGCCTTGGTAAATTCCCAACAGTGGTAAATAACTGCCACACCCATGATTCTCTGTGAGTGCTAGAGGTAGGCACTTCCTCTACCTCATCTTCTTGGTCCTCTTCATTGTCTTTTGAAGTACTGTGCTTTTTTTGTTGTGTAGGTCCTCCAACTGGTGGTGGCTCTTGGGGAGGAGGGATGACAACAGTGGATGCCATTTTTAAGATAAATAGCAGTTTTTACTAATATTCTTCCAGGTATGTGCTCTGTGCTTGATTGTTAATGGATAATGAGTAAGAATAGGTGTAGGAGCTGTGCAAGAGTACATTTTGTGATTGAAAGTTCCTAGATGACCAGAAAATGCAGTTCCGAACTGTTTACGAAGCACGGACCCGTTCGCGAAGCGCAGACGTGTCTGTGAACACGTCATCATGGCGCACGTGTGGTCACGTGGCACTGTCCGAAAAGTCTGCAATGACATCAGACATATGCAGACGTCGACGAACACAAAAACTGCAGAAAAAGGTGCAAAAAGTGTGTAGAAGTGTTAGAAATGATGCTAGAAGGTGGGGAATGGCAGAGTTTTATGGTGAAACTTTGTAAATTGGACAGAAATGTTGCTATATTGGGGTAAGTATGTTATTAGTAAGCTATAGAAAATTAGCGTGCACTGGTAAAAATCCATGAAATTCACTGAAAAAACTTTGTTGAAGGGACGTTAGGGCTACGGTGCACTGATAAAAACCTATGAAATTCACTGAAAAAACGTTGTCAAAGGGACGTTATGGTTACAAGTAAAACCGAAAATCCCCAGAAATTCGCCAGTTATGGTAAGCTAAGCAACCATAAATCATGCCACCACTGTGCACTGCTAAAACTAACACCCAGGACATTAAAGATGACATCACAAATGTCATTGAAGGGGTAGAACGCCGCGTAGGGATTGCCTGCGAAGGAGGAAGCTCAAACCGGTCTCACACATTCAGCAAGTGAAACATATAACTAATAGAAGTTCTTCCCATGTTCTCAAAACTAACAAATACAAGGTCATAGCCCCGGTGAGAGCAAGACCACTTGCAGAGACATACACAGGACAAAGTCATTCAGACAGTAGAGACACATCACCCCCTGCAGGAAAATATCTGTTTAAAAAGGGAAAACACATAAAATGGAAAGGTCAGCTTCCAGCCCAGGTAGAACTTAATTTACAAAGGTTCAAAGGTCATAGCTCAACACAAAGGATATAATAAAGGTTGTGCATCGATTAGGGCCCGTCAATGAATTACAGGACTGATTTCAGTTATCATATTACAATTACATATATAAGTAAAACACACATGGGCCTCATTACGAGGTGGCCGGTAAGGGATTACCGGCACCGGTGCTGGGAATCCCTTACCACCCTACTACGAGTTCCCTTTGCGGGTCCTTCCTTAATGCCTGGTTGTACCAGGCATTAAGGACGGGACCCGCAAAGGGATACTGGGGTCAATAACGGTACCGCAATTTGCGGTACCGTTATTGCCGCCTTCCCATTTAGCCTTAAGGGGGCTCAAATGGGAATGGGGAATGGCTCTGGTGAATGGGGAATTACCAGTCCCGCCGACCTCGGTATGGACCGGTAATTGCTCCATCCACCAGACCGGAGTCGGAACGATTTTGGAGGCAGCCATGGCGCTAATAGCACCATGGCTACCTCCAACCTCGTAATGAGGCCCATAGTCTCGACAAGTGTTCGGTCCAGAGCAACAGACCTAGGAGCACAGCACATGCATTCATGCACATGAACTATGTGAAAGGAAGCAAAGGAGTTACATATTTCCAAACAGAAGTTGCAATAACATGCTGCCATTTGACGTAGTTCAAAGGATGAGAACGGTAAAATGGTGTCAATTATTCTATTCCCATGAGAAGAGGATGTGAACAATACAATTGTTGCCACACTGTTCGCACCTCACAATTTCATTGGCCAACAATGATCAAAGTGGCCCACCCCAGGATGGCTACTGGAACTCCACCAATCAAATGCCAAGGATTGAATGCAACAATATTAAACATTGACCATCCATTAGTAACACTGATAAAGTAGATGATTCCACCGTGAAGTTATTATTATGAGGTAAATACCAAAATGGTCACAAGGGAGAGGATAAGCCAATAGGGCTAAGCAGTGTATAGATTCACTCATAGAGCAATCATGATCAACTAATCAGCGAATGACATTGTCAAAAAATTCTGAAACATTGTTTAGGATGATGCTTCACTCTCTACTATAAAGCACCACCATTTTGTATTGATCGTTGAATGATTTTTTCAATTGATCCCGACCGTGGTTGCATGTAATACACTTTTGTTTTTCTTGCTGCCGTGTACTTTTTTGACTCATTGGATTACTTTTATTATTGATTTTTGGGTCTTACCATACAAATGTAATAGCTATGTGATGGTGATCAATAGCCAAAACAGTTAAAATGTATTTCTCTATTCATTCCCTTAGTGTATGCAGAAGTTAATCGCTCAATCCGTATGACCTCCGTTGTTGCAATATTTGTATTAAATATCTTCCTCTTCTGGGTCATTGAACCACTTTCAAAATGACGCATTTCAATTGAGCTATTGTATGCTTTCTATCCCCAAAATGTACTGCTGCAGGTGATTTTTTTTAATGTTTGAATTGTGCTCCGTCCATCTTGTTTTTGCTTTTCTAGATGTTAAGCCCACATAGTACATCCCACAACGGCAACACACTCCATAGATTACATTGGCAATTACACATCTTTTTACCAGTGTATGGATGGTTTATACTTTCACCTTGTATAGGATTACTGCAATGTTGACAATTGCCACATCGACAATAGCCCCTTTTAGATGGTAATGTGAGTTTGCTTCTTGATGTATTGAATTCTGCTTTGACCAAAATGTCTTTAATTGTGACTAAGATGTCTTTAATTGTGCATTTATTTTGGTATGCAAGCACTGGTGGTCCCTAAATGATTTACTTGTGATCACATCATATTGCAGTATTTGAAAATGCTTCCTTATAATAGTTTGTGTCTTGGCACTTTGTCTGGAATATGTTGTTATAAAACAAACAATGGTGATTGTTTCTTTTTTCTGTTTTGTAAGTGCCATCCAGTCTAGTGATGACTCTTTTTCATACTTTGAGATAGATCATGTTCTAAATAACCTCTTTGTACAAATGTGCCTAGCATATGTTTTTCTTGATGTTTCAATTCTGAAGGTTCTGATACTATACGCTTGAGTCTCAGAAATTGACTACATAGAAGTCCTTGAATCGTGGCTATTGGATTAAAGCTTTTAAAATTAATCAAGTTATTCCTGAAAGTAGTTTTCACAATAATGTTGCTGAGAGAAGACTGTCAACAATGTTAATCACTATAATATCCATATAGTTTCAAATGTTGCTTCCAACGTGGAATCTCAAGAATTGATTACTTTTCAAAATGTTACATAGAAATCTTTGAGTATACGATGGCCACTCTTGCACCCATGATGTTCCTGAAACTAGCAAGTAAAATTGTCTATTAAAATTAAAGAAATTGTTGTGTAGAATGAATTTCAACACCATGAGTATAACTATTTTATTTGCTCTCATTTCTTCATGTTGGAGAAGAAACCATTCAACTGCCCCCAACCCATCATTATAGGGGATGGTTTTGTAGAAACACAGGACATCCACTATAAACATTACATCCATTTCTAAACTGAATTCTAGTTCTGATACTATTGTTAGAAACACATTGATATTTTGAAGGAAAGTATCTGTTTGACCGTTTAATGGTTGTTATATATTGTCAATATATTGGCATACGGGTTTGAGAATACTATTCATGGTTGAAATTATAGGTCATCCTGGTGGGTTCATCAGTTACTTATGAATTCTTGCAATTGTGTAAAAGACTGTAATGATCAGTGGGTGTTTGTCATAACTTCTTTTGTGTTTTCCGAAAATCCAATCTTTATCTAATGCAGGGGTCTGCACGCTGAAGTTGTACAGTTATTTTGCAGTATGACTCGTATGATCCCTCACTATTGTCCATGCTGGGTAGGACTGATAAGAATCCTAATCCTAAACATCTGGAAAGCCAAACGTTGCGACCCCTGATCTAATGCTTCTTCTAAAACATGCTCAAACAGGTCCCTAATTAGTGGTTTTGGGCCCAATTGATCTTGTGTGTGGTATGTGTACAATTATAAAGATGTCAAACTTTTGGTAACTATCATTACACAAACAAATTAATATAAGTGTGCACCATTTTTTGAGGTGGATACGTTCCACAGATGAGTGCAGAGCTTATCTACCAGAGGGTTTCTGAGGGATCATATGAATTCCCTATAAAATACAGTCACTCATCCAAGTGACGCAAGTAAAAAGCCAACATGAGAGCACATATACAATTGACCCCTCAATTGTAGATCTGAGCTGTCCCAATGAGGTTGTACAATCAGGTTGCCAAGTGGTACATGAACAAATAAGGCTTTAGCAGAGGTACGTTTTGAATGTTGAATCTCTGAGAGCAGCTTATCTTCTGGGTAAAGTGAGTATGCATGAGGATTACGTGAGACGGTCATTTCCTTCATCAGTTTACTATCATCACCATCCCACCCTCTTCAAACATGCTAGTTACATTTACGCGACCAGGCGGTAGATCTGTTCACCCCAGAAGACAATTAATCACAAGGTACTGAGATGTGTGTTAGATCTACAGTCTTGTAGCAAATATATCTCTCAGGGAAACTCTGCTGCAGAAAAAGGTTCTGAAATACATCTTGGTTCAAAACTGATTCAGCCACCTCCCCCTTTATTGAGTGCTCCCTGAACATATAGCTTCACCTGGAAAGACTTGATTCACAATTGTCCAGTGTCCAGTGCCATATGTGACTTGCCTTCAAGGAAGTGAGCGGCTCCCTGATTCTTCAAGTAGAACATCACAGTTGTGTTGTTTGTTTGTACCTGAATCACTCGATACCCACTCAAGTGGGGGATGGGAAGAGTTCTCCATTGCGATCGATTTACGAGGACTGCATTCAGACCTCGAAAGACCCAATGCATCGAGATAGGATTTAATCCAACCCGGCAGAAGAGGATACTTGGCTCCTGGATTCTCGATGTGAGAATAAAGAGGCTTCACCCAGAGAGATTCTCCTTTCAGATATCAGTGCGTTTGGTATCACACTGGAATAAAGAAGTATGAGCGTCAAGCCCCTCCGTATTGGCTCTACCACTATCTGGTAGACACAAATCACATTTGGTGAGATTCTAAATATGCTACAATCCATTTATTTAAACCAGCCAACTGTATATTAAGCATTGACATAGATTAAGTATTAGAATTCATACAGTACATAATAGCAGTAACACATGATCTTTGGTGCGTTAATTGCAGGTACTCCCAATAAACAGTATTGAAGGCCAAACTGGCCACTGGTTAATCATGCAGAATCCCATTTACCCAGTACATTATAAAATAAAGTCATTTGTATGTTCAAAGAGGTCTTCCTCCCCGGGACAAGGTCATCCTGATCCTTATGTACCAGCTCCCCAACAATGCTAGGCATTTGACCAACCAGAGTTTCACTACAAATCTTTACATTCTTTTTTAATGACAGCGTCCTACGAGAGCTGCATTTAATGTCAAGCCCCCAGGTTTCAACAGCAAAAATATGAGATCCTTCCTCATGGATGGTTGAAACATGCCAGATCACATTGGGCCTCATTACAAGTATGGCGGTAAGGCAACAACGGTGCCGGTAGCGCTACCGGCACCGTTGCTACCGTACCACCATACTATGAGATGTGCTTGCGGGTCTCGCACTGCCCACCAGTTCGGGCCTGGCGGGCAGTGTGGCACCCGCGAGCACAACTCGTGGATGCACCGGCACCGTTATGAACGGTGCCGGTGCATCCGAGCTCCCCATTCCCATTCAGCCCTATGGGACCGAATGGAGATGGGGAGTCCCTTATTACCGGCACCCACGAATGGGCAATTACTGTGTCCACCAAACTCGGCATGACCCGGTAATTGCCCATTCGCGGGTACCATATTTTTCCACAAGTTTGGAGGTAGCATGCCTTTGTTACAGGCATGGCTACCTCCAAACTTGTAATGAAGCCCGTTCTCTCTTCCAAAACCTCAAGTGATCACAGGACCAACAATGCAGAGAATGTCTTGTAGAAATCAACTGGGAGACCATCTGGCCATGGAGTCTTGCCATTGGCCATGTTCTGTATAGCCCATGACAAATCTTGCTAGTTGCTCTGCGAGTTGAGACATTCTCTGTCAAGTTCAGATAATTGGGGTAACTCAACCCCACCTAAAACCTCTATTGTCTGATCCCTGTTTCATAAAACTCTTTAAAGGTGTTGTAATGTACATAGGCTCCTCAATGGTCATACCATGAGTAGTCTCTATATAAGGGGTGGGTTTCCTATCCTTTAATTTTGGAATCATCCAGGCTAGTAATTTGGCCGGCTTGTCAGTGTCATCATGTATATCCATGATGTATTCAGACCACTCAAACTTACCCAATGTGCAAAGCCTGAAAAGGGAGGCAAATGCATTACCCAGTAGATGTGCATCCATATCATCCGTGAAAAAGTTCCTATCTCATAATTTAATTGAGTATTTCACATGGCCAATTTCATTATACCATGTAGCTCTCCATTGTGTCCACATAACGAAACCCCTGATAAACACTTTAAAACACTCCCAGACAATTAATTTAGATGCAACAGAGATCAAATTATATCAGTTATATAATTCTTGTATTTCAGTGGGTAGTGAATTCATAAACGCAATATCAGAAAGAATAGAGGGCTAGAACGTCCAAGTGGGTATCAGTGTTGTGCACTTTCCTAATTCCACCTTTTTTACTAACAGGGTGTGATCAGACAAAGAGTGGTGCAGGTATTCTGGACTACATACTTTATGTAAATGGGACATATTGGTAAATATCATGTCTATCCCTGAGAGGTGCCCATGCACATGTGACCAATATGAAAAACCAATCTCCCCTGCTTGATGCTTTGCCCAGAAGTTGCAAAGGCTGCATTGTGGCAAAACATTTCCCAAAGGCAGGGATCCGCATCTCCTTTTAGATCCAACCCATATTGTATCCAAGACACAATTACAATCATGGTGTCCAGATGTTGTTTCCCAATAACTAAACCAACATTTGAATAAAATATTGATTGTCATCAATATTAGGAGTATAGGATTTGAATATATAGATTTGAATCCAATATAATTCATCTCAGCAGCCACACATATCAACCAGAGTCATCTGAATGCTGCTTGTCCACATAGAATTCAACCCCAGAGTGACCCACATAGTCACCCCCTTGCAGATAAGGGGAACAATGAAAAAAAATGGGCTCCTCAATTTTCAAATACAACTTAAACTGTTCATGTTTGACCAAATGGGTCTCCTTCAAAAATGATATTTCTTATTTTCCGACTAGATATGGGAACTCATTCTATACCTTTTCACCATTGCATTTATACCTACAGGTTCCAAGACCTCAGGTCTATACTGAGCGACATGAGGCACATATATAACGAACTAAATGTGTGTGCCTCAAAGTCAGAGAGGTACAGAAACAAACATTAAACTTGGTTGCCATGGACTATCCAACTGATAAATCCCCCGCCCGTGCAATCCTTCCCCAAACAGAGATACGATCATAGTATCACACAGCGTTAAAAAGATAGCAATTCAAACACACTAACAGGCCCTGATGAAACATAACAACCAGTGGTGTTGAGGACAAAATGAAGCAAACCCTGTTAAGATTCACAGGGGAAAGCCTGTTGCTGCACAAGCAATGGTGGGGTGTGATCCCCAGAACACCTAGCCACAGAGATAAGCACAGTAGATCCACCCAGGATCACATGTCCAGTCAAAAAGCAGTTATCCAATTATGGATCAAACATGTATGTGAATGAGCCTAAGAGCGCTCACCATTGCTGCACTGTGGTAGTGACTCCACATATGATTCAGGGCTACTGGTAAAATGATGATTTCCTCCCATGTCAATCCTCGGATGGGCAGGAGAGCAGCAAAGTGTACTGTATTTTGCTCTGTCGTAGGATTTTCTTTGGTCCCTCAAATGTTTATTATCGATTCTGTGTAAGTACACAGTAGCCAGGGTAAAAAGCATCCTTGGTATCTTTACGATGGATTTTACACGGATCTGGTGCTGCCGAAAATAAGCTAACTATATCCTGATATCTAAGTAGCTTCATAACAATGGCAGTAGGGACAAAGCAATCTGTCACCATCATGTGTATTCTGTGAATAACCACAACCATAAGCTTCTCCAAGTGAAGGAATAAAACCATCCTAAATGTCTCCATTCAGCCCTTCCGAGCACCCTCCGCCAAATACAGAAGGCACCCTTTGTTGTAGTGGGAGCGATCTACAATGTCACAGAGTATCTGCTGCATCCTGGAGCTGAGCTCATTAAGCACATTGACATTGCATGTGTTGGCTCATGTACGTAGATCCTCAATATCTACCTGAAATAATGAGGAGAGGCAACAGAGCTTTAATGCAATGCAATAACGGCCGGGAGGTCAGTCAATCTCATGAGACCAGAAAACTGAACTCTCAACCCACCCACATTGGGCAACAGTATTTGAAGGCAAAAACCACAAAATTAGAAAGCTTCCAGACATCGTGCGTATGCTATTTCCACACTCTCTACTATTCTCCTGCCTATAGAATCTAATAAAACAGAAATTGGCCTACCCTGATTGGCTAACATGGTAACATGTTATGTAATGTGCATCCCAACACATAGTCCTACCATGCAGTTAATACAAAGAGCGAAATCTACCCTGCATAGCAGCAAACTAGATACAGTAATATTTCCTACCTTTCAATCAGACATTTTGGCACAATATGCTATTCCCAAGCCCTGCTGCTTTTCCACGTTGGAGTCCGTCCTTGTAACTATTGCCTGCTTGTCTGCCTATGCCAAGGACACAAACAGTTAGTTCTTGGAGCATTCTCGTCTCTGGGAATGTTTCTTCTGGGAAAATACAACAGAGGCCTAACTCTTGGACACTACTTTCCTATTTTGTGCTACCAATTCACCCTGCCGAGTCCTTGGCAGTCTTGGAGACTATCTAGAGTCTGGTAGAAATGATGCACAATTCAATAAATGGAGGAAGTGGATTCGGTAAATGGCAGACCTATTCACTTCAATAATATTCAGTTGTATTCACAAAGCCTATATTTTCCCTTACGTTTAAAACGTTGCACCTGCATTTTTACATATAGCATTCTAAATAGTAGAAATCTGCCGGATAAGTGCTACATTCTGAGTGAAAGCATCCATTTGAGTAGACAGTACAGTAGACAGTTGTCTGTTACCCTCAAGTATGAAGTGTCTGAGGTCTATGTTTGAAGAGATTTCCATTGGCAGACATAAAAAGGAGTTGTTCCCTGACTATCACAACCAGGAGGAGTCTCTATAGAGGCAAAGCTGCTAACAATTGTATTATTTTGTCCTGAAGCCATTTTGCCTGTGCTGCCCTTTCATTGGTAAAGCTCATGTGTAAGGAGATGAATGTAGGATTTGATCAAGGATAGGCATCCCCTACCGTGTAAACCCTGGGGAGTAACTAGAGCAAATAAACAAGAAGATGTGAGTAACGTGCCTCAAATGCTACCAAAAAGACACCTACTCAGTGCCAGCTGGTGCACTTTTAATTGGAGAGCATACATGTTTCCTGTGAATATGCAGGAGCGACCGAACAAAGCGTGGGCTAAAATGGTGCATTTTACAGCACACTTTTTGGAAGCCACACAGTTTTCAATCAGTTTTGTAGGAACACAAAAGAAACTATCCAATAGATGCAATTCACCAACAGTGCACAGCAGCACTCGCCAACTCATTTTTAAGTTGCCTTTGCCCACAATATATGCCAGTATAAAAACATGTTCATACTGGCTGTGCCCATATATTCCAACGCAGTTTTCACCAATATATGCCAGCATTAGCATATAAGAACATACTCCTGTTGGATCAGTAAAAAATTCCATGCTGCAGTAACACAATATATCCAAACTGACTGCACCAATGTAGGTCAGTCTAGCCACGTAATAATACTTGTCATGTTTATTTAACCTTGGATGCCCAGCAAAAATGCCATGCACAGTAAGAACGTATAGCCAGACTTGTTGCACCAACGTAGGGCAGTCTAGCCATGTAATACCACTTATCATACTGGCTTTACCCTTGATGCCAGTGAATAAATTCCATGCCACAATATGACAATATAGCTGGAATGGCTGCACCAATGTAGGACAGCCTATCCATGAGATAATACACATCATGCTAGCTTTACCCTTGATACTGTGGCATAACATGTGTTATTGGTAAGAAAACATAATCAGACTGATCTCACCAATGTAGAGCAACCTAGCAATGTAACAACATTTATCATGCTTGCTTTACCCTTGATGCACATTAAAAATGTCATACCACAGAAAGAAGACATAAGACTGGCTGCATCAATGTAGGCCAGTCTAGCAAAGTAATAGCACTCATCATGCTGGCTTTACTCTTGATATCAGTAAAAAAGTAATGCCAGGCTCTATTCCGCAACCCACTGTACCAATCTAAACGCCAATCAGCAGCCTGCTCCCGGCACCCATGCAAGCAAACCAGCATAACATTCATTCAACATTAATACACATTTACGTGCATCCATAAAGCATTCATATAATTTCTGTTACCCGTACCCCCATACAACAAACACTCCCAGTCACACGTGCACCTATACATCATTCACTCATTCAGTCATTCACATGCAGTGAAGCATGCATACACACATACATACATTTATTTCCCTTATCTAAAGCCCCAGTTCAGAAGCTATTCATAAGGCTCCCACAATGGCTCTCTGGCTCCAGTGAAGCACATGCACAGACAAGCCAGAGCGGCTAATATTCGTGTGAGGAGCCACTAACAGGCCGACTCATGGAATTAATGTGCGCCGAAAATTCCGGCGCAGAGGTGCCAAAACGTGCGATTCGCAGTAAAAGTGCGAAAATCGCAGTGCAACTGCGAAAATCGCAGGGAAACCAGCGCACATCGATTCATGGAAGTCCGTGCGCGAGAAAAATATTGGATGTGCGCTGAAAAAGTGCGCAACGCACGCCAGCGCACAGGTCATCCAACGGCATGCGCCACGGCCGCTGCGAAATCGCACATAGCGCGGAGCACATTACAAAAGTAGGCGGAACACGGGGCTTAACACTCGGAATGGGGAACAACGCGTGAAAATATGGGCGTCACGGGGGAAGTACAGGAGTCAAGTGCGCAGAACGCCCACACGCTCGCCTACAACTCGTATTCATGGAATCGAATAGGGCAAACCAGCGCACGGTCAAAGACGCGCACAGGGCCAAACAAGTACGCCACAAGAAAGCAGGCAGTAGGGTCCCCGCCTGAAATAAATGTGCGCCAAAATGTGCACTAACAAAAAGCACCCATATACAGCTATGATGAATGATCCATACTGTGGCCCGCTAGGACAAATGAGGTGCAAAGGGGTACCGACAAACACGGACACCCGCTGTGTGAAAATTAGCGTGTGCGCGTATTACGGGGTGCGTGGGAAGTTCCACACGCGATTGGCCTGGACACGTGGATTCCGGGGTGCGCGGGAAGTTCCACACGCGAATCCAGCAGCCTACGTGTATTTCAGGGGTGCAGGGGAGTCCCACACGTGAATTGGCCATGTGGGTCCTCCCAGCTGTTCCCTCTACACCCTCCACGGCCCCTGCAGGCGGCCCACACCACAGGGGACTACCCTTCACCCCTGTACATGTCCCGCAGGCAGCCCATCCACCATGGCCATGCCCCCCAGCCAACCCACATGTCACCTTGCACTACTGCCCACCAATGCATGTCTCCCAGCACCCTCACCCCCCGGCATCCAGGGGCACCCTCCACCAGGCCCCCACTCATGTCCCCCTGCACCCCCACACCCCAGCATCCAAGTGCACCCTCCACCAGACCCCCACTCCTGTCTCCCTGCACCCCCACCCGCCAGCACTGTGGGGAATCCTCCACCAGACCCCCACTCATGTCCAACTCATGTCCCCCTGCACCCCCACCCCCCTGCATCCAGGGGCACCCTCCACCAGGCCCCCACTCCTGTCTCCCTGCACCCCCACCCCCGAGCACTGTAGGGCACCCTCCAGCAGGCCCCCACTCCTGTCTCCCTGCACCCCCACCCCCCTGCATCCAGGGGCACCCTCCACCAGGCCCCCACTCCTGTCTCCCTGCACACCCACCCCCCAGCAGTGCGATTTGCCTGGGTACGTGTATTTCAGGGGTGCGCGGGTAGTCTTACATGCGATTTCATCAGGGTACGTGTATCATGGATCCGCTTGAACTTCCACACGCAAAATCAGCAGGGTACGTGTATTACGGGGTTCGCGGGAAGTTCCACACGTGATTGCCCTGGGTACGTGTATTTCGGGGTGCGCAGGACGTTTCACACGTGAATTTGCAGGGTACGTGTATTTCGGTGTGCGCGTGAAGTTCCACACGCAATTTCAGCAGGGTACGTGTACTCCGGGTGCGCGGGAAATTCCACAGCCTATGTGTATTTCAGGGGTGCCGGGGAGTCCCACACGTGAATTGGCCATGTGGGTCCTCCCAGCTGTTCCCTCTACATCCTCCACGGCCCCTGCAGGCAGCCCACACCACAGGGGACTACCCTGCACCCCTGCACATGTCCCGCAGGCAGCCCATCCATCATGGCCATGCCCCCCAGCCAACCCACATGTCACCTTGCACTACTGCCCACCAACGCATGTCTCCCAGCACCCCCAACCCCCAGCATCCAGGGGCACCCTCCACCAGGCCCCCACTCATGTCCAACACAAGTCCCCCTGCACCCCCACCCCCCTGCATCCAGGGGCACCCTCCACCAGGCCCCCACTCCTGTCTCCCTGCACCCCCACCCCCCTGCATCCAGGGCCACCCTCCACCATCCCCACTTCTGTCTCCCTGCACCCCCACCCCCCAGCACTGTAGGGAACCCTCCACCAGGCCCCCACTCCTGTCTCCCTGCACCCCCACCCCCTGCATCCAGGGGCACCCTCCACCAGGCCCCTACTCCTGTCTCCCTGCACCCCCACCCCCCTGCATCCAGGGGCACCCTCCACCAGGCCCCCACTCCTGTCTCCGTGCACCCCCCCACACCTCTGCATCCAGGGGCACCCTCCACCAGGCCCCCACTCCTGTCTCCCTGCACCCCCACCCCCCAGCACTGTAGGGCACCCTCCACCAGGTCCCCACTCCTGTCTCCCTGCACCCCCACACCCCTGCACCCAGGGGCACCCTCCACCAGGCCCCTACTCATGTCTCCCTGCACCCCCACCTCCCTGCATCCAGGGGCACCCTCCACCAGGCCCCCACTCCTGTCTCCCTGCACCCCCACCCCCCTGCATCCAGGGGTACCCTCCACCAGGCCCCCACTCCTGTCTCCCTGCACCCCCACCCCCCTGTATCCAGGAGCACCCTCCACCAGGCACCCACTCATGTCCAACTCATGTCCCCCTGCACCCCCACCCCCCAGCACTGTAGGGCACCCTCCACCAGGCCCCCACTCCTGTCTCCCACCCCCCCACCCCCCAGCAGTGCGATTTGCCTGAGTACGTGTATTTCAGGGGTGCGCGGGTAGTCTTACATGCAATTTCATCAGGGTACGTGTATTATGGGTCCGGGTGAACTTCCACACGCAAAATCAGCAGGGTACGTGTATTACGGGGTTCGCGGGAAGTTCCACACACGATTGCCCTGGGTACGTGTATTTCGGGGTGCGCCTGAAGTTTAACACGCAAATTTGCAGGGTACGTGTATTTTGGTGTGCGCGTGAAGTTCCACACGCGACTGGGCCTGTGAGAGTGGGGTACGTGTATTCCAGGGGTGGGCGGGAATATTTACTTGCGACTGGGCCTGGGAGAGTGTGTTACGTGTATTCCTGGGGTGGGCAGGAAGATTTACACGGTTGCCTACAACGCGCCAAAAAAAAAGGTCCAATCCGGAAACACGTACGCCAGCATGAAGCAGGCGCACGTCCTGCGCAGCATAAAAGAGTGCGCAAACAACAAACAAGCTCAGACACCAGGATGAATATACCGTTCCTAGCAGCAGTGGCAGTGGGATACCGCAGGAGGAGGAGAAGGATAGTCAGGTCCAGAATCTTCACACCCAGAACCAGCCTATTTGGTATGCCTGATGACCAGGTGCATGGGAGGTACAAGTTTCCACCACACATAATACTCGACCTGGTCAGTGAGTGGGAGGATGACCTCACATCATCCACCCTGTGCTCCCAAGCACTCAGCCCCCTGGAGAAGGTCCTCAATGTACTGCACTTCTTGGCTCCCGGATCATTTCATCGGACAAGTGCCATAGTGGGGGAGGGGTGTCACAGGCCATGCAATCACGGTGCCTACACCAGGTGTTGGCCATCATCACTGCACGCCCATCAGTCCGCAGGCACATATATCTGCCCAGAACACCTGCAGAAAGGCAGGCTGTCAGCCAGGATTTCAACAGGGTGGCACAATTCCCCCAAGTGCTAGGTGCCATTGATTGCACCCATGTGGCTCTACGTCCCCGCCCAGGGCATATGAGCACATCTATAGAAACCACAAGCACTGGCATTCCATCAATGTCCAGGTAGTATGTGATGCCAAGGGAATCATCACCTCAGTATATGCCAACTATCCAGGGTCCACCCACGACAGCTTCATTTACAGGATGTCAACCCTAAACCGGGACATGGAAGCTGGGCGGCATGGCGATGCATGGCTGCTTGGTGAGTATAAATGCCACAGCACACACATGCATGACAGATACAGAGGAATGTCACTACCCAACTAATGATCCCCATCCCACCTCCCCAGGGGACAGTGCCTACCCTCTGAGCACCCAAATGATGACGCCAATTCGGAACCCCATCACGCATCCCGAGGTAAGATACAACACAGCCCATTTTGCAACACGGGGCATAGTGGAGCACACATTCAGAGTGCTCAAGTCACGCTTTCGCTCCCTTGACCGTTCTGGCGGGCAGCTGTTATACGCTCCCCCAGTAGTGTGCAGGATCATAGTGGCAGCATGTGTCCTGCACAATTTTGCAACACGCCGGGGCCTGGCTGTGGACATGGTGGTGCCCCCACATCCCCAACCACATGCACGCCCGCTGCGCATGGGAGGGGAAAGGGCACGGGGTGAGGCAGCCCATACGCAGCTGGTGGCTAATTACTTCACATAGCAATCACACCCCTGTGGAGTGCACACAGCCCTGGCACATACCATCTGACAATCAATGATGACTCAATCTGACAATTATGATGAATTAAGGGACAGCTAACTGTCAGAACCATAGCAGCCTGAGATTGTTCATCTGGAAGTGTCACAATGTGTGCCTCCCTACCTACACAAACACCACCAATGCAGTGTCATCAAAAGACACACTTCTATGCAGCAAAAATGAATACCCACTTGCAAAATACAGCATGAGAACAGTGCCATGTCACCCAACCCCTCCCCGGCACCGCCACACAACACACCATGGCATGTCATGCTATGTGAGAGCAAACAAATTAATCCCCACAACATGACACAAGTGTCACAAACTACAGTGTCCCTAATGGAAACTGGCCACACATGAAATGCTCACAGTAATGCAGGACCAACAACACACATTACCAAATACTTACCAATAATACTAATCACCTACACAACCTCCAACCTACCATAAACATGACAGTACGGACTTAATAAATTGGTAACCTCACCACCTGATAATGCCAGCACTTCAAACACTTCCAACTGTACAGTGTTAGTGCCACGCAAAAGTGTAGGTGCACTGCTTACAACATGGACTCCATTTCCAAAGTAGACCGCCTTGTGAAGACATGACAAATGGACCTGCAAATTAGGAGGATGAGATGGATGCAGAGGCACATATCAATACACCATGCAGTGTACAATACAACAACAATATGCACTAGGAATGTATACACAGTATTGACTACAGACTGCCCACACATCAAATGGGAGTCCAACGTCACTGTGTAAGTCAATGTCACTTGGGCACACCCTTTGAAAGCCCATGGAAACGGGAAGCAGGAGGGGTGTGTGTCACACAAACCCAAGCATCTGACCCAAATTCAGGACAAGCCTGCATGTGCCCAGCCACAATACAGCGTATGCCCACGGGAGCCACACAAGGCAACACACTGTCCAAAAAATCAAAGATCAAAATTCAAAAATCAAAAATCAAAAATCAAAAATGGCCATGAATGGGCCGGGGGGGGTGGGGGAGGCCACCTAGGAGGTCCGAGGACAGGGTGCACACCAAAACCCACCTGTGTGGATCTTGCGGAAAAAAAACACCTCCATGGGCTCATGGCCTGCACGGCTACCCGATTGTGAGAGATTTGCTGCTGTCGCTCTCCTCACCCTCTGCAGCTGCATCAGGAGGTGGTGGCACTATGGGAGGCAGCCCACGCAAAGCCCTAGTCTGGTCCTCCATGGCAGCAAGCATGCAGGTGTGGAAGGTCTGGTCCTGGAGGATAATCGTGCGGAGGTCCCCATGCAACAGCTCACGGGGTGCCCGGACCTCCTCCCTAGTTGCCTGCATCTCAGCTGAGAGCGTACGTGTGAGCCGCTCCAGCTGCTGTTCTGTCCTTGTGTTAGTTGAAGCCTCAAGCTCAACAAGAGTTACCCTGAGCTGACGGAGTTCCACCCTCAGGGCTTCTCTGTGGCCCTGGGACTCAATAGAAATGGCTTCCCGCAGAGTCTCCAGTGCCACCCGCCTGACCCTGTTGGACGCCAACATGTCCTCCCTGAGTGACTGGCAAATGGAGTCTGTTGCCTGCTGTAGTTGTTCAATCAGCCTTTCTTGGGGGACAATGGAAGTGGCCACCCTATCCATGGCCTGAGCCATCATCTCAGATGATGCTGCCTGTTGGTTTGCCATACCGTATATGGATTGCTCCCATGTGGTATTGCCAGGTGGTGTACGGCCACCGCGTCAGCGGGCACCACACCTGTCTGGGGCAAGGCGAACTGCGCCTTGCTGTTCCAGCACTGCGTGAGGCTGCAGGACTGCATTCCCCCTCTGATATTCTGGCCCAGGAACAGGATCAGATGTTGCAGAGTGTGACCCTGCATCTGTAACCACCAAAGGCGGACCTACCAACACTGACATCCCCATTGAGGGTTCTACCCCTGGTGCAGGTGGGTTGGACAGTACAGAATCGCTCCAAGAAACACTTACCTGCGACGGCACATAGGTCTCATCATCTGAATCGACACCTGAATAGAGCTCGGGGGAGGTGCACCCAGAGACACCCCTTGAGATGATGGTCTGCAGCAAGTGTGGGTTCTCACCCACCACCACACCACGTCCCTCACTGGTGCCCGGTCGGGCCTGAGACCCCTCCTGGGTCTGCACCATCTCCACAACCCCAGCAGTATCAAGTGCGTCATCCCCTGCAAAGACATGAAAGAAAAGAAATGGGAACAGGCATTAGCACCATGGCACACAATTAGGGCTGAGAAGCAACAGAAACAGTACTTCATTGACACATGTCCCACATGACTATAAGCCTCCCATGCATGCACCGTCACTGCGTATGAAGGGGAGGCAAATGGCACACATTGATGACACCAAGATGGAAGACCAACACATTTGCTGCATGCTGGCTAGCAGTGCCATCACACATTGTCCTGTGATTGGCATGTCCAATACACATACATGACACATGCCATCACACAGATGGCATGTTCCATAGCCATGTCACACATGTGACAATAGGACTGAGAAATGCCTAGTGAAAGTGGTGGAATGCAGACAATCAGCCTGAATGAACACAGAATAATACGCAACTATGTTGTGGCAAGATGACACTTCAAGGGCAACTGGCGTGAGGTTGGGCTGAATGTCTACTGTTGCCAGAAGAGATACTGCAATACCCAAATCCTGGTGTGCAGAATGTATTGGATGAAGCACATGGGTGACCCAAACCACTCAGGCACACACACCCTCACCTGGCACTCAATCAGAAGCCCTCACACACACACCATGCACATGGATGACACACACATGCATGGCACTCACCGGACAATGCCTCGTAATCTTGCAGGTCTCCCACGCCTTGGATCTGTTCCTCCGTGACGTAGGTCCCAGCAACATACTCATGTGGAGTGAGTTCTATGTCCTCTGCTGGAGTCCCACCTCCAGTCACTAGAGTTGCGGCATGACTTGAGGCCAGCTTTTTCTTTGCCCTGCGCTTCAGGTCATTACAGCGCTTGTAGCAATCATTAGCTGTGTGCCTCACGAATCCAAGGGCACTTATGAGGTCCGCAATGGTCTGCCAGTGTGCCTGACGTTGTGCAGGTGTGGTCTTGCATCCTGCAGTAATCACCATTTCGCTGTCATGTGCGGACACATACTCAACAAGTGCATCAAGTTCGGCCTGATTGAAGCTAGGCTTCCTTGGTGGGCCGGACTGTGTAGCCGTGTCTGGGGCATCAGCCTGTACTGGACGAGCACTCTTCCTCTTCCGCTTGGAAGGTGGTGGGGATCCTGAGTGTCCTACGCCGCTCTGGACACTAGGGGCAGGAGCCCCGGTGGACTGTGGACTAGGAGTGTGGGAATGAACACTCACCATGGGACTTGGTGCAGGCATTAGCTGAAGTGTGATGTAGTCAGGGGGAACGTCAGCAGGATGGACTGGGACCGACACTGTCCAGGCTGGGAGACTCAGAGCTGGGGTGGATGGAGCCGCAGCTGCCCCTGCAGCCTTCCCACCCTGCCTAACCAGGGCAGCAGATGACATAGCTGCCCCTGATCCACGTGGCCTGGTGACACCAACGTGCACCGCCACACATGGCCTAGACCTGCTGACCTGGAAGTCAGCCATGGAGTCATCCTGTGCCAGGTCTGGTGCCACAATGGGCTGGTCCAACAAGGGCTGAGCAGGGATGGTGTCAGCCACGTTACCCTCAACCAGGGGGGGAGCATGGGTGTCCCTGACTGGTCACCCACACATGGGGGGCTAGGGGCACCCTGCAAGTCCCGGCCACGTCCCCTACCGTATCCACCACGGCCACCTCTTGTGGCTCGGCCACCTTTGCCACCCTTACCGCGTGCTCGCCCCCCAACCATGGCACTGATGTTGTTGTGCGTATGGGAGTTGCAGTAAACTATTGTCCTGGGCAATTGGGGGTCAAAGGGGTAGGGTACTAGATGGAATTCGTACCCTAGTGCTCTAGCAAGGCTGTATGTGACCCCTGGGGGAAGATGATGGGTCACGCAATGCACAGGCACCCCAAAAAAGGGAGATAATGGGCACGGAACCCCTCCTAGACCACGTGCGTGGAAAAATAAACCTGCACTACACTGTGGCACCCAGAAACACAAAAATGAACGTATGCGTGTCACACGCAGCCTAGACTGACCTCTGAAGGGGTAGGCAACACACGGGGCAAGCATAGATGTTAAATACGTGCGCGACTCACCGTCTGCCAGGAAAAACCGCGTGAAAAATACAGACGTGTCCGCGTTGGCAACACCCCCGCCAAAAGAAGAAATGTACGCTGTCTGAGGAGACAGGACAGCAGGAGAAGTGAACGCTGTTTGAGGAAACAGGCCCAGGAAAAAGACAAAAAGAGAAAAAGCTGTCAGAGGTAACAGGGAGCACGAACTTGGAATGCCGTGAAGTAAATTGCGTGTGAACCGACAAGAAGTACAGATTTCACCCACTCGCTCTCCACGAAAAGCACGTACAAGGAAATGTCGTTCTACACGTACCTTTCAAACATGCCCACACATCCAGCGTCACTTCTGCGTGTACGCGCTAAGGCCCTATCCTCCAATTACACGAGCTGACACTTTGACGTGCAGTCATAGGGAAACGCCTGCGCACGCACGTCACAGATGCGCATACGCGCTGAGGCCCTTTCCACCAATTGCACGCTGTGACACTCTGACGTGCTTATTTTTTCTACGCACCATGGAAAACTCACGTGCGCGTAACGTCATAGACGCACCCACACGCTGGGGGCCTTTGGGCCAATGAATTCGCGTACGTGTGCTGACGCGCTTACGCGCTAAGGCCCTTTCCTTGAATTACACGCAGACGTGCTTGATTTTCACGTGCCAAATCACTCCCTATCAAGCTGGCCACGCGTAAGCACACGGAAGACCACGCTCCTGCCCAGAAGGCCGAATTACTGCCCCCCAGAGCCCCGAGCACGCTCCCACCTGCCATCTGCTGCTGCCTAATTACCTACTGCCCACGTGCCCTGCCATTTGCTGCCTGCACATCAGCGAGGGGTGCTGTTGCTGCGACCACCCCTGCTGGAACCGAAGACTCCCGACTGGGATTCCATCGCTCCACAGACCAGCCCCAGGACCCAGTTGCCCACCCACTCCTGCCTCTGGGGTTGTCATGTCGGGCACTGCAACATCTGACACCACTGGCAACCCCCAGCCAGAGACGCAGAGGGCCACCAGCTTCACTGCCACCGAAGTTGGTGTCCTGGTGGAGCAAGTCCTGGGGCAGTATGATGCCCTCTTCAGAAGTTTGCGCGCCGACAAGGAAGGACGGACTCGGATCTGGACGGACATTGTGATGGCCATCAACGCGGAGGGGGTGGCAGTCCGACTATTCCATCATGTCAAAAAGCGCTGGGAGGACTTCAGGTCCAGGACCCTCAACAAGGCCCGTTGCCTCTTGAAGGCAGCGGATGCTAAGGGGCGCCGGGGCCACTTGTCGGATGATCAGATGAGGGTCCTGGAACGCATATCCCCAGCGCTCCACGCCCAGGTCCTTGAGAGGCAGACCCGTCTGGAGTCGAGCGGTAAGTGTACATGCATCATGATTGTAAGCTGTGCGTGTGGTGGTGTGCCAGTAGTGTGCAGGTTGCACATGTGTTTTTATGGAGCCAAGTATGGGGGGGGTGTACAGGGCCGTGAGGCTAACACATGCGAGGTTGCTCATGTGTGAGACATGGATGGTGCTTGTGTGTGTAGGCTTGCATGCCAAATGCAGATGTGTGGGCACACATGTTTGGATGAATGTGTATGTAAGTAGGCATGTTCGTGATGTCACACCTGGATGTTGGTTTCAGCTGCATGTATCAGCACTGTGTACATGTGCACGTGTGTGTATTTGACAAGGGGGCAACAGTGATGCAACATGGATGCATGTGACAGCGGGATGTGGCAGCCTGATTGGCAGATGTGACATGGATGCCAATCTGAACACTGCAACAGTTGGCAGAGGCGTACACATGCATGCAAGTATGGTGGTGTGTGTTCATGTGTAGTGCACTCCCTGTGTTGCATGTGATATCTCGCTCACCTTTGCCTGCTCATGCTGTTGTATGTGTATGGATGGTGCTGGCTGTTGCAATATGGCTGTGTATGGCTCATGTGTGCGAGTTGAAATGACATGTGTGTTGGCGAATGGGATGCCATGTCTGAGGTTTCCAAATGCCACTCATGTACAACTGTCATGTGTGTATGTGTCCATTGTACAGTGCCCTGATGCCTGTGTTTTATTTCTCCCTGTCTGCAGCGTCATCTGATGAAGAGGGCGGAGAAGGTGCTGTGGAGCACAGCGGCAGGGATTGCACCGCCAGCCGGAGACGCAAGGCCCGGCTCCCCTCCCAGGTTGTCATCTCGTCAGGGAGTGAGGAGTCCAGTGCCGCGTCCCAGGCCGCAGCTGCCGGGGGGAGGTCCAAGAGGCGGAGGTCGGAGTTGGACTCCTCGGCAGCAGAAGGGGCAGCTGGGACCCCACAGGGCCCAACGGGGGAAGATGGCACGGAGTCATCCAGGTTGGTGGGGGGTTTGGTGGAGGAGGAGGCCGTGCAAGCGACAGAGACGGGGTCTGGAGGTGGGGATTCTACTGGTGCTAGTGGTGCAGTGCAGGACCAGGGACAGGAGGCAGCACAGGCCGCCGCGGAGGTGCCTGTGTGCAATCCTGTCCCTGATCCTGTCACTGCATCATCTTGCACCAGCAGGGATGCCTACGTCCAGACCAGTTTTCAGGCAGGGGATGAGCTTACAACAACTGGCCTTCCTCTGCCTGCGGACGTGGCTATCCAGGTACGGGTTGAGCCTGTCCTGACTGGTGTGGCGTTGCGTCAACGGGCCATGCGAGGTGACCTGCAGTCTTTTCATGAGGAGACTGCACGTCATCTCGAATGGCTCGTTGACTGCGTCGGCCTACTGGGACAGGCCACCCAGGCTGGATTCCTCCGTTTGCTGGAGCTTGTTCCGACCCCCTCCTCAACTGAACACCCTATGCGCCAGTCGTCCTCCATGCCATCTTTCCACCCAATTGTCACCTGGGTGCCCTGTGGAGCTGCCTCTGACGGTGCGGCCAGGCTGGTGGAGGACACATCCTGCCACTGTCGGGAGTCGGACGTCCAGCAGGGGTGGCCACATCAACGACTGCACCCCGGCCGGTGGAGGATGGGCAGGCAGCAGGAGCCAGGGCACGGGCACAGGCACAGCAGCAGCAGCAGCAACGAGGTGGGAGCCATGATGGCTCGGGGCCTTCGACATCGGAGGGGCAGGCATCGGCCGGAGGGCAGGAGGACCCAGGACGGGAAGTGTCTTCCGTGTGGCAGCGGTTGGGCCACGCCATAGATGCGGAGCGGCAGCGGGCGGAAGAGGCACGGCTCACGATGGTCAGGGCGGAGAACTCCATGCGGAAGGCCCTGAGGCGGGCTGAGTGCCTCGAGGCAATCCGCAGGGAGTTGGAGAACATGTCATCGGCCCTGCGGACCCTCAGGGCCATGGAGGTGGACCGCCTCCGGGACATTGAGCAGGAGTTCGATGATGCCCTGGCCCGGAACATCCAGAAGTGAGCCGTCGGACTAGCCCGCTGCCCTTGTAAATAGTTCTGTAGTGTTAAGTTTCCTTTCGGTTTTGTTTTGTTTTGGGGCGCTTGGACAATGCCCAAACTTCTTGTATATAGTTCTTCATTTGGTAGTATTTTATTTTATAGGTTTCATTTAAAGGATTGGGCACATGGACCCTGGATGTTCACCTTGTACATAGTTTGACAATGGATTTGGATTTTTGATTTTTTTTTCACATGGATCAATGTTTTTTTCTTATTTTGGAACATTGGATTTATTTTCTCAGACAGACACTTTGGAGACTTGCTTTTGGATTGCCTTTCATTTGGATTTCATGCATCTTTTTCATTTATTGGACATGCTGGATTTAATTTATTATTTCCATTGTCTTCTGTTCCATTTCATTGCCTTTCTTTTCTGTTTAATACATTATAATTGTGTACTTCAATGTGTGGTATTCTCTCTTTGGTTTCATACATGTCACAATGTGTGTTCCATCATTCACATGCTGTCATTGTGTGGGTTTGACGGATATGTGTTGATGTGCAGACTAGCCATTTGGGATGCATCATGTGCAGGTGATTTCTTTGTCGGGTGGATGTCATACCTGGTGATGTGTTCGGGCTGGGGTGGCGTAGGCAGTGTATTGAGTGGGCATGGGGGCCATGATTATGGATCGTCATGAGGTGTTGGGGAGACATGTATGGGGGCCTGCTGGCAGGTGCCCTGCACTGCTGGGGGGTGGGGGTGCAGGGGGACATGAGTGGGGGCCTGCTGGCAGGTGCCCTGCACTGCTGGGGGTTGGGGCTGCTGGGAGACATGAGTGGGGGCCTGGTGGAGGCTGCCCCACAGTGCTGGGGGGTGGGGGTGCTGGGAGACATGTATGGGGGCCTGGTGGAGGGTGCCCTGCACTTCTGGGAGGTAGGGGTGCTGGGAGACATGTGTGGGGGCCTGGTGGAGTGTGCCCCTGGATGCTGGGGGGTGGGGGTGCTGTGAGACATGTGTGGGGACATGGTGGAGGGTGCCCTGCACTGCTGGGGGGTGGGGGTGCTGGGAGACATGAGTTGGACATGAGTGGGGGCCTAGTGGAGGGTGCCCCTGACAGCTGGGGGGTGGGAGACATGAGTGGGGGCCTGGTGGGGGTGCCCCTGGATGCTGGGGGTGGGGGTGCAGGGAGACATGGGTGGGGGCCTGGTGGAGGGTGCCCCTGGATGCTGGGGGTGGGGGTGCATGGAGACATGAGTGGGGGCCTGGTGGAGGGTGCCCCTGGATGCTGGGGGGTGGGGTGCTGGAAACATGAGTGGGGGCCTGGTGGGGGGTGCCCCTGGATGCTGGGGGGTGGGGGTGCAGGGAGACATGTGTGGGGGCATGGTGGAGGGTGCCCTGCACTGCTGGGGGGTGGAGTGCTGTGAGACATGAGCTGGGGCCTGGTGGAGGGTGCCCCTGACTGCTGGGGGGTGGGGGTGCAGGGGGACATGAGTGGGGGCCTGGTGGACGGTGCCCGTGGATGCTGGGGGGTGGGGGTGCTGGGAGACATGTGTGGGGGCATGGTGGAGGGTGCCCTGCACTGCTGGGGGGTGGGGGTGCTGGGAGACATGTGTGGGGGCATGGTGGAGGGTGCCCTGCACTGCTGGGGGGTGGCGGTGCTGGGAGACATGTGTGGGGGCCTGGTGGAGGGTGCCCCTGGATGCTGGGGGGGTGTTGGTGCTGGGAGACATGTGTGGGGGCATAGTGGAGGGTGCCCTGCACTGCTGGGGGGTGGGGGTGCTGGGAGACATGTGTGGGGCCTGGTGGAGTGTGCCCCTGGATGCTGGGGGGTGGGGGTGCTGTGAGACATGTGTGGGGGCATGGTGGAGGGTGCCCTGCACTGCTGGGGGGTGGGGGTGCTGGGAGACATGAGTTGGACATGAGTGGGGGCCTGGTGGAGGGTGCCCCTGACTGCTGGGGGGTGGGAGACATGAGTGGGGGCCTGGTGGGGGGTGCCCCTGGATGCTGGGGGTGGGGGTGCAGGAAGACATGAGTGGGGGCCTGGTGGAGGGTGCCCCTGGATGCTGGGGGGTGGGGGTGCTGGAGACATGTGTGGGGGCATGGTGGAGGGTGCCCTGCACTGCTGGGGGGTGGCGGTGCTGGGAGACATGTGTGGGGGCCTGGTGGAGGGTGCCCCTGGATGCTGGGGTGTGGGGGTGCTGGGAGACATGAGTGGGGGCCTGGTGGACGGTGCCCCTGACTGCAGGGGTGTGAGGGTACAGGGGGACATGAGTTGGACATGAGTGGGGGCCTGCTGGCAGGTGCCTCACAGTGCTGGGGGGTGGGGGTGCTGGGAGACATGCGTTGTTGATCAGTAGTGCAAGGTGACATGTGGCTTGGCTGGGGGGCATGCCCATGGTGGATGGGCTGCCTGCGGGACATGAGCAAGGGTGCAGGGTAGTCCCCTGTGGTGTGGGCTGCCTGCAGGGGCCGTGGAGGGTGTAGAGGGAACAACTGGGAGGACCCACACCGCCAAATCACATGTAGTACTCCCCGCGCACCCCTGAAAGACACGTACCCTGCTGAATTCGCGTGTGAAACTTCCCGCGCACCCCAGTAATACACATACCCCGCTCGCACAGGGCCAATCGCGTGTGATACTTCCCGCGCACCCCAGTAATACACGTGCCCCGCTCGCACAGGGCCAATTGCGTGTGAAACTTCCCGCGCACCCCAGTAATACATGTACCCCGCTCGCACAAGGGCCAATCGCGTCTGAAACTTCACGCGCACCCCAGTAATACACGTGCCCCGCTCGCACAGGGCCAATCACGTGTGAAACTTCCCGCGCACCCCAGTAATACACGTACCCCGCTCACACAAGGGCCAATCGCGTGTGAAACTTCCTGCGCACCCCAGTAATACACGTACCCCACTCGCACAGGGCCAATCGCGTGTAAAACTTCCCGCGCACCACAGTAATACACGTACCCTGCTGAAATCGCGCATGAAACTTCCCGCGCACCCCAGTAATACACATACCCTGCTAAAATCGCGTGTGAAACTTCCCGCGCTCCCCAGTTATACACGTACCCCGCTCGCACAGGGCCAATCGCGTGTGAAACTTCCCACGCAGCCCAGTAATACACGGACCCCGCTTGGCGTTTGCTGTTTGGCAGCCCTGTAAACTGGTCCAGGGTTAGTGCAGACATTTGCGATGAATTGGGGATTTTGATGGATTTTCCTTGCGCAAGGGCCTTCTTGGGGGCGTAACTGGCGCTGCTGCAGGGTCGCTGCGCCACTCTGCGCCACGGCTGGTTTTGGGGGCTAAAATCCATGAATACGCTGTGCGATGAAATGGATTTTATCGCACGCAGCTGGCGCAGTGTATCGCACGGGGACACTGCGCAAGCCGCGTGTGCCACTTTTGTGCGAAATTCTATGAATTACCCTGTTAATGTGTGCGGAGCCCCAGGACAATCCCTTATGCACATTTATCCAATGGGCCATGCAAGGCTGGGGAAGCAAAACAACCCCCAGCCTTGCATGGCTAGGGTTCTAGAACTGTAAAAAGGAAACCAGAGTTACATTTGACAGTTATAGCCAGCCCAGGAGCACTCCGTCAGCTGCTTGCTGCAACTGAGTTCTCACTGCTTTAACTGGACTAGCTTGGCTCACCACTTGGCGGGTCAGCGTGCCGTCACCCATTATGGACGAGTCACCCCTGTGCCCACTCAAAAGCAGTAATTAGAATATTAGGAGCACTATCCAGTAGGAGAAAATCATCCACTATGGGCACTACAGTGCTCTCCCTGCAAACAATAAGCAAGAGCAATCCTGGCTCCAGCAGCAATCGAGGTTGATTACGAGTGCCATGCCATCGCAGGCAGGCCACAGAAGGAGTCACTGAGGGGCAATACCTCCACACGTGACTTGTCAGGACGCAGGCCACAGAAATGTAACAGAAAGGCCCCAGATGAACATTACCACCCGACACTGAGTAGTGAGCAGTAATGAACGTGAGCGGGAAACGCAGTGACAGGGCCAGAAGGACAGACCACAGTGGCCCCCTCCATCAAGCCCCTCCACACCACGGAAAACGTGTCTGGCATGCCTAAGAGTAGATGCAGGGGAAGTAAGGTTAAGCTGAAGCATCCACCAGAGTCACAACTATTTATCATCATCATAATCTAATAATGTATTTTGGCACAAGTCAAAAAAGTTCATTCAACAATCAATCACAAAGGAATAACATATTACAATGATATGATATGATATGGCATTTATAACACGCCTATACACAAGTGTTTCAAGGCGCGACGAGGCAAGGGGGAGGATGTAGGGAGGACAAAACAACAATCCTACTAGGCCAGGTGTCATTCAGATCGCGCAAGTGCATGGGAAGGGGAGAAAGGAAAAGTGCACAGGGGGAAGGGAGGAGAAAAAGTGCAGTGCATGAGAAGTGGAATAAATATGACACATAACAGCCAGCTAGTGGCAAGTGCAAGGAAGTTCAGACGTAAGTGCTAGTAGGGGGGGACTGAAGGGGTACAGGAAACGGTCCCCAAGTGCAGGGGTTGCCAGGGAGGCCGTGCACGTGGGTAATTGACGGGGCCTGGGCCAGAGATCAAAAGGTTGGCCAGGTAGCCAGTGCAATTACGGTGAGGAATTCAGCAAGGGAGAGTAAGCAGAAGCAAAGAGGAAGGTTTTGAGGTGTTTCCGGAACCGGAGATGGTTCTCCTCAAGTTTCAGGGAGGTAGGATGGCTGTTCCAGAGAGAGGCCCCTGCTGAAGAGAGTAATCTGCCACCAGCTCGCTTCTTGGAGAAGCGACTGACCCTAAGGGAGTTGGAGGCAGATGAGCGAAGAGCTCGAGAAGGGAGATATTTAGGTAGACAGAGTTGAAGGTATTTCGGTCTCAGACCCCAGAAGGCCTTGTGTAGAATGCAGAGGGTTTTTAACTTAATCCTCGCAGCCACTGGGAGCCAGTGCAGAGATTTCAGTCCTGGAGAGATATGATCCTTGGGCTTGAGGCCAAGGACCAGTCTCGCAGTCCTGTTCTGGATAAGTTGCAGAGACCAGAGAGTAGAGGCAGCCAGATTTAGATAGAGGCTGTTACAAAACAAAACTAGTTAGTATGAATACAAGATGAAACCAATGTTAAGATAAATCATTGTTACAGGTTAAGAATAATACATATTACATATTAAAAAAATCATTGCAATCAATAGGAGGTGAGGTTAGTACTAGAAAGTGAGGGGTATAGTTATAACCACATGTCAATATATTGGCCCTCTCAATTTCATACAGTCTTGTCAGTACTAACCTCACCTCCTATCTCTATAATAATATGAGATGTTCCATTAAGGTAGAATTGTGTATGTGATCAACACTTTGGTTAGACGAAAAAAATGTCTACTTTTTTAATGTGTTTTAGTATGTTTTTTGAAAATCCTGTATATAATGAATAAAATATGTACTCTTATCTGATCGTGTAGCTCTGTCTAAATGAACTAAGAAAGTTCCCTATACCCTTGTGTTTGTGGACATTCACACCTTTGTGTGTGTAAAGACGGGAAGCTGTCTTGTGGAATTTGTATATTGATCACATTACTTGGCCCTCATCCACACAGCCCTATAAGAAAAGAGGACCACTCTTTGCTCCTTTGTAGTTTATCCCAAATTAATTGAAGTGACAGTGTTGACTGTGAAGGAAAAGGAGAAGTATTCATCCCCCACATTCCATTCATTCCGACAAACATAACGTTCAGTTTCACACGCCTACAGGCTGGCATTTGGTATCACGATTAGGAAGGCATAGGGCCAGTCAATCAAGTGCATTGGTACCAACTTTAAATCTCCATGTTTTATCCCACGGGCATTTAGATGGCGCGTGTTCTAGAGTGGGTCCCCTGAATACGTTTTATATCTTTGCTTGTACTGAAAAAACAAAATATTCTGTTTATAAACAAGCCATACAATGACCATGTACTTTGATAATATTAAACATTAGGACCATAGTCTATAATGTGTTAAATTGAAGGCCGCAGGTTGGCCCTGAATGTAAATATTTGTTGGAATGGAGCCGTGCAGACTTCCTGGGTCGGCGGTCATAGGAGTGCAGCTCACACCCCCAGAAGTGTTCCTAGGTTATGGTTTTAGGGATACATCGTCCAGTTGGGGTTGATGATGCGGGAGGGGGTTGGGAGTGGGTTGGGAGTGGAATGGGGATACGGTGTTGCCGTGCGGAATGCCGGGCTTGTTGGGGGAACCCAAGTTTCGGGTTGTTATTGCGGTTAAAATAGAGAGCGGTTTTGCAGCGGGATACCCATTCTCCCTGCGACAGGGGCGGGAGTATGGACGTATGCCTAATCTCAGGTACGACCATGACACAGGTCAATAAGGGCTTGAATGTTAAGATCCTTTCCTGGAATATCCGAGGGTTGAATAACCCGATTAAGGCAAGGAAGATCACAGCATACATCACACGTCATAACCCTCACATTCTTTTTATGCAAGAGACGCACGCGCTTGGGCAGGTCAATACTAAACTTTTACCAAGGTGGGGGTCGCACAGGTACTATACAGAATATTCAGCACAATCCAGAGGAGTGTTGACTCTCATACACCCCAAATTATGTTTTAAATATCAGTCCAGCAAAATAGACCCACAGGGTAGATACGTACTGATGTGGGGGGAATTGGCGGGGCACCAAGTGCTTCTGATTAATACCTATGGTCCCAATTTAGATGACCCACAGTTTTATTGCACAATACTGGATATGCAATCATCATCTGGGGAGACACAAATACTCTGGGGTGGCGACTTCAATATGATATTGGACCAATATCTGGATCGCTCATCGACTGTCCCCAGAACCCCCTCCAAGGCCGCACTGGTAGTAACTCAATTAATGGAACAGATGGGTATGGTAGACGCATGGCGCGCATTACACCCAAGCGAGAAGAAATACACCTTTTACTCGTCGGTGCACGATTCTCATTCGCGCATTGACCATTGGATCGTTAGTCAGTCCCTATCTGGGGCGATCTCCCAATGCGATATACATCCCCGTACCCTTTCGGATCACTCGTCGGTGTCGCTTGACATCAACTTTAGGGACGTCTCCCCCCCCGCTGAGAAGATGGAGGATGCCCCCTGCAATCCTAAGAGACTCCAACATATGCAAATCGCTACATACAGAGATTGCGGAGTTCCTAGAACTAAACGAGGGTTCGGTTGCCACTTATGCCACACTATGGGATTCATTCAAAGCCTGGGTCTGGGGAGCCATCCTGGGCAAGTTGACTGGTATGTTGAAGTCGGTACGTGAGGAATTGGGGTGGCCGAGACAAAAATTGACCAGTTACAGACTGAGTACAGCATCACACAGGATAAGGGAACCCTGTCGCAAATACATACTACGCTAAAAGAATTCCACAAGTTGGCCCATAGATAAGTTCACTATATGGCTGCACCAGCCAAAACCCGACGATACGGGGAAAGCAATAAGGCTGGGAGATTCCTGGCCAACATGCTTAGAACTGATAGGCACCATAACCCGATCCCGAGCATACAGACACCGACGGGAGGAACGGTAAACAGAGACCGAGACATTAACTCCGCTTTTACCGAGTTCTACTCCTCCCTCTATTCCAACCACGATAAAAAAAACAAAGGGGACACGTTTCAATATCTAGATAATCTCGACCTTCCCACATTAACGGCCGAAACCCGTAATATACTAGACAGGCCAATCACATCAGAGGAGATTGCAGAGGCCATAAAAGCTCTGTCGAGCGGCCATTTGCCTGGCTCGGATGGCCTTCCAGCGGAACTATACAAAGAATTCTAGTGAATTGGCCCCGATACTGCTGAAAGTGTGGGAAGAGGCAATGAGCCTGCGGGTTCTCCCGGAATCGATGCGAGAAGCAATCATCACTGTCCTTTTGAAACCCCGTAGACCGCCACAAGACATGGCGTCCTATCGACCCCTGTCTTTAACCAACACTGACGCAAAAATCTTCGCAAAAGTGCTGGCCACCAGACTCCTGCCATACATGCCGATCCTGGTTCATCCTGACCAGGCCGGCTTTATACCAGCCCGATCCACAGCTCTCAACCTGAGACGCCTATTTAATGTTATGGCACAGATAGACCCAGATGCCAAGGCGGCCGTGGTCGCATTAGATGCCGAGAAGGCTTTTGACTCCGTTTCCTGGGCATACCTCTTTCTGGTGCTGGAGCGGTTTGGTCTCGGCCAGTACTATATTAACTGTGTCCGATTATTATATACACAGCCGACAGCTAAGGTCCTGACTAACACCACTCTCTCCCCGTCATTCCACCTACACAGGGGGACCAGGCAGGGATGTCCCTTCTCGCCCATACTTTTCGCTCTGACCATTGAACCAATGGCAGAATTCATACGTCAGAACCACTCACACAGAGGTCTTAGGATGACCGCCCCCCCTCAGATAATATCACTTTACGCGGACGACATTTTACTATATGTCTGCGACCCCAAAGAAAATGTGCAACACATCATGTCGGACATACAAGAATTCTCAGAATACTCGGGATATAGAATTAATGTACCGAAGTCATTTCCCCTTACTGACGGCACGGGAGACCTAGCTAAAATAGAGGGATTTAGACCTGCCCCTACCAAGGTACGCTACCTAGGGATAATGGTCGCCAGAGATAAAACCCTGCTATATACGCACAATCATGGGGAACTGTTGTCAGCCCTTGAGACCAAATTGCAGATGTGGGCTAGCCTTCCACTATCCCTGTATGGCAGAGTTGCGCTACTCAAAATGGTGTTCCTCCCCAAGCTCCTATATTACTTCAATAACATCCCACTTTGGCCTGGTAAACCCTTCTTCTCAAAACTTAAATCACTCGCCTCCTCGTTTATCTGGAATGCGAAAACTGCCAGGATGGGTTGGGATAAGATGGTTGAGCCTTTCGTGCAGGGAGGCATTGCGGCACCAGACTTCGAGCTTTATTATTTATGCGCGCAAGCTCAATTTGCAAAGCATTGGTTCGACCCAGAGGACACTGCCCCCCACATATTGATTGAAAAGCACTCTGTTTGCCCAAACAACATACGCTCAGTCCTTCTTAACCCAAGCTATGGGGACATATGCCCGTTCGTTCCGGTATACACGACCACTCATGCTTGGGCCAGAATTTACAAGAGGCTAGGACTGGAATCCCCCTATGACCCGGAAGTCCCCCTGTGGGACTTCTCCAGCATTTCCCCCACATTTGATCGAGCCCTCCAGCAATCCTGGGACCCTAACAAGCTTTTCACACTACGCGACATGTTCCCTGATGGTGAGTTCTGTGACCTCACGGGCTTTACTGAAGCGGTGGGGAGGGACCAGCTTAAACGCCTTCAATACTACAGGATGAGGGCTGCTTTCTCGGCAAAGTGGCCGACATTTCCGCAGGAACCCCAGTCCCATGCATGCATTAGGTCAATAGTGTCCATGGACGGTCATGGCAAGGGGGTCTCTATGCTATATTCATTGGTGCAGACCCATTCCCCATCGTCCAACACGATGAGAGAAATCTGGGAGCGAGACGTGGGCACTCAGATAGATGAGGTCCGCTGGGCCCGGTATTGTCAGCTTACTCGATCAGTGTCCATGAATGCTGGGCTCCGGCTGATTCAGTTCAAAGTTTTAAACCAATTACACTATTCGCCTGCCAGATTAGCTAAATTTGTGGAAAATTGCACAGGTGCCTGTCCCAAATGAGACGCCCCCAATGCGGGGCCTTATCATATGTACTGGTCATGTCCGTTGATTGTGGAGTTCTGGAAGGAAGTCGCGAGGCTCCTTGAAGATATCACGGCCATCCCGGCGACTCTCTCCCCCCTGAAATACTTGTTGAGCGATATAGGCAAGGTAAAGGAAACCACGAGACGACTATTTAACATCTCTTGCATTGTTGCCAAACGCTGTATTCTTAAATGTTGGAAGTCCTCCGCCGCCCCAACCAGAACCACTTTCTTAAAAGACCTTTGAATGGTAAATGACGATGAGGAACTATTTGTATTGTCGGTTCCGTCACCATGTCGCCCCAAGGACATTTGGTCATTGCTACGCTTTTACCTGTGCGACCTGGACTAGGACCCTGATGCAACACCCGGGTCCTCGCCTTGATTTGCAATGTCTACTACTCTTGTACTGGCTGCTCTCATGTCCGAAAACTGTGATGTCTTCCTCTTCCCCTCCTCCCTTAACATGAAGGCTGTAAAATAATTAAGCTATGTTTTGATATGTTTGTGTTGTATCTTGCTGCTGACCTACTCTCTCAATAAAAATATGTTTTAAAAAAAAACATTAGGACCATAGTCATTGGCACAGTCGGCATCATGTCACCGACATGCTGTTCAGTAATCTCCTTGTTGTTCACGCATACAGTTAAATGTTTCAGAATTCGTTTTTTAAGAAGAACAACAAATTGTGTTGTGTAGTCTTCATAAGAAAGCATTTGAAAATATTAAATAATTGAAAAATGTAGTGAATTTTTCTTTTCACCTTTCTTATGGAGTAAAAAAGCATAAAGTAAGGTATTTCTAACAAATAGTTCCTATGAGAAAATGAAATCATGCACAAAGCCAGGTATGTAAGCTATTATTATGAGTGGTAAGTAATGCGAGGCGAACAACCGTTTGAGGATTTATCAACATATGCCATTCTATTCTTAAAAGAAATAGGTTCAAAATGTCTCACTATCCCTGCTCTGCTGATGATTTACCTGCCTAACCAAAGCTAAAGGGAAACACTCTAACACAGGATAACTGTCCCTCACACTAAGCAACAAATACACAAAGAAAATGCATGGCAATACAACATAACATGAACAACATTCACAGTCTCTGAATAACCTTCGAATGTCCTGGGTGATGTCCCTTCCCCAGGATTCAAGGTCAATTCTGTTAGTGTTCAACCAAAGAAATAAATGTCTCAAATCAGTTCCTGATGTTTCAAAGTCAATCTAAAGGTGTTTTACCCAAAGTTCCAATGAAAGCAAATCCCTTCTTCTCAGTGAAATATCCCCTTTCTGCTTCCACCAAATAGCACCAATGGTAATACCAGCCACAATGCTTTGTCACCTCTTCAAAGAAGACTTGCCACAGTTCAAAAGAAATGCAATATCCATTACTGTCAGTGATACACAGTTCCTGGTTAACAGTTAGTATTTTTCTTGGTTACAGTTTTAGAATTCACAATCATATATTTGTCAGGATGACTTCTCAGTGCTGCTGCTTCCACTCCAACAGCTTCACTTCTACTTTATTAACTGAGATCAGTCACCTTTGTCTCAAAGTACTCCACTTTGTTCAGACTACTACAATGTTATATCTACTGGCAACCAGATATACCACCACAACTTCAGTACTTTGAAGTTGTGGTGGTATACAATGGGTTTAAACAACATTAGCTTCTCATGAGAGAAGAATCACTCTCACATTATATGCGAGTGCTGCATTTCCATTGTTTGGGTATTTCAGCTTCAACAAACAACTTCTGCTCACTTTAAATCTTACGCGAGTTAACAGGGAAATGGATATTTTTGGCGGCAATGCTTGTGCAAGGCGTTAGAAAGTCGTACTTCACTCACTGGCTTCTTTGACATTTGCTCTGCGAGTCATACTGCATCATGCCTTCTGACACAACTTCTACTGCTTCTGGCTTCTTGGGGAGCCACACCTTTCCT
The DNA here is from genome assembly GCF_040938575.1 of Ambystoma mexicanum. NCBI lineage: Eukaryota > Metazoa > Chordata > Amphibia > Caudata > Ambystomatidae > Ambystoma > Ambystoma mexicanum. The sequence goes on along the minus strand of NC_090928.1, from coordinate 526,091,333 downwards.
CTGTAAAGGTGTCTCCGGTCTGGCCGTAAGTCTAAGAAGGCCCTCTCGCTCCTGAGACTCACGGCTTGACAACTGCTCCACACCCCAGTCTCCAGCACGTTCACTGCACGGCAACCACAGCAATCAGGCTCACATGGGGAAAGAGCTCTCCTGCATGCCTTCCACTGCACAGCCTCTGCACTTCAAAGTTTGGGGGAACAGGCCCCTCTCAGAACAAGCAGGTAAATCTGCAGTCTCCACGTTCCGGCGTCCCTCTTGTTCTCCCACTTCTGCTTGGTTTGCCAGTCTTGTGTCTTCTTCCTTCTGCTACTATGGCTACAGTTCGTATTCCAGTTACAGTTCCAGCTCCTTCCAATTGCCTGCACCTGTAGGGGCCTTTTATGCCTCCTAGGTTCCTTCAGGTGTGGGCAATTAGGCTTAATCGGCTGACTACTGCTGTTGCCTGCCTCTCCAGCCCTCTACCTTGTCCCAGTAGTTCTGGAATTATGGGAATGGTAGTCCCCTTCAACAAAGGTATTTTTTTCAACAATTGAGTTAATGTTAAGTGAAGCTTAACTTCCCTTGCACTCATTAAAAGATGGATTGTCCGAATTATTTTTTTTACAGAGGAAGACATTTCATTTAAGGCATTTTCTCTAGATCCTTTTTCATTATACCTTAGGGATTAAGGAGGGTATTTATTCTTAAAAGATCTTTTTGTTGACAGGGCTTGCTCAGATTTAACAGAGTTTGTACCCAGGATCACAGATCTTATATGTGGGTCAGGGACAATATAATGGCAATGGGCTATCACCTGTTTTGGAAATCCAGAAAGGCACTTCCTTCCAAAGGACACATACTGTTTCTCATCCCATGGGATCTTCCCACCAGCCTAGGCCCTGTCTCCTCCCAGGTGATCCTCCCACAGTACACCACCCCCAAGGTCAGGATCAAGAAGTGTCTGCCTTTCCCTGGCCACCTGGCAGGAGATGTTAGGCAGGGTTTTAGTGAGGGATCCATATGAAGATAGGGAGGGATCAGAGCCCTTTGGAATTTGCATGCATGCTTACACAAACTTTCATGAGGGATAGAAGTAAGGAAAAGAGGGCCGCAATAGGGTGGATGTTGCCAGATAACCTAACAAGGGTGGTGGAAGGAAAGCTGGATGTGGAGGAAAAGTTAAGGTCCGACCAGGGATGGGCGGGCATTTTGAATGCAGCTGATGACGCGAGGCTGACAGTGAGAAAAGTACTGCCGTGAGGGAGTGCAAGGAATGGAAAGAGGGAGCACACACAGAGGGGCAGGATTGTGAGGTGCTTGCACCAGTGCCTGTGCGAATCAGGTTGGGAGACGCAGAATGCTATGGGGGTGGCTCTACGTAGTAAGTAAGGGGAGGAAGAGGAAGAATGGGGAGACACAGGCTGGCTGGGTCCCGAGGAGGCAACTGTGTGCAACAAAGGGGCAGGGGGACATTCTGGAAAAAAGGGGTGTGATGGCAGATGTGGCAAATAGGTGCCTGCAGGGATAAAGAAGCAGGTTACATGTAGTGCCAATGGCTGTGGTGACGGCCACCACGAAGAGTGCTTCCCACATTCTGACACACACAAAAGGGGTCCTGACAGAATGGGGGAGAAATACCCGGACAGAAGGGCAAGAAATAAATGGGATACCGGAAGGACGGGTGACTGTGTAGTGTGCACCTCATACGGGGTAGTGAACAAAATGCCGGTGGAAGGGGTAGTGTCAGCCGAAAATACATGAACGCATGTCAGAAACTGTCAAAACCCAACAGGACATTTTCAGGCCAGGTGTAGCAGAGAAGGACATTAATGGGCCCACATATAAAGAAGGTGGTCAGTGGCAGCACGACACGATTATGTTTGGGGGAAACAGCACAGTGTGGTGAATTACAATCAGTGGTGTTGGCTTTGAGGAGAAAGAAGATAGCTCCATCTGAGCGAGAGTGGCCCATGACACCTGACAATGGCCTACCGCTGCAGCCAATGGCATCCATAGAAGATAAGGGGTGGCATGTGACGGAGGGCCCACAGCTTAAAGTGACGAAGATCATCCTACAGAAGGGCAAGACAGAGGGTCAAAGGAAATGTGAGCGGCTCCTGGCAGACTGGCAAGGGGAGGATGAACAAATGATGCAATATATCAATGCAGAGAAAGAGCATGACAATGGGTAATGGCGCCTGACAGAGATGGCCTGGTGGCCCACGGCCAAAGATGGCTGACAGGAGCACTGGGAAGAAAAAACAAAAAGAGGAGCCAAAGAAGCAGCCTACGAGTAAGAGAGCGGTCAGACACCAGGTATTCACCATACGAGATGCTGTTTGGGAGTTGTTGGCACTGAATGCGGGTGTGCCTAAGTACTTGGAGGTACTAGAGGCTGACTATATACTGGAAACTAAGACAAAAATTGACTTGGACAGTGCACACAGACATAACAGACACATGAAAGCAGTGGTGCTGGATTTTAGAGTGAGACTGATGCTCAGAGATAGAAAGGGAGCGACATGTAGTTATGGCTGTTTTTGTTGTTTTAGATGCACCTTAGATAATGGCTGATGATTATAGTGGAGAGTGTTTATGTAGTGCAATGCAGGAATTAATGGCTTAAGATGAGTTAGGACATGAATTAATTTCCTTAATTTTATTTCTTGGTTATTTATAATGCGCCTATACACAAGTGTTTCGAGGCGCAACAAGGCAAAAAGGTGGTGGAACAGGGAAGACAAAAGGTAGCATTCTTACTAGACCTTGTGACATTCAGATCCTGCAAGTGCAATAAAGAGAAGTGCCGGAGGGGGAGAGAAGTGCAGGAATAGGGCAGAAGGGCCTGTGAGAAGGAGAGTGCCAGGGGAGGCTGGGTGGGCAGGGCCAGGGGAGGCAGAGAAAGCAAGGGAAGGCAGGACCACAAGCTAAGTATGAGGTATGGGGCTGGAGTGGCTCAAGGCCAGCCAGTCAAGTGCAAGATGAGTAGTTAAGTGGGTGGGGTTTGGTCAGGGGAGACCAGGATCAGGGGTAGACTGGACAATGGGGGGTGGCCTGGTGCCCTCTGTAACTCTGAGGAAACCAGGCCAGCAGCCAGGGCAGAGGGACAAATTATCAGGATAGTGGGAAGGAAGAAGAGAAAAGGAAGGTCTTGAGGAGCTTCCAGAACTTAGACATTCCAAAGCGAGGCACCAGTGGAGGAGAGAGATCTACCCCTCACTCTCTGCTTGGAGAAGCGTCTGGTCTGCAGAGAGTTATAGCTAGATGACCCAATGGCTCTAGCAAGGAGGTATTTTGGGAGAGAGAGTTAGATGCAGTTGGGTCCAAGGCCCCGGAAAGCCTGGTGGATGATGCAGAGGGTCTTGAACTTAATCCTTGCAATAACCGGGAGCCAGTGGAGATACGTAAGTGCTGGAGAGATGCAATGCCTAAGTCTCGCAGTCTTATTCTGGATTAGTTGAAGGGGGATAAGGGAGGAATTCGGCAGATTGAGGAAGAGGCTGTTGCAATAGTCAAGCCTGGAAAGAACCAGAGCTCTGGGGTCATTGATTTTCTGGGGGAAGGTGAGGAAAGGGAGAATGCCTCTGAAGAGGTGCAGCTGAAAGTGGGCCTTCTTGGCAAGGTCCGAGATGTGAGGGCAGAATGAGAGAGAATGAGAGAATGAGAGAGAGGAGTAAAAGATGACACCAAGGTTTTTTTGCCTCACAGGCGGGTGAGGGGTGGGGGCCCAAGGAAGGTGGCCGGAGTGTGGGTGCAAAAGAGGGAGCAGGGGTCCCAATGAGAAGGATCTCTGTCTTACTGCCATTAAGGCAGATGTCAATGGTAATGCACCGAGCTTGAATAGCTGAGAGGCAATCAGGAATTAGCGAGCAAGAGGAGGAGGCAGAGGAGGGTAGCTTGAATGAGAGCTGCATGTCATCTGCATAACACTGGACGTTAGGAGAGAAGGTGGAGATCAAATGGGCTAGAGAGGCCATGTAGATTTTGAAGAGCCAGGGTGAGAGGATAAAACCCTGAGGGACACGACAGGTGGAGACTGAGATGGTGCAGAGAAAAGGGCCCTGTTGAACCTGGGAAGGTCAGTCTGATGGGAAGGAAGTCAACCAATCCAGAGCCAGGTAGGTGTCACAGAGTCGATATATCAAGGTGGCATGATTGACCATGTCAGAGGCAGAGGAAAGGTCAAGAAGGATGATAACGGAGGGAGAGTTGGAATTTAGATTAGAGGGCAAGTCTTCACGGGTGTTCAGGAGAGCAGTTTCTGTGCCTCTGGCAGCTCTGAAACCAGACTGGTGGTCATGGAGGCAAGCAACAGATTCAGTGTGGTGGATAAGCTTGAGGATGGTCAGCTTCTCCAAGAGGTTTTCCAAGAAGCGGGTAATGGAGATAGGGCAAGTTAGCCGGACAGGAAGGGTCGGCAGAAGGTTTTTATTGGAGGGGGTGTACAAAGGAGTGCTTGAGGAGTGAGGGGAAGGATCCAGTGGCAAAGGATTGATTGCAGAAATCGGCCAAGGCTGGAGCAAGGGAGACAATGTTGACCTTGATAGTTCTGGAGGAGCAGGGGAGCACCTGTTTGGATGAGACTTTCAAAGAGCGGACTTATCTAGAAACCTCATCAGGTGTTATGGGAGAAAAAGAGGGGCGTGGGCAGGGTAACGGGGGGAAAAGAGATGCATGAAAGAAGGTGCGGGAGAGGGGTGTGGAGTAGAGGAGAGAGAGGAGAGGATATCCTGAGTTTTGGACATGATGTGTTAAGCCAGAGAAATACAGAGGGCCAGGGAGGGCAGGGGAGAGGTGGAGACTGAAGTAGGGTTGGCGAGTTCCTTGCAGTTTTTGAAAAGTTCTGCCATGTTGTTAGCAGCCAAATAGATGCAGACTTAGATATAGGCTCTCTTCTTAAAACAGATGGAGTCTGTATTGCCTTTGGAGCAGGCAGCAGGCCAGTTTGTCAGATTGAGGCAGAGCCTGCCACTTCCGCTCAGCCGCTCTGCACTTGCGTTTCAGAGTGGCCAGTTCGGAGCTGAACCAGTAGTTGCACTTAGAGGCTAGTTTCATGCGGATCCTCATGGCAGGGGCAAGGATATCCAAATTGTCAGAAATTGAGATTTAAAGGTTAGTGAGGGCTGTGTCAGGGTGAAAGTCCAAGGAATGAGTAGGAGGGGGAGTGAAGGTGGCAGAAAAAGCTTCAACTGATGCTCACTTGATCGCTCAAATGCAGGAAGGGGGCTGTCAGTGTGGTGGAGACGTAGCCAGGGGCCCATGGAGGTCCATGTGCGAGGACAGGAGAGCGTGGAGTAATGAGAGGGCTGGAGATGGGGAAGTCTGAGGAGATGAGAGCATCCAGAGTGTGTCCAGCAGTTGGGCCGGAGGGAAGAATGGAGCGAGAAAGAGAGTTGCGGGAGTGCCCAGAGGCTGCATTAGGGTAGTTGAGGTGAATATTGAAATATCTGAGAAGGAGAAGCTTGAAGCAGGAGTTCAGGAGAGAAGAGGTGAAGTCAGCCCATTCTGAGAGGAAGTGGGAGACCTAGCCAGTGGCCCTATAGATGGTGACCAGAGTTAGAGAGAGGCTAGGGGAGACGTCAAGCCTGCAGACAAGACATTCGAAAGAGGAGTAGGCTTGAGTGGGTATGATGGTGGCGGGGACACACACAGGGAAAATAAGGGCCACTCTGCCCTCGGACCAGTTAGGCCTAGGTTTAGAGTAGATCTTGTAACCCTCAGGGAGGAGAGTGTCAAAACTCATGCAGAGCTGACAGTGAACCAAGTCTTGGTCAGAGCAAGGACATCTATGTTGAAGTCCTCAAGAAGATGGCAGATGTGAGAGGAGTGTTTGACGGCAGAGCGAGAGTTGAGGGTAGCTAAGTGGAGCAAGTTTCCACTTTTGAAGATCTTCCGAGGAGGGGTACAGAAGTGTGGTAAGCCCATCGGAGATGGCAGAGGAGCTGGAGGGAAGATATAAGGAGGAGTGGAAGGAGAGGGGAGGAAGTTGATGAAAAATGGGAGACACCTATCAAGAAGGAGGAGGTGTGCTGAGAGCACTGGGCCATGACAGTGCCATTCAAGTAGACATTAATGATGACCCTAGAGGGCAGGAGGGATGCCAAGAGTACCTTCCAGCGGGTTCCACCATTAATGGGAGAAGAGAAAGGGGAGATCGCAGAGACCATGTGGGGAATCCTAAGGTCCGGAGCAGGAATGAGAAAGAGGATGTCTGGAGGAAGCATTGACATAGGTGTCAACGATGGGGAGGACTGGGTTGGAGGCAAGGAGGTCATTTTTTAACTTCTTCCTTCCAGACATAGACAGAGGGATATGATAAGTGATAGAATAGCAATTAGAGAAGATTGGGGGGACAGATAGCACCAATGGGGAGAAAGCAGAGAGAAGGCAGGGGGGAGAGAGGGAAGAACTGCAGAGTACAACCCAAATACACACAGCAATGCAACAATCAAACCAAGTGTGAAAGGGAGAGGCCTAGGATACAGCAGAAAAACACAATGTAAGACATGCAGCATTGTGTTTCCCAGACAAAAGGAATCCCATGAAAATTAAGCAGGGCCAGTGCAATTAAAAATAAGCAGATTTGAGTTTCCCAGAAAAAAGGAACAACATGAAAATTAAACAGTAAAGTATGGTCTGTATCAGGAAGTCAGTATGATAAACCCGGCCAGAATGCAGGAGCAAAGATGAGCATCCAATATGCCGAGAGGTGTAGCTCCAGGCGAGCACAATAGGGAGCACGGGAGTGAGGGACAGGAGACTGAATGCTGGGTAAAAGGGCAAAGACATGGAGAGTTGGCGGCAGTGGCCCGGACTGCATCGTGGAGGGCATTAGAATCTGCATGGGGTGGTGCACTTGCAGGGAGGCCAGGCAGCATCAAGGGTGGGCCAGTGCAACGCTCACACGGGAAGGAGTGTGTGAGGCGGGGCTTCCCAGCATAACACTGAGTGCACAGAAAAGATGAGGGAAGTAGAAGTAAGGATCGTCGAGGAAAGGTAGAGGGCCCGTACAAGCCCAGACAGGGTCAACCACAGCCCTTGAAGGTGGTGCTATGAGGGGGGCCATTGACGCCTGCCAGCTCACGGGCTTTGATGTTATTTCACACAGCATCAGCCAATCAGGTTGATTCCAGGATCCCCATAGGTCTGCAGAGCATAGAAAGGAAACTCGGTGGCCATGTTGGAAAGGCCGGACCAAGAAAGAAAGTCAGGATAGCTCCACAGAGCAAGGCTGTTTTTATGTTGCCTCCTTATTGAGTATATATATAGTAGGTCAATGGCATGAACTTTATACGGGTTAGTCTGTACATTAGGTCATCACAGATGTGATTTGGTTTTGACGAGTTTGATCAAGATGTTTCCTTAAAGTAACTGCAAATTGCAAAGCCTATGCATAAATAAAGCACCCGACACAAACATCCCTTTTTCGCAAAGGAAAGCTGCTTGTGGTTTAGAAGATTAACTTTCACACAGAAGCAGGTATAAACACATGCTATTTTTATCTAGCTATTGTGAATCATAAATTGTTTGATTTATCTGCTGACGTACAATATGCATTTCCATATATAAAATCTTGACACGCAGAATAATTGTGCAAAGTTAGCATGATGATGTGACCACTCAGTGTCTGCTTTGCATGTAATTTCTGGAATTTAGGTATATATATATATATATATATATATATATATATATATATATATATATATATATATATATTTATGTTACCATTTTGTATTGTCATTTGTGAGAGACAGTGACAGCTTTGCTATTGTGTCTTTTTCCCACTTAAGTGTAATAAATGTGGTTTTGCTACAATGCAAACTTTAAACTTTAAAAAACTGTATGTTGGAATCTCAATCTGCCTTCCTTTTATTCTTCCAGACAGGGTGAACCCAAACTGCATTTGTAAATTGTTTACAAATTTGTTGACTCTGGGGGGACTACTTAGTCGCAGCGTTTCCAGATGGGCTTGAGCCACGGTTGACCAGCAGCGGCAGCCGGCTGACGATCCTGGGGGCCACTGCTAAAATAGGAACCCGTGTAGGAAACCCAGGTTTTCCAACAGCCATGAGACCTCAGACCACATCCGCCATACTTCTCAACACGTTGACTCGCTATGACCTAAGTACCCGTCTGAGAACCAGCAGGACGTTTGCTGACTGAGAGGCTCAAACGCAGACTGAGTGTGTGCTGATAAGAGGCATCTGAAAGATCCAGTGAGACTGATTTTGATTATTGATTAATTGGTTGAAAATGCATTTGTTATTATAACACCATGGGAAAGGTACTGCTTTTAAGTACATCCTAAGGGGTTATAATCTTGTGATCACAGGTAACAGGACATAAATTGAGAGTCATTATGGGAAGTGCATGTACCAAGGTGAAATGTTGTGATTTTAGATGTTGTTCCAGAAAGAATTTGAATACCTTAGAACAGCATGTGCCTACACCTCCAGAAGGTACACCAGGTTGGGAATTAATGATTAAGAAGGGACTAGGTGTAGTCCTGTTTTTGCGTGAAGGACAGAAGTATACAGCCAGTGACATTGACCCTACCCTTTGCCTTCCTGTTCATGGTACTTTTGATTTGGACAAAATAGCACATCTTAGAGAAACATTGTCAGCCAAAGGAGATAAAGAGGGTGGGCCACTGCAATGGGAACCCTATGGACAGTGGGAAGAGTATGCCAGACAGAAATCAATGAGAGAAGCACGGCTAAGGAATAAAAAGCTGCAGTCAGAAAAAGATAACGCTAGAGCATATGAGCTCCAGAAAATGAAAGAATTATTGGAACAGGATAATAGAGAGTGTGTGATACAAGCAGTAGGAGCATATGTATCTAAACCATGTACTGATGCTACAGCACTCATGATGCACACTGACGAAGAAGCTGATTCCTTATTAGAATGCCTTCTCTCCACTAAGAGACCTCCCCCGCCTCCTTATCCTCACCCAGATTTGCATGACAAGCCAAAGGAGCCCTCTGCTTCACCAAATACTACTAAATACCTGACTCGGAGAATAACTGTATCCCAAAGGGATGAAGCAAAGCGCTTTGCAAATGCTTGGATAGCTAAAGGGGAAGAAGGGATTAAAATAGCCAGGAAAAGTGTGCCTCAAGTAGAACAGCCTATGGCAAATGAAATTGTACAACACTTGTGTAGCCAAGCGTGGGTAGCCTGCAAAGAGTTTAATGGTAAACAGGAAGGGCGAAAGGAAGAATATGATCTTCCAGACCACTACAAGGAAATTGATAAAAATAACCAAGAAGGGATAATTTCTAATGAGGACTGCTCAGATATCATAGTGACACTATTAAGGTGGCTTGTTAAAATTCCCTTACCCAGTCTAGCATCACACCAGAACCTAATGAGAGAAGTGCCAGGCTTTGACAGTAATAACCCCACACATCATGTGCCTTTGAATCGTATGGAACTATTATCCTTTACAAAGGACTTTCCATTTATTAGGCAGAATCCAGAGCAATGGTATAGCCAAACTAACCCATGTGCTAAAGACTGCACCTCTAACACTGAGTGATATTGACCAGCTATTCTCGTGTATATTACCTCCAGACATCTGGAGGCAGTGCAGAAAGCCCGACAGTGAAGAACCACCCATGAAATGGACTGACTTAGAAAAGAGACAGTACCCAAATTCAGAAATGAGCAGGATTGTTTATATAATACTATCATAGCCTTGCCAGAGCACATAATGAGAAGAATAGAACAGATAGCACCCAGAAAGCAAATTAATTGTGACAAGCTAAATACCTGTAGGCAGGAGGAAGGAGAATCAGTTGAGAAATATTTTGCAAGGAAGAAGCAGGCTTTTAGATCTTTTAGCGGAATGGACCTAAGTAACAGAGAAGGGTGTAAAGTAGTAGACTGTAGTCGGAATGCAGGGTTCACAAGGTATGATTTATTGCTGAGTTAAATTTTCACACAGCCTCTCGTTATAAACAACAAAACATGCTTAAATGTGATTCAGCAGGCTTGCTCGGAAAAAAGGTGGATCAATTTAGAGTTCGCATGAATGTCCTCTTAAGCTTGGCACCTCTTTGAAAGAAAATTAATCAGGTCACATAAATTCCTTTCCCCGGACACTAGCTTTCCATTCCTTCGCCAGCTGTCCCAATTGGGTTTTGAAAAAAAGGAAAACAAACAGAGAGGGTAAACCCACGGAAACACTGTCCTTTGAAAATGGTTTACAGCCAGACTTTCCTTGTCAGTGACAAGGAATCCGCTTCAGTAGTGCCCCCGGCTCTGCCTCTCTTCGAGCCTCTCCTGGCGGAGGCTCTGCCTCTTGATAAGGATCTCTGCAGTGCCGAGCCTTCAGCCTCCTAGTACGCCCAATGTACATCATCTGGGGATTCCTCCCACTCCTCTGTGGTCTCCGGTCAGGGCTGCTGCTGTAATGAGACACAGCTGATGAGTTTCCCAGGGCTTCTTTTAACTCATACTTTGCTCCTCCCCTTCTCTCAGCTTCCACCCGCCTTTCCTGCCCACTTCCCACACCTGCAGCCAGTTTGCCTTCACTCCTCCACCCTGCTCCATGCACTGTTTGTCCCACACCTGCAGCCAGCTTGCCTTCATATCTCCCCCCTGCTCCATGCACTGTTTGTCCATCCCAACCTGTACTGCTATGTGGGTATCTGTCACTGTACCGCATGACAGGGCTGTATCTATACCGCTTCCCTTTGTTCATTTTATCTTTTCCCCCACCTGGTCTCCATTTCCTGTGGTGGTTTATGGGACATGTAGTTTTGTTCTGTCCTGCGGATGTAACATTTTGGGTGCTGGGTCTGAAAGTTAGAATGGGGCTGTCTTTTATCTCTATTGCCTCTTTGACCTCCTCACATACTCCCCCCCAGGGAACCAGGCTGTTCGGGCCGGTTCAGTGCCCCGGATAAATAATCAGCGACTAACTGATACTTTCCGGGTTTATGTACTGTAACAAAATGATAGGGCTGAAGAGTCAAGAACCATCTCAGAACCCTATGGTTTGAATACTTCTGGGTGGCCAGCCATCTGAGAGGTGCATGATCTGTAAAAATGGTAAACTTCCGCCCTAGTAGAGAATAACGGCCCATTTTATTGCCAGACATTCTTTTTCTAGCGTGAAGTACAGTATCTCATGTGGCAGGAGTTTTCTACTGATGAATGCGATGGAGCAAAGGTTTTGTTCCGTCCCCTGGGATAGCACTGCGCCTAGACCGCATCCTGATGCATCCGCCTGTAAAACAAAGTCTTTAGAGAAGTCCGGGCAGTATAGGACCGGTTGGGTTGATATTAACTGTATTAATTGTTCAAAGGCTTGCACCGCTTCAGGAGTAATTTAAAGTGGCCTATTGGTTTTCAAGGCATCCGTCAGTGGTGCCGCAATTGTAGAAAAGTGTGGTATGAATCTTCTGTAATACCCCACGAATCCTAGAAATGCTCGGATCTCCTTTCATGTCTCTGGAATGCGTCATTTTTTCAAGGCCTGTATTTTGTCCACCAGGGGTGTGATTACCCCCCCTCCCACCGAATATCCCAGATACTTAGTGGTTTTGGCTGCCAGTTTGGTTTTCTTGGGATTAATATGTAGCCCAGCCTTTTGTAAGGATTGAATTACTTTGGTGAGATGTTCTAAGTGTTCTTCCCAGGTTCTACTGAAAATAACTATGTCATCCGAATAAGCCGCCACATATGGTTCATGAGGTTTTAAGATCTTGTCCATTAAGGCCTGAAACGTGGCAGGAGCACCGTGTAACCCAAATGGTAACACCGTAAACTGAAACAGCCCTGGGGGAGTTGAGAAGGCTGTTTTCTCCTGATCCGCCGGGTTGAGCGGTATCTGCCAATATCCTTTGGTTAAGTCCAAGGTGCTTAAGAAGGATGCTGTTCCCAGCTTCTCTACCAGTTCATCAATTCTGGGCATCGGGTAGGCTTTGTATCGGGAAATGGTGTTTAATTGCCTAAAATCCATACAAAACCGTGTGGTACCATCTGGTTTGGGCACTAACACCACAGGTGAACACAATGCGCTCTTGGAGGGAATAATGGTACCTAGTTTCAACATACTATCTTTTTCTTGTGCTATCTCTCCCCTTTTTGCTTCAGGGATTCTGTAGGGGCGGAGACGTACAATCTTGCCTGCCTCTGTAGGGATGCAGTGGGTAGCCATATGGGTTCTTCCTGGTATACTCGAGAATACTTTTGCCACAGGTTCTAAGATGGAAAATAACTAAGTTCTTTGGGTGTTGTTCAATTGTTCCCCCAATCCAACATCTTGTATGCCACTAGTCGAGGTTGTGACCATTTGTTCTGGGACCGACAGCTCTGCCAGGGTTCTACACAATACCGCCGAGTCCCTTTCTTTCCATAACTTGAGGAGATTAATGTGATAGTTCTGATGTTTGTTTTGCCTATCAGGTTGTTCTACCTCATAGTTAACTGGGCCCAATATTTTTGTGATGCTGTACGGGCCTCTCCATTGGGCGAGCATTTTGTTGGTGTGAGTGGGTAATAGTACCAACACCTTGTCTCCTACTTTAAGCGTTCTTGGTCTGCTTCCTTTGTCATAATATTCCTGTTGTCTTTCTTGAGCCCGACCCAGGTTTTCCTGTGCATAATCTCAGAGTTTTCCCAGGTGCTCTCTTAAGTCATTAACATATTCAGTGAGGTTCGTTTCCTCCTGGTTTTCCCAGGTATCTTTCAGTAATCACAAGATAGATTTTGGTTGTCTTCCAAACAATAATTCAAATGGGGAATACCCCGTTGAAGATTGTGGAGTGTCACGTAACACCATCAACACCCATGGCAGCACTCGCTCCCACCCCAGACCAGTGGGACTGGTGGCTCTTTTTATCATTTGTTTCATGGTTTTATTATATCTTTCCACCAGCCCATCCGTTTGTGGATGGTACACCGAGGTTCTCAAATGGTTGATTCCAAGGGTCTTGCATACCTCCTTCATGACAACTGACATAAAATTACGTCCTTGGTCGGTCACAATCTCCAAAGGAATCCCTAGTCTGGCAAAGTAGGGCAAGAGGGCATCACATACTTGTATTGCAGACATTCCTCTTATTGGAAAGGCTTCGGGGTACCTAGTGGCATAGTCCACTACCACTAGTATGAACTGGTATCCTCTGCTGGTAGGTTCCATAGGCCCCACAATGTCTAGCCCTATTCTCTGAAAGGGTTCTTTGATCAAGGGCATCCTTTGTAGCGGGGCTCGGGCCGGTATATATGGGCTGGTTCTCTGACATATCCCACATTCTTGGCAATACTTTGACACCTCTGCGTATACTCTGGGCCAGTAGAAATTTTGCAACACCCTTTTTATCGTCATGTTTTCCGCTAAATGTCCCCCTGTGTTATGGTCATGTGCCAGCTGTATCAGCCCTTTCCTGTAGGACTGGGGAACCAGCAATTGCTCTATGTTATCAGTGCCTTGAGTTACTCGATATATTAATCCGTGTTTTTCTTTAAAGTAAGGCGTAGTAGGGTTGGTCCCGCTAGCGTCTAGGGCTTGTTCTCTGGCTCTTTTCAGCGTTTCATCTAACCCTGTTTGTATTCGAAATTACGGCATATGATCCCCTACTTTCCAGTCTATAATGGAAATGTCTCTGTACTTTTCCTGATTCCCTCGGTTCATCCTTTTCTGGGTTTTGGATAATTTTTCTGGACTGCAGGGCCCCACTAGATCAGTTTGGGCAAAGGGGGCCTCTCTTAACCATCTATCAAATTCCGGTAGATCTGTTCCTATCAGTACAGGGGCGGGTAAGGTAGGAATAATAGCTGCTTTGATTGGTATCTCCTGCCCCTGCAATCCCAACACAATGTCTTTGGTAGGATACACCTTCACATCCCCATGCACACATCTGATGCCAATGGTTCTCACCTGTTCGTGTTCTTGCTCGCTCACATGGGGCTGTATGGCCGTCTGTCGACCTCCGCTATCCATCATTGCTTGACGGGGATGTCCGTCCACTGTGACTTCTATCACATAAGGTAACCGTTTCCTTCTGTATTCCTGAGTTTGTAAGGTCCCGATTTCCATTGGTTTAGGTTTAGGTTTTCAGGAGCAAAATCGAGCAATATGACCCCATCCCCCACCTTCGAAACATTGTGATGCCGTTCCTTTGTTTGTAACACCCTCATTAGGTTGGGGTTCTGGCCGGTTCCTGGGTTCGGTGCTTGGCCCCTTATAAGGCCCACTGCGTAAGGCGGGAGTCTCCATACTTGGTCTCAAGTGGGGCGCTGGGATGGGCCGAATGTTACCTGCCTTCTGATATGCTGTTGCCACATCTATGGCCTCGGTTAAGGACAGATGGTGATGTTGCCTAACCCACCTCTGTATGGGTCCGGGTAAGGCATCAATGAACTGTTCCATCATTACTTTATCCTTAATCTGTCCTATTGTGGCAGTGCCTGTTTGAAGCCATTTTTCTGCCAAATCTTGCACTCTGTAGAACAATTGTCTTGGGCTTTCACCGGGTTTCAATCTGGTTTCTCTAAACTTGAGTCTGTAGGATTCTTCATCCATACCAAGTCTTTCCAACACTGTTTTTTAAATCTCTGTATAAGGAGTGTCCCCTGTGGGGTTGGCAGCTTGGTATGCCCCCTGCATTGGCCCTGTGAGCAGGGGTGCGAGGTAGAAGGCCCATCTGTCCTGTGGCCATTGAGCTGCTCTGGCTATTCTCTCAAAATTCACAAAGAAAAAACTGAGGTCTTCTCCTACTTGGTATTTTTGTAATACCGTGGATGGTATTGCAGGATGCGTCCGGGTGGTGGCCACTGCTTCTCCCAATATTCTTAAAGCTTCCCGTCCTTGCTCTTGTGCCGCACTTTGCACTTGTATGGCTTGTTGGAGGGCTTGTCTGTCTGCCTGCGCCTGATGGCCTTGCACTTGTATAAGTTGTTGCAGTTGCTGCTGCCCCTCTGTGAGTGCCTTAATCACAGCTTCCATTCTGTCTGCCTTGGCGTTCTCTTGAATCCCACCGCTGCCACCACTGTAAAGAAGTAGACTGTAGTCGGAATGCAGGGTTCACAAGGTTTGATTTATTGCTGAGTTAAATTTTCACACAGCCTCTCGTTATAAACAACAAAACATGCTTAAATGTGATTCAGCAGGCTTGCTCGGAAAAAAGGTGGATCAATTCAGAGTTCGCATGAATGTCCTCTTAAGCTTGGCTCCTCTTTGAAAGAAAATGTATCAGGTCACATAAATTCCTTTCCCCGGACACTAGCTTTCCATTCCTTCGCCAGCTGTCCCAATTGGGTTTTGAAAAAAAGGAAAACAAACAGAGAGGGTAAACCCACGGAAACACTGTCCTTTGAAAATGGTTTACAGCCAGACTTTCTTTGTCAGTGAATCCGCTTCAGTAGTGCCCCCGGTGCTGCCGCTCTTTGAGCCTCTCCTGGCGGAGGCTCTGCCTCTTGATAAGGATCTCTGCGGTGCCGAGCCTTCAGCCTCCTAGTACGCCCAATGTACATCACCTGGGGATTCCTCCCACTCCTCTGTGGTTCCCGGCCAGGGCTGCTGCTGTAAAGAGAGACAGCCGATGAGTTTCCCGGGGCTTCTTTTAACTCATACTTTGCTCCTCCCCTTCTCTCAGCTTCCACCCACCTTTCCTGCCCACTTCCCACACCTGCAGCCAGTTTGCCTTCACTCCTCCACCCTGCTCCATGCACTGTTTGTCCATCCCAACCTGTACTGCTATGTGGGTATCTGTCACTGTACCGCATGACAGGGCTGTATCTATATCGCTTCCCTTTGTTCATTTTATCTTTTCCCCCACCTGGTCTCCATTTCCCGTGGTGGTTTATGGGACATGTAGTTTTGTTCTGTCCTGCTGATGTAACATTTTGGGTGCTGGGTCTGAACGTTAGAATGGGGCTGTCTTTTATCTCTATTGCCTCTTTGACCTCCTCACAAAGGGCAAAAGGCTTTCTGATCACATTTTGTAGAAGGATTGCTTCCTTACCTTAAACATGACATTCAAACATATGAATCCACATGGCCAACAGAAAATGCTGCTCAGATATTACCTATGGCCAGGAATTATGCATATAGACACAGTAGGAAAAGACTGAGAAGGAAAGAAAGCTGAATAGTTTGAAAACTAGAGCTTTGATGCAACTAGCATTTCCAGAGAGAGGACGAGGAACAAGTATACAGTATACAGAGGGGAAGAGGTATGTACAGAGGAATACGATGAGGAGTAAGTGCACCACATTTCAATGGAAGGAGTGGTTCAGATGATGGTTGCCATTATTGCAAGAGTCTGTACCACTGGATCTGTGACTTCCCAGTGAGGCCTAGAGGAAGAGGAAGGGCAGTAGGGTGAGGTTTTGCCAAAGGACAGATGAGAAAGTAATGGTGAAGAAGTTAAAACTACCCAAGAGAAGCAGGATTATTTTGATCCCAGACAAGGCCAACAATATTCAGCAAGACATTACTATGAAATGATACATATTCAGATGATTTTGTAGACTAGGGATGTCCAAGAGAGGGAAAAGGGAGCGTGCTGATACTAGTAGACCCTGAAGGAACATATGCCGAGCTATCACTTAAAGATGCAAAACCAGGATAAATGAAGTTCTTACTTGATACCGGGGCTAACCATGCATCTATCTCCCATAAATGGGTACCTAGTGTGCCCCTCTCTGGGAAAGTAAACACATCAGTAGGTTTTTCTAATATGCCTGTTCACAGCCCTATTTCAGAGCCTATCCAATTCTCTATAGGACCTATTTCATGTCTTACTCCTTTTGTGCTTACTGACAAATGTGCTTTGCATTTATTGGGAATGGATCTGCTTAAGAAATTGCATGCTGATTACTTACAAAAAGGCTGTGCAGACACTGCTACTACTACTACAACAGGTGTACTTCCAAATGAATTACTAACTGTTGATGAAAGAGTGTGGGCCAAAGGTAAAAATGATGTATGATGTCTCCGGGTAGAGCCTGCTTGCATTACATTAAGAAATAGTGCTATCTACCCTAGAATACCACAGTACAAAATGACACAAAAAGCACTAGAAGGAATCCGCCCAGTGATACAGGAGTTCTTAACTAAGGGCATTATCAAACAGATAGCAGGCAGCCCCTATAACAGCCCGATACTTCCTATTCAAAAGAAGATGAGTGAGAATGCACCACCTGAATGGAGACCAATAATTGATCTGCATGCTTTTAACAAGATAGTGCTGCCCCAATTTCCAGTAGTGCCAGATATGGTTTCTCTTTTTACCATGCTCCCACCGACTGCCCAGTATTTTACAGCTATGGACCATAAGAATGCTTTCTTTAGTGTCCCTATCCATGAGGATAGCCAGTATTTGCTTGCTTTTAACATAGAAGGAGGGTATTATACATTCTGGAGAGCTCCACAAGGTTACACAGAGAGCCCAAGCAAACAAAGGAGATTACACCCACATATAATACAAGCAGTACTTAGTACAGTAGCTCCAACCACTCAGCAAGAAGTGAGAGGTTTCCTGGGTATTACTTCTTTTTGCTGGCAATGGATCCCCAATGTTTCTCTCTTAGCAAAGCCCTTACTCCAACTAACCACTTAATAGACTGCAACGCCAATGCCATGGTTACCAGAGCACCAAGAAAACTTTGATAAGCTGAAACAGGCTTTGTGTAATTTGCCTGCTTTAGGCACCCCCAATTATGCTAAGTGCTTTTCCTTGTTTGTGCATGAAAAATCAGGTTGTGCTTTACCTTTATTAACACAAGTACAAAGAGGTAACAACAGGCCATGTGCCTATTTTTCCTCCACCTTACATACAGTGGCTAAAGGATTACCAAGATGTCTCAGGACAATATCAGCAGCTGCCCTTTCTGTCAAACAATGTGAAAGTATAGTTCAAGGACATCCACTGTTTGTGATGGTACCTCATGCTATTGATATTCTGATGAATAAGACCCGAACAAGAAAGTGACAAATTAAGTGGGAATAGATAATGCTTTTGCTGATAGGACAGCTAAATTAACTGCCCAAGCACCTGCCCTTTGACCTATGCATCAGTGAGTCCTCCAGTAACTGCTGAATTTGATAATTCCCTCGAATGTGTCAGACAGATACAAGCAGATGCATCCAAAGAGGAAATTGAGAAATGGAATTGCAATGCTACCCTTGATGATGGTTGTTATGTATACAAGTCTGATAAAAAGTTATGACTGTTACCCAACAAATATGTGGTTATGATGGTTACAATGGCACATGGACCCTCCCATATAGGTGCAGATGCAATTGTAGCCTTATTAGAAGAAGTATGGTATAATAGAAACATTCCAAAGACAGCTATAGCTACATGTCAAAATTGTACTACTTGCTTAACACACAATATAGGAAAGGGTACACCTAACACTAGAGGTAATTTAAGACCCCCAGAATTGCCTTTCGAATGCCTTCAAATGGACTACATAGAAATGCCACAATGTCAGAGATTCAGATATGTTTTAGTTGTAGTAAGTATGTTTAGCAAATGGACAGAAACATTCCCTATGGTGGATAATACTGCATTGAGTACTGCCAAGACTTTGGTGTAAGAGTATTTTCCAAGATACAGACTGCCCCATTCAATCTGTAGTGACAATGGTGTCCACTTTGTTAATAAAACAATGCAACTAGTATGTCATGGGTTAGGAATACACCAAAGATTCCATTCAATATATCACGCACAAGCGGCAGGTCTTGTGGAGAGATTCAACTCCACCCTCAAGGGCAAATTGGCAAATATCTATGCTAGTAGCCCTCTCAAGTGGGTAGATGCTTTGACCCTAGCCCTAATGTCTGTACACACTGTCCCACACTCAGAAGTAGGTTTGTCACCTAATGAGATGGTAATTGGACGACCTATCAATATATGGGGAATCCCTAGCCCAAGAAAACTGTCTAATATCCATTATCCTTTGTTGAGTGATTACTGTTTGGAGCTTACTAAGAGGCTGTCTGTTATCCATAAACAGGTCAAAGAATCTTTGCCTAAACCTCTGGAAGGACCAGGCCACTCTATCCAGCCTGGAGAGTGGATCTTTACCAAGAATTTCCAGCGATCATCCAGCCTATAGCCAAGGTGGAAAGGCCCTGTAAAAGTTCTATTGGCCACTCAGACTTCTGTAAGGTGTGAAGGATATTCTAACTAGATACATGTGAGCCATGTGAAGCAGGCTCCTCTATTTCTGGCAGGGAATACGTCTACCAAGTTACTGTGGGAAGAATCTGTGCCAAAAGGGACTGATAACTCCAAAAGACTATCTGCGTGCAACGTTTCCCCAGGTATCGTGCCTCCCAAAAACATCACAGGAGTGACAGAGGGACCATGGTATAACCTCAGGCCATGAAAGCTGAAGTGACTGTGCTGATTGATATTGCTTCTTTTCCTGTTTGACATTGCTTCCTTCTCAACAACGGATTGTCCAGGGCAGTGAATACCGGCATCTTTAACAAACTGTCTTTTGGGTGAGGCATACGAACACTCCTGAAACTCCTATAACCCTTGATTTATCTCATTCTGTTAGAACATTTCCTGAGAGGAACTCACTCATAATGCCAAACAGTATCTATTCCTTGCTTAGTACTGAAACCAGACCATGGTATCACTCCAAACCCAATCTCCTGTTGCTTCTCCTACTCCTGAGTGCATTCCTATTGGGTTTATTTTATTTTCTAGAAAGATTGCTCAAACCTCCATTTTCTGCCAGTCTTATATCTGCTCCAAAACCTGAAGAGTTGTCTTATAAGGAACAAATGAGAGAAAATTCTTGTATTTCCCTGCTTTATCACACTCATAATATTGTGCAGAATTCTGATTGTTGGATCTGTTTACAGCTACCTGCCTATGTGGGGGAAGGGATGCCCCTGCAACAGATACTGTTACCTGTCCTTCCCTCCTGTTATGCGCTCTATTTACTTTTCTTGCGTATTGAGATGGTGCATGCCCTCAGAAGGATGTCTTTAGGGTTTACAACCCAAAGTGGTACTGCTTTGAATCACAAAAGTACTTATTCTGTTTTTGACGAGCATGTACTCAAAAGGGGCTGATGTGATCTGGTGACTGTACCCAATGCTACTTTTCCACTTTTTTTCCTATTTCTCTCCTTTTACTGAAACTACACACCTTCTTGCCCACTTTTCTCCTGATCACCTCTGTGTGAACTCCACTACCACGAACCCTATTTCATTTCTTAAAATAAGAAACACAAGCGTCCAGGGTAGTATCTGTATAGAAGGTTCTGGGTCCCATGATGTGGGATATAGCTTAGATTGCAACAGGACCTATCACCTGCCTGTTTTACATTCTTCTGTGGATGCCCCCATGTATGTAGGGGATTTTATTTATCTGCGGTGGCAGAGCATGCACATGGCTTCCCAGGGGCTGGACAGGATGTTGCCACCTAGAATTTGTCTTGCCAGCCATATCTATTAAACGCACCACTGAGGTTCCACAACCTGCCATTAAGTCCCTTCCATGCTCCCAAAGGGATGTGGTGAACCAAGGAGACTCTGCTGCTGATATTGCAGGTGATCTGCTGAAAGCTTTTATACCCTGGTATGGCCCGCTATGAACCCCCGTAGTATTAGGAGATTAGCTCGCCTTTTTTGAGGCTACATTCTCTGAAACAGAAGATGCTTTAGAAAACATAACGATTGAAATGCAAGCCATTAGGTTAGTGACCCTTCAGAACAGGATGGTACTAGACAAGGTCCTGGCTGAGCATGGAGGGGTCTGCAAAATTATAGGGTCTTCATGCTGCTCTTACGTACCCGATGCTTCTACCTCGGTGCGTGAATCTATCAAAAGACTCCATGAGATTGGTTCCCAGGTACACGAAGACACCGGCTCATGGGACATTTTGCATTCCATTTGGGGTTTCTTTAGCCTATGGGGCTGGAAAATAGAAATGTTGCCGCTTATGGTGGTCCTAATGATTTTAGGATGCTGCTTCTTTGTTAACTGCTTGCCAGCATGTTGCAAGTGTCTAGCTTTTTTTTTGTGCCCCCGGTACAATTTGTGTCCTATGGTGCGCCACAGGGTTGGAAATTTCTAGGAGCTATTTAGCTCCTGCTTATAACCCAGAAGTACCTGGTTAGCTTGACACCAACAGCTATCAGAAGCTATTTTGGACTGCCCACACGTGCAAGTGCCATATAAACATACCTAGGTCACAGTAACTCGAAGTGCTTGGGAATATGCATAAAGTAATAACAAAACATCTAAATGACAGTGAAACCATAATGGGCCATATATAATGGACAAAAGATTATAACCTGCCTCTTATGATAAAGTTAGAGTTGCAATTTGCTATGTACTAGCCCCCGGTTACTGGGCAATGTTGCATACCAAGCAGCTGCTTTTAGTTCTTGCTCAACAAATCTTCATTACAATCCCTGAGCGAACCAATGTTGATTTTCAGGGTTCCCTTGCACTAATGCATTCCCAGCCCATATTTCCTAATAAAAAAGAAAAGCCCGTCTGCAGTTTCTATGAAAAGCTATGTGAAATTGTCAGGAATATGGCTTGTTTGCCCAGATTCCTCCGGACCGGAATCAATGGAACCCTGCTCCCCTTCCTCCTCACCTGATTCTTCGGATGCAGGCTCCTGTCTTCGCCCCTTTCTTCTGGAAGTCTTCTTTTTTGAGATGAGAAATGGTCTTCTACAACAGGAAGCCACCCTGTCTCCCTGATGTGACAGGGATACAACGGACCTCCTGTCGGAGAAACCGACTGAGAGGAAAAAAGCACAGCTCAAAAAAACCTCTCTATAGATGTTCTTGTCGGCAGGCAGACTTTCGGTGACCAGTGGATGAGGTAGGTATGGCGGAAGCAGAATGGAGAAAATACACTTCCAGCAATCGAATAGAAGATGAGCACACTGGAGTACCCACAACGTGGAAGCACTCCAGAAGACTAAGAACACTATGGAAAGAGAACAGAGTAAGGAGAAAACGGCTACAAAGACGGGTCTGAGAAATGAGGAAAGGAAAGAAAGAAGGCAAATCGGAAAGATCCAAGAAGGCAAAACTGGAGCATGGAGAAACGGAAGGGAAGTCAAAGGTACAGCGGGAAAGGCGGCAAGGGAAAAAAAGTAGGAAGAGAGGAAAAAAGGAAAACTAGTCTGACGCCAAAGGCACCAAACGGAAGCTCAAGAGGGGAGAGAAAGAAACAAGGAAAGACAGGCCGGCGGAGCCGGCTACGGTGAGAAAAGTTTACAGAAAAGACTACGAGAGCAACAAACGCAGGTTCGGCACGGTAAGCAAGAAAATTGCAACGCGCCGATCAAAACAAAGAGGAGGAGCTAAATACAGAAACAGGACAAAGTGAAAGAAAGGCTAGAATGCCTAAGCCGGAAATAGAGGAACTGAAAATGGGACATTCTAATGGCGCCGACGTCGCCATTGATCTCCGAGTCGCCAGGGAATGCCCCTCGAGAACGGCGACATGACAGAAATGTCCCATCAAATGCATGGCCCGCTCTCATGCCGTCACAGAACATGCTTTGTTGCAGGCTCACTCAACTAGATTCCAACCGCTTTCCCAGCAGTCTACCAACTTGCTTTCCTCTGAATCATCCCCTTCTGAAAGAACTATGGTAGAGCATCTTACAGTGCAGGCATTCTCAACTAAGGATTCACTCCTTTAAATATGCAAGGATAGCAGTAAGCAACCCGGATGGTCATAGATCTTACACTGAGACACCTTTGTGTGTCTCCTTTCTTATTCCCACCAGCAGCCACTTCACTACCATTCACTGCCGCCAACACACACACCTGTGCAGAGACTTCAAAGCAAATGCAGGCCTAAAGAGGCTTGTCTCGGGAGGATAGCTCAGGGGCAACGTGCACACCTTGTAAGCAAGACCACGCTGCAGGTTCAATCCTCGGGTCTGCGGTTAGAAATGGATATTAAGCCAATTATAAATATCATATCATGCCAATTACACTTCATGGAAATTGGTCAACAATGCAATAAATCATGCAGGCAACAGATAGATGGAGCTGGAGAAGCAGGCAAGTTGTGGCAGAACTTGTGAAGGGTAGAAGGACTGACGATAAGAAGAGAGCAAGGTCACAGAGGAAAAAGTGCGAGAAAGGAGGCAAGAAAGGGAAGGAAAGCAGAACAATGTGTGAGGAAGGGCAGGAGAGATTAGAGCTGAAGGGAGAGAAGATGAATGGAAAGAGATGTAGAGACTGTGCTCCACTAACACTTGTTTTGCAAATTGGCTTTAAACAAGTGATTCGAACATTTTATTAACAATTGGACATGTATTCTTAGTGACTACTTCGTCAAACTGTGATTGTGTGAATGTTTTTTTTTAACTCTAATGAGAAATGCTGCCACGTTTGTTGTATCATCATTTTAAAACATGTTTTGTTTGATAAAAGTCAGCTCAGGTGCACCTCCAAAGTTAAAGCTGCTGACTCTTACGACAGGTGAGAGTCAGGGTGCATGCCCCTCTGCGATTGAGAAGAAAGCACTGCATCATACTTTTTGCCTTGCGTTCTAAAGCGAAGAAAGCTCCCTTCGTGTTGTATTACACATTACAGCAGAAATTGTAAACATTTTGTCCTGAATTGGTCGTCTATTCCTTTCTTACTGCAAGAAATATGATTAGCTGCATTTCCCACATGTCTAAACATGGCTTTTTCAAGATGGCGTTTTCAAGGTCCAAACAGGCCCCCAAACTCACAAGGTTTATTGAAAAAAACAGTGGGTGGTGTTACGTAGCCTGTTCCGGCTTGCGCAAGCGAGTTCGAATACACGAGGACCGGATGACGGCAGTTGCCGCTGGGACCCCATACTGAACAGACATGTCTGCATGTTCTTGTACTAAGTGCGTGTTATATCCGCCCTACGTCCCGCAGCGCGGTGACGTATGGCCGCTTAATAAAAGCCCCGCCCACGACAGTGGGAGGCAGTTCCGGGCAAACCCAGCACAGTGTGTGGGTGTCTTTTATCTGCACTCCTGCCGATGCCGCGCCCCAGGCCGCGCGGCCTCCTGGACCGGTGCCAGCCCCACGTGCGGGGCCTCCCGAGCACTGGAATATAACAATGGCGACGAGGAAGTGAGCGAGCAACCACGCGCTCTACATCACCTCACACGCGGACGCCCCACGGACGTCCCGCACAAATTTTTGGACACCCGGTGGGGGGCCACCGAGACCACGTGACCCCCACCCCAAAAAAAAAAAAATATATATATTTTTTTTTCATTCCCTATCCAAAAGGGGTCGAGAATTTTTTTTTCCTCTCTTCGTTTGCTTTTCCTCCTGCATGGCGCACATGCTACAAGGCGCCCATCGGTCGGTGCACAAGTGCCAGTGGGCACATTCACCGCGACAGAACACTCCTCAATGCAGTGTGCGGACGAACCCATGAGGCAGGACAACATCAGGCCAGCACGACAGCATAATCAACAAACCGAGGGTATGTGACACCATGGCGGCTGGGTCATCAACTCCTGGACCTTCCACGCCGTCCAGGATCGCGGCAAACCTGTCGATGGCGTCGCCACCACCCCGCACCCTGGGCAGTTCGTCGACGTTGGTTCAACCCTTCGACCCATTCACCGACCCATCGTCCAGTGGACCCAGATGGCAGTTATGGCTACAAAAGTTCGAGATGGCCATGGAATGCAAGGACATCACGTCATCCAGAAAGATGAAAGCTCATCTGCTCCTCAGTGTGGGCGACTAGGTGCTACGCATCTTCAACTCCCTGAATGTTGATGATGGCCAAGACGCGTACCTGAGTGTGAAGGACGCCTTAACGGCACATTTCCTCCCGCAACTAAATCCAGATTATGAGACTTTCATTTTTTGCACGACTATCCAGGCCACTGATGAGACTCTAGACGCCTACCAAACGAGGCTGAGGGAACTGGCCATGTCGTGTGAGTTCACGAACACTGAGAGGGAGATCAGACGACAAATCATAAATGGCATACATTCGGAGAAGCTGAGGCGTCTCGTACTCAGTGAGAAAGGCATCCCTCTACAACGCATCCTGGAACTGGGTCGACAGAGGGAGCTTGCCCACTCCAGGGCCGCCAACATGGAAGCGACACTACAGAAACTGCAGCCGTCCCTCTCAACAGCGATGGTCGCCCAGATCTCAGACAGACCATTTACGAGAGGTGAAAGCGGCGGCAACCACACCCATAACAGGTGGCAACCTCGAGTACCAGGACCCACGGAATGTGGGTGGTGGTCAAAGACACGGAAGGCGAAACTGCCCGGCGCAAGGCACCACGTGCGGAGCGTGCGGCAGGAAGGATCACTACGCGAAAGTGTGCAGATCAGCGAACACGCCACTGCAGCCCCCACAAGGCACTCAGGAAAAGGGGTCCCAGAAAAAAAAGAAGCAAGCCAGCGCAAGGAGGGTCGCAGTAGTCAACTCCTCGACGGAAGAGGAAGGGGATGATCTCTCAGCCCTATGGCAAACGGCGGGCATGGAGAGCGAAGGAAAGGGCCGAAAGGTATACCTGGTATCTGCACTGAATCAGGGGCCAGTACCGCCGAAAAGAACCGCCAGGCGACGAAAATGCACGGTCTCCATCCAAGGCCAGTACGTACAGATGACCATTGATACGGGAGCCTCGGTAAACGTCATGCCAACCAGTGTCTTCCAAACTCTTACACCACCACCTGAGCTCAAATCTACAGACACTCGTCTATTTGCCTACGGCAGCCGGAGACCCCTGCCAGTCATCGGGAGGTTCCGCACCACTCTTGAACATGGCGAACAGAAGGTGTGGTCAAAGATATATGTCGTGAAGGCGGGGATCGAAAGCCTACTGAGCGGAGATGCGGCTGAAGACTTGGGCGTGGTCAAATTCATCTGCCACATTGACTACGCAGCCGAAGTCGAGAACTTTCTAAGGCAACTACCCAAGCTACAGAAGGGGATAGGCTGTCGCAAGGGAAAGACTATCAAACTACACATTGATCAATCAGTGCAACCACGTGCGGTGAGACACCGGAGGACACCGTTCCACATGAGGGAACAGGTAGAGAAAGAGTTAAAGTCACTGGAAGCTGCCGGAATCATTGAAGAAGTCACGGGACCAACGCTGTGGGTCTCCCCGATGGTGGTCACCAGGAAGCCCAAACAGCCCGGAAAAGTCCAGATCTGTATTGACATGCGCTTGCCCAATGCGGCCATAAAAAGGGAACGACACATAACACCAACAATCGATGAAATCATCACCGACCTCACTGGGTCATGTGTGTTCTCGAAGGTAGACTTAAAAGCGGGGTACCACCAACTTAAGCTCCACAGAGAGTCGCGCTACATTACCACTTTCTCAACCCAACTAGGTCTGAGGAGGTACAAGCGCCTGAGCTTCGCCATCTCCTCGGCCGCGGAAGTCTTTCAACAGACCATCCAGGAGGTCATCAGAGGCATACCAAGGGTATTGAACGTGAGCGATGATATCCTAATACATGCACCTGACACCAAGGAACACATCACGAGACTGAAGACACTCCTGGGTAGGTTGGAAGAAGCCGGACTCACAATCCATCGAGAGAAGTGCGAGTTCCTAAAATCGGAAATAACCTTCTTCGGGTACAAGTTTGACCGCACCGGCATCTCACCTGATCCCCAAAAAGTGGCAGACATCCAAGCTGCTAGTCCTCCAGCGACCCCCACCGAAGTACGCAGTTTTCTGGGAATGGCCACCTACTGTGGCAGATTCATTCGAAACCTAGCAACCCTATCTGAACCGCTACGGGAACTTACAAAGGTCAGCACCAAGTGGGTCTGGGGGCAGGAATGCCAGGAAGCTTTCAAGAGCATTAAAGACTCCCTGTCGACTGATACCAAGATGGCCTACTACGACACGGACCTACCGACAGAACTATTTGTGGATGCCAGCCCAGTAGGACTTGGAGCAATCCTGATGCAAGTCACGAATGAGGGCGAAAAAAGACCGATCGCATATGCATCCAGGGCACTCACAGCTACGGAACAAAGGTACTCCCACATAGAGAAGGAGGCCATTGCCGTACTATGGGGGTGTCGACACTTCCACATGTACCTGTATGGGCGCAAGTTCACGGCAATCACTGACCACAAGCCCCTACTACCAATTTTCACCGGGTCATCGGCGTACCCACCAGCCAGAATCACCAAGTGGCTGCTACACCTCCAGCAATATGATTTCGAACTCGTCTATCAGCCGGGCAGTGGCAACCCAGCGGACTTCCTTTCGAGACACCCACGTCCAGCCACTCACCAGGAAGTTCTGATCGCCGAAGAAACGGAGGAACACATTTGTCAAGTGGTTCGCACCATGAGGCCCAAAGCGGTAAACATTGAGTACATTGCAACAGAAACCCTAAATGACCCCTGTTGCGACCTGGTAAAAGATGCCATGATGTCAGGCAACTGGAAGGAATTCATGACGCACACCCGCAACAGAACCGAGGGGGCTAGGGAGTTCCTGGCCGGCATGTTCACGGTTCGACAAGACCTCTCAATCACCGAAGGAGGGCTCCTGCTGAGGGGAGATCGTATCATCATACCCCCAAATTTGCAAGACAGGATAGTAGCCCTAGCGCATGAGGGACACCAGGGTCTCGCAAGAACAAAGGCCCGGGTCAGACACAGGGTGTGGTTCCCGCACATCGATGATCAGGTCGAAGGCTTAGTGAACACCTGTTTACCCTGCCAAATAACGGGTGGGCCCCCAGATCCAGCACCGATTCTGTTGGCCGAGCGCGACCGGGCACGATAGGAAGCGATCAGTATTGATTTTTGCAAAATCAGAGAGGGTCTACATCTACTGGTGGCAATCGACGATCACTCACGCTATCCAGAGGTCGAGATACTGGAGTCCACCGGAAGTGGTCATCCCGGTGATAGAAAAGATGTTTGCCACTCATGGTCTGCCCACAACCATTAAGAGTGACAATGGACCCCCGTTCACAGGGGAAGAGTTCAAGCAATATTTACAGGGACTGGGACTGGGCATCAAATACCACCACATCATGCCGAGGTGGCCACAAGCCAATGGGGACGTCGAGCGGTTTATGAGGACCATCAATAAGGTGCTCCGAGTGTCGAGGGCAAACGCCAGCCCGTGGAAGGTCGACCTATACCGCTTCCTGCGGAACTATCGGGTCACCCCACACAGCACCACGGGCATACCACCTGCTGACCTCATGTTTGGAACCATCATCAAATCGTCGATTCCCCATCACCCAAGCAGGACCCCCGATGACGTCGACAATGCCCGCATGGAGATGAGGAGAACACGTGCCAATGCTCACTTGAGTGCCAAACGAAGAGCAAGGCCGTCCGACCATCGGGTGGGTGACCAAGTCATCATGTTACGAAACCCCACGAAGTCCAAGCTAGACACCAGGTACGAGGAACTGCCATGGACTGTCAGCAACCGGCGCGGGACCATGATAACAGTGACCCGGGGGCGTCGGAAAGTGACAAGGAATGCCTCCTGGTTCAAGCCCGTGCCCTGCACTCTCTGGCCGGACTGCGAGGGCCCTCAAGACGACGACAACTTACAACAAGACAGCAAAGAGCTGGCGCAAGACCCAGAGGAAGAAGCTGCATGGGACCGCAGCTGGCAACCAGAGAGCCTGGCCGGCAGTGGGGACGCCTGCAGTGAAGGTGAGCAGATTCACGAGCCGAGCGGGGACAGCCCCCAGGTGAAGCGGTATAGTCTGAGAGCCAACACGAGGCCGCCCGCGAGGCTGAATGACTATGTATGCTGAGCAGACACCGTAGCCAAGCATCCCACACAAGGGGGAGCTGGTACAGTGTGAAAAGAGAACTGTGTCAGGCGTTTGAAGTTGAGTATGTTGATTGTGTTAATGTTAAGTTTATTTGAAATAAAGGAGGAATGTTATATCCGCCCTACGTCCCGCAGCGCGGTGACGTAGGGCCGCTTAATAAAAGCCCCGCCCCGACAGTGGGAGGCAGTTCCGGGCAAACCCAGCACAGCGTGTGGGTGTCTTTTATCTGCGCTCCTGCCGATGCCGCGCCCCAGGCCGCGCGGCCTCCTGGACCGGTGCCAGCCCCACGTGCGGGGCCTCCAGAGCACTGGAATATAACAGTGCGTGTGCGTGGTGTGGGGCGGCCTGGGGCCCTGATGAAAAGTCAACAGGTGGGATAGGCAAGAGGAGGAAGAGCCAGAGTGGGTGCACAACACAAGAATTATTTTCAGAAGCACTTGCAGCACTAACTTATGGCTTCGATTCACGGCAGCAGCAGGCCTGACTCTGCAAGACTGTCATTTGAGGTCACTATTCAGTAAGCAGTGCAAAGATGGGTAGTGGTAACTAAATAAATCCCTGCTATCAGAAGTACCTGTATAAAAGCCACCCGCAGGAAAGAGTGAAATCTGTTGCTCCCATACCAATGGTAGCAGAGAAATGTAAACAGCCATCACTGCCTGTCGTTATTCTGTAGTGCACATCAGTGTGCATGCGCATGTGAGGGGCGGGCCAGGCTCATTTGAAAAATGTGTTGCTACTGCCATCAGCAAGAGTGCTTCATCGGGCTCAAGGGCTTGATGACACATCTTGCAAGGCAGGAGGAGGCAAACAGTTTTAAGATTAAATGAGAGGGAAAAAACAGAAGACCAGCTCTAGGAGCTCCTGCCCTACCAGCCTGGGGGGAAAATGCCCTCCTGCCTCCCAGCCCAGTCTGATCCTGACATTTAGAGGGAAGCAATAGCTGCTTGTGGCGTCAGGAACTATTAGACACATTTATTTCTGAACAATTATGGACACTGCCTAAGGTAAACAGAGAATTCACTTTAGTTAAATGTATGACATGACCCTAAAGACTACCAGATCTTTACATATTATGCAAACTCCATTTATTACATTTGTGACACAATGTACTTGCATGGCTCTTTGGGGTCTGTTCCTTACCCGAGCAATCATGAAGAGTTGCTGTCATCTGTATAGGTCCAACATGCTTCAGGGCCATATGCCCTGCTGACTTTATGTGATGGTCTCTTGTTGAATGACACCGATTACAATGAGGTGCAAGGGCATGGTATAGGGGTGCACTGGCTGACATGATTAAATGGGATGACACTTATATAGAGTCATGGAGACATTGATTAAACACTGTCATGTTGATGTGCGCTTTGTGCAATGTGTCAAGTGTTTACTTGACGATTCCTGGGGAAAATCGGTTGGACATTCTGCAGTAATCGCTCTTCCACCTATAGGTTATGTGCAGGTTGGAAGAAGGAGTTGTAACACTTTGAGGGCATTTTAGTGTTTTTTGATTAAATTATATAGATAAGGCCTACCATTCACTATTGCTAAAGGGTTCACCCTACCCATCTAAAAGACTAAGAGTGCTCGTCAGTCATCAGGAAGTCCTACAATAAAATGTTCTTGGTCCAAACCTAACTCTACCTGACCTTACCACTAAAATAAATAACTTAGACGCATCTAAGAGGAGATCCTTATTCTCTTGGGTTGGTGATTTTTTCAATAGTATTTGGACGAAATGTCTCTGTTCACCTGTTCCTCTTTTTATAATCTTCTTAAATAAAGCCTGGATATCTTCAACATGAGCTCTTTTAATTCTTGGACAACACTCCTGGGTTGTGTGCTTTCTTTAGGATATGTTGTGACAAATCAATCTTTACATAGTGTTGCACACAATTGACTCTTGTTTTATAGTCTCTCAATTCACCCTTGATTAGATTACATGGGATTTGATCCCCTTGTGTAATGTCTCTCTCATGGGATCTTTCTTAAGTGCTTTCTCTTCTATTCTCATACTTTCTTACTATGAGAGTATATTTCTTAAGACATGGCTTTGGATCATGTTTGCTCCAGTCTTCCTTTCTTGGCTTATGAGACCGTATCTCTTCCTCCCAGGGTATTTGTCTCCAGTCTCTCTCTATGACCCTTTTGGGTGTATTTGGTATTCGCACTACAAGCTCTCCACATTGCCAGATAACCAACTTTAGTCCTTGTGTCTCTTCTTTGGGACCAGGATGAGTTACACTCTTCATGCACGTTATTCCCCTCGCAGGGTTGAAGATGATTGATTCTAGACACCTTTCCAATTGTAGTTCAAAAATTGCGTTCCTCTTGAATTGTCTTTATGACTGGGACGAGTTGTACTCTTCATGTGTTCCTGCCCCGGCTGCCTCCAAACTTTTCCCGTATTCCCCGGGCCCTTCAGGTGAGTATGGGAACCTTGCAGGACTCAGCACTCACTTAGGTATTCTTGTCGGTATTCGGTTTCCTTCTGCTTGGCTTTCATCAACGTCCCAATCTCAGCTACCCCTCGGGCTACTGCCTTCTTTGGATGCATGCGACAGAAGCTCTGCTAGCTCCCAGCAGTGATGGTCTCGGTGTAGTTGGGCTGGTGCTTTGTCCACCATGATTCGCTCGTGCTTATGCCATCACCACGTCCTGGATACCTCTTCTCTCTTGGACAGCGGTTTCCCCAGTGCCTTGCTCGCTGGTCTTTCACTTTGCCCATCCTCACCTGTTCGAAAGATGCATGCTCTGTGCCTATTCTCGACTCTGCCCTTACTTGGTGCTATCACATCAGGGGGCTTCCCCTGCATCCAATACTCTCTCTCCTCCTCTCCACGTTTCATTTAAGTGCAGGACTCTTAAAGGGACATATTTGTTTACGTTCTCTGGTGGTTTTGCTTCAGCATTGCTTGCAGCCACATATAAGGATGGTGAATTCTTGTTCCAGTAGGCAGTCCCATATATGCCGATAGTGTGGTAATCCAGGGAGTTGCTCACAGGAATGGTAGTCCTTGTCCCCTAAGTGGGAGTAACTCTCAGTGAGGTCCCACTTGCCTAGACCCCTAGGAAGGGTCTTGTGGAGTGAGCTCACCTGCCTAGCCTCAAAAGGAGTGCCCCCCCCCCGTTGGGAAGAAGGGACGAATACTGTTGATTCATCACAGGTATGTTTACAAGTTATCCAGTACTACTGCTGTATTTCAGTGGTAATGATGACAAAATTGGTTGAAATGACAACACTCAAAATGGGTCACGTGTTCTTTAGGATTAGGCTGGTGGCATGATGGGGCTTACCTCTATTTCAGGTTCAATGGCACTACAATGGTGTTTTGGAAGTGTTTCCCTGTGAAGGGATCCTAGACCCTGTGTTCCAGCAGGACTTTTGCAATGAAGTGGAGGATAGACCTGAGATTTGTGTGGTTTAATCATGCAATTATACATTGCAGACACATTGATGGCTTTGCCGGCTGTACTGCCATTTTCTTCCCACCCCACCACATTGGGGGACAACCTTTTTTATCTACTGTGTGGCCTGAAGCTGCACACATGGTACTCATGCATTTTCTTCTACAATGTGCCCTACGTCCTCATTTGCACTCACCTGGGTCAACATAACTGCCAATTCCAGCCTCTTCTGTGCCACCTCCCTCTATGCCATCCAGAGCTATGATGCTGGACACTTTTTCCTCTCAGGGTGTAAGGTGTAGTGGCTTTTGCTTTTCCTCCCTAGGCTGCTGTCCCAGAGCCGAACGTGGCAAGCAGAGCATGCACATGTGCCTTCAAGTCGTTCCAGCGCTTCCTGCAGTCTTCCATGTCACATGGCACTGTGCCCATCACCACCACTTTATCCCTGACATTGATCCAGATGGTGCTATTCCTTTGTAAGGAAGTCTTACGGTGCAGGGCACCAAACAGTTCCATTGCATTGGACACCACCTCCTCTTCTAACACCTGCATCTCCCCCTCATTGAATTTGGGCTTTCACAGGTGCATTTCTGGTACCTTGGACTTGTCACCGGGCATCTTTTATGTGTGTATGAGGGTCTGGATGGCCACAGGCAGTGACACATTTTAAAAGCAAAAAATGTCTTGGTTTATCCACTGCGCATTGTCATGATTTACAAATGTTACGAACAAGCTAAGGCAGGTGTGCAACAGATTAGACCACTTCACTCACTGTGCGTGCGCGAATACGAAGTACACGGTTGCACATACGGCAAAGGCTAGTGTCAAAAGACAAAGTTAAGACATCTGCAGTAGACGATATATTGCCATTGATGAATAACACTTGTAGTTTCAGCTAAAAGCAAGCGCAGAGCTTCCTAACCACAGAATAGCAGCATCTTGTCTTCAACGGCTTAATGCCTTGAAAATACACAATCATAGTAATAAGCTATGGATGTTCTTTGGGCATAAAACACCCATTCACACACAATGCGAGCGTGGTTTTCAAAAGACAGAATCAGACACTAACTGTGAACTCACAGGCACTTGCCGTTAGGGTCAGCTAAAGGTGAACAGTTTTTTCCCCTTTCAAACAGAAGAAAGCCAACCACAAGCTTCCTGTTTTAAGATGAGCTTTTAGGCGATAAGAGATGCTTCTGCGCTGATAAGCAGCCAAAGGCAGGAAACACAATACCAAAATAGAAATGGACGGTTGGAGTGGCTGAGACAAATGTATCTGTTTCCCTCTGAAGAAAGGCATTCACTAGAATGAGGCTTTAAAGGGGTCAACGAGCGAATGCCATGCTTTGCTCTTGTCCCTACAGGGAGCACATTCACTGTAAGGTAAATATCCAAGAGGCAGAGCCTCCGACGCTGGAGCAATTGGCACTGGACATGGACACATGTGCTATGATCGAACGACGGATATACAACGCAAGAGGCTGTCCCAACAAAGCTTCTAAAATATGGAGGAAGTGGGAGGAGGGAAGACCCTGATGTATACGGACACTGGTGATGTAACTCTGTACACCTGCAAAATGGGTCACGGTCGGGATCTACGTGAATGGTGATACAAGATTTAATACTACTGTATTACTGGTCGAGCCGGCCTCAATTGCTCTAGCTGCCTTTTTTCTTTTGTTTTTGGTTGTTTTGTTCATGTTATAACTATTTAATAAAAAATGTAAATGTTTTATTAAAAAGAAATATCCAAGAGGCGAAGACGGTACCTGTCAATTGAGTTTTCACATAGGTAAATCATATGTGCAATGCAAACCGAAGCACAAGAGCAGATTCAGACTCTAGACTTTCTCTCCAGACCGAGGAAGTGACACACATCATACATGTAGGCTAAGTCACGCGTGTTACTCTAAAAAGCACAACAGGCTAAGGAGATTCCGCAGCAGGCAGACCACGAGATCGTTGGGGGTCGGGAAGAGCAGTCGATAGCAGGTCAGAGCAGCAAGCCCAGGAAACCGTGAGTTTCAAGTGTGTTGGTTGAACCTTTTTGCATATGTTAGACTGACAGTGTGTTTTATTATGTCACTCCACTCCTGATCATACCATAGTATAGCTTAGACAACCATAACATGAACTCCATGATTGCTCAAGCTGGTGTTTCAAAATGATGAATTGTACTTTATCTTTGTTAAATGCTAATCATGTTTATAGCCTATGCAATAATGCTGTCTCTATATCTGACAGTATGCTATGTTTTTACTGTGTTAATCATAGCAGGTGTTATGATGACCAAATCTGGTAGAGACCAGAAATAATATTAAATATATTGACTTGCTACCTTCCAGTGTCAGCTTCATATTTTTGAGTAATGCTTCAAAATAAGGTCTCTCTGAGTCAGAACGAACTACACAATATTCTTTGGCTGAATTTTGGTCAATTATGACAAGAGGTGCAAACACTCAGGGAAACTGTCAAAGCGCTAGACTGGAACCCATGAGGCGCCTCTCATCATAACTTAAGACTTTTGATTCTGTGCCCATGCCACACAGCCCTACCTAGGGTCGAGGGGTGCGGCCAGGGGATCACGCCCTAAGGGGAAATTAAGTCAGCATGGACAAATATTCATTTCTTCCAAGTATACAGTCACTATTGATTAACAGATGTAATCTTCTTTGATTCTTGCAAATGAGAAATCTCAGTAAACTCTTCTGTTTTCAAGTCCTTATTTAATTTCTATTGGTGATTGGTATAATCCTGTCAACAGGTGTTTCGACATTTAAGAACATAGTTCTTCATCAGGGCCAGTATATCATCTTTCTCCCATATAGTACTTGAACAAAATACTTTGCAACTGGTGTCCAAAATCAATCAAATGATCTTCCTATATGAATAGTTTCCACAATTTTAAAGGGCTGTTTCCCACTGGCTGCTTCCCACTGGCATAGGGGATTGTGCACTCTTCCTGAACCTATATTGTGCTCCAACTACTGCTGTCCATATAACCCCAATAGTCTGCTCTGCACAGAGCGCAATATAGGTTCAGGAAGAGTGCACAATCCCCTTTGACAGTGGGAAGCAGCCAGTGGGAAGCAGCCCTTTAAAATTGTGGAAACTATTCAGATAGGAAGATCATTTGATTGATTTTGGACACCACTGTACAAGTATTTTGTTCAAGTACTATATCCGAGAAAGGTGATACACTGGCCCTGAAGAAGACCTGTGTTCTTAAAGGTCAAAACACGTGTTGGCGAGATTATACCAATCACCAAAAGAAATTAAATAAGGACTTGATAACAGAACTGTTTACTGAGATTTCTCATTTGCAAGAATCAGAAAAGAATACATCTGTTAATCAACAGTGACTGTATACTTGGAAGGAATTGAATATTTGTCTATGTGCAGTAGGGTAGTAGGGTTGTGACGGTATACCGTTATAAATACTGTGAACAAGTTAATTGTCATTAAATAACCGCTATCTTGTTTGTAACGGTATACCGATATCGCATTTGTAGTGCACATGTGCAGTGCACTTTACAATATGCGAACAGGGCTGTGGAGAAACTGGCTTCTGTTTGCAGTCAGTGAGCCTGGGACTGGAGGAGTTTGCCCGGGAGCACTGGTTTCTGTTTGCAGTCTGTGAGCCAGGGACTGGAGGAGGAGTTTGCCTGGGGGCACTGGCTTCTGTTTGCAGTCAATTGATTGATTGATTGATATTTTATTTCTATCGCGCTCGTACACAAGTGTTTCAGAGCGCGAATGAGCCTGGGACTGGAGGAAGAGTTTGCTCGGGCCCGGACTGCTTAGAGTAGAATGTGCCTGACGGCCGACACATGTCTCTGACTAAGTAAAGTCAGAGAAACAGTTAGCTCAGCACTGTCGGACTCGGCAGCAGTGCCTGCAACACTCGTTCGGGCACCATAAAACCAGCCTGAACCATTCACAGCTGGTGCTGCTGTTAGAGCAGCGGATTAGTCAACAGAAGCTCTTTTGACTTCTTTGCTGTGACTCGAGTGACAACAGAACGATGACAGGTGGGTGTTGGTGCGGGCTAATTACATTCGTAGCCCTTTTCCACTCCGAGATGGTCTAGTGCCCTGGATTCTGAATCAGACGCAGTAGCAGGGCAGCATCAGCACAAAAAGAAAGGTATGTGTTTTTTTCCCTAATTACATGAAAGTGCGATATAAATAAATGGGTCCTTGACACCTTCTTCAGAGCCAAATGGGCTCAGGCTGTACATTCAAGCACTGGCAGTTTCCGTGGCTATGCAGGTCGGCAGGCATGGGCAGTGAGGAGGACTGGGGCCAGTATTGAGGGTATAAGTAGGAATTATAAAATGTGACGAGGATTGCGGAGATGAAAGAGGCAAATAGTGACAGTGTGGATTAATAAAGAGATGAGACCTCGGGTAGGCTTTGTGGAATACAGATAGGGTGGTACAGATTGGCAGTGTGAAATTATACAAGTGGGTGGGTGTAAATATGCGACAGTGAGGTGAAACGGAGGGGCAGCCATGAGGTAAAGTAAAGGTATGAGTGTATAGGGTCTGTGCGGTCAAGGAAGGTATCCAACCATTAGCTGTAGCAAAAAAAAATGGGGGGACAGTCATTTGGGACACAGTGAGATGGTACAGCCACTGTTTTTAAATTGGGCAGGGGTCAGAAAAAAGCTTGGGGAGCCTTTATCTGAGGGGTGGTGAGTAAGAGATCCGCAGCCTTTTCCTATGGTGGGGAGGGTGCGTGGGAGTCTTAACTCCAGCATTAAACCTGGGTGGGTGTGACTGTGAAACCTGCAGCCCTAGCCTACGGTGGGCATTGGGGGTTAAATACAGACTTTACCTGAAGAGGCCGAGGTGGGGGTCTTCTGACCTTAACAGCTGCAGCCTGTGGAGGGGGCATGCAACCTAGTGCATGTTTGTAGGACGAGCTTGACGAGCTAACAGTTGGCGTATTAAAATATGGGGGCTGTAGAAGGGGGGAAAGGGAGGTGGGTGTCGGAGGCAGCAAGGTACTGCGAGGGCAGGTGCTCAGGTTGCAAACACATTTCTTTTATCAGTGGCATGATGGAACGTTTCCAACTCAAAGAGCTCGCAGAGCACCAGTTACCTTGTAAATGTGTGATAGTTAAAGTGAGCAACACAAAGCACCCATTTAAAGACATCTTGAAATGCAAAAAAATAAAGTTGCTTTTTGTCACTCACTAATCAAATGTTTTCAACATCACGATGAATAACAACGAGCAGAGGTTTGTTACAAAGTCTCTCCATAGCTATCTGAGTTTATAACTTTTTTTTATCACATGCCTTAAATCACTGAAAGTACACAGTGGGTGACATCTTGCATTCTGGGACTTGAGTTTATCATTCAGGATGTAAAAATTAAAGCCACAATGATATTCATGTGGCTTAATTATGCAATTGCAATTTGCATTTTTTGTAAGTAACCTCATTATTACTGTAGGCCTTGAAATCCAAACTATTTTTACAGAGTAAAGCTTGGAAAGTAGGTATATGGTCAAATTTGAACGATAGATTAAAATCCCTGCTTCACTCACTGTTCAGCCAAAGTTTGTGATCCTTGTCTGCCCCTGGGCCCTCCCTGCCTCGCCATCACACTCCCTCCTTTTTGGAGGCATCCAAAGTACCACTCGCTCCTTTTTTCACTTCCACCACTGCCTAACTGGCAATTTTATGTACATGTAGCTTCCAATGGGCAGCTTGTTGCAAAAGTGCCCAGGTGCTTCCTGCTAACATTTTAACCTTCTAAAATAAAAGAAATGCTCATGTTGTATTGCTCTTTTTATAAAACAAAACATGGGGCTTGCAGGAGTCCTCCCCAGTCCACTGACTCCAGCCCTAGGTCACTCACCTTGACGGCCTGGAAGTGCAACTGGAAAACGAGTTGATCTGATCTTATTTGTGCATATCAGCTCGTTTTCCAATTTGTACAATGCAGATCAAATGCAGAGCACACTCAAATTCCCATGCAATTGCTTGCAAGGTCGCTGGACCATCATGAGATGGGATCACAGGGCTGTAGTGGAGGTCTGCTGAAAGGAAGGCAATCCCCATGTTTAATTCCGTTGGAAGCATACAATTAAACAGGCCTTTTTAAAAAAATTGAACACAAAGTAAATTCTGTCAGCCAGGGCCGTTGCTTTGTCATCCCTCCCTAACCCCTACCAGTCCAGTACCAGTTAAATGTTATTGTTTTGCCCAGATCCTCTAGCACATGAAGTGCCACGTTAATAGCCCTGCTTGCACTTGCAGTGCAGAGCACACATCAGCACATGCTTTGCAAGGGCTCATCAGAGGGGAGATGGTGTAACATCACGGGTCTAGTTCTACCATCCGAGGTAGAGAAGACTGAGCTATTAACTGCAAGAGTCCAATAGTCTACACATTACATAGCCGAAAAATAAGCTCTCTTGGGGGTCATCTTTCCTTGCATGGCAGAGCTATTCAATAGCCGGTAAGATAGCAGCAGGCTACTTGCTGAGCTATATCTGTGATCTGCAGGTTCCAATCCCTGCTAAGTCAACTCAGCCTTTCATCTTTCTAAATGGGCTTTAGTCCCAGCCCCTCAACCCCCCTGCAGTTTTGGATCATAGTGACTTGACTGACCGTGGCAGAACAGGACATGACACAAACAGTGCCTGTCACTGCACGCGTCATAAAAACCCAGCAATTGCTAATGTAAAGCATGCATGGAGGTGCCGAATTAATTGCCTGCTGATTCTGAATGACTTTAGCAATGAACCTCACTTTGCCCCCATAGGAAAGAAATGTTGCATAATTTCCAGTTTCTGGCCGTACATCCTAAGTGTGTCTGTGTCATTGTGCTGGGAAATGTGGATGAAATACTGTTAGTCATAGATGTCAGATGAACTGTAAATAATGCAGTGATTTTGTGCAGTATCTCTATCGGGTATTTGGCATCCCCAATCCATTCCGTGTATATTAAGTAATCAGGCAATACCTTTGGGGAAAGAAGGCCTACATTTTCCCACACTGCTGAGTCCTAACTGAGCCGAGTGTAATGCATCGGCTTGCACACAATCACACGTCATATGATCCAAAAAGAATAACTTTTTATATGGCCCTGTCCCCCCCTGACTCACCCCAGTATGCTGAAAATATCTTCTAAATGTGTGCTTCTGTGTTGACCAGGCTCTTTCAGTCTACAAGCAGCAGCGCCATAGCATCTGAACCCTGCAAGTTCTTCTGACATCAAGCCTCAGTGACTAGAGCTTCCTTCCACTTCCTTGTGATTTAATTTGAATATACACACCTGTGTTCTATATTGCAATAACTGTGGTATACTGTCATTTCAAATGAAGGTTATCATACCGTCAAAAAATCAATATCGTGACATCCCTATTTATTGCGCAGTGGATACACCACATTTTTTTACTTTATACTATGTGTTAGGCTCATGAGGGGACCCTGAGTCTGGATTGGCAATCCTTGCAGCAAGGACATGTAATTGAGTGGATACAACACTTAATCAATTTTGCATTCATGTTCAGTGGTTTGCGCCTTAGAGTAGAAATCCCCACTCCCTCAGTTAAGTGAGGGTCTACCCCGTTTTGACACATTTTAAATGTATTGTGTTTTTAAAAGATGGCCACTGCTGAGCTTTCCGTTTATGTCAAGATGACATTTCTGCTTGGCTGTAATTCCGCCAGCGGGATTACCATTCAGCAATTCCTCCAATTTTGCGGCAGTAACATTAATTCTGCAGAAGAATGGACAATTTACCAATTAGAGTTACCATTACTGCCAATGGTTAGTGAATGCACCTGTCAACTGCCGATGTGGCAGGAATTTCACCTGACACCAGGGCTTTGACCGTAATCCAGTCTGGCAGAATAACTATCAATTTCACCATGCCACATTTTAATGAGGCACTATGTGTCCCGTGTTGGGATTAGTGCTGAACATTTTTGTTTTATCTTATTCAGTTGCTGCTGCACAACTCAAAATCAAATTAGTTTGATTTGGATAATATATGGTTAAACAATATCAACAAATCATCCATATTAGTTAGATATATAAATCACAACAATTAATATACATCATTTTCTAAGGTATGTACGACTATTTAGATCCATTACTCCAATTCAATACATCAAATTGGAAGCAACAGGAATACATACATTAGTATAATAAGCAATTCTAAGCAAACTACAAAATTAAGCTGAGACCTTCTTCTCATGGCAGTGGTCAAGGAATGTTCTAAGCTCCAAATAATTTGAACATCTATTACTTTAAGATATATATGCGAAAGGCGAATTTAAATGTTATGATGGTCACATTCTTAAGAAAAGGTCACATTGGTTTGGAGTGAGATATACAGAACAAATAGCACATGCACATGAGACTCAGCTGAGATAGTATTGGAGTTATATTATATTACAAATATAACAATTCATTAATATTATACTGCGCTAGTCTGAATACAGACCAGAGGAATTTCTTGTATACTGTAGTGCAAAGAACAATTAGGTGTAGTGTCAGTCCCAGGCGTGTTGCTAGGTCTGGAAAAGATCTGTGACTACGCTAATGTATGGACTTTTGGTACTCCGAGCTAGCTAGCCTTTTGGTTGTAGCCCCTGAGATTCTATCCAGGGATACAACCAAAATACCCAGGGCTATAGCCCCAACCCCCCCACCTGTCCTAGCAATGCCTCTGGTCAGTCCACTTTTAAAATCAAACAAAATGCAGGATTTGGTACCTTCTATTGGCCTAACTGGAAATTCTATGCAGAGATGAATAATGCATTAGCTTTCAAAGCCCCATATACTCCTTCATCAGATGGCCCAGAGTGAAATGGTTGGTAAAAGAAAAAACCCATAGGACACTGCATCCCTCAAAGCCAAGGAAAATAAATTGCATTTTAAACTTCATGGTCTGAAGAAACAGTATGCATGTAAAGCAGGTCTGAAAGTGGTGTCTTATCTAAAAGACAATCAAAACTCCTGGAAGCAGGGAACACACAGAACGGTTTGATAACACAAAAATGATTTGGGCAAGACTGTCAAACACTTCCATGAATCACTAAATGGGTTCCACCAGTCTATAAAGTTCACCATGGAATATTTCAAGAAGAATATACACTTCCTAGATGCAACTACCTCTATTGGATGGA
Source organism: Ambystoma mexicanum (assembly GCF_040938575.1). NCBI lineage: Eukaryota > Metazoa > Chordata > Amphibia > Caudata > Ambystomatidae > Ambystoma > Ambystoma mexicanum. Next base: position 526,050,031 of record NC_090928.1, on the reverse strand, counting down.
ACAGCCAGCTAGCACAGCCATCTAGAAACAGCTTTATATAAGAAACTCATTCACAGGAACAAATACCTGTACTAGGTACGTTTCCATCTAAGGTACACAAAACGGCCGGTTACCTACCACCAGACCATGCTCCATACAGCCTTCCTGCCACAGTCTTTACATCTTTGCTGCAAAAGGGACTCTCAGCCAGACAAATTGATAAGGAATTTGATCATGCATTGAAGATATCCAGGGATAATCTCCTACAATATGCAGACAGCAGAGATACAGAACGAATACCTTTGGTTGTCACCTATCATCCAGCACTAACACAACTGAATAGGATTGTTAAGGACTTACAACCAATATTTAATGGTTGACAGGGATGATAAGCTGAGAGAAATGTTCAGAGAAGCACTCCTAACTGTATACAAGCAACCGAGAAACCTAGTGCGGTCTCTGCCCAGGAGTACATTTCCACCAGAACAAGAGCAAAGACCTATAAAGTACCCATGCAATGGCAGAAGATGCAAAGTGTGGCAACACATCTGCACCGGAATCAAATTGAATGCAAATATGAACACTGGAATCCAGAAATAACAAACATGACACTTGAATAGAAATGGGAACAGCCTTTAGTGACAGGTTTGCACTTTCATAGAAAACTCACTACTAATCAATAATCCAAACTCATGGAAGGTTGGTAAGTATCTTAAATGGCATACAGCAAACAACAAAGCAGCGTACATACATCAATGCGACAGGACAAGAAACACCCCACTCCAGATGTTCGGACTGAACACGATCCAGCTACCCCCTTCACTGCTATAAATGGCTTTTATACATACCATAAAATGGTCTTCTTTTGAAGGAGCATGACAGACTAATTTCAATGACAACGGTACAACATGTATCAGGTTATCTCCAGCCTGTTTCACACGGTCCTCATAATATGTACATTAACGGCATTCTCACGTTTAGCTGAGTATACTTTTCAACATGTAGCAGATGTATTCAGATGCATGTTGAACAAGTCAGCAGAATCTGTGCTCTACATCTCGCTTTACTGAGCCAAATCAATCTGGCAAACACTAGATAGAGAAGCTTAGCTTTGTGGCTAAGGCATAGAAGGCATTCAATGAACTGCAGTATATGTATATTTTCCATGACAATTCTCTCATATGAGACCTTCACTCAAGTCTCATCCATTTACTGATTCAGAACTGCACATATCGCATAAATGTACATCCTGACAGTGCAGTTATTCAGTGATTTTTGGAGGTAAAGTGGAGGAGTTAAAAATCACCAGCATTACCATGCGGTGTTACCGCCGGAAGTGATACCGGCAAAAATCCCTAACTGAGCCCTATGGACTCCATTAAATAGGGATTTGCACCAGCAAACTGTCACTTATAATCTGGTGGTATTACCGCCAGAGGCAATACCTCCAGTGGTACTGCTGCCTGACCAAGTGACGTATCAGTAATTCTGTTTGCCGGTATTCCAGCAGATTTACCACCAGAAATCCAGCAATCTCGTAATGAGCCTTTATCTGTCAGGCAGTTTATGGCGAGTACCTAGTTGTAATCTTTTAGACTTTGAAGATCAATAAATACAGTAATATATTTAAATGTAACTTATAATATCTTATTGTGTTATTTGTGACGTACCATTGAGCGAATTTCAATGCATAATTTATGAATGATCATTACATGGTATGCGCAGGAGTACACAATTCTAAATACATTTGCAGAGACGAACAAGATGGTGGCATCCTCCCTCAAATGTACAGATCTCTCCCAGTCTACACCTACTCCGCCCCCTTCCCTTCTCAATAGGATCAAAGAGCTTTAGATATGCAGCACCCTAGTGTGAGGCCAAGTCTTTTGTGAATGCGTATGCCCTTTGATTACTGTTCCCAGGCCAGCTTCCTGTGTAGGGGCTGCCCTGGGAAAGGGCGTTACCTGCCCTTAAAAAGGAACACAGAGGCAATCCCCCAGATAACGTTCCTGCCGGTACAGCAAGTTCCAGCTTGTCTGGGGAGAATACACATAACCCTTCCACAGTTGCGCTGGCTCACAGGAGCGGACACATGTGATGTGATGTATTGGATGTGGCTAAAACGATTATGAGCAGTGCCAAGCACTATGCCTTAACTCAAGCATGGTTTATTTGTCTGTGGTCACCCTGACAGCAGCATGGGCTACTCATAAACATAAGATTTTGATACAGTGGGGCCTATCGTAATGCAGCCCCGTGTGCTGCAGAAACATGGCTGTCCCTGCGGCTGTCTAATGGGCACCTATGACCTCTGAACCTACTCCGTGCCATTGGTAGAGCAGGCACTGCAGATCAAGATACTGATGCAGCCAGGCACAGGTACTTCTGTCCTTTTGGCATGGAGAATATGAGGGGGGAAGCTGATTGGCAAGTTGACCTTCAAGAAATGGAATTACCAGTATCCTTTTATTAAATTAATAAAAATCTAATTGCAATCTTGTCATAACTGTAGTAATTGTGACAAGTGGTATTGAAAGAAGCAATCACAGTGAGGTGAACAAAAAGATGAGCATGGATGCAGTCTGAGGCACGATGCTCTAGTCACACTGTAGTTGTGCACAAAAGGTCTCATAGACTGGGCGTACTCTTCAAGGGTAGTTCATAAAACACACGGTTTGTGATCAATTCCAATAGTTCAGTTCAAGAAGGTAGAGGTGAGAGTCTGTAAGAGACACAAAGGCATAGTCTTTGGTTCTGGCTGGGCCTCGAGGCAGGATCAGACCCTCTGAAGTTCTTAATTGCGCATGTCAGTAATGTCAAAGATAACCAAAGACCCATAACCACCAATGCACCCCACTCAAACTGGTGAAAGGATAACTGCGAGATGGTAGCAAAAGGGTCCAACCCCTTCAGGTGCAGGCATCTTGCGTTGCAGATGTTCCCAATCCTGCCCCTGCACTATCACATCCGGGAAGTGCATCGCCAACCTCCAGGCAGTTCAGTAGTTGCTTGGCATAAAAGGAGAACAAATCTCTTATAGCTCATTAACCTCTGGGTGGAACTGTTTGAGGCTTCAGGCAATATAGCCTCAGGGCTGGGAAGAGAGGTCCAGAGGAGTCAGAAGCGAGAGGCTGGAATCGAAAAGGGAAATTTTATTCAGCATCGACTCTCGGGGTAGTCGGAACAGCAACTCTTGAAGAGATCCCACTACGTTGAACAGTCTAAGCAGCTGCAGGTCTTGATTCAGGACTTGGGCATACAGGTAGAGTGGGACTTGTGTAATCAGCCCCTGCCCCTGCACAAGGATGGCTCGGACGGAGGTGCAGGTGGTGCAGTCATTGATGTCTCTGAACTGAAGCCATCTATTCAGGCTGCACCAGTTCCTTGCGGACTGGTTCCTGGAAGGTGGTTGTCAGGAGCTGTGATACCTGAACTGGCTACAGAATCCAGTCACTTGCTACAACCTGGTGACCTGGGCTACCGATGCATGCACCAATGGATGTCGGCGCTACAGCCCCAGTGGCCAGGACCACACCAAGTCCTGCTTATAATCCAGACTGTGGTAAAGTGAGAGGGAGTGCCCTCCTGGATTCACACTGCCCTTTGCCAGAAAGTGCAGTCCTCCGCTGTCGGATCTGCCTTGACCCGAGTGTAAAGAGAATAAAACTGTTTTAACACAAGCTTGACAGTAATGTAGGACCATATCATCTTCTAGATGCAAGTTCAAATAGTGAAGAGATGCACGGGGTGTGGTACTCGTATGATTTGGGTGCCCACTAAGGATCTCATGCAGAGACAACCCATGCTTTCAGTGTGGGTGATTGCGCATGTGGAGCAGGGCAAGGGGCAATGCTTCGGGCCATTTTAATCCAGTCTCATGACAGATTTTTGACCGAGTTTTACTTCAGATTGCTGTTTCAGCATTCCACTTCCTCGCTAGACTGGGGATGTAGCTGCAGTCAAATTGTTGAGAAAAATGTAAGATCTTGCACACTTTCCTGATACACTTCCTGGAGAAAGTGGGTGCCTCGATCACGGTCAATTAGGAGTAGGAACTGAAACCGGGGAATTAGGTCAAATAAGAATGTCTTGGTAAAAATAATAGCATCAGCTTTTTGGCAGTGGCAAGATTCCAACCACCCAAAGAAAATGTACACTACCGTGAAGCAGCATTCGTACCCCATGATTCTGGAGATCTGTAGGAAGTCAAACTGCACATTAAGAAATGGCCCTTCAAGTACCGAATGTGCAGACTGCCTGGTTTTCACCGCTCGTCACACATTATGAGCTAAGCAAACAGCACAATTTTCACTATATACCTGGGCCACAATGTTAAATATAGGGGCATATCAGTCACAGTTCACAATATCAGTCATAGGCCCTTTACTGGAATGTGCAATGGAGTGTGCCAGTTGGGCCAGGTATGGTAAAAGTACAAAGGAACCACCAAGCAACCGTCTGGACAGCACCAAAGTGTGTCAGCGGACAACTTACATCTGTCAAGACCAGAACTTATTGTTAGACTGGAAAGAGAGGCAATCAGTGACTGTTGAACTGAAACACAGATAAGGACATCATTAGGTGCCATGGGCCCAATTTACAGCTGTATTTGGAGGTGACTTATCAGCTAGAGAGTTGCCCACAGCAGTAAAGGATTAAGAGGGGTTGTGCCGCAACACTTGACCATTGCTAGGGCAGAAGGGCGTAATAGGGTTTGTAGCAAAGGAAACGCATATTTCTGTTCAGAATAGGGGTACCCGAAGTGATCAAGTGGTCCTTTTGCTGCACAAGGACACCATAATTGTGACCTACCCCATGAGCATACAGGGAGTCAGTATAAATGGCCGCTGACTTATCTTTTGATAAAATGCATGCTCGAGTGAGGGCAGTAAATTTGGTGGATTTATCAAGCGATAAGCTTCTAAGACATCGTGAGGAGAACATGCAGCATATCCAGACATCACTCCCCCCTCCTTCTGATACAATAAAAAAGAACCATCCACAAAGTGGATTAAATCAGGGTTGCACAGAGTTGTGGGTCTTTCAAGTCAGCACAAGGAGGACAGGGTACTCCCAGACAGTCATGTGGTTCCCCCTTCTTGAATGTTGGGATCAGAGATGCAGGATTCAGAACAGAGCAAAAGCTAAGAGTGCATTGGCAGCAGAGATAAGAAGCTCTTTATACATGATGAGTCAGGAGTTGGATGTATGCTTTCCCTTGAGTAGGAGGGCAAGGAACGTGCGTGGCACTGCAATGGTTATGTGGTGGGCCTGAACCAATACATCAGACTTCTCTACCAGTGGTGCCATAGCAGCGACAGCTCGCAGACATGCCGTTAAGCTGGCAGCCATGGTATCCAACATCATACTTTGATAGGATACAGGACAGTGCTTTTCACCATGTAGTTGGATTGGGCTTAACACAAAACAGTAAAAAAAAAGTTATCAGGTAGTCCAGCAATCTTTTGGCCAATGCTTTTGAGAGCTCTTTCTTGATGACAAAAGCTTCATCAGCTTCCGTAGACCATGGCAGGGGTTTGGTAGTTGAATCATGGGTGAAGTGGGCTTAACTATAGTGGCGTATCCCAGTATCCATTGCCGGCAGTAACTGACCACCCTGATGAATCCCCTCATCTGTTTGCAGGTCCGGGGTTTGGGCACCTGCCGGACAGCGTTAATGAGATACTGGGACAAGTGCCTTTAGCCTATTGATATATCATTGCCTTAATAGCGCAAGCGTGTCAAGCAAAACTGCAACTTTTCTCTCTACGAATTGTGACCTTTTTGAGAAAAAGCTGTCAATTAATGGTCTTGTTCACACGCTTTAAAGGAGGGGGGTGCCAGGAAAAGATCTACATATTTCACAAGAAGAGACCCTCCTTTAAACTCAAGTGAGTCAAAATCCCTTTTGAGTATCTGGGAGAAGAGCGTGGGGCTCTCTACATGCCCAATAGGAAGCCTAGTGAAGGTGTACTGCAAGGTTTTATAGGCAAATGTGAACAAATGTTGACTATCCTGGTGGACTGGTATTATGAAAAAAGTGGAGCACAAATCAACAACAGTAAAATGTGTGGTGGGGGAAAGCATGCAAGACAAAATTGTGGCCGGGTTCAGAACCACTGGAAAGGGGGAAATACAGCTGCATTCACTGCGTGTAGGTCCTGAACAAATTGATAGACATCTTTACCAGGTTTCTTAGTCAGAAGAATGGGGGAGTTACAAGGGCTGGAAGTGGGCACAATAATTCCAGTGACTCAATAACAGGGCAAGTCCCTTCCCCCAGCTTTTTTAGAGAGGAGATAGGGTACTGTGGTACATATGGAAGTGATTTGGCTGTGTTCAGAGTATTCTTCACAGGTTCGGCATTCAGGATATGACCAACTTCATTTGCATGTGTATCCCATACTTTGGAAGGAACTCGCTCTAACAATCCCTGTTTCAACAAAACAGAGTCATTCCGGGTTTCCTGGTTCAAATTTGCCTCTTCCTGTAATGCAGCCAAAACCTCCAATTCCAAATGAATGAGAATGTTATGATTGGGAATGTTATGAAAAATACCTTCTGTGGAGCAGTAGTTAGAGAAACACATTTTTCACAATAAATCTAAACCCAACAAGTTAACAGTGGTACAGGGACTTCGCAGAAAAGCATGTTCTTCAGAAATAGGACCTAGAGCTGGTAGACAAAGGGTCAGAGACAGGCTGTCATGATTCCTGCCCCTCATGTCCCCAGCCCTCCAAGATGTCAAGCTGGAGCCAGGCCACGATCACCTACATGGCCCTCAAGGGCCTCTCCATCCCTCCAAAGACCCACTTGGAGTCAGACTTGGCGCTTGTGGCACCAGACTCACTCACTCCCATCGGATAACATTGGGCATTGGACTTGTAGTGCATTGATGCGGACAAGATGGATGCCCTCACATATTTCGGTTCCCAGAACTGCTTGTGCGTTCTAGTCTTTTGGGTGTGGTTCAGCCCATAGGCACCTGGGATACCCAGAGACTATTTAAGCCACACCCAGGCTGAGAAACATGCTTTGCGTTTTCTGCACCTGCAGCGTGACACTCACCGTGTTCGGATCGCTCTCCAGTAGGCCTGCATCTTTCTTCTGCGCTCAGCTCTTGCAAGAACAAGAACACCGTTAGGAACAGCCTCACCTTGCAGCGCTTCTGCCCATCAGTCATCGCTCCTTCTGTTCTGCGGGCATCTTCGGCAGTGTCATTCCCATCCCGGCACGCCGCTTCCTAAGGAAAAGGGAAAAGAACAGAAAAAAGGCATTAGTAAGCATTCTGAAAATCTTTGCTTATTTTTAAATACTGTACGAGCTTCAATCGCTTACCTGAATCCCAGCCGATCTGGGGGAACTCTGTCTCCGGAACTTCTCATCCATCTGCAAGAGGGAAAAGACACACCAGGTTAGCGTGGAAACATCTAGAGGCGCCGCATACCGCGCTTACCCACCGCATTTGTTCTTCATAACCGGCGTCCACGCTGAAAACGTCGCGGCACCTAAAAGACACAGAAAAAGAACTCAGTTCAATGCAAATACGAAAGGGGTGCATCGCGCATCGCACTCTCACTCACCTTCAGCACTACTCATCTCAGCAGCAGGCCGCCATCCCCGGACGCCGGCCATCACCTAAGGAAGGAAAGGAACGAAGTTAGAGAACTGTTCAAAAGACTCATTATACTTACCTGTCGGACTCTTGCCAGTGAAGTAACTAGGCAGCAACAAGCCCGCATCAATCAACGCGCCCCTGCGCTGAAGGCAGGACGGAGAGCACACTATCCAAGAAAACAAGGTGAGCTGTGGATCAAAGGGAAGGGTTGGACCCCGGGAAGAAGGGGTTCAAGCACACAGAGACAATAGGGAGTTAAACTCTACCAACCCTGTGTTTCAGGCCCAGTCTCCAGTCGAATAGCCTCCAGGGAAGGGTTTGAGGTCGTAAGAGGTCAGAACAGGCGGAGTGACGTCCACGTGGATACCAGGTGAGCATTACACAGGGTGGGGGTATTGGCACACCCCCAGTACCAACTAAATTAATGATTTAAGTAGAGCATAAAACATGAGGAAATCCAGAAGCATTCAGTGTGGTGTGTGAAGCCCTATCAAACAAACATGAAACCGTTTGTCTTCCCATAGCACAATTTACATAAGCGGCAGTAGGTTTAAGCAGTATCAATGGGGCAACAATCTCACAGAACACCCGGCTGTCCAAATGGATATTCAATATGGCTGACGGTGGAAGCTGGGGAAACCCAGATGAAGCAAGGGCTGTGGACTGGTTGACTCGTCTGCCTTGTGGTGGCCTGTTCGGACATTCAGCTTTCCCATTCTTTACAATAAGTACATTGATAATTTTACATTTTCTCAGTCCGTCTTTTATTATTGCTTCCATATTCCACCTGCAAGGACAGACCTCTTCCTCTTCCCTACTCTCTTGAAGTAGGCCAGAATCGTCCCCTCCCCAAAGGGCACATAGCTGCTGTATCTGTAAAGACATGAGCCTTGCTTCAGTACTCTATCGGCTTTCTCAAAGAAGTGCTGTGCAGCTAACAAAGCCCAAGTCAAATTTTTTCCTCACCAACCAATTAGAATAGGCTTTGCCTCTTTGGCTACTTTCGGGTACAGACCTATAAAAAACTTAGATACCAAGACTTGTGGGGTGGTAGTGGTAGCAGCTATGATTCCTGAATATTGAGCAAAACATTGTTTCAGTCTTTTGGGAAAGTCTGTCAAATTTTAAACCTCAGCCTGTTTACAGGCGTTGATTTTAGACCAATCTGTTGTTTTAGGGCAGATGTACCAATCTGTCGGTGAACGCTTTTAAGCCTCTAAGGGTGTTTCTGTTGGCTGGCCAGTTAAAAATGTCCTTAAGCAGGGTAAACATGTCAGCAGGGAGAACAGCTCTCAACAAATGATTAAGGCCGGTGTACGTGGGTCAGTATCAATCAATAATGACATGCAATTCCTCCTGAAACTTGGTGGAGGCCTACAGACTGCGAGATCCAGCAGAATACGAGGCAGCCAAGGGGGGTCCTGTTGGGAAACCAGGATGCAGGCGAGAATGGGACAAAATGTTGGCACTGGGGCCAAGAAGAGCAATGCGAAGGCCACAGTATTGGGAAACCTTGCAGGTTGGTGCCTGCAGCAGGAGCTCCATGCCGGAGAAGAGATCCAGTTGTTACAAGTCACTGGGAGGAGAGGAGAGGAGAGGAGAGGAGAGCAGGGCTCGCCAAACACAGAGGGGAAGTATACGTGGAGCAGAGCAGGATGCGACAGCTGCCCGAAGGAGATGCCGGAGACTGGTGAGTGAGGAAAAGGGATTACTCAGACTGGGGTGCTCCTGGGGCTGTTACAGGGTGAAAGGGGAATCCCGAACTGACGAGAATTAAGGTGCAAGACATGGTGAACCAAAGTAAATGGGTTTTGGTGATTAATGCAAAGTGTGAGCAAACAAGAACTGGAAACTATTGAATACTGAAATGAATGAGAGAATTTGGTGAGCATAGAAAAGCTTTTAATAAACCAATATGAAAACGACAAGTTGGTGTGAAAAGTGAATATCATATATTGCAAGTTAAGAGCAAATCTGATGAAATACAATTTAAAGCAAGAATGCAACATTGCTACGGAGTGTGAATGCAACGTGGTGAAGGGAACGGAGCACCACAAGTGAACTGTATAACTGAGCTCCGGGTGGCAAATTCCAGAGACTGGCAAAGAGTGAAACACTTTGTGGCAAAGCCAAAGGGCTGGCAAAGAGAGAGCCAAGGGAGTATGAATCAAAACACAGGTGCAGCTACAGAAGAAGCTGTGTGGTCAAGCAAGCCTAGGGGGACCGGTGCGTGACTGCGCCTAGACCGGGTATACCCTATCTGTGAAAGCCAAACAAATATACAGAAAGTAATTACCAGTGCCTGAACGAGATTGCTGAAGTGAGGTAGAAGAAAGCAATCTGTATGAACTGTCAATAACTAGAAGGAATATAAAGTTGACTTGGAACTGGTTTTGTATATTGAGAGACTGACCTTAAGTACGGGTTGCAAGCTGAGCACGCTGAGAACCCTGAGATCTCATTTTGAAACTGTGCTGTCTTCTTGGGGAAGGGAACCCCGAGATGCCTTTTGAGACTTTGTGGAACTGTCTTGAACTTGGGGAAGGGGGGCTGGAAAGTAAGCCCAGAGCTGTAAGAAACCCCTCATTAGGATAGGGCAAGTTAGGCCTTCAATCATCCTGACCTTTAAGTTAATAAACCATTTGTATTTGAACGTTGAATCTGTTGTCTGTATCTTGCTTCATGATGCCTTCACAGGTCCTTTTGGATCTTGGGGAATTTCTAAACAATGTTAAAAGGCTTTGGTAAAGGAGAGCTGGTTTGTCTGCAGACCGTCCAAAATAACGTGGTCTGGGCCGTAGAGGTCTTATGTAAGAAAGATCATGTTTCAGATGCTAGGAAAGCTCCCTTCCCTGTGGCGTCAAGAATTATTTCTGCTTATTGACCATCATGCAAAAGTGCCTCTATGCAAGAAGCCTGGTATACCTGTCCGACAGGCTTCTCTGGCAACCAGCACGCAGAGTGCTTCCATCTAATAACTCTCTTCTGCATGACCCACGGCTAAATTGAATCAGGTGGCTCATGGGTACTTCCCCTGTGTTGCACCTGAAGGCTGGAATGCTCTTCCACCTGACCTGAGGTCCTGGCGCTCTCTTACCAGGTTCAAGTGTGGCTTAAAGACATTGCTATTCCATTAATTCCTCTTGTTCCTCGCCTGGTGTCTGCTCTGCCCTCTTTCAGTCTGATCAGTCTGATGGTTTATGTGGTGTCCAGTCAACTGGTCGACGACAAACTGGTCGACTGCAATTTGGTCGACACCATTTGGTCGAATGCCAAATGGTCGAATTTTTTTTTTTTTTTATATATGTGTTTTGTGGGTTTTCGTGTGGGGAAAAAAAATAAAAAAGAAAAAAAAGAGGGTTGGGGGGGGGACCCCCCCCAAAAAACCAAAAAATGGGTAAAAAAAAATTTTTAAAAAAAATCGACCATTTGGCATTCGACCAAATGGTGTCGACCAAATTGTCTGTCGACCAAATGTTTTCGACCATTTGACTGGTAACCGGTTTATGTTCAATGTAGTCTGTCTTGTCAGCACTCCTATACCTACAGGTCCTGTCTCAGCGCTATATAACTAATAAATACATTCAATAAAAAAGTGGTGGCAATCCAGGGTGCGTGGACTGTAACCAACATGTTACTGCCCCCTTCGAGCTATCTTAAAAAGAAACAGCAGAATTGTTGGAAAGGTGGGAGTTTGAAAACCCTTCAAAAGTGCTTGAGGAACAGGTTAACTGTTGCTGGACAGTGTCCAGGACGTAGAGTGAACTTGGGGTACTGGTGAGTAATTGTGTTGGAGTGGATCGATTGCACATGGTTGGTACGCTCAGGGTAGAATCGGGAATCAAAACCACACTGCTTTTGCTCTGATGCAGAGCAGAGCAGGAAAGGAGGCAGAAATGGATATCTGCCCTGGTGATTGGGTGCCAGATTCAAGAAAGCAGTGCTATAGGATTCAAGAACTTCTTGCGGTGGGGGTACCCCTTGGAGGACTGGATACAGATGACTATAGCCTCTTTTGGTTTTTAGACACCTGGAGTTCGGCACATTCTGCCTTAAGGGTTTTAACTTGCTCCTGCAGCTTCTTATGCATGTCTTTAAGTGCACATGTTTTTGATTCCTAATGTCTCTTGGTTATTTCAGAGTACCAGTGAAAATAGCTATCCCCCTGTTGCTGGTGCACCTTGGCGTCTTTTGTTTCGAAGGCGCCCCGCAAGAATATGAAGCTGTCTAAGTCAAGTGTGCCTCCCTGGGCAAACTGAGTCATCTCAAGTACAATAGTGCCATTTGTCCAGGTACTTAAATATTTTGGGGGTGTAATGTATATACCTGAAGTGGGCTGGACTTCCTTTAGGAGGAATGTGAAGGATTCCAATTGGGCGTCACACACCGGACCAGGACCCTTGGTCTCAGCCTAGCATGTAGCACTCAATGAGAATACCTTTTCTTTATTTTCTACGAATTCGAATTGAGCCGATACCCAACCCGTCTCACACCCCTTTTACAAATAACCTGGGTCACAATGGACCATGAACCAGGCCGGTGGGTGGTAATACAATACTTATTTATTTTATTTTCAAAGGAAATCACACAATTTTTATATTGGGCAGCAATCACCAATGGGGTGATAATTACAATGAAAACGATTGAAATACACTTGGTTAACCTTCTACCAGAACACATCCAAAGAACAAATTAATGGTAGCACTTTTTCTATTCGGGTAGATAGCACCAAAGTTAAGGTTTCACCGTGCAATGTTCCCTCAAACCCCAAATAATGGAATTCTGAGTGGATAGAAAGAAGCAGCAGGGAGTCAGGGATATGAGGCAGCAAACAGAATCAGACCTTCCCTCAGAAAGTGAGAGGCAAAAAACCCTTTGCAATGGCATAAAATGACACTCGGAAATTGACAAATAATTAATTATGTGTGTGATTAAATAATGATGTACATATGTTTTATCACAGTATCAGAGATGTTATATCACTAGCATCTATAAGGTAAAGTATCACAAAAGGCATACAGTCCAAAAGCAACTTGAAAAGGAGAACATATTGCAGTCAAAATCACACGTGGAAAAGTTGCAATTTACATTTTTAGCAGCTTTAAATGTCAACACGTTTATTTTTTATTAAAAACGGGTGAATATACAGAATCGAAATGCGTTTTTTAGGCTGGGTGATAGATGCACATCACAGGGATCATATAGAGGTGAAAGAGTGACTATAGCTGAATAATTGGATGAGATTTTCAAGGGGAAAGAAATTCGGTTTTGGTAAAATAAAGCAGTTAAAAAGAGAAAATTGGTTTGGAAGGAAAAAGGACACATTTTACTTAAACTAGATTATCAAGAAGATAGCGCTGCCCATGAAACAGGTTAAACGGCTGTCTTAACCCCCTTCACGCTGCGTGTCTCTATGTGGAAATTATTTAAATTATTCATAATATTGCTAAGGAGTTACAAGATGGGGTGAATGAAAGGAGGGAGCTAACACTAGGAAATCAAGGGCAGGATGCACAGAGAATTCTAACAGTTTTAAACAAGTTACCAGGGTATTAATAGGTTTACTTAGAACATAGGACAAAGACAAAGGGTCAAGATGGGATAGGATGTGTGTTGCTATGGGATGGGAAAATACTCACAAACCGCACTTGAGTTTGGGATTTGGGACAGCCAACCGGGTTGTGGACTCAAAGGGATATGGTCACAGCATGGCAGGCGCTCCTTACAGCAAACAGCTGGGCAAGTCTGGTCTCCGGATGGCAAGGGTACAGCGGGTATGCAGGTGGTGGGCAAAAAGCCAGTCTGGTCACAGGATGCTCCCAAAAGGGTACCACAGCTTTTTTCCCCTTTGTTATTGGGATTTTTAGTGGGGTTTCTGGATCAATGGCCTTGCTGGGATAGGATTAGCTATGCTTTGGCCTGGCAGTAGAGTCTGTAATCTTGCAAAGGTGGATCTGTCATGTCTGGATACGCCGGCGCTGGAAATTCAGGAGACAGTGTCCTGTCCCTGTGGGCTCCCACCCCTTATATAAAGCGGGTGACATCATCAGGTTTATTGTTGGGCAGAACTAAGCTAGACCTACCCCCAAGAACTGGATAGGTCAGCCTAAATTGGTTGCCTCCTCCAGGAGGGGACTCAGTTTATGGGTTTGTATTTCATGAGGTGCAAAGCCATCCCGCAGTCCTTTTTGCCCAAAATCTATCTGAACATAAATCATACATTTGTTCAGTTGTGGCACTTTCGCAAATTACATAAACAGATTACATATTTCACACAGAGCATGGCAGTCTCACGTTTGTAGGACTTGGTTTCGTCCGTCTAATAATTTTTCGTCATTTTCAATGAAATTATTTTACCTAAAAATCTATAACTTTAGACATGTGTATATATTATCATAAGGCATGTGAGTATTATATTTCAAAGTGGCATCATATACACTTTCCTCAGAATGTCCAATTCTCTGCCATTTCTGTCCCCACTATGCCAGTGAAGGCTACCAAGTCTTAAATTAAAGCCACCAAAATTGCATCTAGATTGTGAAACTTTCGCATTACTGCGTTGTGCAATTTTGGAGATAAAAAGTCTTGAAATGTATTAATAAAATAGCCTTTGGAGCCAGATGGCGACCATTGTCAACCAAAGATGGGTATAACTTCCAAGGCTGCTCTGGAGTTGGCTTTGAAGCTCCCCAGTAGAAGTTGAGGGGAGGTGATTTTCCAAAAGTCACATGTAGGCGTCCCAGCTATTGTGTCAACCTGGAGCATAGACAGAAATATGATGAGCGTGTGATATTCTGCCTCCTGGTCCATTCAGAGTTTCAAAGGGCACAATTAGCATGTAGGTGTCCCAGAAATCCCTTGTGGCTTCCTTTGGGGGTAGGAAACTCCTGTTGTCAACACCCACGTGTCCCTTGAGCCATGACAGAAAACCTGTTTGGGCTGATTTCCCAGTACAGCCAATACATTTATTTCTTTATTTCATTTTGTTCTGAATCAAACGCAAGCCTGTTGAACAAAACATCCCATATATGTTTCCCAGCAAAAAACCCTTTACATTGCTAGGCAAGTACAGGGCCTTATTCAACATTACACTTTTAAAACAGGTATTTTTCCGATTTGCAAAAGCACATTTTAACACGTGGTGAAGTCTGCTGGGATGTCCCTTTCATAAGGTCTTCTCTTCTGAATTCCCAACATTATTTTGCAGCCCTAGTCAGTTTCTCTTATGCAGCAGTCTGTTCAAGACACAGGTCCACTGAAATTGACATATGCCCATAGAGCTAGGGTTTCTTTTGAAGCATGGATTTTTGACATTTTGTAGGCCAAAAGTCAAGCGTTTTCCATGCGGCTGAAAGCAAAGTCTGTCGATTTCCCAGATCTGGTCTGACACAGCCTGTCATTCAGAGATAATGTTCTCTTCAGCTGGAGCACCATCTGAATATGGATGGGCAGGGCAGGGTCTCACTGATAAAAGGAGTGTGATGTTGAACATATGAAAAGAGCATCAGGGCAGCATCCTTTTCAGCGTAAAATATTCCCTTGTTAATGGGAACTTTTTAGCAAGCAGCAGAGCAGCACTGCTTTTCAATTTGCTTCTTTGGTGCACACAAGAACACACATTGGCAGCCTTTCTCAGTGTGCTCCCTGTTCCAACTTGCCCAAAAGGTGCTGGGCAAGACAGTGCAGCCATCATTTTGTGGCTGCAAACGCAGTTTTGATGCAAGGCAATGGTGCTCAAAGGAGCCAGTGCAGCCATTTTGCTATTAACTGCTGAAATGCAGCTTGGTTATGGATGGGAATTCTGCTGAGTGGGTCAATGTATCCCACAGGAAGCAGCACTTCTCTAAACTGACTAGTTCCATTTCTCACAGGGGAACACAAGTAATGGCTCATTGAGGAACTAGGTCCATGTCACTGAGTCAGCACCAAGAGATACCGTGCTCTGAGGCTGGTGGAGTCGACTCAGCTCATGCTGACTGCAGTAACATAGCTATTCAGTTTTTGTGTGTAGCCGCATGAGCTCTGCTCCTCCCCCATTACTGTCATTTCAATTGCTTTGTGACAAAGGCATTCTGTCCATTTGTTGTCCCACCCAACTGTAAGCTACAATGTATACAGAGTGGTCCAGAGACTGGGGTCGGAAAGAGTCGAGGACAAAGACACACACGAGCGAATCAAAGCCTATATCGGCTCCAGTACTAGATAGAAAGAGTTGAAGCATGATCAGATTGCACATGCTCGGGTAGGGAAGGGTTTAGATGGGACAGAATAATAGTGCACGTAGCCAGCATTTTTTGTTCACATCTACACCAGGTACATGCATTCAAGACCCGCTCCTGTCCCACAACTTTCATCATCATCAGTTATTCATTTTGTACGTTTTTTTCTCAGTGTCGTGCATGGTGTTAGTTACATTCCTTGTTATTTCTTGGCAAATTAGATGGCCAGCCACTTTCCTATTTTTTTAATCCAGAACAGACTGACTTCAGATACACACGGTACTGTCACTCTTTGTTTGTGTATCCTTTGCCAGAGTTGATTATTCCCAGCCTCGATGGTAAAAGAATGCATGCTGCACACTGTGCTAACATCCGTGCATTTCATTTTCACAACAATTACATGATGACGTCAGGAGCGGGCAGCGCAATGACATCATCATGAGTATATCAATTATCATTAACACAAGATGGTGCTTTAAAATGAACAGACTAAACTTGGACTGAAGGTAATGGAATGCGTGATGTGCATGGCGCTCACGTTTGTGCATTTCCGAACATTAACATTGCACTTTAAAAAAGAATAGATTTAGCTTGGTTTGAAGGTAACCAAATGCATGCTGTAAGCGGTGCTAACCAGTGACGTCACTAGGGGGGGGCTGCCTGGGCTCTGTAATGTGTCACCCCTCTTGGGAAGCTAGGTTTTTCCCAGGGGCTCGGGCAGTAACCACGCGATTGTACTCAATAAAAAAGATTTGCGAGCTTGCGCTCGTCAGTCTTCAAAGCAACAAACATGGTGTGATGTGTTGATTATTGCACAGCGCCATGCTGGCCCTGCGTAGCTGACTGAGGGCCTGCGCTGCAGGGCCCTCCACCATGACAGCGACCCTGTTGGGCAACGCTGTCCTGCATGGCTGTCTGTCGTGCTGACAGAGCCCCTGCTGGGCAAGGCCGGCGTCACCTGCTGATGCAGGCCTGGGTGCCCCCAGGCCATGGATGAGCCCGTGTGCTCACGGGCTGACCGGGTGCCCCCTGTCCGAGATATCTGCTGGGTGCCCCCAGCCTTGGTGTCTCGTCGGGTGATCCCGACTTAACCAGGGTGATCCCTGCATATAATCCGGCTGCATGATCGCGGCACATATGTCTGCTGGTCGCCCCCAGCCTTGGTCTGCCTGCCCTGGGTGCCCCCAGGCCAGGCGCAATCAACAATGAAGAGCTGTTAAGTTCCTTCTGCCGCCAGGACCAGCTCCTCCAATCAGAATGTAGCCACAAAACTGTGAAGGATGGGTCATCAGTGACATAATGGCTATGTGCCTACATTCTGAGGGGAGGTGCAGTGGGGCTTCGTAGTTGGTGTGCACAAAAGCTTCTCTGCAGGAGTGCTTGTGAGATCACACATTCCCTTTCAAAGGCGGCCCCCCTACTTTTGTCTGTGGCCCCCCTACTTTTGTCTTTGGCCCCATTTGTACACCCCTAAATTTGATTCCTGACAACGCCACTCGTGCTAACATCCATGCAGTTTCACAACAATGACATGAGGACGTCAGACACGGGCAGCATGATGACATCATCATTAATATATTAATTATCAAAAACTCAAGATGTTGTTTCCTGCGCCGGATTGGCAACTGTGGCCCATGTAAGTATATATGGGATGCTCACCAGTTCTTTAAGCAATAATAGTTTAGTTTATTATTTGTATAGCGCAGCCTAAACCTGAGGTATCTGGGCGCTTAGAATGGAGCATATGTTACAGTTGCAATGTATCAGATAAGGAGCAAAGAATTGTGAGACCAGGGTTACAGAATGGTCGTCAGTCGTATTACAGTGGAAAAAGAATGCAGAATTTGAGAAAACCAGCTTGCTACAAGTAGGCCGGCTAACATCAGGCAGCGGTCCAGGTTTCAAAGGTAGACTGTGTCTGCAGCATGACAGAAATAATGGACTACACGAAACACAATAGGCAAACAGTAGGTACCCCCAAACTGGGTATGCAAAAGGTGATAGACAAGACAGGCGTACAAGTGCAGTAGGAAAGCACAAATTGGGTGAACCTGGTAAAGTTCTAAGGATACATATCAGAATTGTGGCAATCTAATGTTGCTGGGTGAATAGCATGTTCTTCACTTTAGATCTAAAGGACCAGAAGGCGGGTTCTGCTCTAATGTCTGTGGGGAGTGTATTCCAGTACTTTGCTTCTAATACTGGGAAAATCAACCCACCTGCTGTTTTCAGGTTATATTTGGGAATATTGAGGCAATGTAGATAAGGTGATTTAGTTGAGCTGTGCCATGAGAATTTGTCAGTCAGGTATTATGGTGCTGTTCTAGACAGGCATTTATGGGTGATAACAAGCGTATGTAGTGTAATTCTGTCACATACTGGTAGCCAATGTGCATCCCGTTTAATGGTGGAAATGTGATTGGATCGTGGTATGTTTAAGGCGCAACGAAGGGCATTGTTCTGGAGAACCTGTAATCCATTCAGGTTGTGGTTGGTGGAATCAAGGAATATGGTGTTACAGTAATCCGGTCTTGATAGAATCAGGCTCTGGCCAGAGTGAGGCAGTTATTAGTGGACAAAAAGGGTTTGCAGGCGTTGATAAGTTTGTTCGTATACGCTGTGGCGGAGGCTGTGGAGTTTACTTGCTTTTTAAGGGAAAGGGTGGCGTCAAGGTCATGTTACCATCTATGTTGAAAGACTGGTAACGGTGGTCGAGTTTGTTTAGGCGGACTTGGGTGCCGATGATGAGTAGTTCCGTTTTATCGTCGTTTAAGCAGAGGCTGTGTGTGACCATTCAGGCCTGTATTTCTAAATAGATCTCATTTAGCTTTGTTGAATCCCGCTCGTAACAACCAGTGAGAGTAATGAGGACCTGGGTGTCGTCCGCATAATTCATGTCTGTGACACCCAGGTCATCAAGACGACCAAAGAGGAGGTTCGTAAAGATATTATAGAGTGCAGGTGAAACACTGGACCCTTGGGGGACTCCACACTGGACCCTGGTTGTCCTATTTGAAAGAAAGGATCGGATCCAACTGGTGGCATTCAGTGAGAAGGTAGCAGCAGTGGAAAGGTGTTGAGTCAGGATATGGTAGTCGACAAGGTCAAAAGCAAGAGATCCAGCAGGAGCAGGCTAGCCCAATTGCCCTTGTCTTTGGTTTCATCCATTTGGATTTTAAGGTCCAAAAGGGCTCTCACAGTCCCATGCCTGGGTTTGAAGCCGGATTGTTGCAAGCCTAAGAGATGATCCTTCTCCAAATGTTGTTGAATTTGGAGATAGGCCACTCTATCTAATATCTTCAGAAGGAATGGACTGTTGTAATGGGCCTGTAGTTTGTCGGGATGTTGGGGTCTAGTTATTTTTTTTAGGAGAGGCATGCCCCATGCTTCTTTGAGGTTTTTAGGGACTGAGGAGTTTTTGAAAGAGGAGTTGATTAAGGATGTAATGAACGGTGGCAGTTCTTTTGCCCCATCTTTAACAACTGAGGCTGGGCAGGAATCTCCCTGGCAATTAGATGGTTTGAGACTTAACATTATATTTGCCACTTCATTCACAGTTACTGGGGTGAAGTGGAAAGGGAGACAAGAAGGCAGATGAGGGGAGGGCACTATGGGTGACTGGTTGTTACATGCAAGGTGGTTTTTTTTGTTTCAATTTTAGATTGAAGAAGAGCTATCTTGTCTAACAAGGCTTTCTGGATGTTCGCACACCAAGCCTTGTCTTTAATACAGTCTTCAGGGAGTGGTGCAGGGGTCTCCAATTCTCTTAGAATGGGGAAAAGTTCTTTGGTACCAGATTTAGCATTCTGAATTCTGGTATTATAGATCTCCTTTTCAGTATTGGTGATGGCCGATTTGTAAGTGACCGCGGCAGTGGAGAATATTTCCATCAGGAGAGGAGGGGGATTTTCTCCAGATCGCTTCAGATGTTCTTTTAATGGTGCCTAACGCTTTAAGTTTGTCCGTGAACCATTTATTTAGATGGGCGGCTGGTTTGGCCTTCCTCAATTTTAGCGGGGCAATTTGATTTAGGGCTTGATCCATAGTAACATTGTAAAGGTCGACCATGGAGGCAGGGTCAGTAACTAGGTTGGCGAGTGGGCTGGTGATAGGACGCAGCAGTGGTAAAAGGTTTTCCAAGGTTATATTGCGTTTGTTTCTGGACAAAGATTGTGGAGCGATGACAATTGGTGTGTTAGTACAAGTACCTTTAGGTATGGAAAAGGTAATGCAGTGGTGTACTGACCAGACAGAGGGTGTATTAGTGAGTATAGACACGTCACAATTAGAGTCAGCCAGCCAATCCAGCGTTCTGCCTTTAGAATGGGTAGGGTCAGTGATACGTTAAGTGAAACCCAGTTGTGTGATGGTGTCATCCAGCGAGGAGGCACTAGAGTTATTAGGGTCATAGAGACCAAGATTGAGGTCGCCCAATAAAATGATTTGTGATCCTGATTTATTATTTAAGGTTAGAAGATGGGTGATGTCTTCCTGGAAGGAGGAAATGGCTCCTGGGGGTCTATATATGAGGTGAAGTAGGATGGTACGGGTGTCAGACAGTGAGAGTTTAACTGAAAGGAGTTCTGCTGAGGGTAGGCCTAACTGAGAATTTTCAAAGGTTCAAGTGGGATTTGGCTATGAAGGCCACTACGCCATCTTTCCCAGTGTCTTTGTCTGCTCGAATTATTGTGTAGTTGTCAGGAATGGCTAATGATAGTGAGGGGCCTGCGGCTGGGTGTAGTGTCATGATTCCTGACCCTCATGTCCCCAGCCCTCCAAGATGTCAGGCTGGAGCCAGGCCACAATCACCTACATGGGCCTCAAGGGCCTCTCCATCCCTCCAAAGACCCATTTGGAGTCAGACTTGGCGCTTGTGGCACCAGACTCACTCACTCCCATAGGATAACATTGGGGATTGGACTTGTAGTGCATTGATGCGGACAAGATGGATGCCCCCACATATTTCGGTTCCCAGAACTGCTTGTGCGTTCTAGTCTTTTGGGTGTGGTTCAGCCCATAGGCACCTGGGATACCCAGAGACTATTTAAGCCACACCCAGGCTGAGAAACATGCTTTGCGTTTTCTGCACCTGCAGCGTGACACTCACCGTGTTCGGATCGGTCTCCAGTAGGCCTGCATCTTTCTTCTGCACTCAGCTCCTGCAAGAAGAAGAACACCGTTAGGAACAGCATTACCTTGCGGCGCTTCTGCCCATCATTCATCGCTCCTTCTGTTCTGCGGGCATCTTCGGCGGGGTCATTCCCATCCCGGCCCGCTGCTTCCTAAGGAAAAGGGAAAAGAACAGAAAAAAGGCATTAGTAAGCATTCTGCAAATCTTTGCTTATTTTTAAATACTGTATGAGCTTCAAACGCTTACCTGAATCCCCGCCACTCTAGGGGAACTCTGTCTCCGGAACTTCTCATCCATCTGCAAGAGGGAAAAGACACTCCAGGTTAGCATGGAAACATCTAGAGGCGCTGCATACCGCGCTTACCCACCGCATTTGTTCTTCATAACCGGCATCCACGCTGAAAACGTTGCGGCACCTAAAAGACACAGAAAAATAACTCAGTTCAATACAAATACGAAAGGGGTGCATCGCACTCTCGCTCACCTTCAGCGCTACTCATCTCAGCAGCACGCCGCCACCCCCGGAAGCCGGCCATCATCTAAGGAAGGAAAGGAACAAAGTTAGAGAACTGTTCAAAAGACTCATTATACTTACCTGTCGGACTCTTGCCAGTGAAGTAACTAGGCAGCAACGAGCCCGCATCAATCAACGCGCCCCTGCGCTGAAAGCAGGACAGAGAGCACACTATCCAAGAAAACAAGATGAGCTGTGGATCAAAGGGAAGGGTTAGACCCCGGGGAAGAAGGGGTTCAAGCACACAGAGACAATAGGGAGTTAAACTCTACCAATCCTGTGTTTCAGGCCCAGTCTCCAGTCGAATAGCCTCCAGGGAAGGGCTCGAGGTCGTAAGAGGTCAGAACAGGCTGAGTGACGTCCCTGTGGATACCAGGTGAGCGTTACATGTAGCCAGGTTTCGGTAACAGTGAGAAAGTCCAATTGGTTGGAGGTAATGCGGTCCGCAATGTCAGGACCGTGAGCGACCAATGAGCGTGCATTAATAAGAGCACCTTTAAAGAACGGAGTGTCAATGACTGTGGCTCCTTGTAGAAGATTGTGGTGTGTAGTGGGGCTAGCGTCATTATGTAGGCAGGTGGATGTGGGTGGGTGTAGGTGGTGTGCAGATCCTGTTAGTGTGGTGAAGGGTCAGTGCACTGTGGGTCATCTCCCTACGAGGGAGGCGAGAACCTAGTCTTGTATTTCTGAGGTTGACAGGACATGGAATCAGAGTTGTAGGTGGGGAGGCAAAGCGGGTGATCCAATCTGCAGGGGAGATAGGATATGCCATAGTATCAGAGGTTGTATGCAGTGTGTCTGGGGGTGAGTGTCATGGCCACTGCTTTCAAGGAGTCAGGACCTACCCAACATCCTTGGAAGCAGGCTCATAACATGTCTTATCGGCACCAGCAAGTCCCAATAGGGACCTTTTGGACCTTGTCCTGGCACCGGTGGTGCCAGGCTCATAGTAAGGATCCGTCCCGGCACAGGAAGCGCCGGGCTCATATCAAGTGTAAAGGTGCTTGGGTGAACCTACCTGGAGCAGACCATGCTGCTTACTTACCAGCAAGATGATGCTTTACTCTCTTCTGGCAGGGACTACTTTTCCTTCTGGGTGGGGCAGGCACCACTCCCTGGATCATTGCTGCTGGAGCCCTTCTGGAAGCAGGAACTCTTTTACCTGGGCGAGGCTGCTGTGGAAGAAGACACCTAAGCACTCCTATGGGCTATTTAAACCACACCCGATTGGTACCACATGCTTCGCGTTATTCTGCATCTGCAGCAGGACGCTCACCGTGTCAGCTCCAGCGAATCTTCAGCTCCGGATCCTGTAATTACGAAAATTACCTGCTGGGAACCAATCTTCAATCTTCAGCGGCTCCTGCAAAACAAAAGGCACAGGTTAGACAAAAGCAAAGTTAGCGCTTCAACTCACCCGATCCATCGGCAGCATCCAAGATGTTTTTTCTGCATTTCTCGTCCGGCATCGGGCCTGCAAAGACAAAGAACATTGGTTAGTAACGCTTGGTTACAATACTGCTTACCTGTGTTGCGCTTGCTCCAACCTTGCTCGCACTGCATTCCGGCACCTGTAGAGACAAAAGGGGACATTAAGGTGCATTCTACGGCCCCAAAGCAGCCTTCCTACTTACGTGCCTTTGAATTCATCATCTTCTTGTTACGCTCTCTGCCACGAATCGGGGAGAGAATCTTCTTTGGCATCGACAGCATCTGAAAAGTAAAAGACATAGACATTAGGGAAAAAGACATTTGAAGAGAGCAATCTAAAGAGAACTTTAATACTTACAAGTCACGCTCGTGCAGCAAACGGCGGCTTCGCTCTCAACTACCCTCTGCAATCAAGAGGCGGAACTCACATCCAGTGAAGTAACTGGATCCAGCGCCCCTGTACAAGACGCAGGATGGAGAGCTCAGCATTCACTTACTTAAGGTGAGCACAACAATCACCCGAGTACCACGGGAAGAGAGGGAGAGAGGGGCTAAGAACTTCTCCCAACCTTCCAGCCACTAATACCTTGATTTTCCACTTGCAGACACCTCACTCTGCAGGTCAAGCTTTCGGTGAGGAAGGGGTCAAATCCGGGAGCCAAACGAATCCTACGCCTAACGTTGAAGACGTTTTCACCGCCCAGTCAAGACCCAGCGCCTCAGAGGGAACCAGGTGAGCGTTACAGAACGCGAAGCCTCACCATACATTTCTCGCCCGGGCGCAATGGAGACTTCGGACACAGACCAATTGGCCCAGTTGCTCGGGGAGTTGAGAGCAGAAGTACACGCAGCTCGCCAGGAAACAAATGCCCTAAGGAGAGAGCTAGTGGTTTCTAAGGAGCGAACAGACGACTTGGCTAGACAATTGTTACAAGCCCAAGCGGGACAGACCCCTCTGCCTACCCCTGGTGGAAGCCATGCCCCAACAGCTTCCTCTAATCCGGTGCAAATTAATCTACCAGGAAATGTACCTTTGGCTCCGCCCGAACGCTTTTCAGGTGATCCGAAAAGATTTGCTGTGTTCATCAATCAGTGTCGTTTGCACTTTCTGTGTAGACCTGCCGCTTTTCCAACGGACCAGGCTAAGGTGGCCTTTGTGCTCTCATATCTTAGCGGCAGTGCCGCAGATTGGTCTATTCCTTTAGTGACTCAAGATAACCCTATTCTGTATAATTTCCAGGACTTCCAAGCTAGTATGGAAAGATTGTTCGCAAGACATTCTCAGGGACAGGCCCTGGACAATGAACTTCTTTCACTACGACAGGGCAATCAAGATCTTCTGGCCTACATTGCATCATTTAACAGACTAGTGGTTGAAACCGGGTGGCCTGAGGATAAGAGAATCACCCTTTTCTATAGAGGCCTTCGTGGAGAATTTAAAGACGTTCTGGCCCAGGTGGTGAATCCTCCACAAGACTGTTCCGAATACATTGATCTGGTGGTGCAACTGGATCATAGAATACAAAATAGAAAAGCCGATCGTTCCAGGTTTGAGAATCGAGTTTTTTCAAGACCACAGAGCTCCGTTAAAGGAAATGATACTGTGGAACCCATGCAGATTGGGGTGGTGAAAGGACCTCTAACCCAAAAGGAAAGAGAAAGGAGAAGACAACTGCAATTGTGCCTCTATTGCGGGAACTCAGGGCACTTCCTCCAAGATTGCCCAGTGAAGCCAAAGAAGAAGACAGTAGGAGCTTCCGATAAGGGTGCCAAAAGTTCAGAGTCGGAAAACGACCTCGCCCGACAAGTGTAGAGGTCCGCTTGCCGAGCGTTAAAACCATTTCTTTGACCTCGCATTTTACCATGCCCATGGTCCTCGTGAGTCCGGAACAACCCAATCGTATGCATGCCATTAAAGCATACATAGATAGTGGCGCAATCGGCAATTACGTGGACTGTGAATTGGCCGACAGGATGAATCTATCTCTTTGTCCTAAGTCGGTGAAAGACGTTATCACCACCGTGGATGGTACGGAAATAGCTTCCGGGCCAGTTACTCACACCACCATGGAAGTGACGTTGGTAAGCCAAGATGGACATCAAGAGAAAATCGTGTTTGACGTGATCAAGGCTCCACAGTTTCAAGTTATCCTGGGAATCCCTTGGCTGGAGAAACACAATCCTCAAATTGATTGGCGAGCAAAGACAATCCGGTTTCCAGAATGCACACCTACCTGCTATCCGCAGCCCCCCACGAAGCTAGCTGCAACTGCTTCTGAGAGTCCTCACCTGCCTCCTGAATACCGGGAATTTCAGGATGTCTTTCGGAAAGATCAAGCTAATTCGCTGCCTCCTCACAGATCATACGACTGCCAAATAGACTTGGTTCCAGGATCCATTCCTCCATGCAGTCGAATTTATGCCCTCACAGAACCTGAAAATCTTCACCTAAGGCAGTATTTGGACCAGTACTTGACTAATGGATTTATCCGTCCCTCGAAGTCCCCAGCCTCTTCAGCTTTGTTCTTTGTGCCAAAAAAAGAGGGAGACCTAAGAACATGCATAGATTACCGTGCCCTGAACCAGATTACGATTAAGAACAGATATCCGTTACCATTGATCCCTGAACTTCTGGACCAGGTTAAAAGTGCCTGTATCTACACAAAGCTGGACCTCAGAGGAGCTTACCATTTAGTACGAATAAAAGAGGGCGATGAATGGAAGACGGCCTTTCGTACTAAATATGGACTGTTCGAGTATCAAGTAATGCCCTTTGGGCTTTGCAACGCTCCGGCAGCCTTTCAGTATTTTATGAATGACGTCCTCAGAGAGCTCATTGACGTATGTGTAGTTGTCTATATTGATGACATTCTGGTCTACTCGTCCTCTGAGGCGGAACATCGAAAACATGTCACCGCAGTATTGGAGCGGCTCCGAAAACACAGACTCTTTGCAAAATTGGAAAAATGCGTTTTTCACGTCACGGAGGTCGAATTTTTGGGATTTATTTTGTCACCTAATGGAGTCCACATGGACTCAAGAAAAGTGGATGCTATCGTTAAGTGGCCCTCACCAACGTCAGTGAAAGGAGTTCAAAACATGTTGGGCTTCGCCAACTTTTATCGAAGATTTATCCCAGAGTTTTCTCGAGTAGTCCAACCCATTACAGCCCTCCTCAGAAAGAATAAACGTTTCGAATGGTCTACAGAGGCTGAACAAGCTTTTCAGGAACTAAAAACAAAATTCACCTCGGCTCCAGTTCTAAAACATCCTCGCCCGGAACTTTCCTATATAGTAGAGACTGATGCTTCCAGTCTCGCAATGGGAGCAGTACTTTCGCAAAGAGACCCGGAAACAAATCAGTTACACCCAGTGGCATTTTGGTCCTGCAAATGTTCAGCTCCTGAAATCAACTATACCATTACAGATAAGGAACTTTTGGCTATCAAGTCCGCCTTTAAAGCTTGGCGGCATTATCTCTTGGGAGCCCGACACACAGTCACCGTCATCACGGATCATCGTAATTTACAGTACCCTAAATCAGCCAAAGCTCAATCCTCTAGACAGCTTCGCTGGGCATTGTTTTTCGCCGAATTCAACTTTGTGATAACTTACAGACCAGGCAACAAGAATGGAAAAGCAGATGCTCTCTCCCGAATTGGAGTAGATGAACTCACGACCAATCCTGAACCCGTACCCATAATTCCGGAACAGAGAATCCTGGGTTTGATAGATGCACAATCCATTGAAGACATTGAAGCTAAAGTTAAAGATCTTCTGACTCCAGCAGAAGTGCAAGACTGGCAACTCAAGGGAAATGATTTCACAATGGATAAGAACCTACTATACTTTCGAGGAAGATTATATCTACCATGTACCGATTTACAAAGACAGGTGATCTCTTGTTACCATGACTCCTTAATGGAAGGACATCCCGGCATTACCAAAACGTTGGAAAAGATAAAAAGACATTTCTGGTGGCCGTCTTGGAGAAAGGACATTAAGGTTTTCATTAATTCCTGTGGTGTGTGCGCTCAAAGCAAAAGCCAGAAGGAGAAACCAGCAGGCCTCCTACATCCAATAGACATTCCTCCACACCCATGGCATACTCTCTCCATGGACTTCATCACGGATTTACCACCATGCTCCGGATTTAATACAATCTTAGTGATTGTGGACCTATTCTCGAAAATGGCTCATTTCATCCCATTGAAAGGGTTACCTACAGCTCCAATTTTGGCCCGAGAATTCCTCGAAAACATCGTTCGGTTGCACGGCTTTCCTTCAGTTTTAATCTCAGATAGAGGGAGTCAATTTATTTCCCACTTCTGGCGGAGTTGTTGTCGCCTAGCCCAAATTGACATAAGGCTTTCGACCAGCCACCATCCCCAGACCGACGGGCAGACCGAGAGGACCAACCAAACCTTGGAACAGTATCTACGCTGCATGTTACAGCAATCAGAGGGTACTTGGAAAGACATTCTCTGGATTGCGGAGTACGCTTATAATAATTCAGTCCACGCCGGAACTGGAAAAACTCCGTTTTTTCTTTCATATGGAATCCACCCTCGCACCTCAAATCTTGACCCACCTCAGACTCTTGGAACACCCGCTGTAGATCATCTGCATTTGACAATCACTCAAGCCTTTAAAGAGGCCACATCTCACCTCAAGCAGGCCAAGGAGCAATACAAGAAGTGTGCGGATCTACATCGAAAGAAAGCTCCTCAATATCTTGTGGGAGATCAGGTCTGGCTATCCACCAAACATTTACCCCTAAAAGGACCGCATACTTTCAATCCACGATACCTGGGGCCTTACCCAATCACTGCCATAATCAATCCAGTGGCGGATAAATTGGGCCTACCTGCCCATATGAAGATACATCCAGTTTTCCACGTCTCACTACTGAAACCCATGCAACCTGGAACCCGTTTGACAAAATCTCCAGACCCTATTCTTGTGGACGGAGAACTAGAATTCGAAATACAAGACATATTAGACTCCAAGATTTCCAAATCTAAATGATACTATCTGATTGACTGGAAAGGTTATGGCCCCCAGGAACGATCTTGGGAACCGTCGGAACATGTTCATGCACCCCGTCTGGTTAAGAAGTTTCATCGAACTTTTCCTGATAAACCAAAACCCCCGGAGAAGACGAATTTGGGAGGGGCCTTGAGGGGGGGTGCTGTCATGACCACTGCTTTCAAGGAGTCAGGACCTATCCAACATCCTTGGAAGCAGGCTCATAACATGTCTTATCGGCACCAGCAAGTCCCAATAGGGACCTTTTGGACCTTGTCCTGGCACCGATGGTGCCAGGCTCATAGTAAGGATCCGTCCCAGCACAGGAAGCGTCGGGCTCATATCAAGTGTAAAGGTGCTTGGGTGAACCTACCTGGAGCAGACCATGCTGCTTACTTACCAGCAAGATGATGCTTTACTCTCTTCTGGCAGGGACTACTTTTCCTTCTGGGTGGGGCAGGCACCACTCCCTGGATCATTGCTGCTGGAGCCCTTCTGGAAGCAGGAACTCTTTTACCTGGGCGAGGCTGCTGTGGAAGAAGACACCTAAGCACTCCTATGGGCTATTTAAACCACACCCGATTGGTACCACATGCTTCGCGTTATTCTGCATCTGCAGCAGGACGCTCACCGTGTCAGCTCCAGCGAATCTTCAGCTCCGGATCCTGTAATTACGAAAATTACCTGCTGGGAACCAATCTTCAATCTTCAGCGGCTCCTGCAAAACAAAAGGCACAGGTTAGACAAAAGCAAAGTTAGCGCTTCAACTCACCCGATCCATCGGCAGCATCCAAGATGTTTTTTCTGCATTTCTCGTCCGGCATCGGGCCTGCAAAGACAAAGAACATTGGTTAGTAACGCTTGGTTACAATACTGCTTACCTGTGTTGCGCTTGCTCCAACCTTGCTCGCACTGCATTCCGGCACCTGTAGAGACAAAAGGGGACATTAAGGTGCATTCTACGGCCCCAAAGCAGCCTTCCTACTTACGTGCCTTTGAATTCATCATCTTCTTGTTACGCTCTCTGCCACGAATCGGGGAGAGAATCTTCTTTGGCATCGACAGCATCTGAAAAGTAAAAGACATAGACATTAGGGAAAAAGACATTTGAAGAGAGCAATCTAAAGAGAACTTTAATACTTACAAGTCACGCTCGTGCAGCAAACGGCGGCTTCGCTCTCAACTACCCTCTGCAATCAAGAGGCGGAACTCACATCCAGTGAAGTAACTGGATCCAGCGCCCCTGTACAAGACGCAGGATGGAGAGCTCAGCATTCACTTACTTAAGGTGAGCACAACAATCACCCGAGTACCACGGGAAGAGAGGGAGAGAGGGGCTAAGAACTTCTCCCAACCTTCCAGCCACTAATACCTTGATTTTCCACTTGCAGACACCTCACTCTGCAGGTCAAGCTTTCGGTGAGGAAGGGGTCAAATCCGGGAGCCAAACGAATCCTACGCCTAACGTTGAAGACGTTTTCACCGCCCAGTCAAGACCCAGCGCCTCAGAGGGAACCAGGTGAGCGTTACAGAACGCGAAGCCTCACCATACATTTCTCGCCCGGGCGCAATGGAGACTTCGGACACAGACCAATTGGCCCAGTTGCTCGGGGAGTTGAGAGCAGAAGTACACGCAGCTCGCCAGGAAACAAATGCCCTAAGGAGAGAGCTAGTGGTTTCTAAGGAGCGAACAGACGACTTGGCTAGACAATTGTTACAAGCCCAAGCGGGACAGACCCCTCTGCCTACCCCTGGTGGAAGCCATGCCCCAACAGCTTCCTCTAATCCGGTGCAAATTAATCTACCAGGAAATGTACCTTTGGCTCCGCCCGAACGCTTTTCAGGTGATCCGAAAAGATTTGCTGTGTTCATCAATCAGTGTCGTTTGCACTTTCTGTGTAGACCTGCCGCTTTTCCAACGGACCAGGCTAAGGTGGCCTTTGTGCTCTCATATCTTAGCGGCAGTGCCGCAGATTGGTCTATTCCTTTAGTGACTCAAGATAACCCTATTCTGTATAATTTCCAGGACTTCCAAGCTAGTATGGAAAGATTGTTCGCAAGACATTCTCAGGGACAGGCCCTGGACAATGAACTTCTTTCACTACGACAGGGCAATCAAGATCTTCTGGCCTACATTGCATCATTTAACAGACTAGTGGTTGAAACCGGGTGGCCTGAGGATAAGAGAATCACCCTTTTCTATAGAGGCCTTCGTGGAGAATTTAAAGACGTTCTGGCCCAGGTGGTGAATCCTCCACAAGACTGTTCCGAATACATTGATCTGGTGGTGCAACTGGATCATAGAATACAAAATAGAAAAGCCGATCGTTCCAGGTTTGAGAATCGAGTTTTTTCAAGACCACAGAGCTCCGTTAAAGGAAATGATACTGTGGAACCCATGCAGATTGGGGTGGTGAAAGGACCTCTAACCCAAAAGGAAAGAGAAAGGAGAAGACAACTGCAATTGTGCCTCTATTGCGGGAACTCAGGGCACTTCCTCCAAGATTGCCCAGTGAAGCCAAAGAAGAAGACAGTAGGAGCTTCCGATAAGGGTGCCAAAAGTTCAGAGTCGGAAAACGACCTCGCCCGACAAGTGTAGAGGTCCGCTTGCCGAGCGTTAAAACCATTTCTTTGACCTCGCATTTTACCATGCCCATGGTCCTCGTGAGTCCGGAACAACCCAATCGTATGCATGCCATTAAAGCATACATAGATAGTGGCGCAATCGGCAATTACGTGGACTGTGAATTGGCCGACAGGATGAATCTATCTCTTTGTCCTAAGTCGGTGAAAGACGTTATCACCACCGTGGATGGTACGGAAATAGCTTCCGGGCCAGTTACTCACACCACCATGGAAGTGACGTTGGTAAGCCAAGATGGACATCAAGAGAAAATCGTGTTTGACGTGATCAAGGCTCCACAGTTTCAAGTTATCCTGGGAATCCCTTGGCTGGAGAAACACAATCCTCAAATTGATTGGCGAGCAAAGACAATCCGGTTTCCAGAATGCACACCTACCTGCTATCCGCAGCCCCCCACGAAGCTAGCTGCAACTGCTTCTGAGAGTCCTCACCTGCCTCCTGAATACCGGGAATTTCAGGATGTCTTTCGGAAAGATCAAGCTAATTCGCTGCCTCCTCACAGATCATACGACTGCCAAATAGACTTGGTTCCAGGATCCATTCCTCCATGCAGTCGAATTTATGCCCTCACAGAACCTGAAAATCTTCACCTAAGGCAGTATTTGGACCAGTACTTGACTAATGGATTTATCCGTCCCTCGAAGTCCCCAGCCTCTTCAGCTTTGTTCTTTGTGCCAAAAAAAGAGGGAGACCTAAGAACATGCATAGATTACCGTGCCCTGAACCAGATTACGATTAAGAACAGATATCCGTTACCATTGATCCCTGAACTTCTGGACCAGGTTAAAAGTGCCTGTATCTACACAAAGCTGGACCTCAGAGGAGCTTACCATTTAGTACGAATAAAAGAGGGCGATGAATGGAAGACGGCCTTTCGTACTAAATATGGACTGTTCGAGTATCAAGTAATGCCCTTTGGGCTTTGCAACGCTCCGGCAGCCTTTCAGTATTTTATGAATGACGTCCTCAGAGAGCTCATTGACGTATGTGTAGTTGTCTATATTGATGACATTCTGGTCTACTCGTCCTCTGAGGCGGAACATCGAAAACATGTCACCGCAGTATTGGAGCGGCTCCGAAAACACAGACTCTTTGCAAAATTGGAAAAATGCGTTTTTCACGTCACGGAGGTCGAATTTTTGGGATTTATTTTGTCACCTAATGGAGTCCACATGGACTCAAGAAAAGTGGATGCTATCGTTAAGTGGCCCTCACCAACGTCAGTGAAAGGAGTTCAAAACATGTTGGGCTTCGCCAACTTTTATCGAAGATTTATCCCAGAGTTTTCTCGAGTAGTCCAACCCATTACAGCCCTCCTCAGAAAGAATAAACGTTTCGAATGGTCTACAGAGGCTGAACAAGCTTTTCAGGAACTAAAAACAAAATTCACCTCGGCTCCAGTTCTAAAACATCCTCGCCCGGAACTTTCCTATATAGTAGAGACTGATGCTTCCAGTCTCGCAATGGGAGCAGTACTTTCGCAAAGAGACCCGGAAACAAATCAGTTACACCCAGTGGCATTTTGGTCCTGCAAATGTTCAGCTCCTGAAATCAACTATACCATTACAGATAAGGAACTTTTGGCTATCAAGTCCGCCTTTAAAGCTTGGCGGCATTATCTCTTGGGAGCCCGACACACAGTCACCGTCATCACGGATCATCGTAATTTACAGTACCCTAAATCAGCCAAAGCTCAATCCTCTAGACAGCTTCGCTGGGCATTGTTTTTCGCCGAATTCAACTTTGTGATAACTTACAGACCAGGCAACAAGAATGGAAAAGCAGATGCTCTCTCCCGAATTGGAGTAGATGAACTCACGACCAATCCTGAACCCGTACCCATAATTCCGGAACAGAGAATCCTGGGTTTGATAGATGCACAATCCATTGAAGACATTGAAGCTAAAGTTAAAGATCTTCTGACTCCAGCAGAAGTGCAAGACTGGCAACTCAAGGGAAATGATTTCACAATGGATAAGAACCTACTATACTTTCGAGGAAGATTATATCTACCATGTACCGATTTACAAAGACAGGTGATCTCTTGTTACCATGACTCCTTAATGGAAGGACATCCCGGCATTACCAAAACGTTGGAAAAGATAAAAAGACATTTCTGGTGGCCGTCTTGGAGAAAGGACATTAAGGTTTTCATTAATTCCTGTGGTGTGTGCGCTCAAAGCAAAAGCCAGAAGGAGAAACCAGCAGGCCTCCTACATCCAATAGACATTCCTCCACACCCATGGCATACTCTCTCCATGGACTTCATCACGGATTTACCACCATGCTCCGGATTTAATACAATCTTAGTGATTGTGGACCTATTCTCGAAAATGGCTCATTTCATCCCATTGAAAGGGTTACCTACAGCTCCAATTTTGGCCCGAGAATTCCTCGAAAACATCGTTCGGTTGCACGGCTTTCCTTCAGTTTTAATCTCAGATAGAGGGAGTCAATTTATTTCCCACTTCTGGCGGAGTTGTTGTCGCCTAGCCCAAATTGACATAAGGCTTTCGACCAGCCACCATCCCCAGACCGACGGGCAGACCGAGAGGACCAACCAAACCTTGGAACAGTATCTACGCTGCATGTTACAGCAATCAGAGGGTACTTGGAAAGACATTCTCTGGATTGCGGAGTACGCTTATAATAATTCAGTCCACGCCGGAACTGGAAAAACTCCGTTTTTTCTTTCATATGGAATCCACCCTCGCACCTCAAATCTTGACCCACCTCAGACTCTTGGAACACCCGCTGTAGATCATCTGCATTTGACAATCACTCAAGCCTTTAAAGAGGCCACATCTCACCTCAAGCAGGCCAAGGAGCAATACAAGAAGTGTGCGGATCTACATCGAAAGAAAGCTCCTCAATATCTTGTGGGAGATCAGGTCTGGCTATCCACCAAACATTTACCCCTAAAAGGACCGCATACTTTCAATCCACGATACCTGGGGCCTTACCCAATCACTGCCATAATCAATCCAGTGGCGGATAAATTGGGCCTACCTGCCCATATGAAGATACATCCAGTTTTCCACGTCTCACTACTGAAACCCATGCAACCTGGAACCCGTTTGACAAAATCTCCAGACCCTATTCTTGTGGACGGAGAACTAGAATTCGAAATACAAGACATATTAGACTCCAAGATTTCCAAATCTAAATGATACTATCTGATTGACTGGAAAGGTTATGGCCCCCAGGAACGATCTTGGGAACCGTCGGAACATGTTCATGCACCCCGTCTGGTTAAGAAGTTTCATCGAACTTTTCCTGATAAACCAAAACCCCCGGAGAAGACGAATTTGGGAGGGGCCTTGAGGGGGGGTGCTGTCATGACCACTGCTTTCAAGGAGTCAGGACCTATCCAACATCCTTGGAAGCAGGCTCATAACATGTCTTATCGGCACCAGCAAGTCCCAATAGGGACCTTTTGGACCTTGTCCTGGCACCGATGGTGCCAGGCTCATAGTAAGGATCCGTCCCAGCACAGGAAGCGTCGGGCTCATATCAAGTGTAAAGGTGCTTGGGTGAACCTACCTGGAGCAGACCATGCTGCTTACTTACCAGCAAGATGATGCTTTACTCTCTTCTGGCAGGGACTACTTTTCCTTCTGGGTGGGGCAGGCACCACTCCCTGGATCATTGCTGCTGGAGCCCTTCTGGAAGCAGGAACTCTTTTACCTGGGCGAGGCTGCTGTGGAAGAAGACACCTAAGCACTCCTATGGGCTATTTAAACCACACCCGATTGGTACCACATGCTTCGCGTTATTCTGCATCTGCAGCAGGACGCTCACCGTGTCAGCTCCAGCGAATCTTCAGCTCCGGATCCTGTAATTACGAAAATTACCTGCTGGGAACCAATCTTCAGCGGCTCCTGCAAAACAAAAGGCACAGGTTAGACAAAGGCAAAGTTAGCGCTTCAACTCACCCGATCCATCAGCAGCATCCAAGACGTTTTTTCTGCATTTCTCGTCCGGCATCGGGCCTGCAAAGACAAAGAACATTGGTTAGTAACGCTTGGTTACAATACTGCTTACCTGTGTTGCGCTTGCTCCAACCTTGCTCGCACTGCATTCCGGCACCTGTAGAGACAAAAGGGGACATTAAGGTGCATTCTACGGCCCCAAAGCAGCCTTCCTACTTACGTGCCTTCGAATTCATCATCTTCTTGTTACGCTCTCTGCCACGAATCGGGGAGAGAATCTTCTTTGGCATCGACAGCATCTGAAAAGTAAAAGACAGACATTAGGGAAAAAGACATTTGAAGAGAGCAATCTAAAGAGAACTTTAATACTTACAAGTCACGCTCGTGCAGCAAACGGCGGCTTCGCTCTCAACTACCCTCTGCAATCAAGAGGCGGAACTCACATCCAGTGAAGTAACTGGATCCAGCGCCCCTGCACAAGACGCAGGATGGAGAGCTCAGCATTCACTTACTTAAGGTGAGCACAACAATCACCCGAGTACCACGGGAAGAGAGGGAGAGAGGGGCTAAGAACTTCTCCCAACCTTCCAGCCACTAATACCTTGATTTTCCACTTGCAGACACCTCACTCTGCAGGTCAAGCTTTCGGTGAGGCAGGGGTCAAATCCGGGAGCCAAACGAATCCTACGCCTAACGTTGAAGACGTTTTCACCGCCCAGTCAAGACCAGCGCCTCCGAGGGAACCAGGTGAGCGTTACAGTGAGAGAGACTGCAGGTAGTCATGGCTAGTATGCGATTGGCTAGGCACGAGAGCAAGATAGAGTGGGGGCCCAAGTGAAATACTATGCTGGTTGTTAGGTATTAGCAGCTATGAGTGTACATGGCATGGTGCCGTGGGTGCTGTTTATCAATAGGCAAGCGGTGCAGTGGAAAAGCGGTGTATAAGGGCCAATGGCACCATATGAGGGGGTGCAACAGTCACCACAGGAGCAGTGAAGGATCTCAGCAATAGGGTAATGAGTGGTAAGAGGCACTGTTATGTGGAGAGGCTAAATCAACAGTACAGAGGTGGTGAAGAGGTGATATGGTAGAGCGGAGGGAGTGAGAAGCAGGAGATTCAAAAGGTGGTTAGAGGCAAATAGGTAGCTCATCGGTCATAGTGGTAAAAAATGCATAAATTACAACGTAGTGTAAGTCGCTCTGGTAGCGGAACCGTCTATGCTAAGTTCCAATAGTAATCACGTTATGGAACGGGCTGTACTGAATTCAAATTAGTAATCAAGTATAGGGAGATAGTGTGCAACATGTATAATATTAGCAGTCATCAAGTACAGGTAGACAGAGTGCAACACTTATCATAACAACAGTGCATATGCTATTGGTGCGCTTGAACTCATTGGAGCCGGCGGGCTAGGCTAGCACCAGTAGGTAGTTAAACATGGCAATTTTTATGCAGGCCAACAAATAGAGTTTTGCGATACCATATTTTGAACGATGTTCAGCCAACCAATCTCAGGTGGCGCTAGACTTGGGGAGTAATGATAGCGGTGGAAGCGAGATATACCGATGATGAAGTGCCCTTATGGAGCTAATATCATGGGACCGGATGCCAAAGTATTAGGGGGTGGCAGGACGGCAGTCATTGGTGCAACGGTCGGTTTAAGCGCTGTGCGAAGTGAGAGTGGCTATGCAGTAGTTAAACAATCAGAGTGGCGCACTCAAGTTCAAGATTCTGTGGTATGGAACAAAAAGGCTTGATGTAGCAAGAGAATTGAATATTACAACAACAATATATGAAGCACACGCGCTATGAGCACTTCGACATTATGCGCTAATAGTAAGCGTCCTAGAGAGACTTGACAGGCGGTTTATCATAGATTAGCAAATTGCGCCTTTCAAGACAAGCTCAGCAGAAATCGATAGGTTCGGAAGACAGTAATTACATGAAGCGAGGGGTCACAAAAAGGAAGGCATGCACATAATACAATGCAAAATACAAATGTTCTCAGGACATGACTTCTGAAGTCACACAGACATATTCCAGAGTGCCGGACACTCCAAATGGTACATACTGCAGGCAAGGGTAAGTGCTCTCCGAAGACAGCTGTGGCATTCGAGGTCAGACGATATGACGTTTAAGAGATGGTACAGTGTGATGCTATGGGGCACGGTGATGGTGCCTCAAAGGTGCTACTGGTGGTGCGAAGGACAGTTAGGGATAAGGTATTCAACAGTCGCCAAGATGGAAGTCAGTAGAACGTAGTCCGTGAAAGTGTTACTAGACTAGAGATAACAACT
The DNA here is from genome assembly GCF_040938575.1 of Ambystoma mexicanum. Lineage (NCBI taxonomy): Eukaryota > Metazoa > Chordata > Amphibia > Caudata > Ambystomatidae > Ambystoma > Ambystoma mexicanum. The sequence goes on along the minus strand of NC_090928.1, from coordinate 526,013,237 downwards.
CCTCAAGATAAACTCTGTACATCTAGAGGCCCCGAGTTAATTCATGACGTGTTGTGAATAGACTACCCTGTCCATATGTGGACACATGCATAACTGAAGGACTATTGAAGATCCCAGTTTCCACTTGTAGACTACAGCCACTCCCAGGCGAGCAATCCAATTAACTGCGCTACAGGAAAGATCACCAGAGAGCAACCTTAAAGTCAATGTGACCCCATATCCTCCTGAAGAATGTTCCAGATCCAAATAGCAAACTGAAACATGTCGAGACAGAGAGAAAGATCTAGTAATTACTTGTACTAGAGTAGCGCATGGATAATTGTGGATTGAACCAGAGTTGAATAGTACACTGAGATTCTATCCCGAGGTTATCGATCTTATATCTGTATCTGTATAGAATTTCTGCAATTTAATTACAGGTTTTTTGTCACAAGAACTTTATTTTAAAGTCTTTTACGCTTTGTAGAGATTATATGTTATGCATATAGAATCTGTTTAATTCAATCTTTCTTAATGACATTTTTTGAATAAATTGAAATTTTCTGTATTTAATGATCAAGTTTGGATGTTCTGTTGTGAACTTATCTACCTTCTATTGATATATACTCTAACCCATCCCCAAACTAAGGTAGAGATTTAACTATTCTTGTATAGTGCTATTTGGGTTTCCCTTTAAGTATATGCGTACATTTGGTGAAGACATGCGCACAACGACATAGGATTAGGCTGGTTTGGGACAGTGCATAAGAATTTAATATGGCAACACAAGCTAAGCTTAACTTTGCATGTAAGGCATAGAAGGCACTAAAGAATGGCAACATATGTATTTTCAACAACACTCTTATTTTGCAATTCCTTCCTGAAATTTGACCCAAAGTTTCAAGGGTATCGTGGTGCTTCTTCACACTTTTGAACACTTGTCCACTGCCTTGCCAAAAAGTTGGCTTCTCAAGCAGGGTTGCTTGGGTTTCTGCTCCAAATACAGTCCCTCCCAGCTATGCATCGTATTTGATAACCACAGCTCCTGCAGCCCGATACTTGGGCAGCATTCAGTGGATTTGTTATAAGGAAATTAGCAACTTGTTCCCTTCCTAAATGATTTTCTGGATGGTGGCCTGAAATTTTCCAGGGATTTGTTTGCCTAATTCCTTCATATAGGTCCACTGGGAATGATTATATCTGGTCATAAGCGCTGCAGCATTGGCCATTCTGATCCTGTAACCTGTGGAAGTTGCAGCCTTACGATCAAAAGAATACATGTGTCTACTGTCCCTATCTGGAGGATATTCTGTTTTTGATATGGGTTAATTTGCTCTATTTCTGGCAGTAGTTACTGCTAAAGGCAGGTGCTTACTGATCTCTGATTTACATTGGGTCTTTTGAAGAAGGATTATATTTGATCTCCACACTGGGATTCATTGCTTTAGTTTGGACTGGCTTTTTAAGGAGGGAGTGATCCTCTTTTTAATAGAGGCCGTTAAGGGAATACAGTATGAAATCTGCTTTCTCTCCTCTAAAACGTCCTCAATGAAATCAACATGCTCATCTGGCTATTGAATGAGGATTCCAAATTGATATACTGCCTTAGTATACAAGTATGTGTGTTTGTACTAGTTCTCTGTGGGAAAGGACATGACTGAAGGGTGGGGGTCTCCCTCATTTGGGAACACCACAATAATCATCTGAATCTATGTAATCATGGTATCCCTGATGCGAGTGAACGTCTACTGTAATCATGATCATCATTATATGTGATTAATACGGACGTGAAGGTGTTCGCTAAGATATTGGAAACCTGACTTGATCCATGAATTCCCTACATGTTGCATGAAGATCAGGTGGGATTCGTACAGGGAAGGTCGACGGCATCAAATATACGTAGGTTCTACAATATATTGGCAAGGATACCACAAGACACTGAAGGGGTTTGCGATTTCCCTGGATATGCAGAAGGCATTTGACACAGTATATTGTCCTTTCCTGTTCAGGATGCCACAGAATTATGGGTCTGGCCTGAACTTTATATGCTGGGTGCAAATTCTATACACGCCAGCTTATCCGTGAAGGGGGATCTAACTTCACTACTGAAACTAGCGGGCGACACCAGTCAGGGATGCCCGCTATCGCCTTTACTATTCGTGTTGGTGATAAATCCTCAGGCGGACCTAATGAGAACCCACCACGCACGGGCCTGTATTAAAATATCTGGGCGGGTAGAATTGATTATGTTATACGCAGATGACATCTTGATGTATGTGAGAAATCCCAGGGAAATATTTGCAGAGGGTGATAGCCGCGGTCCAAGAATTTGGGAAATACTCAGGCCTCCGGTTAAATAGTAATAGGTCCAAAGTATTCCCACTGACTGACATGACGGGTGAACCCAACAAACCTGCTTGGTCTGAGATGGCTGTCCCAACAGTGAAATATCTAGCCGTAGAAATGGCACGCTTGGCAAGTATGGTTCGCTCCCTCAATTATTACACATTGTTCAACGCAGTGTGCACTAAACTGGAACAATGGAATCAACTCCCTACCTCACTCATGGGGCGAGTGGCGCTGGTGAAAATGATTATACTACCCATGTTATTTTATCTCACTAGCACTATTCCACTGTGGCCGGGTAGATACTTTTTCACCAAAATAACAGGAGCATGCTCCATGTTCGTGTGGAAGGGACAGGTTAGGGCCTGCTGGAACCGTCTCACACTGTCATACGAGTGCGGGGGCCTAGCAGCTCCGGATTATGACTTGTACTACTTGGCAGCTCAGGCATATTACGCAACACACTGGACGGAGGGCGGGCCACACACATCATACCTGGATCTGGAGAGGCAAGGGAAGAATAAGGCTAATCTGTTGCATGGGGTGGTCATGGGAAAGCAAGGGAATGGTAATCAGCTGGATCCAGTGGTAGCTATACAACAGGCATGGTCTAGGTTGTTCCAACAACCCAAAAATACTATAATATATATAGCCCTGGCATGTCGATCTGGGACGTGCCCTACCTGGATCAGTCGAGGGATGCAGCACTGCCAGCACACTGGCAGGGGGCGGGTTTATTGAACCTTGGGGATCTGTAACGCGATGGTCAATCTGTGACCTGGGATGATATTAAGATGCATGTAGGTGACACCCCATTACAGAAGCTGCAATACTTCAGACTTCGATCGGCAGCAGCATCTGTCTGGGCCGGGTTCCCGCTGAAACCGCTGTCGCATCAAAGTCTGAATAACATCACCTCCTCTACTGCAACGAAGATAACTGATTCAGCGTTATATAAATTGGTGCTTTCCAAAAGGAGGATCCAAACACCAGACATTAAGGGGGCGTGGGAGGTGGACCTGGGCATCACTTTTACAGCAGCACCTTGGCTACAATTGTGCAGACTGACAAACAGATATCATTCAACTCCAGGTACAGGCTAATCCACTTCATAATATTGAATAGAATGCACCTCACCCCGGCCCACCTTAAGAAAATGTATATAACAACTGAGGGGAGATGCCCAAGATGTGGGAATGAAGATGCTGATATGATGCATATGCTGTGGTGTTGTGGGGCACTCTGTGTATTGGGGCAAGGTATGCGGAGTGCTAGAAGAAATGGTGGAGCAACCTGTAAGATGGGAACACACGTCGTGCATACTGGGCAATGTGCTTAAAATGAACCCATTGAAGCAGAAACGTATAAACATAGTACTATACCCTCTTACCCCCAACAAGTCGACCAAGAGATTTATGGGGAGGATTCCGACAATATCTGACCAATACAGATGAGGCGGGAGGTGACACGAATAAAGTATTGTAAATGCTCACTACATGGATTGCCCAGTTGCGGGCTGCTGTATTGTTTCCTGTACCATGCGCTAGCCGACACAATGGATATGTGATGTTGTAAACCTGTGCAAATTCAAATAAAAGTTTTAAAAAACTTAAAAAAGGACTTGTGGTACACCGTGAGCATTAAGAACAGCATCTTCATGTGTGATCAGTGTATAATGATTAGCCTAAAATTCCGACTAGAGAAGCGGCTGTCATCGTTTACAGTGGTAAAATTGTGGTACCAGACAATAATCATTCTTTGACATGAGTCCAGGAAACACTGCAAATTGCAGTGGAATTTTTTGCAATACATGATTCGGGAATGATGGTTTAATGGGTTATTGTCCATTCGCAAAGCTGCAACTGTGGACAACCTTACTTGCATGGGTATCAGTCGAATACTGAGCAACAGAACATTTCTAAGAAGGAAATACAGAATTTCGAAATACACATTTCCTGGCAATTATATGTGGGGGGGTATAGGTTAATAATCAATATGTAATTATGGGGTTTGGGGGTTCCGTTAGGTCTCCCCCGCATATAATGGTGGAGAAATTTGAGGGGAAAAAACAGAAATCGGTATTTTCGTTTTCAACATTTATTTTTCCAAGTGATCACATAGATGATCCCTTGCATGTATGTAGGTCATGTAATAGAGCTTATTCAATGATCGATTTGTCTTCTGTGAAGAGATTCTCCTCTTCCACTTAAAAACATCTGGGTACTCCATTAATAGCATCCCTTCACTACACCTTTTCCTCACACGGTTCCCGCTCACACATTTCAACACGTCAGACTGAAGGACACATCAGCAAACATGTGGTGGATATTGTTTCAGTGATTTATGCTGTGCTTAACTAGCTGCTTTACAAAATTAAGAAAGTAAGGGGGCAGGGGCTAAGGTGAGTACAAATGAAGTGACAGAAAGTTGACACGTTTGTACGCCAATAAAGAACCCTTAAACACAAAACACTCAACCACTTTATTTGTCCTGTCCAAAATCACCAATCAAATAAATGAAATGCATGTGCTGTCTTGTGAGGACACCTTTGGAGCCTAACATAGACAATGAATCAGTGCATTGCTTCCACTCCTGGCCTTGAGGCTTAGCTTGCAACATTTTGCATTCTGGTAATTGTAGTATTACACTTACCACACGCGTGCAGGACTGCAAAAAAAAACAAACTTGCAAATTGATGGGAGCTAATGATTCAGAACATGTAACACCTGCACTTAACAGGTCGAGACCAGAAATGGTGGTCTTCTCGGTCAATTCAAAAGTACAAAATCCTCACGTGGGCCCACATCCTGTGTGTGCAGCACGTCCAGACCTAACATTTTCTTTGCATTCAGGTACTTGCCCTGGGTTTTTAAATGGTGTACTGTGGATCGTCTCCAAACTCACCAGTAAAAAGTAGTCTAATAAGCAGGGTACACCAGGCAAGAAGTCACGCAATTTATTCTGTGTCCAGGCACAGCTGGGAAAGCGAAATTCAAATAGAATGTGGAACAGAACTATATGAAAAGTGCTGTCAAAAGTATGCCACAAAAAACAAACATTTTTATAATCTTAAACTAATTAGCATCAAAACACATTGCAACATTAGGACATTCCTCCATGGGAGGCTGATTGGCAAGATTGTGTCCTTCCACCATAGAGGGACATACATTATCTTAAAATGATTGGATCCTGCAAACCTTACCAAACCACCCTTGTCCACCCATGTGACGTCACAGTCCAACCCACAATTCCCACATCATAATGCCTATTCATTGAAACATTTGAGATGACCAGCGGATCTTTATTCTTCTGCGCCTGTCATCTCCATCCTGTTAGGGGAATTTCTGGGCATGCAAAGCCGTGCTAAGGGTCCGCGGACTCCAAGCTCACGGAAGGCCCTAACTCCTTCCCTTGTCCCAAAGTAGTTGAGGTCCACACAGGTAGCAAAGTGTTACTGTGGTTTTATTATAGACAACAAAACACACACGGGCCATATGCACGGAGGAAAACCCAGGCACATCTCGCTGCATTCTGGCTCGCAGGGCAGTTTTGTAGACATGTGACGGCATAGTATGCGTCACTCAGCAGGCTCCCTCCCCAAACCTAACAGCACTTAGGATTGGCCACTGAGTGGTAGTTCCAGTATAGGAACCTATAGAGAAATTATATTAGTGGATGCCGCTATGCCAGGTGGTGTACTTGGATCATCCCTGAAAATTGCGAATCTAAAAATGTTACATTAGGTAAGCCCTGTGATTGGTCGATAGCCTGTGCCATCTGCCCCCAGACCACAGTGTCCTGATTGGTTAGGCCACGGGCCCCCAAGCCTGGGACAAACTCTGTTCCCAGCCCGCGAGACACCTGTTGTCATTACATGTATACTATGTGTCAGAGAGGTGCAACTATGTGTGTGCATTATACAATAGTGTGTAGAAGACTAATGCCATGAGAGCATTCCATTTCTCATCAAGCAAGGTAGCTGGAGAGTAGCAAGTATGTTGTGAACCGCTGTCTAGCCGTGGGACGGCTTCTCGTTCCCAGCCTTCGAGCCTTGGCTCGATGTCAGTTCGGCCAAGTCACGTGGTTGGAGAACACTCTTTCAGGCTCAATTGCTTCGAATCAGCTTGTATTTTGTAGGGAATATTCTTTTCTGCAGCTGGTGTTACCATGGCTTTGTGTGTGGAATGCCGTTTGCAACATTGTGGCCTTGGCTGCCGTTGCTCCTGTCGTGGCTGTTCTGCTTACACATCATCTCGTGGCTTTAGGCTTCTCTGAGACGATCCTGGCCTACTGTATTTTCCTAAATCCTGCTCTGGCTTCTATTATGTCTTCTCCATATTGTCCAGGTTAGTGTGCGTCATGGTCTGTCAGGTCCCTTGAGTGCTCCTGTCCTTCCATAGGGTTAGTTGCATGTAAGCATTTGCAAGCATGTACACAAGCTCTTCCGGCGTCTTGCTTTTCTGCGTTGCTGTAGCGAGCCTAATGGCAAAATAATAAACATGCCGACAGTATGTATATGTCACTGTGCTCTAACTCATAGAGCTGTGCATGTGTGTTCTTCATGTGGGTTGGGTGTGTGAGTGTCCCGAATATGCGGATTGCATGTGTGCTTCCTGTCTACCGTGGTTGGGTCGTCATGATGTCTCTGACTGGAGGCGTGGCTTCTTGGTGCTTTTAGTCAATTTTGTCCATGTAGTCGTCTCCAGCTCTGTCTTGCCTTTCTTCATCCACTCTAGGTAGGGTCCGAATTACTGCAGGGTTGTATGCTCTGCTGGCAGGGTATCGTTCATGATAATTATCCATGGTGGGAGCAGTGGGGACGGGTATAAGCTCATGCGATCGGCGGCCATATTGTCGTTGGTGCTTCTTCTGGTTGGGGGGTCTCTCGGGACGGAAGGTAGTTTTAGATTTTCCCTCTTCAATCCGCTTCTCATGGAACTGCATTCGATCATGACACTGACAGAGACTTGAATGACAAGCAAGTTACTGCTTTAATGTTGCATCTTAGGCACTCTTCGGACTTCTTCCCAGGCTAAGATTTACAAAGGGGCAATTTGAAACTGCAATGGGCATTTTGAAACCATCAGTAGACCAGCTTCATAAACTAAGATGCCAAATTATAAAAAATGGTTGGTCATTCACTGTTTTACCACGGGACCCGTAAGCTCTGCTTCCTAACCTCGAAAGTAACAAAGGCTGTTCGCTTCCTACCGTACGATCCTGGGAACGTGTAATTTGCAGAGTGCTGCCATCCTCCGCAGCCACTAACCAAGTTAATTAAATGTGAAAATGTTTCTAAAAAGCATGCTTTGAGGCCTGTTCACAGTGCCTTGGTGTAAAGTTACACTTTGTATTCTTACCTATAACTCAACTTTATTGTCTATATGTTATTAGCTTAAAACACAATTATTAAGGGAATTCTCCAGCCTAATGCATATAAGAGTGTGGCTATCAATGAAGCTCCCCGTTTTAATGGGCTAGTCCCGCAGCTGGTAAATTCACACATTTTTACTGTGCTGTACTTGCATTTTTACCACATTATTTCCCCTTTTATTGATCCATCAATAACTAACTCTTCTAGTCTCCCCAGTCCCCACTTTGCTGCTTTCTTTTTAGTTAGCTACACCTTTTTTGTCTACTCATGTCCCCTCCATCATCTTCCAATTTTCCAATGGTCCATCTATCAACACACACCCTGGCCCATCCTTGTCACATGAAATCAAATAGGCTTCATAGTTTTCTGCGTCTTCGGGTTGTATTGTGACCCAATCAACTTCATCATTTTTGTCTCCCTTTGTTAGTTTGTTAAGCAGGTTATTTTGGTCATTTTCCCAGTCAACATTCAGGGGCAACATATATTTCCCTCTCCTTTTGTTAGTATAGAGTCTCAAAATAGTTTTGCCATTGCAGAAGGTGACGAGCATGAGGACCAACGTGGGCACAGTCACTCTAAATACTGAAAATGCTGTCCAGCCAATTATTCGACTGCACCTCACTAACTTAATTTGTCATCTTTGCATGGAGTGTCTGTATTTCAGGGATAGCTGCTTTCAATGTTGCATTTGAAGCTTCTCTATCGGGCACTACTGTACAGCAACAGCTCCCAAAACATGGTTCACACTCCTCCTTCTATAGCTGAAAGATGGTCGAGTACATATCTATTTTGGAGAGCCACTAAACGTAGTACTCTCAACTCTTCCTTTACTGCATTTAGGCCCTTTAATGTTGAATTGGCCAGCTGCAGTAACTCCCATCTTGCCAGCTGGAGCCATTTTGAATTGGCTGCAGCCTGCACACCCGGGAGCAGCAATGATGTGAGAAAGGTCGCTGCCTTGGAAAACAGTCGTAATTCATCATGCATAGTGGCCACATTTTCAGCACTTATTTCAGACTAACAATTGTTACTTCTTAACTGTCTGCTTAGTAATGTTTGCTCCTTGCTTTGCTGCACCATTTTCTCATTTAGCGCAAATTCCATGGCACTGCTGTTTTGAGGCACCACCAGGACAGGGCTGTGCAGTGTAACAATCACACAAAACCCACTCCAATTAGGCGGAAGCTGGGCGTGGCCCTTCGATCCACATGCCCACCACAGGTCCATAATCACTGCTGACCACTGTGTCAGCGCCACACTCCTCATCACCTCTGCACAGCCTGTTTTAGTCCCCAAATGGATGGACCCACTCAACCTGAAACACAAAGGGAATCATGTAAAGCTCTGTATGTCAACTGGTTGATGGTGAGTTTCACTGATCCATTTCAATGCATGCACATATTTCCCCCAAACTGCAAACTGTTATTTACTGTAGATATCACATTTTGTTCAAATCCCAACAAAACTTCAGCACGACATGGCATTATTCCCCACCCCCTCCCATTGGCCACCATACCACACTGCCCCTTTTAACCTCATTAATGGTCTTGAGTGACACCAGGGAATGCAATTTCTCTCCTTATTGACGCACTGTAATCGTTTGTGTTCACACATGTTTTGCTCCCCCTTTTAGGCTTCTGTTATATATTCAACTAGCATCTTTTTGGTTTCACCTTTTTGGGCCATCCTGTTTAGTTGAACATAATTATCTGTATAGAACTCTTTCCTTTCATCTACCCACTGGACAAAAACACTTGCTCCTTGGAACAGATCCCTAGTTTGACAGAGGGATAGGTGCATTAGGCAACCTGCTTCCTCACAGGAAACAGCCTGAGGCAGGAAAAGCTTGGGTGCTCCTATTAATTGTGGGATGAGTGAGCAGACGTAGCATGTGCCATTCACCCTGTTTCTTCCCAAATGCAACATTTCATCGTACCAGACGTTTCCAGATGATATGATTTGCTCTTTTTCTGTGTCATGATGGAACTCTTCCTCATCTATTACATTTTGTTTACTTCTATTCACACTATCTGAACGTATAACACTTTGTTCTTTAAAAAGAAAACATAACAATATCAATCCTATACTAATGCATATCAATATCATAATACTCCATAAAACAGAACATTTCTGCTGTCTATTAATAATGACATTGTCTTGAAAAACATTCTCTCCTTTTCCCTTGTTGGTCTTCTATAAAGTCATATTGCTGAGAAAAAAAGTTAATGAAAGCTGACTAATACTTCCCATCACATTGCGCTCTGGTCCTCTTCTCTGTGGGTGCCGGTGCCCTTGTCCCGGGGCACATCAGTGATGTCAACCCATCCTCGGCAGCCTTTGATATTAACAGCAGTTGGTGTTGCATAGGTCACTGTGTGAGGAATTGTGAAGCGCTCCTCTTTCTACTTTCTGGCCTGGTTCTTTATAAACACTGTCACCCAGATAAAGAAGTACTGCTTGCGGAAAGTCTCTTGCCTGCTCGCCACCGTTTTGCTCTTTCCACGTTCTTGGATTTGTCTGTTGAAATATATAGGCGAGAGATTTTGTAAGTTCTGTGAGGAACACATGAAACTCCTCCCCCATTATGTTGGAAGAAGAATTAGCATCAGACATTGTACATGGCGGAGATATAGGCACATACATTCTCAAACCAGTGACAATTTCATGTGGAGTGAGATGATGATCTCCTCCAGGCAAATTTTGCAAAGAGAGCAAGTGTTCTTTTAGTAAGCCATTCATTCTCTCAGCCAAATCTTTTGCTTGCGGCTGGTAGATGGTGCACAATTTGTGCCGATTCCCCAAAAGGGCAGTTGTTTCCTTAATCAAATAATTTGTGAAATGCTGACCATTGTCAGAGTGAATTTCATCTGGGATCTCCCACCCCGGGAACACCTACCTCACCAAAAATGTCAGAGCTGAGTGGGTGTTATTATGGACCCGTAGACCAGCCTCAAGCCAATGTGAATATGGGCACACCACAGTAAGCATGTATCTATAAGAGGTACATCTGTCTTGCATATCGATATAGTCTATATGCAAGTGCCGGAAGGGCCGTTCTGGTCGTAGTAATATTCCCCATACCACTCTCAAGGTATGATCTGGCAGAAATCTTTGACAAATCTTTCAATTATTTACAAATTCAGACACATTTTCATATAAATTTGGCACAAACCAGTCCTCACTTATCCCCACAGCCACATGCTCTTCTGTCATGTTGGTGGGGTAGTGAAGCTGCTCCAGTGTCACATTCAACAACTTTTTTGGCATCACAACTTTGCCTTTGCTGTCATGCCACCAAATTAAATCCATTGGAGACAGAGAGCCCCCTCTTTTCTCCCCCACTTCTTTTTCATCATTTGGTGCTGTAACTCTATTATCTGAATTATCTGTGTTGCTTTGAAGCTCTCTGGCAGTACATTTTGTTCTTTAGTGGCTCTAATCAATGTTATAAGTGGGACATTTTCCTTCTCACCAGGGAACAGCACATGTGTCCCTTTTGGCAAATATTCTGCTTCTTTTGCTGCTTTGTCTGCTCTTTCTTTGCCAAGCAAAATAAAATCGTGTCCACCTGTATGGGCCTGGCACTTTATTATTGAAAATTCTACTGGAGTGGCAGTAATAATTTACTCAAATGTGCTGCATGCTGTACTGGTGTGCCATCACTTCTCTTGAATCCTCTCCTTTCCCACCTTGCTAGTCCTGAATGTACAGTATATCTTATGTAATCTGAAAATATATCATCTGCTTGATCCTCTGACATGTTTAGTGCCTCAATTAATGCTATCAATTCTGCTGCTTGTGCAGAGTAGTGTGCAGGCAATTGTGTCTGTGAATACGCCATCGACTCCCCTTCCTCATGTATTCCATGTTTGTGTCCCACTATTACTGATCCAGAATGCCTTTGTCCTGAATATGGGTTGATACATGAGCCCCACCTTTAATAAAGATCATGTGCCCTCCTTCAATCACTTCTTTTACCAGGGAGTTCCTTTCGTTCCTGTCCATGCATGCCACACAATCGGGTGTACAATCTCCTTCCTCAATGGGTTCTGCAATGAATTCTGCTGGATTTACCTTCCTGCATCTTAACATTTCTATTGCAGGATTTGTCAGTATTATTTCATAGCCTAATGCTCTCTGAGTTGTCAATGTTGATTTTGACCTTTCTAGTACTGCAAAAGATGCATGGTCCACGTATAAAATTACTGGCATCCCATTATTATTGTTGATCCTTTCCCCACTGCAAATGCAGCGGCAGCAAGTGCCTGCTCACAAGGGAAGTGTCCCTGCATCACTGGGTCTAGTGACCCACTGTAATATGCCAGAGGCTTGTGTCATTGTCTCTTCTTTTGTGTCATTTCTTTACCGTCTGAGTGAAAAAACACATTTTACTGTTCTTTGTAATTGGGTGTGGCCAATACTGATGCATGTACCAGTTCCATTTTGAGCTTGTCAAAATTCTCATTCATCTCAGCTGGTGATTTGATGTTGCTTTAGTTTTTCTGAGCTTCTTTGAGTGCCTGAAGGAGTGTCCTGGTGTATGTGGAGTAATCAAAGACCCATGATCTGCAGTAATTGCATAGACCCAGAAACTCTTGCATCTCTTTCACGGTCTTCGGTTTTGGTGTTTTATGTATTGCTTCAACCCTTTCTGGTGTTATTTTTCTCCCGTCTGCTGATACAATCTGCCCCAAGTAAACCACTTTGGTTTGGCAATGCTGCAATCTTTCTCTGTCCGCTTTGCACCTCTTGCCAGCCAGCAATGTCAGTAGAGTCACTGAGTCCTTACTGCACTCGTCTTCTGTTGTGCTACACACTAAAAGGTCATCAACGTATTGTATCACTGTACTTGCTACTTGTAAATTGCTCAAATCCATTTGTATTACTCTGTTAAATATACTGGGCTCCTCGCAGTATCCTTGGGGCATTCGTGTATGTTTAAATCTCGTCCCGTGATACATAAACACAGTGAGATGTCTGGATGCAGGGCAATGGAGAAGGAAGCATTCTTCAAATCCACTACTGTGAAGTACCGTGCCTCTGCTGGAATACTGCAGAAAATTGTCACTGGATTTGGAACCAGTGGAAATTCTGCTTCAATGACGTGGTTAAGAGGGCAGAGATCCTGCATGAATCTCCACACCCCGCCTTTTGATTTTTTAATCATATATATCGCCATATTTCATGGTGACGTAGACTCCTGTATGATACCTTGCTGCCATAAGGCATGCAGTGTCTTATATATAACCTCATCTGCTTGTTCTGAAAGGGGGTATTGCTTCACTCATGGCAGCGGTGCTCCTTCCTTTATCTCCCGCCCCTTCAATATTCCTACATCACAGGGTCCTTTGGTCCATAGCGCTTTTGGAACTTTTCTCAAATCCTCCTGGATGTATTTTGTCACTTTTTTCACCAACTGTGTCATCTGGGGGCACTGCTCTTTCCTTTATCTGTATTGGACAGGGTATGCTCAACTCAAACACTACCTGTCTGCCCTCTTCGTCTTTTGTATCAAACAACTCTGTGTCTGTTAATCCTGTTGGCGCGGGATCGATGCACAATATTGATAGCAACTCCATATTATCATCATCTGTAGAAACCAATACAATCATGTCTTTTCTCACGACCACCTCTTCTAGGTATAGCAGTGTGTGTGTGGCTGGTGTGACTTGACAGGTACTGTGGACTGAATACAAATCATTTGGCAGTCAACAAACCTTTCCTTGTATCCCTTAGACCTATCCTAACAGTACTTGCACTCTATACAAGAACACCTGTGTGTGTGTAGGTAGCCCTCTTAATGTGCTGTGTGCATAGCACCCTTGTATCAACATTGCCCCCTTGGCTGGGTACATCACAGGTGTGGTGCACACTATCCCTTTCTCTGAAAATGAGATTGTGGCTTTCAATGTGCTTAACAAATCTCTTTGTATAATGTTGATAGGTGTTAAATGTTAAAGGTATTTATATTGTGCACCGTCACAAACTTAATTGTCCCCAGGCGCTCAGGCGGATCTGTAAAACAAGAGGTGGGCGGGTTAGGTTAGTCGGTGGAAGGAGTAGGAAAGTGAGAGAAGTGGTGTGCTGTTGGCGGCTTCAGTTTGGTTTTCACTGTGCGCTGAGATGTGTCCTTTGAATACAATAATGGCGCTACAATTTGTTGCGTTCCTATTGTCAGTGGTAAATATTTTGCTAGAGGAACCATTTGAATTGTCCCCGAAAAGCCTTGTTTATCCAATTTCCTGTTTGATAATGGGAATCCCTCTTCTTTTATACATGATCTGGTTGCCCCAGTATCTATGAGAAAGGAAAATTTGCTCTGTCCTATTTGAACTGCTAACTCTGGCTCCTCTTTGGGGTCTTCAGTTACTGTTAGGACAGGACACCCTGGCACTTCCCATGGGCACCCCTATTGGGAAAATGTGTTTATTGATGATGTGAATGGATTAGCGCCCCCAATTGTGATACTGAGGCACCTCATTCTGTCCCAATATCATCACCTTCATATGCTTACTGTACCCTGCGTTTCAGCTATCACGGCTCCTTGCAACGGTACTTGTTCTGTGTTGGTACAACCCGTGTCTGTTGAGGTTGCAATTGCATTTCCTGTTGTGGCACCATTTGCATCTGCTGAGGTAGTATGTGTGTCTGCATATGTGGCTGATGTTACAGCACTCCTTCTTGCTGCCCTGTTTAAGGAATGAGTGGACATGTTCTGGCAAAGTGACCAAAGTTGCATGCACAACACTGACCTCCAAACCGGGGTCCCATACCCCATATCCAAATCCCCTTCCCCTTGGATAGTATCCTCTCCTGTCATATATTGTCCCATCTACTGATTTACTCCTCCTACATATGCAAATCCAGGCTGTTGTATATTTGTAAATACAGGCTGCTGTTGCATCTGTTGTACCCCACATTGTTGATTATATGGTGTTGCGTGTACCCTCCTTGCTGTGTTATCACTGCTACTGGAAGCCACCCCGCCCCCCTGTTGTGTGGGTGGAACAGTCACTGGTCCTGTAAGCACTGCCCCTTCCATGCACATTTTGGCCAGTTTCTTCTGCACTCATTTGTTTTCAGCTTTTACTGCATTGTCTGCTGTCTCCTTGTCTTTTCCCTGTTTTCTTTTATATTAATGTACAAATGTTGCCTGTATCTCAGGCCATCCCTTTGCTTCTATCCCTACTACTTTTTGTAGGGAAACCTGAACATCCGAGTGAAGTCCCCTCACTAGGATGTGCTAGAATAACAGTATTTTATCATCCCATGACGGTTTATTCTCTTGTGTCCACATTTCTTGTATTAAGCTATTCATTCTGCGGGGTCCTCATCTGGCTTTATTTTACATGCTAGTATTGACCCCATATCGGATGTATCTGGATACAGTTCTCTCAGAGCTTTCCACACGTGTGTTCGGTAATTGTTAAAGGGTGCTCCATCATGTATGTTCATACTTAATTTTACCCCTATATACCCTGCTTGCTGCCAATTTGTGTCCCTTCGTTCCCCTACTAGGACTGCCAATACACTCTTTATGTCCCTTATGGCCAGTGGGATCCACGCTGTCTCCTTCTTGAAAACATATATCCATTTGCTGGGCCCTGCCATTAATGACGGTAAACTGTTGACCAAATTACCCTGACCGTCGTCTGCCAAGGTAGGCAATGTACTTCCCCTTTTGCCTTCTCGAAAGGGAAACTGAGTTCGTGCTCTGGGCTTAACCCCTTGTTGTGGTCTTTTTGTCACTGCCATCCTCACTTTCCTGTTTCGAAGCCTATTCACCCAGCCCACTGTTAGTACCTCTTTTTCTCTTTCTTTTCGCCTTCTTCCTCTATATTTACTTGCTAGCTCGCTAGGAACTAATTCATCATCCAGACTGTCATTGTCGCTACTGTCCTCCAGTATGATGCAGTATTATCTCCTGTCGTGTCTGGCTCCTTCTATCATCTATTTTAAATTGTATACGCCCTGCTGTCCATCCCTGCTGGCGCTCACCCTTTTCATGTTCCTTCTCTTTTTTCTCCATCTCCCTCTCCAAAACCTGTTCCGCTTCTTTAAACATTGAGTTCAGTTGCTCTTGTGTGCTTGTCTTAATGCCTGCTAAATATTTGTTATTCCCTTTCTTATCCTCTGCATGGGGTTCTAACTCTCCCTTATTCTTTTTTTTATCTTTCCCTTGTCTGGAGATGCTCACCTAGGATTTATGTATCCTGCAGCAGCCTTTAATAATGGATACAATGCATATGAAGGGGATGGAGCACAAGCCTTTTCTTCCCATTCCCCCTTCTTTTTCTCTTTAATTTCTTAGTAAAGTTTCGAGAGACCTAAAATGTCGTGTCTTTTTTTAAGCTTTGCACCTTTATAAGTAGCTGACAGATATGAGTGCATACCGTCAATTATATCCTTTTGAAAAGTTCCCTCTCCAGACCATTCCTGATAACACTTCCCCACTGTGTCATTCACCCATTGAAAGTGATATTTTAATATTTGAGCGCGATATTGGGGCAACCTTTTAAACATATGATTGAGGGGTGAATCCATGTAATCGAATGATATTATTGCATCTTTGCCCCCAATTTTGTACAGTGCTTTCCCTTTCCCCTTTTATTCTTAAACCCTCTCACTTATATCTCAAAACACTCTTACCCTTCCTCTTTCACACTCATTCACATTTTATACTTACCGTCTTACTCGTTTGCTGTATTTCGTTCTCACAGGCCATCTCCACAGGTCCGTCTTGTTAATTTCAGTTAAGATACAAATGGCCCTCTCCACATTCCTGCCACCGTAACAATTATGCTCTATGTTAATGCGCCTAGGGTTTGGTTGCAACTCCCTTTGTTCGACCGTGCCCCCTGCACATGCTACAGAGCTCTTCCCAATATTTGTATATTAGTTTGGCTCTGGCAGTTCTGCGATTTCCACACCCACAGTGAACATAGAACACAATAACTTCACTATCACAACGAACTACAACTATTTCAACAAAACATTGATGCATATGCCTCTTCTTCTCTTCACAACTTCAACCCCTGTAAAATGAAAAATTACACAATTATACCAATTGCCTGTACTACATGCAACTTTCGTCTAACAAGGTCTGCCCCTTACTATGCAACCCTCTGCCTTAACGCAGATGTGCTACCGCCCACTCACTCCCTTATCAGGTAAGGGACCTAAAATCTACGACTACTACAGCCAATCGCCCTCCAGCTCTTGAGGGTGCGTCCTATACACCATAAAAAGTATCCCTCCCTCTCCCTGCGCATTCATGCACAGGTGCACTCACGCATCCTTCTTTGGAGAGTCTCTAGTCTTCCCGACCCCAGAGTCTTCCTTTAAAGGCCAGTACCCCTTCTGAGCACAGGGAGCGTTCCGACCAGGCAGACCTTAGCGAACTCAGCGTCTGAACTGCCTCCTCAGTGTAGAGCCCTTAGGACTGGTCTGCAAACACTGTCCTGCACTCCTCCGGGAGTACGGCTGGAATACCCACTTCTGGTCGAGAAAGCCTTTTCCCTGTACTGGCCACCAAAAATGCACTGTGGGTTGCCTCCAAACTCACCATTAAACAGGAGTGTACACCAGGAAAGAATTAACGCAATGTATTCGGGGCCCAGGCACAACTTTGAAAGCGAAATTCAAACAGAATCCAGAACTGCAAGAAAAGCGCTGTGAAAAGTACGCCACAAAAACAAAAGCTTTTATAATCTCAAACTAATTAGCTTCAAAACACATTGCAACATTAGGACATTCCTTGACGGGAGGCTGATTGGCGGGATTGTCTCATCCCCTATAGAGGGACATACATTATCTTAAAGTGATTTGGTCCTGCATACCTTACCACACCACCCTGTGATGTCACACTCCAAATGCAATTCCCACATCATAATGCCAATTCATTGAAACATTTGAGATGACCAGCGGATATTAACTCTTCTGCTGCCGGTCATCTCCATCTGTTTCTCAAGGGAATGCATTTGATCATGACACTGCAAGAGCCTTCAACCACAAGCAAGTTACCGTTTTAATGTTGCATCTTGGGCAGTCTTCGAACTTCCTCCCAGGCCAAGATGTACTAAGGGGCAATTTGAAACTGCCATGGGCATTTTGAAACAGTCAGTAGACCAGCTTCATGAACTAATATGCCGAATTATAAAATGGTTGGGCATTCAGCGTTTTTCCACGGGACCGTAAGCTCTGCTTCCTGACCTTGAAAGTAACAAAGGCTGTTTGCTTCCTACCGTACGGTCCTGTGAACGTCTAATTTGCTGCAAAGTGCTGCCATCCTCTGCGGCCACTGAGCAAGTTAACGAAACGTTAACATGTTTCTAAAAAGCATGCTTTGAGACCTGTACACAGTGCCTCGGTCTAACCTTAAACTTTGTATACTTAATTGTGACTCAACTTTATTGCCTTTATATTATTAGCTTAAAACACAATTATTAAGGAAATTCTCCTGCCAAGTGCACACAACAATGTGGCTATCAATGAAGCCTCCTCCCCTTTTAACGGGCTATTCCCGTAGCTGGTAAGTTCTCACCTTTTTACCACGTTGAACTTGCATTTTTACCACAATGGAAAAGCAAAGAAAGATCCCATGTTTTGTGAACTGCTCACACCTGACATGAGAACAACTAGAGATGTGCGTGGGGGACTCACACCCAAAAGTGCTTAATGGAATTTCTGTGTAGCCAAACACCATCAATGTGTGATTGATTTATCAGCCCACATACTGAAATAGAGCGCTCAAATTGGTTGTCCATTGTCAGCCATGAGTACCACACCAATTCTGCTTTTGGACATTGCACAATCCTTTTATTTTTTTTAATATTCAAAACTATTGAATGCCTCGAAATATTGCACGTGCTTCTTACCCATGATATGTAAAAGTGAGAGCTTGATACGACATACACAAACATCTTTTGTTGTCCTTATAAAGTATATCAGCCAGGCCATTTTACTGTGGTAAACATACTTTTGCTTTGTAAAGGCGAGAGTACACAGTTTAAAGGGCATAGGTGTACCCCCGAGTGGCAACTTAAACATAAAAGGACCCCGCAACTGACCACACAGGGTGGTGCTGTGTATAGTCAGATGGCTCTGATTACCTGGATGTGGACAAAGGCAAAGGTCTCAGCATGCCCAGCCTGGATAGCGTTTGTAGGTATACTCGTCTGAAGAAATGCACGTTCAAGTGGGGAATACACCTCTTTGAGGTGACGGAAAGAACAAGTTACTTATCAACTGGTAACGTTCTTTCGACTGGATGGTCCTTCAACGTATTCCACATCTTTGTCATGCAATGTCCACAGCTGTGCACTTCGGAAACTTTTTCAGCAGAGGGCGTCCTGCGTCGATGACGTTGGGTCGATGTCCCTCGAGGGCCTCTATCGAGGGCGACATCATGGGATGTTATAAATAGGAGGCACGGCGCCCGTAGCCTCAGTTTAAGTTTTTTCCTTCAGAACATGTGGAACCAGTCTCATGCCTGCTTGACTGCACTTAGCCTTGAGGAAACGGAAGTTGCAATCGCATAGGAAATTCTCCTGAGGGGCAGGCTGGGAGGGCGATGTGGAATACGTTGGAGGAACATCCAGTCGAAAGAACGTTACCAGTTGGTAAGTAACTTGTTCTTCGAATGGATTGTGTCCTCCAACATATTCCACATCTTTGACAGACTCCCAAAGCAGTACCAATAAATGGAGGAGGGAAAAGAATTTAGATACCCAATTAGATTGCGGAATAAAGAACCGGCTTCCCAAAGGCCATATCCTGACCATGGATTGTATCCAGGGAATAATGTTTTACAAAGGTGTGGATGGAAGCCCATGTAGCGGCATCACAAATATTCCTAATAGGAACACCCCACTGGAGGGCGGTGGAAGTAGCCACACCCCTAGTGGAATGAGCTTGCAACCCTTCAGGAGGGTCCTTACCCGCCAATCGGTAACACTCCATAATGGTGAGGATAATCCACCTGGACATGGTCTGTTTGGCAACAGCCTGGCCCAATTGGTGTCCAGCATATCCCATAAAGAGTTGATCATCCACTCTGGCCCTGGACATCCTAGAAATGTAAAAGCTCAGAGCTCTCCTAGGATCCAACCAATGGAATCGCTCCTCTTCCTTAACAGGATGAAGAGAAGGGTAGAAGGATGAAATAACCACCTTTTGCCTCAAATGATATTCAGACACTACCTTAGGTAGAAAAGAGGGACGTACTCGCAGTACAACCCTGTCCTTGTGAAACACAGTAAATGGTGCCTTAGATGAAAGTGCCTGCAATTCACTCACTCTGCGAGAGGAAGTAACCGCAACCAAGAACACAGTCTTGAAGGACAGTAATCTCAAAGGACAAGAGTGCAAAGGTTCAAATGGAGCACCCATGAGAAATTTCAAAACCAAATTCAAATCCCAAACCGGCACCTGGAAAGGAGACGGTGGGAATACATTAGTCCGTTTTTAAGAAACCAAAGAAATCTTAAAAGTAAGAACATTCTTCGGACGAGCGCTTAAAGATAGACAGCGCCGTCAGGTAACCTTTACTGGTACCCACTTAAAGGCCCTTGTGGGCCAAAGAAATTAAGAAAGACAGAACCATAGGAATGGAGCACTGAAAAGGATCAACATTGTGATCTCTGCACCAGTCGCAGAATTTACGCCAACGGCAACGGTACAGGGATTTAGTTGCAGGCCGCCTGGCTGAAAGCAACAACTCCATCACGTCATCCGGGAGATCCCAATCCATATACCTCAACCTTTCAGATACCAAGCGTGAAGTTTGAGAGTCTTGACCACCTCTCGATGGAGAACCTGACCCCCCCCCTCACACGCAAGAGCAGATCCTCTTGGTAGGGAAGACAGCGTCAAGGGCAGATGGACATTTCTAGAAGGTCCGGGTACCACGCTCTCCTGGCCCAATCTGGAGCAATGAGGATCATGTGGGAGCCGAACCTCTGTAACCTCTGCAACACTTGAGGAATGACAGGGACTGGAGGAAACACGTATAACAGTGGGAAAGACCAATCCACCACATACGCGTCCCCTAAGGCTCCTCTTGGAGGAAATTCCCTTGCGCAGAATCTCTCGCCCTTCTGGTTGAGACTACTGGGACGGAGATCCAATTGTGGGGTTCCCCAAAGGGCGAAGATCTCCTGAAGGACTTCCTGAGCCAACTCCCACTAGTGAGAGATCGTGCTCTGCCTGTTCAGAGCGTCCGCCGCCACATTTTCGTCTCCGGCCAGAGGAACTGTAGAGATCAAAATTTCCTGTTGGATGGCCCAGAACTAGAGCTGCATTGCCTCTCTGCACAACAGCAATGACCCTTACCCACCCTTTTTGTTGAGGTAATGCATGGCCACTGTGTTGTCCGTCATGATCAGGACACTCTTCCCCCATACAGAAGGCAGAAAAGCCATCAGGGCTAGCCTGATGGCCCTCAACTCTAACAGATTGATGTGGCGTTTGGACTCCGATGGAGACCAATGACCGCTGGCTGTCAAATCGTTGGCATGAGCACCCCATCCTGTGAGGGAAGCATCCGTCACTACCGTCACCTCCAGCCATGGTTGCCAAAACTGCTCCCCCCTCATCAGGTTCCCTTCGCTGGCCCACCACAGAAGATCCTGGGAGACAGAGGGTGGAACTTGAACAGGATCCGACATCTTGCCGGAGAACTGTGACCACTGCATCTTGAGGGCCCACTGCAGGTGTTATGCTCACCTGGTCTCTGCGGAGGCGTTGGAGCACAGTTGCAGCCCTCCCTGAACTTGAATCACCCCCTTCAGGCCTCTCCCTTAGTAGCAAAGCTGTGAGAGGTGGTACGTGGTGATACTGCTCCTGCGTGGAGATAAGAGTGTTTGAGTGTGCCAATCTGTGATTGTTTTACCTCCCGAACCCTTCACCCCAAACTACGGTTTCGGTGAGCATACGCCGGCCCATAAAGCTCACCTGTGAATTATGGAAGATAAGCTCTCCATCCTGCTACTTCTGGCAGGGGCGCGTCGGATGGGATCTAGTTCCTTCCCTGATGAGGATTAGTCCAGTCCAGCTGTGACTATGCTTCTCCTTATGATTGTTAAGTCTTTCTTGAGCTCTTGTGATGCTGTTCATTGTGTTTAATGTCTTTATATGTTGCTCCTATTTATGCCCGTAATAATGTCTCTCTTCTGTTTTCTTCCCTTAGATGGAAATGCGGCCTTAATGCAGCTGTGAGACGCAAGACGCGGCCGGATGGAAGATGGATGCTACCGCGATGTTCAACAGCAGCTAAGTGATGGTTTAAGGAAAGCGCAAAGTATGGCAAAGTGCAACCTTAAATGGACTGTTTTTTCGATGTCTAACCTTGTCTTCTGTTTTTCCTTGCAGGCGCTGCTGTCGACGATGGAGCGTGTCGTGCTGCGGTGCCAAGATGAATATTTCAGCGTTCCGGAAAGTGTAAAGACGAATACTTGGTTCGCCGAAGAGATGTACAGGTAAGAACAGCTTCCCCCAATTTATAAGTATGCTGGCAGGAAGCAGGATGTCCAGGAAGCAGGATCTTGAAAGGGAAGCCTGACCTCAGGCGACGATGAGCGTTACGCTGCTTGCAAGTGCAGAATAACACGAACCGTCTGTCTTGAGGATCGGGGCAGCTTATATAGCTGAGATCGTGAGCATTCCCACTAGGGCCGCTTACCAGCCACACCCTACCACTTCTAGAGATTGAGCACGTGCGAAGGCAATCCATTAGCAGCCACACCCAAGAATACACTTGCGGCTGCTTAATTGATGGAATGTTCAAGGTTAATGCATCTGAAGTGCTATGTCCATAATAAAAGCTTTTTGATGTTAAATAGATGTTCTTGTTTACTTTTCTTCATGAGCCTGGTGCCAAAGGCGCCAGGACAGTGTCCACCCAGGTCTCCTGTGCATGCGACCCCTGCATGCATGTGCCCATGACTTCATGACCATGACAGCAGGGATCTCATCTGCAGTCTGGTCTGACACCAGAAAAATGCAGGATGCCATGAGGCCAAGCAACCTTAAGAATTCGAAAGCCGGGAGACTCTGGGCATGTTGAAACTTGTCCACCATCTGCACAATGTTATGAGCCCTTACTTAGGGAGGTGAACACTTTCCCCTGGACGTGTCTAATACAGCCCTGATGTACTGGAGCTGTTGGGAAGGTGTGAGATGCGACTTCTTGAAATTCAGGGAGAAGCCCAGCCTGTGGAGGGTGCGGCAGGTGACACCGAGATAATCCAACGCTAGCTCGGGAGAGCGCGCCCAGATCAGCCAGTTGTCCAGGTAGGGGTAGACGTGAATCCCCCCTCGCCTGAGGTATGCTGCCACCACCACCATAAGCTTGGTGAATACCCTCAAACAGCAGTACCCGAAACTGAAAGTGCGAGTCGACAGCCGCAAACCTCAGGTACTTTCTGTGTGCGGGATGGATGGCACATGAAAGTAAGCATCCTTGAGGTCCAGAGACACCAACCAATCCTGAAGTTGAAGGGCCCGGAGGACTTGAGAAAGAGTGATCATCTTGAACTTGTCCTTCCCGAGAAGTTTGTTCAACCAACGCAAGTCCATGATGAGTCTCAATTTCCCGCTTTTATTCGGGATTAAAAAATAAGGGGAATACCATCCCTTGTTCCTCTCCGCTACAGGCACCTGTTATATAGTGCCTTTCTCCAGCAGTGACAAGATTTCCTGCGTAAGGAGCAGATCCGGAAGCGTCAAAGAGTGTCTCCCCGGTGGATTGTTGTGAGGCCGCTGAAGGAAGGGAAGGCATTAGCCATGGGCTATGGTATCCAAAACCCACGCATCTAAAATGGCCCGCCACTCTTTGAGATGCTTAGACAGTCTGCCCCCAACCGGCGAACCATGGGACATGGCCTCATGACTGTTTGGAAGTGGCTGCGGCAGTGCCTGAAGGCAAAGAGGCAGCTGCCTGAGCGGCTTTGGCACCACGGTTTATCCAACCACCACAGGTAATTTTGCACTGGCCCCTTTGACTGGCGGCCCCTCTTGTGTTACCAAAGGAGGAGTAGTAACGAAAATAACCTCCCCTCCACTGCTGTCCCCAAGACGAAAAGGTGGAGGTTGACGCACTGCAGCGCTTGAAGATTTTGCAGCAGCTTTTGAGGTCTGCAGCCTTTCAAGGCTCTCATCAGCCTTACTGCCAAACCAATGTGCGCCATCAAAGGGCATGTTCAGAAGACGGGCCTGCACATCCGGAGCAAACCCCGACTTCCGCAACCATGCAAATGTGCGTATAACGGTGCTGGCAGACATGGATCGGCTAACACTGTCGGCCGTATCCAAACCCGACTGAAGGGATTCGCACATGGCATCCTTGCCGACCTGCACGAGAGCAAAGAACGCATCCCTTTCTTTCCCCTCGGGAATATGCTCAGCGGCCAAAGAAACAATTCCACAGAGTGTGTGAAAACCTTGCCAAGGCACACGTGGAGTTGGCCAATCTCAAGGCCATGTTCCCAGCAGAAAATACCTTCCGGGCCCAACCGTCGAAGCGCTGGTCATCCCTCTTTGGAGGGATGATAGGGTACGCCGCCTGCCTCGAGGTGGCCGTAGCCACCAGAACCACCAAACTCTCGGGAGTGGGGTGAGTAGATAAATAGCTGGGGTCGCTAACGGAAGGGCGGTATTTCTTAGTCAAAGATTTATTGACAGCCGGAAAAGTGATTCCGGGGACTGCCAAGCAGCTGCCACCCTTTTCTGCAAGGTAAGATGAAATGGTAAAACAGGGTCAGAGGACGGAACTTTTTCTAAAATGTCTATTAGATCATCCTGCATAAACGCTTCAGGAGGACTGGACCAGCCCAAATACTCCGAGACCCTCGCCATGAGCCTCCTGTACGAAGACTCTGCATGAGCCCCAGGCTCAGGCCTACCGAATTCCACTTCCGGAGAAGTGTCCAACCCACTGGCATCATGGAGGGTCTGCCTCAACTCCTCCAACTGACTGTCTCCAGAAAAAAGTGGAGCCTCATCAAGTTCACCAGGGTTCTCAAACTCAGACTGTTCCTCCTCTTCATAAATGTCATCCAGAGGGGGCTGAAACCCAGGCCTGGAGACAGAAGATGGCCTGGAGGCCAAAACTGGCTGCACAGACTTCCCAGAAGCCTTCCTTGGAGGATCCACGAGATCTGTGTACTCCAAAGGCAAATTTTGAGAAACAATCCCCAAAGGCTGCGACGCCGAGAGCGTCGACAACCTCGACGTCGTGAGCGCCGGAGTCGACACAGGTGCCGACGGCGCCGTGGGCTGGTATGATGGTAAAGCATTGACGTCCGAGTCGGACGGACACGGCGCTGACCGAGTCGACGCTGGCATCAAGCCCTCAGTAAGTAGCTGCGGTCTCGCTGGGGACGAGGACCAAGACCAAGAGACACGTCTCTTGTGATTTTTCGAATCCTTGTCCGTAGGGGACCTCGAAGGCTCCCAATGCGAGTCGCATCGTGGACCCGAGCCCGAAGGCGTGTGAGCAACGGTATGAGACCGATCCTGGCCGGCTGTCGTGTCTTCTTCTGGCCTTCCGTAGGAGCTGCTGGACCCCACAGTCCCTCACTAGCTGCCTAGTGATCCACTAGCTGATTTACAGTGGAATTCAATTCAGCTAGAGGGGGAAGGGGAGGGGATAAAATAAAAAAAACAACATAGGAGCTCTTGCTCCAAACTGGTGGCACCTTGCATAGGAGGGTAAGCGGTTAACGCATCTTACAAAAGACGTTACCAATTTCAATTTCCAAAAGCAAAGAATCTCTAATACCTGTGAATTCTCTGCCAATTGCCAGGAGAATAGTAAATTTGCCAAAGTGTAGATGAACATGAACTTGCTGAGCTATAGTTCCAAGTTATCTTTTCTTTTAAAGTTCAAATTTGCCCAAAATTATTTCTTTCCACAGAATTCTTTTTTCTTTTTTTACTCTTTTAACTGAGCTTTCAGCTAATGAACTCTAATGAACTTATTTTTAGACTTGATTGTAGATAGGAGGAACTCTGTTTAACATTCTGCCTTTCCTCTTACTCCAATTGAATTTCATAACTTGACTTGTGCATTCTCTTTTGTAGAACTGTTGTTTTGACAAAACTCACAATAAAACCTAAATACCTAATGCTCCTAAGTCCACTTTGTGGGTGCACTTCTTAAATTAGCCTGTAGACGGAGGCAGTCTCACAATAATGCACGCATGCGCGCACCAACAACTAGAAAGAAATGAACTCAGCTTCTTGACACAGCTTCAAAAAGAAGAAAACTTATGCCGTTAGTTTCGAGATCACAGGTACATGAAAGAAATAACTTGTGTGAAAAAATTAAAGTAACTGTGTGAAACGTTCACTGGAGGAATCCTTTGTTATGAGCAAACCACTGGGGAACTGCGTCACCAATCTGTTTCTTTTTTTGTGTGCACTCCTGATAAAAGGAGCGCCACGGAGAAAGTAAACAAACTTTCAAAGGCTCAAAGCGGAGATAACTATCTTGTGTCAGAAAGGGGAAAGAGACAAGCGATGAAAAATTCAGCCCGTTAACAAAGGGCTGATGCTCGCTTATGTACCCGAGTCAGCGTAGCATTTCCAAAGTCTTTTACTAGGCGAAAATGGCATTTAAAGGCATTCAGTACTTTTTTTCCCCCAATTGGTCCATATATAATTCCTAACTTCAATGCTAACTGCGCTGCGTTACGAATATACTATAACAGCTAGATGAATTAAAATAAGCGCTAAGCCTAGCTAAATTCTGCGCTCCCACCTGGTTGGTTGATTGAAGTCTTCAGGAATTTTCTTTTCAGTCTTTTCGCCTGGAACTGTTCAAATTTGAGTGGCCGTCAGGAGAGCTACATTTTACTGGACTTAACTTGCTGACAGAATTGATGAAAGGCAGTTGAGAACAGAACAGGAAGGACAATCTGCCCTCAACACTCTACATTGGAACCCAGCTGTCCTGAACCTCCATTTTGGCTTGGATTCGAGCTCAATCCTCCATTTTGAGCACAAAGCTCAACTGATCTCGGAGAAAAGTGATCAAGGAAGACTGACCATCCTTTTCCTTTTCTTCCCCAACCAATAACTAAGAATCAACTTCCTGAGAAAGAGAATGTCTGTCAAACATTCTACCAAATTCTCTCATGGACCCTTTAAAATCAGTAAAAAAAAGTTCTGGTTAACTAATAAAACTGACCAAGCCGCCGCTTCACCCGATAAATAAGACAAAAAAAAAGCCGCCTTAGAAGTTCCTGTGCTAAAAACCTCAGTGCGGCATAAGAAATGTAACTGACATTGAGTGACAAATACAGAATATTTTTTAACATCCCCCATAACGCTTTGGAGCTGCCAATGGGATGGGTGACTGATGACAATTTCTAATACCAGCCAAATTCTCCTTTCTGCTTCTGACCACTGGCTCATCCCTTTGTGAAAGGACCGGTGGCTCTGTCAGGATGTTCACCCTCACCACCCTTCTCCTCACCTGTGGCTTCCTCTTGTTTGTCCTTGGAGTGTTTGGAGGATCTTCGGGGAGTTCTGGTATCTTCCTTTGTAGACTTGTCTCTAGACCTCCTGTCATGCAAGTAGGGTCTGGCTCCCTCGGAGGCCACCTCGACAGGAAGTGGGACCTGTCTTGGGGGGCCCCCGAGGAGCCAAGGCCCCGCGACAGGGAAAAGACTGATGGACGGTTAAAACCCTGTGTAGTCTTCCTGAGATTGTATTGAATATGAGACTCTCTAATAGCGGATGTGGTAGTGAGTGATCCGGAGTGAACCCAGGAAACAAGTGGATCAAGTAAGTTCGTTCTGTCCACCAAAATGAAGATGGCTTGAGGAAAAGAAGGCAGGATCCGATCTGTGGAGACTTGGCCGGATACAAGGTAGCAGCAATGAGAAGCGATGCGGGAGGAAAGAGAAGAGGGATAGAGCCCGGAACGGGGACACGGTCCGAGCAGAGAGGGAAAGGTAGGAAAAGAGGGAGAAGCAGTTAAAGTCCCTACTTACCAGAAACGGTTGGATCCACGAAAGGCACAGGGAGGAACACGTAGATACGCGAGGATGGCGGCGGACCGCTAGTACGAGTGGCAAGATGCCCAAAGCAAAGGAAAAGACTGAGAAGGTGTAACGGACAAGTGCCGTGAAAGGACTAAGGAAGTAGGGAAAAGCAAAGTTAAAAGGAGGTAAAGGCAAGCGGGTAGGAGTAAACACTGCAGGAGGCACTGAAGGAGCTAAAACGGAATATTAGCTGAGCAATGGTATCACAAGGAAAAATAGCACAGATACAACGCGCCGGGAGGTGGGCGGGGCTTGCTTAAATAACAAAGGCAGCCATGTTGGATGGGGACTGGACTAAGTGAAGGTTCTCCGCGGCGAAAACTTCCACTTCTGCCATAGCTTCCAGGGATGGATCCTGACAGGATCTGAGTCCTCAGCAAACACTTCTGGTAACGGAGTTCCCTGAGCCTGCAATTCACTAACCTTCTCAACTAAATCTTCCACCTTTATGTTCAAAAACGTATTATAATTTCTGACTGCTCTTAACTCCTGTCTGATTTCAGACAATACCTCCCCTAAAGTGCTAAGTGAAAGACCTGTGCGATCCGTAACAGCTCAGTCGGATAAATCACCTTGGGCCTTTCACACTGTCATGTCCACTTCTGGCCTTCCGTAGGACCTGCTGGACCCCACAGTCCCTCACTAGCTGCCTAGTGTTCGACTAGCTGATTTACATTGGAATTCAATTCAGCTAGAGGGGGAAGGGGAGGGGGATAAAATCAAAAAACGACACAGGAGCTCTTCTTGCTTCCAAACTGGTGGCACCCTGCATAGGAGGTAAGCGGTTAATACATCTTACAAAAGACTTTTCCAATTTCAATTTCCAAAAGCAAAGAGGCGCTAATACCTGTGAATTCTCCGTCAATTGCCAGGAGAATAGTAAATTTGCCAAA
Source organism: Ambystoma mexicanum (assembly GCF_040938575.1). Taxonomy (NCBI): domain Eukaryota; kingdom Metazoa; phylum Chordata; class Amphibia; order Caudata; family Ambystomatidae; genus Ambystoma; species Ambystoma mexicanum. The sequence continues at coordinate 525,984,597 of NC_090928.1, read as the reverse complement.
GTGTAGATGAACATGAACTTGCTGAGCTATAGTTCCCAGTTATCTTTACTTTTAAAGTTCACATTTGCCCAAAACTATTTCTTCCACAGAAATTATTTTTTTGTCTTTTTTTACTTTTTTTAATTCAGCTTTCAGATAATGAACTCTAATAAACTTATTTTTAGACTTATTTGTAGATAGGAAGAACTCTGTTTAACATTCTGCCTTTCCTCTTACTCCAATTGAATTTCATAACTTGACTTGAGCATTCTCTTTTGTAGAACTGTTGTTTACACAAAACTTACAATAAAAAACTAAATACCTAATGCTCCTAAATCAACTTTGTGGGTGCACTTCTTAAATTAGCCTGTAGAGGGAGGCAGTCTCACAATAATGGACGCATGCGCGCACCAACAACTAAAAATAAATTAACTCAGCTTCTTGACACGGCTTCAAAAAGAAAGCTGTTATGCCATTAGTTCCGAGATCACAGGTACATAAAAGAAATAACTTATGTGAAAAATTAAAGTAAGTGTGTGAAACATGCACTGGAGGAATCCTTCGTTATGAGCAGACCACTGGGGAACTGTGTCACCAGTCTGTTTCTTTCTCTGTGTGCACTCCTGATAAAATGAGCGCTATGAAGTAAACAAGCAAACTTTCAAATGCTCAAAGCGGAGATAACTATCTCGTGTCACAAAGGGGAAAGAGACAAGCGATGAAAAATTCACCCCGTTTACAAAGGGCTGATGCTCGCTTATGTACACGAGTCAGAGTAGCATTTCCAAAGTCTTTTAGATGAATAAAAATAAGCGCTAAGCTTAGCTAAATTCCGTGCTCCCACCTGGTGGGTTGATTGAAGTCTTCAGGAATTTTCTTTTCAGTCTTTTCGCCTGGAACTGTTCAAACTTGAGTGGCCTTCAGGAGAGCTAAATTTTACTGGACTTAACTTGCTGACAGAATTGATGAAAGGCAGTTGAGAACCGAACAGGAAGGACAAACTGCCCTCAACATTCTACATTGGAAGTCAGCTGTCCTGAACCTCCATTTTGGCTTGGGTTCGAACTCAATCCTCCATTTTGAGCACAAAGCTGAGAAAAATGATTAAGGAAGACTCACCATCCTTTTCCTTTGCTTCCCCAACCACCTTTAAAGATACCACCCGCACCACCAACCCTGGACCCACACCCAGTCCTACCACCATAACCTGTGATGACCCTGACACCGGCTTTGTCAGAAGGTGCGACCGGACCCGTGCCCTGTGATTGAAAAATCACTAACATTGATTCTTTAAACACTGCCCATTCTTCCGGAGTCGAGGACTTCGTCGGGCATGAAACCTTCCTCGAGGCACCATCCTCTGAGGAGGACGGGGAAGGCGACCGGTGACGGCTCTTCCTAGAGTGCCAGGACGAGGAAGAAGAGTGGCGGGAACCACTCCGGGACCGAGATCCCTGGGACTCCTTCCGACGCAGAGAGTCGGCCCTCGAGTCTTCGGTGGAAACCCCCTTGCACTTGGAATTGGATGTTCGGGACTTAACAGGCTTAGAGCCCCTACCTACCTGGAGCTTCCCCTTCCGCTACCGCAAGGCCTTGGCCGTCAGCGACTGGCATTTCGAGCAGTCGTCGGTGTCGTGCGACTCGCCCAGGCATCACAAACAAATGTGGTGGGGGTCGGTGAGTGACATTTTCAACTTGCAGTCCCGGTAGGTCTTGAAGCCAGACCACGGAGTCAGAGATGTCGAAGAGAAAGACATCGTAACAATGAACACACGAGGTGCGCCAAGTCTCACAAAGTTAACACGTTCGCAGAAAAAACGGAAATGAGGCTATCGGCTCTGTGCGTCCTATTTATAACATCCTGTGATGTCGCCCTCGACAGAGGCCTACGAGGGACATCGACCCGACGTCATCGACGCATGACTCCCTCGGCTGAAAAAGTTTCCGGAGTGCACAGTTGTTGACATTACATGTCAAAGATGTGGAATACGTTGGAGGACACAATCCATTTGAAATGCCGAGCTGCATTTCAGCTAGTTTGTGCACCTGTTTTTTAATCAAAGACAACACACACATGACATCCTGAATGTAATACTTTGTGAAAAGGAGAGAGAGAAAGAAGAGAAAAACACTCATGTCAAGATTGTCTTGAAAAGTAGAACCCCTTCCAACTGTTTTAATCCCGTTTTAATCCTGGTAGTGAGAGTCAGCAACTTGAGCTAAAAGGTGACATAAGAAATTTAAATACTAACCCCCAGAAGACTCCTTGAGATTCGGGTCCCCAGTTTAGGGATCCTGACACACGCAGAAATTGGCTAACCATTTTATATTACAGCCCTAGACACCAGCTTGAACTGATCATCTATAACGATGGTGTGATGCAGGTGCGTTTTTGAAAATATACTCCATCAGAGACAAAGTTACCACTGTAGCCTTCATTTCTGGGTCTCCACGCCTCTTTATTCTGGGCTCTATTGTCCTGGAATCAAGGAAGAGGAAAGTTATTTTGAAAATGTTGGAGGGGATGTTGGATTCTTTTCACGTGAGGAATTCTAAGTAGGATTTCTCAGTGGAACTGTTCCTTGATTTTGATTACTTACCTATTTTGAGTGATTATATCTGTAGCCCACGATAGGCCTAGAACCCATGTACCGTGGACTTATGTATGTACGAGTGTCAGCATTTTGGAACACTGGTTGAATGCTGCTCGATTGGAACTGGACAGAGGTCCACCTCTTTCCGTCATTCTGTTTGGTTGTAGGAGCATTCTTCGAACCCCCTGATTCTAGATCCAAAACAGGGGCAGTCTTCACCTCTGCCACTTTTGCGGTGGTAGGTGTAGATGGTTTGGGAGTCCTGGGATTGTTTTTGTTTTCTACAGGTGTTTGGACCTCATAAATCCCAGGGGCTTAGGAAATCACCCATTCATGAATCATCAAAGTCCCACACTAATTGGGTGACCATTTTGGGAATGATGGGATAAAAGGTTATAAATTCACTTCTATTGGTATTTATCCGCTGAGGAGTCTGTGCGAATGCAGGCTTTGAATCTTGGGGAAATTCTATCTGAGATTGGTCTGCACCATATTGTATGCAACTTTACGGGCCTCTTGTGGAGTTCGATGCGCAGAGACATGTTTTAGAATGGCTGCCTTGTAAGTAGACCATTTATGGTCGTTTTGGTCCTCCAGCCTTGTAGAGAAGCTGGAAAACTCAGGGGAGAATTTGGCCAACTCCAGGTTATTAAAATTACTCCTTATTCCAAATGAGGACATCATTTGCTCAAACAACTCTAGATGTTCCCACGCAAAATATTTGGCATTTTTATGATAATAGGTCATAAACCGTTTGATGGCTTTGATTTGTTTGATAGGGTCTTTGATGAAATTCTTCTAGGATATGTCCTTCTTTTTTCTTGTGTCTCTGAACCAGAGTCCACTAACCCCCAGAGTTAGTACTAAAGCTGGAACCCCATTCCCGATTGTCATTAGGGCCCTCCCTACTGTTCCAATTTTGGGAATGCCTTCTAGACACATGGGACACATGCTCCTCCCTTTGTTCTTTTCTGTGGAATGTTTCTGGGTTATTTATCATGATCCCTTTTCAGAGGTGGGATCATATTGGGTTTCTTCCACTGAGGGCTGAAAATAAACACAGTCTCTTCTCTTGGATGGCCTAGAAGTACCCTCCAAGTCCCTCTGACACAAAGACTTCAAAATGCCGTTTCTAAGCTGACAATTTTATCTTTCTATCCCTGCCAAGTGAGTTAAATGATTTTTCTGCAGGATCATTTCCTGCACATCCAAATCTCTCAATCGTTCATGATATGTTTCTTCAGACCCAGATGTATCTTCATTTCCACTCGTGTCCCCTCCTGACATGCTGAATGGGGCACCCTCCCCCATTCTCCCTGGTAAAGGCGAGAAGTAATCTATGTCAGATAACGAATGCTCTCCGTCCTGATCAGAAATATTTAGGAGAAGGGATGTTAAACATCTGTGAGCCTGTCTATAGGAAGGTTTAGGTGGGTTGAATTAGGTCTTTGGCGAAAGGGAATGATCCTCCTGTCCAAAGTGCTTGCATCTGATGGTTGCCTGCTGGGTAACTGTAGGCCCATTTTATGATCTCTTAGTTCTTGGTGTAATTTATCATTTTATTCCAGTTCCATAATCATTTTCTGCTTACACTGGACTAACAACTCTCTTAAATCACACATATTGGCTTGATTAGCTTCCAGCGTTTTGCTATGGGAAGTTAACAAGTCCTCCTTATTCTGCAATTCCTGCTTTAAACATTAATTCTCGTGCTGGCAATTTTGAATGACGCTAGACCTTTCCCTCGCATCACGCTCTACTAAACACAGTTAGGGGTCTCGTCGCTACTCAGTTTCACAGTTTTAAGTTGCCCATTGAAAGTGAGAACGGTACACTTTTACACAGTAATTAAAAAGAAACATCACTGAAGAGAATCTAGCCTACATACATGTTGAACATACAGTGCTTGTTCTACAAGCCATTTACATATAGGAAGTTCCAGTAGTTTGTTGCAATCGAGTTTTTAAAATGCTGTTGAAATTCTGCCATGTCTAATGAGTGGGTGGCATTTTGACTTAAGGGGGACGTAGATAGACAGGGATACGTTAAACTAATGTGTTCTTTTTCACAAGTGAAAGATTCCTCGTGGACTCTCATGCATTCAATCCATGGTGCATGCATTCTCAGGGTGAATTAAATGTTTAGATACCTGCGGTGATGTGTATGTTACAAACATCTCTATTTCTATTACTGTAGCATTCGAAACTGATGTGAATAGTATGTTGATTATTTCTTATAATTGGCCTTTCATAAGGAAACAATTTGTTTATCTTTGAATGGATTCAATTATTTCTATTTTGTCAATAAATAGACCTTCTATGCAACCCTGTGTATTTCTTGTCCTGAAAGGCGAGGGAAGCTGTAAGAAATCAATGCTATGAAATTGGGGGTCCCAGATGCCTAAATATTAAATAAAGGAAAATTGTGCACACTGGTTTGGGGTATGTGGAAAGTTCCCCTGAATTAGATGTTGCCCGATGAAAACTTCCTACAAGGCGCATATGTAGTAGGTGCACGTCTTATACAAGCATATATCATACGAGTGTGTTGTAGGAGCATGTGTCGTAGGTGTATGTAACCTAGCTGCATTTGCTAGCACGTCGTACATCCATATGTTATGTGTAGTAGGAGTATGGAACACATTACTTAGCTGTAACTTTTGTTCTCCGGCATGGGAACTGCATGGATTCACATGCTCATGAATATTCCCACTGATCAGGCTGGGAATCCTCAGTACATTTGAAGCGGTTTAGCTTTAAGCTAAACCTGCTCATCCCCTCTATAGCCTATCAGTGTCACTTTGGGTCATAGTTCTCAAAGCCAATGACACTCATCCTCCTAAGCTCTACCTCTGGTGGCCATCATCAGATTTCGTCAGGCAAGCAAAGTGGCAGTATGAGCCAAGAAGAGCCAGAGAGGGGAAGGAGGGAGGGGTGGCATGTGAATTCATGCAAGACCTATGCTGGAGTTCAAGAGTTACAGGTAAGTTGTTACGCTCACCTTAGCTCTGCAGGATCACCTGGAACCTCTTCCCTCAAGGATCTGGACAGGGACCTCCTAGGACTGCGGTTGCTGCGTGGGAACTGCCCCTGTGGTAGGAACGTCTAGGATTAGTGAACAGTGTAACAAGGTCCCCCACACCCTCCCTGGGACCCAAAACCCTAGGGACTGTGCTCACCTTCTTTATAGAATAAGGGCGCTCTCCATCTGCCTCTTCTTCAAGCAGGGGCGCGTGTAGAAAACCAGTTACCTCACTGTTTGTAGACTTGACTCCAGCCCAGACCTGCTGCGGCGTGGTTTGCTCTCTGGCAACGTGGCAGTGATCCCACCTAGTCCTTGCCACAGTCTTAATGCGTGCTTCTGCGTTGTGCACGCTGCTCCTTCTAATGCTCAGTTATTGTTAATGTTCTGCCACTGTTACAGTGCATGCTTCTGCACTTAACACGCTTTTCCTTGACTGTCTTGTCTCTTTTCTGTGTTGTTCTCCTTCTTTCCTTAGGATTTTACATTGCGGTATTGCACGTGTTAACTGTGCTTTCCTTCTTCTTGCGCATGGTTTTCTATGCTTTCTTTCCTTGCGCGCCACTTCTGTGCCTTTTCTGCTGCCTTTCTTGTTGGTAATGGCCTTTGTGCTTTTTTTTTTGGTGCAGACTTGTATGCACGCGATGTTCCAGGCTTGTTGCGCGCTGCTTTGCATGTGCATGGCACTTACTGTCCTTTTCTTCTTGCTTACACAGGTTGCAGTGAATTTCCCAGACCGGAGCTGTATCAGAAGACTTGCGATTTCAAGATCGTTTGCAGGATTGATCCACAGTTAAGTATGCAGAAACGATGGTCGGGTCCTTGGAATAACGTTTCCTTCTTCTTTCTTGCAGGAGCTGGTACCGGTGAACGTCACGCTGTCAAGCAGAATAACACGAAGTGAGGATAACTGGTCTGGGTGTGGAATATATAGCTGGCCACACCCGACCATGCCCAAAGCCTCTCAGACACACCCAAAAGCTGGTCTGCAGCAGCCAATGCTGTTTGTTCAGTCCTCCTCCATGTTGGGGGAAAAACAGGAAGTGATCAATCATCAACCCTACCCATTGGAAAATGGATGTGGCGCCAGATGCGGCAAGCCTGCACCCAACTGTGCTTCCCAGTATTTACCCTTAAACTGGTATGGGCCCCCAAATAACGCCTATGAAGCCTGTGTGGTCCGATGGGGTTGTTTGATGTGTCCATATGTGCAGGGATTGGGGTAGGAGTTTCCCATGAAGCTGGTGGTCGTGACATAAGTAACGCGTTTGTTCTTCAGCATGGGGTCTTGCATGGATACACATGCATTGGTTCAAACGGAGGCCCCATTATTCTGTACAGTACCACATTGAGCTCCCCACAACGGGGCAGGAGCCTTCACTGGAGAAGAATGTTCTGAAGAGGCCCTTGAGGAACTCCTTAACGAGACTTTGTGACCACAAAGAGAGCTTGCCTGGAGTCTAGGAGTACCATGATATGGCGGCCAGGTGTACCTTGATAGATGTGTGGGCAAGGCCAGCCTTGGCCTGCGAAAGCAGGCACGGTAGAATCTGTCACTGCACAGTCACACACAGCAGAGAAATCTTCCTTGGCCGGCACCACACTGCTTCCACTTGTGTTTGTAGAAAGCAAGCGTAGAGGGGCCATGTCCTTGGCTAGAATCTTCTTTAATTCCAAAGGCAATGAGTAGTGTCCAAATTCTAGGGCTGAAGAAGCCAGGCCATGAGGCTCCGAGGCACTGGGTCGTGGTGCAGGATTGACCCTCCTTCTCTGGAGAGGAGGTCTGGAAGCAGAAGCAGTTTGATGGCTGGAACCAGCAATAGATGGGAGGAGCTCCGAGTACCAGATCTGCCTGGGCCACGCCGGTGCAATGGCGATAATCTTGCAGTGGCAACATCTGAGTGTGTTGATCACACATAGCAACAGTGTAATGGGTGGGAACGCATACAGGAAGAGGCCCTCCCAATGGAATCAGAGGGCATTCCCCATACTCCTTGGCTGAGTATACCAGCTGGCAATACACTTGGCCTTGGCAGCTGTTACAAAGAGGACGATCTGGGGAAAACCCCAATCGTTGAAGAGACGAGACACTTGCGCTTGCTGAAGCTCCCATTGGTGGTAGGACCGCATCTCCGTACCGAGGGAGTCCGCAGTGGTGTTCCGGATGTCTGCCAGGTGAAATGATACAAGGAACATGCGTTGAAAAATGGCCCAGTGCCCCAGACTCTGTGCCTCCAGGGATACACCAGGACCTGGAAAGGAGCGCCCTGTGAGAGATGTGGGCGGACTGACCACCATTGCAGGGATTGACAGAATGCCCAGTTGAGGGCGATAATGTTGGTCTACATGCCCAAGACTTGCTGCCATCTGGCATCCAGAAATTCCTGAAGAGGTCTCATCTTCAGTCTGCAAAAGGGGACTAGATGGATGCAGGAGAACATCATCCCCACCAGGGACTTGATGGACCGGAATGTTGAAACAGAAGCTGTCGACAGCCGTTGGACCTTTCCCAGGATGGCCTTCAGCCTCTCCCCGAGGTAGTCGCTAGACACAAGAGTGTGTCGAGTCGGGCACCCAGAAATAGTGCGTTCAGAGATGGCACTACACAGGACTTCTGATAGGTTATCGAGAATCCTAGCTAAGTCAGGTTCTGGATGGTCTTCACAGTGTGCTGGATTGCCAGCGCGTGAGAGCGGGATCGGATGAGCCAATTGTCCAGGTAAGGGTAGACTTGGATTCCTTTGCGGCAGAGATGCACCGCCACCGGGGCCAAGCATTTGGTGAATACCCCCAGGCCGATTTCAGGCCAAAAGGCAGGGCCTTGAACTGGTCATGGCGCCCTAGAACGTCAAAACGCAGGAACTTCCAGTGTTTGCGATGAATGGCGATGTGGAAGTAAGCATCGTACAAGTCGAGGGCCGCCAAGAAATTCCCTTCCTCCAGCTGGTCGAGCACATGCTGCAATCTGACCATCCTGAATTATTGATCAGCTTGTTCAGGCGTCGCAAGTCTAGGATCGGTCACCACCCTCCTGACTTCTTCACCAGAAAGTATGGAGCACCGAATGGCTTGAACCACCTTTAGCAGGTGTGCCACATGCAGTTCTTGTCACTTGACAGGAGAAATGTGGGGGCATTTTTCCTGGACTTCCAGCGTGTGACCCTACTGAAGGACATCGAGCACCCATTTGTCTGTGGAGATCTTCCACCACTGATAGACAAATTGCAATGGCCGGCCTCCCACTGGGGTGCAGAAGTGTGGTTGCGGGTCCTGGTGCCAGTTCAGGCTTGCTTTGGAGTCTGTGTCCTGGGTGGAGGGCAACAACGGAGTGTCCCCTATATGCCTGCTGGGTGGTTGAGCGGGAGGACTGACGATGGAGGTGGGGAGGATTGAAGGCCTTAAACGATCTGGAGGTCCTCTCCTTACTAGAGTAAAAGGACAGCCTCCTCCGCTGAAGGGTACCCAGAGAGTGTGCCGTCTCTGTGTCGCTCCTATTGGCCTGCAGAGTCATCAACCTCCTTCCTAAATAAGTTGTCGCCATCGAACGGCATGACAACTTCCCTGGTATGCACCTTTGTGTGAAAGTTGTTGGCTGGAGCCAACCCTAACGGTGGAGGGCCAGGCCATTACCCATCTGGCCAAAACAGGAATCTGCAATGTCAAGTGTGACGGAGATCACGTGGTCGGGAGCCACTTCACCCTGCTGGATTGGGCTAGGGCCTCGGCCTTCTTATCAGGAAGGAATCTGGGTATGGGCCATAAGTCCTTGATTATGCGTTTTCCTGCTGCTTCTAGCTTCTTTACCTCCTCGGCCGCAGGTACCATAGACAAGGAGGAGGGGTTGGAAGACCTCTTCCTAGTGGCGACCGAGACCACAGAGTCCGGCGAGGGCTGCATCCTGAGGCACCTAAGGGCTGAGTCTGGAACCCGGTACTACTTCTCCAACTGGTCTCTTTTCGTAGGAGTGGTATTCAGAGCCTTCATGACAGCCAGGCCCATCCTCTCATATGTCATCCAACAGGGTAACAGACAATGGTCATCTTAGAGGACTTTCACCATTCAAAAAGGAAACCTTCCTTTTTATTTTATTCAGGTAGCAGGTTGAACAGCTTGGAAGCTTTGGAAATCATGGAGTGGAACGACCCAATCTCATCTGGCAGAGAGGCCCTGGAGAGCACATCAACTTCAGGGGGTTCCCCATCCGCAGGTACGTAGTCATCTAACTCATCCGTGTGTGTACCGGTTGTGCCGGTATCTTTGTCCGTGTCCATCAGAGCTGCTTCCTCCACCACAGGGGACAGTGCCACCTGTAATGGCGGAAGAGTAACTGGGGCCTTATGAGGTGGTGTCAGCCGAGGTGGTGTCAGCTGATCATTAGAAGTCCTTATAGGGCTCCTTGCTGGAACAGCTGGATTAGGGGCGGGAGCAGTAGGCAGTCGCTGCTGTATTTCAACCACCAGTGCATGTAAGGTGGTCGAGATGGCCAAGGACATATGCCTAGGTGCAGGAGCTGGTGCAGGAGCTGGACCTGAGCCCCAAGGTGCAGGAGCTGGCGCAGGTGCCGGACCTGAGCCCTTTGGAGGACTAAACGGCTGGGAAGGCTGGCGGGTTGGTGACCCTTGATTAGGCATTGGTATAATGGGGTCGGGTTCCCCTGCCCCCCTTCCTGATCAGAATAAAAATCCTCCGGTACGTCTTCCTCAGAGCTGGTGTAAATTGCTGGATACTTCGTGGGGGATTTCAGAGGTGCGGAGTGCAGCGAGGTGCAGTCTTGGTGGGCCTGGGCAGGAATTCCTGAGCTGGAGGCATGTCCCTGATCAAACCAGAGCCCTTATGGAAGGAGGCAACAACTGTAGTCTGCGGAGCAGGAAAGGGTGCCCATTGTTGACAGGACTGTCGTCGGAACCACCGACGGAGGTCTAGGCATCAAGGAAACCCTGGGTGTGGTAAAGGTGATGGTTGTGGAGGAACCTTTCGGAGTTACAGCTGTCATAGGAAGAGCAGTCTTCCACAGGGTCAGAGGAAGTACTTGTCGACTGGGGCAGTCATCGACGAGGCTTGTGTCAATGACGGTGGAGCTGTAATGGGTCCTTGGACGATTTGCTCTTCGATGAAGACTTGTGGTTGGCTGCTGATGCCAGGGACTTTCTCGCAGACAGTGACTGCCCGCCTGTCAGTCGACTAACCGTCGACAGATAGGCGACCCATCTCTCTCAGAACTGGGTCCTGCAGCCATGGCGACCATTGACGAGGAAGGAGTTGAAGCATGTTACTTTTTTTCAGATCTTCACCAAGGAAGCATCCTCAAAGGACCTCAAACTCTTTTTACCTAAGGGAGTATGCTCTTTGGACCTACTGGTCTTGGAAGAGGCATGACTGCACCCTGGAGGCTGCGTCTTTGATCCACGCCACCAACCTCTGATGGCGGTCCTTTTGTGTCTTCAAAGAAAAGTACTGGCAAATCGGACATCCGTCTGCATCATGGTCGGGATGCAGGCAGTAAATGCATCTGAGATGCTGAGTTTCAATGAAGATTTTCCTCAGGCTGCAGTTCTCATATGGCCTGAAAAGACTTTTCTTGGTGGTGTCTGCAATAGTGCCGAGGTGAAGGCCCAAGCCTGGGCCTGTGGTGCCACAAGCTGGCGATCTGATGATGGATTGAAGATCTCCTTTGGCAATGGGTCCCTGCTGCTGGTAGTCACAACGTGACGAAAGAAGACAAAGAATTGATTAATTCTCTGAAAAAGAGTCAAACAGAGCAAAACAGTTGTCTGTATTCAAGCAGCGAAACACGAAGACTCCCAATACGAGAAACGTGCAGTAAAAATAGGAAGATGGCCACCTGGGCTGGAGCTTAGGAGTACGAGTGTCATTGGCTGGGGGCAGTATGAAGCAAAGTGACACAGATAGGCTATAGAGGAGACAACCAGTTTTAGCTTCAAGCTTAACGGTTTTAAATGTACCAATGATTCCCACTTGCTGGCTGCACTACCACAGTTTGCCTCAATTTTCTATTTATTTTATTTATCTGCGCTCCTCGGCTTCTGCACTTTCCACTCTCCCCCTTCCATGCACTTTTTCCCTTTCCCTTTCCCATGCACTTGCGCGTTCTCAATGTCACTGGGCCTAGTAAGATAGTTTTTATGTTGCGCTGTGTTCTCCCTTGTTCCCCTCCCTTGCCTAGTCGCGCTCTTAAACACTTGTGTACGAGCGCGATACAAATAAAATATATCAATTGTATGAATTGTTTTTAATAATGAATTCCCTTGCAATGTTAATAATTTGTGTAGTGCCGATTAAATCATGATTAATTTGTATATTCAAATAATTTATCAGGTCTAATAAAATCCTTTTGATACTTTGTTTATAAATTGGTTTCCTCTTGGCTATTTTTCTGAGCATATTTACTATATTAATACCCGAGCCCAGAGAGTAGGGTTTCCTGCGTCTTTCAGCGATACACAGGTGCATGTGAGAGCATGTGCCACATGGCCACATGTTATGTGCAGTAGACCCATCTGTAAGAGGTGCGCATGTCATAGGAACATGTATGATAAGAGTGTGTGTTGTAGGAGTGTTTGTTATAGCAGCACGTGTCATAAGAGTACGTGTTATAGGAGTGTGTGTCATTAGAGCGCGTGTTTCAAGTGTGTACAGTAAGGAGCATGTGTCATAGGTGCATTTGCCGTAGTTGCCTGCTCTGTGTACAGTTCGTATGAAAAGTGTACATGTATTCCATCATCCTAAAATGGACATCAAAGTCAGCAGTAACTTGCCTTTGCACAATGAACATCAAAAACTCACATCAATATACGAACTGTCAAACTCATACGCTCTCTTTACAGTTTGTATAAAAAAGGTGCATTCCTTCTGTGCATGCATCATATATAGGTACATTTTCAATGGTTAGTATCTCGAAATTGGGCAAGTCGATTTTCAAAATTCTTTTCCAGTTCCAGCTAAAATCCAGCTGCCTGCAAATAATTTGAAAAATGGAAGTGGCCAAGTTTGAAATAGATGGGCCGAAAACATTTTTTTCATATAGGAAAACCCCATCTTAAAAGTTGTTCAAAACGTTATCAAAAGTAAACTTTTTTTAAACTATGAAGCCGTTATGTTGAAACCTGAAATTTTTCATGCACAGGCACTGCCTCGAAATATTACTTTGGAATATTTTCAGATTTCAAGCGTTCAAAAGTTATTTAAAAAAGTCCTTTTCTGAAACGTTTTAGAGACTTAATCTTCAATTTAAGTAGGCCTTGTGCTATCGGAAAGGCATAATATATGAGTATATAGATATATATACACACTCTAAACCCACTTATAAGGTCTTAGTTACAAGGATACTTCTGTTGAATACATCAGAAATTGGGTTGTACTTGACTAGAATGCACTGTTTGTCTTGACTTTGGAAATATTTCTTCTTAAACATAACTAAATATACTAATAAAGACTGTCATCTCTAATGTGAAAAAATAGCTGTGAACTGCTGATTTGAACATGGAGTCAGCAAGCCTACAAAAGAGTTTGGAGAATCAAAAAATTAAGAGGGACAAAGCCTTAAGTACTCGCTCAGTCACAGTTATAAAATAAAATTTTATTTTTACAGTTAGCGGATTGCCCAATTTAATCCATGATTGATAATATATTGTACACAGAATCAGTCAAAACTAGCAAATGTACAAAATAAGTGCAAAAACGTGGCAAAGGTTGGCTATCAGGATTGGGCATCTTCTGGCTCTTCATCTGGGTCTTCTTCAGACTCTTCCGTTTCCTGTTGCTGTTTCTTCCATAGTTTGGCCATTGCAAGCAACTTGAGGTTGGGTTGGTTGGCAGCATCTTCAGGAAAGATGTAATCATAGTACTCCTCCCATCCAGCATCTGACTGTAGAGGGTAAAAACAACATATTAAGTTTAAAACATGTATGTTGAATAAAAAATATTTGATCACAGTCACTGATCAGAGATCCTACCAGTAATCAACATGTGAAAAATGCTTTCCCTTTACAGGGAAATATACGATCTACACAAATCCTTGTTTACTCCATAGTCTTTCTAACTCCATTTTCCACATCAAAAAGTGGAAATATTGCAACTGTGTCAATGTATTTAAGTCCCCCACCCTGATTTGATTTTGAGGAATTTATAAAGTGCTCGACACGGACTAAACCATATAATGGCGCTGTTGACATCCACAGAGACAAATTACCAGAATTATATAGAAACCCTGCATCCCGTCCTAGAGGCTAAACTGTTCCCAGCAGGCTGGAAGAAAGCTGAAACTTTATTTAAACAGGAGGCAACAACTGTAGTCTGCGGAGCAGGAAAGGGTGCCCATTGTTGACAGGACTGTCGTCGGAACCACCGACGGAGGTCTAGGCATCAAGGAAACCCTGGGTGTGGTAAAGGTGATGGTTGTGGAGGAACCTTTCGGAGTTACAGCTGTCATAGGAAGAGCAGTCTTCCACAGGGTCAGAGGAAGTACTTGTCGACTGGGGCAGTCATCGACGAGGCTTGTGTCAATGACGGTGGAGCTGTAATGGGTCCTTGGACGATTTGCTCTTCGATGAAGACTTGTGGTTGGCTGCTGATGCCAGGGACTTTCTCGCAGACAGTGACTGCCCGCCTGTCAGTCGACTAACCGTCGACAGATAGGCGACCCATCTCTCTCAGAACTGGGTCCTGCAGCCATGGCGACCATTGACGAGGAAGGAGTTGAAGCATGTTACTTTTTTTCAGATCTTCACCAAGGAAGCATCCTCAAAGGACCTCAAACTCTTTTTACCTAAGGGAGTATGCTCTTTGGACCTACTGGTCTTGGAAGAGGCATGACTGCACCCTGGAGGCTGCGTCTTTGATCCACGCCACCAACCTCTGATGGCGGTCCTTTTGTGTCTTCAAAGAAAAGTACTGGCAAATCGGACATCCGTCTGCATCATGGTCGGGATGCAGGCAGTAAATGCATCTGAGATGCTGAGTTTCAATGAAGATTTTCCTCAGGCTGCAGTTCTCATATGGCCTGAAAAGACTTTTCTTGGTGGTGTCTGCAATAGTGCCGAGGTGAAGGCCCAAGCCTGGGCCTGTGGTGCCACAAGCTGGCGATCTGATGATGGATTGAAGATCTCCTTTGGCAATGGGTCCCTGCTGCTGGTAGTCACAACGTGACGAAAGAAGACAAAGAATTGATTAATTCTCTGAAAAAGAGTCAAACAGAGCAAAACAGTTGTCTGTATTCAAGCAGCGAAACACGAAGACTCCCAATACGAGAAACGTGCAGTAAAAATAGGAAGATGGCCACCTGGGCTGGAGCTTAGGAGTACGAGTGTCATTGGCTGGGGGCAGTATGAAGCAAAGTGACACAGATAGGCTATAGAGGAGACAACCAGTTTTAGCTTCAAGCTTAACGGTTTTAAATGTACCAATGATTCCCACTTGCTGGCTGCACTACCACAGTTTGCCTCAATTTTCTATTTATTTTATTTATCTGCGCTCCTCGGCTTCTGCACTTTCCACTCTCCCCCTTCCATGCACTTTTTCCCTTTCCCTTTCCCATGCACTTGCGCGTTCTCAATGTCACTGGGCCTAGTAAGATAGTTTTTATGTTGCGCTGTGTTCTCCCTTGTTCCCCTCCCTTGCCTAGTCGCGCTCTTAAACACTTGTGTACGAGCGCGATACAAATAAAATATATCAATTGTATGAATTGTTTTTAATAATGAATTCCCTTGCAATGTTAATAATTTGTGTAGTGCCGATTAAATCATGATTAATTTGTATATTCAAATAATTTATCAGGTCTAATAAAATCCTTTTGATACTTTGTTTATAAATTGGTTTCCTCTTGGCTATTTTTCTGAGCATATTTACTATATTAATACCCGAGCCCAGAGAGTAGGGTTTCCTGCGTCTTTCAGCGATACACAGGTGCATGTGAGAGCATGTGCCACATGGCCACATGTTATGTGCAGTAGACCCATCTGTAAGAGGTGCGCATGTCATAGGAACATGTATGATAAGAGTGTGTGTTGTAGGAGTGTTTGTTATAGCAGCACGTGTCATAAGAGTACGTGTTATAGGAGTGTGTGTCATTAGAGCGCGTGTTTCAAGTGTGTACAGTAAGGAGCATGTGTCATAGGTGCATTTGCCGTAGTTGCCTGCTCTGTGTACAGTTCGTATGAAAAGTGTACATGTATTCCATCATCCTAAAATGGACATCAAAGTCAGCAGTAACTTGCCTTTGCACAATGAACATCAAAAACTCACATCAATATACGAACTGTCAAACTCATACGCTCTCTTTACAGTTTGTATAAAAAAGGTGCATTCCTTCTGTGCATGCATCATATATAGGTACATTTTCAATGGTTAGTATCTCGAAATTGGGCAAGTCGATTTTCAAAATTCTTTTCCAGTTCCAGCTAAAATCCAGCTGCCTGCAAATAATTTGAAAAATGGAAGTGGCCAAGTTTGAAATAGATGGGCCGAAAACATTTTTTTCATATAGGAAAACCCCATCTTAAAAGTTGTTCAAAACGTTATCAAAAGTAAACTTTTTTTAAACTATGAAGCCGTTATGTTGAAACCTGAAATTTTTCATGCACAGGCACTGCCTCGAAATATTACTTTGGAATATTTTCAGATTTCAAGCGTTCAAAAGTTATTTAAAAAAGTCCTTTTCTGAAACGTTTTAGAGACTTAATCTTCAATTTAAGTAGGCCTTGTGCTATCGGAAAGGCATAATATATGAGTATATAGATATATATACACACTCTAAACCCACTTATAAGGTCTTAGTTACAAGGATACTTCTGTTGAATACATCAGAAATTGGGTTGTACTTGACTAGAATGCACTGTTTGTCTTGACTTTGGAAATATTTCTTCTTAAACATAACTAAATATACTAATAAAGACTGTCATCTCTAATGTGAAAAAATAGCTGTGAACTGCTGATTTGAACATGGAGTCAGCAAGCCTACAAAAGAGTTTGGAGAATCAAAAAATTAAGAGGGACAAAGCCTTAAGTACTCGCTCAGTCACAGTTATAAAATAAAATTTTATTTTTACAGTTAGCGGATTGCCCAATTTAATCCATGATTGATAATATATTGTACACAGAATCAGTCAAAACTAGCAAATGTACAAAATAAGTGCAAAAACGTGGCAAAGGTTGGCTATCAGGATTGGGCATCTTCTGGCTCTTCATCTGGGTCTTCTTCAGACTCTTCCGTTTCCTGTTGCTGTTTCTTCCATAGTTTGGCCATTGCAAGCAACTTGAGGTTGGGTTGGTTGGCAGCATCTTCAGGAAAGATGTAATCATAGTACTCCTCCCATCCAGCATCTGACTGTAGAGGGTAAAAACAACATATTAAGTTTAAAACATGTATGTTGAATAAAAAATATTTGATCACAGTCACTGATCAGAGATCCTACCAGTAATCAACATGTGAAAAATGCTTTCCCTTTACAGGGAAATATACGATCTACACAAATCCTTGTTTACTCCATAGTCTTTCTAACTCCATTTTCCACATCAAAAAGTGGAAATATTGCAACTGTGTCAATGTATTTAAGTCCCCCACCCTGATTTGATTTTGAGGAATTTATAAAGTGCTCGACACGGACTAAACCATATAATGGCGCTGTTGACATCCACAGAGACAAATTACCAGAATTATATAGAAACCCTGCATCCCGTCCTAGAGGCTAAACTGTTCCCAGCAGGCTGGAAGAAAGCTGAAACTTTATTTAAACAGAAACATTTTTAGGGCCTTACGGAACTTGAAGAGAGAATCAAGGGTCCTAATTACCCTAGGTATACTACTCCAGAGTCTATGGCCAAACACTGCAAATCTTCTATGCCCTCTTGATACGAATGTAGATGTAGGGATAACCAGCAGAGCTTGGTCCCTTGAACGTAGACATCTGGACGGCTGATATTGCTTGAGCATGTCTTTCAAGTAGTCAGGTGCTAGGTTGTTCAGACACTTGAATACTAGACATGCTACCTTAAACTTAATGTGATTCTCAACCGCTAACCAATGGAGTAATCGACGTGAAGGAGAAACATGGGAAGTTTTGCTTAGTCCACAGATAAGCCTGACTGCTGCATTCTCGGCCTTTTGGAGTTTATACAGTGTTTTTTTTGGAATGCCCATCAGTTGGCTGTTACAGTAATCCAAGTGGGCATTTGTAAGTGCTCCCACCACCAAAGCACAATCCTCTTACGGAATACACAGAAGTGTCTGCCAAAGAAGTCTCAGAGAATAGAAAATTGCTTTCCCCTTAGCTCCAACCTGGCTTTCGCAGCCCAAATTATCTGCCAGATGCAGCCAAGGGTTTTTACTTTAGCAGAGAATTTAGGTTCAGCTCACAAAAGATTGGGAAATTACTGTTTTTTCATGGTGGTGCAAAGATGTTCAGGACCAAACAAGATACATTCTGTTTTGACAGCATTCAATTGAAGTTGATTGAAAGCCATCCACTCGCTAATCTCCTGGAGGCATTCACTGATCCTGGCAAAGGTTTCTTCAACATTATCAATTGCAATGAAAATCTGAGTGTCATCTGCATAAGATTGGAAACTCATTCCGTGAGGTCTCAAGATTTCCATCAAAAGTCAGATACAAATTAAAAAGAAGCGGTGATAACAACGACCCCTGTGGGACACCACATCCCATAATACTGGGGTCTGAAGTAAAGGCTCCCAATCTAACGCATTGTTGGCGATTCTCCAAAAAGGATCTGAACCACCGAATGGCGTGCTCCGGGACTCTACCCACCAACCTCAGTCGGTCTAGGAGGATAGCATGATTAACTGTATCATAGGCGGCTGACAGGTCAAGCATCACCAAAAGTGAAAGCTTGCCCTGATCAGCCACCCTCAACAGTTTATCACAAACCGCCAGTCTCTGTATCAAATTTTGGCCGGAACCTGGACTGCAAGAAATCTAAAAGTGACTCTTCCAACAAAAGCCTGCAGATGTTGTCACCACTTTTTCCAGAATCTTCCCTGGCATGGGAAGGTCTGCAATGGGGCAATATTTCTGGAGGACCAGATGGTCCAGATTAGTTTTTTTTAATAGGGGTGTTAGTATGGTGTATGTAAGCATCTGTGGTACTGATCCTTGATCTAACGATTTATTAACAAAAGTGGTAATAAACTGAGAAATTTCCTCAGTCATACACTTAGCTACCACTGCAGGAAGTGGGAACAAACAGTCATTGGTTGGTTTCAGAGTTTTATCAGTGTACACATATTATCCTCACTCACATGATGGAAATTAAACTGCTTTGGGAGTTCAACGACTTTAACTTGATCGTGTCCACCAAAATCTAGGTCCATGTTCGATTGCAAGGAGATAAATGGAGTCGGGTTCTTGGCTGCAATGTTACTTTTAATTACAACAATCCTTTCTTCAAAAAAAACGATTAAATGCATTGGCCTGTGCCAGTGATGGTATAATGGTTGAGTTGTTGCTTATAGGATGATGGAATTTTGATATGATCAAAAAAAGTTCCCTTGAATGATTACCTGCCTTACTAATTTCTTTCTGTAGAAACTTAGGTTTAGCCTCAAAAATAGCCTTTTAATAGACCAAGAGTGCCGTTTTAGCTTTAATGCTATTTTCTTCAGTATGATGTTTTTGCCATTTACACCCAGCCAGGCTAACTTGTCTGTGCAATGGAATACATTCTGTGTAAACCAAGGCTTGGAGATCCTCTTTCTCATAGGTTTCCTTGGTGCAACCCAAGAGCATATGGTGTCCATAAACTTAGTTCTAGTTAGAAAGAAATCCTCCCTAGGTAGTGTATTATCAACCGAGGAGAGTAGTTTCATCACTTCCTGTGCAGATATTTTGTCCACATTTTTACGCCTCTGTGTTAATATCCCGATATCCTCTTTAGAACCTCAAGTATTCTTCAATTTGGCAGCAATTAGGAACATTTGCACAGTATGATCTGACCAGTGAATCAGTATATTATCTAGAAGAGAGGTACAGACACCTCTTACTATAACCAGATCAAGACAAGGACCTTTGTTATGAGTGGATGTTTTTCCCAAAGGCCATGATTTTCCATAATATCCCAGAGCTCTGTAGAGCCTGGGTGATTGCAGTCATCCAGCCGCAAATTCCAGTCCACCAGTAATAATATTTCTGAATATTTACTGCCATAGGTAGTTAAAAAGAGGTCCAGACCTTCCAGGAATTCTCTATGTGATCCTGGGGACCTATAACCCAGTAGCACATGGACAGCTGAGTTTGGGGATAACGCAATAGTAAATTGCCCTGCTTGTGATTCATCTCCCCATTCAAGCAGATTGAGATGGGAGATACGCAGTATATTTTTGTGAATAACTGCTATGCCGCCACCGCGTTTACCCACTCGATCAATATGTTGAATCTGAAAATTCTCAGGTACTAAGTTATGGGAAACAACATGCGAGACATCTGTGAACCATGTTTCCGTTATAAAGAGGACATCAAGTGTATGCTCCTCAATTAGAGTAGCCACCTCAGTGCACACGCAGATCTAGCATTAATTAGGCCAGCCTCGATGCCTTCTGGCTTCTCTCTCATAAGAGACAATGTCTCCATAGGAATAGAAATTCCTAGATTTCTCATTTTATTTAAGCTTCTCAACGTAATGGCCCCCATATTTTTATTCAAGGTCTTTAATACAGATATTTTGTCTATGAGCCTTCTCTCTCCTACTGTAGTAGCCATCCCTTCCTGACAACACAGCTCACCTGAGTCACGGATTAAATTGAAATCACAGCCTCAACTGACAGCCTGCCGACTGCCGTTCCAGGCCGTAAACATGCCCAAACAGGCTTCGCGTCAGCGCCTTGCGCTAACGCCAGTCAGTTAGGGCCTGTGCCGGCCTCAAATGACGTGTTCAAACAGCGTCTAGCACCGAAGCGATGGGAAAAGTAGTTCCCTTTTACAGAATACATAGAAGGATTTCTTTCTTAGGTGACAGCATAGGCTATGAACCCCTCAAGTGTTTAAAGCAGTAAAATGGAGGTCATGAACTTCATATTACGTTCTATTTATAGAGCGCGATTACCAGATTTTGTACGAACAATGCAGATTTGTGGCTGTATTCAGTTTAATAGTGTGAAATAGTTTGTACTATTTTACCAGACCATGCCTACTTTGCACTTCCATTAAATACAAATAGGTTTGATTTGTTTTAATAGTAGAGTTGCTGCACGGATGGGATGCCATTCTGGCATTATTAGCTCAATTAATTTTGACAGAAATAGCACCCTATGCTATCAATTATTACACAAGAGAGACTCAATGAACCTATAAATCCACTGGACACAGAGCTTGACGGATTCACATGAAGAGCCATCAAAAGATGATGAGTAAGGAAAAATCAATCCAAATTTTTCAATTCTTGTATTTTAGGCAAGATGAAAACAATGGCTGTAGGTGTATTAGATCTTGAAATGCTCTCAAACTCATGCTTTGTCATTACACAAGTATCCCAAAACCATGAGGTATAGGTTAAATCAGTGGGATCTACAATACAGTCTAATCCATTAAAATAAAGAATAATTCCTGGCCATACATTCCAAACCCATCAGCATAGAGCAGATGTGCATCTTCAAGGAAGCAAATGCCTGAAGTAAGTTCCAAAAGTAGTTTGCATTCCTCTGGCGATGCGTTTACGGTGTTGTTCTCCTTAACATGAAATATAGTGTTATGACCATTCTGGTTATGTGTGTGTGTGTAATTTGGTAAAGCAGTGTGTCTTGAGACAACTTGCAGCATCATTATTTATCACTCATCTAAATCAATGCCCAGGTTCCTTAATTCCATCCGATTTTCTTTCAACACAACTTCCTCCCACCCTTCTCATTTGAACATGTGAGATGTCCTGTATACGCATTGCATGCCCAATCTACTCCTGTTAAATGAAAGTGAACTTCCCCTTGAAGAGTAGGGGTCAGTGTTATTCCTGTGAGCCAATGCAATGGTCCGAGGGACTTTCAGCTCCCCCACCTCAACATTGCCTGGCGAGGTGCCTGCTCAACTTAAATGTATGCACAGAAAGGGTGCGCTGAAGTTCCATTTGACAGGAGCCATTTGCCTATGTTATTCGCCATGCCCTCCCCTCTCTCCCAAGACATTTTCAATTTTCACCCAGTTGGGGGAGCAAATCCATAAGATCTTGTTATGTTATAGGAATGTATTGAGCGCATGTATGCCGAAGGCATAACAGCACTAGAGGCAGCTAGCAGAAACAAAACAGGGAGGAGAGCCATTAGAATAATAATGTTTTCAATTTACGTTGAAAGCAGAAATGATCAGCAGTAATTCGCAGAGCATGCAGAGGTTTGTTCCAGGCATTAGCGGCTACAGTAGAAAAGGCACGACCACCTGAACGAGCCAGCCTGTGCCGGGGAACCACAAGAAGGGCTGATTGAGAACGTAGGGGACGGGGAGGGATGTATATATCTTACAAGTGATTGCTTTCAATCTAAACTTTGCAAATTACTTGAGGTTTTCCTGTAGAATGGGTTATACTTCCATCCTGTACCACTCTTCCACTGCCTTTTACTGTGTCCTTGTGCACTCTTCCATGGCCATTGTAATTACCTGACCCCTATAGGACTTTCTGCATTGTTAGCTGAATAATTGAGCACAGGCTACCCTGCCCTGCCACACAATATGGTAAGGTACCAACCTACAACCAGACCGGAGTATAAATTCCCCCATCAGTTTGATCAGAAAAAATTCTAAATCGTTGAAACAAAATGTATTCACAATTAATATCACAAATGTTAACATGTCTAAAAAAACACAATGCAGTTAATATAATAACACAACCCATATTATGGGTGTTATTCTAATAAAATCTGTCATATATACAAAGACATCAGTGTAGTTACCTGTAGTACCCTGTTTCATCAGCTTTTTAGAGTTTTATGTTTGTTTTTCAACACAAATAGTTATAATATTTCACTTTCTTTTAATGTAGATTTGGGAAATCTCCACACTGGTTCTGGAGTTTAGAAGTATACTACATCATGTTGGACTGAGTGTCCTTAAGAAATCTCAGAGGGGTTGATGTGAATGCAAACTGAAATTTAAGAAAGTTTACCTCCGAGCTGGAAACACAAGTGTGTCCACCAACATAGTGTACTCAATGAAATTGTTACTAACTACACTGATATCTTTGTACATGACAGATTTTTTTAGAATAGCACCCATAACATGGGATGTGTTATTATATTAACTATCATGTGTTTTTTAGACATGTTAACATTTGTGATATTAATTGTGAATACATTTTGTTTTAACGATTTTGACTGATTTCTGATCAAACTGAAGGGGTAATTTATACTCCGGTCTGGTTGTAGGTTGGTACTTTACCATATTGTGTGGAAGGGCGGGGTAGTCTGTGCTTAAATGCGTCATTTATAGGTATCCATGGGTATCCTGTTGCATGGCTTGATTTATATATGTTTGCTCCAGACTTAGATTGTACACCTAGTTCAGAGCACTGGTGTCCTAGTTCATAGACCTTTACATTACCCCTTGCCAGCAAGACTGTCAAAAGAAAATCGCTGGCACATATCAAATATCTCAGTTTGTTAGAACATTAGCTGTAAAGCTGGTCATACACAGGTTTTCTCCTTCATAAAGGGCTCTATCTTGTGAAGTAAATTTGAGCATTTGTTGGGATATCTATCCACTCATATCTTTCAATAGCTCAGAAATACCTTAGGCACACTTCTACCTAGTTCAAAGTATTATTTATTTTGGTCTCAAGGCCCCAATGGCCTTCTTAGTTGTGGAGTCGTCTGCAACATGCATCAGTGAGATTCTGTTATTACTAGCTTCTGAGCCATTAGTCATTTAAAGTCTTTCATAGGGATTAAGTAATCCTGTTTTTAGTAGTTTCTTTATGTCATATCAATCAGGAAGTGGTTCTGACAATGTTTTTTCTGTCTCCTTAAAATGAGGCAGAGATGACACTTGGTTCACTAGGCTTTCAAACTTTATCTGGACAGGCCAAAAACGTTTAGGAAGGACTACAACCTAATTGTGACATTTGGCAGTTCTCGACCTGGCAAAAAGGCTTCAAAAGCTTTTATTGCTTGGTGGATTTTTATAGAATCTTACAAAGTTTCTATCGGATGCAAATCCCATAAAGTGGTTATTTTAAAAGGAATAGGCTATCTTGGCATGTGTTCCTTCAACTGTTACACACAACCTTTTGAACATGATCTGAGGGATATTCACCACATCGCATTAGTTAATCCTAGAGCAGTGTAGGATCCAGTACTGGTCCACATCTCAACACTTGAGGTCCCACTTATTTACAGGACATCTTTCCCAGTGTCACAGATGCATTAGCAAGAGTACCAAAAAGACACTCCGCTGGTCAATGCTCTCAGTGTCGTGGCCCACAACGCTGGACAAGAACAAATGGCGTGCCACATCTATGCCACTCCAATATTTGTATGCTCTGTCCTCTGGATATCTCGCTACACAAACTGCTCTCCTCTGAAAGCACAGTCTACCAACAATAGTGGCATTTTCAGGGCTTCAGATCTCTCCAAGCATTAATTAAAGCAGACTTCTTGAACCTGCAATGTTGGGCAGAGATGAACGGTTCTCCTGAGCATGCTTTTACAACATGCCCTGGCTCATTCTGCAGGTAATTGCCTGCTAAGCCTAATTTTCCTCCTTTTAGTGAGGAGCGGGAGACTGCAATAATTAAGAGGGCCTAGAGGGTACAAGCTAGCAGAGGGTTCATTCACTCACTATGCACCCTTCCAGCTTTACTCCATGACCAAAACCCTGTAAATCTCTTTTTGAGGAGTTCTGGATATCTCGCTTAGCACTGCCTAAAGAATGGCACACAGGATTTAACTCATCTTGATCCTAAGACTGAAAAGAAGTGGTACTATTGTTAGGTATAAAGAATCGCTGCTCTGCAGCACGACACCTAGCATATTTGAGATATCTGGCTCAAACTTATAAATAGGCTTGGGAGAAATGCAAGATGGAGTACTTTATATGGTAGACGCATTAAGATTTAAAAATTGGGTTAAGATGAATTACAACTTGGCATGTAAAGCTTCGCCTTGAGGAGAAAACCCACGTTCTTTAAAGTTACTCCCTTTACTAAATCCATTAGCGTCAGGCTCTTGGTTAATTCTATAAGGACTTTGAATTTCCATTTGCAAACGAACCCCTTTATTTGCCTTGCAAACGAACCCCTTTATTTGCCTGGTAAGGTCGATCGTTGCTTGTGGAAGAAAATAAAAAACTTCAAAATTAATAGATACATTGTTTCTTGTATGCATTGGATTCAGGTAGGAAGTGATAGACCAGCAATGCATCATCAAAAAGAGCATGTTGTTAGTGGTGGCTACTAAACAAATCTTGAGGGTCTGGAAGACAAGGAAAAAGCCAAATGTGGAGGGATGGTTGTCCGATCTGCAGACTCTATCCAGTTCTGAAAAGCTAATGCTACAAAAACAGAAACGAGTGTGTGATTATTTGGAAATGTGGGGACTTTTCAATGAAATGTATAATTGAAGCTAAACTATTAGTATAGCAGTTGGATACATTAGGGTGAATGCGTGGTTGGGAAGAAAGTGGACCAATAGGAAGACAAATGTGAATTGAGTGGTGTCGTTTTGTCTATATATGTTGTGTGTGTGTGTGTTGTCTAGTTTGTTATTGTTCTCTGTGTGTAGATAGTAATGTTGTAATGGGTTTGTTATAGTTGTTGATTCTGTAATATACCTTAATGGTATAGTGGTAAATTTGCTTATATCTTTGTTGAGTAGGAAATGTAATTGATTGATCTAAGTTTTAACCCATAATTGTTTCTTAATGGCTGAACTAAGCTTGTAAATTCGAAAATGACAAATAAAGAGTAAAAAAAAAAACAAAAGCATGTTGAAAATTACTGAATTTTTATATTGCACAGTTTTATATTGAATCCACTGATCTCTAACATTCCCATACACTTCCTACGCATGTAGGAACACCCGTCACCATTGCCCATCAGAGAATAGTTCCACTATGTCCCTCTCCCACTTCAGACTCCGTACTACTGCCTCGTTGTCCATTTCCATTCTAGCCGCTGTATAGAATTTCGAGACCTTCCACCAATTTTATTAGTACCGCCTTCACCCCGTGAGTATTCTGTTTCATGGAAGCCTGTCCACAATGCTCGTACCCCCGCCATCAGTGTAGCAAACTCTAGGAAGTTGAGACAGAGCATAGGCTACGCCCGTCTAAATTCTGCATAACGCCTCTGTCACCATTGGAGATATCATCCAATGGCCCTCCTAGAACACCCTGCCCCATGTCGTATCCCCGTCCATGACAAGCGCCACCCCCCAATCTGCTGCAACTCAGCGGTAAAGCTGTCATAGAAGGAATTTTCTGCCAGGTTGTCCAGTCGCCCTCCGCCAAATTTGAATAATACCGCCAATTGGAGACAAAAAAGTCACTTCAATTCCTTAAGTTCACCCCCACAACAGTTCCAACACCCTTTGAGGTGCAGATTCTGCCATAATCCAATCCGTCAGCTCATGTGGAGCACCAAACCATTTCACCATATTTCACCATATGTTGCATGACCGTCGCCCAATAACATGACCTAAGGTCAGGAGTCCCTATTCCCCCCTGACCCGCTGGCAATTGGAAGGTGCGCAGAGCTATTCTCAGGACATCACCCTTCCACAATAATCTAATCAGTATCCTGTGCCCAGAAACATGCCACCTTCAATACCATGGGCATCACCTGGAATACATACAATAGCCGTGGTAACATTATTTTAGCTAGTGCCATCCGTCCCATCAGTGAGATAGGGAACCGGACCCAGAATTCAGTGAGCTTATCAAAAGCAGTAATTAACTTCTGTACATTCGTTTGGTACATCCATTCCCAGTCAGCGCGGACCATTATCTCCATTCCAAAACCTGTCAGGCTACTCCCACTTCCTCAAGTATCACATAAATAGCCAATTTTGAGTGATTAACAACCAGCCTCGAGAGCCTCCCTTACTCCGCCACAGTAGCCATGACTCTCCTTAAATTCACCGATGGGTCCCGAACATACAACAGCACATTATCAGCATACAGAGAAATACAGTGCAGTGCTCCCAGCATCCGGAGACCCACATTCTCAGGTCTATGCTGAAACACCCTTGCCACAGGCTCAATAACCAAGGAAAAGATCAGAGGCAACAACGGACACCCCCTGTCTTGTACCTCTCCGCACCTACCACAGATTCAAATTCACTGCATGGACCTGTACCCTGGAGGTCGAATCACAGTACAGGAGCTTTACCCAATCCCTGAACTTGTCCCCCAGCCCATCTTGCCAACATCCATTGAAACTTTCATGAAACTGAGTTGAGCGGTTTATATGACTCCAGGCTCACCACCGGCATTGGTGGAGCGGTCTGTCTATATTTATCTAATATCAGAATTAATCGTCTCAGGTTATGCGAGGTAGGCCTGCCTGGTATATACCCTGTTTGGTCAGGGTTCACCAGTTCCTTCATTACCGGCATCAGGCGACCTGCCAATACATTGCACACATTTCTGATGTCAACATTGACCATAGCCAGAGGTCGATACGATGCGCATTCACTCGTGTCCCTCCAATCATTGGGCTGCAATATCACCAGTGCTTCCAGCATTGCGTCCATGAATTTACTGCACTCCTTAGCCTGAATAAAAAACCTCTATGAGTTTAGGCACCAAAATGTCCCTATATGCTTTATACACTTCAGTGGTAAACCCATCTGTCCCCAGCGTTTTAGCCAAGCTTAAAACGGCGATGGCTCGTTCTATTTCCTGTTCATCCATCACCCTGCCCAAATCAATCCTCTACTCAGTGCCAAGCCCATCAAGCGCTGCCTCCTCCAACTACTGCTCTACCAGCCACTCATCAAACCCTCCCACCTCATTATACAACAATGCATAGAACTCCCTAAACACTGTACATATTCCCTCCTTCTCTGTAATCAGTGCCCCCTCCCTGCCCCTGACACCTGAGCACAAATGCCGACTGCCTTTCCTCCTGACCAACTAGGCCAGAAGTCTGCCTGCCTTATCCCCCTCAGAGTGTTTATCTACATATCCAGCGTACTTCTGCAACCCTAGACCATCTCACACCACTTGATTTAACAAGTATCTGCGAGTCCTTGAAGTGTTGAGACCACGCCGACCACTGCCTGCGACACGCAATCACCAGCCCTGTCTGGAGGTCATCGTTCATTCTCCACAGCCAGCGTGCCATCCAATGCAACAAACTCTTCCCACTGAGGATTTGGCTGCAATGTCCCATTGCCATCGGGGAACACCCCTTCCAAACTGACTCCTTACACCTCCACTCCCACGTGCCTGTGCTGCTCTGTCTGCTGATATGGTGTGCAGCCAATCCACAATTCACTCGGTCGTTGGAAAAATAGAGCATGTCCCTCAGCCAGCACTTTCAGCTTTGCTGGGAAAAAATATTTAAGTCCAAGCTCCCTTAGCCTCCACCTGACCGTGTCATATGATTTACGCCGCCTCTGCACTTCCTGCGTAAAGTCAGGGAACACCATGATCTTCATGTTGCCCACCCTTGTAAACAGAGTTCCTTCTCCCATTTTACAAGATTGCATCCCTGTCTCGAAAGTAGCAGCTTTGTTACTATTGCCCGTGGCGGAGCCACAACCTTAGGCCTCCTCCCAGGAACCCTCTGTACCCTCTCAATAATAAACCACATCGATAGCCCTCTGACCTTGACCGTGTCCACAAATAGTTGTTCCAGCTACAGCTCCATACGGCGGCCTTCCTCCCCTTTATGGACCGCAAGTACCCGTACGTTGCTTCGGTGGTCCCGCCTACCGCGTCTTAAGCTCTCACTTCCAGAGCCCTTGTGGCCGCCGCAAGCGCATTCATACGTGACTGAAATACCGCCACAGTATCCTCCACTATACCCACTCTATGTTCCAAATATGTAGTCTTCTTTTATGAAACAGATTCAAAGTTTGATGTTTTATTCAATGTTTTATTAAGAGAATGTCAGGATGGAATAAGGTCCATCTTGCCCTAAGCTAAGGTGAGATGTCCCTACCTTAAGAAATTAAAGAAAGACTGAGCCCGAATGTTCAACTGAATAGTCAGACTGTGTCCGAAACCTATGCTTGCCCTCACAACTAATACAAAACAATGTGTAAGGATGTGAACCATAAACTAACCAGTGATTCAAACAAGGTTCTGAGCTATTTCCAGCTCAGGCTTACTCTTCAGCTTCCTTCCCCCCAAAGTCAATCAGCTCATCACAATGTTCAATTAACCTTTGTTTAGACTTGACTTGAAAATATAGTTCCACACTGTTGCAAAGATTAGGGTGCCCTTCCCAAACTTCAATAAAGTCCGGGCAATATGCCATAGGGTTTCCTTCCCCCAAATTCAATGCTCAAATATAGCACAAAAAGAAGTATCTTGAAGCTTTGTCGGTTGATCGGTTTTCCACAAGACTTTACAACTCAGGGCTCCCTTCCCCAAGTCTAATATTCACCATTTGTTGTTTTCCTTCTTTCACCACAGCAAACTTTATTGTTAGCTTATAGGGGTTCCCTGTGTCTTGACAGTTTTAGACCACACGGTTCACCTATTACAGGTCACGCAAACAGGAACCTAGCATTTGCTTTCAATAGTTCTGGATTCATCATATAGTAATTCTCTGATCTCGGCGTAGTTTCAGACCACACGGTCCACCCATTACAGGTCATGCAACCAGGAACGTCCAGGCTTCCTTGAGAAGTTCAATATTCAACCAAACAAGTTATCTCGCAAATGCAGCTTCACAACTTTAACATATGAGTGGTTTCTCAATCTTGGTTTCACTTTGAACTCATAGTTATTCATTCAACTCAGTTTTCAGTTCGTTGTTCATTCCATCATAAATGCAGCTTTTCTTCATAAATGCAACTTTTCTTATTTCACTTAATTCAGTCATTCAATTAGTAATTCAAAAATAGTTATTTACGGGTTTCATTCAGTTCAGTATTCATAAAAGGTTGATTCATTGAAGATGGCTTTGTTTGCTTTTACTCAGTTCGGTTTTCAATAAAAGCAGTTTTGCATATTTTACTCCGTTCGGTATTCAATAAAGGCAACTTATTCAATTAGGTATTTGGAACGATGCCACTTCATTGGTTTCCATTGACTGCTACTGCATTCACAGTCTCCTGGAGCGCCCCAGTGAATAAAGTGTCCCCGACACTCACCCGGACTCGGCAGCTCCTTCACAGAGCATCTCGCCTCCTTTCTGGAAAGCCTGCTAGCTGGACGCCTGTCTCCACTCACTCCAGTTCTCGTGTGCAGCTTCCCTTCCGCTTGCCGACAGCTTCTGCTGCGCACCTACCCCTTTGTGGGCTCTCCGTCCTGTACTTTCATTCCAGCAGGAGTCCCAGGGTATCATTCTGCGTCATGGCTCTTTGGCTTCTCTCGCTCCCACACGGCTCCTTCTGCTTCCTCTTTCCATCTCTTTTTCTCCTTCAATGTCCTGCTTTTTTTTATACACCTGAGGTTCGGTAACAGGCTTCAGGTGTACACCATCAATTACTATTGTCTGGCTCTCATTACCAGGACATGCCTGACCTTCATGCATCTTCTTCCCAGTACCCAGGTGGTGAGAGTAATTGGCATTTATTACTCTCAGTTGCTTCTTCCTCGTCTCAGTACTGTTGTGTATTCCAAGAGAGGAATGAAGAGGAACCGTTTAAGACTTGGGTGATTGTCAGGAGAAAAAAGGGGATACCATGTCTCGTCTAAAGGAATCTCATTCCCACTCTCCAAGGACCCTCCACCCAGGTGATCCTCCCTCGCTTGTCCAACCCCAGGGTCATGATACAAAAGCAGTGGCCTTTCCCTGGCCACCTGCATAGAGGATCCAAGGGGAGCAGGAGAGAGAACACCCTCAGGATTCTCACAGTATCCTTTGTATGTTTGGGTGTGATGTTTGCTTTATTGAAAATTAAAATGGAGATGGTAAAATAAAAATGACTCTATCGACTACTTGTACCCCCTTTAGACCCCTTTACTCCATGTGCATGGGTGGTGTGTTTCCTTTGGGGATGGGGCCTGATAACTTTACACAGTAAAGGCTTTGAAATTTGAATTTGAGCACAGACACAGGACGCAAGACAGCCTCTGCAAACAGTGACTCTGCCTCCCAGGTATGCACACCTGTCCCATTTCCCCCTGTGCCAGTTGGACTAACTAAATCTTATCAGGAGGGTGCATGGCAGGTGTATGGAGAAAAGGGGACTATGGACTAGGAATACAGCAGTCACTATATTGAATAGCTTTTTCTTACTCCTATGTCCCCCATCCCATTTCCGAAATACTCCTGGGAGAATACCAAACTTCAGTCTCCCCAGAAGGATATTCTCCAAGCAAAAAGGCCCAGGACGAAAGACTGATGAAAAAGTGCATCTGATCTAACACTAGTATCCATACAATAATGCTTGAAAAAGTCCTAGGGAGAAGCTCAAGTGGTGGCTTTGCTAACTGCTTTGCAAGTAACATGTCTCTGGAAGGCCACACTTGTGACCTTTCATCTGATCGGATGGGCATGAATACCTTCGTGGTGGGGTGCTTTGCCCTACACTTTGCAACATTCAGAGATGTATAAGATCAGCTTTTTAAGCCTTTTTGCCAATTTGAGAACCGCCAAATGACACAAATAGGTTGTAGTCATTCCTTAAGGTTTTTGCCCAATCCAGGTAAAGTTTGAAAGCCCTGCGGATATTAAGTGAACTGATGTTAGGGAGAATTCTCTTATAAGGCTAATTTCCCAAACCTAGTGAGTCCCCCAGCAGATTTTTGGGGATTTTTTTTTCTCCTGCTAAGAGTGAGACTCTTTTCCTCCCACTCTTAGGCATGATTTGAGGTATGTCTTTGACTTATTGTGTGCTTATGGGCTCTTTTACTCTATAGGGTATCATCTGTTTTAATGCATGTGTTACACAGCACCCTCAGTGCAGTAACACAGGGGTGTCATAGTGACCCCCAAACAGACTCCATAAACTGGGACTGACTACTGTCTCCCATGGCATGTCAAGTCAACACTGACTTTACTAGTCCAAAATTGTGAACAGAACCAGTACAAACCATCATATTGTGGAAGTACTGGAAGGGGTTAATTAGATTGCCCCTGGGTCTGTTTCCAAGGGGGCACTGTTCAGTCCCCCCTTGTCGAGTTTCTGGCTGGTGGCAGTGGTTACCACGCAAAATATTCCACCGGAATATTTCCTATGGGATTTTCCCATCGGTTTTAAACGCACCACTTTTTGGTGCAATGTTAAAGATACCGCTGGGTTATTTATTTAATATAAAATCACCGGTTGGGTCTTTTCGACAGAACTCTTTTCTAAAATGGAGTTTGTGTCCGTCTCTGTAACTCCAACCAAGGTCGGGCCCTTTGTTCCACTTTTTGGCGGGATTCTCCACAGAAGCCCTCCAAATGGTGCCAGTCTGTCTGGGTTCCACAGGATGTGTGGGTGGGGGAATTGGCACCCTGGACTGCGTTGCCTTAGCAACCCAAGTCGCACTCTGTTCTGATTGGCCCAGTGGTGAGCCGCCCGACTCACCACTTAGCATGTATGAGTGACAGCTAGGCTGTTGAATGGGGGTTTTTCTGCATAAGAGCAGGGCTTTTGGGACTGGAACTTCAGAAGTCGTCACAGGACCTAAGAAGTCCGAAGAGGGGAGAAGCTGAGCCATCTGCAATGACGACACCACCGGTGGAGCCCTTCTGCAACGACCTCACCACATTCCCGATGACAAGAGAAGATCTTCTGCTGTAAGAGTCTTCTCCCTTTGAGCTGGTGGGGACAACCAGTTCGCAATTCGCCTTCCAGGACGTCACATGGTCGAATCGCCCGTGCTAAGCACCCCGGCGGCCAGATAGCCAAGCTTCACCACTGTGACCGCGAATAACAGGAACGCACCTTTTTACCGAACGAACTCCGCGGCTGGTCTCTTCCCTGGGCGTGCAACGACTCCAAGTTTCCTCCTCGACGAGATCTTCTCTTCCCCTGGTCGAAACCACGAACTGCACCCGCTGCCAGGAACAACTGCCACCGCTGGAGCTTCCTCACTCTTTAAGGTACTGTCTTCCACCTGGCCTTCCTTTCTGCAGATTGCAGACCTTCTAACTTTACCTTTCGCATCAAACCAACCTCCTTTGAACATTTCTGCAAAGACTTGAGTGCTTTTTAAAATGTGTGATCTTGGGCACATTTCGCCTTGCTCCATTTAAAGTGGGCCTGGCCTATGAACTTTGGATCTACAGTAGACTCTGCCTTCACTAACTTGCTGTGGTCTTAGAAAAGTGTTGGGAATTGTTTTATTTTCATGACCTGCCTTTTTCTCTCCCTTTAACGTAATTATTATTGGTGTGCCATCTAAGTTAAGCGCTAACATCTGTTTTTACAAATAGTGGTATTTTGACCTAGACTTGTCTAATAATTATTAAGGGAGGTGTGTATACTTTATCTGACTGTGTTTGAACTTACTTTTATTTAGAGTGCTTAGTGTATTTCCTAAAGTGTGTTTAAAATAAATAATTATATACTTTTGATAACAAGCTCTGGTCAGTGTTTACTTGCTCTACTGTGTTTTTAGCCCTATTGTGTATCCTCTGTATACTGCCGTACTCATCTTGAGAGAAGTTTGACTGCTCAGCCACAGCAACCAGGTAAATCTGGGGGGTGCAGACTGCTACCAATTGGATTTACTGCTTACTCCTGTAGTCTTAATCTTCTTGCAGTGTTCCCCAAGGGAACTGCACAGGATTCTGCCTAACAACTGAGTATCCTCTCTACCTCATATTAAGGAGACGGAAAAACCATTGTCAGAACCACTTCCTGAATGATATGAAATAAAGAAACTACTTCAGAAATAAAAGCAGTAGGTGTGCACAGAATGACATCTTCCCATTGAAAGACATTATATGGCTCAGAAGCTGATCAAGACGGAATCTCACTGATGCATGTTGCACCTCTCCACAACTAAGATGGCCATTTTCTATAATACTAGCGTGATATTGTTGGAGACCATAGGTTCAAATGGCCTTTGAGACAGAGCTGACAAGAACACTTTCTGATCTCACATTAGGTGACCGTCTTGGGCCGGCAGAAATGACCTTGTTATCCAATCAAAATGCATCTTGATCATAGGTTAAGAGTTGAGAAAACTTAGGAATCTGAGTTCCTTTAGATTCCCAAAACTGCCAATTACATGTGATCATTTATTTTATTTATTGTGTATTTGTTGGTTATTTGTAATGGGCACTGTACAGCAGAAATTGTGTTTCAAGGCGTTTCAAGACAAGGGTGGGAATAGGGATGAGGAAGAGGGTATACAAAAAAACATTCTTAAAATGTATTGAGAGGAGGGGAGGCGCTGAGGAGAGGAAGTGCAGGAAGGGGGGTAGAAGGGAAGTAAAAACAAAACAAAAATTTTAAGACTAAGTCGTGAGACGATTAGGAACATGGAAGTGCTGAGCATGAAAAAGTGGGAGCGAGGTAGGGAGGGAAGTACTGTAACGCTCACCTGATTCCCGTAGAGGCGCCGGTCTTGACTGGGCGTATACCGTATCTTCAAAGGTGATGTGTAACACACGGCTGGCTCTTTGGGCTGGACCTCTGTGCACTGTATGTCTGACTCGAACGGTAAGATGTCTGCAGATAGAAAATATGGGATTAAGGAACTGGGTTATTGAATGTCTCTCTCTTCTTCCCTTTCTCTTCTCCTGTAGAACCCCCAAAGGTTAACGCTCTCACCTTAGGTAAGTGAACGCCGTGCTCTCCATCTGCCTCGGGGCAGGGTGCTGTAACCAGTTTCTTCACTGGATAAGGGGAGCAGGCCTCTTGACTTCAGAGGACTGCTGTCCGTCATTTACTGCACGAACGGTAAGTTTCGAGTAATTCTAATGTCTTTAAAGTCTTTAGTAATGATGTTTCTTGTTTTGCAGGGTTCCGGCGATGGCGGATGACGGGCTGAAGTGAGTTGAAGATGGAGCCCGTGTGATGAATAGAAGCGCCTGGAAGCACGTAAGTAAGCGCTTGTTGCCTGCTTCACGATGCGCTCTAACTGTCTTTTTATTTTGCAGGTACAAGTTCGGAGCGGCTGCAGGGTGCCGGAATACCCACTGGGTTAGATGTGGAAAGGAGTAATGGCACGTGAGTATTAAAGTTCCCCAATGTCTTTAAACGCACCTTGTTTTGTCTTTCAGATGCGGGATGCAGCGCCGAAGGACTCCGGAGCGTGCGAAGAGTTGGTAATCTTTTGTCTTTCAGATGCCGGAATGCAGCGCGAGGCGTTGGTGACAGCCGATGGACCAGGTAAGTGAAGAGCTGTCACTGAAAACCGTAATGCTAACCTGTTCTTTCTTGTCTTTATAGGTGTTGCTGAAGACTGGATTCAGGATTGTAAGCCTTTTTCCTTAGGCCCAGGATTAGATGCAGAAGACACGATGAGCGTTCTGCTGCAGAATAACGCAAGGCAAGATTCATCCATCGGGTGTGGTTTAAATAGCCTCCTGTAGTGCTTAGGTGTCTCCTTCCACAGGCACGCCTAGGTAAGAAAAGAGTTCCTGCTTTCCAGAAGAGTTCCAGTGTTCTGAATCTAGGGAGTGGCTCCTGCCCCACCCAACAGGAAAAGTAGTTCCAAACAGAAGAGGATCAGAGGCTCAACTGGCAGGCAAGTAAGCAGCATGGTCTGCTGCAGGTAAGTCCACCCAAGCATTATGAGCCCGGCGCTTCCAGCGCTGGGACTGGGCATATTTATGAGCCTGGTGCCACTGGCGCCAGGACTGGGTCCAAAAGGTCCCAATTGGGACTGGTTGGCACTCGGAACCTGGGTTATGGATCTGCTTCCAAGGGAGTTGGGAAAACCCTGACCTTTTGGAAGCAGAGATCATGACAGTACCCCCCCTCAAGGCCCCTCCCAAACCGGGCTTCTCCGGGGGTTTTGGCTTGTCAGGAAATGTTTGGTGAAATCTTTTGATTAGGCGAGGAGCGTGGACATATTCAGCAGGTTCCCAGGATCTCTCTTGGGGGCCGTAGCCTTTCCAGTCAATTAGGTAAAATAGTTTAGATTTAGAGATCTTGGAGTCCAGAATGCTTTTGACTTCAAACTCGAGTTCTCCATCAACTAGGATAGGTTTTGGAGATTTAGTTAGTCGGGTTTGAGGTTGCACGGGTTTTAATAGAGAGACGTGGAAGACTGGATGTATCTTCATGTGCGGGGGCAAGTCCAACTTGACCGCTACTGGGTTTACTATGGTAGTGATGGAATAGGGACCAAGGTATCTTGGGTTGAATGTGCGTGGCCCTTTTAGAGGTAGATATTTGGTGGATAACCAGACTTGATCCCCTACTTGATATTGAGGGGTTTCCTTCCGATGTTGATCGGCTCCTTTCTTGTATTGTTCTTTAGCCCTTTGAAGGTGAGAAACAGCTTCCTTAAAGGCTTGGGTGATTGTAGAATGCAGGTAGTCTACTGCTGGTGTTTCAAGATCTTGGAGGGGATCCAACTCCGAGGTTCGAGGGTGACTGCCGTACAAAAGAAAAAACGGGGTTTTCCCAGTTCCCGAATTGACAGAGTTATTGTAGGCATATACGGCTATCCAAAGGTTGTCTTTCCAAGTTTTTTCAGTTTGTTGCAGCATGCAGCGTAAATACTGTTCGAGTTTGATTGGTCCTCTCGGTTTGTCCGTCGGTCTGAGGGTGGTGACTGGTCGATAGTCTCACATCAATTTGAGCCGACCGACAGCAACTTCGCCAAAAATGAGAAATAAATTGACTACCTCGATCCGAAATTAGAACCGAAGGAAAACCGTGCAGTCGGACGATGTTTTCGAGAAATTCTCGGGCCAGAGTTGCTGCTGTTGGCAAGCCTTTGAGCGGAATGAAATGCGCCATCTTGGAGAATAAGTCCACGATTACTAGAATCGTATTGTATCCGGAGCATGGAGGTAGATCGGTGATGAAGTCCATAGAAAGAGTATGCCAAGGGCGAGGTGGGATGTCAATAGGGCGTAAGAGGCCTGCTGGTCTTTCCTTTTGACTCTTGTTTTGGGCGCATACTCCACAGGACATTATAAAGTCTCTGATATCTTTTTTCCAAGACGGCCACCAGAAGTAGCGCTTGATCTTTTCTGAGGTCTTGGCCATACCGGGATGTCCTTCCATTAAAGAATAGTGATAACAAGAGATTACTTTTTTCTGTAAATCTGTGCTGGGTAGGTATAATCGTTCTTGGAAATACAATAAGTTGTCCTTTACTGCAAAGTCCTTTCCCTGCAGATGCCAATTCTGTATGTCTGCTGGAGTTACAAGTTGCCTGGCTTTATCCTTAACTTCCTCTATGGATTCTGTGGCGATTACACCCAGAATTCTTTGTTCGGGAATGATTGGTACAGGTTTAGGGTTGATGAAGTGTTCTTCCACTCCCATCCGAGAAAGGGCATCAGCTTTACGGTTCTTTGTACCAGGTCGATAGGTAATTGTGAAGTCAAACTCGGCAAAGAATAATGCCCAACTGAGTTGTCTAGAGGATTGGGCTTTTGCGGTTTTCAAATATTGCAGGTTTCGGTGATCCGTAATCACAGTAACAGTGTGTCGGGCCCCCAGCAGATAATGCCGCCAAGCCTTAAAGGCAGACTTGATAGCCAGAAGTTCCTTGTCAGTAATCGTGTAATTGATTTCAGGAGGCGAGAATTTGCGGGACCAAAATGCCACGGGATGCAACTGATTGGTTACCGGGTCCTTTTGTGATAGAACTGCCCCCATGGCAAGGCTTGAAGCATCAGTTTCCACGATGTAGGGGAGTTCGGGGCGAGGGTGTTTTAAGATTGGTGCAGAGATAAATTTAGTCTTCAAATCCTGGAAAGCTTGTTCCGCCTCGGTAGACCATTCAAACCGTTTGTTTTTCTTTAACAAGGCAGTGATGGGCTGGACTATTCGAGAGAATTCGGGGATAAACCTGCGGTAAAAGTTAGCGAAGCCTAACATGCTTTGCACATCTTTTACGGAGGATGGTGATGGCCATTTGAGAACTGCATCGACCTTCTTTGAATCCATACGCACTCCGCCAGGTGATATGAATCCCAAGAATTCAACTTCAGTCACGTTGAAAACACATTTTTCCAATTTAGCGAAAAGTTTGTGTTGACGCAATCTTTCGAGGACCATTTTCACGTGTTTCCGATGTTCAGATTCCGATGAAGAATAAACGAGGATGTCGTCAATGTAAACGACAACACACACATCTATGAGCTCTCTGAGGACATCGTTCATAAAATATTGAAAGGCGGCCGGGGCATTGCAAAGTCCGAAGGGCATGACCTGATATTCAAATAGCCCATACTTGGTGCGGAAGGCCGTCTTCCATTCATCGCCCTCTTTTACTCGTACCAAGTGGTAAGCTCCTCTAAGATCCAGCTTTGTATATATGCATGCTTTTCTGACTTGGTCCAGGAGTTCAGGGATCAAAGGTAACGGATATCTATTCTTAACGGTGATCTGGTTCAGGGAGCGATAATCTATACAAGTTCTAAGGTCTCCTTCCTTTTTTGGAACGAAGAACAAAGCTGAAGAAGCAGGGGACTTGGAAGGACGAATAAACCCATTTGCTAGGTATTGATCCAGGTATTGTCGAAGGTGAAGGTTCTCAGGCTCGGTGAGGGCATAAATTCTACTACAAGGAGGAGTAGATCCAGGTATCAGGTCTATCTGGCAGTCATAAGACCTATGAGGAGGTAGAGAGTTAGCCTGATCCTTCCAGAAAACATCTTGGTATTCTAGGTATTCGGGAGGTAACTGGGGAGTCTCTGAAGAAATTGCTGCCAGTGCAACAACAGGTGGAGGGTGACAAGTAGAGACACATTCTGGAAACTGGACCGTTGTTGCTCGCCAATCGATCAGAGGATTGTGTTTCTCTAACCAAGGTATTCCTAGAATAATCTGAAACTGAGGGGCCTTGATCACATCGAACACGATCTTCTCATGGTGTCCATCTTGACTTACTAGCGTCACCTCTTGAGTGGTATGCGTTACTGGCCCGGAGGCTATCTCCGTACCATCCACCGTAGTAATGACGTCCTTTACAGCCTTGGGACAAAGAGTTAGATTCATCCTCAAAACCATTTCATGATCCACATAATTGCCGATGGCAACGCTGTCGACGTAAGCTTCAATTGCATGTAATCGATCCGGATTATCAGGGCTAATGAGGACCATAGGTATCACGAAATGCGAGTTCACGGAACTGGTTTTCACGCTCGGCAAGAGGACCTCTATTCTTGTCGGGCGAGGTCGTTTCCCTGCTCAGAGTTTGTAACTTTGGTAACTGCAGCTCCTACTGCCTTCTTGGCAGGTTTCACCAGACAGTCTCGAAGAAAGTGCCCTGAGTTTCCGCAATAGAGACATAATTGCAACTGTTTTCTCCTTTCCCGCTCCTTTTGTGTTAGAGGACCTTTCAGACCCCCTATTTGCATGGGTTCCCCGGAGTCTACTCCTTTGGAAGGAGTTGGCGGTTTGGAAAATACTCGAGCATCAAACTTGGAACGATCGGCCTTCCTGTTCTGCAGTCTGTGATCTATTTGAACGACTAAGTCTATATAGTCCGAACAATCTTGTGGGGGATTCACTACTTGGGCTAACACATCTTTGAGCTCTCCACGTAGACCTCTATAAAACAGCGTAATCCTTTTGTCCTCAGGCCATTGAGTTTCCACTATCAGCCTGTTGAAAGACGCAATATAAGCCAAAAGGTCTTGATTACCTTGTCGCAACGAAAGAAGCTCATTGTCCAAGGCCTGCCCCTGTGAATGTCTTGCGAACAGTTTTTCCATACTGAGCTGAAAAGCTTGAAAATCATGGAGGACCGGATCATCTTTATTTACTAGAGGGATCGACCAGTCTGCCGCATTGCCACTAAGGTACGAAAGCACGAAAGCTACTTTAGCTTGATCAGTTGGAAAGGCTGCTGGCCGGCATAAGAAATGCAACCGGCACTGATTGATAAATTATGCAAACCTCTTTGGGTCACCAGAAAATCGTTCGGGCGGAGCCAGAGGTACATTCCCAGGTAGGTTGATCTGCACTTGATTCATAGAGGATGTAGAAGGAAGATTTCCCCCAGATGCGGGTAACGGGGTCTGTCCGGCTTGTGACTGTAGCAATTGTCTAGCGAGATCATCTGTTCGCTCCTTGGAAATAATCAGTTCCCTTCTTAGAGCTTTTGTTTCCTGACGGGCTGCATGCACTTCTGCCCTTAGTTCCCCAAGTAACTGGGCTAGCTGGTCGGTATCCGAGGTTTCCATAGCGCCTGGACGGGAGTTTTGTGGTAGGCTTTGCGTTCTGTAACGCTCACCTGATTCCCGTAGAGGCGCCGGTCTTGACTGGGCGTATACCGTATCTTCAAAGGTGATGTGTAACACACGGCTGGCTCTTTGGGCTGGACCTCTGTGCACTGTATGTCTGACTCGAAGGGTAAGATGTCTGCAGATAGAAAATATGGGATTAAGGAACTGGGTTATTGAATGTCTCTCTCTTCTTCCCTTTCTCTTCTCCTGTAGAACCCCAAAGGTTAACGCTCTCACCTTAGGTAAGTGAACGCCGTGCTCTCCATCTGCCTCGGGGCAGGGTGCTCTAACCAGTTTCTTCACTGGATAAGGGGAGCAAGCCTCTTGACTTCAGAGGACTGCTGCCCGTCGTTTACTGCACGAACGGTAAGTTTCGAGTAATTATAATGTCTTTAAAGTCTTTAGTAATGATGTTTCTTGTTTTGCAGAGTTCCGGCGATGGCGGATGACGGGCTGAAGTGAGTTGAAGATTGAGCCCGTGTGATGAATAGAAGCGCCTGGAAGCACGTAAGTAAGCACTTGTTGCCTGCTTCACGATGCGCTCTAACTGTCTTTTTATTTTGTAGGTACAAGTTCGGAGCGGCTGCAGGGTGCCGGAATACCCACTGGGTTAGATGTGGAAAGGAGTAATGGCACGTGAGTATTAAAGTTCCCCAATGTCTATAAACGCACCTTGTTTTGTCTTTCAGATGCGGGATGCAGCGCCAAAGGCCTCCGGAGCGTGCGAAGAGTTGGTAAGCTTTTGTCTTTCAGATGCCGGAATGCAGTGTGAAGACCTCCGGAGCGCACGAAGAGTAGGTAAGCCTTTGTCTTTCAGATGCCGGAATGCAGCGCGAGGCGTTGGTGACAGCCGATGGACCAGGTAAGTGAAGAGCTGTCACTGAAGACCGTAATGCTAACCTGTTCTTTCTTGTCTTTATAGGTGTTGCTGAAGACTGGATTCAGGATGGTAAGCCTTTTTCCTTAGGCCCAGGATCAGATGCAGAAGACACGATGAGCGTTCTGCTGCAGAGGATGCAGAATAACGCAAAGCAAGATTCATCCATCGGGTGTGGTTTAAATAGCCTCCTGTAGTGCTTAGGTGTCTCCTTCCACAGCCACGCCTAGGTAAGAAAAGAGTTCCTGCTTTCCACAAGAGTTCCAGTGTTCTGAATCTAGGGAGTGGCTCCTGCCCCACCCAACAGGAAAAGTAGTTCCAAACAGAAGAGGATCAGAGGCTCAACTGGCAAGCAAGTAAGCAGCATGGTCTGCTGCAGGTAAGTCCACCCAAGCATTATGAGCCCGGCGCTTCCAGCGCTGGGACTGGGCATATTTATGAGCCTGGTGCCACTGGCGCCAGGACTGGGTCCAAAAGGTCCCAATTGGGACTGGTTGGCACTCGGAACCTGGGTTATGGATCTGCTTCCAAGGGAGTTGGGGAAAACCCTGACCTTTTGGAAGCAGAGATCATGACAAGTACAGAGGGGGGAGGAAGGTGAGAGGTAACATAAATGCAAAACAAGTTCTAAAAGTGCAGGAACAAGTAGGTAAAACTGCATAAGGAAAAGCCAGATATGCAAGTATGACGAGCAGGTATGTGTGACTGCAGCCCAGAAAAGCCTCGCCTCATGGAATGAGCGGTTACATCAGGCATGCAGACAAGAAATACGATTATGATCTGAATGCCTGATTCAGCCAAATGCAAGATAAATG
This sequence comes from Ambystoma mexicanum, assembly GCF_040938575.1. NCBI lineage: Eukaryota > Metazoa > Chordata > Amphibia > Caudata > Ambystomatidae > Ambystoma > Ambystoma mexicanum. The sequence goes on along the minus strand of NC_090928.1, from coordinate 525,942,890 downwards.
AAAATGTGTTCCAATGAGCACTGAAACAGATTCAATTTCCTGTCCAACAACCGGTGGCAGAACCTTGGACACTTGCTCCTGTACTGATTCCTGGAAGACCTTTTCTTGACTGCCTGAATTTAGGAAAGATTCTTCTGTTTGCTGCTTTCCCTCCATCGACATCAATGAGACACCCCACATGTTGCTATTGTTCTGAACCTTTCCTGAGTTTGAGAGCTAAGTGAATCATTTTTGCTACACTTACCTTGCTAAACTCACCTGCTTTGTGGGCACTGATAAACCCATATGACTATCAGTGTAGGAGAACTTGGTTCTCCATGGTAAAAATCCCTGCGTTTTTATCTGCACACATCACCTTCTGTGAAGTGGGGTAGAGACACTGTGTGTCTCTAACTTTGTTTTTGGTAACTTTGTGCTTACTTGGATGTTGTGTGCCGGAAGCGTTGGTGGCAGCAGATACTTTTGTAGTGTTTTCTTATAAACAGTCTTGTGCACTTTTGCATTTCACTGCATAATGCCAATAAGCGTAAATACACTCTTAAATGGCTGTGCACAAGCTTTTCATCTGTCATTTGGCCACCTTGTAGTCTGACTTTCTTCTTGCCCTGGAGTGGATGGATTTTCCATATATGGTAAGCCTTTTCCCAGGAAAAACTGGAAGTAGGGGCTGGGCCTGTCTGGACCCAGTCTACATTCATGACAGAGTATGTCAGTTGCATGGCAGATGCAGTGGCCAGAGGCTGCCACTAATTGGGTAGCCCCTGCCACGTTTGAATGGTGCAGATCCTTTCCATTAGTGGCCTGGGGCCAACTCCAGCCCGGATTCTGGAAAAGAGGGGGGCTCCTGCAGCCATTCTTGAGATCGTTGGGGCCAAGATCCCTACGAAGGAGAGCAGCCCGCTGAAGACCCGAAACTTGTTGTTGGAAGATCTCCAGCAGCACTTGGGTCAACTTGCCCATTGAAGCCCATCTCTCTGCAGATATCCTGAAGTCCTTCATCTGTGTTTTGACCCCTGGAAGGATGGGAACAACCAGTCCCAACCTCTTCTCGAAGATACAGCAACTGAAAGTGTTGCTAACAGTGCTGGAACCATCCTGTTGATTAACCAGAAGTCGTCCTCGGCTACTTAACTACAATGGTCACCTCCCTGGGTTGAGCCCTGGGAATGTGTAGAGCCTCAGCTCATGAACCAAGAAGCAGTTCCCTCAAGTTGCAGCTCTCCGTTATGGAGAGGTGCCTTGCAGGATCATTTCCTTTGTTTTCGACACAATGGTTGCATTCCACATTTTTTTCAAGTGGCCATCACTGTTTGCCACCTGCATCATGCTCCTTGAGCCCCTGAGGTTATCGCATTATAAAGGTAAGGAAAATTACAGCAGGCCTTAAGCTTCCGAGTATGAGACGAACCAAGCTGATTCGGGCAAAGACAGGCTCACAGCCAAGGTCAGAGGTATGAGGACACATTCCATTCTCCAGATGACAAGGGGACCAGCTGCAGAAAAACGGAATAAATCCTCATAATTGTGAGCTGCAGAGCTCAAGTTTGTGGTCTCTAAAAACGTGGTACAGCCAAACGAGACAATGGGCAGTCAGTCATCCGTGGTGGAAAAGGGGAGCTGATCCCAGCAAGCCAGACACAGACTGCAACAAGTGTTGCGACGTGAGGAACATCTTCTCATAAGCAAAGGTGGTATACACAAGTTACAATACAGACATAATCGTTCACATCACCTTAGAGAGGTGCACAGTAAGCTGAGAACTCGATCGAGTCCCAGGCCTGGGGAGGTCTGATCTAACCAATCACAGTTTAGAAGCCCAGGGGTGGAAGGCAAGGGCCACAAACCAATGGTAAACCCACTACTCTGCAACAATGTAATAGTTTCTCGGGGATGGGACAGGCCAGCCACCTGACATGCAATAGCCAGTAGAATAACATCTATAGGAGACCATATAGGTTATAGAACTCTCAATACCCAATCCCTTGTGCTGATAGTTTTTTATTTTGGAGAAGGGCCCAAGTGATGACGCCAGAGTCATACAAAAAAACGGCCTGCACGCTATGGAACATTGAGATGTACTGGAGACTGCCTGTTTTCTTGTACTGATCCCTGTTAGTTTTATTTGCAATAAACCACAGTTTGTACTTGCTGTTGACTAAGTCTTCCATTTATTCTGGAGAGGATGTTCGGCCCTCGAAGTCCGCAGAGCCCCAGCCTGGCTCTAGCATACCTGGGAGACAAGTTGGTAGCAGAGCTGATGGGCCAGCCCAGCACAAAGCTGTCTCCTTTGCCTCAGAACCTGAGAGGCTGCAGGACCCTTGCATATTTCAAGAAAGAGGGGGAACGTGTAACCGTGGAAAGGCCCCCAGGAGCCAGCTTGAAGATTATTCTGCCCGAAGTCAGCGAGGCGTCCAGGCAGACCAGGACAGGGAAGTGGCAGCTCTGGGGTACGCGGCAGCACCAGCAGACCAAAGTATTGACCCAGTCACACAGCAACTGTGGGTATGAGGGAGGATATTGAGTATTGTCAATTATCGTGGAGTATTGTCAAAATATTGCTCAGTACCGGTAAACTTAGTAGGGACAGAAGCGGAGGTAGACATCATTATATGTGGTTAGGGCACATTTGAGTTCAGAGGTAAATGGTTCTGGTGAACAACCTAGATTATTGATTCGAAAGCATGGATGACAGAAGTATGTAAATAGTGGTTTCCTGTGGGTTGGGTGTTTTAGCTCGAGTCATAGATGACGGTATCCCCGTAAAGTTTAGCAAGGGGGCTGACCGAGAATGCGGATGGTGATTCGACAGGTTTAGTCTCGAGAGGGGGCGTATTATTTGCTAGGCGACGCAGCAGGTACACAAGAGAATATTGGTATACTCTGCTAGAGGGCAGGAAGACAGCTGTGGGGTTGGTGTTGGGGTAGTGTGTATTGTGGGCTAACGGGCTGTAACTGTCATGCCTTCAGACTCACCCGATCACGATCACGTGATATGCAGGCAGCGGAGAGAAACCTGGACCCCTCCCGCGATCACCTCTGAGGGACGCTGCGCTCCAAGGCATCCCTGGCGTCGCTTTCCACGCCTGCAGTGGGGATTGCCTTGGAGACTGCAGGCGCGGAGGAGATCCCCACCCCATACTGCGGTCCTCCGCTCGATGCGGATTGTCACGAAGAAGGGGTCACGTGACCAGGAAATCGTCCATGATTGGCCAACGAACCAGGAAGACTGCAATAAAAGGGGCTTGGCCTTTACACACATTGCTTCTCAGCTGATCTTTTGGCGTTTAGCGATTTCCTGCGTTTCTGAACTTCATGGTTATCGAATTCTTGGATTTTGGACTTCGTTTTTCTTCTGGATTGCCCTCAATTTTGACGCTTGGATTATTTCTGACCTTTATACCTGGATTATCTGAACTTTGAACTGATTCTTGGATTGTGTATGGATTGACCTTTGGATTTGGCGCTTGGTAAACCTTCAGCTACCTTTTTGTCTGAACTCTTGGAACTCTGTCAAGTACTGTGTACCTTCAATCAGACCCTCTCCTCTCACTTCAGATCCTGTGGTCCCATCCTCTCCTCTGCACCACTCATCTGACCCCTGGGGGAAAAACACTGTTCGGTTCAAGGCACTCATTCACCTCAAGGGTAGGTCTTTCTTATTATTTGTTTATGCTTGTTGTGAATACCGTGTAGCCATTAGCTAACCTGGTATTTTCTTTGCAGCCACCCGGGACCTGGTGTTTTCTGTTTAACCCCCCCCCACCTGTGGCTCCAATATCCGGTCGGCAAGTATTTATTGCCCCTCTCTGACTGGTGCTTGGGGACGGAGGTATACTAATCCACGTGGACCTCAGGATTTGACAGTAACATTGTGCACGCTGTATTTGATTTCTCAGCGCTATGTGGTTAGTGAATTGATGACGTCACCCGTAGGCTGGCACATAGGACACGGATAACACGATACGGTGAGGAGCTAGCATTGGAAATCCTGTGATTGGCTGACAAGGTGAACAAGTGGCGGTGTGTGGAAGGCGCATGCGCAAGATTGTGGGTGTGTCTGAGGAGGCCGCAAGTGTGAAGGGGGCGGTGCGCGTGGCACGACCGTCAGGCAAAGTAGCCACAGAGGCTCGAAATGGTTTATAAAAGTATAGCGATTACATTGTGTTCCTTCCATAACAGCGGACTACCAAAACCCTCAATTTGAGGTCAGGTAAACGCATGAACGATGTATTAAGGGAAGTGCAGGGCTGACACACCCCTACAGCAATGGTGTAAGATGCTCCCACACTATAAGGACAAGGTATGCAAGTACAGCACAGAATGGTCTAAAGGCCGAGGGGAAGTAAAACTAAACCATGGCCACCTTGCAGACATTTCTCCAGGGATGTGCAGCTATCACTACTGACACATATACAGGGCACCTATAGGGGGAAGACGCTTGCAAGCTGCAGCGCTATATTCAAGCTATGGAGAATGTCCCAAAAGGGCGAAGGGGATGCAGCGAGGCGTCAGTGGATGCTGAGCCAGCAGGTGGTGTAGGGGCCCGTGACCCCGCCCTACGCTCCCTCACATGTTTCTCCGAGCGGGGTCTCCGATGACACAGACGACGAGCAGGAAATGTACCCATTACGAGAAGAGCAGAGGGATCTTCAAATTCGGCATATAAACCACCACCGTACGCTAGGGAAGAGGGGTAGAGAGGTGCAGGATAGCTGACCGGGTGAGGAGCAAGCAGCAAAGCACAGCAGGATGCAAAGGAGGGGCTAGGGAGCATAGCCACAAACAAGTGGATAGGGGGGCAGATTCTTCTGAAGCTGGAAGGGAAGACAGGTGGGGTGACGGAGGGGGCAACTAAGGCAATGTAAGGTTTGAGGGGGAGCCGCAAAGCTATGGATTGGGCCGAGAAAATGGAGGAAACGGACAGAAAGGAGAAGGAAAGAGAAGAGAGGTTAGAGAGAGGACAGGGAGAGGAGAAGCAGGTGCGGAAAGAAAGAGAAGAGAGAATAGAAAGGGAGCACAGAGGGGAAGAGAGGAGCAGGAGCAGTGGGCCACGAGGATAAGAGCTAGAGGAGATCAAGAGGCAGACAGAGGCAGCGGAGCAGGAAAAACGCAAGTTGATAGAGAGGGAACAAACAAAGTTGCAGGTGGAGAGATTGGCAAGGGAATGCGTGCGCAAGGAGGAGGATGAGCACGCAATAAGGGCTATAAAGACACAATGGGCAGTGTATTGGGGAAATAACAGAGTTGAGGGAGCGGACAAGCAGAACCAGACAGCACGACCACATGAGACAGAGGTACCACAGAACCAGAAAGAACAGACCTAGGAGCTTGGGGGGAGGAAGAAGGTATGACTTGCGGGACATCAAGTCTATCAAACCCAACACGGACAAAAGCACTAGAAGACTGAGCTTTGTAGATTACTTTTGCAGTAACATAGGCTTGGGATCTGACAATGAAGGACGAAACAGAGGGGATGAGAGGGGGGAGCTAGGCAGGCCACAGTCCACGGGGAGAGGGACGGAAAAGCGGGTGACATGGGAGAGAAGGACCGGTACAGGGGGAACAGGAGACGGCAAGGACGAGCTATACAACATCAATGACCTAGTACCATATGCAGCGAGGCTCAGAGAGCTCCCAGGATGAAGGAAGAAGGAGACCATTATAGTATGTTCCAGGGAGAGGATCCTAGAGGCACTCAACGACAACATCCGAATTTGCATAAAGAACCAATAGACTTGTACACCGACATTAGGAACGAGGACAGACAAGTCAGATTGACTAGAAGTGCGAATGGGGAGGTAGGGTTCACACAGATGCCCCTGCTAAAGAAGGGAGGTGGGCGACCACAATATACCATGGAAGCATATCGACAAAGAAACCGTAAGGTGTAGGTTACCATCGTTGTCAGCGGGTGCTGGGAAGTGGATATACCAGATGGAAAGGGTGACAGCGGGCCAGAGGTTAACAGTGGGGGACGTGAAAGGACTGTTAATAGCGATCCTCGGGGAAGCTGCAGACGATGTATGGAAAAGGACGGGTTTCCCGGAGTGAACACCCAAAACACGGCGCACAATGGTTTGCCGTTTGCAAATTGTAGGGCTGCCGTATGGCAAGCACTAAGGACACATATCTGGACACGTCAGACATTGGGGCAATTATGTCTCGCAAAATGGAGATAGACGAGGACCCCTTACACTATATTGAGGCGATCCAAGAGCTTTGGCGCCTAGAAACTCAAGTACCGTGGGACAAAGCGGTAGCAGTATTTTACCACCTATTATGTCAAGGGCTACCAGTGCCAGTCCAAAAGCAGCTAAGCAAACATGTAGGCATGGAAGCAAAATATTGGCTAGAAATACAGGGTACGACTGTTCATCATTGTAGGCTATTGCAAGAAAAGCTGAAGAAGAAAGCACACGAAAGGAAGTTAGAGGAAGCAAAACTAGTGCAGAAAAAACTATCGAAGTACGCCATGGAAGGGGCGGTGCTGAGAGCGTGAGCGCACAGGGAGCACAGCTGCAGCAGTGCACAAAGCCGTCTGCAGGGGAAGATTCATGGGGCGGGGTAACATGCCACAAGGGTTTCGAGGAAGAGGGGGGCCATCGAGAGGACGCGGGTACGGACGGCATATACATCACAACCAACGGGGTTTTCCAGGTAGGTTTCTGGGATATGGGCCGCAGGTGCAGCAGGGCCCAGGGGAGTATACAGTGGTTTCCAGGGGCAAGGGAGAGAACCACCACAGTGTTGGACATGTGGGCAGATGGGACACATTTCGAGAGCTTGTAGAAGTAGGGGATGACGCAGAACTGGGGAGCCCAGTACCAGCAGACATATCAGGGGGACCAGGACGACTATTACACGCAAGATCAACCCCAACAACAGCAATAACAGATACAGAGCACACACCAGCAGGCACCACAGATACAAAAACCCGTACCACAGACGCAAGCACCTGTACCGCAGTATTTGCAAGCACCACAGATTCGAGGAAACACACAGCAGTTGCCACAGACACAGGAGCACAAGCAACAAAATTACAGCACTGTGTCACACATGGACTGTATGGCAACGGTCCCCATCAGAAAACTGGGAGGGGTCCCCATGGTAGGGAACAACCCATTTTCATGGAAAGGGATGTCCTTATACCCTCAATAGGACAGCCCACAAACAGTTGATGTGTTCCATCCTGCCAATCACACCCATCCCTGCGGAGGAATCTCGACTAGGGGTGGCGATAGGTGACAAAACGTTTTCTTTTCTTGTAGACACAGGGGCAACTAGGTCCTGCAGCCCGAGAGGGAACATTTAGCTTGTCAGGCAATGCCATGAATACTCAAGGATTCTCTGGGGCTCGGGAAGTGGATCCTTTCACAGACAATATCTCCCTTTCTATAGGAGAGCACGATTTATCTCTGCCTTTACTTTACTCTCGACAGACACCTATAAATATACTGGGACGAGATATTATGAGCTGACTAAACATGACGATTTCATTCACGAACAAGGGGTTAGTACGCTCCACACCATTAATACACAGGCTTAATGTAAGAGATCATTCAAGCATATTGTGGACGCAAGGTACATAGGGGGTGCCAGTGGATGAGGAGCTGTTCCAGTATGGGACTGAGACAGCCATTGCATGGCTCCCAGGGATTGCAGGGAAGATGTGACATGTCCCAAATGAGTATCTGTTCAGACCAGAGATACCACTGGATGAGGCAGAAGGGACAATAGTTCCAACAGAATTAGAGGCAGTGGTTGTGAGAGATGAGTGAATAGCCGTACATGGGATGGACGACACAGGACGGCCATGGTGAGCAGCTATTGCAGTGGCAGAAGGGTGCAAGCTGACTACAGTAATAGACAAAGAGCTATTCAGGGACGAAAGGTCAGAGGCCGAGATGGTGTTTGAGATGAGTGTGACTTATTGGTTGAGGATCCACTACAGAGAGGTACCACAGAGGATGGCAATGGTGCTGGAAGCACCACCATCCTTCTGCGGGGACGATCTGGCCAAGGTGCCCAGCATCCTATGGACTACAAGTCCCTATGATGCGGGGCTTCTGAAAGGAATAGGGGGATTGAAGATAAAGCTGAAACCGGGAGCAATATTATCCAGAGTAAAACAGTATCCACTCTCAAAAGAAGCAGATGAGGGCATTTATGAAACAATTGCACCACTAGTGGAGCGAGTCATTCTAGTGCCATCAGAGTCCCCATGCAACACAGCAGTGTACCCAGTTAAAAAATTAAAAGGGGGGGTTGTGGCATTTTATCCAGGACTTACGCCCTCTAAACCACATTGTAGAAGCAGAGTATCCGTTGGTTCCAAATCCTTTGACAATTCTGTGCAGCATTCCGGCGGAAGCTGCCGGCTTCACGGTCATAGACTTGAAGAATGCATTTTTCTCAGTACCATTACACCCAGATTCACAACACTTGACTTCCTTTAAAGAAACTGGAAGTGGAAACATACAAGACTTCCTCAAGGGTACTGCGAGTAACCAACTATATTTATTAGGGTAATCCAAATGGACCTGGACAACATACAGATGGAGAGCACAGTCCTGCGGTATGTAGATGACATTTTATTTGCAGCACGACAGAAGACAAGTGTAGAAAAGACTCGGTGCACATGTTGACAGTGGATACGAGGTGGACAAAGCTAAACTACAGTATTGCCAGAAGGAGGTAGCGTGCATTGGACAGACAATCTCACAAAATGGCCAACAGATCACACCAGAAAGGGCAGAGACAATAAGCAAGACAGCACAACCCACAACAGTGAGAGAGATGCAGCAATGTTTGGGTTTGTCTAACAATTGCAGGGCATGGGTTTTTGATTACAGTACATACACAAGGACTTTACTGGGCCTCCTGAAGGAAGCACAAAAGGGAAAAAAGTTAATGAACTGGATGACAGAGATGACTGAGGCATTTGAGGGGATGAACAAAGCAATATGTACAGCTCCAGTGTTAGGGATCCCAGACTATAAAAAGCAACTTTTCCTGTTTTCACACACTGATGGGAGTAGTAATGAAGACTGTGCTGACACACAAGACAAGTTTGGGGCACAAACCCATACCCTATTACAGCGGAAAACTTGATCTAGTAATGAGAGGACACTACCAGTGCGACCAAGCTTGGGCTGATGCGCATTCGCGGTAGAGAGCTATGCAGGGGTTACCATGGGGTGCAATACCACTTTGTACGTGGAACACAACCTTTTTGCCATAATGCAAAAGCCAAAGAGCACGCTGACAACACAGAGAGCATCAGGGTATGTAGCTTTACCACCAAACCCATCCATCAAGGTGGTGAGGTGCAGACTTGTCAAACCAGTGATTTTCCTAGTAGACATTTTCCAAGAAGGTAACTATGCACACGACTTCGCAGAAAACATACAGGAATTCAGTGACACTTGCACAGTAAATGAGGACGCACTTGAGGGGGGAGACGTGCTGTACATTGACGGGTCTTCGACAATTGACCAGACAAATGGGGCCAGACATACAGGAACTGCAATGGTGAGGTTGAGGGAAGATGCAACAATTGAGTTAGTGGCAATTGCCATCACATTATTCAGCACAAGCAGCAGAGTTAGTGGCCCTAATATTATTTGGAGCATAGCAAGGGAAGGGAAGTGACAGTCTACTCGGTCTCTGAGTATGTGATATCGACAGTCCACTCAGGTCTGGCACGATGGTTGAGGAGGGGTTTCAAGAGAACAGATTGGACACCTGTACATCATTCACTTTTATTTGGTATCCTGATTGAGGTTATACAGTATCTTGCGCAGATAGCCATAGTGAAGTGCCAGGCACACATCCGAGGGGAAGGTCCCATCTCAAGGGAAAACAAAGCAGCAGACTCAGAAGCAAAATTTGCAACATATTTTGGAGAGCTACTATAAATGGAGACAGCATCACATGCCTGAGACTATGCAAGACATTCAAGAATTAAGAACTAAGAAAACCTATCCCTATTTGAGTACAGATTACATGCAACAAAAAAAATCTAGAGAGATCGCAGCACAGTACCAACAACAGAAGAGGTACCCGTAGATGGGCTACATTCTCAGATATGAGCAGTGATGCTACCGGGGAGACCCTTTCACCCGCGAATGGGAACAATGGGGAGGAACGCGACGCCAGCGGCAATGCAGGAAGGGCCTTCACACAGTAGAGATCTCCACCAAGCACTAGAAAGAACAACATAAAAAACTATTCCTGTTTTCAACCTTTCAGTCATTGAAGTTTCCCCAATTCAACTCAAACTCTGGAAAAGGGCCTATCCTTTGTCCCTACCAACCGTACGGACTGGTTCACCACAGATATTGAAGTTAAATAATTTTTCAGAAAACTTTGGCTCAGACATTTTTTTGCAGACCAAGATAGGATAGACAATAGACAAGACACAGGTCTCCGAGTCCCCTATACCTTTACCTCAGCAGACAATCAAGTGGCACAAGAAATACTATTCTTTGAAAGATGTGTACTCTGTGACCACAACAGGCTACAACGTATGAATAGAAACATCAGAAACAGTCTGCCTAACAATGAACGAAAGGCACTACAGGAACTGTCAGTAGACCCCAGACTGTTGATAAAACCAGCAGACAAGAGGGGCAGAATTGTGGTTTTTCCACAAGCCCAGTACAACCGAATGGTCCTTGACCTCTTAGATGATAGACACAGCTATTAGCCTCTGCGGAAGGACCCTTCTATAGAAATACAGGAGGAAATGTGTGAGGCCAAGCAATTTGAAGCGGATGGATCACACAAGAAGAACTGGAATATCTGAACAACTCTGATAAAATGATCCCCTCTTTCTATGCCCTCCCCAAAATTCATAAGAACCCCACAAGACCACAGGGAAGACACATTGTGTCGGGTTGCGGCTCAGTTCTAGAACCCATGTGAAAATTCATAGATCTGTTTCTTCAACCCATCAGCCAAGGGACGAGCACATACCTAAAAGACACAACAGCTACAATAAAAATATTTGAAGGGGAAAGGTTTGATGTGGATAATGAGTTTTTTGTCACGATGTATATAAAATCGCTCTATACAAATATACCACAGGAAGAAGCTATAGAGACCATTAGAAATGTTTTTACTCACAATGCAACCCAAGAAAGAGTCCCAGCGGGATTCATTTTGGAGCTCAGTAACTTTGCTGAAAATGTTGAGGGGGACATGACATCTGACGAAAAGGTGCCCCAGCCAAATGAATGGGGACAAAATAGTGAGCCATGAAAGTCGGGAGGGAAAAACACCCCTGACCCCCTAAAATTATGCCCATGGTACGGCCATGGGGGAAGCTTTTGAGCCAAGTTTGGCTATACTATTTATGGCCAATTTTGAGGAGCAATTTGTCCTTACAGATACCAACCAGTACAAACCACAGATCAAAAAATGGTATAGGTCTATAGATGATGTCATTTTCATCTGGAAAGGAAGTCTTGAGTCCTTACAGGACTTCCTCCTATATCTCAATAACCTATACCCTACAATAGAATTCACCATGGAGTACGACCGCCAATCGATCAGCTTTCTGGACCTTAATATCAAAGTAGAACTAGGACGTCTGGCCTGTACTCTGTATACAAAAACTATGCACAGAAATACCACCCTGCACATTTCCAGTTTCCACCCAAGGTCACTAAAAGAAAATCTGCCGTATAGCCAGTTCCTCCGATTGAGACGCAACGGCAAAGCTATCACAGACTATTACTTTCATGCAAACAAACTGGCTGGTGATCTAAGGGAAAGGGGATACCCTAAAAAACTGGTTTAGAGAGTCTCGCTGAGCCTAAAACATGAACAAACACCCAAGACAGAATAACCTGTGTGACCACACACAGCACACAGTCCTTCGCTATAAAAAAGGCGATGAAATATTGGCCGATGATCTCGACCTCAAACAGCCTAGGAACCTTAAAGACCAACTTGTACACTCTTAAACCCCCCAGTCTAGATCCAATATTAGCCAATGGGACCTACGCCACATCATGGGTCACTTCCCATGTGGCAATTGCCGAGCTTGCAAGTTTACCAACAAGACGACCAATTTCCTAATTGATAGCAAAAAATGGGACTTGCACTTCTTATCTAATTGCAAGACCAGCAACGTAGTTTACTGCATTGAGTGCCCATGCGGCCTCCGTTATGTAGGGCAAACTACCATACCCATACAGGTCAGAATCAATGAACATCGCTCCAGGATCAGGTGCAGAAAACATACAGCGCCCCTGGTTTCCTATTTCATTGAACTACAACATTCCCCTGATGACCTCAAATGGTGGGTGGAAGATGTTGTCAAGAATAGCTCTAATCCTCAAAGAACTCTCATCAACAAGGAAGCCAGGTGGATATATCGCCTTCAGACATTAAACAGGACTAAGGGTCTCAATTAAGAGACACCTATATACCACTAGACTTTGCTCCCATCACCTCATTATAGTTTCTATGCAGGCAGACCACTTAGCCTACAGCCTCCCTTAGCCCACCAGCCTCCTCGCATCCAGAGCGGTGGTCATTACCATATGTGACTTCACCCAGAGCCTTCTTATGCCCGCACCTATACCACTCACTGTGCCAGTTACACAGACGTTTTCACAAGCACTCTGCCTCTCTTTTACCAACAGGATGGCATCAATATTGCACTGGATATTACTTTGCATGTATTCACTCCACATAGGACTCCAACTCCTTACTGTTTTCAGGCGTCTCTCTATTGAATCACATTTAAATTGCATACTAATGAGGGAACGCTGAAATACCAACAGGATGGTATCCATACTGCCTCGGATACTACCTTCTATGCCACCACATCTATCTTCTTATTGTATCCAGGCACTTTTCAGATTGCCTACTAATGAGGGAATGCTGCAGTACCTCGACCATCCATACCTATGTTTTGGCGTCCTCAGAGCCATCACTATTCACTTTGTATGACTCCTGATGCCGTATTGCATCTCCAGGGCAACCAGGCTCATCACGGCTCACATCGCTTATAAGCCGCAGGAGAAGAGACACGCTGGTGTTTCACTGACGGCGCGGTAAGCATCAGGCTGCAAACTGCTGCGATTTCACCCACATATACTCCGCACCGGGACTGACTTTAGCGCTCCGCTGTTTTTACCGTCCAGATCGAGCGTGTCGCTAGTAGCTAGACCATCCACACCACATCTTGTGAAAGAGGGTTCGCCCTCAACATCATGGCCTGCAGAAACGTAGCAACTTCTTCTGCTGTTCACCACTCTGCATTGCCATGCCACGCCAGCACTTTTGATACTCCATGTACATACATTCCCTGCCTTGACTCTACAAAAAGGTAGGTGTTTTTGTTACCACCAGTTCCAGTACTAGGTACTCACAGCCTTACTGTATCTCTATATCTAACATGATGCGTTGCACCTTGTAGCCACATATTTACAGACATTGTATGTCATTCCAGACGCATTGCCTTGTGCATTTCTATGTATAAAGCAACCGCTGCCCAAGGGCCTGATTCATGGAACGTTTTCCTATGGGATTGTGCCATTATAAAACACTTCCATGAATCAGGCCCTAAGTTCTATTGAAGTCTGTGTCACTACAGTGACCTCCTAATAGACCAGACTCCCTTCGAGCAGGGATACCAGACTTTCCTCATTGAAGGTCCCGACCCGACCACACTTTTGAGTTCTACCAGTTGCTTATCTCTTCACAACTTGTGTTTTCCAGCATAATGCATGACTATTATATCATAACTCGTTGTACTTAAGTGTTAGACGGCTCTATCCCTGCTGTCCTTCTACGAGCCGTACATCAAACACTAAGGTGCCAGCTTGTACATAGCACTATATTATGCACTCTCTGCTCAATACTCTTTTGTACAAATCTTTTAAAACACACCTTTTCATCCCACACTAATTCATGCATCTCACTCGCATGCCTAGCTCACTGCACAAGGGAATGACTTCACCGTTTCCTGATACGTTTGATCTATATATGATCCTTTTTAACCTATATACTGAGCTCGTATTTGTAAACTACAGGAAATTTTCTTTTTTCTTTTGACAGTTATAGTTGACAGAAGGTTCCATCCTTAAAACCTTCCCTCTTTCCCTCTCTCCTCAGGGGTCAGTTCGCTTTTGAACACACTCTTTTGGTCCCGAGGAAGGTGGCCATTACACCATACCACTGAAACGTAACTTGTTTTTGGAAAATGAAGATACATGTTTTGCATTTCTCTTGCTACTAATTCGCACTGAATATTAGCTCACACTATCTGAAGTTTTCTGATTTCCTTTTCCTTTCCTTTAAACCTCCTGAATTTGGCTTCAGGTTCTTTCTTTTCTCTGTGCATATTTTCTTTGTGCCTATTGCCTAACAAATTTGTATATTCAATATTTGCCATTACTTATGGATTGTTTGTTATAAAATAATATGTGAAATGTACACAAATGCCAAACTCTAAATGCAATGTGTTTTAGCTCTAATATGTATAAGAGCTAATAGAATACTACGTGTTATTGATTAGCACAAAGTGCCAGCTCTCGTGTTGTGACAGTCAGCACTAGGACACCACACGAGGTGTAAGTCATACACCCAGTGTTTAGCGTGTCCACATCCTTGCAGCCAATAATTGAGACAGCCTACAGTGATTTATTTTACTGATTTTCCTGTTGGGTCATAAATCCCCCCTTGTTTTGCGAGACTATGCAAGGGACATGGTACTGAAGGAAAGGTACAATGCATTTCCAGAAACACAAATAATGGAGTTGCAGGGAGCTGCACCCAGGGAGGATAAGGAGCTGTGGACAAGGAGGGGATCTACAGTATCTCTGATAGACGCCCTATGGCGGCATAACACAGGAAAAGTGGTGATGCCACTAGCATTGTTGAACACTGCACTGACACAGTTACATTATTCATCACGCACAGGAAAAGAGGTCATTGCTACCCATATTGGAAAAACGTGGTTCTGTCCTAATTTGGTAGAACATGTGACTGAATTTGTAGGTTATTGTTTGACATGTAAGCAGTTCACTGCAGGGCATACATTGCGAGTTGTGAGAGGAGCCATACCTCGGCCAGCAGGCCCATTGCAGCATCTACATGTTGATTATGTTGACATGATTCAAGTGTGTCAAGGAAACCGCTACATGATAGTGGTTGTGTGCCCATTCTCAAGATGGATTGAGGCAGGCCCCTGTTCACATCCTGACGCTCTCAGAGCAGTGAAGATCCTGATCCGGGAAGTATTCCCAAGATGGGGCGTGTGTGAGGTCCTGCGGTCTGACAATGGCCCTCACTTCGCCAATGAGATGTTCAAGCACATAACCACATTGCTGGGCATTCAAGGTAAGTTCTCTTGTGCTTTTCACCCACAAGCAAATGGGGTGTAGCTAAAACAAAGCAGAGCACAAAGAAGAACTGGCTTCACTGCCTACCCCTTGCACTGTTTGCAATGCGCAATAAGCCTGGGTCAACCACCATTTAACGACCCACGAGGTGGTGACAGGACGACGCATGCAACTCCCACTGGCTCCTCCCACCAGGGCATTGAAGGATGTAGAGAGTAGTGCAGATGTGTTAGGTCAGGAAATGTACAACTACATTACTTCCTTGATTGCAAGTGCCTCTTTTATGTCTCGTCAGATACAGCGACAACGGGGAGGCCCAGAAGACAACAGAGAAGGCAATAGTGACAATGAACCTAAAGATCCTGAGATTAAAAAACAGGTTAGCGTTGGGGACTCTGTTTTGCTGAGGAACTTCATACAATGGTGGGAAGCACCTAGGTTCAGTGGTCCCTACACTGTGGAGAAGGTAGCAGACAGAGCAGTAAATCTTGAGGAAAAGACAGTCTGGTACCACCTCTCGGACGTCAATCCCTACCAAGCAGCAGCTTTGCATGGCAACAAGTTCAACAGGGCCAATGATCAGCCGCAAGAAGAGCAAAACAATGATTTTGAATTTACACTGCCGAGTGGAGGACACCCAATGGTTACTCGCTCAAGGCCAGCAGAGCTAAGAAATAAACTACTCATACATCTAGAGTGAGGATACACTGTCCGTTTGTTATTGTATTCTCTACATACAGTCTTCGAGAAAGCTGACTGTAATTGATGATTGTTTATGTTACCCGCTGACTATCACCCTGGTACTTCCTGAAACCAATTTGTCCACGATGTAAGGAGACCCAGCCAATTTCGGGCCAGTTCACCCATAGTATACTACCTTGCTATTAAAGAATATCTGGCCTAAGTGTACCCGCAACTCGGACACAGAAATTCTTCTCTTCTTTCCATACTGAGGGAGCCTGGAATTAGGGACATGTGTGAGCAGTTGTTTATATTTGCTGTTAATGGCTACATGGTCCACGGGGCTTAAAATATGAACTGCATACAAACACAATAGCGCTAATTTCTGCGAATTTCAGGTGGGCAACAATATCTTCAAGCTGCACAAGGATGAAGCAGCACAGGTAAAGATGGGTGAACTAATAAAAATTGTGATTACATTGTCGTGTCTCTTTATTCCAAGTGGAGTATTTGTATTTATATTTATATTTTGGAGAATATCACTGGTTGCTAGCCCTACCGCTGTATCCTCTACTAACATTACCCTAACCGCAGCAGGTGGAATGAGCACGTCAGGTGGACAGTAGATCACAGCAAGCACGGTAAGGAGAGGTAAGCGCAGTGTTGATGCAGACATAAAAGGGGTACATCTCTATCTCACTGACACTGCTCAAATGTCTAACATGTGGTACAAGCGCATGACTAAAGTAGGTAAGGAAACCACCGGGGAGAGCTCTTATGTCTGCCCATTAATCCCCTATATCAGGAGTGGTTCCAGAACGTTTATAGAAACTGAAATACCAGCAGCAAAAGCACAATGCCTGATGTACCTGACAATGTTCCCAACTAGAGGGAGATTTCATGGGAAAACAGCAACATTAAGGTGGATGTCTCAAGCGACATTCCCATATGAAGATAGCTATATAAAGACTCTTGATATGATGAACAATTACTGGCAGTTAGATGAAGCAATACAATGTATAACTGATGGACCACAGGCAGTGGACAAAAATACTATAATGCTGAAACCATGGCCTTGCCCATGGACGAGGGTGATAGAGATCGGAGGAGAGCCTAAGTGCTGGGAAAGACCGCAGATACTGGTGTATGGTGAAGTATACACGGAGGATGGATGGAAGGATGGAGTGTTGGGAAGCAAGGCACTGACCCTAGCACACTAATCAGTGAACAAGGTACAAGAAGAGAATGATAAGTGCCTGAAGGAGTGGGACACCAGTGCAAGGTTGCTCACTTGGGTTCAAAATGAAGCTGGACCAATGCATATAATACCCTTGAAAACGCCAGCACTCTGTTACCAAAATTATGGTGAGGTGGAAATTGGGGACAATACAGGATGCCAAAGCATAGAAAAGCATGCAGCGATGAAGACAGGCACAGCAGTACTCATGTCACTACTGGGCATGCGGATACAAGGTATAGGACAAGCTTCCACCCAATTGGGGAGGAGTTTACTCATTGGTACACATCAATATGCCCTCATTGGTCGTGCTACGAAAGTATGTGAAGCTCGACGACTTCCCAAAGATGGACATTAACAAGAGGAAGAAGAGGTCTGTGGAAGAAGGACCAACAGACCCAGCAGAAAGGCCAGCGGGAAAAGGTAGAGTGAAGACAAAACAACTATTTCTCACTGAAATCAGAAGCAGCTCTTGATGAAGTGCCAGCAGAACACAGGCTGTTTAGCAGAAGGCAAATGTTCTTTGCATCATTTGTTCCGGCTGTACAGGCGTATATGACTACGAAGTGGCTGCAGATTTCCCGGTGGAAGCTGATGACGACAAACTCTACAGTGAATGGGTTCAACGCAATAAAGGAAGAGCTCCGTGCAGTGAGGTTAGTGGCGCTCCAGAATAGATACGTTCTGGATCTGCTCATAGCAATGGAAGGAGGAGTTTGCGCAATAAATGGGAGTTCCTGTTGCACATTTATACCTGCCAATATGAAGAAAACGGCACACTGACAGAAGCGGTAAGGAACAAGTTACTTACCTGTAACTGTTGTTCTACAGCATGGGTCTGGCATGGATTCACATGCTCATGAATATTCCCAGTCGTCAGGCTGGGAATACTCTGTAAAGAAAAAATCAGTTTCAGTTTCGTTTCTGAACTGTCTTTCTACTAATAACCAATCACTGGTCTCTGGGTCATACTGCCCCCAGCCAATGACTGCCCTTTACCTAAGCCCCTCCTCTGGCAGCCATCTTCAGATTTGGTAGCACGTAAAGTGACAGTACGACCAAGAGAAAAGCCGCAGAAGGGTAGGTGGGAGGGTTCGCATGTGAATCCATGCCAGACTCATGCTGGAGAACAACAGTTACAGATAAGTAACTTGTTCCTTCTCCAGCATGGGATCTGGCATGGATTAACATGCTCATGAAAATAAGAATACATAGCAGTACACACATGCACAACCACGGGAGGTGGCAAAAAGCTCAACATTAAGCATTACATAAACTCAACATTAAGCAACTCTTACCTCCTCACCAGGACCACCTTAGGCGAACAGGTTGCGCAGCACTGCTTGGCCGACTCTGGACTCTTCCCTGGAATCCCGGTCCACGCAGTAGAATCTCGTGAAGGGGTGCGTCGACCTCCACGTAGCAGCCCTGCAGATGTCCAGCAGGGGCACACCAGACAAGAACGCCATAGTAGCAGCGATCGCTCTGGTCGAATGGGTTCTCGGACGGCTGGGCAACGGTCGGTTGGCCGACCGAGGACAGTTCATGATGCAGCCGGAGAGCCATCTGGAAATGGAAGCTTTCGAGAGAGCCTTCCCTTGGTTCACAGGTCCAAAGTTCACAAATAGCTGTGATGTCTTCCGAAAACTCTTCGAACGGTCCACGTAGAACTTAAGCGCTCTAGCTACATCCAGCGAGTGCAAAGTCCTCTCTGCTGGCGACGAAGGCGACGGAAAGAAAACTGGCAACACCAAGGGCTCATTAAGATGGAAGTCCGACGGCACCTTGGGCATGAAAGAGGGGTGTGTCCTCAGCACCACCCTCATATCGTGAAAAGTCAAGTATAGAGGCTTGCAGGATAGGGCCTGAATCTCTCCCAAGCATCGTGCGGAGGTGATGGCCACAAGGAACGCTGTCTTCCACGACAGGAACTTCAACGGAGCCGAATGCAAAGGCTCGAATGGCGGTCCCATGAGCCTGGTCAGCACCACGTTGAGCTCCCACGCCGGGGTTGGAGCCTTCACCGCCTGGAACGATCGGAACAGTCCCTTCATAAATTCCTTCACCAGTCGATGAGACCACAAGGACGGCCGTCCTGTAGTTCTGGTGTATCAGGAGATCACTGCCAGATGTATCTTGATGGAAGCGTAAGCTAGTCCAGCCTTGGCCAGCGACAGTAGGTATGGTAGCACTTGAGGTGCCGTAACCCGTAGAGGGTTAATCTGTGCACGGAACCAGACAGAGAACCTCTTCCACTTATGTCCATAGCACTTGAGAGTTGAGGACGCCCTGGCCTTTGCAAGAACCTCTCTGCAGTCTGCCGGGATATCATACCCTCCAAACTCTAGTGCTTCTGGAGCCAGGCCTACAAGTTCAGCGACTCCGGGTCGTGATGAAGAATGGCACCTCCTTCTCTGGAGAGAAGATCCGTGTCCGTCGGCAGCTTGACTGGTGGGGACGTTGACAAGTCCAGAAGGTCTGGGAATCAGATCTGTCTCGTCTACGCCGGTGCGACGAGGATCATCCTGCACCGGGACCTCTTGAGTTGGTTGATGAGACGGAGCAGCAATGGCAACGGAGGGAACGCGTACAGGAACAGGCCTGCCCAGGGGAACGAGAAAGCATCGCCCATGCTCCTCGGCTGGGGAATCCTGCTGGCGAACCTCTGGCACTTGGAGTTCGTTGCTGTCGCGAACAGGTCGATCTGGGGTTTGCCCCAATGTCAGAAGAGCAGATCCACCTGATCCTGGCGTAGTTCCCACTCGTGGCACGAGCGTAGCTCCCTGCTGAGTCGGCGATGGTGTTTTTTATTCCTGCCAGGTGGAAGGGAACCAGAAACATCCCCTGGGCGGCAGCCCAGTGCCACAGATCCTGGGACTCCTTGGACAGGCGTGGGGATCTGGTGCCTCCCTGCTTCCGGATGTAGAACATCGTGGTGGTGTTGTCGGTGAAAACCCTCCCCACCTTGTCCTTGAGGGACGGGAGGAACGATCCGAGCGCCCAGAACATGGCCCGGAGCTCCAGGATGTTGATGTGAAGAGACTTCTCATCCGGGCGCCAAAGGCCTCTTACGTGGAGATCTCCGGTGTGAGCACCCCATCCCTCCAGGGAGACGTCCGTCATCACCGTCTCCTGATATGCCGGGGTCTGAAAGTCCGTTCCTGCCGTGAGGTGCGCACGGGTGGCCCACCACTGAATCGCCCGACAGAAGACCTCGTTGAGCGGGATCCTGTCTTCGAAGCTGCCCGCCGCCTGCATCCAGCGGGTGTCGAACTCTTGTAGCGGACGCATCCGTAGTCTGCGAAGGCGCACTAGGTAGATGCATGAGGACATCATCCCGAGGAGGGACTTGAGGGACCTCACCCTGGCCATGTCTGTGGCTAGCAGTCGCTGCACCTTGCCCAAAATGGCTTTCGTCCTCTCCTCCGACAGAGACGCCAACCGCTCCACTGTGTCGAGCTTGGCTCCCAGAAACAGTGCCACTTGCAACGGAACCACGTGAGATTTGGGGTAGTTGATGGCGAATCCCAGCTCCCCGAGTAGGCGGACGGTCCTCGCTGTGTGCTCGACGGCGAGTTCTCTTGTCCTTGCACGGATGAGCCAGTCGTCCAGGTAGGGGTAGACGTGGATCCCCTGCAGGCGCAGCCGCGCCGCCACTGGTGCTAGGCACTTGGTAAACACCCTGCGTGCCGACTTCAATCCGAACAGCAGAGCTCTGAATTGGTAGTGACGTTCCTGGACTACAAATCTGAGGAAGTTTCGGTGTCCTTTTAGAATGGGGATGTGGAAGCAAGCATCCTCCAGGTCCAACGAGGATAGGAAGTTGCCCTCCTCCAGCTGTCCCAGCACGTGCTGGAGGGTGACCATCCTGAACTTCTGTGCCTTGATGAACTTGTTTAGCCGACGTAGGTCCAGGATGGGGCGCCAACCGCCTGTCTTCTTTCTGACGAGAAAGTATCTGGAGTATACTCCGGAGCCCCGGAGCCTCTTGGGGACAAGCTCGATGACACCTTTCTTGAGTATCGCCCTTATCTCCAACTGCAGTTGAGGGATGTGATTCTCCTTCCTGGCCACGGGAGGAATACGGGGACACTTCTTCAGGAATTCTAGCGAGTGCCCGTGGGCCAGGGTATCGAGCACCCAACGGTCGGTGGAGATGGACTCCCACATGCTGATGAACTTCGTCAGCCGGCCTCCCACCAGGGTGCTTTGGTGGGGGCCTGATGCTATGGCCGGTTCAGTCTTGTTTGGAAGTGGCCTTACCGCCTTGGCCTCCCGGCGGCGAGATCCTCCTTGTTTGCCGCGACCTCTGTAGGCCGCCTAGGACGAGGAGCAGGCCGCCTGGCGGTACGTAGAGGAGCCACAGCTGGATCCCTTGGAGGCCCCTTGTCTGCCTCCGGTGCTCCAAAAGGGCCGTCGTCGTTGCAGGACTCCCAGGGCTCGGGCCGTGTCGGTCTTGATGGCCTGTAGTGACTCATCTACCACCTTTCCAAAAAGGTTGTTGCTGTCGAACAGCATGTCCAACACTCTGGTCTGAACGTCCTGACGGAAATCCGTCGCCTTGAGCTATCCTCGTCGTCGAAGGCAAACACTGTTGCCTAACTGGCGAAATCCGGTGTCGGCGTGGTCCGATGCCACCTCACCTTCCTGCAGAATCTCTAGGGCCTCCGCCCTCTTGTCGTCTGCTAGGAAGTCCAGCAGGGGAGCTATCTTGTACCAAAGCTCCCTGTCGTAACGGGCCACAATCGCTAAGGCGTGTGCCGCCTTAATTGTCGTCGCTGCTGTGACCCGTCGCCCCATCGCGTCCAATTTCTTTCCCTCGCCATCCGGTGGGGAAGTGGAGGTTGAAGCCGCCGCACCCGCGGCTTTCTTCTTGGCCGCTGCTGAGACGACCGAATCTGGCGTAGCCTGGGCCCTGAGGCACAAGGGGGCGGCGTCGGGGACCCGGAACCTTCTCGTACCGGTCCCTCTTGGCGGGCGTCGTGGAAGGGTTCTTCAGGACGGCAAGTCCCTCGTCCCAGATATCGTCGAGTAACGGTACCGCAAGGACCTTCTTTCTCTTGGCCTCCCGCTGCTGGTAGAGGAAGCCTTCCTTCTTCTGTTCCTCCGGGCAGAGCTCAAAGAGCTCGGATGCCCTGGCGATCATGGCGTGGAAAGAGCCAATTTCGTCGGGCGGAGAAGCCCGAAGGGGTGGTGATGGAAGGTCCGTCCCGTCGTCACCATCGTCGTCATCAGTCCCCGTCACAGTATCCGTCGCCGTGTCATCTCGTGGGTCCGGCGAGGGGGATGAGGGCTCCACAGGCCTTGTGGGCACGAAGGGCAGGGCGGGGTGGACTCTCCTCCGCTTGTTCGGAGGGCTTCCCGACGGTCCTGGTTCTGGATCCTCCGCCGGGGCCCGTGGTAATCTCGTCCTTATCTCGGTGCATAAGGATTGGATTGCCAACAAAATGGCCGCTGAGCTGTCCTGAGGCTCGGGCAATGGCTGCGACGGGCGGGATGGCTGCTCCTCCACTGGGCCTTCGTTGTCGCCCTCATCGCTTTCTTCGATCACATCAACAGGATCTCTCCCGTGGGATCGTACCTCCTCGAACCTCCCGTTGAGGCCTTTCACGGCTTCCACCAGCTCCTCCTCAGAGGCTGAATCCTTGTCCGTAATGGCGACCGGGCCCCCCCTCTGTTTCCACCGGGGTGTTCATGGGGGTCTTGTCGATGGGCTGGAAAGAGGATTCCCTCCGCGGTGGCAGGGAAACTCTGGACCCCGAGGTCACCTCCACTGGCACAGTCTCCGCCGGCTTCGCCAAGTCCGATGCGACTCCCTCGATAGATGCCTTCGCCGGTTGGATCAGGGCCCTCACCACCTTAGGTGCGTCTTGGTCCTTCACCTTGGGGGGAGGGTCACCGCCTCGCTCCCCCTCGGCTCCCTTCGAGATCGACCGGGGCCTCTCCAGAAGCTTACCCGGGTTCTCGGATTTCCTCTTCCCCGAACCAGAGTGTTGGCTTGTGGTTGATGGTGCCGGGAAAGGCGCGCCCTGCCTGGCAGCCGAAGAGCCTGACCGTTTGGTGCTTAGCCTTCTGTTGGCCCCCCGTCGCCGGGGCACCCTCACACGACTTAGAAGACCGCTCTGACCTTTTCTTCTTCTCACATGCTGGGCCCTTCTCCAGCCAGCTGGCGAGATGGGTACGACGATCCCTCATGGTCCGTTCCGATAGGTTCTTGCAGAACGCAAGTCCTTCTCCACGTGCGTCTTGTCCTCATGAAGGCAGTAGAGACATTTAGAATGCTCGTCGTCCTTGAAAACATTCTGTAACCCGCATCCAGGGCAGTTCCTGAACAGCTTGGATCCGGGCGTCGAGCCTTCCCTTGTCCTGGGCCATGTCCAAGGTAGGCCTCGGATCTTCTGGAATCCTCCAAGAAGCGTAACTCGATGAAAACCTCACCCTTGAGGGGCGTAGAAAATTCCGAAACGGGTCACCATTGATTGGAAGCAGAACGGTGGAGCTTGAGACTCGATTTAACCGAAAAATGAGAAAATCTCTTTGAAAAAAGCACGAAAACGCAGTAAAAGCTCGAGAGCTATAGCACGAGGACTCCCAACACTTGAACGTGCGGTAAAAATCTGAAGATGGCTGCCAGAGGAGGGGCTTGGGTAGAGGGCAGTCATTGGCTGGGGGGCAGTATGACCCAGAGACCAGTGATTGGTTATTAGTAGAAAGACAGTTCAGAAACGAAACTGAAACTGATTTTCTCCAGCCTGACAACAGGGAATATTCATGAGCATGTGAATCCATGCCAGACCCCATGCTGGAGAACACAGCTATCTCAGATGCATGCGAAGATGGAGGAAGAAGCAAAGGGGACTTGAAAGGACCAGAGCTGGATAGCATACATATGGTCATGGATGCCGTCATGGCTATCAGACGTGATGAAGGTGATACTGGGAGCATTAATATTGGCAGGAGTGACACTATGCGTGGTGAAGATCTGCATCACCCAGTGCCGAAAGTCGACAGAAAAGACTATCGGAATGAAGGTTCTGATGGATGTGAACATAGGAGCTGCAAAAGAAAAAATAGTAGAAAGAGACAAGCTGAGGGAGCGAGTAGCGAACAGTGAAATATTCCCACTTGAGGCCATGAAATTAGATAATCCATTCCATGCTAAGTATTACGAAGGAAAATAGGTGTAGTGCAACCCGGAAGGAGTGTGCAGTTATATGGAATGGACATTTGACGATCATGTGAATTACTATGGACACCTCAGAGGAATTACAAAAATATGGCAACCAAGAGCAAAAGGATTAACATATAGGGATGTGGTCGACATGTGGACCAGAGGTGGGACTGAAGAGGGGGGGTCCGGAGACCACCCCTCTGCCCACCCAAATTCATGACGAGACGAAAGGGCAGAAATGCTTGCAGCCACCCATCTTATTTCGGATGAATACCAAGCGCACCAATGATTGACATGTACACAGAGAGGTATCCTCTCAGCCAGCCATACATACCAAATACAAATCAAATCTTCACATGTGTAGGAGAAGAGCCGGAGATTGTGGACAGAGACGCCTATATGAACAGCCTCGACTGAGCACCAAGAAGCCACGGTGCTGACGTCACTAGTGACACCACAACATAGAAGTGTTAGACATGAAGCACACTTGCACTCCTGCAATGCATCATACAAACACACTCTTATACATGAAGAACATGCTTACACAGTTCTATAGCTAGAGGACAGATACATATACATACTGTCATTGCTTTTATGATTTTTTTATTAGCCAAATGCAGTAACGCAGAACCGCAAGGCACAAGAGATCCTGAGCAAGCTTGTAGATGCTTTATGCGAATAACCCAGGGGACTACTGGTATATATATGGAACCTGATAGGATCAAGTGTCACTAACATATAGAGAACCTAGCATAACATGGATAATGTAGAAATCGCATTATAAAGATAAGGAAAACTACAGCAGGCCTCAAGCATCAGAGTATGAGACGGACCAAGCTGATCCAGGCTGCACAGGGAGCAAGACGTGTGAAGACATGGTCCCAGCCAAGGTCAGCGATACAAGGACACATTCTAATCTCCAGACGACAAAAGGGCTAGCTGCAGAAAAACTGAATAAATCCTCATAATTGTGAGCTGCAGAGCTCAATTTTGTGGTCTCTAAACATATGGTACAGCCAAACGAGACAATGGGCAGTCTTCCCTGGTGGGAAAGGGGAGCCGATCCCAGCAAGCCAGACACAGACTGCAACAAGTGTTGCGATGTGAGGAGCATATTCTCATAGGCAAAGGGGGTTAGCACAAGTTACAATAAAGACACATAATCGTTCAAATCCCCTTGGAGAGGTGCACTTCGAGCTGAGAACTTGATCGATTCCCAGGCCTTGGGAGATCCGCTATAACCAATCACAGTTTAGAAGCCCAGGGGTCGATGGCAAGGGGCACGAACCAATGGTAAGCCCACTACTCTGCAACAATGTAATAAGATAGTTTCTCGGGATGGGACATGCCAGCCACCTAACATGCAAAAGCCAGTAGAATAACATCTATATGAGACCGTTTAGGTTATAGAACTCTCAATACCCTATCCCTCGTGCTGATAGGTTTTGTTTTGGAGAAGGGCCCAAGTGATGACGCCAGAGTCATACAAAACCGGCCTGCACGCCATGGAACATTGAGATGTACTGGAGATTTCCTGTTTTCTTGTATTGATCCTTGTTGGTTTTATTTGCAATAAACCGCAGTTTGTACTTGCCGTTGACTGAGTCCTTTGTTTATTCTGGGGAGGGTGTTGGGCTCTCAAAGTCTGTAGTCCCCCCAGCCTCGCTCTGGCATACCTGGGAGTTCCACCAAAATCTGCACCAGAGGCTCCTCGACTTCCTCCAACTGAACCAAGGCACGAATACAGAAGGCCCAGAATTTTCAGGAACTCCTACGCTGGTTCCAGAGTGAATCCTAGTACACATGGAGGGTGTGCGTGGGGGGATAGCTGTTTTGGCCCCCCACTGTCTCCATAGGGTCCTATAGGTGTAAAGCCCTAGCCCTATCTCTCACTTTCCTAGCCTTGAACGGTGTTCTGGCCTGGTCTCCTGGCACTGGGTCTCCCCTAAGGTGGTTGCATTGGGAGAGGGCAACACTTGCAAACTTCCTGTTGGCTCAAGCCAACACATGTTCAATCCTCCTAAAGAGACTCCTAAGCCTCCTGAAACTACTTTTATTGGGAACCGCAACTCTAAGGGCACAATGCCCCTTCTTTTCTAGCCAGGGAAGGACCTTTTAAGGATAGTAACTTAATTCTAAGGTTATCTATGGTGGTTGCCAACGTCTCTATTTTCAGTTTATGAGTTCTCAACTTGTGCATTACTTACCTTTTTCGATTTCTTTATTCACTTGCTTTGCTACACTTACAGTACCTGACATTTATCTCTAACTATATTTAAAAATGATGTTTTAGTGCTTCAAGAAAGGTCCTTCCTGGTTGGCGGGCCTATTCCATCGGGCGGGGTGGCACCACATAGCTGCAGGCTTGCCTGTGGTTTGGGTGGGCCACTGGACTAGCACCATTAACTGGGGAGCCAGGAGATGGAACTCTGACTGAAGCCCAGAGAAGCGGCTATGACAAGCAAGGAGCTGAGGACTGGCTCCCATGAGAGAGGTGGCAGACGACCTTTGCAGCAACTAGGTTGTGTCTGGCTACCTAGCACTACCCACTCAGTTGGAAAGCTTTCTGTAGTCATAAAAGACTTTGCTGAATGGCGCAGCCCCAGGCTCCGTAGAAGTAGAAAGTGGATTAGAGTCTGCACTCGGACCATTATCCAAGGAGTGGAACACTGAAAAACTGTGCACCAGGAGCTCTAGGCGAGATCTGTGCTGTCTACCTTGAAGACCAGATGCACAAGAGGTAACCAGAAGGCCTCCTCTGCATAAAGCACAGAAGGAAACATCCTGGAGGGGTGATGGGGTAACCTAAAATGTAGAGGTTCCACCCCAGTAAACCAAAAATCAGTGAGGGACGCAGGTGATCCTCCACCACCAAAAGCTTCACCAAAGAACACTTGACAATGTGTCTACAGAAGTTGAGAAAGACCATAAGGCTAGATGTTGAATTGGTGAATAGATGAAGCACAATTATCAGGGTGATACAGCAAGAACTGATGTTCCTGGGAGAGGATCAATGCCAATGAGGGAGTGATCACCGATTTATCCAATGTAGTACTGAAAATGCAGAGTGAGATTGTGGGGCTCCAGACCCTAATAGGGCAGCTCATTGACAAATACGATGACCATGAAAAGCAATCTTGAAGACAATCTGTGTGTCAAATCACTGAAGGAGGAGACCGGGGGCCATGCACTCATAGCATTCTTGGAACAGTCATTCAGATCCCTGCTGCCTGCAGCCAATACCTATGATTTGTGCATGTATAGAATGCAAAGAGGGGGCCCAGGGCCCACAGCAGTCAGACATAGGCCCAGGGATGTCTTGAATTGCTTTCACTCCTTTGCTGCAAAAGAAGCCATTATTAATGTGGCTCAGACACAAACCCAAATAGAGAGAACGGGTCATTAACTACCGATATTTCTAGATGTTTTGGCAGGAGAATCTGTGGACGCACACGAGGACTATGAAGT
Source organism: Ambystoma mexicanum (assembly GCF_040938575.1). NCBI lineage: Eukaryota > Metazoa > Chordata > Amphibia > Caudata > Ambystomatidae > Ambystoma > Ambystoma mexicanum. The sequence continues at coordinate 525,914,974 of NC_090928.1, read as the reverse complement.
CGTTAATCATTACGGCTAGAATCTCAGAGATGTAAACATTCTATAATGATGAACCGTTGTTTTACTGGAGCTGCTGTACACATTTTAAATTCACTGCCTATGGAGATTCAAATGATTCCAGATGATATGAAATTCCAAAAAGCTGTAAAAATGTTGTTTTGGAAAACAGTTTTTAATTAGGAAATTTTCTCGACCAATTTTAGCCTGAAACTGATTTTGAAATAGTTGATTATTTTATGTTGTGCAATAAAATTTTAACTGTTGTGAAATGTTTTTGACATCATCTGTGCAGCGCTCTGATACACTTGTTTGTCTAGTTGGCGCCATATAAAAACTAAGTAAATAAATAAGAACACAAAGAGGAGAGAATTCAGGGTTGTCAGAGAAATTGTTGGACTTTAAAACTCCATAGAGATGGACATTTCCGTGTGAAATATCTGTCACGTACAAGAAACTCGCAGGTTGTCACTACAGTCCACAAGGGTTGTGAGTTGCTTAAGACTTCAACCGGACGCGCCCGATTTGGATGCCCAAAGATTAACATTAGAAAATAATCTTGAGTAACTAATACCAGTGCTAGGTCTCAACAGGTTGACACCTGACAGCTAGGGGCAGCAGAAGGAACTGTGTGGAACACTATGCTGCACAGTATCCCAATAAGGGTTGTGTCTATGTACCGTGGAAGGGGTCAACCCTGCATTGCCCAACAATACGTTCTTTGCTACGTTCTGTGCGTTTGTATTTTAGAGCGTGCCCAGCTTGATAATTGGAAGATTCAAAATGGGTTGGATGTACATCAGTCAATACCAGGATTGATTACTTTTGGATGAGTGTGTCTCTGTTCCCACAGGTGAACAGTATCAAGACTAAACCTAGTACACCATCAGACCACAGTCCAATTTATATGTATATTAACATGTTCAAAATCACAAGTAAAGAAAGAGCCAGGAGAGCCACAATATATTCTAAGCAATAAAGTGACACAAGACGAGATAAATGTTTTGATTTTAACTTCGCCTCTTAGTGGCGAAAACAAATTAATTTGGCAAGGACATGAAAACGCGAAAGAAAAAACAATGGGATGATCTAAAGGCACGTAGGAAGATGTGGGAGGCCAGAAAACGAATCACTGCACTACAAATTGACAAAGCTGAATGACATTTATTAAACTGAAGGCATGCTTTCTACAAAGCGGGAAATAAATCTGAGAGATTTCTAGTTAACATGGTAAACTTATAACAGCAGAGGCAGTTTATTTTGGTGATCCAGGATAATAAAAAGGACTAGATGTGTTGTGGAGCAACAGAAGAGAGGGGCATTTGTGACCTTTATAGTAAACTCTAAGCACCGGAAGTGAAACATACTGAGGCCCAAACAAAGTGTCAGAGACCGACAGACCTGCCGCATCTTACACTTGAACAAAAGAGATATTTAGATGCTCCTGCATAAAAACACGAAGAAGCTAGAGCTAGATCTTCTCTTCCAAGTAATAAGGCACTATTTCTAGAAAACATTCAGTGCTGAGCTGCTTGCCCCTCTCACTGATTTCAATTCTACTCTAGAATCAGTAATGATTATAGAATACCTTTAATGGGCAACGACCTAAAGCTCAGTACCTCTTATAGGCCAATTTCACTCCTCAAATTACACAAAGTTTCTGGCTATGCATTTTAAACCAATGATCATGCTTTTGGTTCATGCCCATCAGTCTGGGCAATATACAAACCTATTTTATTAGGAAAGTAGCACGTATCGCTGACAAATTCTCTAGATTCTCTCCAGAGCCCTCTGCCCTGTTGGCTCTGGACGCTGGGAAGGCATTCAACTAGGTGGATTGGGCCTTTATGGAACAGAACATGAGAAGGGAGGGTTTGCAGAGAGGTTCACCCATAGTGATCTGGTGTGCAATGTCAAACCAGTAATCAAAGCTAGGGTAAATGGACAGCTGTACAGGGATATTCCCATTAGCAGATGGGTCAGGCAAGAGTTCCCACATTCACCACTTTTATTTATCCTTACTTTAGAACCATCTGCCAGAAGAATTAAATCCAATGCAAGCACACAATCGATTACATTTTTAAGAGACTAATATAAAATGAGCTCTGCAACACTTTCCAACCTTATGGCCGCACTCGATACACCCCAAGAGGAACTGGAAGAATTTGGTAAATGACACGAAATCCTAGATGCTCAGTTTAAACATTGAATGTGATGAACAGAAGGACATTTCCAAAGCAGTGCTATAGGATTCGGCCAAAGATAAAATAAGATATTTGGAAAAGACTCTGGATGCTGAAGAACTTGCTTCCGATGACCTTTGTACTGCTGCAAAAATGTCCAAATGCAAGGCATTTTTAGCAAATGGTTAATGATGGTCCAAAGTACAGACCACGGCTCAATTTATTTTAAACCAATGAATGGATCAATACTTTTTTGATACTTTACGTAAACCATAATTGTTCTCACCTTACAAACCCTGGAGACACAGATCATAACAACAGGCCCCAGCTGCTAGATGATTTAACATTTTCCAAATTTATGATTGCAGAGATTCATGTTACAGTGAAGAAACAGGTTCTTAATTGAAGCCCTGGCACAGATGGAATTTCTGTCGATTTATCAAAAGCCTAGATGACCTATGGGTACCACTTCTAATAGTCGGTTTCAATGCTATGCTAATGGTAGGTTCCCTCCTGGATACTTGCAGTCAGGCAGTAATCTAAAAAGCAGCATAGAAACTCCACAGCATCTTATAGACCCAAATCCCTTGTCGAATCTACCTGAAAATCTTTGGGAGAGCAGTCCTTGCTTGGCTGCAATAATGGCTCAATAGCAACAACATATTGGCTGCTACCAAGGTGGGGTTTCGTGAAGGGTTGGGTACATCAGAACAAGCATATGATTACTTCTAATGGTACCCATCTCAAAAAGGAAGTAGTGTACATTGCCTTTATGGACATACGATCAGCATTCGACACAGTAAACGGGAATACATAATGACTACATTAGGTTGTTTGGCTGATTTATTTAATATATTATCTTATTTGCAATCTGATAAAGTATATGTATGATCGGGTCCGACAGGCATTGTACAGATTGATTCCCAGTTCGCACTGGGGTCCGTCAAGCAGGTGTATTAGCGTCTCTGTTGTTTTCCGTTTACATTAACGATCTCGACAGACATTGTGTGAATTGTAATGCAGATGTTCAATGGTATTCACATTTCAGTGTTGTTGCATGCAGACCACAGGTTTGATTACTAAAACTGCACGCTAGCTGCAACAGCTGATTGACGCATATGCAGTGTTTATGGGTAGCTTGGACCCGATTATTAATGCCTCAAAGTCTGTGATTTAAGTTTGTCAGTCATGCCGAAAAATCGACTCAAACTATCTTCCTTCAGAGTGGAGAATGTTATAACCACATTCTGCATATACTTTGATTATCTTGGCTATACATTTAGATCCAGGCTACAGCGGGGTCTGCACATCGCAAATAGAAAATCCAGAAAGTTACAGGCTTTGGGTGCTTTATCACAATTCACACTATCATTCAAGTCTTAAGACTATCGACATGGTTCTGAGAATTTACAGTGCTAAACCCACTGCAAAATATTGGGCTACTTTATGGGCAATGGCTGAATTGTTTTGTAAATTCTCTATCTGCCCATCCCAATTTAGCACCTACATTCTTGGGCCATGGATAACTGGTCATGGGTTACTTGGCGGCAAATTAATTTTGGGGCCTGTCAAGCGCTGGCTGAGAATCTGGGGAAAACAGTAGAGCTACCCGTTCAGACTGGATTCTAGACCATGTCATTTCATTTGAGGTTGGTTGACTGTGCATACCCTGGGCTATCGCACATCAAAAACAAATAGCCATGATAAACAATTGGTGAAGTACCATTGCTATTTCTACTACAGCCCTGCATCGATTTTGCGAACTCTGCAAAATAGAAGGACGTCAAATCGTAACATAGTTGAAATTACTAAAGCTTTAAAATCGCACCCACATTGTACTATTAAAAAAGCTGCTCATTACCTTATATGAACAAGTCAGAGGCGCAAACAAATGTTGATCTAACATGCAAGGTTTAACCTTCTTCCATTTAGGGTCGTCACCGGCAAGTGGGCAACAAATAATGTTGATAAAAAACAACCTTGATTGTTCATTTTGCAATGGTGTACAGGAGAACAATAATTTTCTATTCTGTTCGCCCAATTCACTCCAACATTGGTAATAGAATCATCAGACACTTGCTAAAACAACTGGGAGTTAGCCAATACAGGCCAGCAGTAATTTACCTATTGTCTGTAAACACCCCTTTGGTAGCCTGGTCACCACTTACATATCTCTGTTGTCCATTAAAGCAAAGGAAAGTTTGAATGTGCTGTTTCTATATATTCATCATTGTTTGTTTTGCATTGTGCAGCTGTAACTGCTGTTTTGAACTTTTATAGATATTTCGTTTCTCAGAATAAAGTTTCTTGGCTAACATATTTAGGATTACATATCACACAAACAAAAATTGGTACAAGGCAAATTACCTGTTTGATAGAAAAACTAAGAACAGATATGGGTTGCTGGAAACATTTAGCACTTTCATTTTAAGCCGGTTATTTCTCCCTTACCAGGAATCTACTGTACAGACTATTACACTTATTCCAAGCCCTACCCATCAGTCTTTACAGACGAGAGCTAGAGAAAGGGATGACAAGGTTTGTGCGGAGAGGTGAAAAAACACATTTTCTATAATTGGACAATACCAATGGTCCCTGCAGAACATGGTCCTCAATCAACATACATTAATTCTGTCACTAAATCATTTTGAGGTTTGGGATAAAGAAATTTTTAATAGAAATCCTAAAACATTCCCCTTGGCCTACAAACCTAATTTGTCACCTGGGTTACATAGGGAGAGTTTTGTAAGATAATTTGTGTAGTGCAAGTTTGAGTTTGGACAACAAGAGGAAGATATAATGCAATACTTGCATTGGGGGTTTACAAAAAGAAATATGAGAAGTGGCCACTAGACTCCCCACACCCCACACAGTTAGAGCAAGCTCTTAAATCATTTACGGGTACAAAGGGTCTAATCTCCTCAGTGGCCTGTGTAGGGAAGGCATGGTATCACAAATTATGACAATGACACAACGGATACATCTTATAAAACCATTATTGAAAACGTTGGGTTTGGAAAAACTCCTATTCTGCACCTATAACTAAGATAGGAGTAGTCTTGACCATCAAACGATAAATAAAACAGTCCAAGTGGAGTCTGTCAAATCAAAATGGCCTATGCTAACAAAAATCTAATGCCTGCCCTATCTCTTGTACAAAAGGCGTAAATGAGTGCAAAGGAAAAGAATAAAGCTAGTTGAGTCAGCTCTCCTACTTGCGTTAAACCTCACAGAGTAAGGCTGTCCTCATAAGAAGGGCGACACACTCTGGCTCGGTTTCTAACACTCTAAGCAGTTCCAAACCATGGATTGAGGCCAGTCTGGCCTTCCACGTTAAAGTCTCTTTCCTGATTTTCAAAATGTACTCCAACGTAACGTTCACAAAGGCCCCCCTCTGCCGGGCTCAGACCTTACAGCACACAGTTCATGTAGGTCCCCCTATGTTGGGCTCAGACCTCTCACGTCACAGTTTAACACAAATTTGTAAGGAGGCTCCCTTCCCCAAACTTATTGTAATTCAGGTCGCTATCAATCGAGCTCGGACCTTCTCGTTATTGCTGTCACTCACTGAAGAGTTTAGAATGTGTGAGGATTTTGCTTTACATCATCATGACCACTTCAACTTTTCTCTTGCATCAACTAAAAAAGGCAACGCTTCCCTTTTGTAGAAATGCTTTCTGGTAAGGGTAGTCCCCGTTTGCCACATGCGTGACTTTGTTTTCTTGCAGCTTCTATTGTTCCAAATCTTACACAGAGACGTACGATTGGACAATATCCTTTTGCCGGACCACTCTGTAACCTTGTATTTGCATGCAGGGTTCATAACAATTGCTTTCAGTATTCCTTGCATCTATCTTGTCTCGCGTACCCACCACTTAGATCGCTTAACACATACCTTGCTTTTGATGCTTCGCTTCACTCAACGGTTGTGGTCAAGGCTGATACCATGCTGTCGTTGCTCCTCCCCAACTCAGTCGTTCACCCGGGGGGACGGTCGGTATCTCTGACACAATGTAGCCGTTACTTCTTTCCTTGCAGCTGGGCCTTTCGCGGAAACCTTTGTGGCTTCCCCAATATCCTCGGCGTCTCGCTATGCGGCTTTGGCCTTCATGCCACCTTTGCTCTGCCTCGTGATATGCCGAATCAGAAAGCCTGGTTGCCTCTCGCCCTGGAAGAACTGCTCCGCCTCGTGTGCCGCCTTGCTCACTGAGTGTTTGGGTTTTCAGTAGGGATCCTCTGCCGGACTCAGCCTTGCAGCCTCCCTCTCGGTTTCCCAAGAGCAACTGCCTTCCCTTCTCCTGCAGGCTCCGTTTAAGCACCTGTGGGATGTTAATGGGCTGCAGGTGTGTGGCCAGAGTTGGGCTTGCCTGTCATTGACAGGACAGCCTGCTGTCAGAAGGGGAGCGTTTGTCCTCTGTCCCTTAGTGTGTTTCTTGTTTGCACTCTTCATCCCTCTAGGTTGCCTCCCCTTCTTGGTATTTTTAGGAAAAGGGGGCTGGGGGTGGGAATCGAATGGCACTGTACATGATTTCTAAAAATGGAATGGGCGTGTTGGTGACAGGGAACCTGACCGTGCCTAGTCTTCTCAATGGGATAGGACCGTTGCATATCACCAGAGAGGCTCCTCCCATTTTTGGTCTTTGGTTCTGCATGATGGATGTATGGATTGTGGGAGTTGTAGTTCTTGTCAGAATAAAGGGGATAGAGGTATTGTTGCGGGTGAATGGGTTTTGAGTGATAATATCCTATTACGACTGAGGGGATGTTGGGTAGGGATGTACTGTAACGGGGGTAATACCGTGTCCCGCCCGAGGGTGTTCCTCCCACAGTCTCTCAGGGTCCCCATCCCAGGTGATCCTCCCTCACTTGTCCACCCCCAGGGTTGGGATCCAAGGGCGATGGCCTTCCCCAGGCCACCTGAGTCAGGAATCCCCGGGAATGGCATGGGAGAAACGCCTCAGGTTTCTCACACCTGATAGAATTATCAGATTACATCGTAGTTGATGTCTGGGTGGCCATCTGAACTAGAGCAAGAAGCTTATCTGCATGTGGGCAGTATAAAGAATTATGATAAAGGCTGATACACAGATCTATCTGACCCCCGATAGGCTGCAAGTTTTAAAACAGAATTACTCTGGTCTCTGCTGGAGGATATGGGTAAAGAGGAGAATCCTGGCACACGTATGATGGTCCTGCCACAGTTAATTTCTTTGTGGTGGGAAGTGAGGCAAATTATGTCAAATACCACAGAAGGGAATTTCTCGTCAGACCCTGGGATGGTTTTGTTGAGCAGACAGATGAAAAATGTATTTACAACACATGCTCTAATGGTTCGTTTGATCACTGCAATCATTGTAACAGCTAAATAAACTATTGGATTGGAGTGGGGGAAAAGAGGATCCGTGCACAAATAGATTGCTAACAAAGTTTTGGAATGTGATGTCCATCGGGCAGAACGTGCTTTTGGGAAACCCTAACCCTCCCGGTTAACTATTTCTCCAGACAGAGGACATTACTTACCACTCTGTAATATTTCTTCTAAATGGTGTTCCTCCCACAGATTCCTCCTCTTTGATATGCCATCAGCTGTTTTTCAGAAATTGTTTTGCTTACAGGGGGTGCAGCACAGCTCCTCATTAGCTTTTCTTGCTGCTGTTACAGGCCCCACATTGACGTAAGTTTTGGGCCAGTGTAAGTGGAGCCATCATGCCCCATGACCTTAGTTCTGCCTTTTTCCCTAGCAATCAGTAGCTGAGGGACAGCAGAACAGGTGAGTTGTATGAGCTATCCGCCAAGAGGGGCAGGTCAGGAGGGCGATGAGAAATCTGTGGGAGGAACATCTGTCAGAAATAACATTATCGTGAGGTAAGTAATATGTTCTTCTAATGTATTCCTTTATCCCGTAGATGCTGCTTCTTTGATAGACTCCTAAAGCAGTAGGAATGCGAGAGGACACCACCTATAGCAGAAAGCTCAACAGCACTGCATGGCTAAAGCAAGCACCCTTCCCTGACAGGGAACTCAGGCATTCATGTTTGATAAATGTGTAAAGCAAAGCCCACTTAGCTGCTTGGCATATGTCCAAGGCCAGTACCACCTGTCTGCAGGGCAGAGGTGGCAGCCAGCCCACTCTGTTTGAATGAGCCCTGAGACCATCAGGCCATCGTTCCCAGTTAATTCATAGCAGTCTGAGATGCAGAGCATGATCTACTTTGACAGGGTGTGTCTGAACAAGCACCAGCATAACCCACAAAGAGCTGGTCAGCTTTCCCAGATATCCCTTGTCTGAGAAACATAGTAGCTGAGGGCGTGGAGTGAGGACAGACTGCTGCATTCCGTGCCTGGAAAATGTGAGTAAAATGTTTATCGTGTTTGGATTGTTGCTGCACAGACCTATACCAAGGAGACACAGCCTCTCTAACTATCGATGCCAGCGCGGATGTTAGGCAGAAACCTGTGCAGTTCCCTTAGGGACCACTGCAAAAAGTTTAAGACTACAGGTGTTAGCAGTAAACCCAATTGGTAGCAGTCTGCACCACCCAGATTTACCTGGTAGCTGTGGCTGAGCAGTCAGACTTCTCTCAAGAAGAGTTAGGCAGTATATAGAGTATACACATTAGGTACAAAAAGACAGTAGCACAAGCAAATACTGACCAGAGCTTTGGTATAAAAGTATATAATTATTTAAAAACACACTTGTAATACACTGGCACTAATATGTCAAGCAAGTTCAAACACAGTCACTAGAAATATATACACCTCCTTAATCAATTATTTGACAAGTCTAGGTTAGTACACCACTTATTTAGCAAAACAGAGGTGAGCGTGTAACCATAGATGGCACTCCAATAATGGCAAAAGGGAGAGAAAAGGCAGAAATAGGAAAACACACAATACCAACACTTTTAAAGAACCACAGCAAGTCAAGAAAGGCAGGGTCTACTGTAGAGCAAACAGTTCATAGGCCAGGCCCACTCTTGGAGAGAGCAAGGCAGAATGTGCCCAAGATCACACATTTGAAGTACACTTTAAAAGTCTTTGCAGATAGTTCAAAAAGGAGTTGGATCAGTTCAGAAAAGTTAGTTAACAGGTCCGAGGTCACCCCAGGATAGAGAGTCAAGGATTTACGGGACACCTTGGACAGTCTGTTGCAAGGAAGACCAGGCGGGACACAGTACCTGAAATGGTGAGAAAGTTCCAGCGGGGGCAGTTGTTCCTGGCAGCGGGTGCAAGTCGGTGCTTCGTCCAGGGGAAGAGAAGATCTCGACGTGGAGGAAAGCTGGAGGTCGTTGCACTGCCAGGGAAGAAACCAGCCGCGTAGTTTCTCGGTTAAAAGGTACTACCCTTTTATTCGCGGTAGTGGTGAAGCGTGGCTATCCGGCCGCCGGGGAGCTTGGCACGGGCGATTCGACCACGAGACGATCCAGGAAGGTGAAAAAGGAAAACTGGTTAACCCCACCAGCTCAAAGGAAGAAGACTCTCCTGGAAGAAGATCTTCTCTGTCGTTGGGAAGTGGTGAGTCGGTTCAGCAGGGCTCCACCGGTGGTGTCGTCGTTGCAGGTCGGCTCAGCTTCTCCCTCTTCGGATTCTTTAGCTCCTGTGGTGACTTCTGAAGTTCCAGTCCCCAAAGCCCTGCTTTTATGCAGAAAACCCCCATTCATCAGTCCCAGCTGTCACTCAAACATGCTAAGTGGTGAGCCCGGCGGCTCACCACTGGGCCAATCACACAAAAGTGTGACTTGAGTTGCCGAGGCAACTCAGTCCAAGGTGCCTATTCCCCCCCCTCCTACATATCCAGTAGACGCAGACAGAGTGGCACCACTTTTGGAGGCTTCTGTGCAGGAGCCCGCCAAAAGTGGAACAAAGGGCTCGACTTGGGTTGGAGTTACAGAGGCGAACACAAACGCCATTTTAAAACCGCGTCTTGGCGAAAAGACCCAACCGGGGAAAAAATATTAAATAAATAATCCGGCGGTATCTTTAACATTGCACTAAAAAAGTGGTGCGTTTAAAATGGGAAAATCCCATTGGAAATATTCCGGTGGAATATTTCGCGTGGTAACCACTGCCACCAGCCAGAAACTCGACAAGGGGGGACTGGACAGTGCCCCCTTGAAAAACAGACCCAGGGTCAATCAAATTACCCCTACCAGTACTTCAACAATATGATGGTTTGTACTGGTTCTGTTCACAATTTAAGAATAGTAAAGTCAATGGTGACTTTACATGCCCTGGGAGAGAGTAGTCAGTCCCAGGGTATGGAGTCTATGTTTGGGGGCCACTATGACACCCCTGTGTCACTGCACTGAGGGTGCTGTGTAACACACTTACCAAAAACACATGAAGCCCTATGGAGTAGAAGACCCCATAGCCCATAAAACACATCACAAAGTCAAAGGACATTCTCAAATCATGCCTAAGAGTGGGAGAAAAAGAGTCTCACTCTTAGCAGGAGAAAAAATTAAACCCCTAAAATCCAGCAAAGCTGCTGGGGGACTCACTAGGTTTGGGAAATTAGCCTATACAGAGAATTCTCTCTAACAGCGGAGCAGTGTGAGGACATAGTGTTGCGGTCCGTGATGTACTGAGAGCTGGAAACACCTTTGAGGGCTAAGTAAAAGAGTGACTAACAGTGAGTAACAAATGATTTACAATGCTCAGACTTACAATGTAAAGCATTGTTAAAGCCTTATTTGTTTGTTTATTTGGTATAGCGCAAGACCAAACCCAAAGGGTAGCTGGGCGCAGACAATACAAGGATACTTGAGAACTTGGTTACAAGAAAATACAGTTATGCAGTTCAAATTCGAAGCAAGGTACATGTACAAGCTAAGTGCGAAAATACAGGTAAAGCTAGTTGACCAGAAGCCAGTTAATCTAGTTACAATCATCAGGGGTCTCTAAAGCAGGTGGGCGGTGGGGAAGTGTCATTGGATCGTATCCAAGTGAGGACTTTCCGCCGGATGCTAGGGTAAGGTTGGTCCATTCTGAGATCTAGAGGGAGTCTGTTCCAGGTTTGAGCAGCTATGACTGGAAAACTAGAGCCGCCAGCTGTACTCTTTTTGTATCTGGGCACCACTAAGGTATAGGCATTGGTTATTCTTGTGGGACGGTTAGAGATTCTCTTGTTGACTCTGTTCACCAAGTAGGGGGGAGCTATGTTGTTAAGACATTTAGAGGTGAGAGAGAGGGTTTTGAGGGCAATCCTGTCTTTGATTTCTAGCCAATGGATATTTTTTCTGGGAGGTGGAGATGTGAGCTCTATTAGGAATATTTAGAGCTGCTCTGATGGCATTATTTTGGAGAGTTTGGAGTTTATCAAGAATGTACTTGTTAGATCCTGCATTTAGAGCATTACAGTAATCCAGCTTAGAGATGATAAGTGCGCTAGCTAGTGTAATGCAACTAGTCTCAGTTAGGAATGGTCTACATACTCGGATCAATGTCCAAGTATAAGCAGTGGAAGATGCTAAGGAATTAGTTTGTTTCTTGAAGGTGAGCGCTGAGTCGAGATAGACCCCAAGGGTTTTGACTGCAGGCATCACTTTGATAACATTATTGTCAATGTTGAATGAGGCATAGTTCGGGTCAAGTTTTTTGATAGCCAACTCTGAGCCGAGGATCAGTAACTCTGTTTTGTCGTCATTCAGGCAGAGGCCGTGGGATGCCATCCATGCCTGAATGAGGAGATATATCTTGTTTACTAAGGCTGTGTCTTCCAAGAAGTTGCCCGAAAGGGGGATGAGGATCTGAGTGTCATCTGCGTAGTTAGTGTAGATGACACCCAGTCTGTCCAACTTGTCAAACAAAGGTTTAGTAAAGATGTTGTACATCGTAGGAGATACACATGATCCTTGAGGGACACCGCATGAAACTTGTGTGGGATCAGCGGCTGCTAAGGGGGAGAAGACTCTCATTGTCCGGTTTGCAAGGAAGGATTGTACCCAGGTTATGGCATCACTTGAAAAATGAGCGACGGAACTGAGGTGATTGCATAGGATTGCATGATCTACCAAGTCGAAGGCCGCAGATAGATCAAGGAGGAGTAGCATAGCTGATTTGCCATTGTCCTTCAACTCGTCAATTTGGGTCTTAAGGTCAATCAGGGCCGTTTCAGTACCATGAAGGGGCCGGAAGCCGGATTGACGTGAGCCTAATAAGTTGTTGGTTTCTAAGTAGTCCTGAATTTGCAGGTAAGCTACTCTGTCAATGATTTTAAGCAGAAATTGGACGGTGGTGATGGGTCTGTAGTTTGTCGGTATTGCGGGGTCAAGTGTTTGTTTTTTTAGTAAGCGAAGCACCCAAGATTGTTTTAGGTTATTAGGCACTAGGTTGGACTTAAAGGATGCATTAATGAGTTTAGAGATGAAGGGGCTAGGTCTCTAGCTGCATCTTTTATAATTTGGGCAGGACAATTATCACCTTTGCAGTTAGATGGCTTTAAAGATAGTATGATTTTTTTCTGTCTCTAATATAGTTATTTGTTTGAAGCTAAAGGGGTGAGGGGTGTTAGGCTGGTTTAGATGAAGCTGTGACTGAGGTGTAGGCTCTGTTGGCAGGAGCAAGGAAGCTTTTTTATTGGCAATTTTGGTCTGGAGCAAGCTCATTTTACCCGCCAGGGCATTTTGTATATTAGTGCATCAGAGTTTATTTTTAGGAATGTTATCAGTCGGGGGTATGGGTGATTCCATTTCACGGAGGATGGAAAATAGTTCCTTGGTATCTGATTTAGCCTTAGATATTCCATCGGTAAAGGTATTCCTTTTGGTACTTATGATTTCCTTTTTGTACTGTTTGGCGAGAGTAGCTAATTTAGTTTTGTTCTCAGTAGGTGAGTGTCTCCAGATAGACTGCAACTTTCTTTTTGAGTTCCGAGGTCTTTCAACTGTGGTGTGAACCATTTGTTCAGGTGACAAAGTTGTTTACTTTTACGAATTTTGGTAGCGTCAATCAGGTCAAGTGCCTTAATCATCGTACTGTTATAGGCTTCCACAAGAGATGTAGGGTCTGTACTATTGTCTAGGTTGTCAAGAGTTGGGAGGAGGTGGGGTAGGAGTTGTTCTGCTGTGATATTACTTTTGGTGGGGAGTGGCAGGGCCATAAGTATTGGTTTGGGTCGGATAAGGTCAAGTGAAGCAGTGAATATAATTAAGTAGTGGTCAGTCCAAGATTGCGGCGTTATGTTGGTAATGCTAATGTTGCAATTCCGATCGGCAACCCAGTCTAGAGTTCTACCTTTGGCATGAGTAGGGGAGGAGATTTTTTGTGTCAGGCCATAATCATTCAGTAGTGAAGCTACAGATACGGCGTGTTTGTCATTACAGTCATTATAGCCCAAGTTAAAGTCTCCCAGTAGTAGAATTTGAGTGTGGTCTTTAGTGTTATTAGTTAGGATACTAGTTAGGTCGTCTTCAAAGGATCCTAGTGGTCCTGGTGGTCTGTAGATGACATACATGGTAAGGGTACGTTTACAAGAAAGGTGGAGTCTAGCAGTAAGGAGTTCACATGATTGGAATAGCAGGGTAGTAGCTAATCTGATGGGTAAGGTGGATTTGTGAATGATGGCTAGGCCACCTCCTCTGGTATTAGGTCTGTCGGCTCTTAGTAGTTGGTAGCCATCAGGTATTGCTAGCATGATGGCAGGGCCAGCCGCCTCATGAAGCCAAGTTTCGGTTATGACCAATGGGTCTAAGTTTTCATTGGTTAGGGTGTCAGAGATCTCTGTAGCGTGGGATACCATGGATCTAGCATTCACGAGTGACCCAGTTAGTGATAGGGTGCTAGTTGGTATAGTAGTGGTAAGTTGTTTATTTTTAGTTAGGGTGACTCTTTGTGATGGTGACTGGTTAATTGCCTCAACTTGATGAAAGTTAAGATCGTGTTCGGTGTATAATTGGAAGTCGAGTTGAGCAGGCATCTAAGAGGTGGGTGTGGCCTATTATGACCAAGAAAGTCATTAAAAAAGGTAATAATTTGCAGACAAAAAACATGGATTGTGCTAACAAAGCTGACACTCTAAACGCGGGTAGTACACCAATGGCAGAGATTGGGAAAATCAAATCATACTTCCAACAAGCCATTGTGGGGATACCGATCATGCCTGACGAGAGGATTAAAAACAAGTCTGTTAACACTAACTCGTCTTCAGTGATACCCACTGATAATAACTCACGGTTAAATATATGTTATTCTCTCCAAAACGAATTTATAATGCTCCGCAAGTGATAGGACTGACGTGTGCGAACAGTCGGACGGTTGATAATACAGCTAATGGCACAATTATACGTCTCCCAGTTGACAGCTTGACCTCAACACCAGATTTATTTGGGTTACGGGAAGGGGTGCTCGGAGTAATGTTACTAGTAAGGATACTGAGGTGTGCAGTAATTCGTCGTTGCAAGATGCTTTTAATTTTGCATTAAAGATCCTACTTAAGCTTTGTAATCGCTTACTGGAAGACGTACACACCCATTCAGCGTCCCCAAGAGAGAATAGAGAGGTCCATGACCACCCTGGCTTTCTCTAAATTAATGATGCATTGAAACCAACAAAGGTGGATTTGGAAGAGAATATTCGATCTTAGTCTTCAGGAAGAAGAGAATATGTTAAGTGAGTAGGATGATGATGTGGGTAGTCCCCAGGATTCGTTTTCGTCATGTAAAGAGCATAGTAAATTCAAAAAGGCAAACAATGCTAAAGGGACGTGTGATGAATCCAGAGAAGTCATCACAGATTCCCTGGTGGTGACCTTCTCCCATGGGGCCAGGGGAGGGCAGCCGCTACCTGATTCCTGCTCCTGGGGGTGGCTATATGAAAAAGCGCAATATCCCCCATTTACCTATGGAAAAGACCCCCTTAAATCCAGTACTCTAATGGCCTATTTCCATCTATCGTGCCTTGAAACACTTGTGCATAGGCGCGTTATAAATGCCATATCATATCATATCTGTACCCTCCTTCAGGGAAAGAAGAACAATCTATTTCCAGCACCTTTCAGACCAATCCTCCCATTTTTCTTCTAAGAAGTAAAAGTTCTAAAATACTTTTTCTAGAAACCTTATGAATACCTTTTATAAAAGCTCCAAGAACACCCTTTTCAAAAATTCCAAGAAAACCTTTTTCCAACACACTCTTTGCCAAGCTCCTATCCATGACACTAGGGATAAAAGGTCCAAGAGAAATATTTTTTTGTTCTAATTTTTCTTCAAGAAGAACTGATTTGTCATATGAAATCATTAAAAGAAGCTTTGCAGACACCGTACATCATATAACATCTATAGACTTTGATTCCCATAACCACCCAATTACTGGGACGAGGAGGATGAAAGAATCGATGCAAACTACCAAAAGCCTCAAGCTCATTGTACATACTAGTTGTTTGGGAAAAGCACAGGTACGCGGGACCTTTAAAAATGGCAAACGGATTGTGAACAGCAGCACAGGTGTAGACATCGGATCTTCCTGGAGAGGCAAGATAACACTGGAGACATGAGCCAGGGTGGTGAGGCAGAGGCTCGACCGCAAGGGAAGGGAAGCCACGCTGGGTGAGCGGAAAGGGCTGTGGAGACGCCAGGAGTCGCCGGGAAGCTCACGAAGGCTGCGTTGGCCATTACGGAGCCTGACCAAAAGCAGGCGTGCAAAAGAAAAGCCTTGCGGAAAGCAGGAGAGATGTCAGAGGAGCACAGAGTGTGCAGCAAGCAGTGGAGGAACGCTGTGTAAGCGCAAAAGGGATCAAAGACGCTGTGATTCAGAACAGGTGGGGAACGTGGGGCTTTTCCGGGACTGCGCCAACAAAATACTGAATATTGGAAAGCCACAGAGAGAAACAGAACTGTGTCTACAAGTGAAAAGGGAAGGAAGCCAAACAAGACACCAATAACATATGAGAAAATGGACTGCAGACATGGGGGGGAAGCCCAAAACAGATATACCAAGCCAAAGAGGATATATGTATTTGTGAAAGTAAAGAGAAACATTGACGCATGAGAGAGAAGTCCTGGCTAGAGAAGCACACCAGCCATTTATAAGTATACAAGTGAAGTCCTGGCAAAAAACATACCAGGCATGTGAAAATACACAAGAGACGTCCTGGCAGGAAAGTACACAGGCAGTTGGAAGAGTCAGTATTTTATAACCAAGAGGAAACATGTGTTAAAGAGAGACTATTAAGGACCAAGAGATTTTTATCTAACAGAATCATTGTGGGACAGGAAAAGACAAAGAACTGTTAGATAAAAAGACATTGTTCAAACAATGAGGAATTCAGGGGAAGGGAGTTGACCCTCTGGAGCCAAGGTTTTTCCACCTTGAAGAACATTTAAGTTGGAGCTGTTTTATTTTAATTATGAAACGATTTTTCAGGTTGAAGACATTTCTGTTATCCCTTTATAGTGTGACGGTCAGGATAGAACGTTTGGACACAAGGGCGGCTTTTGATTTCTGACATCCTGTCACAGACAGTTCTCCAGGGGTAAGTGCAAGGGGAGGCGAAAACCAGGCTGCAATGCTCTTATTAAGTGCAGCCAGGGTAGCGCGGCTCGGGGTAGTGCAAGGAGAACAAGGGAACTGTAGGGTTACAGTTACAGCCCCTAAGTCTG
Source organism: Ambystoma mexicanum (assembly GCF_040938575.1). NCBI lineage: Eukaryota > Metazoa > Chordata > Amphibia > Caudata > Ambystomatidae > Ambystoma > Ambystoma mexicanum. The sequence goes on along the minus strand of NC_090928.1, from coordinate 525,898,197 downwards.
TGGTAGGCCCGAAGGCAGTGCAAGGGTGACTGATCAAGAAAGAGCCTGGTACCCAGTGAGACTCTGAGGGTAGCCAAGCAACCAGTCGGTACAGCAGACAGGTAGGTCAGCAGGGGAGTGAGAACTGACAACAGTTAAAACAAAATATAATTCATACTCCCACCACCAAATTAGTACTGCTTTGTGAGTCTATCATAAGATGAGTACACGTAATGGAGTGGATTGACGCCGACCTTTACCTTCTGCGACCTAAGATTAGTTTTGCATAGGTTCACTTGTCATTGGGGATGTCGCATTTGGCAAGAGAGGTAGAGGTACACACTCCAACCTCTATGGTGCAAACAAGTAATGAGAACTCTCTTTCGTACAAATGCACCAAACTTTTGCAATAATATCTCCAAAGTCGAGATTTATTTTTGAGTGCCCTTCATGGTAACACGTGTTTCGGCGACATTACATAGTGCCTTTCTCAAACCAGGGCTGTTAAATATATGTACATATTTGATATTGTGATTCGTAAAGTGCACAAACCAAAATAAAACAGTAAATAATGAACATTAACAATAATTTTCCATGATTTGCCAACACAGTTAGTATGCATGTCACAAATTAATTAATGGACAGAAAGTATAAGGGATACATTGACAACCTTCTCAGCCCACAAGTACTTAAACTCAAGGCATATTTGAAAGACACCACTCATGCAATACAGATCCTGAGTAATATTCAGAGGCAACCAGAATTTATCCTTGCATCACTTGATGTCCGAGCTCTTTATACCTCTATCCAACACCATTTAGCCATTCAAACCATTGATTATGTGTATAAAGATACCAGCGTATCGCACTTTCAGCAAATACACATGCTAGAGGAAATGTTGAAAGCAACTCTGGAACTAAACATGTTTAATGGAGACTACTACCACCAACGGCAGGGAGTTGCAATGGGTACTAAATATGCACCGGCATTAGCTAATTTATTCATGGGGATGCTAGTGGATGACGTAGTCTACAATGACAGCCTATACAGCGAGCATGTAATTGTATGGGCGCGCTACATTGATGATATTCTCCTGATCTGGAGAGGAGAGAAGCAGCTATTAGAACAATTCATAGAACGTATAAACACCAACAAATATGGAATACAGTTCACATCAGAAATAGATGGCTGTATCAATCAATTTTTTAGATCTTACTATCTACATCAAGGACAACCAAATATACACCAAAACTTTCCGTAAACCGACTGAAGTAAATTCAACATTATGTGCAACCAGTTGTCACTTACAAAGGGTCAAGGACAACATTCCGGTAGGAGAGTTCATACGTGCAAGACATAATTGCAAAGAACATTCGCAATTCCAAAAAGAATGTGAGCTATTATCCACAAGATTCAAGCAAAGAGGCTACAATATCAAGCACATCAAAAAAGCAGAAGATAAAGCTTTAGCGTTAAAACAGTCGGATATCTTGTGCAAAAAACAGACCACAAAACGTCAATTTGAAAATGTGAGATTTATTACAACATATTCGAATGACCGCTCCAAGATCAGGCAAATACTAAATCAGAATTGGCATTTATTACAATTGGATCCTGACCTTTTGTCTCTTACACAGAAGAAACCTCAAATCGTTTTTTAACAGAGCGAAAACATTGAGGAATATTGTCAGCCCTTCTCTGCTCCCAAGCATCAGTGACAGCCAGCCCACGAACTGGCTGACCCCAGACTGCTTTGGGTTAGGAAATATGGGACATGTTCCACGTGCCCATACGCACACGCACCGCAAGCAAATTTCAGGATGATCATGGAAGCGTTTGGAACATTAAACAGAATATCAATTGTCGAACTAAACATGGAGTATATGCCATCATATGTATTTGTCATAAAGTATATAATCGGAAGTACGATTCGCCAACTTCGAACAAGAATTTGTGAACATTTGGCAGGCATTGGAAGTCAAAATCAGAATTTACCACTAGCCGTACATTGGCAACGAGAACACCAAATGGTTGACAAAAAAGCGATCCGGTTTTAAACGAATGAACCTGAAAGACTTGGCAGTAGAGGAGGAAACCTTGAGCTAGCATTGAGACAATCCGAAGCCAGGCTCATTTGTCATTTTCAGACTTTGAAATTTGGTTTGAATACGGACAGTGAAATGTATTGCTTTCTATAATTTTAATTAATAGGATTCAATGTAAATTCTGCATACCAGATTGTGAAAAAGGGCCAATTGTTAATGGACGTAATTGCACACTATAATCATACAAGATCATCTAATGTGTTCAAAACATGACGTACCCATAACTTGGGACAATATATTTAATCAACTACTAATGTGCTCAAAAGTAACCTTCAAAAGATACGAGGTGATACATGAGACAGGTCCACTTAGTACCTATTTAAATGTATCCCATGTAAAATACAATGCTAACTGGTATCTCGCCCGTTTACAATTCATTGCATTCATACTTATGCATGTTCAGACGATTAGGCTATAATTATCGATATTCTTAAAACATTGCAAGGCTAAGAGTGTTAGAAATATAAGGATGTCACTTAACGCAAAATTTAAAAATAGTATTAATAATATAAGAATTACGCTTATTTAGCTTTCGTTAAGTACTAACATTGAACTGTATGTGCATACTTATAAATTAAAACGTAAAGTAACAGTGCAGTATTTAAAACACGTCCCACCATTCTAGTACACACTAGATAGCCCAAAAGATGGCCGACGGGGCCATGGCAATCGAGGATGGACTACCGTGTTGCCATGACTCCCGCCATCAACACGAACACCTAGTTTGTATAAAAAGACAGATGCAGCAAGGATGTGGGTTGATCGTTTTACCTTGGACGTCTCGGACGATACGGTAAGCGTGCTAATCTCAATTAAAAGTCATACGCGAAGTGCGTGCGTCTATTTCGCAGCATACGGCAGCAATACACGGCGTGTTTACAACACACGCGCATGCCATAAAAAGTGCTAACAAGCGTTTTCAGCATACTAAGATGAAATAGCCTTGTACATCATGTGATAATAACGCTCTAAAAACAAGCAACAGTGTGTTTACAGCATCAGGTTTCTCTTAATGAAATAGTAGAATTATTCTATCAGCATATTCAATGAGGAATGACAATGCAGTTACAAGTATTACAAAAAGTTTTTATACAATAGGCAAATTCAGCCTATAGCGAAAGATATATTAATGTAACTAGGTGAATAACGAAACTTGTTTCCTTTCAGGGATTTAACCCATTTAATATCCAGAACAGACGGAAAGCTAAAATCGAGTAGCATCATACTAACAGGTAACATTGGGATATCCCATGTCAAAATGGTGTTGGATGGTTCCTCGAGCCCATATCAATATGTAGCACTTATTAGTGGTTTTAAGCGCAATGTGAGACATAATATTTTTGGAGGAATTTAGACATTGTCCTGTATATTTTCTATGAACAAATTGGAAAGAACACACGAATACAAGATTAAGGTGTTCATGACATCATCAAACTTAGTTCATGGTAAAACCTACAACTAAAATCAGTACTAGTTACGAAATAAAAGTGTAGAATGTTATATAAAAATAATGTACAAAGAAAATGATGATTATTATTGACTATTTTGTTTCCATTTTTGTTTTTTGTTTTTTCTCTCCGTTTTATGTGCATAATCTTTACCTTTCACATCCTCCCCTTCGCCCATCCCTTATACTTTCTGTCCATTAATGAGGCAATATTAAATAAGTGTTCCCTGGATCTCATACCACTCACCATACAAGAGTTAGCCAACAATTTGGCCGACCTCAATAACGAAATTCAAGAAATAGCAAAAGAACTTGTGGCAACACTAAACAGAGAAGAAGTTGACATAATTCTGGAAGAGATTAACAGTAATCTAGCAGACTACAAGGCAGAGCTTGAAACCAAAAAGATCTGAAAATTCAAAAGGGATACGTATGACTATCTGAAGGATGAAGTTTATACTTGGATGGATAAATATGGCCCTCCAATAAGAAAACCAAAACCTACAAATACCAGTGAGACGTCCAGCTCAGGAACAGACACTAAAAGAGAGTCAACTAACGTAGAAGAAGAGAATCAACCAACAGCTTCAGGATATACAAGGCCCTCAGAAGCTTCGACGAGAGGAAGAACAGCTTTTTTAGAGAAAGGCAGAGGCGAACAAGAAGGGGGAAGAGAAAGACAAAGAGGGAAACCGAACACAAGGTTACAACAAAAGAAAACATTGTGATAAATCTATCAGCAAGGATATTGAGGACTCAAGAACTACAGACACTACAAAAAGAATTAAGCTTTGTGCCCACATATGACAGCACCTTATTTGAGTCCAAAATTGAACTATACAAACTAATCAGAAAAATGAAGCTAAAAGTGTTTTTTAGCGAACTAGAAAATGAAGAAACAGGGAACAGAAAAGAAGAAGAATTGAAGGAATTCAGGAGCAAGAGCACTTTTATCCCTCCCATCAGTATCCCATCAGTAGACATTTTTCAAAAACAGGTAACCAGAGACTTCGAAAAAATGCATTTTAAATCTAAAACTGGACGCAATATGAAACCACACGAGTTAAAATTAATTCAAGACTTATATGGTGATCCAAATATCACAACAAGAGCTGCAGATAAAGGTGGTGGTCTAGTTTTGTTGAACACAGTTGACTATGATGAAGAATGCGAAAGACAACTGAGAGACATCAATACTTATGCACGATTAGAAAATGACCCAACAGCAGAAATTAAAGAAAATATGGGGATCCTTCTAGACAAAGCGGAAGAACTAGAGTGGATAAACCATCACACGAAAAAATTCTTGATGAATTCTTACCCACGGATACCACACTTCTATACTCTCCCAAAGGTACACAAAGACTCAGTCAAACCACCAGGCAGACCAATTGTTGCAGGGATAAACAGCATCCTAGAACCTCTTGGTAAATATGTGGACTACTTCTTACAACCTTTGATTAAAAAAACAAGTACATACATCCGAGACTCTACACACTTCTTGCAATACCTGAATTCAATACCATTTGATTCCCAAAACATTTGCTTTACAATTGACGTTAAGAGTCTGTATACGTCAATCCCACATGATTTGGGTAACGAAGCAGTAGAATGGATACTTCTGAAGGCAGAGGAGATAAGAGCTCAAAAAGAATTCATAATGGCACTGCTGGAATTTATCAGCAACAATTCATATTTTAGATACAAAGACAATTATTACCTACAGGTGGCTGGTACAGCTATGGGGGCCACCATGGCCCCTTCGTATGCAAACTCATTCATGCACAAATTGGAAACAGAAAATGTTTTACATAAGCAATGGTGGCAACAACATCTGGGTATCTGGATAAGATACATCGATGATATCTTTGGGGTATGGAAAGGCAGTGAACAAGAACTACTTGAATTCTTTGATTACCTAAACAGTAAGGACACAAGAATACAGTTCACACATGAATACTCTCGTGAAAGTATACACTTTCTGGATGTACAAATCAGAATAACCGACACAGGATACCAGACCACCATCTTTCGAAAGCCTACAGATAGGAACAATCTACTCCAATGACTCAGCTTTCATCAACCAAGCCTCATCAAAAATTTACCATACACCCAGATGCTTTGCGTAAAAAGACTAGTGAGTGACCCTGCAGAGTACGAAAAAGAAGTCAAAGAAATGGGTAAGAAATTTCTGGACCGTGGATACAAGAAAGAAGAAGTGACAGCAGCAGAAATACGCATAGCCACTCCGACAAGGGAAGATCTATTGAGAACTAAAACCAAGAAGGAAGATGAACCCCCCCTTAGTATTCGTATCCAAGTACTCAAGACAGAGTAATCGCATCAAAAGTATCATTAAAAAACACTGGAATACAGTCACCTGCGACCAACGTGTAGAACATTTATTCAAAGAGGTCCCAACATTAGCTTATCAACGAAGTCAGAATTTGAAAGATAAACTTGTAAAGACCAGACCAGCACAAAAGAAGAAAGCAACCAAGAGGATAGGTACTTTTCCTTGCCTAAATTGTAGCAATTGTGGCTACATCATGAAAGGTGATTCTTTGAAACATCCGTATACAGGAGAGAATATAAAACTAAAATACTTTGGAACATGTGACTCCCAGAACGTGATGTATACCATAAAATGTCCCTGTGGCTTGCATTATGTTGGACAAACTGTAAGAACGGCCAAGACAAGATGGAACGAACACAGATCTTGTATACGTAACAACAAAACTTCGGCTGTGGCAAGACATTGGCATGACAAAAAACATAACTTGGCACAGATTCGATTTGCTATCCTAGAAATAGTTGAAGAGAGATCCACATGAAAACTTTCAGAAAACAATGGATCAACGAGAAACTTTATGGATAGATCGTTTGAGTTTGCTGATCCCTAAAGGAATGAACGAAGAGATGAACTACATGTGTTTTTTGTAATTAAACATTTGTGACTGCGTATGAACTCCCACAACAGCCATCGTAGTGGCCAACCAGGTCTGGAGTCCAGACATTAACATATGAAACGGACGTAATTTGACACTTGGAGTGACATTTGTTTCTAATATCATGTACTAGATTGTCTAAAACATTGTTTGGGTGAAGGTTTTCTGCTTGTCCTTCCAGATGAAAAACCATACGTGAGGTTTTAATTTAAACGCTACAGTCCTATTGTTTTACATTCACACTGGTGCCTGCTTTAATTAAGACCTACCGTTGAAACCCGCAAATGAGGAACCTAAACACTTCACATAATATGTTAATTAGCTTTGTACAAAACCTGCAAGCATTAGCCAGTAGAGGTAGCGATACATAGTTACCCGCAATAATGATGAATTTAGAACAGTACAAAATATACAAGACCGATTACACTTATAACATGCATTTACACTACTATGTACATGCATTCACAGTAATAGTCCGAAAGCAATGTCAATGACACGAGAAAGGCGTTGACAGCTTGGTAACACATAGCGTTTCAGGAGTTGCCATGGAGACATCCCCGCCCCAGGGTAATCACCCGCGGGTGGGGCGCGAGGCGTACGTGCTCCGGCATTCCTGTCGGACCTCGGCGCCTTGACTCCGTCTCCAAGGCAACGTTTAAATAGAACTAAGAGACGTGCACGTGCATGTCTCTCTGCAGTAGGCAGAACAACGCAGGAATTGAAGGTAAATGTCAGAGAATATCCGCCGCTTTGATCATTAAAGACTTGCTAGAACGGTTGTCTAAATAGCCTGTTTCTTTCACAGAGACAAGTTTAACGTATGCGTTTCACCAAGCATTTGCAACACACGTGGCTGGAGCCGTGAGGGTTGCAAAAAGAAAAGCCTTCTGGGGCTTACCAGATTTGCATGAAAGTGATCAGGTAGGACACTCTTCTGTCTTTATACTATGCACATAGAATCTTGTAACGCTGATACTAAATGAAAATTCTGTTTTTCATTTATTTTTTCTGGCGTACCAATTGAATATTCGTGGGACAAACAAAATGGTATGTGTGAATTTGATTATGTATTGTATATAAATCATTCAATGAACTTGTATTAACATATGTATGACTATGTGTAACTTGATGATGTAATCAAGAGCCTATATACAGCCCTGATGAAGGTTTACACCGAAAGGCATTGGCTAAATGTATATTGATGGCAAAATATGATCGCCCAACAGATCACATTCAGAATAAATTTAATTATAAAAACAGGAATGTTAATAAAACATTCCTAGCCAAAATTGCACAGATCTAACTGATGCTTTGATTTGAAGCTTTGATTTGAATTTATGAGAACGTTGGATTTAAATATTTTGGGAATTTGCAGCCCTCTCTAAGGGCCAACTGAGAAGCGCCAGTTATAATAAGGCAAAGTTACCTTGTTTTCTTTTGCATGTGGTTTATGGAGGTCCTTGTGCTATAGGACCAGTTCAAACTGGCAGCTCCAGGTCAAAAAATTAACTGAGAGAAGCAGACATTGAATAGAAGTGAGTAAACATTGTGGTGCCCAACTCTCCAGTATTTATTCCATTAATTAATTTGTGACATGCATACTAACTGTGTTGCCAAATCATGGAAAATTATTGTTAATTTTCATTATTTACTGTTTTATTTTGGTTTGTGCACTTTACGAATCACAATATCAAATATGTACATATATTTAACAGCCCTGGTTTTAGAAAGGCACTATGTAATGTCACCGAAACACGTGTTACTATGAAGGGCACTCACAAATAAATCTCGACTTTGGAGATATTATTGCAAAAGTTTGGCGCATTTGTACGAAAGAGAGTCCTCATTACTTGTTTGTATCATAAAATGAGGAATACGTGGGAGGACACAATCCATTCGAAGAAGAAGTTACTTATCCCTGGTAATGTTCTTTCGATTGGATGTTCCTCCCACTTATTCCTCATTCCCCCTCCGAGCCTACCCTGCCGTACAATTTATGTGTTCTTACACTTTACGCTTTCTTGGAGCCTACAGTATATGGTACGCCTGGTAATTCCTCTACAGGAGGGGAAAAACAGAACTGAAGCCAACGGGCGCTGCATGCGCTATTTATACTATTGATGAAGTCGACAGTTGAATCAGAGGCCCTCGAGGGACATCGACTCGACGAGATGGCACACAGCGCCCTGTCGAAAAAAGAATTCCGAAGCAGCTGAAGCTGGAAGGATAATTATCATAAGATGAAGACTACGTGGGAGGAACATCCAATCGAAATAATGTTACCAACGGTAAGTAACTTTTTCTTATATGAGAGAGCAAGGGGTAAACTGTAATTCTTGGGCATCAGTTTCTCAATAATGCACCAGAATCTATACAAGGCCAGCTGTACCAATTCACTCTCTGTATTGAGACAAAAATTCCAAAATGCATCCTGCTTAATAGAGGCATTATTATGCATAAAACCACCCATTGTAGTCATAATAGCTGGCCGCAGAGCTTTAGACTCTGTAAATAAGTGTTTAGCTGTTTCAAGCGAACCTGGGCTCTTACAAATATGGCAGGTCCTATGCTGAAGCAGGATTTTAAGATAGTCAGCATGACTTACTAACAAAGGGAGTTGGTTTATACTTGATCTCAATATAAAGTGCCAAACAACAGGACTAGGGCACTGTCTCAAATATCTTTGAGCTTTCAAATAACAATGGGTGACATTTGAAACATGTGCTTATGTACTCAATGTAGAAAGGTGCGTTTAGTTGTTAGTCCAATCCCATTTCTTCAATTTACTTTTGAATAGCTGTTGCAAAGTAACAAGTGTAGTGCCTCGTTTGAAGTGAGGGAACCAACCAATGTTCTCATACAGTCTGGCTATTAGACTATTGAATTCCTCTCCTGCTCTCGAACCTTGACTCTAACATTCCATGTGTTCACATTTTGCTTGATCTCTCTTCTGCCTTTGATACTGTCAACCATACCATCCTGCTCAACCGTCTCCGTGATAACCTGGGTATCACTGGTCAGGCTCTGGCTTGGCTGACCTCTTTCCTCTCAAATCGACCCTCCCAGGTCCAACTGGGGCCTTTCCTGTCTGACATCTTTTTCTCTACCTGTGGTGTCCCCCAGGGTTCTAACCTCTCTCCCTGGCTGTTCAACCAGTATTTGGCACTTCTCGCCCACCGCATCGCTGCTCTCTGCCCCAACTTTCAGTGCTATGCGGATGATACCCAGCTCATTTTCAGGCTACCCTCGGCCTCCTCTTCTCCGTCCCTCATCTCTGACTGTCTTACTGCTATCCCGGAATAGTGTGCCGCCAACGACCTCTGCCTTAATGCCAGTAAGACCGAGATTCTACTCATCGGCACACCCACTCCCTCCTTCCCTGCAGCTCTCTGGCCGGCCTCTCTTGGCCCTCTTCCTGCTCCTACCTGCATGGCAAAAAACCTTGGTGTCATCTTCGACTCCACACTCTCCTTCTCTCCTCACATTTCTGATGTTTCTAAGAAGTCACACTACCAGCTACACATCCTCAGAGGTATCCTTCTTTTCCTCTCCTTCCCCCAGAAGCTCACCGTCTCCAGAGCCCTGGTTCTCTCGAGCTGGACTACTCTAACAGCCTCTATCTAAATCTGCCTGCCTCTACTTTCCGCCCTCTGCAACTCATCCAGAACAGGACTGCGAGACTTGTCCTTGGCCTCAAGCCCAGGGACCGTATCTCTCCAGGACTGAAATCGCTACACTGGCTCCCTGTGGCTGCGAGGATTAAGTTCAAAACCCTCTGCATTGTCCACAAGGCCTTCTGGGGCCTGGGGCCAAATTACCTTCAACTCTCCCTTCCTAAATATCTTCCTTCTCGAGCACTAAGCTCTTCCGCCTCCAACTCCCTCAGGGTCAGCCGCTTCTCCAAGCAACGAGTTGGGGGGAGATCTCTCTCCGCAGCAGGGGCCTCCCTCTGGAAAAGCCTTCCTGTCTCCCTGAAACTTGAGGAGAACGATCTCCGGTTCCGGAAGCACCTCAAAACCTTCCTCTTTGCTTCTGCTTTCTCTCTCCCTCTCCCCTGCTAAATCACTGAAACTGGAATGAATCAGCAACTGGGCCACTCACCAATCTCGGTCCTTGGCCCAGCCACTCTCCCCTGCACTGCCTTCCTGCCAACCCCTGCACTGCGGGACTGTCTCTGTATCCCTACAGCCCCCCTTCCCAGCACTTGTCTGCACTTATCTTGCACTTGCCACCAGCTGCCCCTTATTATTTATCTTGTTCATTACTAACCATGTACTGCACTTTCCCCTCTACCTTTCCCCCTTGCACTTTTCCCGTCCCCCCTACCCATGCACTTGCGCAATCTGAATGACACCTGGCCTAGTAGGATCGTTGTCTGTCTCCCCTTGTTCCCCCCTCCCTGCCTCATCGCGCGTTGAAACACTTGTGTATAGGCGCGTTACAAATGCCATATCATAATATAGACTTTTTACACGTACCCAAAACAGGCCCCAACAAGGAGAGCAATTGATATTTAGGAACAGTATTAATTTTAAGGTGCAACAACCCCTGCTTGATCATCGCCTGGCCCTTTAACTAAACTAACCGCAACTCTAGTCTAAGGTACTCAATAGGGGCCAAGGGTTGTAATTTTAATATCCACTTCCAAAAATAACCCACGATTTTATCAAGCCAATGTAAATCACACATGGCTAAGGCATCTAGGCCATATAGTACCATGGGACAAAGGCACTGGCTATAAAGGGTCATTATACCCGCAAGTGTATAGCCTGCGGTTTGATTTGAAAACTTTCCAATCAAATGGGTCAAACGTCTTGCCTTACTACTTTTGCCTTCTTTTATATGGGTCTATGATCTAGAGGTACTCATTTTCAGGCCGAAGTAGGGATAATTTCCCACAAGGGCAAGCGCTCCCAAACTGGTAATAAAATCTGGGCACTTAAACTTCTTGGGCGCAATCGCCATAACCTTTGTTTTGTCCATGTTGATACGTAGGTCGTTTTCAGCAGAATAGATAAGCAATGTATCAAACATGGCCCTTGCTCCACTGTAAGTGTGGTTGAACAATACCAAGTCATCCACATATAACATGCAAAGCACTGTCCGACCACCAATTCTTGGACAACAACCAATTACTTGGGTAAATTGCGAGGAAAGATCAGACCTGTAGATGTTATACAACAGGGGGGCCAAAGTCCAACCCTGCTTTACTGCCCTATAGATGTAAACAGGGACTATCAGTCCACCGTGATCGTCCAATCGCACACATGCTTGGGTGTTAAAGTAAAGGCCCTTAGGTACACTCATAAGCCATGGGAGGAACCCCTAATTTTCCATCTTGAGCCATAGCGTATCATGACACACTACATCGAAAGCCGCCCGGAAGACCACATCAATGGTATACACAGTCAGCCTCCCTCCCTCCACGCCCCCCCAGCCACCCCCAGGGCGACGTAGGCTTCTCTAAACAATATATCCATAAGCCTAAGGTTATAGGAGATACCACACCCCGGGTCAAAACCAGTCTGTGTAAAATTTAGTAATTGAGCCTCATCTACCCAATTCTGCAAGGCCCTAAGGACGAATGTGGCAAAGATTTTCCCTGTAACATCTAGTAGAGACAGCAGCCTGTAGTTGGCCGGCAGCACCTGGTCACCTTTTTTTTATAACCGGTACTAACACAGATTGCTGCCAAGATGTTGGAATTACCTGCGTAGCACATAATTTGTCAAACAGGATTTTCAGAATGGATGCCCACATCAAAGGGTTCTGCCTCAGTACTACATTGGCGAGGCCATTTGGCCCTGGGGCCCTTGAGTTAAGGTTCACATCATACTTTCAATTTCTTCCTCTCAAATTATCAGTGGCCAGCCCCCAATCAAAAATTGAGGGAGAGCCCCCGACAAGAGTTGCCACCATTCCCCTTAATATGATTGAGCCACTCGGACTCCTGGATAGGGCTTAGTATTTTTTCCCTACTATACCATTTAGCCCTCGTTAACAAATCAAAAATGTTCTTAAAGTTGCCTCTCCTGGGTACCGAGATCATACTTTGCCAGTTAATGTTTTTTATTGAACACTTCCAATGCTTAAGCCGACCTTTATAATTGTTCTTAATACGTCTCACTCATCTGTGCTATTCCAACCCCCGACCCCCTACTACCTCGCACTACTCTAATTTCCCTATGCATACTTATATTAGCATCCCAGATGTTATCTAATTTGTTATTGATTTTGTTACTTACCAGCAGGCACCTCTTAGGGCAATAACCTCCTTGGGTGGATAGTCATTTAAGCAATACTTCAACCTCGTTACAGTCCAGTACACCCAAGGACTCAAGATCCTCACCGGTGAACTCGGTGACGGTGTCCCCCACCTTTTGAAGGTTTCTATTGGTCCAACGTATTCGGTTCCTGGCATTATTAAGCTGTAAACCGGAACAACCACTGGAAATCCGGAAAAAATGCTTTCCTTTTTGCTGTAGACTGCCTACATCACTTTGATTAGCCGACAGCCATGTCTGATCCATATTTTGAACCTCCCGGGCCTCACTGAACTGTGTCTGATTTTGCTCTGAGGTATTATCCTCTGACAGTGAATGTGCAGCCCTAATCACCCAACTTGTCAGTTTACCACAGGTTTTTGCACTCTTTTTTTTCCTTCCCGTTTGCTCACTTACAAGCTTTATTTTAATGACTTTGATTTGGGGGTCACTGCATCCAGCTCTGAAAGTGTCTACTCCCTAACCTTGATTCCAGCATTCCTTCTGTCCTCATCCTCCTTGATCTTTCCTCTGCTTTTGACATGGTCAACCACGCCATCCTGATCAATCGACTCTGCGACAGCTTGGGCAACCGTGGATCAGTCCCTGGAGTGGCTGATGACCTTCCCCTTGGACTGCCCCTCCCAGGTCCAACTTCGTCCCTTTCTATACACCACCGCTCTCTCTACCTGTGGCATTCCCCAGGGCTCTATCCTCTCACCCTGGTTTTTCAACCTCTACTTGGCCCCTTTGGCCCACCTGATCTCTACCGTCTCTAACTATCCGTATTAAGCAGATGACACTCCGCTTTCCTTCAGGCTCCCTTCAGCCTCCTCTCCTCTCTTGTTCATTCCTGACTGACTGTCCGCGATTCAGGATTGATGTGCCTCGAACGATCTCTGCCTTAATGCCAGTAAGATGGAAATCCTTCTCTTGGGAGCCCTAACCCTGCTTTACCTCTCTCACTCTGGCTGCCTGCCTAGGCCCTCTTCCTTCGCCTTCCTGCGAGGGAAAAATCCTTGGTGTCATCTTCGACTCCACTCTCTCATCACAAGAGGTCGGCAAGAAGTCCCACTACCAGGTGCACCTCCTCAAAAGGACTGGGACTCTTCCCTTTCTCACTTTCCCCCAGAAGCTTCCTCTACTCTCCGCCCTCTACAACTAATCCAGAACAGGAATGCAAGATTTATCCTTGGCCTCAAGCCCAGGGACCGTATCTCTCCAGTCCTGACATCTCTCCACTGGATCCTGGAGGCTGCAAGGATCAAGTTCAAGACCCTGTGCATTTTCCACACGGCTTTCTGGGGCTGGAGCCCACACTACATCCAACGCTTTCTTCCAAAATACCTTCCTTCTCGAGCCCTTCGCTCAGCTACCTCCAACTCTCTTAGGGTTAGACGCTTCTCCAGGCATAGAGTGGGGGGTAGATCTCTCTCCTCTGCAGGTGCCTCCCTCTGGAATGACCTTCCTGCCCCTCTCTGTTACGCTCAACTGGTATCCGCAGGGACCCCACCCAGCTGGGTTACTCGCTATTATGCTTCTCAGCTTTGCCCTGATGTGGTCTGCGGGGAAGTTTCTGCCTTGTGGTAGAATTAGGCGTGCTCTACGTTCTGCCTTCTTTGCAGGGGCGCGTTGTCTTTCATGGGCGAGTGCGGTCCAGTTACTTCACTGACGCCGGCCCGTTTGATATTGTTCAGGTAGGTCTTATTGCGGTTTTTTAGTTTTGTTGCTATCCTGCATGCCTTTCTTTGTTTAAAATGTCTCTTTTTTCTTCCTTAGGTATGCAGAGCTTCAGCGCGGCGAACTGGCTTGGTTGAGCTCCGCTGGTAAATGATGGCGCATTAAGAGCCCTATGATGCGGTAAGTAAGCGCTATGTGCAGCGCTGCAAAGTCTTGCCTTTGCTAACCTGTGTTTTCCTTCCTTGTAGGTCGCGGTGTTCTTCAGCGCAAGTGGAATGTCCGGAGTGGTGCCAGCCGAGAGGCGACCAGCCAGGTAAGCCTTTTGAGCAGTTCGTAATTTGTAAATGTCTCTACAGCTTTCTTTAATGTTGCCTACATCTTCCTCTTTCAGGTCGTTCTGTCCGGGAGGTGTGCAGATTCGAGGAAGATTTTCTCAGTAGACGCGAGTGTTTAAAGATGAAGACTGCAGGTAAGATTCTGCTGCTAATGATGTTCCTTTTGTCTCCTTGCAGGTTCTGCTTCTCCGAGGTTCGAGGGAATAGCTGGACACGGTGAGCGTCACGTTGCAAGCTGCAAAGTAACACAAAGCATGTTCTGCAGTCAGGGTGTGGTTTATATAGCCCAGGTAAAGTAGTACCAGGGAAAGTAGTTCCAGGCCTGCCACACCCAAAACACTAGACCACATAGCTTGGTTCCTAGGAACCAAGCTACGTGGATGCCTCCATGTTGGCTGACAATACAATAAAGTAGTTCCCAAGCACATTGTTGTTCATGGTGTATGAGCCTGGCGCCATAGGCGCCAGGACTGGCCCCATGAGGGCTTTTGAAGAGGATGCCAGGCTCTAGAGGCCTGAGTCCTGACTCCACCTGGGCAATGGGTTTGCCCGAGGGGGTTTTGGGCGAGGGTCGTGACACTCTCAAGCCGGACCACCTGAAGTTCCGGAAGCAGCTCAATACTTTCCTCTTCTCCTCGGCTTTCTCTCTCTCACTCCCCTGCTGACCTACCTGTCTGCTGTACTGACTGGTTGCTTGGCTACACTCAGAGTCTCACTGGGTACCAGGCTCTTTCTTGATCAGTCACCCTTACACTGCCTTCGGGCCTACCACCGATTTAGGGGCTGTAACTGTAACCCTACAATTCCCTTGTTCTCCTTGCACTACCCTGAGTGGCGCTACCCTGGCTGCACTTACTCAGAGCATTGCTGTCCTGTTTTCCCCTCCCCTTGCACCCCCCCTGCAGAGTGCTTTTCAGAATTGTCCTTCCTAACTGGAAGATGAATCCAGGCAGTAATATTTCACAAAAGTGTGAACAGATGACCAAGTGGCTGCTGAACAAATGACTTTGACTGGAACACCTCTCTGAAGAGCAGCAGAGGTTGCCATGCCACTTGTGGAATGTGCTCTCAAGCCATCCGGCGGGTCTTGGCCCGCTAACCTGTAACATTCCCCAATAGCCAGGATGATCCATCTGGATAGGGTCTGTTTTTTTAACAGTTAAACCCAATTTAAGGCTTGTATAGCCAACCAATAATTGGTCATTTTGACAAAATTTAGCCATTGTTGATGTATAGAAACAGAGTCCTTTTTGGGTCCAGCCTATGTAATCTTTCCTCCTCCTTTCCAGGATGAAGAGGTGGATAGAAAGTTGGCAAAATGATCTTTGCGACAAGTGGAAGTCGGAGACTACTTTAGGTAAAAAAGAAGGTGAACAACCCTGTCTTTATAGAAAACGGTATGTGGGGGTTTATAGGAAAGTGCCTGCAACTCACTTAACCTGCGGGCGGACGTTACTGTGATTAGCAAAACATTTTCCAAGGTTAAAAGTCTTAATGGGCATGAGTGTATAGGCTCAAAAGGAATCCATGTTAGAAATGTTAACACCAGGTTAAGATCCCATACAGGGCCTTTGCATGGAACTGGTGGAAATACGTTAGTAAGACCCTTTGGGAATTGAACAATCAGAGGGATTTTAAAATATAAATCCTGCTCTGAAGAGCACTTGAAAATAGATAGCGCCGCCAGGTAACCATTAATTGTTCCATTCTGGAGCCCCAGATTCACCAAATGTAACAAAGAAAAAAGCACCATAGGTGTCGCATAGAAAGGGATCCACATTCTTATCCCTGCACCAACTGCTGAACATGTTCCAACGGCAGCAGTACAAAGATTTTGTTGCTGGCCTTCTGGCCGAAAGCAAGATCTACATTACGTCATTCAGGAGGTCCCAATCCTTGTACCTCAACCTCTCAGAAACCATGCATGAAGGTTGAGAGTCTTGACCTCTGGATGTACAACCCAACCCTCTTGTCGCGAGAATAGGTCCTTTCTTTGTGAAAGACGCATTGGAGAGCAGATGGACATGTCCAGAAAGTCTGGGTACCACATCCTCCTAGCCCAATCCAGAGCCATTAGGGTCATCGATTTCCTAGACTTTCTCAACCTCCTGATCACATGAGGAATGACAGGAACGGGAGGAAACGCGTACAGGAGTGGAAACTCCCAGTCCACTACGAACACGTCTCCTAGAGCTCCTCTTGGGGGAAATTCCTTGGAGCAGAACAGTTTGCATTTCTGGTTGACAATGGTTGCAAACAGATCCACTTGTGGGGTTCCCCAAAGGGTGAAGATCTCTAGAAGGACTTCCTGAGCTAGTTCCCACTCGTGGGAGACTGTGTTCTCCCTGCTCAGATTTTCCGCTGCAGTGTTCTCCTCTCTGGCTAGGTGAACTGCCGATAGAGAGATTCCTTCTTAAATTGCCTAGAACCAGAGCTGCATTGCTTCTCTGCACAGTGGTAGTGACCCTACGCCTCCTTTCTTGTATAGGTAGTACATGGCTACTGTGTTGTCATTATCAGGACATTCTTTCCCCGTACAGAGGGCAGAAAAGTTCTTCAGTGCTAGTCTGATTGCCCTCAGCTCCAAAAGGTTGATGTGCAGTTTGGACTCTGATGAAGACCAACGACTGCTGACAGTCAGCTTGTTGGCGTTGGCTCCCCACCCTTTGAGTGAGGCCTCTGTCACTACAGTTATCTGTACAGTTACAGTTGCCAAAAAGATTCTCCATTGAGAATGTTGTCCTTGCAAGCCCACCACAGAAGATTCTGAGAGACTGTGCTCTGAACTTTCAGGTGGTCTGACTTTCTGCCTGTGATTTCGGACCATTGAGTCCTGAGAGCCCATTGGAGGGATCTCATTCAAAGGCAGCCCTCTGGCACTAGAAAAATCCAGGATGCCATTAGACTGAGCAACCTCACAAAATCGAAGGGCGTAAGATGCTGGAAACTCTGGAATTTGGTGACCATCTGCAGAATATGTTGAGCTCTCACGCGAGGCTTTCACTGAGGAAGCATCCAAAACTGCTCCAATAAATTGGAGTCTTTGAGATGGTATCATGTGGGACTGCTTGTAAATGAGGGAGAAGCCAAGTCTGTGGAGATAGTGGCAGGTTACGCTGAGATGTTCCCGGGCTTGTTCGGGTGAACGTGCCCTGATCAGTCAATCATCCAGGTAGGGATAGACGCGAGACTCGCTGCCACCATCGCAATTAACTTGGTGAAAACCCACGGACGGAGGTCATCTTCTGTGCTTGAGATGGCTAGGCACATGAAAGTAAGCATCCTGAAGATCCAATGACACCATCCAGTCTTAAGAGTTGGAGAGCCTGAAATATTTGGGAAAGGGTAACCATCTTGAACTTGTCCTTCCTAAGGAACCTGTTCAAGTTTCTTAAGTCCAAGATGGATCTTAATCCCCTGTCCTTTTGGGAAATAAGAAAGTATGGGAAATGAGAAAGAAAGGAAGAAGGGTACAAACCCTTGTTCCTTTCCGCCACAGTTACTGGTTCTATAGCACCTTTTTGTGCTCTCCGGTGGATGATCCGAGGCCTTTTTTGAAAAGGAAGGAGTAACCTTGGGGTACAGTTTCCAGTGCCCAAGCATCTGAAGTAATGCCCGCCATTCTTTCAGATGCTGAGTAAGTCTGCCTCCCACCGGGGTCTTGTGAGTCAAGGCCTCAGAGTGGTTTTGAGGGGGCTGAAGCGGCCTCTGAGGGTAAAACTGCTGCTGATTGCGCTGGTTTAGCACCTCTCACTCATCCACCACGAGGGAATCTTCTCTGACCTCTTTGACTGGCTTGTCCTCTACCTCTTCCAATTCAGGAGTAGAATCGAAAGGACCTAGCCCTCCAAGAACATGAACCGGAGTAGGGGTATTGAGGCTGTCTAATGGCGGTGCTAAGGGATTTAGCCGCCGCTTTCGAGGTCTGCAGCTTTTCCAAACTCTCATCAGCCTTGCTTCCAAACTGCCTCGAGCCGTCAAAGGGCATTTTGAGGGGTCTAGACTGCACATCTGGATTTGCTCCAGATCACGCAAATCTGCACAACACTGTGCTATTAGCCATGGATCTACTGATGTCCACGTGATGTCTGCTGATGTCCATTGCATCCTGGATGATAACCAGGAAGCCGTCTCTTTCTTCACCTTCCGGGGTGTGGTCAGCCGCCATAGCTACGCAGTCCCACAGGGTAAACGTAAACCTTGACAAGGTACAAGTTGCATTAGTTGACTTTAATGCCATACTACCAGCAGTCAATATTTTTCACACCCAGGCATCTACTATCTTATCATCCCTATCGGGAGGGATAAAGGGGTATGCAGATTGCTTAGTAGATGTAGCAGCTTGAACCACCAAACTTTATGATGTTGGATGCTTTAAGTACTCTGGGTCACTGCTTAATGGCCTATTTCTCCTAGCAAAATGTTTATTCACTGCAGCCGCAGTCCCTGGTGTCTCCCAATTTGCTGAGACCCTTTCTTGTAGTGCAGTGTGAAATGGCAAAATTGCATCTTTTTGGGGACCCTGATCCAAAATATCTGTCAGGTCATCCTGCTCAAAAGAAGGAGTAGGCCTGCTCCAACCTAAAAATAATCGCCTTGCTCATCAGCTTACGATATGGAGGAGTCAGCGTAGTCAGTAGGATCTGGTTTACCAAATTCCAGTTTGGGAGAGGTATCTAAACCACTAGCTGACTGAAGGTTATCATTCAAGTCTTTTAACCTAGACTCTTCGGAGATGAATTCCTCTGGCACATTAGCGGTTCCATATTGTAACTCAAAATGGTGGTGTATCATCTGAAGGTTCATTATCTTCATAGATATAGGTTAAAGACTTTAAAAAGTATTTCTTTGGCAAGGATTTGAAAACCTTTTCCTGGGTTACTGTTGGCTTCGACAACTTCGAAGTAATCGTCTACAACAACTTCGAAGTCGGAGTCGATTTTGTCGGAGTCTACTTTGACACTGGCGTAGACGGCTCTGACGCGAAGGTGTCCGCATTGTTGACTTTTTATTCTTTTTCGAATGAACCCTTGATGGACTGAATTCCTGAATTGTTGAAGCCTTTGAAGATTTCTCGTCGGATTGAGATTTTTCCCGATGATGTACCGGCTTATGGCTCTTTACGAAACGCATCCCATTTTGGCGAGGAGTCTGACTTAGTTGGACATTTGATTACCCTGGCTGAGAAATCACTAGAGGTCTAAGGTGACCTGCAACGCCGTTTCTTGGCCTTCTTCAAAGACGACGAATGGTGCAATCAACTCCTCGATCGAGATCTTTTAGATCTTTTCTGTTGAGGAGAATCCCTCGACTCACGGGTCTTTCTTTTTGAGCGCTTCGAAGGAGACTTCGAAGGCAACACCTACCCCCCACTGCCAATTTACCTTTACGCTCCCTCAGAGCCTTTTCGGTCATGGCCTGACAGGAGTTACAGTCGGAGGTACGGTGACCGGTACCAAGACTCCACAGACCTATGCTTTGGTTGTCAGTGATCGACATCTTCGATCCACAGTTTTGACACTTCTTGAAGCACGTCTTAGGCAGTGGTGGAGCCGATGGGGGAAGACATTTTCGTTGATCAAAAACAGCCGACGAAGTTCACTGAAGAACCGAAGCGCGCCGTAATTCTTTGAAATGTTAGCTTGGAAAAACGGAACTGCAGCCAACGGGTGCTGCGTGCGCTATTTATACTGATGACATTCGAACAGAGGGCCTCGAGGGACATCGACTCGACGAGACGGCACACAGCGCCCCCTATCGAAAAGATTCTCTGAAGCAGCTAAAGCTGGAAGGATAATTATCATACGATGAGGAATACGTGCGAGGACACAATCGATTCGAATTAATGTTATTAATTAACTGCACTCCATTAATAGTTCCTTTTATTTTTTTAGTTTGTATAGTTAATGTTGACAGGCACATTTTAGTATTTATAGTTTTAAAGACTTTATGTACAGTGAATCATATTCAATACTTCTAACCTGTTTTGCAATGACCAATTCAATGGAGTCACTAACTGTTGTACACCTTCGGATGAGATAACTTGGCCGGTGTAGTCCTTAATAGATTGGATATGTGGAATCTCTCTTTGGGTGAAAACTATTGTGTACTGTGTATCGTGCATTTTGATCTGTTGGATTTTATGTGATGTTAATAATATGTCTTAGGTTTTAAAAGTGTTTTCGAAATAAATACAAATAAATTATGCTTGCAGCAAGGAAGGAGTCCACTCAAAAGCAGAACAAAAGCAAGTGGCTTTGCTTTTGTTATGTGGCTCTCGACAATGGTTTACCGTCTCCTGGCAACCTTGGATAATGTAATGTCATTCATGGCCTACATAGCCAGTACAAGGATCCTTATCCTCAACTAGATGAATTATCTCCTGTATTTCTCATTCCTATGTGCAGAGCGGTATTCAGAAACATTGAAGACTTCTTGCACACTCCATTGCAGGTGGAGCAAAGGGAACATTGTAAGCCTTTCAGAGACATGTAACTATATCAGGAATCTACAAGCTTTTTCTTTGGGTTCTGCCTCCAGTAGGGATGCATCTTTTGGCCAAGATGTTCTGAAAAACAGGTTTGCTTGAACCTATCATTTGAACACAGTCAGCTAATTTACGGTCCCTGAATTGAAGAAATATGGATTCTACTACTCTAGAGTAGATTTTCATTGTATGCTCTCAACAAGAGACCTAAAGCTGTGAAGAGCTCCAGGTATATTTGTATACTTCATTTATAAATAAAGAACAAGGCTGGTTGTTTCTGCAGGTTATTGGGTTGTTGCATATGGGGAAAGGCTGTTTAAAACATATATATATATATATTTTCATGATTTAAAATTACATATACTATGTATATTCTAGACAAATATTTTCTAGATCTTTATTAAAATAGGACAATGGAGTTTTATTATTCTGAGTAACTAAAATGGCCTTGTATTTTATTTAGGTTACATTGTTATTTGATGGTTTTAACAGAATAAACCAATATTGATTTAACCTATTCAGCACATATCACTCCCCCTAGGGGACGTCCATTTTTAAAATCTGGTTCCCAACTTGAAAGTTTAAACAAAAAAGGATTAACTATAGGAAACAGCTTCATCTGTTTACACAAAGGTTTTAAGAAACGCTGGCAAAGGAGAGCGACCCATAAAACGGCACATGTCCAGTTTAAAATGAAGGACAAGCTCTTGAGAGCTCAGTCCACATTCCACAGTGGTCCCGCTTCATCAGGTATGCTAAAATCAGAGGATTTGGTAAAATGGAGAGACAACACGAATAGTATCAATAACAAAATATTTGGTATGCCATTAAGAAAAGGACGGCCGCTTCCTACAGCATAAAGTCCTTACCCCATCTTCAGCTTGCAGCTTTCTCCTCTTCTTGACTTTATCTGGCATGAGTTTGTCCACTCTCTCTCTAGTGGATCCTGTGCCATACTCTTCCTCAAAGGTTAGCCAGGACTCCAGCAGCATAAGGCGCTCTTCCTTCTCTTCACAGTTTCTCATAGCTTTATTGGCATCCTCATAAATCTGCCTGCATTTCGATACACTCTCCTCCATTTCTGCTGACAGTTCAAACTGAGCATAACTGATCCATACCTGGGGATTAAGAAGCACAGATTAATGTTAGTGAATGTTCTTAAAGGACGTTGATAAAGAACAAACAAAAAACAAAAATTGACTGGCAATGGTAAGATGTTAAAAACTGAAGATGAATAATACACAAGCATTTTAGCATTCATAATCATTGAAATGTTCACCCTTAGCTAAATGAATTACAAGAAAATATGAATGCAATTAGAAGATCTTCAACAAAGTTGCCCTCTGGTTATAAAAATACCTTAACATGTTGTGTGCGTTGAAGTAGTCGTCGGTAGAGGTTTCTGGTTCTCTCATATTCTTCTTGCTCAATTTCAAAATCAATATAGGATTTCCACAAAACCTAGCAAAACAAATGTGTTCACTTACAAAATGTTAACTGTAGCAAATAATAATGATTTCATACTTTACATTGATGCCGACAGGAATGGAACATATAAAAACATAACAAAGGGGAGTCTGGTTAAGGTGAGAATTAGATCAGTAAAGAAGGGCACACTGTCCTCCCCGACAATGAATAAAAGACACAGACTAGGTGTGTTCTTAAAGTCATCCAGTTAAGGCAGTCAACAGCCATGTAAAGAAAAACGCTTGGAGTTTCCTTTCAATTTAACTATAACAGGATATTGTTCTGCTGAGGAATATTCTTGGTTTGCAAAGCATAGACAGATGTATAGCAAGTGGTGGGAATTGACTACCTTTACTCTCTCAAAGGCAGTCATGTGGGTCAGTCGCAACACTGAAGGTTGATGTCTGGAAAGTTATGAATGCATCTTAACCACTGGCAATTGCTGTGAGAAACCCTCCAGGGCCATCAATTTTAGCAGACCATGCCAATACAGAAGGGAAAAGATCATATGCAAATCCAGCTTGGTCCCACGCCAAAAGGGGCAGTCTAACATCCTAGAATCTTGAAACAACTATTACTTTCTCTTCCTCAATGGAACGAAAAAAGATTTGCTCATGTTGGACAATATCCAAAAAATACATTACCTTGCACATGGCCTCAATCATAAAAACATGAATAAATCGATGTCTGAAAGTGTAATTTCAAACATGCAGTTTCTCTCCAGGTTAATTAAGTTATTAAAGGATCTCCCCATGATTTAAACCCACATTACTGCCTACAGCCTTTAGTGCAATTTAGATCCCGTCACAGATAGCCTCAGGAATCCAAAGACCCCAGTAATAGGTTTCAAGATTTTATTAAAACTCGTGAAAATTGATTCGGGGTGGGGACTTTGGTCCGACAAAGGTCGTCCCTGCAGCCTCCATAAGGCTCCCTCGACCATAGGCGTACCTAATCCCCACAATTGCCCCTAATGATGATTAATGCAAGAGAATGTCGACTCTTTAGTTTTACTGTTTTTTGGGACTAAAGGCTGAAGCCTTTTCTAACTCCCTCCCTCTGGGATTTCCAAAGGATTCTCAATCTTCTGAGGGCTGATTCCAGATGTTCTAACAACTCTTTCTTCTCTTGCTCTCTCTCATCCCTTCCTACCTTTCTCCTCACCTCTCTTCTATCTTACTAGTATCAGTTTCTACCTCTGTCTAAATCTACCCTTCTCCCCATGTCTCACTTCCTCTTGCCCTCGCTCTTTCCCCTTGCCTGTTCCTTGCCTCTCTTCCTCTTTTACCACACTCTCCCCTCTCACTCCCTGGTTCCCTCTCCACCTACCACCTTTTTCCCCCCACTGTTTAACTTCCCAACTACTATCTCACCCCCCTCCTTCCACTCTGGCACCTACTCAACTTCCCCTGACACATGGTCACAATGTCTCTCTCACTCTTTCTCTCCCTACCAGATACTCTCTCACACCCACTAGACACCACAATATCCAACGGCTACCACTCTCTCTTTTACAAACAATATCTTACCTACACTCTCTCCAAACACCGCCACAGACTCAACACTCTGTCATCCCCACTCCACTGCCTGTTCTCTTGGTCCACAAACTGCTCTCCCAACGTCACCCGAACACTTTTCATTCAGGTCTGGCCTTTCTGGACTTTTATAGGCCAGCTTACTCTGCTCCGTTTTGTCCCCATGTCCCCATTTGTTCCCCTGATCAACTGCACTGTTAGGCCAAACTGCGCTATGCTTTCCCCAGGATTTGAATTTATGTGTCATGATTTTCAAATCGTCTGTTAAGCCCTGCCCCTTCCGTGGTCTCCGTTTGTTCCGCCACAGTATCGGGGAAACTGCTCAGTCTTCTCCTGTTGGCTTCCCACACTCTGTGTACCCGTCTCTTTCCCTTGATGTCTGCTGCTGGGCTGGAGCTCATGTACCTCACGGCTTGGGTGTCGGGTAGCAGGCATTCTGCTGCGGTTCACCAGCTTCAGTGACTTTGCTTCAGGTCTTCCTTTCTGCTGCTGGGTTTCTTTTGAGAGAGGTAGTCCTACAAGGAAAATACAAGAGACCTGGCCAGAACAAAGGCAGAAAAGTACTGCTTTCGGTACAGTGGTACAGAGAGTCCTGCATGCACTGTAACACAAAGGAATGTCAGAGATTGGGGGTCCCTTCCCAACTGCCTCACACCACCTCTGGGGTAGGATAGGCTCTGGCAATGCCCTGGTAGGCCGACTACCCCAGGTTGAGACAAGCTCTTGCTCCCTTCTGACAGGGCATTTTTCTGACCTTGTCAAAATACCTGGTGGAACTAGAAGGCTAGCTATGACTATTGCGCCATACACTTTATCAAGCATTAAAAAAATAATTTAACTTCAACGGGTAGTGAAACAAGATGTGAGCATACTGTATGAAATGTGATAAAATAAAGTCTTCAAAAACACCCCTCTCACTACCGGTTCAATTTAACAAGGCAATACACAAGTCTACCAAATACAAACAACCTAAAAATGTTGCACAGGCAAGAAGCTATTTGTAAGTTGAAAATCATTTTTTGCCAGTCTGAAAAGTACTAGAAAGTACTATAAAGTTACATTTTTAGATTTGGGACATACTAGAAATATGACCTGCGACGATTGTGCCACACGTTACATTACACTTCAGCTTCAATAAATACAAGATTCTCCTTCTCAACCTCCTGTCGACTCCCTGTATGTTACTGTTGTAGCTTCTTCTGATAGCTCAATAATTAGATTGTTAGAAGGTGCTGAGCATGGCCTTCTCAAAAGTGAAGGCACTGCATTTATTTATTTTCTTTTTTCTTTTTTTAAGCACTTAATTTATACATTTCATAATATAAACAACCAATTCAAACAGTGAATACAAACAACAGCACAACATTGGGATTAAACAAACCCCCGGTATTAAAGAATATAATAACACATCTAAGGAGTCCTAAAGAATTAAATACATTGTATAAGGAGCATAACGCAACTCAAACTTATTCAAAACATGCCTATCACAATTATGAATTTAACACAGGACAACAAAAGAGAGAAAGTAGAGCGAGAAAAAAAAGGGAGACATCATTCACACATGAATAATATGCAGATAAGCTACCCAATTACTCAGAGTTTCTTCCACTGCATGCATTTATTTAAAATAATTTGTTTTTAGTCTGAACACAAATCTATGAAAATCAACATTCCTTCTCTGCAGACACTGCTACTGTTTTATCGCAAGTTGTGTAGAGGTGACTACAGATGGTTGGTCCTATGTTTTTAACTGCTCCTTCAGATGGCTCTTAGCCAGGAGGGTGTATGGGAAGGTAGAGGGCTCAAATTCTGTTCACACAACAAAAACTGCCAAAGGTGGAGTTTGTTGCATAAAGTGAGAAAAGGTCCTCTGCCAGCTGAAATAGCAATGGGACCACACAATTAGGCTTTGACAATTTTCCTTTACATTTGAATGTGTTCCTCTAAAGCAGTCTAATAAATAAATATTGCAATCAGGGCACTCTGAAAAGACAGTGTGTATCCAGACGTCTTTTCCATTGGTGAAACACAATAGTTGGAATATAGATTTGAGAATAGAACTGCCCTGGAGGAAGGAAACCCTTACCACCTGGCTAGAGACCAAGAGAAGTAGGCTTTGATATCTGCACATGGATAGTATGACAAAGTATAGAATATGAAAAATTATAGTCAGACTGATGTCTTTTTAAGGAGTTAAGATGGGTTGTTTCTCCTGGGGAACCTACTTGAGAAACCTAGTGTTCCCACGCATTTTCAACAATTTTAGATTTGCTGGCTGCCCTATTCTATTTAGTACTATATTGTTGTGTTAGCATCTTTAGCTGGGCAGAGAGTACATTTTGAGAAATACTCTCAGGCTTCTACGGCAGACAGATCTGGCCACCCCTTAGTTGCAGCAATAACAACCACAAATGGCAACAAGGTGATTTTAAATCGGAAATATTCTCAAGTCCACCTCTTCTTCGTGCTTGCTCATGGACAACTTTCTTTACAGGGATGGGACAAAAAAAATGTGCATAGCAAAATTGCTCTTTTTTAAATTGGGCTACATTCATCAGGCTCCATCCTCTCAATCCAACTCCACCAAAGAGTCAATTCTGTGTTGGGACACGATGTTAGCACCTATTCATCTGCAGGTCCTAAATGAGGCCACAAAAGCGTTCAAACGTCAAACAAAAAGTATAGAGCTTTACAAATGGAAGGCTGTGTGATTTTTAACAGTCCCACATGCTTAGTCTTCTGTGGTTGAAGCAGCAGTGCTATTTATTTTATTAGTTATTTATAAGGCGCTTATACAACAAGAGAGTGTTTCAAAGCGCCTCAAGGCAAAAAGGGAAGGGAACAACGGAGCAAATAAACAATGGAAATGACAAAGAATAAATAAACAAAAAACTGTCCTACTAGGCCTTGTGACATCTGGAAGGTGCAAGTGCAGAGAAAAAAAGGGGGCAGGGGGTTAAGTGCTAAAGGGCCCCCCGGGGGGGGGGAGAGGAGTGCCAGAGGTGTCTGTTGGGGAAGGCAACAGGTTAAGTGCATAGGCGGAGGCATCGCAAGCTAAAACAGGGAGGTCTAACGGCCATCAGGTAAGTGCAAGGCCGAGACAAACCACTGAACTAGCAGGTGTGGGCCAAGAGGGCAGTGCAGGGGAGGGGGGGGGCAGATGTTGGTGTCGATTGGGCAAATGGCCAGGACCCTATTGGACTCTTGAGGGACCGGGCCATCAATCTCAGCAGCTGTGCGGGCGGTAAGCACGGGAGGGAGAGAGAGGAGGAGGGGGAGAAGAGAAAGGTCTTGAGTTGTTTGCAGAACTTGAAGTGATCCGGTTCAAGACGGAGAAAGAGAGGGAGACTGTTCCAGAGGACAAAACCAGCCGAAGAGAGAGATCTGCCCCCAGCTCTGTGCTTGGAGAACCGTCTGACCAGCAGAGAATTGGATCTAGAAGATCGAAGAGATCTGGTAGGCGAGTATTTAGTGAGAAAGAGTTGCAGGTAGTGCGGTCCCAGGCCCCAGAGCCAGTGTAGAGATTTTAAGGCTGGAGAGATACAGTCCCTGGGCTTGATGCCAACGATAAGTCTTGCAGCCCTATTCTGGATTAGTTGAAGAGGGCGGAGGGAAGAAAGAGGCAGGTTGAGAAAGAGGCTATTGCAGTAATCCTGCCTCGAGAGCACAAGAGCTCTAGTGATGTTGAGATTCTGGGTGAAGGTGAGAAAAGGGAGAATGCCTCTGAGGAGGTGAAGTTGAAAGTTAGTCTTCTTGGCAAAGTCCAAGATGAGAGAAATGTCTTGCTCTGGTCAGCTTTGCCCAGAGGTTGCTATGATTCCCCTTTGATCCTAGGCATTTGAAGTTGAGGAAAGGTGTCAAAGGAATTCATACTTGAGTGACAGGGCTGTTCCATTGCCCCTTGCTGCAGAAATGCCAGTCAGTCTGACGAAGTCGCCACTTCCCACATCTCTGGGTCTTTCATGCTGTAAAGGAACTTCCTTTCCCATGGGGGCTGGTACATTAGAAGTGCCTGCCTTGCCAAACTGGTTTGACAGCAATTCCTGGGCCTAGCCAGGATGTTGAAGTTCTTTTTGTGAGGGAAAAATAAACTGTGCAGCGTACAATTGACCTATATTTTGGCAGCTTTTCTTCCCAACATACACAGTTTTGTTTCTGGGCATTTTACAGTATTATTTCCATTTAGCATGTACAATGTCAATTCACTGCTTTGCAGAGCAGTGCAACACGGGTTCATTTTACTTTCCTTGGTCATTTACAAATGTGATTTTCCTCACATCTTCATTCTGAACATTTCCATAGCTCTGGTCAATTGCTTATACACAGAGATATGTTTGAGAAATGGGTTCTTTGAAACCGACACCAGTCAAAGGAGAGAGAGAGCTTCTCTTTAAGTGTTTTGCGTGTTACTGTCATGCCACAGGCCCCGGAACACAAAAACCACACCATCTAGTGATGGGGGCAATGGATCACTTGACTCATTTATGTCCCTTTGGGACCCATAAACACAGTGGCCCTGGCTGGATTCCATCCTGGCGCCTTTGCCAGGCTCATATAAAGATGTGAGCAGGAACACATCCTCATGTGCTGACTCATCGGGTGTGGCAGGCAGGCTGAACCTGGTGGGCGTGGCTTCAGAAGCTCAGCAATATGAGCTGCTCCATCCTTAAGGCCGGTGCTTCGCGTTACTGTGCACTTGCGTGCAACATGACGCCCACTGCCGCTTGGACCAGCTTACTTACCTTTGAAACCAGGCATTCTCCTGCATACTCACCTCCAGGAAACTGGTGCTTCATCGCTTCATCTGCAGACTCATCTCCTAACATCCAGTGATCTTGATCCCGACGCCGCAGCACCGCACTCCGCATCCACGAACTCAGACCCTGTGAAGAAGAAAGACAAGGTTAGAACATCCGTCCTAGGGCCTCCCCCCCCTAGTTAACAACTTACCAGCTACTGTACCGCTGCAGCTTCATTCCTCATTCCCTCCAGCTGCCGCGTCGAGCTCAGCAGCCTCTGCCAGGCTGGCAACATCACCTGCAAGGGAAGAAAGCAAAAGAGCAAACATCAAAAGTGGAACAGATAGCAATACGACAACAAACTTTACAATATAACAAAAACAGACGAGGAAAGACAAAGGCAAACAGGAACACTTACCTGACGTATAGTGGCTTAGTCGCAGCAGGACTGGACTACCACGTGCAAGGGACCAGTGAAGGAACACGGTCCAGATCATACAAGCGCCCCTGCCAGAAGCAGCAGGATGGAGTGCTCGCCAAAACTAATCAACAGGTGAGCTTTCCAGGGAAAGTGCTTCCCATGGGTACCACGGTTTGGGAGAAGGGGTCTGGAAGGGGATCAGGCACACAAGCTGGCATAATCACACCCCCTATTCTCCACGCAGGAGCAGTCCCGAGCAGCATCACCTAGTACCACCAGTCACTACATAAGCACAGAGGGCGAAGTCGGACCCGAGCGACCTCACCCCAGGGAGGGCTGCAACCGTACCCCAACGCCTCTGCAGAGACCAGGTGAGCGTAACAGTTACTTTGTTTTCACAGTAAATGCCAGTCGTATGGGCTGAAATGGATTTTCTCTGCTCTTCACAGATTTTACTTGATAAACAATGCCGTTCTGGGCCAGAAAGCCTTATTTGATGATGTTAAGTTGAAAAATATCCACAGGGATGTGTTGAATTAGAACAAAAGTGTGAGGTTTGCAATGAAGGTAGCACAAGGGTCATGTTAAATGCAGATCATTTCTGGGCGCAACCTTGGGTTTTCAAATGACAGAAGCAGTGCAGCGCCATTCTTCATTTAATTTCTTTTCTTTGGATTGACGTGAAGAAAACAAAGTACAGCCATTCTTGGGGGCTATGTTCCATCTCGCCCCATTTGTGCTCAGCAGAAACAACCCAGCCATTATTTCTGTAGCTGCTAAAATGCAGTTTTGTGATGCCAGGGAATATGTGCTCAACAAACACAGCACAGGCATGATTTCTTTGCAACTGCTAAATGCAGTTTCATGATGCAGGGATATCTTTTGGGCTGGAAATATACCCCACAGAATGGGGCAGAAATGTTCCTATACTAAGATTTATCCCAGACAACCCTAAACAGAAGGCACATGGCCCCGGGTTCTGGCTCACTTGAGAAGCCAACAAGTTTGATACAGATGGTTGCACCCATTCTGACTGAGCTTCAACTGGCAAGGGAAGCAGCACAAAATAACGACATGTGAACAGGGGGCAACTTTACTGGGAATCGAAGAAGAAGACCAAGTCACATGCCCCCCGCCATCCAGCCAAATTAACGCACAGTGGCCATGGGAATGGACGGCGGTCAAGTCCAAAAGATCTAACAAGGAGGGAATCCAACCTCTCTACAGAAGCCCGCCAATCAATAAGGACCCTGGCAAAGCGGGGAAACCCCACGAGAGCGACAAATGAACTCAAACCAAGGAGCAGACTCCAAAGCTACTACATGCCTGTGGAGGGCGCACAATAAGATATGTTCAGTGCTTGAAAGTTAAGCAGGCGTTATGAATCCATATCCTCACGGGAGGGGGGTGGTTTGGCGCGTTGGAATGGGATATCCCGCGTGGGGAAACGCAGGGCATCTACTAGGGTTCAGCTCTCGTGATCACATAACAAGGGGGGCAGAGGGCCAGCTGAATCCACCCTGCAGGGGTTAGGGGTGAGTGGAAAGGAGAGGGGGGAAGAGGTTCCGGAGGCAGCAGATAGGAGAGGAGGGTGGCCAAATACAGAGGCAGTGGAGACACAGAGGGGCACCCCCCAAACTAAAGGAGTCACCGGCCCAGACAATAGCAACACAAGGGAACAAATACGGCTATGTCAGATTGTTAGGGATAATTCTCTGTATAGGCTAATTTCCCAAACCTAGTGAGTCCCCCAGCAGCTTTGCTGGATTTTTGGGGTTTATTTTTGTTCTCCTGCTAAGAGTGAGACTCTTTTTCTCCCACTCTTAGACATGATTTGAGAATGTCCTTTGACTTTGTAATGTGTTTTATGGGCTATGGGGCCTTTTACTCCATAGGGCTTCATGTGTTTTTGGGATGTGTGTTACACAGCACCCTCAGTGCAGTAACACAGGGGTGTCATAGTGACCCCCAAACATAGACTCCATACCCTGGGACTGACTACTGTCTCCCAGGGCATGTAAAGTCACCATTGACTTTACTAGCCTTAAATTGTGAACAGAACCAATACAAACCATCATATTGTGGAAGTACTGGTAGGGGTAATTAGATTGCCCCTGGGTCTGTTTTTCGAGGGGGCACTGTGCAGTCCCCCCTCATCGAGTTTCTGGCTGGTGGCAGTGGTTACCACGCGAAATATTCCACCAGAATATTTCCTATGGGATTTTCCCATTCATTTTAAACGCACCACTTTTTTGGTGCAATGTTAAAGATACCGCTGGGTTATTTATTTAATATTTATTCCCCGGTTGGGTCTTTTTGCCAGGACTCGGTTTTAAAATGGTGTTTGTGTTCGCCTCTGTAACTCCAACCCAAGTCGAGCCCTTTGTTCCACTTTTGGTGGGCTTCTGCACAGAAGCCTCCAAAGGTGGTGCCACTCTGTCTGGGTCTACAGGATGTGTGGGAGGGGGGGGGGAAATAGGCACCCTGGACTGAGTTGCCTCGGCAACTCAAGTCGCACTCTTGTGTGATTGGCCCAGTGGTGAGCCGCCCGGCTCACCACTTAGCATGTTTGAGTGACAGCTGGGACTGGTGAATGGGGATTTTCTGCATAAAAACAGGGCTTTGGGGACAGGAACTTCAGAAGTCGCCACAGGACCTAAAGAATCCGAAGAGGGAGAAGCTGAGCTGACCTGCAACGACGACACCACCGGTGGAGCCCTGCTGAACCGACTCACCACTTCCCAACGACAGAGAAGATCTTCTTCCTGGAGAGTCTTCTTCCTTTGAACTGGTGGGGTTAACCAGTACGCCCTCTTTTCGCCTTCCTGGATCGTCTCGTGGTCGAATCGCCCGTGCCAAGCACCCCGGCGGCCGGATAGCCACGCTTCACCACTACCGCGAATAAAAGGGTAGTACCTTTTAACCGGGAAACTCTGTGGCTGGTTTCTTCCCTGGCAGTGCAACGACCTCCAGCTTTCCTCCACGTCAAGATCTTCTCTTCCCCTGGACGAAGCACCGACTTGCACCCGCTGCCAGGAACAACTGCCCCCGCTGGAGCTTTCTCACCATTTCAGGTACTGTGTCCCGCCTGGTCTCCCTTGCAACAGACTGTTGAAGGTGTCCCGTAAATCCTTGACTCTCTATCCTGGGGTGACCTGTGACCTGTTAACTAACCTTTCTGAACTGATCCAACTCCTTTTGAACTATCTGCAAAGACTTTTAAAGTGTACTTCAACTGTGTGATCTTGGGCACATTCCGTCTTGTTCTCTCCAAGAGTGGGCCTGGCCTATGAACTTTCTTGCTCTACAGTAGACTCTGCCTTTCCTGACTTGCTGTGGTTCTTTTAAAAGTGTTGGTATTGTGTGCTTTCCTATTTCTGCCTTTTCTCTCCCTTTTGCCTTTTGCTTGTGCTACTGTATTTTTGTACCTAATGTGTATACTCTATATACTGCCTAACTCTTATTGAGAGAAGTCTGACTGCTCAGCCACCGATACCAGGTAAATCTGGGTGGTACAGACTGCTACCAATTGGGTTTACTGTCAACACCTGTAGTCCTAAGCCTTTTGCAGAGGTCCCAAAGGGAACTGCACAGGTTTCTGCATAACACTGGTGGCAGCGGTGGGATTTGTATTGAGTATACATTTTAGTGTGCTTATAGATACCTTAGTGCAACTAACCACAAAGCTTAGCACTAAAAAGTTTATTTTCTAACCTGTCAACTAATAAAGTTTAAAAAAAAATATAATAATATGGAAAGTTATGGTCAAGAGTCCCTTGCTACAAAAACTGATGATTGTTTAAGAGTTCTCTGTAAGCATAAGAATCGCCTGACTAAAGGCAAGAAAATGGAGCTAATAGAAAGACTGTTAGCAAACCAAAGCCTGGCTGATGGTTCAGAGGAACCCACTCTCCCAGAGAATGTAGATAACAGTAATGATATTGATCAAAGTATTGATAATCCTGAGGAAGAGTCAGAAGAGGAGGGTATGGCTGCTGTGACTGTCCCCCTCTAGGCCTCCGTTTGCTCTACCAGCTGTACCTACTGGACCTTTACCAGTTCCCACACTTAGTCCTCAATATCTGGAACTAGAAAAAATGAAGCTTGAATTAGAATTCCCGAACTAACTGCCCAATCTGAACTAAGGCTCAAAGAAATGGAGCTCGAGCATGAGCTAGAGATGAAGAAATTGTCTGTTGAAAATGCTTCTCTCTCCGGATCCTCTAGGAGTTCCAGCCCCAAAAGACCCCAGATGCCTAAAGAGATTGTGGGATTGCCTAAGTTGGATGTGTTGGCTATGTTTGAGTATAATCATGGGCTCCATGGCTTCCACATTTCTCTGTGTCCTTGGCCTGGTGATTGCTGCACCCATTTTTGACCTACGTTATTTGTACACTTATTTCATTTATTGCTTCTGATAGCTTGTCCACCGTTCACAGTCGCATGGCCATCTGGTGCCATCTCAAGAACAGTTTCTCATGCACTAGCGGACATTACCCACATTAACATATTGCAACCCATTATCCCACTCAGGAGTCAAAATTGCCTGCATATACTCCCCAGATGGGACTCCTGCTCCCTCTTTCTTCCCTTCACTCTGGCCACCCTCAATGGGCTCTCCCCCTTCCCCTTCATCTGAAGCCAGAAACCTTGGAGTCATCTTTGACTCCCCTCTTTCCTTCCTCCCTCACATCCACGACATTGCCAAGAAGTCCACATTCAACAACACCTCCTCAAAGGAATCCTTCCTTGCCTCACTTTCCCTCAGAAGCTCAATGTCTCTAGAGCTCAGGTACTCTCTAGACTGGACTACTGCAACAGCCTCTTCCTTAAGCTGCCCTCTTCCTCTCTATATCCCCTCCAGGTTATCCAAAATAAGGCACGACTTATCCTTGGCCTCAAGCCCAAGGACCGCATCTCTCCAGCCCTTCAATCCCTCCACTGGCTCACGGGTTGCTGAAAGCATCAAATTAAAATCCCTCTGCATCATCCATACGGCTGTCTGGGGCCGGGGAACCCACTATTTACAACTGGCTCTCTCTGCATACTCTCCCTCCAGATTTTTACGCTCCTCTGGCGCCAACTCTTTGCATGTCAAGCGCTTCTCTAAAGAGCGAGCTGGTGGCCGATCCCTCTCCTCGGCTGGCCCACTCTCTGGAACAGCCTCCCCTTCTTCTTTGTCTTGAGTCGGATTTCCTCAAAAATCGGAAGCTCCTCTTCAGCTCCTCCTTCCCCCTTTTCCTCCCTTACTAAACCCCACAGTTGTTGAGATTGGTGACCAGGGCCTTCAGGTATCCTTTCTGGGTCTCGCCCTCCCCAACCCCCCCGCCCCACAATAGCCTACATCCCCACCCACTCCCAGCACTTGCCTTTGGGCGCCCATTGGCCTGTGCTCTCTCACAGGCCTGAACTTATTGAATTGGCAGTTGACCATTCTTGCCAAGTGATCTCTTCCAGACACTTAACAGCTGCTGGCAGCTTACTCCCCAGCACTTCCCTCTGTGGAACTCCTAGCACTTAACCCCCTCCTTTGTCTCTTCTATCTCCTTGTACTTGCATGTTCTGAATGCTCACAAGACCTAGTAGCCCCGTCTCTTCCTTGTTATTATATTTTGCCTTTCATTCCCATGTTCCCTCCCCATTGCCCTGTGGGCGCTTTGATACACAATTTACTTGATGTTTATTTACATTAAATAAATCTCAAATTACCCACCTGCTCACTGTAAAAAACCTGAAGGTGTCTCCCTAGCTAGGTCCCGGGGATCTGTCATCCATCTGGCCAGGACACGGCCATCGCTAGCGGAACCAGTTCTTGGGAGTGGACCAGTGAGAGAGGATCACTGGATGGGGGGTCCTTGGGGAGTGAAAGACAGACAGGTGAGATGCGGTATCCCCCTTCTTTCAACACCTTTTCCCGATCCTACCACACAGAATATTCCAAAACACTGCCCCCCCTTTTCCGACATGAACACTTTCGCACAAAACCAAAGACGACAGACTAACACCAGAGCCGTTTACCTGACATATTCCAATACAAGGCAAAGTCAGGCAATTGACCAGAATTGCACACACCTGATGGCTCTTTCCCTTCCCCCAAAGGGATAAAAGGTGGAGCAGAAGAGCACAGGACGAGCAGGGCAGACCGCACAACGTGAGAGCTAACTCAGCACGGGAGTTCAAGAGAAGGTGAAAGACGGCGCATACCGAGGAGGTGACAAGTAGAGAAGCGACCTTGCCCGTTCCGACAAAGGCCTGTAAATCCTCCACAGAAGGAATCATAAGGCTGCAAACAGCCAGCGTGTGTTGCAGCAGATGTAAACGGTACACAAGACCCTCCTCTGCTGATAACTAAGCCAGGGAGAGACAGTGGTACCAACCTTGACTCGAAGGAGAAGAAAGCCAATTGGTTCATCGTAGCGGGTGAGTCAAGGAGAGTCTTGACAAGAAACCAAACTGAGTTGAACGAAAAGTAGCCAAGGGCTAATTTGAACTTTAAAAGGCTTAGAGTGCTATTGATGAAAAAGGAGGAAACCAGCAACAGAGGAATCCGGCACCACGTGGGTGCTCACACAGGAAACTCTGGGCGATTACCCGATGGTAGAAACTACTGTAAACAGAAGGCCTTGGGAAAAGGTGAAAAAGAGGTCAAAGTGGTCATACAGGGGGTCTTGTAAAATCCTCTGTACAGTGTAAAGTCTTTGACCAACAGATGATTGTGAAACAAAGGGAAATGAATCTCGCTTGGTGAAATTAGCGCATGAACAATGTGTTACAAAGGTTGGCAAAAGTGAACCCAGCGAAGGGATGCCAACAAAAAGGGGTGAAGCCTGAAGTCCCATGAACAGTGTGTTGACAAGAGTGAACCCGACTGAGGGATGTCCACAGTGAATTGTTTGAAAAGACAAAGATTTGTGAAAGCAAGAAGTATTGTAAGACCAGGGGAAGTGAATTGTCCCCCTTGTCATTTGGGTCTGAGCCCAACCGAAGGAGATCTAGGGATGAAAAGTCATCACAAGAAGTCCATTTGGAAAAGGAACTCTATGTTTGTTTGGTTGTTGTTGAATACATCAGGCTCTCGAAGGCAAACGACTTTTTATTGCAAAGAGACTTAACCATTGAAGAACCGGATATCTGGTATGGAACTGTTGGCTAGTGCTGGGAAATCTCGAGTGTGTGGTGTGCTGTGCTCAGGAGATCCACTTTGTCCCGCACTCAAAAAGTGGGCAAGGGAGACCCCGGGCAATCGCATCTTGACTTATTATTTGTGAACACTTCTTTCTTTATTGAAAACCCTATCCCACACGCTTTCTGTAATTAGTTCAAAGGATTTAGCAACATATTTTTTTTTTAGTATAGGCCTTTTTACAAGGACTGCCTTATTTTTCATTTGATGGTCGAAGCTTGCTCCCCTCTTAGATTTAGGTTAGGCGTTTTTGAACCCAGCATTTACAGTTTAATAAACACCCTTGAACTGTGATCACTTGTGTCTGTCTTTACTGTTGCTACCATGAGTTCCTTACATTACTGACACGTTTGTTACATTTGCTGCATTTGAACTTTAATTTGTCAGTGTAGCCAGATCTTCAGCTGCCCTATTCTTCGGTTGCATCCTCCTTTTATTTGGGGGATGTGTTGTTGTACCTGTTCGTGCTGCCCTCACCAGACTGTCCTGGGAGGCCACTATTTGGGACAATGCTTCTCCTGTGTACTGCTGAATTTGAACCCCCTTCTGCTCTTTGCCTCTTTTTGCTTCACGTGTGATTCAAGCCATGAGCAATCAGCCTGTGCTCATTTGCTGCTGCTCTCAATTCAAGAACGCTTCACTGCTCTCCATCCACGGCATGCTCTCTGAAGCTTCTTTCTGTGAGCTGGTGACTTCGACTAGGAATTTGCCTGTTGCATGCCCTATTACCTTATCACCACTGATCGACTTCTGTCTCCAAGTATACCACTGAGGCTCCAGGATGATCTCACTATTCCTGCCCGCAAGAAAGACGGGCGGTCGTTGATGGTGGGTGCCTGCGGTCGTGGTTTGCTACACACCAATACAGTGAGGTCCGGTGAAAAATACATTTCCTGGCATACATGAAAGAGCCAGCGAATGGGGGCGGGTGCCCTGCGTGTCCCTCGCCCTGTGCGTTTGTGATTATGTCAGGGAAATGCCCCCAAGGATGTCGCTTTGTGCTGGGTGACTGTGCTGGAAGGCCATATGCAGTGGTGCATTCCTTGCACCCGCGTCCCCTCCAATCTCTTGATCATTGAGAGGTGTTGGGGGAGGGATGGCTTGTCACTGTCTGGGGAGTGGGCTGCTGTGTTTCCCCACCCCAAATGCAGTGGAGGCTTCATCAGAACCTCACTCCCACTGAATGCTGTTGCTTGGTTCTTCTCAGGGGAGGTGTGGTACCAGGCTGCTCACAACTCGCAAATCATTCTGCACTAGCTGAACGTCCGTAATCGCCCATTCACTTGTCGGCAGAGCCCCTGGCAGTAAAGCAAACACTCGTTTCTGGCCGTTGTCACCTGGTGCCTCCAGCTTCAATCTGCTCTGAATTTTCACAGTGGAGCCGTTTGCACACGTGTGCGCTTTCTCAAAAATTTGGCATGGTTTTCAAAATAACCTGCCCATCAAATGACATTAAGGAAACGTTACTCACTGTAGTGACTGCTGTGCTCATAGTCATTTATCCCCTTTCCTCCATTAATTAATGTTTTAGAACAAGTTTAATACCAGGAACCAGTCTCTAAGTGCGGGACCAGGATTCGACCCTCTGTTGCTCTGTGTGGTCTTAGTTCCAAGACAAGTTTGTTGCCCCTAAGCCATCGTCCTGGCCCATACTTATGGGAGTCCCTGTGAAGCAGGACGGGATCGGATCTTTAGCAAGCACCGCACAGATTCCCATTACATTTTAGAGAAAGTGGCGGTGGACGAGGTGCATATAGCGCAACCACATCCACAGACCCGCCTCTCACACTCCTTCCCCTCAGTCCCTTGATCTGCCGAGATGGGGGATGGAGGGTGGCGCATAGGGAGGAAAGGGGACATAGGAGTAGGAGTGCAGTAGCCACTATAGCGAGTAACTTTTCCCCCTTTCCTCCATACTTCTGGGACAGTACCAAGCACTACTCTTTACTCCGGGGGGGGGGGGGGGGTGGCTCAATTCGGAATCAAAAATGTTTCTCAGTACTGCATGTCCGAATTGAGCATCAGCCCTGGAACTGGAGTCTAGTGCAAAAAGCTGATGGAGATGTCCAAGTGCAGTTTTACAAATATCCTCCCAGGGCACATCAATCTGAAAGACTACTGCGAGGAGAGCCTGACACAAGGTTGTCATTTTTTGGCTAAAAAATTTATTTAATGAAAATGGGTTGGGAAAATTCCTCTCTGAACCTATTCTAAAGAGGAGTTTCCCTACCTAAAAACCAAAACAAAAGATCGTCTGTGTCAGGATGTCAATAACTGAAAAGCCATCCCGGTATCAAAAATTTTCGATTCTGACACTCACACTATAAACAAAACAATAAAATGTGCAAGGAAATGTCTTAAACCTGATATTGGCAAAAAAAGTGTTCACAACTGAAAATAAGAATACCTCCAACAGAATTGTTATCCAAGGTGAAAGACCTTGGATCCAGAGTGCGTTGCCCTTTCCCTAGATTCTTAAATAGGATGGCAATTGTCTCCTTTGTGGCTCTCCTTGATTCAGTCTTTCTTTAACACAGCTTTCTACTCTCTTTAGAAAACACTGTCCTTTATTTCCTCTGGTAGCTTTGCAAATCACCTGGTATCCTCCCCTGCCAGGACTCTTTGTCCAATTCCAACTTCCTGGTATACTCTCCTGCCAGAACTTATGTGTTCCAATTGCCTGGTATCCTTCCCTTGCCAGGCTTTCTTATGTATTTCACAGCTCCTCTATCACCAGAATTGTATGTGTTGTTCTTGGTTTGGTATACATGTCTGCAATAATGTTCACTCAAACTTTGCCCCACACTTGCACTTGAGGTGTGTGTATGTCCCTCTCCCACCAGTCACACACACACACACCTCCTCAGAGGTATTCTAACTTTCCTCTCCTTCCCCCAGAAGCTCACTGTCTCCAGAGCTCTGGTTCTCTTTAGGCTGGACTCCTGCAACTGCCTCTTTCTAAATCTGCCTGCCTCTACTCTCCGCCCTCTGCAACTCATCTAGAACAGGACTGCAAGACTCGTCATTGGCCTCAAGCACAGGGATCGTATCTCTCCAGGACTGAAATCTCTGCACTGGCTCCCAGTGGCAGCGAGGATCGATTTCAAAACCATTGTGCATTTGTGGGTCCGAAAAGAACAACGGTAATGTGATCACTTGGTTTAAGTGGAAATCGAAGACAACTTTAGGTAAGGACGGCTGTGTCCTGGAACCACCTTGTCTCAATGTAAAGACAAATAGGTTTCCTCAGCCGACAGAGCTTGTAGCTCGCTAATACGGTGGGCCAATGTAATCACCACCAGGAACACTGTCTTCCAGGGCAAGCGTAGATCAACAGACTCCATTGGCTCGAAAGGTTTGTGTCTCAGTGCAGTCAAGACAATATTAACATCACACGTTGCAATAAGGTGTCTAATGGGAGGAAAACAGATGAACCAGTCCTCCGAAACACCTTTTAATCACTGGGTTGGCAAATGAAACAACCCTACCCTTGTTAGAAAGGTGGGCCACAATTGCATTAAGGAAAGTCTGCTAGAAGGATACTTAGGTACCCTATTGGAGAAACATAAGTAGATCATCAATGGACGCCTGGAGCAGATCTCACTCTTTCCTCAGTACCCAGTTGCAGAACCAAAGCCATTTGCTTCTGTACTGGGAGTGATTGAACTGTTTTCTAGATGCTCCCATTATTCTGAGGTTTTCATCCGATAGGCCCAGGTTAGCATAAACTAGCCTCTCAGGTGCGAGAGAGCCACGGGAAGCAATTGAGGGCAGTGGTGCAGCACTTGCCTTCCTGTTGGCAAAGAAGATCCAGAAGAAGGGGGAGAGGGAGAGATGGTCCATCTGCCATGAGCAGTAGGCCAGAGTCAATGCCTCTAGGGGCAGGATGGGGATATAAAGAGCAGCTCTATCTGGTTGGAATTCCTGAACCTTTGCCAGACCACCAGGATGAGAGGAAGAGGGGGAAACGCATAAGCGGACAGATTGCGCCATGAATCGATAACATGTCTCCCAGTGAACCTCTTCCTTTCCCCTTTCCTGAGGCATCATAAAGGCACGGGCTCTTGCCTTCAGTCTTAAATAGGTCTACCTGAGGTGAAACCTGGAAGCAAACAGTTCCTTGACGACCTGAGCATTGATCTCCCATTTGTGGTTGGCAGCTGACTTACTGCTGAGTTTGTCTGCCCGAATATTCTCTGCTCCTGCGAGGTGAGAAGCCTGCACTGAGATGTTGTAACTCAGTGACCGTTCCCAAAGGTGGACAGCCTGTACACATTGTTTTGCTCACTTTGTGCCTCCCTGTTTGTTTATATAAAACTTTGCGACAAAGTGGTATATTAGGATTAGGACCTTTGAGCCGGTTCCAATTGGAAGGAAGGCCTGGAAAGCTAGGAACACGGCTTTGAGCTCTAAGAAGTTTATATGCTCCAGGGCATCCTGGCAGGAAACACCATGCCGTTGTCTGAACATGTCAGAGGAACAAGTTTGTTTCCAGTAGATTGTGTATCCTCTCCTCTGTAGGAAAGACTTTGCCCCTCTCCGAATCCCAGATGAAGCCTATGCATTCCAGACTGTGAGTGGGGATTAGCCTGGACTTTTTCAAGTCGTCTGACAGTCCAAGGGTTTGAATCAGATCCAGAAGCTACTGAGGTTGTTGCAGGGCCTTCTTAAGCACTTTTGGGGCCCAAAGCCCAAATACCTTTAGGGCCCCCCTCCACCAAACCAAAGGAATGAAGGGATCCAGAATATCTGGTGCCCCCCCTCATTATGATCACAACCCGTAGCTTGATATGCTTTCAAAATAAGCATGGGTACTCCCTTTCCGTCCCATTACCCTCCTCAATCTTGCTGTAATCAGAATGATAAACTAGTAGCATTACAAGACCAACATTAGCAGTTTACGACAAGGGTACTTGCATAAGACACTTTTCATCAATAAAAACCATGACAAAGGTATACCTGCCATAGAATAAATGCAGGACACAGAGCATATGAAAAAGGTGTACATAATCTGGAAAAGACAGGCGACTCAAATTAGCTGACTTGCAGAATGCAAAAAGTGCTCAAGAATTGCATGATGGCAATGTTTCTACTGCACACTCTTCTGTACCATCTGAATTCCGTTAGAACCAAGTCACGGAAGGCAGGATTATTAGTATCATGCAGGGACTGAAACCCTCTGTTTGTGCCGGTGACATCTGCCCTGCTAGCATTATTAAGAGCTCAATAGGATGCCTTGAGCCACTTGTTACTAACATTGTTAACGCCTCTTTTCTCTCTTCGGTGGTCCCATTATGTCTGAAGGACGTATGGACAACTCCCGTTCTTAAGCAGCAGACTCTTGACCCGGAGGTTGCAGGTTATTTTCCTCCTTTCACTAATGTTACTTTTCTTTAAAAAATTCTTGATAGGACTGCTTTAGCATTAACTGTCTGCTAGGCGCTCGACAATAGGGGTTTCGTGCACTGCATAACCTAGTTGAGATTGTTGATGGTGGCCAGGTTGTTTTGCTCATGCTTCTTGACCTCTCGGCAGCATTCGATCTAGTTGATCACTCTTTGCTGCTTGAGAGGCTAAAGGAGATTGTGAACTGCTCAGAGTCCTCCATAATCTGCATGTCCCATTTTCATGACCTTTGGATAGCAAGAGTAGCTGTCAGCAGGTCTAAGGAACCATCTGAGTTATTGTCTTGTGGTGTTCCCAGGGTGTCTGCCTCTCTTCCACCATTTTCAATATATATAGCCGTCCCCTCTTTGAATTGCTGGATGATGTCGGAGTTAAATATACCAACTATGCTGATGACATCTAGCTGATCTTTGAGCCGACAGAGAATTATGATCTTGACACTACTAACATAAATCATACATATGATAGGATTCAAGATTGGATGGCTACCAACACCCTGGCACTATATAATAACAAAACAGGGCTGATGATTGTGGGCTCGCCCAATGCATATAAGAACTGCATGCCAACTATGGCCAGTTTAAAATATAGGACTTTGTTATTCAAGTTACCTCTTGGAAGTCCATCTTAACTCGGATCTCACAATGAAAAAAACAAGTTGCCCATGTTGAAGCTTCTTGTGCCTACACCACCAAACTGCTTAGATAAAGTAAGCCATACTTGTCTAGCACCAACTTGGCGTTAGTGGCTTGTGCTCTAGTCAATTCCA
Organism: Ambystoma mexicanum; assembly: GCF_040938575.1. NCBI lineage: Eukaryota > Metazoa > Chordata > Amphibia > Caudata > Ambystomatidae > Ambystoma > Ambystoma mexicanum. Next base: position 525,855,433 of record NC_090928.1, on the reverse strand, counting down.
AAATCGATTACTCTAACAGCTTACTGGTGGGTACTTCGAAAGCTAATCTGAAAACTCAAAACCTTGAGAGTTGTATGTGGGTTGGGCAGAACTGATCATGTTAACCGAGGCTAGAGGATCCCTTCACTGGCTGCCTGTCCAGCACCAGATAGCGCATAAAATCCTTTCCCTCACTCATAAGTGTCTTGCTGGTAAAGTGCCTGACTACCTATCGAAACGGTTGCAAAGGGCTCCTGTCACGCGAACCCTTCATTCCGATGGCACTAAACCTTTTTTTCTCCATGGTACAAACTGAAAAACGTTGGTGCCACAGTCTTTGATGCCTGTGCACCAGGCTTATGTAATTCTCTTCCACCTTGCATACGTGCCATTTCATGCCTTACTAGCTTTTAGAAGGCTATAAAGACCCATTTCGTTAACTCTAAGGATTAGTGTGCCTCTTTGCTTGTGTTCCCTTAATTCCGGACTCTGGCATTCCCTCTGGGACTAGGTGCACACTGAGGCCTATGGGCTTGTTGTACGTAACACGTAATACAAAATACTAATAACAGGAGACCAATTGGAAGCAAGGAGAAAGGTACACATATCATAGTATAGATCCGGGGTCTGCAACCTGTGGCTCTCCAGATGTTCTGGACTAAATATCACATGATCCCTCACCATTGACTATGCTGGCAAGGGCTGATGGGGGTTGTAGTGCAAACTACGCTGCGAGTTAAAGGTTGCAGACCTCTGGTATAGATAGTGGACAAATATTAGAAGCAACCATATGTCCATATCGAGATTTACTGAGATTAGAAGAGGGACATTGTTTTCAGGTAGTGCCATTAGAGAGCAAAGAAACAAGTGGTTGTGGTGTGCAATATATATATGCTCAATATTATTGTAGCGAAAGCAACAATATAGCCAGTGAAACCATGAGTGAGGCTCTTCTGAAGATTACACAATGAAAACAAAATCCCCATGAAGGGCAAGAATTTTGAAACATTAGGGACTGGTAATTTTAACATGTTAGGCAATACCAGATTAAGTGAGATGAAGATGACACATTCCTCCAGAGGCAATCCTGGGATTTTCACCCTCTTTTTTTGCACTTTACCTTTTCCAGTTCTTAGCAGGAACTAAAATATTCCCATTTTATAGAACTGACTTGGAAAGTACACAAATCACATAAACCAAAATGACAATGTATGACAACAAAATGTTATGGAAGTGTATTATTCAAAATGGGAATTCGTCTAGCGCCCTTGTCTCAATCATCAAGGGAAGTATATAAGTACCAGTATACGATCTGATGCGATCCTAAAAGATGGTATCTGGGTTTCTCTTAGCTTTAAATACACCAAAAACTCAGGGTTGTGAAATTGTTATTCATAGATGTGCATGAAAATCTGTGAATTATAGGGCAAACCGGTTTTTGTGTCAAATGAGCAGACCTTAAAGTATGGTTGCCAGAGGCCAGTGATATCTGATCTGTTTTCTTCAGTCTCAAACCTCTTCTACTCAAATAGCCTACATAAAAGGAATCATCAGGTCATGGGCTAAACAAGGACACCAGCATGCGAGAAGGAAAACCTTTTCACAGAGGACAGCACAGTACTCTCAGTGATATAAGAGGATTTGTCCAGGATGACTATATTGTCTGCTTGCAAAGCCGGGATTTGAGAATGAACGTTTTGGTTCCAGTCTTGAATTTGGTTACCAAATCACCTCTTCAGACTAAAACTTTATGCTCATCATTGGGAGAGGTTGTCTAGGTTTTACAACACCCATCTGAAGAAACCCATTTCTAGACCTTCACCATACTGATGCTATGTTTAAAGCACTCGCTATCTGGTGCAGGTACATTGCCTGTAATAGCACCTGTTGTGCTACAAAACAAAGTACATATACATGCAGATTTATCAACTTCAGACATAGGAAAGGCCGAGTCAGCCTTGATGGAATGTGGTTTGGTAATTTTGCACATGAACACAGATCTCTGCAATGAGTGCTTAACACACTGAGCCATCTTCTGAACCATTACTGCACTTGGATTTCTCATTATTTAATTCAACTTTGGCTACTGCATATGATCAATATCCCCACAGAACGGTGAAAATGCTACAGGAGTTTTGCTGTAGAGAATGCACAAACTATGTATACCACAGTGATCACAGAAAGCATTAGAGGATGAATTAATCAGAGCAGAATGTACTTGTCAACAACAGACAAGCAATAGGTTTAAAGCCTCAGCAGCATGCCCTACAATATCATGGTGTGTGCTATTTAAGTTGGTAAACAATCGAACCGACTACTTTAGATCAGGAAGCCTTGTGGGGACGTCAAAGGTGGGGGCCCTGGGCAAATACCCCTTTTGCCCTCCCATAAAGACGTCAGAGTTGAGATGCCAGTGCAGGAGACTGTGCCCTGAATAGCCAGTCATACAGGTAGGGATAACAAAATATGTCTTTCATGCACAGGAATGCAGCTCTGACCGCAATAAGCTTGGTAAACACCATCAGGGCCGAGCTGAGACCAAAGGGCAGAACTTTGTACTGGTAATCAGGCAACAGCTTCGAGGGGACCAGATAGGGATGCGTAAACAGGTATCCTGCAGATCCACAGCTACCAGCCAGTCGCCTTGCTGATGTGACGACCATATGAGTGCAGGCATGCTCATCCGTCCAAGCCTACTTTTTATGAGGTGCGCTCGGGGACCTGTGCAGTCTATTGCGTCAATCAAAGAAACCCCTAAATCCTCCTGATATCTTGGAAGTGAATGGCCACTTGTGAAGGCCTGAAGACCCAGGTTTTATGGGGGGCTTGGTCAGTGCAGCCAAAGACTTTGGCGTCTGCATGCTCTTTTTCTTCTTGTACAACTCTTCATTCGTATACGGGCAGAAGAGATCCACTGCATCAATAGGAAGGTTTATTATCCATTCCTGGACATCTGTTAGGAACTCAGTGGCTTTCAGAAGCTCTTGGCACCTAATTGACATGCCCACAGCCAGACTCCTCGCACTCGTATCAAGGTGATAATAGGTAGCTTCCATGAGGTCTTGTGCATCTTGACGGGCTTCATTCAAGTCTGTGCGGAAACCTGCCTGATAGTCTTGCGGGAGGCACAAATCGTAGTCACCCAGTCCCTTCCAGTAATTTAGGTTTGCTGTTGCCATTACTGCCTCAGTATTAGCTGGTCGCAAGCTGAGGCCGGAGTGTTGGTAAATGTATTTGCCTGTGTTGTGCAGGAGGCGGTCTTCTCGACCCCGAGGTTCTGCAAGGAGGATGAAGGAGGGGTGGTCGAAGGTTGTCTCTTACCAAAAAGTATAGCTGCTGCCACAATAGTGGAATAAACTGGAAGATGGCCCATGATGCAAAGCTTCTCTACCGTGAGGGAGCTGGACCTCATGTCCACTCTCTCTTTGCCACCGGTTGGACTGATGCCGGCTCTTGCCAAATCCTTCGGGCTTCCTCCACCACATCCAATGCCAGATGCATGCTGGATCTGTCTGAGCTTTCCTGTATAGCAACGATTACAACACCCCCTGGTCTTCCTGTGGGGTTTACGGAGCTGGGATTGCCATGTAAACTTCATCAGGCCGTGAAAGACCTGGGTATCTCCTCACCGTCCTCAGTAGCATCGTCCTGAGTCTCTACCACGTGATCATCTGGCGGGCCACATAGTAGCAGAGGTAATGGAGGTGGAGGATTCTTCAGTAAACAAGGAGCATTCGCTGGGCACCAGTGTCTCCCAACAGTGTATGCAGAGGTGGTGCCTCTGTTGACCCAGTGCTATGTAGTGTGGGTTGAGCGGGCAGATACAATGGCTGGGGAACGGGGGCCAGGACCTCCTTCACAAGGGACTTAAAATACTGCCTCATGGGACCTGTGCTGAAGAATCTAATATATCTTCCGATGAAGGCCCTGAAGTGGAGGAACCCAGTGAGGATCTTGGGGCCCAATTGCTGAATGGCACAGAGATCGGCGGTGCAAAATATCTTCTTACACTAGGCGACCATTCGACCCGGGGTGAAAATGGCAGGAGCCCAAATGGGCCCATGGTAGTGAAAGCAGAAATCTATCTGTGTGACCCGACATGTACTTTGACGTGGCCGTAGAGGTCTCACCGGGGCATTGGCCAGAATCTGTTCCAGCGACAAAGGACACACGCTGGCACATGGCCTGCCGAGGAGGAGGAGGTATGACCTGGGTCACTGAGCAGGCTGCGTTGCCCAATAAGAAGATCAGCGGAGCAAGGCCTACTTCAACTGCAGACCTTTTCGGACCCTCAGGTCTCTGCCCGGTAAGAAGAAATGAGGCCTTGTAACGAGTTTCGGTACGAGGTGAAATGCCCTCTGCAACAAGGTCCCTGGTACAAGCCTTCCAAGTAGTCCTCAGAACAGTGTCTGGTGAGAGACGCTCTCCGAGACTGGGTTCCCCCAGTAAAAGCCCTCTCAGAAGAGGCCTCAGAATAGTGTCCGGTACGAGGTGACATGCTCTTGGAGACGAGGTCCCCAGTACAAGCCTTCCCAGAAGAGGCCTGAGAATGGTGTCCAGTATGAGGTGAGATGCCCTCAGAGACGAGATACCCAGTAAAAGACTTCCAAAAGGAGGTCTCGTAACAGTGTCTGGTAAGAGGCAAAGCACACTCAGGAATGGGGTCCCCGGTTATAGCCTTTCCAGAACCCGAAGTTCCCATGGACCGAAGCCAGATACCAGACCCTGATTGGTCCTCAGCAATGGTGCTTGTAAGAATCTCCTCTGAGACCGCAGATCAAGCCCTGGTAACATGGGACTAGCCATAGCAGGCCCTGGATGAAACCTCCCATTTCGGTTGACTTTTGGACGGAGTCACCTGGGTGGGGTGCTGAAGAAAATAAAGATTTACTTACACTCTTGGACCCGACGTAGGACTTGAGGTGATCTGGGGCCTTCGTTTGGAAGATGTCATCCCACTGCATCAGTCGTCTTCTGAGCGACAAGGAAAGTGCGTCACACAGGCGTCACAGCGATGGAGCAGACCCAAACATTTTAAACAAAGAGCATAAAGTTCCACCATCGAGAACAACTTGTGACATCCAGGGAACCCCACTTTACCCAGCCTAAAAAGGACAGAAGTGGGAGAAGAAGCAGCAAAAAAGAAAGCATTCAAGCTGCTGCAGGGAAGCGGCTTGCTGGTAAAAAGGGGGAACGCATCATAAGCCATCCGATGCAGAGAAAGGGACTGAGGGGAAGGAGCACGAGAAGTGGGGCTGTGGACGTGATTACGCTATGCACACGTGAGCTGTTATCCACTCTCTGAAATTTAAAGAGGAAGCACGCTGTGCTTGCTACAGGCTCTGATCCTGTCCCAGCTCTGTGGGAACTCCAATAAGTATGGAGGAAATGGGACAGGACGTACATGTATTTTAATTTTGCAGGCTCCTTTCCCATTGAAGCCCCCTGTGTCGCCCATCCCGTGTACCTTACATGGCTGACTGGCACTGCCACCACCAATTTTAGCCACCCACAGTCTCTGCAGACAAATCCAGAACCTGGGATGGGGGGAAACTCTGGCACCCCTCTGCCTGCCACATGCTTTATTACTGCTTGGGAAAGACAGAGGCAGCCAGCTTCCTGACAATTTCCAAGGCAGATTTGCTGTCAGGCTATGTGGTGAAGTAGAAAGCTGATAAAATAATGAGTCAGTGGTATATATAGTGCTGGAAATTGAAACTTTTTACTGTGGCTTCTGCAAAGGGATCATGAAGTAAAACAGACAACAGATTCAACTAAATAAAATGGTTTATTTTTCTTAAATGTCAGGATGCAGTAAGGCCTAACTTGCCCTACACTTAGGTGGGTTTCCCTACCTAAAGAAACTAAGGATAGTCTGTGTCAGTAAATTCAGCTCAAATGTCTGTCTGTGTCCAAGACCGATACTTGCCCTCATAATTTACAATGTGCAGGGATGTCAGCAACAAAACAAAAGTGTTCCAAATAAAGTTGCGAGCTTCTTCCAGTTCTTGGCTTACTTTCCAGCTTCCCCTTTTACCCAAAAGGCTTCAGGGTTCCCTTTCCCAAGAGGTCAACACAGTTCACAAAATCTCAGGGTTTCCTTCCGCAAGAGGTCAGCTCTTCCAGCTTCAAAACTTACAATCAGTTCAAATCTCTTGGCTTTCAAAAACAGTTCCAGTTTAACTTAATCATCCAGGCTTTTCAATAGTTCACACAGATTGCTTTCTTTCTCAATCACTTCAGCAACCTGTTATAAAATACAGCTTTTTATCTTTGTTTTCCTTGGCTCTTTTCAAGCAGTGGCCACTCGGTCTAGGTGCAGCTGTCGGCCCACACGGTCCACCCGTTACAGGTCACCCAACCAATAACCCTTGGCACTTTATGTTTCTCTGCTCCTCAGGCTTTCTTGCCAACACAGGTTTTCTCTTTCTCTCTCAACCTGTGTCATTGGTCAACACTCATTTATGATTCTCCTTTGCAGCCTCTTAGTTTTACCACAATGTGTTTTCCACACAACTCACTCAGTGGTGTTCACCCTTTTCCACCTACTTGCTTTCACAGTATTCGTAAGTGCTCATCCCTTGTTCTGTATTTTCATATGCTAATCTTATCTTTCCTTAAGTTCGGTATTCAATATTACTTGTTGCACTCTTAAAAGTATCAATAACACTTTGCAGCTTATTTGGCATTCAAAAACCCTCGATTTGGTTTCCAAAACGAACAGCCATAATTTTCAGTTTGCTCAGCATTAACATATGCTTGCTCGCAGCCCCTGGAGCGCCCCGGTAGGAGTGTTCCCTTCTCTGCACGCACCGGTATGGGGCCTCTCCTCCGGGCGTCTTCGTCTTCTTTCTGGCTTCCTTTCACTCCCCTTGTACTTCTTGGGAGCTCGGCGAGCAGCACTCGCAGTCTTCGAGCCTTGCTGCTTGTTGCGCGTAACTCCGCTCACTCTTCGCGGAAGCTAGCAGAGGCCTGCAGTGCTTAGGAGCCTTCAGTGTACCACAGCTCCGGCTGTGGACACAAGGCAAGGGGTGCTGCAGGTGTCTCCGACCCTCTCAGGCCCAGGCATCGCCTTCACCCTTCTGCTGCACACAGCGCCCTTCCCCGCCGGCCCCTCTACAGCCTGCTCCACGTCTGCCATCCGCGTCCTGTCCTCCATGCAGGTTTCTCTCTTCTCTGTGGATGTTTCTCCTTTTATGCACCTGGGGCCTGTTAAATGGTGCAGGTGCAAGTCCTTGTCTTTAGTTGCATGACCATAGTTAAGCCTATTAACTGGACATGCCTGGCTATTGCAATGGTATTCCTCCACAGTCCTCTTCCTCGTGTCAGTAGCAAAGTGGTGTGAATGAATGGAAGCGTGAATAACTCCCAGTTGCCTCCTCCTTGTACCAGTCCTAAAGTGAAATGGCTGTGGGACATTTTGTGTGAAAGAAAGAGGTAATGACTAACAATAACCTACAAAGGCAGGGGGAGGGTAGGGTTCATTCTGACAAGGGAAAGGGGGATACCATGTCTTACCCAAAGACATCCTCTCCCCACTCCACACTCCCCCAAGGTCCCTCCACCCAGGTGATCCTCCCTCGCATATCGACCCCCAGGGTCGGGATCCAAGAGCGATGGCCTTAGGGGGAGTAGAAGTGAGGATGCTTTCAGGATCCTTACACTTCCCACCACCCCCCACACCACATTAATAATTGCCTCTCAGAAGATAACTTAAGGGAGGAGTGTTTCCTATAATGCTGCGGGCAAAGTATAAACAGTGCACACATTTTAAAACTAAAGCTGCACTTACACGTTTACTGATTTCCTGCAACAATCAATCTTAACATGTGATTCCACAGAGTTGTTAATTTGCAGCTGAAGTTGTCTAGTGGGTAAGTGCTTTGCCTCCGATTCTCTCAAACTCTGAATCCCCTCTTTGGGAGCTACGCTCAGCGCTGTTAAAAGCATTTCAATGCACTGAAATAATAGAGGGTGAAAATTGATTTAGAGAGACTTTTTGTCGATTTCTGGATCCAGAAAAATCTGGTCCAAGAGCCAGCACTGGGTATTGTAAGGAACCAGGAGTAAGACTCGGACACAAGGGCATTGTGGTGGTTGGCAAATACTTTTATGAAAAAGAGGGTTGGAGAAAATCCTATCTCACCCTAACTCCAAGAGGGATTTCCCTGCCTCAACGAAATTAAAGGATATCTGTGTCAGAATGTCCAAAGTAAAGTTCTCTGTCCTGTGTCCAAACCCTAACCTGATCCGTACACGCTAAACTCAAGATAAAGTGAAAAGAGAAATAGTCTTAACTGGCCGGCTGCAGCTCTTTTCCAAAATTCCAACATACAGTTGCTAAGGGTGCAAAGAGAAATGACCAACCAAAGCTCCACAAGTCTCAGGAGAGGAGTACCTTCCCCTGGGTTTCTCAGGCTATTTACAACTCAAAGTTTCAAAGGGGAATGGTTCTTCCCTTGATTTCTTTCTCACTTTCACTATTAACAATGACAAGAAGTTACTTCTCTTCTCTTCTCTTGGCTCCTCAGAGTTCTCCAATGATACCAGAGGGAATGTTTCCCTTCCCCTGGATGAAATGTTCACAATACAAAATGTCCAATCACTAGGAGAATGCCTCCCCTTCCCCTAGTCACAATGTTCCAACTCCAGTGGGAATGACTCCCTCCTCTTGGATTTCACATACTCAAGAGGATGACTCCCTCCTCTTGATCTCCTCAGTTTATATGCAGTTTCTTGGCAAACATGAAAGTGAGTCCCAGGCCCCCCTCTGTCAGTCTGGTATACTGACCTCCTTCGCTTCCAAACACTTGTCGTAACACAATTGGGTGCGAGTCCCAGAATCGCAATCAGTTTGTCTGGTGTACTCTCCTGCCAGAACTTTCTTAATGTGTAAAAGTTCCACGCTATGGGGCGTTGCTGAGCAGCCAGGAAGGTGGCTACCTGAGACAGAGCTCCGGACTCATATAAATCCTGTTACACCTTCCATCCTGTTGCACACCACCTATCTGATCCCTGAAGGGCTACGCGTGTAGTTGCTGAGAGCGGGAACAGACGAGCTGAAAATTGGCCAGATGCACTGAGCCGCAGACTAAAGAAAAGTGCACCAGAGCAGGAAGGAACTGTGGCCGGTTGGTGTTAGCAGGAGAGCTGGGCTGTGCGAGACCGCCGAGTGAGAGGGCCTGACCGACATCGAACCATGCCCACGGTAAGGGTGTCTTAGGGCTGCTGCTCATCACGTCACCATTTGCTTTGACTGTAGCAATAGCAGTACCCATGCACACCCGCAAATTCCTGCAATGCTGAAACAATCTGCCGTCTACTCACGCCCAGCCCCTTGGTATTTGGGACATCCCGGGAATCCTCCCGACCCACCTGCCATCCATGATAGCTCATTCCGGGGGTTAGTTGGTGCTCCACTTGAACGCGGACTGCCGGCGCCCACATAACTTTGCTCGACGCCGGGCGGGCTAACACGTGGGATGGCCTGGCGCTTGGGTTTGCTGAAGGACCTGAATCTGGTCACGGCTGGAGACTTCGACCAGCAGTTCCTCACCGGCCTCGCACCAAGGGGGCCCTTGGAAAAGCTACACTCCTGGCTGCAAACTGAGGAACTGAATCCTGCCACCACTGGGGACGCAGGCTGACGGTGCTGGGATAATTATACTCAGTATCTGTGTCACGTGGGTATATCACAACACAGTTCAACCTGTGCCCCTGGGAGGGGAACTAAAACACCTCAATATATAAGGGTGGCTGGCGTGACCTCCCCAGCATACTGGCATCTGACTGCTGCATGAAGGTAGGCTGGGTGGCCTGTATATGACTCTGGTCTGCCTCAACCCAAAGTCCATATTATATGCAACAGCATAACATTGAGAATCTCATAGTAAACAAATGCATGATTGAGGGACCATATGCTGAATATTTGCACGATACACTGGGACAGGCGCCTGAGGCCGACCTCTGCGGCCAACCTCTGACTGCGGGCTACGTGGCGGCACATAATACCCCTGAGGTGCGGCGAGAGCCAGATTCAATTTCAATTTGCCTCTGTTAGACCACCACTCATGCACAACCTGCACCAAAATATAGGCAGAGTCTGTGCAGAGTCGGAGAAGGTGTTGGAGGTGGTGTGCTGACTTGCTTAGTCTGCTCTCTCTCTCTACTATACTGGGCGTGATCTTCTACAAGACCTCTCTCCCCCCGCAGAGCGGGCGCAGAGTCTGTGCACAGTCTGAGGAGGTGTTGGAGGCGGTGTGCTGACTTTCTTGGTCTGCTCTCTCTCTACTATACTGGGCGTGACCTTCTACAGGACCTCTCTCCCCACCTCCGTGCAGTCACCCTCTCTCTTTACTGCGAACAGTGGCTACGTGCTGTAAACATGAGCGGCCCCCTAAGAAGCGGATTGACAACAACGCCATCCTCCAAGACGCAAGCACAGTTAAAGCGGCTTCTATCTGCAGAGGAATCATCAGCTTTTGAAACACCACTGTGTTTGGTAAGTCAAGCAAGTTCCTGTGCATGTGATGAGTCTGTGTAACGCTCACCTTGTATCCACAGGGGCGCCTCTCGACTGGTCTGGGACACCTCTGGGTTCACTGCACCTTCCCCGGGTTTCGTGATGCCAGGAATCAGTTCTTGATTTTCGGAATGTTGCGCTCTCCGTCCTGCCGTGCTGGGCAGGGGTGCGCCGTTATTGGCTTGATCCCCCGAGTTACTTCACTGGCGATAGCCTGGAGTCCAGACCGGCTGTGACTCCACCTTTCAGGTAAGTCTTTTAGTGTTTTTTTTTAGTAGTGTCTATATTGATGAATGCTGGTAAGTAGCTTCTGATTATTGCCTCTATTGTCCTAGGGATGTAGCAGTTCCCGAAGGCTCCGACTGGATGACGGAGCTGGAGCTGAACAGGTAAGGATAGCGATGTTCTTTAACGTTTCTCGCCCGTGTAGGCCAGGATGCTGAGCAGGACCCGGTGAACGTCACGCTGCAAAAGCAGAATAACGCAAAAGCAGAATAACGCAAAGCGCATGCCTCGGGTCAGGCGTGGTTTAAATACCCGGCAGGTATCCCAGGTGCCTTTGGGGCGGACCCCGCCTTGATGCTAGACTGCTTGTTGCAGTTCCCCGACGATACTTGTGGGGGCAGCCATGTTCACCCATTATCCATTGGAACCCATACTTGCCAAGTGAGCCTGATGCCAACGGCGCCAGGATTGCGTCCAAGGCACCCGCAACGGGCTGAAGTGGGCCTTTCTAGCCTTGTTAAAGTACTGAGGCGGGGTCCATGGCGCCCGAGTCCCATAGTCTGGGGTCAAGGTCATGACAGTCTGACAAGACTTTACCTCGTTTGTTCTTTTCCTTGCCGGACACTGTACTTTCCGTGCCCCGTTGTTCCCCGAATGAGAACACGCAAGAAGGCGGACCCTTGTGTGAAGAGGTCGCTCCCGAACACTCTGTCAATACTGATTTACAATCGCTTGCTACGGGGTAGGGAAGAGCTAGGCTCCTTACCTCCGGTGGGCTCTTCTGTAAAGGTCCCTCAACTGAGTCCCCCTCCTGCCACTCGCTTCACCCTCTCGTAGTTCCACAGCTGCGGGTGTTGGCTTGGCAGTCATATAAACTACTACCATGTGATGCTTATGGACGAAAAGTGCTTACCGACCCAGAACTATGAACCGGCTTCGTCTTACCCGTCTCACCCGTTGGACATTGTATTGCTGAGACGGTCCACGTACTACGGTGCTAGTGCGACTCCTATGGGCAGTGCAGCTGAACGTATCAGCGACAATTCTCATTCTGAGGCAATAGAAGAGGACGTCTTTGCACAGTCGCACGTCTCTCTAGCTCCGTTCTCGTAGTCCTTTGACCAACAGAAAAACATGCGCACTTTTCAGGTCCCCTACGTTTCTGAAAACAGACGCAACTCATTGGATGTCGTAAATAAGTCATTGCTTGATCTAACTCGGATCAACAAAGATAGACTACAGAAAAACATGGAAATCAAAGCTCATAGAACTGAGAACCAAAACTCCCTAAAAGAAATTGACATTCAACCCTTAACTCAGAGGCCTACTGTGATACCCCTTACAAGAGTGGCGGGCTCCGCCAAGCGGAGGAGAATTGTTGAAAGCAGCTCTCCTAGTCTGAGATGCTCTCAGCGAAAAAAAAAAAATGGGGCAATCAAGTTAAGAAGTGCGGTCCTGGAAACGCCATGGTGTCCCCAAACATGGAGTCAGGAGCGAAGAGCTCTCGGTCTCTTGTGAGACCGTCGTCATCATCATCTGACAGCTCCACAACTGGCTCTTCCTTGCTGGAACGCCCCTTTCCAAAAATCAGGAAACTGAAATGCCATCAGCGGCAGAGGTCTGCAGGACCAACTAAGGAAAAGAGGAGCTCTGGCGATGCCAACCGGGTAAAAGATATGCAGTCGACAATTATGGCCTCTTTGGCCATAACAATTGCTCCGTTTACTACACTGTACGAACACATTAATGTGAACATTAAAGATCTCTCTACTGTGACTGCGGTCCTCAACACTAAACTTCGACATTGAAAACAGAGTATCCACCAAAAGGATGACCTACGTACCTTAAGTAACAAAATGGAGTCAATGCTAAACACACAGATCAAACGAAAAACAACATTGCGGAATATTTTTTACTAGCGCAGGTGGCAAAAGAGGCCCTAAGCCTCTTCAAGAATAAGTGCGTCAAATCGGTTTATGAAGCCCCCTTACCTAACACAGTCGGCCATCCAGCGAGAAATGTTGTCCACGACTCAGTTAACATAAGAAACAAAGCTCCTGTTACAGACCCTAAACAGCTGCTGAAGACCTTTACTGCCTCAAACTCTTTATCTAGTCTGGAATCTGCTCCTGACACATCTCCTGCAGTATTCGGAAATTACTTGCGCCTCGATGTCTCCAAAGGCTTGAAAGGTACTCCTGGCACCTTAGAAAAGAGCTCTCAAAACTCTACATCTTCACAAAGTCTGTTCCAGAGGATTACTCCTGGCGCAAGTTCCCTACTCCTTCCGGAAATTGCCCCTGAAACTTCCCCAGTTGCATCTGGAAAGGACCTACGTCTCGACGACGGGAAAGCCGGAATGCTCTATCTGGCATCTCAGAAAAGAATTCTCAAGACATCGCATCACCACAAATCTACTCGCGGGCTGACAATGAGCAAACGACCCTGACTTAACCTCATTTAATGAGGCGCTAGTAAACAGTCTTTCAACTAGTAACTTAGCTCATATGAATTCACAAATCGCCTCATCCTCTACATCACAGGCTGTTAGCTCAACCATCAACGCAAGTAGTGATCCTGGAATGCTCTGCTGACAACAGTGAAAACAAGCAGCTAGATCTGTTTGACATTTTCAAGGGCACTCCTAGTGTCGACCAAAAGAAACCCCCGAAGTCTTCCGAAAGTGGCTTGCTGACAAAAAACTGTCGATGTAAATGTCAATACCAATAACTTGACAAAGGATAAACGCAAAAAAAAATAAACGCTGCACCTATTGACCTGGTTGGCACCACTGAAGACTCATTTGATTTGATCAATCTGTCTACCTATGAAGACGAGGCAACTCCTGGTGAGGAACAGACTATGATCTTACCAGTTGGTGGCCCTCTAAAGACGGTCGCCGTTGAGGCCTTACGTGCACCAGACGTAAAAGGAAAAGTCAGTTTCCCCTTCCTGACTATGGAAGAAAAAAGGGATAAACTGGCTTTGCCGGGACCTACAGCAAGCCTACAAGAGAGTACACTGAACAATCAGTCCAGCATCCAGTACAACCTTGAGTCCCAAAAACACCAGCAGAGGTCATAAGTTAATGGCTGTCCACTGGCATACAAAACAGTGGGTAAAGAAGGGTCGCAAAGGCGCAGTACTACTCTCATAAATGGTGCAACACAAGACTCCATTTACCACAAACTGATCTTGGAACGAGTGGAAAACTCTTGACGACTTAATCCTAAATCGACAGAACGTGACACAACTCTTTCATCTCGTCCCAAGTCTGAGGGGCATTGTCTCAGAGGACCTGAAAATCATGGAATTCTTCAATGAAAGTAGAAACGACAAAGAGATCCTGCACATAGAGGAAGCAGGACCAGTCTTGTTGTCTCTTGGCTTCGACATGTACAAGGTCCCAAACGACTGCTTAAGTGCTAGTCAGATCTCAAATGCAGATAAACTCAACCCTCTACGAAGAACTCCTGATGTTGAAATACATAATGAAGAAAACTCCTTGCATACCGTAATCAATTCCCTGCTGATATCAGGGTGCATGAATACTCAAAAGATTAACCATCTTTAAAAGCCATGGCTGGTGAGCAAATAAAAATAACCATTGAGGGTCTAGGTGGGTCCTCGACTCCCCCATGCAACACAGAAACTCATTCTGAACTTATAAACAAAAAAACTGGGATTGTATTGCGTCAGCTCTAAACAACAGGCCTGTAAAATAATGCTGGTATCCTACTGTCCTGCCGGTCTTTACCTTAGGATCATGGAATACAATGGGCTTTACTCACCTGTTTCAAACACCATGGCTGTCTGAACTTGACCTGATTTGTCTACTGGAAACTTGGCTAATGGAATGTCCAAGTCTACAAGACTTTGAAATAGCCTTAAACCCTGCCCTAAAACATCTCAAAGGAAGACCTATGGCTGGGTTACTGATTGCCATAAGGAAATCTTCCGGTTTTATAATACTTGAGAACAACAATATTTCACTCTACATACAAGCCGCCAAGGTAGCCACATCACGAACAATCAGAGGTGAGCCTGAGACCTTAACTTATATCATTAACTTATACTGGAACCACAGAGCTTCGGGAACCTCGTCCTTTATTGATCAAGTCACCATAATAGTAGATGCACTGCTTGAGGAATGTAGTTCTGCGGAACTAATCATTTGTGGCGACCTGAACATTGACTGTGTGAGCCATGACAATCGTAAAATCGCAAAGAAACAAGGTTCTAATGCTCAAGATCAAGTCGCCTTTAAATGGTGTCTTGAAATGGACTCCCGTAAATTGGCACTGCTAAACGGCAACCTGGAAGGTGACATAAAAGCAAATCCAACATGAAGACATGACCAATGTTCAATTCTTGACTACATCTTTGTCTCAGAATCAGTCCAATCCAGAGCCACGCGCCTAGAGGTCAAGCTGACTTTCAATTGCTCAAGCCAGTTAGTCCAATTGACGTGGACTCATCCTGTGTCTTTTCGTTCTGGTCGAATCAGACTTGATCTTAAAGACACGGACGTCAACAACATTGTCACCAGGCTCTAACACGAAACAGGTGTGGCGGAATGTCAACACCCGTTAACTCAGTTCTCAGAACACAAACGGGACCTTAAACAGCAGAAGTTCATCCACAAACATAAATACAATCTACAAGTTCAACAGCGCAAACAATTGCTGCGGTGTGAGATAGGAAACATATCGAGAGTGGACACTACACTTTATCTCGCACGAAAGAAAGATGCCAAACAGAAATATAAAAACTGGAGTAAGGCGCACAACGTAGTTTTAATACAGAACGATTCTGAGGAAATGCTGGCAAAGATGGCGAATTAAAACTCTGCCGAGTTCTGGACGCTCATTAACAACAAATCTGTACCTCAAGATGCACTTCAGGCCTCAATTATCCCTGAAGTGACCTGGGTGGAATACTACACCGATATGTTCAGTATAAACGAGATTTCTAATGATTGGAGAGCTCCTGAACTCGACCATTGGGACTTAAAGTTTGATCGAGCGGACATTCTGTGCTCAATAAACAAAGCTTGAGCGTCAAGAGCCCCGGGACCTGATGGGTTTACCAACTATACCATCAAGCAAAACCCACAGGCATGGGCAGACTTTTGCACGATTCTATTTTAAAGAATAACAACTAAACGTGCCACCCCTACATTTTGGAAAAGCACAATTATCATACCCTATCTTGCAAAAGGGCAACTGGGCCAACCCGAAAGATTACAGGCCCATTGCTCTTCTTGACGTCTTGGACAAGATCTACGCAACCCAACTACAGCAAATGCTGCTTAAGTGGTCAATTGAAAGTAATCATGTTGATCCTAGACAAGCCGGTTTTGTGAGAGGTGTTGGCTGCGGTCTTCACACACTAGTTCTGAACCTGATCAAGATGGAAGCCATTAGAACTAACACCAAAATATACCTAGCAGTTATAGACTTCTCTCACGCCTTTGACAGTGTAGACCGTGGGATCCTGTGAAGAAAACTAAGTGCCTGGAATTGTCCACCTAGCCTCATTGAGGCCATCAGGGAACTCCACACTAACACCAACATCAAAATCATGCTGGATCGCAGTGGGACGCCATCTGCTGCAATAAACACCTTCAAAGGCGTGAAACAAGGGTGCCCGTTGGCAGCCATTATCTTTAACCTTTTTATCTCTGACATTGGCGAAACTCTTGGTGAAGTCTCTACTTTTCCTCCGAGGATTCACGGGTCGCATGTCACCTGGCTCATCTACGCCAACGATCTAATCATTCTGGACATGACGCCCATTGGGCTACAACACAAACTTGATGCTCTTAAATCATATGCGTCAAACAACAGCTTGTATATTAATCAACAGAAGTGTGAAATACTGACCCTTCAAAATCTGCAATCTCAAAAAATCAGGCACAAGAAAACGTTTGGTACCTTGAAAAATGAGCCTTAAGACCACTACTAACATCAAATATTTGGGCATGCGCAGAAGTTCGAATGTAAACGATGCACCTTGGGCAGAAACAACAAACTAAATGTCCACAACTGGCTTGCCAAGCTGCTGTCATTAACAAAAGATATGCGAAATTTTCCGTAAAGCCAATGGTAGCCTTCTACCTTCAAAAAGTGGTTCCGGCTCTAATCTATGGAGCAGAAAGTGCCTTCAGATGCTCACATGATTTATGGAACACTCTGGAAAATATATTTTGGCCCAGAGTTTACACCTACCGAAAGGATCCCCAACAGTGTGTATAAGGTACGAACTGGGTTTGATATCAATTCATGCCAGAGTGTGCTGGAACCTACTAAATCTCTTCAGAAAAACCATAAAAACAACTCCTGTGCCACAGTTCACAATTCTACACAATCCAGATAAAGACAATGAGTACACAGTATTTTCCATGTGGGGAAAGCAATGCCTCGAAGTTCTGAAGGAGAACATCCTCCTTGTCTCTACACTACTGGATAATCCTGAGCTAGCTAAAAAAAAGCTATGGAGAACAGACTGGCGACAAACATGTGAACAAAGACAGAGTTCTCGTCTAATGAGCTAAGTTCTAACAGAAGTAAGAGCCTATGGCGAATTGCAATCCTATCTACTGCAATCTCCTGATCAAAAATCGAGATCGCTATACACACAGTTCAGACTTTACTTCTTAGCTAGCAAAGAACACTTAAACATTTAACTCTATTTTGCCCAAAATTACGGAGTTTACGAACGCGGACACTCAGCGCAATCATCTGTAAATACCAAACATATTGCGCTGACGACTGGTAGAAACTCATGTTCGACGGGTCAGACCGGAAACTTATGTTCGGTCTTCCAACTTTTCTTAATGAACTAAAAGAACGTCTAGCAAGGAATGTGCATTTGGATCTTGAGCTTGGGTAAACTTACTGATGTAAGTAGGGACTGGGGTCCTATTTGACTGCATGAGTGTCCTCGTTGATGCAAGAAACGGAACACGACGTGAGACATGAGTGTTTTTGTTCTCTTCTGTTTTAAATGTTTGTATTTAAGTCCAAAGATCCACACTACTTGGGACGAGAGGACCCAGAAACACCATTCACATCCTCAGTAGAAACCAGGAAAACATGACAAAAGGAGCTGGGGGGAAAAGAAAGGACGCATGCATTCATTTACCAACACCAAGGCCAAAGCCTTTGCTCCCACAAACCCAATAACTAATTAAGATCACGACTCAACCTCTGGTGATGCTCGCGAGGATCAACTACTGGCGGCAATGCAAAGTGGCTTTATGACAGTAAACATGAAGTTAGATGACATTGTTTCTACTATTGGCTCATTGAAATCCAAGTTGGAGAAAGAGAGCAGCCGCATCAACAAAGTTAAATCCAGAAACGGAGGACAACGGATGCAAGGGCCCAATGGAGGGGTTTGTCGAAGACCTACTGAAGGCGCTGTTTAACAAAGCAACATTTTCATCACACTTCCTGGTTGAGCGAGCCCACCATTCATTGGCACCTGTCCCCAGGCCAGGAGCTCCCACACGCATCATCATAGCAAGGCACCTCAATTATCGGGACAGAGATCTCATCCTGAGGATATCCAGGGAACGGGGCACGCTGCTCTACGAGGCCCACAATATTCACATGTATCCCGACTTCACAGCCAATGTCAAAGCCCTGCGGAAATCCTATGACGCAGTCAAGAAACTACTGTGCGCCAGGCACGTCCCATATGTTCCCAACCAAACTGAGAATCCAACATGGGCGGCATGCGCATTTCTTTGAGAATCCATCTGAGGCTATTGCATATGTGGAAGCCTCAATCCCTCTCCCACAGCGAGACAACGGCCCAAACTGTAGTCCTCAACCATACAAAAATTATATGGACACCAAGGGCGCTGACTGAACCATACTTGCATTGACTTGCGCCCATGTACACTATCCATACATATTGATGTGCAACAATGTTGTACACGGAGACTGGTTGCTCTCCCGATGACCTGCTGTATGATCGCAACAGCTGTTGGCAACGCTCCCCAGGATGTTTCCACAGTTGATTTCTGGTCGCAACGTCAAGTTGGGGAAGGCGATGAGGGGGGTGCGGGGGTACTATCCGTCAAGTTGGGGTCAATGACGGAAGCAAATGGCAAAAGACTGAGGAATTGATTGGGAATGAGGGCGGGGGGATAAAGCCCGTTAAGTTGGGGCTAAATATGGATATGATCACCAAATTTTGCGAGGGTTAAATGCGCATAAAGTTGTGTTCATATATTTTAAAAAAGTGCAGGCGTTTTTCTAAATAAATACAGGAATGAGACTCCTGTTACTAATACAAGTACGGCATGCCCACATTATGAAACAAAGTCTATTCTATAGGTGACGAGGTCCCCTTTATATCATGGAATGTCCATGGTCTGAACAACCCTATTAAGGCAAGAAAAGTACTAGCATACATAAACCATCATGGCCCTAAGGTAGCAATGCTACAGGAGACCAATGCCCAAGAGGCACTCAATAAGGAATTTGCGCCCGGATAGGGGAACCAGCAAGGCTATACAGACTACTCAACCCAGTCTAGAGGGGTGATGATTTTAATATACTGCTCATTGTGTTTTCAGGAAGAAAGGTGGAGTATAGACCCGTTAGGAAGATACATGATACTGTGGGGGAAGATCTCAGGCGTAGATACACTATTAACAAATATGGCCCAAATCATGATGACCCAGAGTTCTATGGGCAAATAATGGGGATCCTGCTTGGGGGAAGTCACTCCCCGATTATCTGGAGGCGAGGAACAAGTTACTTACCTGTAACTGTTGTTCTCCAGCATGTGTCTGGCATGGATTAACATTCTCATGAATATTCCTCGTCGTCAGGCTGGGAATCCTCGGTAAAGAAAAAATCAATTTCAGTTTTGTTTCTGAACTGTCTTTCTTAGTAGTAACCAATCACTGGTCTCTGGGTCATACTGCCCCCAGCCAATGACTGCCCTCTCCCCAAACCCCTCCCCTGGCAGCCATCCTCAGATTTGGTAGCACGTAAAGTGGCAGTAGGACCAAGTGAAGAGCCGCAGCGGGGAAGGAGGGAGGGTTCGCATGTGAATCAATGCCAGACCCATGCTGGAGAACAACAGTTACAGGTAAGTAACTTGTTCCTTCTCCAGCATGGGGTCTGGCATGGATTCACATGCTCATGAATAGAAGAATACATAGCAGTACACACATGCACAACCACGGGAGGTGGCAAGGCTCAACATTAAGCATTTCTTACCGCCTCACCAGGCCCACCTTCAGGCGCACAGGTTGCGCAGCACTGCCTGGCCGACTCTGGACTCCTCCCTGGAATCCCGGTCGACGCAGTAGAATCTCGTGAAGGTGTGCGTCGACCTCCATCTAGCAGCCCTGCAGATATCCAGCAGGGGCACACCAGATAGGATCGCCATGGTAGCAGCGATCGCTCTGGTCGAATGGGGTCTCGGACAGCCGGGCAATGGTCGGTTTGCCAACCGGTGACACTGCATGATGCAGCCGGAGAGCCATCTGGAAATGGAAGCCTTCGAGAGGGCCTTCCCTTGGTTCACAGGTCCAAAGTTCACAAACAGCTGTGATGTCTTCCGAAAACTCTTTGTGTGGTCCATGTAGAACTTCGGCGCTCTAGCTACATCCAGCGAGTACAAAGTCCTCTCGGCCGGCGACAAAGGCGACGGGAAGAAAACAGGTAACACCAAGGGCTTGTTCAGATGGAAGTCCGACGGCACCTTGTGCATGAAGGAGGGGGCGTCTTCAGCACCACCCTCGTCTCGTGGAAAGTCAGATATGGAGGCATGCAAGAGAGGGCCTGGATCTCTCGCACTCATTGTGCGGAGGTGATGGCTACAATAAACGCTGTCTTCCACGACAGGAACCTCAACGGTGCCGAATGCAGAGGCTCGAATGGGGACCCCATGAGCCTGGTAAGCACCACGTTGAGCTCCCACGCCGGGGCCGGAGCCTTCACCAGTGGGGACAATCGGAACAGTCCCTTAATGAACTAGTTCACCAGGTGATGGGATCACAGGGATGAGCGCCTCCGAGTTCTGGTATAGCGGGAGATAGCCGCCAGGTGGATCTTGATGGAGGCATGGGCCAGCCCCGCCTTGGCCAGCGACAAGAAGTACGGCAGCACTTGAGGGGCCATAATCCGCAGAGGGTTAATCTTCTGTGCCCAGCACCAGACAGAGAACCTCTTCCATTTGTGTCCACAGCACTTGCGAGTTGAGGACGCCCTGGCCTTTGCAAGCACATCCTTGCAGTCCGCCGGGATATCGTACCCTCCAAACTCTAGTGCAGCAGGAGCCAGGCCTGCAAGTTCAGCGACCCCGGGTCGTGATGGAGGATGGCGCCTCCTTCTCTGGCGAGGAGATCCGCGTCCGTCGGCAGTTTGACTGGGGGGGGGGACGCTGACAAATCCAGAAGGTCCGGGAACCAGATCTGTCTGGCCATGCTGGTGCGACGAGGATCATCCTGCACCAGGACCACTTGAGTTGGTTGATGAGTCGCAGTAGCAATGGCAA
Organism: Ambystoma mexicanum; assembly: GCF_040938575.1. Lineage (NCBI taxonomy): Eukaryota > Metazoa > Chordata > Amphibia > Caudata > Ambystomatidae > Ambystoma > Ambystoma mexicanum. The sequence continues at coordinate 525,834,183 of NC_090928.1, read as the reverse complement.
CGGTGGGAACGCATACAGGAACAGGCCGCCCCAGGGGAATGAGAAGGCATCGCCCATGCTCCCCGGCTGGGGAAACCAGCTGGCGAACCTCCGGCACTTAGTGTTCGTTGCCGTCGCAAATAGGTCGATCTGGGGATTAGTGTTCGTTGCCGTCGCAAATAGGTCGATCTGGGGATTAGTGTTCGTTGCCGTCGCAAATAGGTCGATCTGGGGGTTGCCCCATCGTAGGAACAGCCGATCCAATTGATCCTGCCACAGTTCTCACTCATGGCACAAGCGCAGCTCCCTGCTGATTGAGTCGGCGATAGAGTTCTTTATTCCTGCCAGGTGGAAGGGTACCAGAAACATCCTTTGGGTGACGGCCCAGAGCCACAGATCCTGGGCCTCCTTGGATAGGGCTGGGGATCTGGTGCCTCCCTGCTTCCGGATATAGAACATTGTAGTGGTGTTGTCGGTGAAGATCCTCACTACCTTGCCCGTGAGGGACGGAAGGAACGACCTGAGGGCCCAGAACACGGCTTAGAGCTCCACGACGTTGATGTGTAGTGACCTCTCCTCCGGGAGCCAAAGGCCTCCTGCGTGGAGATCTCCAGTGTGCCCTGCCCATCCCTCCAGGGAGGCATCCGTCGTCACTGTCTCCTGATGTGCCGAGGTCTGGAAGTCCGTACCCACCGCCAGATGCGCGCGGGTTCCCCACCACCGAATCGCTTGGCAGAAGGTCTCGCTGAGCGAGATCCTGTCTTCGAAGCTGCCTGCCGCTTGCATCCAATGGGCGTCGAGGAACTCTTGCAGTGGACGCATCCGCAGCCTGCACGCACAGGCGTACTAGGCAGATGCATGAGGACATCATGCCGAGAAGGGACTTGATGGACCTCACCCTGGCCACGTCTATGGCCAACAGCTGCTGCACCTTGCCCCCGATGGCCTTCGTCCTTTCCTCCGACGGGGAGGCCAGTGGCGCTACTGTTTCGAGCTTGGCTCCCAAAAACAGTGCGACCTGCGACGGAACCAGGTGGGCTTTGGTGAAGTTGATGGAGAATCCCAGATCCATGAGCAGTTGGACGGTCTTCGCTGTGTGCCCGACGGCGAGTTCTCTTGTCTTTGCTTGGATGAGCCAATCGTCCAGGTAGAGGTAGACGTGGATCCCCTGCAGGCACAGCCGCGCCACCACTGGTGCTAGTCACTTGGTGAATACCCTGGGCGCCGACTTCAATCCGAAAGGAAGGGCCTTGACCTGGTAGTGCCGTCCTTGGACTACGAATCTGAGAAACTTTCAATGTCCTTTTAGAATGGGGATGTGAAAGTAGGCATCCTCCAAGCACAGCGACGATACAAAGTCACCTTCCTCCAGCTGCCCCAGCACGTGCTGGAGGGTGACAATCCGAAACTTCTGGGCCTTGTTGTACTTGTTTAAACGAAGGTCCAAGATGGGTCGCCAACCACCGGTCTTCTTTCTTACGAGGAAGTATCGTGAGTACACTCCACAGCCCCGGAACCTCTTAAGGACAAGCTCGATGGCTCCTTTCTTCATCATCGCCCTTACTTCCAGCAGCAGTTGAGGGACGTGGTTTTCCTTCCTGGCCACGGGTGGAATGCAGGGGCGCTTCTTTAGAAACTCAAGAGTGTGCCCACGGGCCAGGGCATCCAGCACCCATCGGTCGGTGGAGATGGATTCCCACACGCTGACGAAATTCGCCAGCCGGCCTCTCACCGGGGTGCTCAGGTGGGGGCCCGACGCTACGGCCGGTTCAGTCCTGCTTGGCAGCGGCCTTGCCGCCTTGGCAACGACGACTAGATCCTCCTGACTTGCCGCGTCCTCTGTAGGCCTCCTGCGATGAGGAGCGGGCCGCCGCTGAATCCTTTGGAGGCACCTTGCTTGCCTCCAGAGTTCCGAAGGGGAGGCCGTCGTTGCTGCAAAACCCCCAAGGCCCGGGCCGTCTCAGTGTCGGCATTGATGGCCTCCAGTGACTCGTCCACTGTCTTGCCAAACAGGTTGTTCCCGTCAAAGGGCATGTCCAAAATTCTGGTTTGCACGTCCTGGTGGAAATCAGTCGCCTTGAGCCAACCACCCTGTCAGAGACAAACACCGTTGCCCAACTGGTGGAAACCGGTGTCAGCAATGTCCGTGGCCACCGTTATGGCATGCTCCGATGCCACCTCGCCTTCCTGCAGGATCTCCAGGGCCTCCGCCCTCGTGTCATCCGGGAGGAAGTCCAGCAGAGGAGCTATCTTAAACCAAAGCTCCCTGTGGTAGCAGGCCACAATCGCTAGGGCGTTGGCCGCTTTAAACGTTGTCGCCGCCGACGAGATGACCCGTCGCCCCATGGCGTTCAGTTTCTTCCCCTCGCCGTCCAGGGGGGGAGGTTGAAGTCGAAGCCGTAGCCCCTGCCGCCTTCTTCTTGGCCGCCGCCGAGATGACCGAATCCGGGGTCGGCTGTGCCCCAAGGCACAGAGGGGTGGAATCTGGCACCCGGTACTTCTTCTTGTACCGGTCTCTCTTGGCAGGGGTTGTGGAGCAACAGCCCCTCGTTCCAGATGTCGTCAAGTAACGGGACCGAGAGGACCGTCTTCCTTTTGGCTTCACGCCGTTGATAGAGGAAACCTTCCTTCTTCTGTTCTTCGGGGCAGAGCTCGAAGAGCTCGGATGCCCTGGCAATCATGGCGTGAAAGGAGCCAATTACGTCGGGTGGGGAGGCCCGAGGAGGTGGTGATGGAAGGCCCATCCCGTCGTCACCACTGTGGTCATCCGTCGTGGCCGTCTCTGTTCCCGTGTCCTCCCTAGGATCAGGGGAAGGAGTAGAAGGCTGCGAGGGCCGCGAAGGCTGGAAGGGCGGGGGTGAACTCTCCTCCACTTGCTTGGAGGGCTCCCCGACGGGCCAGGTTCCACTGGATCGTCCGTTGGGGGTAAGGGCAACCTCGTCCTCATCTCCGTACATAAGGCCTGGATCGCCATCAAAATGGCTCCCGAGTTGTCCCGTGGCTCGGGTGCGGGCTGCGACGGTTGGGGAGTGGAATCCTCCGCCTCCATGGGAACCTCGTCGGCACCACCGTCGCTCTCTTCGTCTGCCTCGTCGGGATCCCTCCTGTGGGACCAGACCTCCTCAAACTTCTTGTTGAGAACCTTCATAACTCCAGCCAGCTCCTCTTCAGAGGCTGAATCCGTGTCCGTGATGGCCACCGCCCCCTCCACTCTTTTTCCACCGGGGTTCTCACAGGGGTCTTATCGATGGGCTGAAAAGAAGATTCCCTCCGCGGTGGGAGGGAAACTCTGGGCGCCGAGGTCGCTTCCACTGGGGTAGCCTCCACAGGCTTCGCCACTTCACCACGGCCACCACGACTCCCTCTATAGAGTCCTTAGCCGGGAGAATCAAGGCCTTCACCTTGGGGGGAGGGTCACCACCTCGCTCCCCCTCAGCTGTTTCCGTCGGGATCGACTGGGGCTTCTCCAGAAGCTAACCCGGGTTCTCCGATTTCCTCTTCCCCGAGCCAGAGTGTTGGCTCGTGGTTGATGGCGTTGGTGAAAGCGGGCCCTGCCTGGCAGTCGAGGAGCCCGACCGTTCGGCACTCCCGGTGCCCGCGGACTTGCGGTGCTTAGCCTTTTGTTGGGCCCCCGTCGCCAGACTGCCCTCAAAGGACTTAGAAGAGCGCTCGAACCTCTTCTTCTCACCTACCGCTGGGCTCTTCCCTTCTAGCCAGTTGGTGAGGTGGATACGCCGATCCTTCATGGTCCGTTCCGACATGTTCTTGCAAAACGCACAGTTCTTCTCCACGTGTGTTTTGTCTTTGTGAAGGCAGTAGAGGCATCTAGAATGCTTGTCTTCCTTGAAGACAATCTGCAATCCGCTTCCAGGGCAGTTCCTCAACAGCTTGGATCCAGGCGTCGAGCTTCCTTTGTCCTGGGCCATGTCCACGGGGTAGGCCTCAAAGTCTTCTGGAATCCTCCAAGAAGCGTAACAACGAAAGCTTCGCCCTTGAGGAGCATAGAAAAATCCGAAACGGGTCCCCGTTGATCGTAAGTAGAAACGGTGGAGCTTGAGGCTCGATTGGCTGAAAAAATGAGATTAAACTCTTTGAAAAATCGCAAAACGCAGTAAAAGCTCGAGAGCTATAGCACGAGGACTCCCAACACTTGAACGTGAAGTAAAAATCTGAGGATGGCTGCCAGGGGAGGAGCTTAGGGAGAGGGCGGTCATTGGCTGGGGGCAGTATGACCCAGAGACCAGTGATTGGTTACTACTAAGAAAGACAGTTCAGAAATGAAACAAACTGATTTTTTCTTTACCGAGGATTCCCAGCCTGACGACGGGGAATATTCATGACATGTGAATCCATGCCAGACCCCATGCTGGAGAACTTTAATACCATCCTGGACTGTGTTCTGGACTGATCGAGAGATACCCAACGTGATTTAACAAACACGGGTCACATGGTAAAACAAATTATGCTGCAAATGGAACTGGTGTATGTAGGGAGAGATCGTAATCCTAGAACATGTGAATATACTTATTACTCATCGGTCCATAATGCACATTCCAGGATTGACTACTGTTTGGTCTCTGCAGGTTTGATGCTGCAAGTCTGAAAATTCACGATATACCCTAGAACTAGTTCCGATCATTCACCAGTGTCATTATTGATAAAATGGGAAGGTCCCAGGGTTCCCCGCCAGCCGTGGAGAATGCCACCTTCATGTCTCCTTGATGCAAACTTCCTTGAAGTACTATGTGATAAGATTGTGAATTTCTTTCCAGAAAATTAGGGATCTGTGTCCCATTACTCCACTGTCTGGGAAACATTTAAAGTATAGCTGCAGGGAGAAATTATCTCAATTACTGCAGGTAGCTTGAAAGCAACGAGGAAAGAACTGAGACAACTTGAAAACTAGTATGGCACTACACCGGACAAAGCTCTGCTAGGACTTATTAAAGGGAAGATAAAAGATACCAACGCTGGAGAAACGGAGTTGCAGGTAAGAAACTACTCCCTTCTCCAGCATTGGATCTTTCATGGATTCACATGCTTAGAATAGATTACATAGCAGTATCCTTCTATTTGGAGGCGTGTAAGGCAAACCAATACCATAGGAACGCAAACACAGAAACCACCATAAAAAGCATTAACAAGCATGGTACATTAGAACGGGTACCCCACTTTGTGGGGGCTTACCTTACTGAAACAGGTGTTGCAGGACTGCCCGTCCCATCTGCACATCTGCTCCATGCTGTTGCTCTAGGCAGTAATGCTGAGTAAATGTATGCGGCACCGACCGGAGGCCGCTTGACAAGTCCACCAGCGGAATTCCCGACCACAATGCCGCTGATGACGCTGTGGATTTTGTCGAATGAGCCTTCGGACACCTCTCCAGAGGCTTCCTTGCTTTAGAGTGACAGAAGGCAATAGCGGACGAAACCCAGCGGGATAGTCCTTGTTTGGAGATTGGTCTTCCCTTTACTGAGGGTTTGTAAGCCACAAACAGTTGTCTCATATGCCTGAGTACGACTCAGATAAAACTTCAATGCTCTTTTGACGTCCAACATTCCATAAGTAGAGTGCTTATGGAATGTAGTTGGTACCTTTGGAATAAAATGAGGGTTAGTGGCTAACACCACCTTGTCCTTGAAGAAACTCAATGTCATGATCTCAGCTCCAAAAGATCAGGACTTGCCCGACTCCCTTGGAAGCAGACCCATAACCCCGGTTCCGAGTGCCAGCCAGTCCCAATTGGGACCTTTTGGACCCTGTCCTGGCGCCAGTGGCACCAGGCTCATAAAGATGCCCAGTCCCAGCGCTGGAAGCGCCGGGCTCATAATGCTTGGGTGGACTTACCTGCAGCAGACCATGCTGCTTACTTACCTGCCAGTTGAACCCCTGATCCTCTTCTGTTTGGGACTACTTTTCCTGTTGGGTGGGGCAGGAGCCACTCCCTAGGTTCAGAACAATGGAACTCTTCTGGAAAGCAGGAACTCTTTTCTTACCTAGGCGTGGCTGTGGAAGGAGACACCTAAGCACTACAGGAGGCTATTTAAACCACACCCGATGGATGAATCTTGCTTTGCGTTATTCTGCATTCTCTGCAGCAGAACGCTCATCGTGTCTTCTGCTTCTGATCCTGGGCCTAAGGGAACAAAGGATTACCATCCTGGAATCCAGTCTTCAGCAGCACCTGTAAAGACAAAGAAAGAACAGGTTAGCACTACGGTCTTCAGTGGCAGCGCATCTCTTACCTGGTCCATCGGCTGTCACCAACGCCTCGCGCAGCATTCCGGCATCTGAAAGACAAAGGCTTACCTACTCTTTGCATGCTCCGGAGGTCTTCACACTGCATTCCGGCATCTGAAAGACAAAAGCTTACCAGCTCCTCGCACGCTCCGGAGGCCTTCGGCGCTGCATCCCGCATCTGAAAGACAAAAGAAGGTGCGTTTAAAGACATTGGGCAACTTTATTACTCACGTGCCATTACTCCTTCCCACGCCGAATCCAGTGGGTATTCCAGCACACTTCAGCTTCTCTAAAGCTACGAACTTGTACCTGCAAGATAAAAGGGACAGTTAGTGCGCATCGTGAAGCAGGCTACAAGCGCTTACTTACGTGCTTCCAGGCGCTTCTATTCCTCACGCGGGTTCGATCCTCAACTCTCATCAGCCCGCCATCGCCGGAACCCTGCAAAACAAGAGATATCATTACAAAAGACTTTTAAGACATTTGAAGTGCCCAGAACTTACCGTTCGTGCAGTTAACGACGGACAGCAGTCCTCTGAGGTCAAGAGGCCTGCACCCTTATCCAGTGAAGAAACTGGTTACGGCACCCTGCCCCGAGGCAGATGGAGAGCTCGTTGTTCACTTACCTAAGGTGAGGGTGTTAACCTTTGGGGTTCTACAGGAGAAGAGAAAGGGAAGAGGAGAGAGGCACCGAATAACCCCAGTTCACTAATCCCATATTTTCTATCTGCAGACATCTTACTCTTCGAGTCAGACATACAGTGCACAGAGGTCCAGCCCAAAGAGCCAACCGTGTGTTACACATCACCTTTGAAGATACGGCATTCACCCAGTCAAGACCGGCGCCTCTGCGGGAATCAGGTGAGCGTTACACTCAAGCATGGGGAATCAATCACCAGCGCTTGCAGCTCCGACATTCTTCTTGCTGAAGTAATGGCCACCAAGAAGGCCATTTTCCACAACAAAAATGTCAGGGGTGACAATGTCATAGGCTCGAATGGAGCCTTCATTAGCCCTGATAGCACCAGATTGAGACTCCAAACCAGGAGGGAACTTCTTGGCCGGAGGAAAAGTGCCTCTTCCGAATAAACCTAGAAATGGCCGCCAGGTGAACTTTTATGGAGGAGAAAGACAAACCTCTTCTGGCCAAGTGTAGTAAATAAGGCAGAACTTGCTCTGATGAAATGTTTAGAGGGTCCACCCCTGGCTGATCCTTACACCACACACAATCTTTTCCACTTGCATGCATATGAGACATTCGTGGACGGAGCTCTCGCTGCCTCTAAAATGCGGCAACAATCTCTAGAAAATGTTCAGCGAACCAAACTCAGAGAAGTCAGGAGCCAAGCCGTCAGGCTCAGGGAGCCCGGGTCGGGATGCCAAATTATTCTCTTGTCGTGGAAGAGAAGGTCCGGCGTCACTTGTAATCTCATCGGTTCAGCCACTGATAGATGGAGCAGGTCTGAAAACCACGGCTGCCTGGCCCAGTGAGGGGCAATTAGAATCACACGGCATTGATATTTCTGAATCCACTGGAGGGTCCGTCGAATGAGCGGAAACTGAGGGAACGCATATGCGAACTTGCCCGGCGGGAAGGAGAATGCATCCCCCAGCGAATTGGGGTGCGGCCATCTGATGGCGAACTGCTTGCACTTTTTGTTCTCCTGGTGTCAGCGTAGAAAAATTAGACACCCCTCGAACGGAAGGCAATGCAGGATAATTGGTTGGCCGAAGACCAACCGCCTCATTTAAAGTGTTAAGAATATATGCTCATTAGTCATTACATAGTTACTAGCTCAACTAGAGTGCGGCCATTTTAAGATGACCAGAATCGCCATTTTGTTTTCTCTCTCTGTTCTCTCTAACGCTGCTACTTTGCCTCATGTAAAACTGCTCTGCTGTAGATATCATTACGCTTCAATGGTCCAAGGTCACTAAAGACATGTTGAAACATTACGCTGGAGAGCTAGACAGAAATGCCCGGTTCCCTCCCTCACATATCCTTGAAGGCAAGGAGCAAGGCATTTTAATCAGTACACGGATGCCAGCAAGTGTCCTTGAAAGAATAGCAATGTACGAAACTAATATTAAAGGGTTTGAATTATGTTCTTCTTTACGGCCCCCCTTCTGAGCACTGTGAGGCCCCAGAGAGCAAGCTGACCTCTAGAGCGTGAATCGAAACCAGGAGATAGTAAGGCCTATAATCTGCCAGTCCCCTACGCGCAGCTTGCCCATGAAAACAGAAGCGCTGTGTTCTCTCAAATAAAGAACGGTGTCTTTGCGGGGCGTGGCTACAAGGCCATGTAAGCAGATGTGCTTGTCGTGGGGCTCCTGGTGATCCTACAATCATCCGTGGAAAAAGTGCAGTTGCACTGGCCTGGGGAGCATGGAAATATAAGCATCAGCCTATGAATACATAGTGTGCACCCGTTGTTAGTCTGGAGCCCGCATGACTTTTGGAATGGCTGATAGAGGTGCGCGAAGTCCGGAGGAGATGAGGACCGGAAAATAAAAAATGGCGACCTTCCGAGACAAAGAAGACGGGATGAGCAGATCGATGGAGGCGCTTACTGGGCGATTGACTCTGGGGCAAGCAGAGCCTTAGTTAGGAACGTGCACCCTCAGGCGTGCCACCGGCGTGTACAAGTGCTCCGGGTAGCCCTGAAATGGGCGAAAAACCTCTGAAGACAGCGCAAGACGGAGGGGTTACCAGCGCTAGGACCGCGCCGGAGTCGTGCAGAATGAGGTGGACCCCGCGGCCCGAGCGGGATAGGTGCCCTGAAGCATCTGGTGGGCGAGGAGGAGAGACAGGCCCCGGCCCTGAGAGGACCACTGGGAGCCGGGACTGCGGCTCCGGGACTGAGACGCCCGCCCGCGGGCTCTCTCCAGCCTGCGTGCTGAGGTTCGGGTTGAGCAGGGGACCGTGACGGGCATCGGCCCAGTTGGATGGTGCGGAGCCTGCGGGCTGGGCACAAATGAGCAGCTGAGCAACGGAGCAGTCATAGCGCCCCACATAGTGAGTGGTAAGGCGAAGGGATCCGGCCAGATGGAGCTGCAGAGGCAAATGTGGGCATGACATTAAATGTGCACTGAATGGGATAAACGCACGCTTGCATACAATAACTTGAATAAGCAGTATTCAGAAGGCCAGTATGGGATCCGTGAATTGACTATAGCAACCTGCACTGTATCATAATAGCCCCTGGCGCAACTACAATACATTTGATGGCGCAAATCATAAGGCCAGATGCATGACCATCACTAGCATCCTGGCACTGCCCCAACAGCAAGGAAGAAGGGAGGGAGTAGACCGGCAGGCCATCGAGGATACAATGTTTCCAATGGGCGCGTAGCCCAAGGAAATGACAATAGACAAAGAGGCCCATGAGCAAGAGGCCGCGCGCTAGCCGGCCAGCAAGCCCGGTGTAGGGTGGACTCAGGATGCGAATGGAGGCTGCAAGGCCCATGTGTGTGGCCTGACAACTGACACTGGGGCCTTCAATTGTAGCAGTTACCCGCGGGTGATACGGACACAAATCATAGGGCATCCCCGTGGATGCATAAAGGAATTGAAGAGAGGACTCATATGATTACGTGGGAGAGCACAACCCATTGCGGCGAATAAGAGCTGGGCTTGGTACACCTCTGAGGCGGCCTCCTTGAAGGCAAGAGACTGTAGTGGGTTGCCCCCGTTGGAACTGCAGACAACAAGTGGCGGGGCAGACCCACGACCCATAGCTGTAGCGCTATGTCCAACAAACCTCCTAGACTCAAGGGGAAGCAGCCTACGTTGGACGAATATGCTAGGACGCCGCCCGGCCCGGAAGGTGCCAGGAGTAAGGACAGGCCTCCTGCGGGTAGCATGGCTGTCACCGGCACGAACCAAGAGATCCTAGCTGCAATTGCAGACCTGAAGTTGGCGTGGGAAGCCAAGCTTGAACTGGCTGTGACTGAACTGAAAACAGCGCTGGACCGCAAGGTTGGAAAGGTGCAGGAAGAGGTGAACCTTCTCCGGCAGGATGTTAGGTCACTGGGGGAGCGCACCGAGAACCTCGAGAAAGAGGTGAGCCCGAACACGGCGGACTGTGCTTCACACAAGTCAGAACTACACGCCCTGGTGCAGCGGTTGGGCAATTTGGAGAATAGGGCGGAGGAAGCGGAAGGACGTGCCCGGAGAAATAACATCCGCATTGTGGGCTTGCTGGAGGGAGCAGAGGGCCACAACCCCACAGAGTTTATCGAATCCATGTTGTTGCAGGAGATACCTGGAGGGGCCCTGTCTCAGGGGTTCGCGGTGGAAAGGGCGCATAGGGCTCTGACGAGGAAGCCGCCGCCGGGTAACCCGCCTAGGCCAGTGATTGCCAAGATCCTTAATTACCGGCATCGAGAAAGGATACTGGAGCACTTCCGCAAAGGTGGAACAATTCAAAGGGGGACGGCAAACATAACGGCCTACCCGGACTATACCCTGATGGTGCAGCGGAGTCGAATGAACTTTGGGACTGTCAAGAGGAGATTGAAAGAAGCGGGCCATAAGTATATGTTGCTTTACCCGGCGAAATTGAAAGTCTTCCACAAAAACAGAACCTTATTTTTTGAAACTCCAGAGGATGCCATGGGATGGCTCGATACGCAAGGTTGCCCGCAGGAACCGGACATCCAGACGAAAGGAGGAGATGGAGGAGATAAGTAATGCGCAGGGGGGGGCACCTGAAGGGGGTGCTGCTTGAGACTATGGGACTTGACTATAGTCAGTGATGCAGCCTGTTGGCCGGTAAAACATGTTTGGAATAGAAAATGAAACACAAGCACTGCGATTGTTGCTTCATTAAGGAGTCTTGCAGAGCTAGTCTGTATGCCCCCATCTAGAGATTAGTTAGGTCACCAATAGTGTGGTGACACCCTGCTGGGGTCTTGGCCTGGGGTTCCTGTGAGAGAACGGGTCTCAACGACCGGTGGGGGGTGTCTGTACTCCCACTCCCTATATGGTGGAGGAGAGGCACAGGAGACCCCAGCCAAGATTCTCTATTCGGTAGCAATGGTCGAGCAATCAAGGCCTAGCTTCTCAGGAGGTGATGCAGGCTGGTTCTTAAGTACAGTGTATCCCCAAGCCCCCACAAAGGAATATCCACACTCTGTATTGGTTAGAAACACAGTCTTTATATAATCAAAAGTTAAGGTTATGTACATTCATCATGATAACTCACTTTGTACTCCGGCAATATCTACAATGACAAATATTTACAATCCTAAAGTGGTACCACCCTAGATCTCATTGAAGTGCATGAACAATACAGTACAATGACACACAGACCAATAGAGTGAAACCAGCAATAGAGAAAGGAGAGAAAATAAGATGGTTGAGCAATAGGCAGAATACTGGCCCCTACCACTGGGCACAGTTCTGTGTGGAGATCCCCCCCACCTGGGCAACCTGTAAAGAAAGAAATAGCACAAGCCCAGTCCATATATTGCTCTGTAAGTCTTATTCTCTCCTATAATGTTTTTACCCCCCCAATGTACCTGGTGGAGTCGAGTTCCTCGACGAGGCGTCGACAAACGTCGAGGGACTCGCTGTTCGGCGACGGGGAATCGACGGCCCTTCTTGAATGCCTTCCCTTTCAAGCGGGAGGCACGGGGCGTCGAACGTCCGTCGACGAACGAGGTAGAACGATGTCGAAGAGGCGGCAGCTTCGTCCGAGCGGTGCTCGTCGGCGTCGGGGCGTCGGCGTCCTGCAAGGCGGAGGTGTGCGGGGCACCTCGACGACAATAGTTCTGGACCGCAAAGATTGTAGAGACGGGAGCCCAGCAAGGGCGTCGAGTCGTCCGAGTCTTTGAGGTCGTCGGGTGGCGGGAAACCCACCGGCAGGTTTCTCCTCGGCGCGTTGGTCGTCCTCGACTTTCTCTGGCAGGATAAGCGGTCGACGCAGCGGTCGAGAGAGTCCTTCGATTGAATGTTCTTAGGCAAAGGAGCGGACGGCTCCGGTCGTCGGCGGTACGGCGTCAAGTGGTTCCCACGGCTGGGCAACACAACTTCGACGGGCCTCCAGCGGTTTCACAAACCTGCGAACCCTGGTCGACGGCAATGGACTTCGACGGCGTCGATGTCCGGGTGCTTCACTTCGATCTCCTCGGCGGTCCCGTCTCGGGTCGACAACCTTTCGAGGGTCTGTCTTCCAGGGCGCTTCGGCGAAGATGGAGCGGTGCTCGATGGTCCCTCGGAGCACGGGAAGAGGGCGCCTTACCAGGTCCTCTCTCGGGTCAGCCCTCGACGAATTCGTCAGCCTTTGGATCGGTCGAAGCAAATGCCACAGCAAGTCTTCTTCTTCCAGCTGGACGTCGAGGATCAGCAGTTCCAGTTATTCGTAGAGTGGAGACTCAGCTCCCTGGCTGCTGTAGGAGCACAATGGTCGCTTCTCAACCAAAGGTCCCTTCTGAACACTTTTCCAGTGGTGAGAGGTCCCCAGATATACTATCCTCTCTCTCATCCACGCTGCTGGCACACACTCAGCAGCCAATCATACTGCAGGGCATTCATGCAGTCAGTCAGCCAATAAAGCACACAGTGCATTCAGGCCACACTCCTCCCTTCCAGACACTCACAACAAGAAATGTGGATTGGGACAAGTACCCAGCCATTCAACACTACACACTGCATTCAGGCCAGTTTCGGGCAGGGCTGTCTCAGTCTTTGTCTCTCATGCCAGAAACCAGACAACCACAACAAGAAGTGTATATTGGTCACACACTCCATTCACCCAGGTCCCACCCATAGGAGGTACCCACAACATACAGTCACTGGGAAGGCTCCAGCCAGTCTAGCTGGGCCTTCACAACAATACCATACATGGAACTTCCACCCAACAGCCAGTCAGGGGGAAGGGACAGAGACAGGGCTTCCCAGGACTTTGGGAAAACAAGATAACAGGCAATAGAAAGCAAGAGGCCACAGGGGCCATCTTGTTTTCTATTAGGAATCAACAGATCCCAATGGCAGGGCCAGGGTATCCCAAAATGGAGGATACCCGGAGCACCTGTCACATTCAGCACGGAGCTGCCACCAGCCCATACCCTGCTCTGGGGTCACCCACAGGTTACCCAAAAACATACACTAGGGGCACAGGGTTGTACTCCTACCCATGGGTGCCATAAGGGTATCCCATGGGTCTGTTCACCAACCCAAAAGAGAGCTGCACTGCCAGGAGTCCCACATGGACTCCGGGGCAGAAAACATAACAGAACACACGGTAAAAACAGAAAAAGGACAAGGATTCAGAGGCCCTGACCCTCAGATGCATTTCCAGCATCACAGTTCCAGGGTAGGTCCAAACGCGGGGGAGCCTGAGATCCAGGGATGGAGCTGGGCATTTCTTGGGGTAGGCTGGGCATTTCTAGGAGGGAAGGGGTGGTGTGCAGTGGTTTGTTGTAGTTGAGGAAAGGGAAGCGGGGGGGGGGAGAAGGGAAGGGAAGTTTGGAGTGTTTGTAGTTTTAGGAAGTTTGAATTGGGGAATGGGCCTAGGTAGACTGAGACGGAAGTGGGATCTGGACTGCACTGGTGGGAGGGGAAAGGGAACTCTCATAGACCATGGGGGATCTTAAAATAATTACGTGGAATGTCAGGAGACTTAACAGTTATCTGAAAAGGAACAAGGTGATGTTGTACCTGCGCAGGCAAAAGATAGATATTGCACTGTTGCAGGAGACTCACTTGACGAGGGAAAAAATATAAACGATTGCGAAGAAATGGAAAGCGGTTGTGGGGGGCTCAACATACTCTGCTTACGCTAGAGGGCTACTCATCTGGGTGGCACCGCACGTCCCGTTTCAACTGTTGCAGGAAGTGGCCGAAATGAATGGGAGGATGGTAATATTGCGGGGACTTTTGGAGAATAAAGAGATCAGTATTATAAATACATATGCTCCAAATCAGAATATGGCAGCGTATTTCAGGACTTTATGCAACAACCTTAGCTTGTGCATGCGTAGTGCGGTGATTTGGGGAGGAGATTTTAATTGTGTACTAAACCCCAGGGTAGATAGGTCAGATGGCAAGTTTGAGAGACCCACTCCAGCGGCAAAAGCACTGCAGACACTGCTAGATGACTTTGGTCTGGCAGACGTATGGAGAACGAAACACCCCCAAGAAAGGCAATTTCACACTACTCAGCCCCGCAGCAGCTACATACGAGGCTGGACTATGTCTTTGCCACTCGGAAGTATCAATGGAGATTACTCAGGCAGAATATAAAGCGAGGGTCCTCTTGGACCACTCGCCCCTGGTTCTCGGGTGGCAATATTGCCCTCCGAGACCAAGGATTCCGACATGGCGCCTCTGGGCGGAGGCGCTTAAGGATCCGGTGTTCAGGGAGGATATACAGGAGGAGATTATAAATTACTTTGAGGAGAATATGGGTAGCGTTGACTCGGCAAGCACATTAGGGGAAGGCTTCAAGGTAGTGATGAGAGGGGTAGCCATAGCTAAATCAAAAGGCCTGCAAGGGGGGATTGTGGCTGAACTACAAGAAACAGAAAGGGAACTAGAAAGGGCATTAAATAAAGGGGGCGGAGAGACAGAGCTGATACTCACACTGCAACAGAAATGTGCGGAACAATGGGACAGGTTGTGCAACCTTAACTATAAAAAATATAGAGAGAGACAGCATGCGGGAGGTGATAAAACAGGAAGGCTTTTGGCATGGTTATGTAAGAGTGAAACTCCCAGACCCACGATCAGAACGTTAACTAGAGACGATGGTACTGTAGCGGACACCCAAGAGGGAGTTAATCAGGAGTTTGCGGATTATTATAAATTATTATATGGGGATGAGGAGGGAAGTAGTCATGAGGAGATAATGGAAACATTAGAAGACCTACGACTGCCTAGAATAAGTGTTGAGGAAAGAGAAGAGCTGGATGCACCGATCACTTTGGAAGAGTTAGAAGAGGTGGTGAAGCAGCTGCCTACGAGTAAGACCCCGGGGGTGGACGGATTTCCTAGTGAGTTTTACAAAGTTTATAGGGCAGAAGTGCTCCCCCCAATGTTGGATATGCTGAATGAGGCATTTGAGGTAGGACGGTTGCCGGAGTCACCAAGGGAAGCGATCATAATACCGCCTCCCAAACCTAACAAGCCGGGGCATAGCTGTGGCTCTTAAAGACCGCTGTCGATGTTGAACCAAGACAGCAAGATATTGACGGCGGTCTTGGCAAACAGACTGCAGAGAGTTATTGACAAACGTATACACCCCGATCAGACAGGCTATGTCCCGAACAGAAATATAACATAACCACAGACGACTCCAACAAGTTGTCGAATGGGGAACTAAGCATGAAGGTGAATGGCGATCGTGTCACTAGACGCGGTTAAGGCTTTTGATTCGGTCAAGTGGCCATGGCTGCTAGCAGCCCTGGCGGGTTACGGAATGGGACCAGGATATGTAAGATGGGCGAAAATGCTATACAGTGAACCGCTGGCTAGGGTTAGAACAGGAGCAGTGATATCTGAAAGATGGTAACTCAGCAGAGGCACCAGACAGGGATGCCAGTGGTCCCCAATGCTCTATATATTAGCCCTAGAGCCCCTAGCAATATACCTGAGACAGCAATACGACACTATAGGTATTGAGGTGGGAGGGGAATGACACTTGATCTCCTTATATGCGGATGACTTGCTACTGTACTGAAGTACCCGGAAGAAAATCTTCAATATATCCTGGAGGTGATAGAGAGGTATGCGGGGCTGTCTGGGATAGCGGTGAACCCTCAAAAATCTAGTATGTTCCCGCTAGGCAGTTACAAGGGGACTCTTGGGGGGCGACTGCCGGTGTTACAAATACCATGGGCGGTGAGTACCTTTCGGTACCTTGGGATAGATGTGTACCATACGGTTGAGGAAGAACATAGGCACAATACTGAGGTGGCCATTGTGAAAATCAAGAAGTATATGAAATTTTGGGTGAAGCTGCCCCTAGCGATGATGGGACGAGGGGCAATGCTGAAAATGGTGGTCCTACCCAGGCTCCTGCATTATTTTGGGAACATTCCATACCTGATACCCAAGAAATTTTTCACTAAACTGAACAGCTTGTGTAGGGACTTCCTATGGCATGGTACCCCGAACAGGGTGGCGCTATGGAAGCTGCAGAACTTTTACGAAAAAGGGGGGATAAAACTGCCTAATTATGAGGTTTATTATGTAGCGAGCCAGCTGCAATACGTTGCCAAATGATTCTCAGACGAAGTGACCCCGAATCTAGGCCGTTTGGTCATGATTGTGCCCCATTTTATTTAAGAGAAATGATCTGGCTGCCCAAGGCAGAAATGGGAGAGCGCCCTGAAATGATGAGGCTTGTGTGGAAGATGTGGCGCCAGGCGTGCCGGATGATGGGGAACCCACTCCCATGCTCCCTGCAGATACCGTTAGCTACACTGGGAGGGAGAGATAAGCAATTGAGAATGATAATAAGGACCCACTGGGAATCGGCGGGGGTGGTAACAATGGGAGATATCTGGCGAGAGGGGACTATTATGGATTTTGAAGTACTAGGGGAGGAGACGGGATTACATACGGGCCAGTATATTACATATCACAGAATGGTGCAGAAAATTAGGAAAACATGGCCTGAAACAGTTTTGGAAGAAGAACCAGACGCTATTATGGATGTAATATATGATATAACGGAAGGGGGACATGAAATTTCTAGACTGTACGAGATGATGATGTCAAAGGTCAGGAAAGAATTAACGCAATTAGGAAGTGGGGGCCTCGATAAAGGATGGGATGTGGGAGCGGGCCCTGGGATACCACAAGAAGGTTTCAAGGAACGCCAGACTGAAACAGATACAACTGTATATTACGCATAGGGCATATATGACACCTCAAAAAATATCTAGGTTCGATAACGCCGGACGACAGGCATGTCCCAAATGTGATTAGGAAAATGCTGACATGAAACACATGTTTTGGTCATGCCCAGTGATTGAGCGTTTCTGGGGTGAAGTAGCACAGAGACTGGCGGAAAAAGGGATCACTACTGTCATAGATACGGCCTGGGCCTGCTTGCTAGGGGGGTTCCCTAGAGCACAGAAACTTAAACATGTCAGTAAACTGAAGGACCTAGCATATGTGCTTGCAAAAAGGAGGATTGCCAGGGGGTGGAAGACATGCCACAGGCCACGGGTAGAGGTGTGGTGGAAGGAGTTGCAGAAATGGGCGGAGGCAGAAACCACGGTATGGCAAGAGGCGAGCAACATAGGGGGAGAGGAGGAGACGGGAACCCTGATGGCATGGAAATCATTAATAGCGGAATTGTTTAGAATACAAGATCTGTCGGAATCCACGGAAGTGAGACCCCACCACGTGGAGCAGACACAGAGTGCTTGGAATAAACAGGCTCGTAATGGGGGGTGGGATTTGGGGAGCAGTGACCGGAATTAAACAATGAACAATTGAACTGTTGATATATGCACTACGTGTTTGGTTTGTATTGTTGGTGGTTTGAATAAATTAATAAAAATTATTATTTTTTTTTAAAAAGAATGGTGTCTGTAAATTCGAGATTGCAAACTGTTATTAAATATGGCGGTCTAAGGTGTCATATTCGTCACCATGGTCAATCATCGCCTCCAATTCAAAGGGAATGAATTAGGGGTGGCATCGAATGTGTCATTACCGATTGTAAGATGCTCATTTTGTATATATGTAACTGATGTACAACTTTGGCTCTCTTGTGTCCCCGAGGTATGTTAGACACACGTCGCGGGGCGTGGGACCATTTGTCCGACTGGGACTATTTGTTTTGCAATAAACCCTAGATTTTGGGAATACAACCTTGTGTCTGGCTTATCAGTTTGTGTGTGGTGATTGTGCCTTGTTTCCACATCCGAGGGTCCCTCAGGGGCCCCTCCAAGATGACCCTCAAATAGGGACCCTCCCCCACTTGTTCCATCGTGTACTTTGCAAAATAAGGAAGGCGGTAAGGATGGCGAGGACGGGAGCGATCGAGCCGGGATCAAGAGGTGTTTGGGGCGCCCTGCGTAAGTGATGAGATTCCTTTCTGCAGATCTACACACTGCTGATCCCTGATCGACGTCCCTGGCCAGCGAACAAGGAGGCGAGGGTCCCGAATCGAGGCCGAGCCAAGATACGCAGACACAACGCCATTGGTTGCGTCAGTATACGGACGAATTCTGTCTTGAAAAGACAAATTGACTAATCAGGTGAGTCGTGCCCTGATTCTTAAGTGATACTGATATTGGTTGAGATTTGATTTAGCAAAATCAAACACCCAGAGTAAGTTTGATTAGCCAAGGGTAAGGTTAAAACATGCCTGGGGTATTGTCCACCTTAGCAGGGTTTTTCCGCTGCAGTGAATAATCTTTGGAAACTGGCCAGGTCGCGCCTCCGGAGCGAACGCCGGTTTATGATATGTATGTGAAGTATGGTGTGGGAGCAATAATGTTTTGTGAAATTTGGCATAAGCAAACCAGAAAGCAGGAAGATCTTCAGTGGCCAAGTAATGGTAGTTTTTGAGATGGATCGAATAGATAACCTGGAAAAGGTTTTGATAAGTAAGAAAGCACGCCATGCGGCACTTGATATACTTAGGGACTGGAGGAGGGAAGCAATGCTCCGATTTAGAAGTAGAGAGAAACATGCGCGCAGGCATAAGTCAAAAGCAGAGAAAGCTGAGGAAAAGGAGGAGGAGGAGTGGAGTAATAGTTTGAGGAAGGCAAATAGATGCGATCAATTGAATATTGAAAAAATATATCCACAAAGAGACCTACACTCATCAGACGAATTAATAAACAACATATTAACTGAAACAAAACAAGGCCCGAGGGGAGAGACTAAAAAGACTACGTCGGTAGCTGCCGCTCAACCCCCTCCCGTTGCTCAGCCCCTCCCAACCCCAGCACAGGCTGCATCAGTAACTGCACTGCCCACTGGTCAGTCAGCCCCGAGTGTTTCACAATTACCACAACCCCAACAGACATCTCCCAATTTCACTGCCCCCTCCGCACCTCCTGCCCAAGAGGGTGCCTCTGTCCCGACTGCCCCCCAATGAGCGAATTTGAACAAAGTGAATGTATGAGAGTGACCCGCAGCGCGATCAGCAAGGAGAGAAAGCGTGAGCTGCAAGAGCAGGCGGAAATGTATATAGACGAGAATGATGGGGCATCCACGCTAGCGTCACTGTATGACTTCAGAAGGAACAATGAGAGACAGGTATTGTTGGAATGCATGGGGGAATATTTGTCGGCACAATGGAAAAAGTTAATTGGGAAGTTACCACCGCAACGATTGTTGGATTTGAATGCATTAGCCCGTTGTAGAGGGAGAGATGAAGAAATAAAAGAGCATGTGAGCAGACTGTTTGAGCTTAAGAATGAACTTGATGAGGAATATACCGAAGTACTTGCCACACCGGGGTATAGGAGGAAGGATAGTGAGAGAGGTAGGAAGAAAGCGGCGGGACCTTATATGCAGCAGAATTTTTTGCCGCCACCAGGTCAGGTTGGTGGTGTACTAAAATATGCACACGAGAAGCGCTAAAATGGATTTCAGATCCTAGTATTCCCGCGATAGAAATACATGGAATATTTGATAAATATTCTTTACCGATGAAAAGGAAAGCACTACAGACGATGGTTGAATATCTGATACAGAGATATAAGCGAGGAGAAAGCCAGCCCCCCCCCCTAACCCCCTGAGACCATGGCAGTATATAAAAGAGGGCAATGGAACGAGGGACGGGAGAAACAGCCTTATCCCTCGATCTGGGAATATTGTTGCATATGAGAGAAGGGGGAGGAACAGTGAGTGTGGCATTCCCCTTAAGGGAAGTACCCCCTACCTTTGTACCAAAGGTAGAGACTCCCGCAGTAGGCACTACGCCAGTTCAGTTAACTCCAGCACATTACACAGCCCAATATGTGCACGTCCCCTTCTCTAGACAGAAAGTGAATAATATAAAACAAACAATCCTTGACATACGAAAAAATCCATCAGGTTTCTATAAAAAAAAGTAGAGTCTTTATTGCAATCCTCAGTGTTCACTATGAGTGATATAGATCAAATATTCCCCGTAATTCTGCCAGCGGACATATGGAAACGAATAAGGAAGGTAGATGATGAGACAGCCTATGGCGCCACTTGGGCAAATTTAATACAGGAGGATAAAGATAAAGAAGTGGGTGCAAAGCCACGGCCGAATATGAGAGCATTGCCGGCACGAATAGTACAAAAATTGAAAGAATTTGTCCCAGAGAAAAGAATTCAATGGGACAAATTGACTGCGTGTGTTCAAGGTAAGGACGAGCTGGCTACAGATTATTTTAACAGATTCGAAGAAGTATTTACAGATTTCAGTGGGCAGGATGTATGCACGGAAGCGGGAAAAAGGTTATTTGTTGATAAATATGTGAGGATTAATACTCCCGATTCAAAATTTAATAATGACATCAGAAAGTGCATGGCAAGCAAAAACGTTAGGAGAAGTATTGCACATGGCCCAATATTACGAGAATCGAGTAAATACTGAGAAAGAAAGAGAAGCGAAGGATAGAACAAATTTGAAAACAAGGGTGTTACTCCAGCAAGTATCAGGACACAACAGGGAAAGGGGAAATGCACAGGGCAGGAATAATTTAAACATGCATGGAGGGCCTTTGGGATTAAATCAATGTGCGTATTGCAGAGAGGAAGGACACTGGAGAGCACAATGTCCACACTTGCAAAATAGAGGCGGGTATGGTCAGAGAAGGCCTCACAGAGGGCACCCAGGAACAAATGGCCACAACAGAAACCATATGCAGCAGCACCACAATAATCAAGGGAATGGTGCACAGAATCAAGGCCAGGCTCCGAATCAAACTACTTTTCCCCAGAGTCAAAATCAGCAGGGTATACAAAATGGAAATAGAGGAAGAGGCGGGAAAATCTTTGATCCTCAATCGGGTGCATATTACAATAATAGCAGTGACTACACTTTGGATGATGTGTTGTTACCGCAATAGGACAGCCCATGACAGGGGTCGGAACCGGTGTACATTCCCATGAATCAGAAAGGACCTTACGTAGAGATGATAGTCGGGAATGAAGAGCATAGATTCCTCGTAGATACGGGGGCACAGAAGTACTCAATAGACCATCACTTGGTTCCAGATGTACCTCTGTCAGGGCGACAAAATATCTCAGTAGGGTTCGCAGGTACCCCAGTAATAAATTGCGAGTCCAAATCAGTAGCAGTGACAATAGGGCCTTTTACTGAACATTGTCCATTTCTTTTAACAGAGAATTGTGGGGAAAATCTCCTGGGATTGAATTTATTAAAAAACTAAGCGCAGTTATCCACTGTACACCAGATGGGCTATTCTTGACTATTTCTCCTCAGAATATGCCAACATCTGAATTTGTGACTAAACCTTTAACAGGGGAATTGTGTGAGGTGCCAACTTGTATATGCAGTGAATGACAATGATGTGGGATGCTTGAAGATAGAGCCAGTGAAAATTGTTTTAAAAGATGGAGTAACTTAACCGCACATCCCACAGTATAAAATTTCAGCAGAAGGAGAGAAAGGATTGAAAAGTATTGTTTCTGATTTGGTGAAATTGGGAGTGATTGAAGAGATTACAGGCAGCACATGCAACAGCCCCATTCTTACAGTGTATAAGAAAGGGGGTAATAAGGTACCGTTTTATAATTGATTTGCGTGCATTAAACAAAGTAGTAGATCCCCAATTCCCGTTAGTTCCAGATGTTACCACAATTTTGACCATGATTCCTGCTTCGGCAGAATACTTTAGTGTTATTGATTTGAAGAATGCTTTCTTCAGCATTCCAGTACACAAGGAAAGCAGATATTTGTTCGCCTTCACGTTAGGAGGACGATCATTTACATTCACACGCATTCCACAAAGCTACACTGAAAGTCTGAGTATATAGTGTAGGGCATTAAAAGAACAGCTAGACATGCTAGAACTTGCGACAGGCTGTGTATTGTCCCAGTATATTGACAACCTATTAATTGAGATTTGTAAAAAAGTTACGGTCTCGTTACTTACTAGCTGCGCATGGTCATAAAGCAAGCTTAAAGAAATTTCAGTATTGTCAGAAGGAGGTAGCTTATTTGGGTTACCTACTCTCAAAAGAAGGGAGAAGAATAACGCCGGAGAGAATAGAGTGCATTTCTGGTATGCCTATTCCAAAGACACAGAAAGGAGTCAGAGCTATAATTGTCATTGCTTCTTATTGTCGTCAGTGGATTGTGAATTTTGCGTTAATTGTGAAGCCAATGGTGGAGTTGACAAAGAAGGATGTAGTGATGCCGTTGCAGTGGAATGAAGAATGTCAGAAAGCATTTGATTTGCTAAAAACTGTACTGTGTTCTGCTCCAGTTTTGGGCACGCCAAATTATGAAAAAGTTTTTAGGTTGTTTGTGCATGAGAATGAAGGCTGTGCGTTATCTGTTTTAACACAGGAACAAGGTGGAAGAAATAGGCTGTGCGGTTATTTTTCTTCTGCCCTGGACCCTGTAGCGTGCGCACTACCACGATGTTTGCGAGCTGTTGCACGGCTGCTGCGTCAGTGAAACTAACAGAAGGGATGGTATTGGGGCACACTTTAATTTTGATGGTGCCACATGCCATAGACGTTCTACTCAATAGAACGCAGACGCAACACCTCCCCTCTGCTAGATTAACAAGATATGAAATAGTGTTGTTCTCACCCCACATCCAAATTATGCGGTGTAGCGCTTTGTATCCAGCAGAATTGATGCCAATGCCAGAGGAAGACCTCGGTGGAAATGAATCACCCCCCCATGATTGCTTAATGGTTACTGAGGAAGAAACAAAAGGGAGAATTGATTTGAGTGATACTCCACTAAAAGAACCAGATGGAGAACTGTTTTGTGACGGTTCCTGCTTTAAATTACCTGACGGCACATCAACTGCTGCATATGCCATCACCACGTTAAAAAGCATTGTAGAGAGTAAAATAATTCTTTACAACTCCGCCCAAGCAGTGGAAATACTTGCCTTAACGAGAGCCTGTGAAATTCCTGAAAATCTAATCGTGAACATATTAACTGACAGCCAATACGCCTTTGGCGTGGTTCATAATTTTGGCCGACTGTGGGCCGAGAGAGGTTTTCTAACATCAGACGGGGCTAGAATCCAACATGGCCCTTTGATTGTACGATTGCTGTCTGCACTTACGTGTCCAAAGCACTTGGCAATAGTAAAATGTGAAGCACATAAAAAGGTGACATGCAAGGTGGGAGAGGGAAATGCATTTGCAGACAGAATTGCGAAACAAACTGCCACTGATTTGAATACACAAATGTTAACAGTACATTCGGAGGAAGTACCCTGTATGATAGAGAATGGAATTGTCACTGTCAAAGAGATGCAGGCGGAAGCCACTGTCGATGAAATACAAGGGTGGGCTGAGGGCTCTGCAGAATTGGATCTTGAGGGTTGTTGGGCGGACAAGAAGAGCGGGAATTGGATGTTGCCAAATGCCTATGTAAATGCAATGGTTACAATGGCTCACAGTCCCACCCATATTTGTGCAAAGAAAATAATTCAACATCTAGCCACAGTCTGGGAAAATCCACTCATAAAAAAGAATGCCGAGAGGTTGGTACAGAATTGTATCACGTGCCTACAACACAATGTGGGAAAGGGATCAATGACTCCAACAGGCAGTTTTGGCCCTCCCTCTATGCCATTTAAGGTGATCCATTTTGATTTCTTAGAAATGGAGAGATGCCAAAACTTGAAGTAAGTTCTGGTGGTCATGTGTGCGTTCAGCAAGTGGGTGGAAGCGTATCCATTAAAAGACTGCACTGCCATGAGCACGGCGAAAGTAATGCTGAAGGAGTATTTCTCTCGCTTTGGTCTGCCCCGTGTCATATGGTCGGACAACAGTCCGCATTTTGTAGGTGCAGTGATACTGCAGGTTTGTGCAGGCCTCCAAATCGATAAGCGATTCCATTGTTCGAGACATCCGATGTCGGCCGGTCTTATTGAACGCCACAACGGAATCTTGAAGTCCAAGATTAGCAAGATCTGTGCAGGTAGCAAGCTAAATTAGGTAGATGCATTGCCAATAGCCCTACTGTGTATGCGAACATCTGCACAGGCGCGAAATGGGCTCCCCCGTACGAAATTATCATGGGGAGACCGGCGAATGTTTGGTGTGCACCTCAGCCGAAAAGGCTGAGGGAAGTGGAACATCCTGTACTCAGCATTTATTGTAATCTGTTAATGCAAAAACTGCGTTTGATTCATCACCAGGTGCAGGAGGCGCTGCCCATAAGATACACTGGCCCAGGACACACACTGGAGCCAGGAAACTGGGTGCTAGTGAAACATTTTGAACGGAAAACATTAGCACCCAGGTGGCGTGGGCCCTACCAGATCCTCCCGACTACGCAGACGGCGATACGAGTGGATGGACGAAAGGCGTGGATACATGCCACGCACACCAAGAAAGTCCCACCACCATTTGACACTTTGACTGATGGGGAGAACGACCAGAAAGAGACAGCGGTTCCAGAAACGAAAAATACAATTGCCAGTTCCTTGCCACAGAAACTGCCCGATCCTGAAACAAAGCCTTCATTGGGTTGCAAAGAGATCCAGCGAAGGATGACCCCATTTTCTGAATATTCTCAACACTTGCTGATCGTTCAGCTGCCACTCGTGGAGTTGGCTCATCTCTCTGCTGAAAGAGTCTGCCTGTACATTCTTCACCCTTGGCAGGTGAAACGCCACAATGCTGATGTCTTGTTCAAGGGCCCAATGCCATAGTTCCTGAGCCTCGCTCAAAAGCCCTCTGGAATGAGTGCCCCCTTGTTTCCTGAGGTAGAACATCGTGGTCGTGTTGTCCGTTAACACTTTCACAACCAATCCCTGTACGCGTGGCAAAAATGGTCTCAGAGCCCAACGAACGGCTCTTAGTTCCAGTACATTGATGTGAAGGTTCGCTTCTCCTGGGGACTATCGACCTTGAACTTGTAAAGCCCCCAGATGAGCTCCCCATCCTGTTTGGGAGGCATCCGTCACAATTGTGGATTAAAATTCCGGCTCTAGCAGAGGCATCCCCTTTGTCAGATTGTCTGAGGGTTGCCACCACCGAAGATCTTCCAGTAGGTCACTGTTGATCATCACTTTGTCGGACCATAATCCGCGACTTTGAGACCATCGGTCTGCCAGAAATTCTTGTATTGGCCTCATGAAGAGACGCCAGTTCCTCACTAACGGGATACATGACGCCATGGCTCCTAGAAGCGACATGTAGCCTCTGACTGACACTATGGTTCCAGCTCTCCACTCTTCTGCTTGAGTTTCTGAACTCTCTCTACAGAAGGTTTTTACCAGTCCTGACTGGGTTTTGAATTCCGCGCCCAAAAACACCAAGCTCCTGGAGGGAGAAGGAAAGGATTTCTCGAAGTTGACTGCGAAGCCCAAACGTTGTAGCAGCTGCATGGTAACGTCGAGGCTTGCCTGCGCTGCTGCCGGCGACGAGCACCTTATTAGCCAGTCGTCCAGGTAAGGGTAGACGTGATGACCTTCTCATCGTAGCCGTGTCACCACCGGGGCCAAACATTTCGTAAACGTCCTGGGAGATGATTTTAGACCGAAAGGGAGCACTTTGAATTGGTAATGACTCTGACCCACCACAAACCTCAGGAATTTTCTGTGCCGCCGACACATGGGTATGTGGAAATATGCGTCTTGTAAATCCATTAACGCCAGAATATTGACCCCCAGTTTTATTGACCGGATGACCTGAAGCGTAAAAATCTTGAACTTCAGGAGTTGTAGAGTCTTGTTGAGAGCTCGAAGGTCCAGAATGGGTCGCCACTTGCCGTTGGGTTTTTTTGACCACGAAGTAACGCGAGTAGATCCCCATGCGCCTCTCTGCCACCGGAACCAATTCTATAGCCCCTTTTTGCAGTATAAGCACAACCTCCTGCTTTAAGATGTGAAGATGGGATTGCGCCAAATACACAGGAGGAATGGGCAACGGCGTGATCTTGAATTGCAAAGAGTGGCCTAGTTTCACCGTGTCCAACACCCAACGGTCTGATGTTATCCTTTCCCATTCGTTGATGCAATGGGACACTCTGCCTCCCAGGACATCTTGAAGATTGTCATTGCTGAGATTTTGATTGCTTACTCTTCGTAGACGAAGACTGTCCTCCTCCCCTTCTAGAAGTCTGGAAAACCTGGCTTCTCCGTGTCGCCTCGACAGCTCGCCTGTATCCCTGAGAGGAGTATGCCGATCTATTGAAATTCCGGTCTCTGGATGTGGCAAATTGAGAATACCCTGAAGCTCTGCGGAAGGGGCGAAAAGGCCAAAATGCTCGTCCACTTTGTAATGCCCCCAGTGACCTTGCCGTATCTGAATCCTCCTTCATGCCCTTGAGGGCTTCGTCTATCTTCTCCCCAAATAACTGCTCACCTTCACAGGGCATGTCCAGCACTTTATAATGGACCTCCGGCCTAAAGTTTGTACATTTTAACCAGGCCTGCCTTCTTAGTACCACTCCATTATTTATTTGCTTGAATCTCGACTCCGCCCCATCCACAGCTATATTGATGCTGTGATTTGATGCCTCCTCACCATCACGCACTAGTAGCATAGCTGTCTTTCGGTGTTCTTCGGGAAAGTGCTCCAAGATGGGGGCCAGGCGATGCCACATTTCACGGTCCTATCGTGCAATAATAGCTAACGAATTAGCTGCCTTGACTGTCGTTGCTCCTACTGTTAAGACTTTCTTACCAAAGGCATCCTGTCTTCTAGCTTCACTGTCCGGAGGTGTTGTGGACTTGTGTTGTGATCTAGCCTTTCTGCTAGCCGCCGCTGACACCACCGATTCAGGAGAGGGCTGTGCGGTCAAACACTTAGGTGTAGAGTCCGGAGCCTTAAACTTTTTTTTCTAACCTGCCCTTGATTGCAGGCTATGAAAATGGATGGCGCATGATATGCAAGCCTTCCTGGCAAACGTGGTCCAGAATCGGGACCGAGAAGATCGACTTCCTTCTCTTCCCCATATGGTCAAATAAGAAGCATTCCTTCTTTTCTTCCTCTGGGGTCAGACCAAATTCAACACAGGCTTTCGCCATCATCGTATGGAAGGCTCCGATGTCATCTGGAGGTGACGGTTGTGCCGGGCTTCTAGGAGCTTCCACTTCTCCATCCGATTCCCACATAGGGTCTCTCGACGGCGATGATGAAATATCCGAGATGGAGTCCCTGGGGCATTGATCCTACTCAGAGTACTGTAGCTCACCCTCTTCTGGATGTGAACGGGGAGGTTCTTCACTGACCGGACACAAGAGCGGCAACTCAGCCATTGACATTGAACGTGGAACCTGCCGCGTCGACGAGCGGTGTCACCGGAGGCGCACCCATAGGAGGAAGTCTTGCGTCCAACTGGCTTAAGAGGGACTGCAGCGTAGATAAAACTTGCAAAGACAACATCGACTGCGGACTTAGTAGAGAAGACCTAGGAGGAACATCTTGGATCCCCAACGTCGTCAACGGGTCAACGCCCTTTAGGCCGAGATCTGATGGATGAACCACTGATTCCCGCTCCTCCTCCATCGACGACACCGATAGCGCCGACTCCTGCTGTAATAGAGTATCCGGCAGAACTGCATCATACACCGTCGGTTGCCAAGTCTCTGGCGGGCCCACCGTCGACGATGAAAACCTCGGAGTTTCTACTTCTCCCTTATCGATCGCCACCACTGGTGTCGATGACGCCACCGCAGGGATTGACTGTGCTGACTGTATTGGAGCCGTCGATGACGGGACTTCCGTTGACGGCACTGGCAGTTGTGGCACAGACGTTTTAGGCTATCCCACCTTTTTTGAGCCTCTAAGCTGGTGTTTAGAAGATTTCCTACTCGAGGAAGACCTATGATGGTCTCCTGAGGGGGAGCGGCTTGAAGGGTCCTTTCCATCCTTTTTTGGAGTAGATGAAGATGAAGATTTTTCTGTTTTACGGCCTTGGTCCAACCGACCCTGTTTTGACGAAGGAGCATCCTTCGTTTTCCCTGAAGAGGAACGACTCTTCTCCGTAGGCCGCGGCTTCTTCGCTGGAGGCTCAGCCGACACTGACCGACGAGGGACTACAGGGGACTTCGGGCTGTTCGATGCCAGACTGGGCACCGATCCCACCTCAGATCGAGGGTAGGCCTCTTCGTTCAGCCACGATATTAGACGCCGATTACGGCCC
This sequence comes from Ambystoma mexicanum, assembly GCF_040938575.1. NCBI lineage: Eukaryota > Metazoa > Chordata > Amphibia > Caudata > Ambystomatidae > Ambystoma > Ambystoma mexicanum. Next base: position 525,805,702 of record NC_090928.1, on the reverse strand, counting down.
CTCAACGTCTTTTGCGAGAACCCCTTGCAGATATCACAGGTGTCCGCAGAGTGATGAGGGTAGAGACAGTAAAGGCAATCCATGTGCCCGTCCCCCTCATAAACTTTCTTCATTCCACACGTAGCACACGGGCAGAACAACGCTTTGCCCGACATTGGGAAAGAAAGTACAACCTAACAAAGTGTAGAAACACGAGGTGATCCCCGACTACTTTGGAGACGGTTGAAATTTGAAGGGAGCCGTGGGGCAGGGCTATTTATACCGTATGTCCTATTGGGCCATGTGCAAGCGTCCCCTAAAGGACATCAATAGGACACAAAAGTGTCCAGTTTTTCCAATGGAAAACGCTTTAATAAAGATACCGAGGGTTCCCAGCCTGACGACGGGGAATATTCTAAGCATGTGAATCCATGAAAGATCCAATGCTGAAGAACGTATTGAAATTTAGAGAGTTGGCTGACAGAGAGGTCCAACTAATGAGTCAACTCACCCAGGCACTGCGATACGGGGAAACAGATAGACTGGGTCACTTTCTTGCGGGGGTGATTAGTGGGGAAAAAGGGGCTCAACATATCACTGGGATTAGAGGACACTCAGGCAGTATACTAACTACACACAATGAAATTAATGGCGAATTCCACCAATACTATGAAACACTATACGCCAATGCAGATGAATGTACCGACAGCAACCTATCACGCTACTTAGAAGAAATCCTGTTACCATGTCTCCCCCCAAAGCACAGTCAATTAACCAGCCATTCACGCTGTTAGGGAGAATTCCCTGTAAAGGCTAATTTCCCAAACCTAGTGAGTCCCCCAGCAGCTTTGCTGGATTTTTGGGGTTTATTTTTTTCTCCCACTCTTAGACACGATTTGAGGTGTTCCTTCGACTTTGTATGTGTTTTATGGGCTATGGGGTCCTTTACCCCATAGGGCTTCATGTGTTTTTTATATGTGGGTTACACTGCACCCTCTGTGCCGTAACCTAGAGGTGTCGTAGCGACCCCCAAACATAGACTCCATACCCTGGGACTGACTACTGTCTCTCAGGGCATGTAAAGTCACCATTGGCTTTACTAGTCTTAAATTGTGAAAAGAACCAGTACAAACCATCATATTGTGGACGTACTGGTCGGGGCAATCCGATTGCCCTGGGGTCTGTTGTTCGAGGGGGCAATGGATACTACTTTTTATATTCGACCGCAAATATATTCCTATGGGATTTTCCCATTGTTCGAGGCTACCACTTTTTAAAATAGCCTCGAACATACCAGCGGTTTATTAAATTAATATAAATTCCCTGGTTGGTATTTTTTGCTGAAACTTGGTTCCAAAATGGCGTTTGTGTTCGCTTCTGTGACTCCAACCCAAGTCGAGCCCTTTGTTCCACTTTTTGGCGGGCTTATCCACAGAAGCCTCCAAAAGTGGTGCCACTCGGTCTGGGTACCAAAGGGGGTGTCGGAGGGGGTTTAGGCACCCTGGACTGAGTTGCCTAGGCAACTCAAGACGCACTCCGTCCTGATTGGCCCAAGTGGTGAGCCGGCCGGCTCACCACTTAGCATGTTTGAGTGACAGCTATGCTGAGTGAATGGGGGTTTTCTGCATAAAAGCAGGGCTTTGGGGACTGGAACTTTAGAAGTCGCCACAGGACCTAAGAATCCGACGAGGGAGAAGCTGAGCCGACCTGCTACGACAACACCACCGGTGGAGCCCTGCGGAACCGTCTCACCACTTTTCCCCACGACAGAGGAGATCTCCCGCCGGAGAGTCTTCTTCCTTTGACTGGTGGGGATAACCAGTTTCACCGTCTTTTCGCTTTCCCGGCGCATCTCGTGGCCGCCTTGCCTGTGCCAAGCACCCCGGCAACCGGAATACCACGTTTTACCACAACCGCAAAATAAAGGGTAATACCTTTAACCGGAAAACTCTGCGGTTGGTTTCTTCCCTGGCAGTGCAACGACCTTCATCTTTCCTCCAAGTCGAGATCTTCTCTTCTTCTGGACAACGCCGAGACTTGCACCCGCTGCCAGGAACAACTGCCACCGCTGGAGGATCCTTCCCACTTAAGGTACCATGTTCCGCCTGGCTTCCCTTGCCACCGACTGTACGGGGTAGATTTAGCCCCCAGCTTTCGAACCTGGGTTAGCCTGGCACACCCTGGCTAAACTTTTCTGAGCCTCTCTAAACTCTTTTAGAACTCTCTGCAAGACTTTCAAAGCCTAGTGTAACTGTGTGATCTTGGGCGCATTTGTGCTCCGCTCTCTCTAAGAGTGGGCCCAGCCTATGGACTTTGGCTCACCAGTGACTTTTGCTCTTCTGCCTTGCTAAAAGTGTTCCTAAATCTTAGAGTGGTGTATCTTCACATTTTCTGCCTTTTTCCCTCCCTTTTTCATGAACTTATTGGAGTGCCATCTATAGTTAAGCGCTCACCTCTGTCTGGAAATAAGTGGTGTTAACTAAGACTTGTCTGATAAGGAATAAGGGTTGTATATATCATAATAGTAACTGTGTTTAGAGTGTTTTACAAATAAGAGTGCTGGAGTGTTTCAAACAGTGTGTTTTTAAATAAATAATTATATACTTTGATACCAAAGCTCTGGTCAGTGTTTGCTTGTGCTATTGTATCTGAGTGCCTATTGTGTATGCTTTGCATACTGCCTAACTCTTCTTGAGGGAAGTCTGACTGCTCAGCCACAGCTACCAGGTAAATCTGGGTGGTACAGACTGCTACCAAGTGGGTTTACTGCTAACACCTCTAGTCCTAAATCTTTTGCAGTGTTCCCAAAGGGAACTGCACAGGTTTCTGCCTAACAATGAATATTCCCTATCAGGCTGGGAATCCTCAGTAAAGAAAAAATCAGTATCAGTTTTGTTTCTGATCTGTCTTTCTTAGTAGTAACCAATCACTGATCTCTGGGTCATACTGCCCCTAGCCAATGACTGCCCTCTCCCTAAGCCCCATCAATGCATGATGCAGCCGGAGAGCCATCTGGAAATGGAAGTCTTTGAGAGAGCCTTCCCTTGATTCACAGACCCAAAGTTCACAAACAGTTGTGACTTCTTCCGAAAACTCTTCATGCGGTCCACGTAGAACTTCAGCGCTCTACCTACATCCAGCGAGTGCAACGTCCTCTCGGCCGGCGTCAAAGGCGACGGGAAGAAAACTGGTAACACCCAGGGCTCGTTGAGGTGGAAGTCCGACGGCACCTTGGGCATGAAGGAGGGGTGCGTCCTCGGCACCACCCTCGTGTCATGAAAAGTCAAGTATGGAGGCTTGCAAGATAGGGCATGAATCTCTCCCCCGTCGTGCAGAGGTGATGGCCACGAGGAACGCCGTCTTCCATGACAGGAACTTCAAAGGTGCCGAATGCATAGGCTCGAATGGGGCACCCATGAGCCTGGTCAGCACCACATTAAGCTCCCATGCCGGGGCAGGAGCCTTCACCGGCGGGAATGATCGGAATAGTCCCTTCATAAATTCCTTCACCAGGTGATGAGACCACAAGGACGCCCGTCCCGTAGTCCATGTATATCGGGAGATGGCCGCCAGATGTATTTTGATGGAGGCGTGAGCCAGTCCAGCTTTGGCCAGCGACAGTAGGTATGGCAGTACTTGAGGGGCCGTAATCCGCAGAGGGTTAATCTTCTGTGCACGGCACCAGACAGAGAACCTCTTCCATTTATGACCGTAGCACTTGAGGGTGGAGGACGCCCTGGCCTTTGCAAGAACCTCTCTGCAATCAGCCGGGATATCGCACCCTCCAAACTCTAGCGCTGCAGGAGCCAGGCCTGCAAGTTCAGCGACTGCGGATCGTGATGGAGAATGGTGCCTCCTTCTCTGGAGAGAAGATCCGTGCCCGCCGGCAGCTTGACTGGTGGGGACGTTGACAAGTCCAGAAGGTCCGGGAACCAGATCTGCCTCGGCCACGCCGGTGCGACGAGGATCATCCGGCACCTGGACTTCTTGAGCTAGTTGATGAGGCGGAGCAGCAACGGCAATGGAGGGAACGCGTATAGAAACAGGCCGTCCCAAGGGAACGAGAAAGCATCGCCCATGCTCCTCAGCTGTGGGAACCTGCTGGCGAACCTCTGGCATTTGGAGTTCGTCGCTGTCGCGAACAGGTCGATCTGGTGTTTGCCCCATCGTTGGAAGAGTCGATCCACTTGATCCTGGCGCAGTTCCCACTCATGGCACGAGCGCAGCTCCCTGCTGAGTGAGTCGGCGATGGTGTTTTTTATTCCTGCCAGGTGGAAGGGAACCAGAAACATCCCCAGGGCGACTGCCCAGTGGCACAGATCCTGGGCCTCCTTGGATAGGGCTGGGGATCTGGTGCCTCCTTGCTTCCATATATAGAACATCGTGGTGGTGTTGTCGGTGAAGATCCTCACCACTTTGCCCTGGAGGGACGGAAGGAACGACTTGAGAGCCCAGAACACTGCTCGGAGCTCCAGAATGTTGATGTGGAGAGACCTCTCCTCTGGGAGCCAAAGGCCTCTTGCGTGGAGGTCTCCGGTGTGGGCCCCCCAACCCTCCAGAGAGGCGTCCGTCGTCATCGTCTCCTGAAACGCCGGGATTTGAAATTCCGTGCCTGTCGTGAGGTGAGCATGGATGCCCCACCATGAGATCGCCCGACGGAACTCCTCGTCGAGAGGAATCCTGTCCTCGAAACAGCCCATCGCCTGAAGCCAGCGGGCGTCGAGGAACTCCTGTAACGGACGCATCCAAAGTCACCAAAGGGGTACAAGATAGATGCATGAGGACATCATCCCGAGGAGGGACTTGATGGACCTCACCCTGGCCACGTCCGTGGCTAGCAGGCGCCGCACCTTACCCAGGATGGTGTTGGTCCTCTCCTCCGAAGGGGAGCCCAATTGCCCACTGTATCGAGCTTCGCTCCCAGAAACAGTGCTATCTTTGATGGGGCCAGGTGGGATTTGGGGTAGTTGATGGCGAACCCCAGCTCCGTGAGCAACCGGACAGTCCTCGCCGTGTGCTCGACGGCGAGTTCCCTTGTCCTTGCCTGGATTAGCCAGTCGTCCAGGTAGGGGTAAACGTGGATCCCCTGCAGGCGCAGCGGCGCCGCCACTGGTGCCAGGCACTTGGTGAAAACCCTGGGTGCCGACTTTAATCCGAACGGTAGGGCTCTGAATTGGTAGTGGCGTCCCTGAACCACGAACCTGAGGAACTTCCTGTGCCTCTTTAGAATAGGGATGTGGAAGTAAGCATCCTCCAGGTCCAAAGACGACAGGAAGTCGCCTTCCTCCAGCTGTCCCAGCACGTGCTGGAGGGTGACCATCCTGAATTTCTGCGCCTTGATGTACTTGTTTAAGCGGCGCAGGTCCAGGATGGGGCGCCAACCGCCTGTCTTCTTCCTGACGAGGGAGTACCTTGAGTACACTCCGGAGCCCCGGACACTTCTGGGGACGAGCTTGATGGCACCTTTCTTGAGCATCGCCCTTACCTCCAACAGCAGTTGAGGGACGCGATTTTCCTTCCTGGCCACGGGAGGAATGCGAGGGCACTTCTTTTGGAATTCCAGCGAGTGCCCGTTGGCCAGGGTGTCCAACACCCAACGGTCGGTGGAGATGGACTCCCACACGCCGATGAACTTCGTCAGCCTGCCTCCCACCGGGGTGCTTCGGTGGGGGCCCGACAACACGTCCGGGTCAGATTTGCTTGGAGGTGGCCTTGCCGCTTTGGCCTCCTTGGCGGCGACGGCGGGATCCCCCCCTGCTTGCCGGGACCTCTGTAGGCCTCCTGGGAAGAGGAGCGGGCCGCCTGGCGGTAAGTGGAGGAGCCACCGCTGGAACCTTTGGAGGCACCCTGTCTGCCTCCGGAGCTCCGAAAGGGCCGTCGCTGTTGAAGCACCCCTAGGGCTCGGGCCGTATCCGAGTCGGTCTTGATGGCGTGTAGAGACTCGTCCACCGCCTTACCAAAGAGGTTGTTGCCGTCGAACGGCATGTCCAACACTCTGGTCTGGACGTCCTGGCGAAAGTCTGTCGCTTTGAGCCATCCTCGTCGTCGGAGGCAAACTCTGTTGCCCAGTTGGCGAAATCCGGTATCGGCAATGTCCGTTGCCACCGTTATGGCGTGATCCGACGCCACCTCGCCTTCCTGCAGAATTTCTAGGGCCTCCGCCCTCTTGTCGTCAGGTAGGAAGTCTAGCAGGGGAGCTATCTTGAACCAGAGCGCTGGCTCGTGGTTGAACGTGCCGGGGAAGTATCGCCCTGCCTGGCAGCCGAAGAGCCCGACCTTTCGGCGCTCCCAGTGCCCGCTGACTCGCGGTCCATGGCCTTCTGTTGGGCCCCTGTCGCCGGGGCACCCTCAGAGGACTTAGAAGCCCGCTCAGACTTTTTCTTCGCCTTCTCACCTGCTGTGCCCTTCTCCAGCCAGGCGGCGAGGCGGGAACGACAATCTTGTTTGGTCCGTTTCGAAAGGTTCTTGCAGAACGCACAGTCCTACTCCACGCGCGTCTTGTCCTCATGAAGACAGTAGAGACAACGCGAGTGCTCGTCCTCCTTGAAAACGTTCTGCAATCCGCATCCAGGGCAGCACCTGAATAGCTTGGATCCGGGCGTCGAGCTTCCCTTGTCCTGGGCCATGTCCGTTGAGGTAGGCCGCAGATCTTCCGGAATCCTCCAAGAAGTGTAAACTCAACGAAAACTTCACCCTTGAGGGGCATAGAAGAATTCCGAAACGGCTACCTGTTGTCAGAAACGGTGGAGCTTGAGGCTCGAATAAACCGAAAAATTAGAAAATCTCCTGAAAAAGCGTGAAAAACTCAAGAGCTAAACACAAGGACTCCCAACACTTCAGCGTGCGGTAAAAATCTGAGGATGGCTGCCAGAGGCGGGGCTTAGGGAGAGGGCAGTCATTGGCTGGGGGCAGTATGACCCAGAGATCAGTAATTGGTTACTACTAAGAAAGACAGATCAGAAACGAAACTGATACTGATTTTTTCTTTACCGAGGATTCCCAGCCTGACGACGGGGAATATTCATGAGCATGTGAATCCATGCCAGACCCCATGCTGGAGAAGTGGTGTTTCTCATCAAGACTTGTCTAATAAGTAATCAGGGTTGTATATATATATATATATATATAATAGTGACTGTGTGTTGAAATTACTTACCTCTTTGTGTGCTAGTGTAATTTACAAGTGTGTCTTTAAATAAATAATTATATACTTTTACACCAAAGCTCTGGTCAGTGTTTGCTTGTGCTACTCTATCTCTGTACCTATTGTGTATACTCTATATACTGCCTAACTCATCTTGAGAGAAGTCTGACTGCTCAGCCACAGCTACCAGGTAAATCTGGGTGGTACTGACTGCTACCAATTGTGTTTACTGCCAACCACCTGTAGTCCTAAATCTTTTGCAGTGGTCCCTAAGGGAACTGCACAGGTTTCTGCCTAACACACGCTTGAAGAAATTACAGAAGCAATAATGGCCCTCTCATCCCGGAAAGCCCCAGGACCAGACAGGGTAGTAATTGAATCATGGAAAGAACTTCGACTAATACTGGCACCTAAATTGCTGATGGTCTGGAAAGAGTCTATGCAAGTTGGTCGACTACCACCCACACTCTCTGAGGCCGTAATTATGGTACTACTAAAACTTAACAGACCGGCGTCTGAGATGGCCTCGTACAGGCCATTGTCACTGATTAACACGGACACAAAAAATGTTGCCAAAATCTTGTCTAGCTAACTCTTACCATACATGTCGACGTTGATTCATCAGGATTAGTCTGGCTTCATCCCTGGATGCTCAACTTCACTCAACCTGCATAAACTGTTTGGTATCATGTCCCAAATAAACCCTAAGGCCAAGGCAGTAGCGGCCTCACTCGACACAGAAAAAGCGTTCGACTTGGTCTCCTGGCAGTTTCCCTTTACTGTCCTGTGCCAGATGCAGTTGGGAGACCATTTTATAGAATATATACGGTTATTACACATTAAGCCATCGGCCAGATTCCGCACCAATGGTACACTTTAAGCTGCCTTCTTTTTAAGACGTGGCACAAGGCAGGGCTGCCCATTATCCCCACTGTTCTTTGCGTTTACAATCAAACCTCTTGCTCGAATAATGCAAGATAAACATAGGCACAGGGGTCTCCATATAGCGGGCCCGTCACAGATAATATCTATATATGTGGACGATAAGCTCTTATATATATGCAATCCGCAACAAAATATAGCTCCAGTGATGGAGGAGATCAGTAGATTCACAACATATTCCGGATACCGAATTAATGAAGCAAAATCAGAACTATTCCCGCTAACTGAAGCCACAGAGATCCCAACAGACCTGTTGGGATTCTGCTGGGTCTCACATAAACTTAAATACCTGGCCATAATAATCTCCCATACACACCGCACTTCACTTACCGACAATCATGAAATATATCTAGCCATACTTGCAACCAAGTTAAATCTATGGGCAAAGCCCCCAATAAACTCAGATCGCTAGTGTTACAACATATATGGAGTACGGGAACCCCTCGCATGAAATGGGAAGGGATGAATGAACCGCTTGAACAAGGTGGCCTAGTGGGCCGGATTTCGAGCTCTATTATTTAGTATTGCAGGCACAATTCCCAGGCCATTGGTACTCCGCCAAAGACACCCCAACGCATCACACCCTTGAGTTATATAGCGCTTCACGTACAAATTTAAAATGAATTATTCTAGCTGATCAGCATTGGGGATTTCATGCTCGTTCAACCCGGTCCGTACAACAATAAAGGCCTGGTCCAGGCTGTTTAAGCGATTAGACGTGATAACACCTTATTGCGGACTGGTCCCCACTATGGGATTGCCCAGGGCTGCGCCCGATGTATGATAAGGATATTAAAAGCATGTGGCATCTCGAAGATATGACCCTACGGGACTTGTTCCCAGGCGGATTTGTTACACTTGAGGAATTTGTGGCTAAGCTAGGTGATAACTCCATCAAATCACTCCAATATTTCAGAATGAGGTCAGTGGTTCGTCGCTGGTGGCCCTTGTTTCCCCAGGAACCAGACATTTGCAAGCCAATGGAAATGTTGGTACATAACAGACACTAGGAAACTTGTATCCAGATTATATAAAGCATGCCAAGTCAGTCAGGGGTCTACTAGCGGCGCCAAAGAAAAATGGGAAAAGGGACTAGACATAACAATACAAGATGAACAATGGCAACACTGGTGTCGCCTGACAAAAGAGGTCTCCCTTAACGTGAAGTTCAGGCTCATACAATTTAAAATACTTAATCACCTACATTACACCCCAGCACATGTCTCGAGATTTTAACCAAATGCTAGCAGCGAGTGCATGAAATGCGGTGCGACAATTGCGAACTCCCCACATATGTATTGGAACTGCCCGCGGATCACCCAATTCTGGCAATAAGTGGCAGATGTATTATTCGACATCACTGAAGTACCTCCTACACTCTCAAATACCTGCTGGTAGACATGGGAAAAGTAACAATAGAAATCAATAGGCTCTTTAACCTGGGCTGTTTTATTGCTAAAAAAGGTATTCTGAAGTACTGGAAGTCCAGCATGACCCCAATGTTACTGAATGGCTCAAAGAACTAACCTATGCCAATGAGAGGAAGGAAGGCTATATTTTGACGATTGTGCCTAGACGCAGACCCCAAAGGACATCTGGGGCCCATTTTGATATTATTTGTTGAGAATGAACGATGCACAGTAAAATGCACAACAAAGAAAACTAGTCCATAAAGTGTAATCTGACCCCTGATACTGCCATTGATAAATGACACTTATTAGATGCAATGTTGTCATTTCTTTGTCAATGTGAAATGTGTTGAAGTAAACATGTCTGCTACTATGTTAAATAAAGTAACAAAAAAAAACCACGCTTATATATTTTCTTCTCTCAACCATTGGGTCCTCGACCTGCATTCGCTTGTTCGGGTTCACCCAGTTCGTGTAATTTTCCTTCAATGGTATATTCAACAATAGCCTTGGTTTCCCAACTTTCCTGCTCTGGTTCACCAGTTCATGTCATTTTCCTTCAATGGTGTGCGGTGCACGCCACAAAGTGCCCCTGCATCCCAACTCCCCTTTCTGGGCTCACTGGTGTCTCCTGGCTTCTTCTGCATTCTCTGCGGTCTGCAACATCCCGCCCCCTATCGGATCCTTCCAACAACTATAGCGCATCTTTGGCTGCCCGACTTCAGCGCTCTGCATTGCTCTAGTGCTCTTCTTCGTCTCAGTCTTTTACTACAAGGGTATGAAAGAGCCATATTGTCAGTCTGGACAGGATGTTCTGAATTTATATTACTGTGTGCCATAAGGAATTGTGAAATTAAGGGGGAGTTATCCAAGGAAGGGGGGATACCATGTTCCACCCAGCGAGTCTACTGCACCCCCCATGAGATTCATCTCCCCTCATGTGGTCCTCTCCCTTATAGCCACCCCCATTGTCAGGATAGGTAGCTGCTGCCTTCCCCTGGCCACATGAGGAGGGATGTTCACTGCGAGAGCAGTGATGCCATCGCTAGATTCACCACAGTATATACGAACAAGATTTATAATAAAAGCATACCTGTAAATTAAGCTTAAATGTGTAAAGAACCAAGCAGTATGCTTAAAGGCATTTGGGCTTGAGCAGCTGCAGACACTGATCTGGGCCACAAGAAAAGAAATAAAGATAAGACTGCAAAATGTGTTTATAGTTTGGACAGTGGGGGTTGGTGAATTCTTTAATTGGAGAAGGTGGTAATATTTCCGACAAATATGCCAGAGCAACCGAACGTACAGAGGTAGCTCGAACGAACCAATTGATGCAAGTCCCCAACCGTGCACGGGAGCATTTCCCAACGTATTTTTATGATGCCTTTGCCCACAACATATGCCAGTATAAAGACATTGCCCATACAGTTCCATGCTGGATGCCCCAATATATACCAGAATTCCTATATAAGAACACACTCATGTTTGCTTTGCACATAATGCTATTATAAGAAAACATGTCCACAATGGCTCTGCCAATATATATCAGTCTCCCCACATAATGGCTTACTTCTGTTGGCTTTACCTTTAAAAATGCCATGCCATAATACGAAAACGTGACTAAACTGGCTGCTCAATGTAGTTCAATCTAGACACATAACACTCATCATGTTTGCTTTATCTTTGATTCCCAGTAAAATACTTCATGCCACAGTAAGAAAGGGCTAGACCGACTGCCCCCAAAATGGCAGTAAAGTCATGTAATAACATGGTCGATAAAATAAAAGATGATAATTTTTTTTACTGGGTATCTACGATAGATGCTCAGTAAAAAATGTGTTGACGCACTGACACCCCTCCAGCCCAACAAAAAAGAAATATATATACATATATATATATATATATATATATATGATACATTACTCACCGTAATCGTATTTCTGATGCTTGTATCTGCTTAGATTCACATGCTGTGCATAGGCGGACATCTAGTGGAAGCTGCGGAGTATTACAGTTTGTTTTTCGAAACTCGAAAATGGGCGTCGTGCCAGTAATACTATCCCTAGTGTGACGTCCACTGTACCCAAGATCCCTCACACGTCTAGGATCCTCAGATTGTATTTTTTCTGACATGAGGTAGCATGAGGAGTAGCGCGAGTACAGATAATCCAAGCAGATAGACAGAAAGGTAAGACTACAAGCAATCATGCGCCTTCTCTCAGAGGGGAGGAAGGGTGGGTCGCATGTGAATCTAAGCAGATACAAGCATCAGAAATAGGATTACGGTGAGTAATGTATCCCTTCTGAGGCTTGTGGAATCTGCTTAGATCACATGATGTGCATAGATTAGCGAGCAGTACCTGAAGAAGGAGGTGGGATGTGAGAAGGGTCATGAGCAAATAAGTGTCTTAGAACCGCTTGTCCCACTTGTGTATCTGCCTTGAAATGGGTGTCAATGCAGTAATGCTGAGTAAAAGTGTGCATGGAGCTCCAAGTAGCTGCTTTGCAAATGGTGTCAAGGGGTACATTTGCAATGAAAGCCAGAGTGGCCCCAATGCCTCTAGTAGAGTGGGCTCTTGGCGTGAAAGGCAGAGTTCTTTCAGAGAGTGAGTAACACAGCTGGATACAGTTAATAATCCACTTCGAGATTGGCACCTTTAGAGACGCGATCCCCCTCTCTGCCTGTAGCTACGGAGACAAACAGTTGATCTGTTTTTCTTAGCGGTCTGGTTTTATTTACATAGTAGAGGACCGCCCTACGCACATCTAGGGTGTGTAGTTTCACCTCAGCCGAGCATTGCGGGTCATGGAAGAAAGCCGGAAGCTCGATGGACTGGTTTATATGGAATTTAGATATAAACTTAGGTGAGAACCTAGGGTGTGTGCGTAAAACCAGTTTGTCTTTATGGACAGTAAAGAAGGGATCCTGCACTGACAGAGCCTGAATTTCACTGACCCCTCTTATAGAAGTAATAGCTACTAAGAAGGCCGTTTTATAAGTCAGGTGTTTGAGACTGCTTTTATGCATGGGTTCGAAGGGGGGTCCCATGAGCTTGGCTAGCACTTGGAAGCCTCTTTACTCCTTCCATGAAGGCTTTAACTACTGGTACTTTCCACCACGAGATCTTGCTATGGGAAGTGGTGTATGCCGACAGGGCTGCCAGGTGTACTTTCAGTGAGTTAAAAACCAGTCCTGCATCTAGCAGGTGGAGCATGTATGTAACAATAGTGGAAGGAGTGCAATCAACAGGGTTGATTTGTCTACTCTGGCACCAGATAACGAACCTCTTCCACTTGTCAAAGTAACAGTGCCTTGCGTTTGGTTTCCTAGATTCCTTTAGGATGTCCATACACCTCTGAGGCAAATTGAGATGTCCAAACTCTATGACCTCAGGAGCCATGCTGCCAGGTTCATTGAGTTGGGTTGCTGGTGCACTGTTTGACCTTGGTGCTGGGACAGTAGGTTGTACCAGGCTGGAAGTTTGATGGGCTCGCACACCGCCATCCTGCGTAGGTGTGGGAACCACAGTTGTCTTGCCCACATGGGAGCAACTAGGACGAGCGTCATCGACTCTCTGTTCATCTTGTTCACCACTTTCCTGATGAGGAGTTGGTGGAAAAGCGTACGCAAACATCCCTGACCAGTTCATCCACAGGGCGTTCCCCTGGGAGTCTGGTTGGGGGAACCTGGATGCAAATCCTGGGCATTGTCTGTTTTCGCTTGTGGCGAATAAGTCTATAGTGGGGAAACCCCACTGAGAGAAGATATTTTCTACGACCCCTCTGTGTAGAACCCATTCGTGTTCCTCTGGGAGGGAGTCACTGCTCAGAGCATCCGCTAGGGAATTGAGCTCCCCTGGAACATGTTGTGATGACAGGAAGATGTTCCGTCTGAGTGCCCATATCCAGATTTTCTGGGCAAGCTTAGACAGATTTGGCGAACGAGTCCCTCCTTGCTTGTTCAGGTAGAACATGGCTGTTGTGCTGTCCGTCCGGATCTGCACTGACAGGTTTAGTAGGTGGGGCTCGAACGCTTGAAGCGCTCTGAATACTGCCAGAAGCTCTAGCAGATTGATGTGGTTCTTGGCCACTGAGGGAGACCAGAGACCCTGAGCTGTGTGGTGGAGATGGTGAGCTCCCCACCCCGTCAGACATGCATCGGTAGTGACTACTGCCTGTACTTCGGGATCGTAAAAGGGTTTCCCCTGTGCGAGATTCTCTTTTGTCCACCAGTGAAGGCTTTGTACTAGTGTTGGCGAAACGACCACTAGATCGTCCCACTGACCACTTGCCTGAGACCACTGTTTCGCCAACCATTCCTGCATGGGACGCATGCGCAGGCGCGTGTGGGGGACCAGGTAAATACATGACGCCATCATGCCCAGTAAACGCATTGCTTTGCGTACCGTTATTTGTTGACCGGACTGATAATGAGGAATTTGCAGTAGTATATTCCGAATTCTTTCTTCTGAAGGAAAGGTCAACCCCTCTTGAGTATCTAGGATTGCTCCTAGGAACTGTTTGGAGGTGCTTGGCACTAGGCTTGACTTTTTCTCGTTGATTGAGAAGCCTAACTCGTGGAGGAGGTCGATAGTCCTTTGAAGGTTTTTCCTGCAAATTCCTGGGGTTTCCCCCGTTATGAGCCAGTCATCCAGATAAAGGTACACTGGGATTGCCTCCCTGCGTAGGTGTGCAGCCGCCACCGCCAGTACCTTGGTGAATACCCTTGGTGCTGAAGCTATCCCGAAGGGCAGTACCTTGAATTGGTAGTGTCGACTGTCCACCTTGAAGCGCAAGTACTTTCTGTGCCCTGGGAACATGGAAATATGAAAATAAGCATCTTTCATATCCAAGGTTGCCATGTAATCCCCCTTTTTTAGGAGGGGGATTACCTCTTGTAGCGTAGTCATACGAAACTTTTGGGGCTTGACATACTTGTTGGCAGGCCCTAAGTCCAATACTGGGCGCATTGTCAAATCTTTCTTTGGCACAAGGAAGTAAGTTGAATAAATGCCCTTCTTTACCTGGTGTCCCGGGACGAGTTCTATTGCGTCCTTTTCTAGCAGAATGGCGATCTCCTCGAGGAGAATCTTCTGATGTTCTAAAGAGTGTACTCTTTGTCGTGGAGGAGGGTTCCGGGGACGCTGCAGTAGTTCTATACAATATCCTGTGGATACTGTTGACAGCACCCATCTGTCTGATGTGATCCCTTCCCAAGCCTGGGTGAAGTTGGAAATGCGTCCCCCTACTGGGGTTGCGTGAGAAGGGACCCTGAACTGAGCGTCACTGCTTTGGTGGAGGCGTGCCGCCTCCCTTGCTGGGGCTGCCTCTGCCTTTACCACGACCTCTCCTATTACCCCTGCCGTAACCCTGGGTAGACTGTTGGCTGTTGTTCCACTGTGTACCCTGCCCCTGGGAATAGTTAGATCCTCTCTGGGAATTATGGCCGCGTGGGCGACGAAAATTACTATTCCCTCTCTGGTTAGGGGGTTTATTGGTTAACTGGCCAAGGGACTTGAGTGTCTCGTATTTGTCCTTGGCATTCTTCAGTGCGTCTTCGACCGCCCTACCAAACAACAAATCGGCTTCCACCGGTTTGTCCAACAATGATGCCTGGGTTTCTGCCTTAAAACCAGACTGCCGTAACCACGCATGTCTCTTGATAACAGTGCCTTCTGCTATCAATCTGCCTGCGTTGTCCGCGGCGTCAAAGGTTGCTTTCAAAATGCAACCAGACACGGCTCTACCCTCTGCGGAAATCCAAGCTAACTGGCCCTTTAAAGGTTCAGGAGCAGAGGTTATGAGTGCCGCGACTTCTTCTCACTGATGGCAGTTGTAGCCGGCCAACAGGGTGGTGGAGTTTGCAATCCTTGCTTGATAGGCGGACGTTGAGGCTACTTTCCTGCCGAAACCATATCGTTTTTTGCTCTCCTTGTCGGGAGGAGCTTCGGACGATGACAAGGGTGTTCCAGCCCTCTTACGAGTGTTAGTGACAACTAGGGAGTCTGGCTTCAGATGTCCTCTTATATAGAGAGGGTCAGACTGGGCTGCCCTGAAAAGGAGCACCTCCTCAGACATACAAACGTGTATTACCCCAGCCTGCATCTCCAATGAGCCATGCAAGGCTGTGGAAGAAAAATGCCCCAGTCTTGCAATGGGCCATGTGTGGCTGGGGTACTTACTGTCAAGGGAACTTACAGTTCAAGTCAGCCGAGGAGTGCTCCTTCAGATGCAGCTGAAGGAGCGCTGCTGGGCTTGATTGGCTCATCAAGTACAATGGGCAAGGGTTTTAGTGGGTCGATGCTCCCTCGCCCATAATAGAAGAGCCGCCCCAGTATTGGGAATTTAGATGTATCTAGCTTCACAACCTGACCAAAGGCAGCCAAAATCAAAAATAACAAGCACAATGCAATGCAACACTAAAGTTGAAAAGTCTTTAGTGCACCAACAGCAGGGAAACAAAGCGTGCATGTTTTCACAAACTCTCTCCTATGTAAACAGTTCCACCGGCTCTTAGAAAATGGCTGCTCCTTCAACAGTTTACAGGAGGATGCCTTAATCATGGATGACAGAGCAGCTCTGTATGCTCCTTAAATAGGCTAACCAGATATTTATTGATACACCTATAAATGGATTTTCACCTTTCCCCATTGCAGTCAGGATGTTGCAGGGATAACTGTCTATTGTGACCTTTGGTATTACGATATTACAGACGTTTTACACTCATTCTTCATCCATTATGGCTGTCTTATGAACAAACTCAAAAATGCTGAACACCAAAGAATTAAATAGCAAGAAGAAGATCAATTGTGTTTTGACAAACTCAAACATATGTTATGTAGTGAACCTGTGTTGAAGGTGGCAGATTTCAACTGTGAATTCATCCCATAAACAGAAGACTCACATACTGGTCTGGGGCAGTTCTCTCACAAGATTATGATGGCATAGAGCATCCCATTCACTATATAAGCAGAAAATTGGTTCCAAGGGAGGAAAATTACGCCACTCTTGACCCAGAGGCTCCGGCAGATAAATGATTCATAATTTACCTCAAGTACTATCTGACAGGCAGAAAATAAAGATTTGTTACCACCCAGGCCCCATTAACGTGGATGAGCCTTCGCAAGCACACTAATGCAAGGGTCATGCGCTGTTCTTAGATTTACAGCCCTATTGTTTTCAGCTGAATACAGGAAAAGAGGAGAACAGGGTAATGTGGACTTCCTTTCCCATTTTACAATAGATGCTGCAAGATCCAGCGACATAAGGGGATGGGGATGTGATGACTCCAATGGAGTCATCCTGGAATTACCAGCAGTGACCTCCTCTTATGTTGCCATGGGATGGCAGCCACTACCTGATCCTGACCTTGGGGGCGGATCACGTGGGAGGAGACAACTACCGGGTAGATGTCATGACTTCAGTGGACGAGATGCGGTATCTCCCCCTTTCCCATGAAGAAGACCCTCTAGTACCCAAGACCCTTTTCCATGAGGAAGATACTCTAATGCCAAAGACCCTCATGGCATACTGCCAATTGCGCGTTCCCGCTTTCAAAAGATGTAACAACACATCTTCATATTTTTCTGGTTGCATAGATAACTATGTCCCAAACACACACAGAGTACGCACAATACCTTTTTCTGCAAAGGTTCCTTTAGGTAAAACCAGTAAAAAAACGATTCCAATCTAATGTAACCTATGGACTTCAACTGTCAGAATTCTCCAAATACTGAGACAAGGAGGATGCAAGAGTGTGAACAAGATAGCAAAGAACTGAAACCTAATGTGTGCTCTAGTGGTTTTTCCAAGGCACCTGTGCGCAGAACATTTAAACCTGCAGAGCGCACTGTTCAGGAAGGCAGTACCAGAGGAGACGGTGGCTACTAGCGCCGAGCTTGAGAATGCGAGGACCACATATCAGAGTGGCAGAGCAGAGGAGGCCTCAGCGTTAGAAATAAAGACATCTTACCAGAGACAGCGGTGCCATGGAGACGCCATGGAGACGCTGGGGTCGCGAGAGAAGTCCTGGGCGCTCTGCAATTCAAGAAGGTGACGTTCTCCATTCCGGGCCATGAAGGGAAGCAGGCCTGTAACCACAGTGTCGCAAGGGAAGCCGGTAGAACGTCCACAGCCTCCGAGTTGGAAAGCAGGTGAAAACAACTGCTGCAGAAGCACAAACCAGATTGGAGATGCTGGAGAAAGCCGGTGAGTCTTCCCAAAGCCAGTGGGGACCATGGGGCGTTCCGGCGACCGCACCAACAGCAATTCAAACCTAATGACATTCAAGAGTTATTTAAATGCAGAAAAGGCCAGGTACGAGCCCCAATGAACTACGAATACCTAAAGTGCAAATGTGGGGCAACACTGAGAAACTGTAGCACATATGACACAGTCCTGGCAAGCAATACACCAGGCAATTGAAATATATAGAAAATCCTGGCAAGGGAGTATACTAGGCAAACAAAATCCATAAAATGAAGTCCTGGCAGGCGAATACACCAGTCATTGGGCATTGCATAAGAAACTTGGCAGGGGAGTAGACCAGGCAATTTGCAAGCCCCGGAAATGTTAAAGAAAGACTGTTTACTGAACCAAAGAAAGATTGGTGTTTGTTTTCTAAACCAAGGAAGGATTGGTGTTTGTTGTTTGAATCAAGGAAAGAGTGATGTTAAAAAAAGACACTGTTTTCCAAATCAAGGAGAAAGTTGTATCTAAGACCGTTACAGAATGTGTTGCTTGGGAAGCAAAGCAGGAAATAAAAACTGCCAGTAAACGAGACGGTTTTCATTCTACTCAGGAATCCAGGGGAATGGATCCACCCTCTGAAACAACAAAGGGCTTCCACCTTGTTGAAAGAATTATTCCTACTTCAGTTGTTAACACTTTTTGCCAGTTTCAAGATACTTTCCTTGTACACTTTTGTTGTTTTGTTTTTAGTGTGAGGGACAGGATAGGACATTTTGGACACAAGGACAGCTTTTCAGTTACTGACATCCTGACACAGACAAATCCTTAGTTTTGGTTCCTAGGTAGAGAAAATCCTCTTTAGCATAGGGTGAGAGAGACATTTACCCAACCCGTTTTCATTTAATAAATATCTTTGACAAACATATGACAACCTAGTGTCTGGAGCTCATTTCTGACCCCTCACATATGGTTTCAGGTGAGGGATCAGGCTCAGTTGACAAACTGGTGGACCCACAGGTTCGAGAAACTCCGTAACTGAGCTTCCGATCCAACAATGGCTACAGAACACTATCGGATTTGACTTGTGCAGTAGTAGGGGGGAACTGATTCAACCCGGGGACAGAGTTTTGATACCTACTGACTTAGTCCTCATTCCCCCTCCTGGAACCTACATTAGACTTGCCTCCAAGTCAAGTCTAGCATGGCGACATGGCTTGGCCATCTTAGCGGGCGTCATAGATCCTGACTATAGGGGGAGACATACACATTCTAATACAAAACAATGTCAAAGAAGCATATCAGGTAAAAGCAGTGGAAAGAATAGCCCAATGGATACCGGAAAAGGCTCTGTTTCCCAAACTCCACAAAGTTAAATCCTCTGATAAAAATGAAAGAGGAAGCAAGGGCTTTGGGGAGGCAGACATAGAATCTCACATTACACCAGAGGCGGCCCCACCTCCAGTAACTGAAGACTAACACAAAGTAATCCCTGATTTAGCTTTTGCCACTGGAACGATCTTTTGCTTGCTGAACCTTTTCTTCATGTCTTACCTGGAGGGGAAAGGAGGAAGAAAGGGGGGGGGGGGCAGTTTTTTTCCTGACGAGCGGCCTCTTGGTTAGGGGAGATAATGGGCCAGATGAACAAGTTACTTCTTACCTGGTAACGTTCTTTCGACGGGATGTTCCTCCGACGTATTCCTTATCTTTGATAATACGTTTCCAGCTTGCTGGCCTCGGAAATTTTTTCTGTAGAGGGCGCTGCGCGTCGACGTCCGCAGAGTCGATGTCCCTCGACGGCCACCGTATCGGCGCCGACATCTTCATGCCCATAAATAGCCACGCGCTGCGCCCGTTGCTCAGTTCCGTTTTGTAGCATAAGAAAAGTCATGCCTGAATTGGTTATTGACCTTGAAGGAGCGTAAGCTGCAACCACAAGGGAAGTATCACTGCGGGGATGGTTGGGAGGGGCGATAAGGAATACGTCGGAGGAACATCCCGTCGAAAGAACGTTACCAGGTAAGAAGTAACTTGTTCTTCGAAGGGATTGTGTCCTCCGACGTATTCCTCATCTTTGATAGACTCCCATAGCAGTCGCATGTAATTGGAGGTGGGATTGAGAATGTTATGTATCCCCTTAGGGATGGACCGAATGTAATACGGCCTTGCCAAATCTGGTCTCTTGAGTAGTGGAGGAATCCAGATTGTAAAATTTTGTGAATGTATGTGCGGACGACCATGTGGCAGCCGCACATATGTCTCGGACCGGTACCCCTCTTTGGAGAGCCGAAGAGGCTGTGATACCCCTGGTTGAATGAGCCCTGAGATTTTGGGATGGCTCTTTCCCTGCCAGATTGTAACATTCCAGAATGGCCAAAATAATCCACCTGGAGATGGTTTGTTTTGTTATGGGTAGTCCCAACTTGTGACCTGAGTATCCTACAAACAGTTGGTCTGCTTGCCTGGTCCTAGCCATTCTGCTGATGTAAAAGCTGAGAGCTCGCCTTGGGTCCAGCCTATGTAGCCTTTCCTCCCTTTTCCCCGGATGGGGAGGAGGGTAGAATGAAGGTAAGGTAATTTTCTGAGTAATATGAAATTCAGAAACCACCTTTGGGAGGAAATTAGGCTTCACCTGTAGGACAACTTTGTTCTTGTGGAAAATTGTATGTGGGCGTTTACAGGAGAGAGCTTGTAGCTCGCTCACCCTCCTAGCAGATGTTAGTGCTACCAATAGGACAGTTTTAAGCATGAGAAATCTCAGCGCACAAGAGTGAAGCGGTTCGAATGGAGTGCGCATTAGGAAGTTTAAGACTAAATTTAAGTCCCATAAGGGAACCTGGAATGGTTTTGGATGATAAACATTAGTTAATCCCATGAGAAATTGTACCACTAGAGGAAGTTTGAAATACGATGGTTCCTCCGCAGTGCGCTTGAAGATAGAAAGCGCTGCAAGATAGCCTTTTACAGTGCCAACTTGAAGGCCTGAGTTTGCCAAGTAGAGTAGAAACGATAACACCGTTGGTGTACCACATGAAAAAGGGTCGATATTCTCTTCCCTACACCAGCTGCAAAATTTGTTCCAATGGCAGCAGTATAAAGATTTTGTTGCTGGCCTTCTGGCCGAAAGCAACACCTCCATGACGCCATCGGGGAGATCCCAATCCTTGTACCTCACCCTTTCAGAAGCCAAGCGTGAAGGTTGAGGGTTCTGGTATCTGGATGGAGAACCTGACCTCCCTTCTGCGAGAGAAGATTCTCTGAGTGGAAGACGGATTGGAGGACAGATGGACATATCTAGAAGGTCCGGGTACCACGTTCTCCTGGCCCAATCCGGGGCAATTAGGATCATGGTTTTCCGGAATCTTCTCGCGTCTCCTAGGGCTCCTCTCGGGGGAAATTCCCTTGAACAGAACAGATCGCACTTCCTGTTGGTGCTTGTGGCGAACAGATCCACCTGAGGGATTCCCCAAAGGGCAAAGATCTCTTGAAGGACTTCCTGAGCTAGCTCCCACTCGTGGGAGACTGTGCTCTGCCTGCTCAGAGCGTCCGCTGTCAAGTAAATGATTCATAATTTACCTCAAGTACTATCTGACAGGCAGAAAATAAAGATTTGTTACCACCCAGGCCCCATTAACGTGGATGAGCCTTCGCAAGCACACTAATGCAAGGGTCATGCGCTGTTCTTAGATTTACAGCCCTATTGTTTTCAGCTGAATACAGGAAAAGAGGAGAACAGGGTAATGTGGACTTCCTTTCCCATTTTACAATAGATGCTGCAAGATCCAGCGACATAAGGGGATGGGGATGTGATGACTCCAATGGAGTCATCCTGGAATTACCAGCAGTGACCTCCTCTTATGTTGCCATGGGATGGCAGCCACTACCTGATCCTGACCTTGGGGGCGGATCACGTGGGAGGATACAACTACCGGGTAGATGTCATGACTTCAGTGGACGAGATGCGGTATCTCCCCCTTTCCCATGAAGAAGACCCTCTAGTACCCAAGACCCTTTTCCATGAGGAAGATACTCTAATGCCAAAGACCCTCATGGCATACTGCCAATTGCGCGTTCCCGCTTTCAAAAGATGTAACAACACATCTTCATATTTTTCTGGTTGCATAGATAACTATGTCCCAAACACACACAGAGTACGCACAATACCTTTTTCTGCAAAGGTTCCTTTAGGTAAAACCAGTAAAAAAACGATTCCAATCTAATGTAACCTATGGACTTCAACTGTCAGAATTCTCCAAATACTGAGACAAGGAGGATGCAAGAGTGTGAACAAGATAGCAAAGAACTGAAACCTAATGTGTGCTCTAGTGGTTTTTCCAAGGCACCTGTGCGCAGAACATTTAAACCTGCAGAGCGCACTGTTCAGGAAGGCAGTACCAGAGGAGACGGTGGCTACTAGCGCCGAGCTTGAGAATGCGAGGACCACATATCAGAGTGGCAGAGCAGAGGAGGCCTCAGCGTTAGAAATAAAGACATCTTACCAGAGACAGCGGTGCCATGGAGACGCCATGGAGACGCTGGGGTCGCGAGAGAAGTCCTGGGCGCTCTGCAATTCAAGAAGGTGACGTTCTCCATTCCGGGCCATGAAGGGAAGCAGGCCTGTAACCACAGTGTCGCAAGGGAAGCCGGTAGAACGTCCACAGCCTCCGAGTTGGAAAGCAGGTGAAAACAACTGCTGCAGAAGCACAAACCAGATTGGAGATGCTGGAGAAAGCCGGTGAGTCTTCCCAAAGCCAGTGGGGACCATGGGGCGTTCCGGCGACCGCACCAACAGCAATTCAAACCTAATGACATTCAAGAGTTATTTAAATGCAGAAAAGGCCAGGTACGAGCCCCAATGAACTACGAATACCTAAAGTGCAAATGTGGGGCAACACTGAGAAACTGTAGCACATATGACACAGTCCTGGCAAGCAATACACCAGGCATTTGAAATATATAGAAAATCCTGGCAAGGGAGTATACTAGGCAAACAAAATCCATAAAATGAAGTCCTGGCAGGCGAATACACCAGTCATTGGGCATTGCATAAGAAACTTGGCAGGGGAGTAGACCAGGCAATTTGCAAGCCCCGGAAATGTTAAAGAAAGACTGTTTACTGAACCAAAGAAAGATTGGTGTTTGTTTTCTAAACCAAGGAAGGATTGGTGTTTGTTGTTTGAATCAAGGAAAGAGTGATGTTAAAAAAAGACACTGTTTTCCAAATCAAGGAGAAAGTTGTATCTAAGACCGTTACAGAATGTGTTGCTTGGGAAGCAAAGCAGGAAATAAAAACTGCCAGTAAACGAGACGGTTTTCATTCTACTCAGGAATCCAGGGGAATGGATCCACCCTCTGAAACAACAAAGGGCTTCCACCTTGTTGAAAGAATTATTCCTACTTCAGTTGTTAACACTTTTTGCCACTTTCAAGATACTTTCCTTGTACACTTTTGTTGTTTTGTTTTTAGTGTGAGGGACAGGATAGGACATTTTGGACACAAGGACAGCTTTTCAGTTACTGACATCCTGACACAGACAAATCCTTAGTTTTGGTTCCTAGGTAGAGAAAATCCTCTTTAGCATAGGGTGAGAGAGACATTTACCCAACCCGTTTTCATTTAATAAATATCTTTGACAAACATATGACAACCTAGTGTCTGGAGCTCATTTCTGACCCCTCACATATGGTTTCAGGTGAGGGATCAGGCTCAGTTGACAAACTGGTGGACCCACAGGTTCGAGAAACTCCGTAACTGAGCTTCCGATCCAACAATGGCTACAGAACACTATCGGATTTGACTTGTGCAGTAGTAGGGGGGAACTGATTCAACCCGGGGACAGAGTTTTGATACCTACTGACTTAGTCCTCATTCCCCCTCCTGGAACCTACATTAGACTTGCCTCCAAGTCAAGTCTAGCATGGCGACATGGCTTGGCCATCTTAGCGGGCGTCATAGATCCTGACTATAGGGGGAGACATACACATTCTAATACAAAACAATGTCAAAGAAGCATATCAGGTAAAAGCAGTGGAAAGAATAGCCCAATGGATACCGGAAAAGGCTCTGTTTCCCAAACTCCACAAAGTTAAATCCTCTGATAAAAATGAAAGAGGAAGCAAGGGCTTTGGGGAGGCAGACATAGAATCTCACATTACACCAGAGGCGGCCCCACCTCCAGTAACTGAAGACTAACACAAAGTAATCCCTGATTTAGCTTTTGCCACTGGAACGATCTTTTGCTTGCTGAACCTTTTCTTCATGTCTTACCTGGAGGGGAAAGGAGGAAGAAAGGGGGGGGGCAGTTTTTTTCCTGACGAGCGGCCTCTTGGTTAGGGGAGATAATGGGCCAGATGAACAAGTTACTTCTTACCTGGTAACGTTCTTTCGACGGGATGTTCCTCCGACGTATTCCTTATCTTTGATAATACGTTTCCAGCTTGCTGGCCTCGGAAATTTTTTCTGTAGAGGGCGCTGCGCGTCGACGTCCGCAGAGTCGATGTCCCTCGACGGCCACCGTATCGGCGCCGACATCTTCATGCCCATAAATAGCCACGCGCTGCGCCCGTTGCTCAGTTCCGTTTTGTAGCATAAGAAAAGTCATGCCTGAATTGGTTATTGACCTTGAAGGAGCGTAAGCTGCAACCACAAGGGAAGTATCACTGCGGGGATGGTTGGGAGGGGCGATAAGGAATACGTCGGAGGAACATCCCGTCGAAAGAACGTTACCAGGTAAGAAGTAACTTGTTCTTCGAAGGGATTGTGTCCTCCGACGTATTCCTCATCTTTGATAGACTCCCATAGCAGTCGCATGTAATTGGAGGTGGGATTGAGAATGTTATGTATCCCCTTAGGGATGGACCGAATGTAATACGGCCTTGCCAAATCTGGTCTCTTGAGTAGTGGAGGAATCCAGATTGTAAAATTTTGTGAATGTATGTGCGGACGACCATGTGGCAGCCGCACATATGTCTCGGACCGGTACCCCTCTTTGGAGAGCCGAAGAGGCTGTGATACCCCTGGTTGAATGAGCCCTGAGATTTTGGGATGGCTCTTTCCCTGCCAGATTGTAACATTCCAGAATGGCCAAAATAATCCACCTGGAGATGGTTTGTTTTGTTATGGGTAGTCCCAACTTGTGACCTGAGTATCCTACAAACAGTTGGTCTGCTTGCCTGGTCCTAGCCATTCTGCTGATGTAAAAGCTGAGAGCTCGCCTTGGGTCCAGCCTATGTAGCCTTTCCTCCCTTTTCCCCGGATGGGGAGGAGGGTAGAATGAAGGTAAGGTAATTTTCTGAGTAATATGAAATTCAGAAACCACCTTTGGGAGGAAATTAGGCTTCACCTGTAGGACAACTTTGTTCTTGTGGAAAATTGTATGTGGGCGTTTACAGGAGAGAGCTTGTAGCTCGCTCACCCTCCTAGCAGATGTTAGTGCTACCAATAGGACAGTTTTAAGCATGAGAAATCTCAGCGCACAAGAGTGAAGCGGTTCGAATGGAGTGCGCATTAGGAAGTTTAAGACTAAATTTAAGTCCCATAAGGGAACCTGGAATGGTTTTGGATGATAAACATTAGTTAATCCCATGAGAAATTGTACCACTAGAGGAAGTTTGAAATACGATGGTTCCTCCGCAGTGCGCTTGAAGATAGAAAGCGCTGCAAGATAGCCTTTTACAGTGCCAACTTGAAGGCCTGAGTTTGCCAAGTAGAGTAGAAACGATAACACCGTTGGTGTACCACATGAAAAAGGGTCGATATTCTCTTCCCTACACCAGCTGCAAAATTTGTTCCAATGGCAGCAGTATAAAGATTTTGTTGCTGGCCTTCTGGCCGAAAGCAACACCTCCATGACGCCATCGGGGAGATCCCAATCCTTGTACCTCACCCTTTCAGAAGCCAAGCGTGAAGGTTGAGGGTTCTGGTATCTGGATGGAGAACCTGACCTCCCTTCTGCGAGAGAAGATTCTCTGAGTGGAAGACGGATTGGAGGACAGATGGACATATCTAGAAGGTCCGGGTACCACGTTCTCCTGGCCCAATCCGGGGCAATTAGGATCATGGTTTTCCGGAATCTTCTCGCGTCTCCTAGGGCTCCTCTCGGGGGAAATTCCCTTGAACAGAACAGATCGCACTTCCTGTTGGTGCTTGTGGCGAACAGATCCACCTGAGGGATTCCCCAAAGGGCAAAGATCTCTTGAAGGACTTCCTGAGCTAGCTCCCACTCGTGGGAGACTGTGCTCTGCCTGCTCAGAGCGTCCGCTGTCAAGTTCTCCTCTCCGGCTAGGTGGACTGCCGATAGAGAGATTCCTTCTTGGATTGCCCAAAACCAGAGCTGCATTGCCTCTCTGCACAGTGGCATTGATCCTATGCCTCCTCTTTTGTTGAGGTAGTGCAAGGCCACCGTGTTGCCCTTCATTATCAGGACATTTCTCCCCTGTACTGATGCCAGGAAAGCTTTCAGCGCTAGTCTGATCGCTCTCAGCTCCAATAGGTTGATGTGTAGTCTGGACTCCGATGGAGACCAACGACCGCTGATGGTCAAGTCGTTGGCATGGGCTCCCCACCCCGTGAGCGAGGCGTCTGTGACTACTGTTATCTCCAGCCATGGTTGCCAAAACAGTTCTCCTTTCAAGATGTTCTCTGGATAGGCCCACCATTGAAGGTTGCGGGCTACCTTGTCCGGAATCCGGAGGAGATCCGTCATTCTCCCTGAGAATTGCGAACACTAACTTCTCAGTGCCCACTGAAGAGATCTCATTCTCAGGCGAGCCTCTGGCACAAGGAAGATGCAGGATGCCATGAGGCCTAGCAACCTCAAAAAGGCGAAGGCTGGGCCTCATGGCAACCTGGGCATTTTGAAACTTGGTGACCATCTGTAGAATATCTTGAGCCCTCACCTCTGGTGGCGAGGCTTTTCCCAGGGAAGTGTCCAGGACCGCTCCAATGAACTGGAGTCTCTGTGATAGTATCATCTGTGACTTCTTTATATTGAGGGAGAAGCCCAGTCTGTGAAGGAAGTGGCAGACATAATCTAGCTGGGCCTGGGCCTGTTCCGAAGATACAGCCCTGATCAGCCAATCGTCCAGGTAGGGGTAGACGTGGATCCCTTCCCTCAGACTCGCCGCCACTACCGACATCAGCTTGGTGAAGACCCTCGGGGCTGAGGTCAGCCCAAACGGCAGAACTCGAAATTGATAATGAGAGTCGCCAATGGCGAACCTCAGGTATTTCCTGTGTTTGAGATGGATTGGCACCTGGAGCTGGAGGGCCTGAAGGATCTGAGAGAGAGTTACCATCTTGAACTTGTCCTTCCTGAGGAACTTGTTCAATTCTCTTAAGTCCAGGATGGGTCTCAGTCCTCCGTCCTTCTTTGGTATGAGAAAGTAGGGGGTGTACCAGCCCTTGTTCCTGTCCGCTAAAGGTACCGGTTCTATGGCACCTTTCTCTAGCAGGTCTATAATTTCCTGCAAGAGGAGCGGATCTGGAACTTTTAGAGAGCTGTTCCCCGGTGGATGACTCTGAGGAATGTGTATAAAGGGTAGACAGTAACCCTGGGCAACTGTCTCCAATGGCCAAGCATCTGACGTTATAGTCTGCCATTCCGTCAGATGGTGAGTTAACCTGCCCCCTACAGGTGTATTGTGTGGGAAGGCCTCAGAGTGGTTTGGGGGCGGCTGATACAGATGCCGAGGGTAAAGAGGCACCTGCTGCTGCTGCGGCCTTAGTACTTTTGACCCGTCCACCTCGGGTGGATCTCCTTTGGCCTCTTTGAGCCGGCTGTCCTCTGCCTTTCCCGAATGCGGAATAATAGCAAAAGGACTTTCCTCTCCCAGAGGTTCCTGAGGGGCGAAAAGGAGTTTGGCGGATAGCAGCTCCTAAAGAGGGCATATTCAAAAGTCTGGCCTGTACATCTGGAGCAAAGCCAGACTTTCGCAACCACGCTTGCCTGCGGATTGTTGTACTTGCCGCCATGGCCCTGCTGATACTGTCAGTGGAATCGATGCCAGTTTGAAGTGATTTACACATGGCATCTTTGCCATCTTTAATAATGTTAAGGAAGGCTTCCTTTTCCTCTCCTATGCAGTCAGCCGCTGATGAAGCACACTCCCATAGTGTGTGACTGAACCTGGCGAGCGTACAGGTGGCGTTGATGGACTTCAACGCCATACTACAAGCAGAGAAGACTTTCTTCGCCATAGAATCGTACCTCTTGTCATCTCTATCCTGTGGGACAGTAGGGTAAGCGGTCCTACTGCTAGATGAAGTTGCCGCTTGAACCACCAGGCTCTCTGGAGTCGGGTGTTTTGATAAGTATTCAGGGTCAGCAGCCGCTACCCTATACTTGGCTGACAATCTTTTATTGACCGCAGGGATAACTTCAGGAGTTTCCCAATTAGATGTAATTTTCCTCTGTAAGGCTGCATGGAAGGGCACCACAGGGTCCTCCTGTGGACCTTTGTCTAATATGTCTGTTAGGTCATCCTGTTGAAAAACAGGTGAAGGCGCAGACCAACCCATAAATTCAATAATTCTTGCCATAAGGGTTTTATAGGGTGTTTCGGCATGTTCCCCTGGGTCTGGTTTAACAAATTCCACTTCTGGGGAAGTGTCCAGCCCACTTGCCTCATGTAGTGACTCCTGTAGGTCCTTCAGCCTTCTTTCCTCAGAGGTGAAATCCTCTGAAATAGGCAATGTGGTCCTCTGTAACCCAAATGTTTCCTGGTCAGAATCTTCCCTCTCTTCATAAATTGAAGATAGTCCAGGGTACTCTGACCTCTGAAATGGTGTAAAACCCATCTCTAAGGCAGAAGGAGCCAAACTCATCATTATTGGGCGAGAAAACGTCAATGTCGTCGACGCCGATGTGACAGGCTTCGAAGGCGCCGAGAACGGCGTCGAAAAAACTGGAAGGGGTCTTGAAGAACTCGAGAGGATCGGGATCCTACTCGAGGACATCGACGACGGTCTCGGCGTCGTGCCGGAGACCCTTGGAATCACCGTTGGCTGTGGAGCGGCCTTGGTCTTCTCTTTCATCGGCGTTGATGTCGGCGTCGAGTCGAGGAACCCTTCGACAAAGGCGTCGATGGCGCCGATCCGTGCGTCAAAGGAATCTTCGACGACAGCGTCGAAGACGGTGCCTTCTTACCCGATGGCTCGTGGCGCTCTCGGGTGGAATGTTTTGCCGGGTGCTGCGACTCACAGCGTTTTGATTTTTTGTGTTTTTTACCCGGGGTATCACCCTCAGCTGTCTTCGAGGGGGTCGAGGCCGCGTTCTCGAAGACGCTTAACATTTTCTTTCTGAATTCCTCCCACCCCGCTTGAGAGCTGTGTTTAGTGGGACAGGAAACCCTTTCTGGGGACACAGAAGACGACGAGGAAGGGGATCTTCGACGTCTCTTTTTTGAGTGTCTTGATCTCGACGAATGGTGGGAGCTACTTCGAGATCTAGAATGGGAATGTTTTCGACGGCAAGGAGACAAATGCCTCGACTCAGCCGAAGAAACCTTCGAGGAGGTTTTGACTGACTTACCTCTCTCGAACTTCCCCTTGCGTTCCTTCAAGGCTTTCACCGTCATGGACATGCAGTCCTCACACTCCGAACAATGGTGCTCGGAACCCAAGCACCACAAGCAGATCCTGTGTGGATCCGTTATCGACATTTTTTTACCGCAGTCTCGACATTTCTTGAAGCCGGATCGCGGCGTCATCGGTTCCGATGAAGATGCCATCGAGAACGAGAAGGTATTATTCGAGTAGATATAGTAGTTAATCTGAATGAATTGAGCAACGACGTTCCGAGGCCCCACGAAGCGCGGAAAAACAGAACTGAGCAACGGGCGCAGCGCGTGGCTATTTATGGGCATGATGACGTCGGCGCCGATACGGTGGCCGTCGAGGAACATCGACTCGGCGGACGTCGACGCGCAGCGCCCTCTACAGAAAAAATTTCCGAGGCCAGCAAGCTGGAAACGTATTATCAAAGATAAGGAATACGTCGGAGGACACAATCCCTTCGAAGGTACTCCTACATAACAAATCGGTGCCAAAGAGTCACACGAAAGTTGTACTGGAAATCGCCCATTGCCACCTGAAAGACAGACATCTAAGGACAACCAAAACTCAAGCCCAGATCTTGAGTCAGTTTTATTGGCACAACCTCTATGCAGATGTAAAGAACTTTGGGCTCACTTGCTCCCTTTGCCAAAAGACCATTGTACAGATGCCCCCTCCACTCCATTACAGCCTTTGCCCATTGTTGATATACCTTTTTCACACATAGGTATGGATATAGTTGGGCCCTTTAGCCATCCAAGTTGGGAAACTGCTACATACTGGTGTTATTAGACTATGCAACTCGTTACCCTGAAGCTTTTTCTTTACGGAATAACACAACACAGCAGATTAGGCATTTAATAATTTTTTTTTTCAAGAGTTGGGTTTCCAAAGGAGATCTTAACAGACCAATAATCTACTTTCTTGAGTAAACTCATGTCAGAAGTAAAGGAAATTCACAAGACCAAAACATTGCGTACCTCTATGGGAGAGAACCTCGAGATATTCTTGATGTTGCATGAAACCTGCGAGGAACGAGAGGAAGCCACCTTACTACTATCCCAAACTGCCCAGAGATTGAAGGAACATATGACAGCAGTTCGATCTATAGCAAAGGCCAAGATGACTAAAACACAAGAAAATAAATGAACCACGACAGAAAAGCTGTATTAAGATCCTTTTCTATCGGGCAAAAGGTCCTAGTTCTCCTCACTTCATCTGACAAGAAGATGCTTTCAAAGTGGCATGGTCCCTACGAGATAATAGAACAGACAGGGCCTTATAATTGTTGCGTGTCACCACTAAACAGAAAGATCAAGACTTGCATCCATCATGAGTGGAGGGAGAATCCCATTGAAGACACTACCGTGGTCTTAACCAGTTTACTGTCTGATGAAACTAAGATTTGATGGACCTCTCAGAGCAATTCCCTGATGTTTTCAAGGCTGGACCCGGTTTGGTAAAGAATAAATACCATCATATCCGGACACCCCCAGGAAAAGTGGTCCATTTCAAACCATATAGAATACCCGAAGCCAGAAAGAACATTATTGAGGAAGAGACAGAAAATATTTTAAGGGCTGATATTATTGAGCCCTCTCAAGGTCCCTGGTCATCCCCAATTGTGTTAGACGCCAAGCCAGATCAATTATGGAGATTCTGCATTGATTTCAGGAAGGTAAACACAGTCCTCCAATTTGATAGCTACCCCATGCCCAGAATTGATGATCTTATTTATAGATTGGGTTCTGCCGTTTACCTCTCCATGATTGATCTGACCAAAGGGTGTTGGCAGGTCCCTGTTAATCCAGCAGACAGGGAAAATACATCTTTTTCTACTCCCATTGGGCTTTTCAGTTTAAGGTGCTACCTTTTTGGTTGGATGGGGCACTGGCTACCTTTCAAATGTTACTGGACCAAATCCTCCATCCCTACGCCTCCTTCCGTGGAGCTTACATTGATATTATCATCATCCACAGCAAATCATGGAGAGCGCAAGTTTACCATCTGGTCCAGTTTGCGCTTCTGCAGCGTGATGTTTTCGCCCGCTTTCGAACTTGGAGGCTGTAGACGTTCAACCTGCTTCCCTCGCAGCTCTGTGGATACATGCCTGCTTTCCTTCAGGGCCCGGTGTAAAGACTGGAGGGAGGTATCTGTGCTTCTGCCCTCCATATGGGATAGTAGAGGCACACAGCACCCCAGCCAAGGTATCTATATGGTAGTTATGGATGAGCAACCAAGGCTTAAGCTCTCAGGAGGTGATGCAGATGGTTCTTAAGTATAGTGAGTGCCCAACTCCCCACAAAGGAATGTCCACACACTATATTATGTGCTAACACAATTCTCTATATAAAAATAAGGTTCAGAGGTATAAACACAATTGATAACACACTTCGTACTCTGGAAATTCTAATATGGCAAATCTATACAATGCTATGTGGTACCACGGTTAACTTGCAGATTGCTTTAAAATGCATCAACTGCTGACAGTTATAATAGAGCACACAAATCTGTCAGTAAGGTGTATCAGCATAGACCATAAGGACCTCTCCTCTGCCTCTGACACGGTAAACCACAGCATCCACATCTCCGCAGGAACCCTGGGAATCACAGGTCAGGCTCTGGCATGTTTAACCACCTTCCTTTCCGACCGCTCATCCCAGGTGGAACTTGGGTCCTTCCTCTCTACTATCACTCTTTCAACCTGTTGCGTCCCCCTGGGTTCTAACCTATCACCCTGGTTCTTCAATGTCTACATGGCTGCCATGGCATGTGTGATTGACACTTTTTCCTCTAACTTCCAGTGTTATGCGGATGACACGCAACTCTCCTTCAGGCTACCCTCAGCCACCTCCTCTACCTCACTCATATCTGACAGTCTGTCCGCAATTCAGCATGGTGTGTTGCAAAGGACCTCTGCCTCAGATGCCTTCCCACTTTCACTCTGGCCGGCCTCCTTTGGCTCTGCGCCCGCACCCACCTGCGAGGCAAAAATCTTTGGGATCATCTTCGACTCCACTCTCTCCTTTTCCACTCACATTTTGGACATTTCCAAAAAATCCAACTACCAGCTGCACCTCCTCAGGGGTACGCTTCCTTTTCTCACCTTCCCCCAACGGCTCACCATCTCCAGAGCCCTTGTTATCTCAAGGCTGAACTACTGCAACAGCCTTTTCTCAACCTCCCAGCATCTGCTTTGCACCCTTTGCAACTCATCCAGAACATAAACCGCAAGACTTATCCTTGGCCTCAAGGCTCAGGGACTGCATCTCTCCGGTGCTGGAATTCCTCTACTGACTCTCTGTGGCTGCAAGGATCAAGTTCAAGATCCTGTGCATTGGCCACAAGGCTTTCTGGGGCCTGGGACCTACCTACCTGCAACTATGCCTACCTAAATACTGTCCTTTCTGAGCCCTCCGCTCATCTACCTCCAACCTTCTGCGAATGAGCCGGTTCTCCAAGCAAAGATTTGGAGGGAGATATTTATCCTAAGCAGGGGACGTCCTCTTGAACAGCCTCCCTACCGCCCTCCGTCTTGAGCCTGATCACCTTAAGTTCTGGAAACTCCATAAGACATTCCTTTTCGCCTCTTCCTTCTTTCTTCCTCTACCCTGCTAACCTTTCTCTCTACTCTAGCCCTCTCCCCCTCCTTTTCCACAGAGCTTGCTAACTGGCTGCCAGGTGTACCTCAGATTCTCACAGGTCCTCGGCACCCTCACAAGTCCTCCCGCTCTTGCCACCGGACCTGCACTTGCCTCATAATTACTGCCCTTGGTCAATGACCCATGAGTGTGGCATCTCTCAGCACTTACCCCAGTTTATTACTGACTGGATGCACTTGGAATCCCCCCTGCACTTGTTTCTCCCCCACCCTCTCCTGTACCGTCTGTTCACTTGCACGATCTGAAAGTACCATGCCTTTGAAGATAGTCTAATCTTCCCTGTCTCCCCTCCTTGCATGGTGGTGCCTAAATGCACTTGGAAAAACTGCAGAATCGTCGTCAGACCCATTTGCTGTTTCTACACTGTCAACTGTACTATATTCACTTACTCTGCCTGTCCAGACTATCGTTCAGAAATTCAAGTGCTCTGAATGACTGTTGCTTTTCCCCCCTTGTTCCCTCCCTACTTGAGCGCTTTGAAACACTTTCCTTGTGTATAGGTGCTTTACAAATAAACATTACCATACCATACCATACCCAAGAAGGCAGGTTAAAGTGAAACAATGGCAGAATGCTTTCTTTGGATATAGATGCACAATTCTGAATGAGGATGCCCCCACCTGGGCAACCTGTAATAAGAGGATTGCCAAGCCCAGTCCATTAATGTCTAAAAAGCCCTGCTTCTTGGTTAAAGCGTTCAACCACCCCAATGTACTTGAAGTGGCAGAGTTTCTTCAGTGGTTCGTTGACTGTATCCTTGGAGGATGGACTCCCTTTAAAGCGGGAGCCATGGGGCGCCGAGAACCTCAAGGAAAAGTGCAACACTTGCAGTGATGCTGCACCTTCGATTTTCGCACTGCTCTTCGACGATTGATCGTGTAAGTCCTGGGAAGATGAGGCGTGCGGTAAACCTCAATGACGTGTTTGGTGCCGGATGGAACACTCAGTGATGGATGCAGGCCCAGCAGCGGGCATCAGGAGTTGCTTTGGCGGTCTTTTGGCTTGGCTGTGCTGCAGCCGCAGCATGTACCACGGGATAGCTCCGGCGATCAGGACTCGACCACAGGTTGGACCTCGGACCTTCACTCCGTCAATGTCCTCGGGACGTCTGTCGGCTTCTGGTGGCAGGAAAGCCACCAGCAGACTTTCATCGGTAGTTGGTGACCTCGACTTTCTTTGGCGGGACAAAGCAGTCGCTGGTGACGGCAAGGGAGGCCTCTTTCAAATATTCTTAGGCAAAGGTGGAGCTTTCTCGACTCCGGGTGTCAAAAAGCACAGTTTCAAGGTGTCCCTGCTTCAGTGCAACACGATTCGACTTGGCAATGGACTTTGATGTCCTCGATGTCCAGGTTCTCGCTTCAGGTTTCTCAGCGGACCCCTTCTCTGGACACAAGACTCACAGAACTGGCTTCCAGGTTGCCTCGATGGAGAAGGAACAGGTTACTTACCTGTAACTGTTGTTCTCCAGCATGGGTCTGGCATGGATTCACATGCTCATGAATATTCCCCTTCGTCAGGCCGGGAATCCTCTGTAAAGAAAAAAATCAGTACCAGTTTCGTTTCTGATCTGTCTTTCTCAGTAGTAACCAATCACTGGTCTCTGGGTCATACTGCCCCCAGCCAATGACTGGCCTCTCCCCAAGCCCCACCTCTGGCAGCCATCTTCAGATTTGGTAGCACGCAAAGTGGCAGTATGGCCAAGTGAAGAGCCGCAGAGGGGTAGGAGGGAGGGTTCGCATGTGGATCCATGCCAGACCCATGCTGGAGAACAACAGTTACAGGTAAGTAACTTGTTCCTTCTCCAGCATGGGTTCTGGCATGGATACACATGCTCATGAATATAAGAATACATAGCAGCACACACATGCACAACCAACGGGAGGTGGCAAAGGCTCGAAGCATTACATCAAAAGCTCAACATTAAGTAATTCTTACCTCCTCACCAGGCTCACCTTAGGCGAACAAGTTGCGCAGCACCGCTTGGCCGACCCTGGACCCCTCCCTGGAATCCCGGTCGACACAGTAGAATCTCGTGAAGGTGTGTGTCGACCTCCACGTAGCCGCCCTGCAGATGTCCAGCAGGGGCACACCAGACAAGAAGGCCGTGGTAGCAGCGATAACTCTGGTCGAATGGGCTCTCGGACGGCCAGGCAACGGTCGGTTTGCCGACCGATGGCAGTGCATGATGCAGCCGGAGAGCCATCTGGAAATGGAAGCCTTCGAGAGAGCCTTCCCTTGGTTCACAGGTCCAAAGTTCATAAATAGCTGTGATGTCTTCTGAAAACTCTTCGTGCGGTCCACGTAGAACTTCAGCGCTCTAGCCACATCCAGCGAGTGCAAAGTCCTCTCGGCCGGTGACAAAGGCGACGGGAAGAAAACAGGTAACACCAAGGGCTCGTTGAGGTGGAAGTCCGACGGCACCTTGGGCATAAAGGAGGGGTGTATGCTCAGCACCACCCTTGTGTCGTGAAAAGTCAAGTATGGAGGCTTGCAGGATAGGGCCTGGATCTCTCCCACTCGTCGTGTGGAGGTGATGGCCACAAGAAACGCAGTCTTCCACGACAGGAACTTCAACGGTGCCGAATGCAGGGGCTCTAATGGCGCCCCCATGAGCCTGGTCAGCACCACGTTGAGCTCCCACGCCGGGGCAGGGGCCTTCACCGGCGGGAACGTTCGGAACAGTCCCTTCAGAAATTCCTTCACCAGGCGATGGGACCACAAGGACGCCCGTCATGTGGTTCTGGTGTATCGGGAGATCGCAGCCAGATGTATCTTGATGGAGGCGTGAGCCAGTCCAGCCTTGGCCAGCGACAGTAGGTACGGCAGCACTTGAGGGGCCGTAATCCGTAGAGGGTTAATCTTCTGTGCACGGCACCAGACAGAGAACCTCTTCCACTTATGTCCGTAGCACTGGAGAGTTGAGGACGCCCTGGCCTTTGCAAGGACCTCTCTGCAGTCAGCCAGGATATCGTACCCTCCAAACTCTAGTGCTGCATGAGCCAGGCCTGCAAGTTCAGCGACACCGGGTCGTGATGAAGTATGGTGCCTCCTTCTCTGGAGAGAAGATCCGCGTCCGTCGGCAGCTTGACTGGTGGGGACGCTGACGAGTCCAGAAGTTCCGGGAACCAGATCTGCCTCGGCCACGCCGGTGCGACGAGGATCATCCTGCACCAGGACCTCTTGAGCTGGTTGACGAGTCGGAGCAGCAAAGGCAACGGAGGGAACGCATATAGGAACAGGCTGTCCCAGGGGAACGAGAAGGCATTGCCCATTCTCCTCGGCTGGGGGAACCTGCTGGCAAACCTCTGGCACTTGGAGTTCTTTGCCGTCGCAAACAGGTCGATCTGCCGTTTTCTCCATCGTCGGAAGAGTCGATCCACTTGATCCTGACGTAGTTCCCACCCGTGGCACGAGCGCAGCTCCCTGCTGAGTGAGTCGACGATGGTGTTCTTTATCCCTGCCAGATGAAAGGGCACTAGAAACATCCCTTGGCCGACGGCCCAATGCCACAGATCCTGGGCTTCCTTGGAGAGGGCTGGGGATCTGGTTCCTCCCTGCTTCCGGATGTAGAACATTGTGGTGGTGTTGTCGGTGAAGATTCTCACCACCTTGCCCTTGAGGGACGGGAGAAAGGACCTGAGGGCCCAGAACACTGCACGTAGCTCCAGGATGTTGATGTGAAGCGGTTTCTCCTCCGGGAGCCAAAGGCCTCTGGCGTGAAGTTCTCCGGTGTGCGCTCCCCACCCTTCCAGGGAGGCATCTGTCGTCACCGTTATCTGGTGGGATGGGGTCTGAAAGTCTGTGCCCGCCGTCAGATGAGCGCGGGTGCCCCACCACCGGATTGTTCGTCGGAAGGTCTCGTTGAGCGGGATCCTGTCCTCGAAGCTGCCCGTCGCTTGGATCCAGGGGCGTCGAGGAACTCTTGCAGAGGGCGCATCCGAAGCCTGCACAGGTGCACGAGATATATGCAGGAGGACATCATCCCGAGGAGGGACTTGATGGACCTCACCCTGGCCACGTCCGCACGCTGCACCTTGCCCAGGATGGCCTTCGTCCTTTCCTCCGACGGCGAGGCCAGACGCGCCACTGTGTCGAGCTTGGCTCCCAGAAACAGTGCGACTTGCGACGGGACCAGATGGGATTTTGGAAAGTTGATGGAGAATCCCAGGTCTGTGAGCAGATGGACGGTCTTCGCTGTGTGATCTACGGCGAGCTCCCTTGTCCTTGCTCAGATGAGCCAGTCGTCCAGGTAGGGGTAGACGTGGATCCTCTGCAGGCGCTGCCGCGCCGCCACCGGTGCGAGGCACTTGGTGAACACCCTGGGTGCCGACTTCAATCCGAACGGGAGTGCCTTGAACTGGTAGTGCCGTCCTTGGAACACGAACCTGAGGAACTTTCGGTGTCCTTTTAGAATGGGGATGTGGAAGTACGCATCCTCCAAATCCAACGACGACAGGAAATCGCCCTCCTCCAGCTGTCCCAGCACGCGCTGGAGGGTGACCATCCGGAACTTCTGTGCCTTGATGTACTTGTTCAGTCGTCGCAGGTCCAGGATGGGGCGCCATCCTTCTTTTTCACGAGTTAGTACCTTGAGTATACTCCGGAGCCCCGGAGCCTCTTGGGACGAGCTCGATGGCACCTTTTTTCAGCATCGTCCTTACCTCCAAAAGCAGTTGAGGGACGTGATTTTCTTTCCTGGCCACGGGTGGAATGCGGGGGCACTTTTTTAGAAATTCGAGGGCGTGCCCCTGGGCCAGGGCATCCAGCACCCAACGGTCAGTGGAGATGGACTCCCACACGCTGACTAACTTCGCCAGCCGGCCTCCCACTGGGGTGCTTCGGTGGGGGCCCGACACCGCTGTCGGTTCAATCTTGCTTGGAGGACGCCTTGCCGCCTTGGCCTCCCTGGCGACGACAGCGGGGTCCACCCGACTTGCCTCGTCCTCTATAGGATTCCTGAGATGGGGAGCGGGCTGCTTGGAGGTAGGTAGAGGAGCCACCGCTGAATCCCTTGGAGGCACCCTGCTTGCCTCCGGTGCTCCGAAAGGACGGCCTTCGTTGCCAGAGAATGCCTAGGGCCTTAGCTATCTCTGTGTCCGCCTTGAGGCTTGGAGGGACTCATCCACCGTTTTCCCAAACAGATTGTTCCCATCGAACGGCATGTACAAAACCTTGGCTTGTACGTCCTGGCGGAAATCCGTCGCCTTGAGCCACTCTCGTCGTCTAAGGCAAACGCTGTTGCCTAGCTGGCAGAAACCGGTGTAGGCAATGTCCGTTGCCACCGTAATGGCGTGATCCAACGCCACTTCGCCTTCTTGCAAGATCTCCAGGGCCTCGGCCCTCTTGTCATCCGGTAGAAAGTCCAACAGGGGGGCGATCATGTACTGTAACTCCCTGTCGTAGCGGGCCACGATCACGAGGGCGTTGGCCGCCTTAATCGTTGTTGCCGCCGACGTGTTAACTCGTCCCATTGCATCTAGCTTCTTTCCTTCGCCGTCCGGCGGGGAAGCTGACATTGAGGCCAATGCGCCCCCCGCTTTCTTCTTGGCCGCCGCTGAGACGACCGAGTCAGGGGTCGGTTGTCCCCTAAGGCACAAAGGGGCCGCGTCGGGGACACGGTACTTCTTCTCGTACCGATCCCTCTTGGCAGGCGTCGTAGACGGGTTGTTGAGATGGGTCAGACCCTCGTCCCAGATGTTATCCAGCAGAGGCACGGCGAGGACTGTCTTCCTTATGGCCTCGCGCCGTTGGTAAAGGAAACCTTCCTTCTTCTCTTCGGGGCAGAGCTGAAAAAGCTTGGATGCCCTGGCGATCATTGCATGGAAAGATCCGATCTCGTCGGGCGGGGAGGCCTGGGTTTGGGGCGATGGGAGCTCTGACGGGGGACGTGGGTAAAGGCTGAGAAGGCCGCAAGGGCTGAAAAGGCGGGGCTGGATGGATCCGTCTTCTCTTGTTCGGGGAGCTTCCCGCCGGGTCTGGTTCTGGCCCTGACTCCTCCGTCAAGCCTGGTTCCAGATCCTCCGTCGGTGGTAAGGGTAGTCTCGTCCTGATCTCCGAACATAAGGATTGTATCGCCAACAAAATGGCCGCCGAGTTATCCTGTGGCTCCGGAAGCGACGGGCGACTAGGACCCTCGCCACTCTCGTCGTCACCTTCGTCGGGATCCCTCCCGTGGGGACGGGCCTCTTTGACGCCCTCGTCGAGGCCCTCTAAGACTTCTACCAGCTCCTCCTCGGACGCTGTGTCCGTGTCCACAATGGCCACCGCCCCCCCCTCTTTTTCCGCCGGGGTCTTCACAGGGGTCTTTTCGATGGGTCTGAAAGAGGCTTCCCTCTGCGGAGGCAGGGAGACTCTGGACCCCGAGGTCGCCTCCACTGGTGTAGCCTCCACAGGCTGTGCCAGGGC
Source organism: Ambystoma mexicanum (assembly GCF_040938575.1). Taxonomy (NCBI): domain Eukaryota; kingdom Metazoa; phylum Chordata; class Amphibia; order Caudata; family Ambystomatidae; genus Ambystoma; species Ambystoma mexicanum. The sequence goes on along the minus strand of NC_090928.1, from coordinate 525,766,420 downwards.
CGTTGCAACTTCCTCAATAGAGGCCTAGGCCGGGTGAATCAAGGCCTTTACCACCTTGTGTGGGCCTGTGGCTTTCATCTTGGGGGGAGGGTCACCGCCTCACTGCCCATTGGCCGGATCCTTCGAGCTCGACCGGGGCCTCTCCAGAAGCTTCGCCGGGTTCTCGGCCTTCCTCTTCCCTGAGCCAGAGCGTTGGCTCGTGGTTGATGGCGCTGGAGAGGGTGCGCCCTGCCTGGCAGCCGAGGAGCCTGACCGTTCGGCGCTCCCGGTGCCCGCAGACTCTCAGTGCTTTGCCTTCTGTTGGGCCCCCGTCGCCGGGGCACCCTCACAGGACTTAGAAGACTGCTCAGACCTCTTCTTCTTCTCAACTGACGGGCTCTTTCCTTCCAGCCAGTTGGAGAGACGAAGGTGTCGGTCCCTGATGGTCCGTTCCGACAAGTTCCCGCAAAACACAGTCCTTGTCCACATGCGTTTTGTCCTCATGAAGGCAGTATAGTGCTCGTCCTCCTTGAACACATTCTGCAGCTGGCACCCAGGGCAAACCCTAAACAGCTTTCCGGGCGTCGAGCTTCCTTTCTCCTGGGCCATTTTCGGGTAGGCCGCAGAAACTTCTGGAATCCTCCAAGAAGCGTAACTCGACGAAATCTTCACCCTTGAGGGGCATAGAAAAGTCTGACACGGATCCCCGTTAATCGGATGTAGAGACGGTGGAGCTTGAGGCTCTATTTGACCGGAAAATGAGAAATTCTCTTTGAAAAAGCGCGAAAACGCAGCAAAAGCTCGAGAGCAAAACACGAGGACTCCCAACATTTGAGCGTGCAGTAAAAATATGAAGATGCCTGCCAGAGGTGGGGCTTAGGGAGAGGGCAGTCATTGGCTGGGGGCAGTATGACCCAGAGACCAGTGATTGGTTACTACTGAGAAAGACAGATCAGAAACGAATCTGATACTGATTTTTTCTTTACCGAGGATTCCCGGCCTGACGACAGGGAATATTCATGAGCATGTGAATCCATGCCAGACCCCATTGCTGGAGAACAGCAGTTTTTGCACGATGGTCCCTCGTAGCTCGGGAAGAGGTCTCCTAGCCAGGTCCTCTCTTGGATCAGTCCTCGACAGACTAGACAGCTTTTAGATTATTTCAAAGGAATGCAGCAGCAATCCTCTTCTTCCAGATGGGCTTCAAGGATGAGCTTCAAGTTTTTAAACAAATTGGTAAGTGAGAGGTCCCCAGATAGACGCATCCGTCCCTCATTCACTCTGGCTGAGCCAGGCTCCGTCAGCCAATCAAATAGAAGGGCATTCATGCAGGCAGGCAGCCAATCAGACTCACCGGCATTCAGGCCATTCACTTCCACCCAAACACCCATAACAAGGAATGTGGATTGGCGCAAACACCCAGCCTTTCAGCACACCACACTGCATTCATGTCAGCTTCGGGCAGGGCTGTCTCGTTCATTGTGTCACACACACAGAACCCAGATACCCATAACACAGAATGCATATTGGTCACACACTCCATTCACACAGGTCCTACCCAAAGGGTGTTCCCACAACATAGTCACTGGGAAGGCTCCAGCCAGTCTGGCCAGTCAGCGGAAGGGACAGGGGCAGTGCTTCCCAGGACTTTGGGAAAACAAGCTAACAGGCAATAGAAACCAAGTGGCCCCAGGGGCCACCTTGCCTTCTATCAGGAATCCACTGATTCCTATGGCAGGGCCTGGGTGTCCCAAAATTGAGGATACTCAGAGCTTCTGTCATATCAGCATGAAGCTGCCACCAGCCCATACCCTGCGCTGTCGGCAACACACAGGTGCCCCAAAACATACACTAGGGGTGCAGTGTTGTACCCCACCCATGGTTGCCATAAGGGTATCCCAAGGGTCTCTGTTCACCACAATCAAAAAGAGGAAGAACTGCACTGCCAGAGGTCCCAACTGGACTCCTGTGCAGAAGATATAACATAACACACCTGAGAAGGGAGTACAGGATAAGGCCAGGGAGGCCCTGTCCCTCCAATGCATTTCCAGCATCACACCTGGAATGGAAAATGCAATCTTCTTCACTTGTCGTACACCCAGGACCTCACTCCAAGAGTCTCCACGGCACCTCTGTCGCTGGTACAGTGTTTCTCCTTCTAACGTGGCGGCCTCCTCTGCTCTGCCACTCCGGTATTTGATCCTCACGTTCTCGAGCTTGGGAATAGGTAACGTCTCCTCCGGTACTGCCTTCCTGAATAGTGCGCACTTCAGGTTTAAATGTCCCGCGCACAGGTGCCTTGGAAAAGCCACTAGAGCGCACATTAGGTTTCAGTTCTTTGATATCTTGTTCACACTCCTGCATCATCCTCGTCTCAATACTTGGAGAATTCTGGGAGTCAAAGTCCATAGGTGACATTGGATTGGAATAGTCCTTTTTAATGGTTCAGAAAAAGGTGTTGTGTTGATTGTGTGTGTTCATACATTCTTTTGCCTCCATTATGCTATCCATCACCTCCCTGTTTGATTGATTGATTGATTTATTTATAGAACGCTTTGCACCAAAGCGCTGTACATTGGAACAAATACACAGAAAGAACAACAAATAAACAGTGTGAGCAGATAAAAGTACAACTGTTGCAGAATGGTGTTGAATTTATGCGGAATGATAAGCAGGAGTGTGTGTTCATCAACATCAAACAGATTGTTAGTGTAAAAAAACGTGGGGCACCCTCTACTGAGAACAAACAAATAACCTCTTCAAAAGGAGGTCTCCCACTCAGGAAGGTCTTCAATTACTTTTTAGCTCATTGTACCTTTCACACAGGAGAAATATCCATTCGTATACCAGTCTGGTGCAACCACCCAGGTCAGTCCAAAACTGAAATGCTAGGCAATTCTCCTCAGAACAAGAGTCCCAAGAACAACCCCAGAAACGTGTTATGGGCTTGTTGAACCTCATCAGTGAAGAGAAGCTGTGCCTCTCTTTGCAAATTTTCCAACACTTGGGGTTTAACCCTAAGCTGTTTGGGGAAATCCAGATATGGACCCTTGCTCACTGTGCTCACTCAGCCAAACATTACCCATTGACACTGCTCTTCAGCCATTCCCATTTCCCACGTCACCATGGCCAGCAAAAGGCCTGCACTGGGCTACTTTGGAGTTCTAATAGAGCCTCAGATTTCACTGAAGACCATATGCCCTAGAAACTGGCCAGGGTAAAGTGGCCACCTATAGCCTTCAACAGGGGCACCTTTATGTAGCATGGCCAAAGCTACTCTCAGTAATCTTTAGTCATCACCTTAGACAAGACACCAGTCCCCACGTTCCAGAGCAATTGGGTAATTTGCCAAAGCCATGCCCTAGGACACACTAAGCCCCCCAAAGTAGCCCTTGGTCAAGCCCCATGGCCATTTCCACCCAAAAATGAGTCTGAGGGGGGAAGGAGGGTGGCCTTGTCTCTAGTGGGAAGTAGACATTGGTCAGACGTGCGGCCAGCTCCGTTGGCCACTTTACACCAGTCCACGTGCCTCTGTCTTTTTTGTGTTCGGGCTTTAAAATGTGGAAATAGGATATGATGGTCTGTGATCATTTGGCCATGGCCTACTACCATGGCTAAAAGCTATGACCCAGTCCCACTACCTTATATAGCATTGGGAGGTAGACCAGGAGGCTACAGAATTCCCCCTTTAAACCTTTTTTCTACACAGGGAAGTTTAGGACCCAGCGAAAAAAAGCCTGATTTCCCTTCACCTTGTCTTGGGTTGGGGGGAGTCTCACAAGGGTATACAATATGCCCCTTTTCCAAAGGTTTTGAAGTGCATACTGGGCAGAACTGTGAATGGTGTCTGGGTTGGGTTGACCCAGGCATCTGGAAGGACCTAACGTGAATACATTACATATAGTTTGCGTGTGAGTTAGACAGTTTCATTACATAGATAGTATACACTTAATTCCGTATTAAGTGAAAAGCAACACGTTGTCAGCATATAAAGATATTTAGTGCTGGCGGTCCTTATAACAGATGCCTTGGATGTCCGGGTGAGTGCGCACCAGGGCTGCTAGGGGCTCCATCGAGAGGGCGAATAAGAGGGGACAGTGGGCATCCCTGCCTCGTGCCTCTGCATATGTGGATCAATTAGGTGATCCCCTATTCACCCGAATGTGGGTTGTATAAATGGATGCGATCATTTGGCAAACGTTTGGGCCGAGGCCGCCTTCTGGAGGACCTCTTTGAGGTAGGACTAGTCCAGTCGGTCAAATGCCTTCTGGCCCCAGTTTTGGCTCTTGCTGCTATTTCCACTAGGTTGAGGGCCTTCCTAATGGTGTCCTTAATAGAACGCTGCGAGATGAAGCCAGTCTAATCTGTGTGTATCAAAGTGGTTAATGCCAGCATTAGCCTGGTGCCGAGGATCTTGGAGTACACTTTTGCATCCAGGTTGATGAGATAAATGGGGTGATATGAATTGAGCTGGCTGGGGTCTTGTGTGGCTTCAGGAGTAGTATGGTGGAGGTCTCAAGCATCGTTGGTGTAAGTGTGCCTCGAGACAAGAATTGTCCAACCGGTTTAGCTGGGGTCAAGTAACTCGCATAAAAGTCGGCGGTGAAGCCGCCCTGCCACGGGCTGTGTTTTTCAGGTATTTGATGGCCACTGTAACCTCCGCTAGAGTTATGGGCTGCTCAATTTGTGTGAGTGGAGCCGGGGCCAGGATGGGAAAAGTAATCGGTTCTAGGTAGGAGGTCAGAGTGTCTGGGCTTGGAGGGAATGCTGCGATCGCTTTCGTGTGATGTGTGTGTACCCACTGCAATTTGTCTTTCTCCGTGAGGGATACACCCTCATAATTTATTAACATGTGCATAGCATTGCAGGCCTTGTGTTTAGCCAATGTGTTTACTAGTATTTTGTCGGCTTTCCTCCCCCTAGATTAATAGAATTTTTTGACCTTGAAGAGGGCCTGAGCGGTGCATTCCACCAAGTGGACGGTAAGTTTGGCTCTCGCGATGTTCAAGAGGCGCCCATTCCTAGAGGAACCAGACTGTGTGTGGCCTCTCGCTGGTGCACCTCCTCTTCTAGTGTTTGTCGAGCCCGGGTCCTAGCCCGTGTGTAGGATGAAGTAAAGCTCATGATCTCCCCCCCCCAACCGTCACTTTCATGGCATCCCATACTATGGCCAGGGGCATGTCTCTGGTGGGATTGTGTTCAGAGTATGTGGTGATGGGCGAGCCAATCTCCTGTTGTATTAGCTGGTCCTTCAGCATCAGGCCATAGAACCTCCAGGGTTTACGGGACAGCGGGACCAAGACGGTTATTGATAGTGCGAGCGAAATTGGCGCATGATCGGAAGTGGAGACCTCATGAATGGTTCTCTCCGGAATGCAGAGGGCCAAGGAGGTCGAGACCAATAGCACCTCCAGATATCCACCAGTAACAACTCGTGCAGAAGGCACATCATTACCAGGGAGTTCCTGAAGACTGCCCTAGAGGCCATTCGGAGCTACATTGAGATCCCCGCCTATAATTAAAGTGCCTTAGACGAAAGCTTGTAGTTTGCCCAGGAGATTTTGCGAGAACAAATCCTGCCGGTTTTTGGAGGCATATACTGCGACGAATGTAAAGGGGTTGCCTAACAGGGTCTCTTTAACCCCCAGGAACCTCCCTTCAGGATACCGCAGGGTCCGAGATCGTGTGAAGGGAGTAGCATGGTTAAACAGTATGGCCATGCGCCTCCTCTTTGCTCCACTTGTCGCAAAGTGTCTGGGTGTGAAATTACTATGGGTCAGCGCCCCTCGTCCTCTTTCAGTAAATGGGTCTCCTGCATAAACACTACTGAGGGGGAGAGATCACCCAGTCTTGACTTCACTAATTAGCGCTTAATGCGTAAATTAAGGCCCTGGACATTCCATGAGAGCAATGTCAGAGTACTGTCCTGCGGGTCTATGGTTGCGTTAGCCATTGGGTATTTTGCATGGGGCCTGCAGACCATAAACCTATCCATTTGAGACCCTGATGAGTCCCTCTCGTGCTGGCTGCCCATCTCTCCCTTTTGTATCCCATCCCCAGGCTCCACTTCCAGCCCCCCAAACATAACGCAAATATCCCCAACAAACATTATCTGCACCCAATACTGGCCAATAAGTGGCCTAAGAATCAGTTCGGGGGTGGGGGGACCAATAACAAGGAGTAGCCTGTTGCATAGGTTTAGAGTATTGACCAGGATCTTTTCCGCGAGTGTAGCCGGCTGCCCTCGCTCGCAGGGGAGCGCCGCTGCAGTGTTCCAGAGCAGCGCATATGTTGACTAGGGTCACCCGTGGCCAGACAGTTGACTGGTGTCTGCGATCGCCATGTCATCCGGGGGCTTTCGCAAACAAATTCTCTTAACTGCAGTTCCAATTCAATATAACCTTTAAATAATTTGTTTTTTGGGAACTTGCCAATTGATGTACCCTGAAAAGGCATGTTTAAAACAAAAAAATGATTGTCGTTATAGGAATGACAGTATGTGCTCTGTACCATGAAAAGGACACTTTTCAACTAGAGATTCATGTGCAGAAGTTTTACTTTTTAAAAGCAGTTCTTTTTTAAACAGTTCATCCACTTAAGGTCTTATATAGTGTTTTGATGGTGTGTATTTATACATATTTTTCCTATAGCCCTTACAAAATATACTCCTTATATAATGCAAAGGTGACTTGGTTAAACCTTCCATCATGCACGATCATTCATTTCAAGCTACCACATAAGAGAAACCTTCTAATGTACATTTTGAAGGACAACATTCCATTGCTTCAAGACCTAAATGGCACTAATACCCAAACTGTAATTTTCTCAACAACTGTACTTTATGACAACTGTATAGTAAACCTGCAAAATGTCAATTTCTGTAAATATTTATTGATACAAGTTATTGAACTGTTTCCAATATATAACAGTACCTATGAAAGCACTTTGCTTACCTCTGGCATATCCAAGCGCGGCTGACTAATTGCCAACTCATATATACCCCTTGCTCTCTCAGTATCACCAAGGATGGTCTCCAACTCTGCAAATTTAATCCATGATGTGCAGTTTTCAGGTGCAAATTCCAGGAACTTTTCATATAGTTTCCGGCACCGATCAAATTCTCTTAACTGAAGTTCCAATTCAATATAACCTTTAAATAATTTGTTTTTTGGGCACTTACCAATGGACGTCCCCTGAATAAGCACAAATAAAAAAAAGAATTATCATTATAAGAATAGTGGTACATGCTCAGTACAATGAAAAGGAAAAATTGGAGCTTTCAAAATGATACTGGACGATTGACTGAAAATTATGATTCAATGAACCCACCCGAAGACAAACTAAATTACAGAGGAAACTGTCTCAATCACGTGAGCTGTATTGTCTTTACCACCCAAAAAATATTAGCACAATTGGAAATTTGCGGGAAGATATCACAAACAATCGTTTTATTAGCAGACATTCTAGCATACATTTGCCAATTTCAGAGACTCAAGCAGCTCTGGTGAATGTTGGTTGTATTGAATTATTACCACCACCATCACCTTTCAAGTTTGCTTTATGCAGCCCTGAATACCTAGGTTTAAATCAAAAGGGAAGACTGGTTTAAGACATATAATATTATATATACACACATACACACAATGCAACATTTATGTGATGGAATTAACATGATAAATTAACTACTGCACTTACTAACTTTTTTGTTATGAGACGTTGTAACACTCTGCACTTCTTCTGTTATCTTTCTTTAACACTTATCTTATCTGGAATGTGGCAAGGATTCATGTGGAATGAGCTTGCTCCATCTCCCTTTGAATGCCCACCCCACCCACCTCTGGTCCCCTTTATTTGGGGCATCACAAACTGAATATGTGACAGCACGCACCTTAAAAAACAATATATAAAGAACACTTGTGAAAGAGCAGTTGCTGCAGGAGTCGAGTGAATTGTGAAAAGACTGCTGCATTCTTTGGACAAAGATTTAACGGTATGAACACTGACTACTTGTGGAGTCTGGTACTTGGAACCAAGATTAAATAATAGCAACCAGTGACTAACAGCGATTTTCTTCGATCTTAGGCGTTGTGGAAAAACGACAAAGCCCTCAAACTCCGCCTTGATATCCCACAATTCCATATATTTGGGAAGCGCGCGCACATTTGTGAAAGAGCAGTTGCTGCAGTTGAGGCGGGAGAGGGGGAGTTGATAGTTATTTGTGGAGGTACCATACATTGGGCATTACTAGTCACATAGTAATGGAGGCTGCAAATTGTGTACCCCCTCCTGCTAAAGCAGCCCTTGTACTTACTGAGTATAAGCAATACTGAACATGCCGGGTGCGCACACGGTGGTATCAGGTATGCCACCGAAAAAGGAAATGTTCAAAACGTTTACCTCTGTGAATTTAACGCATAAACGCATACGTCACAAAATCAACTTAACCCGTAGCCTAAACACACCCCAATGAAACCGACAAGCGGCAGGTGCTGCGGCAGCGTCCGAAATACATCGCTTCTACTCAACCAAACCGATTGTGATAAATGAAAACCTCTTGCAGGCTGTTTTGGATTCAAACATGACCCAAGACTCCATTATTGAAGCAAGGATTCTAATGGATTCAGCGGCAGAGGAGGGTTCCCGTGGGGTTGATGATTTGACACACAAGAGTATGATTCCTGCTGACAATGTATTTACTACACCCATTGTCAGCTTGAATAATGAAACATACATAATGGGGAAGCGGCAATCTCTCCATCTAAGCAGACCCTGGCTGAGATCCACCCCCGAAGTTGTCCCGAGCGAAATGTTGATGCAAATTGTAGTGATGTGAATGAAGGGGCAGAGGTCAGTGATGTGTTTTCTCTCCCGCGGCCTAGAAGCCCCTCCCAAGATGACTTGTCCCAGTCACCCGCAATGTTTTCGGTATCGGGACGAAACTCTCCTGCCCTCTCACTATCATTCGCTGCTCCGACTCCTAGAAGGGGTAACTTTCCATTCCACCCAGAGCCAATAACCCAGCCGTCAGCCGAGTGCAAGAATTTAGAGAACACTTTACAAGCGATGAATACGGCACTTTTCTCATTAGCCAAACTATACGAGAGTTTGTACTCGCAGTTAGCGAGGCAATCTGATATGATAATCCAATTGTTAAAAGGGCTGGAGTATTGGTGACAGGAGGAGGGAAGATTTTGTAGACACAGCACTGAATGTCATTAATAGTGGCTCTGATGTCCTAAATAATGGAAATAATGTGGTATTCTTGGGAGTAGATGCTGAATCCAAGGTCCTCCTGGAATCGGAAACTGGGGGGCAGAGTGTGAAGCACTGGGGTAAGATTGGTGAAGCTTCTTTGATAAACTCCAAAGATTTGACACAGTTTAGATTAGATACTATCTGGGAAGCGACAGTAAAACATGTCGACACCAATTTAGAGAACGCATGCTCATATGACATGTTTATTAAATCTAAAATGTAAAAAAGTAGTTCTATGGTTCACCAGAAGAAAAGCAAGAATATGAAATTGCTAGCTTCTAAAAATCGAGCGAGTGCACATCAATTTGTGAAAAAGATTACTTTGCCCAAAGTAACATCATAAGTGGCGAGTAATGCGGTGATCAACAAATATAATAAGATGGCAAAAAGGAAAAGTGAACTGGGTACAACCCCGAATCAGCCTTGTGACGACCCGGTGCAAGAGATTTGCTTAGATTATCCACCCTTAGACAATTTGGTTAATAGAATAGAGTCAGAGAAGCAGGGCATGGTTCCACCTCAAGACAATCTGGCTAGGAGAGGGGAGTTGGAGAAACAGTGTGGTTCCTAAAGTGACTAAAAGCTTTGCCGCCACACCCGCTGCGCCTCCTGAAATAAAGCAAGGTGAGTGTTCAGGGCTTGAAGTGAATAAAGTAGTTAACAACCCTTTTGGAGTTCAAATAAACACCACTGAGATGACCTCCTCTAAAAGGTTCATCATTAACTCAGGGGAACATGAGGGCTTTAAATCATCCTTGGAACAAAGGAGAGAGGAAATAGCTAAGTCCCTTGGCATCTTCATGACCGAAATAGCCTCCCAGCCCCTTGCCAACAGTAACAGGACTATTTCACATACTCATGGAGGATACCCTGGGTCAGCTGGCTTTAATGGAAACGAGTCTCAAAAGTATAAGGAGAGGGAGAAGAACTCTCACGGACAGGGGGGTAGGACAGTTATATCTCAGAACGTGAACAGCTCCAAAGAATCATCTGCTCATTATTTAATCATGCAGTGCAGAAGAAGTCCCTTTTCTGAATATGATTTGAATAGGACGTGTGTACTCAATATTATGAGTGAAATACCAAGTTTGGAAGATCTATGTTCAAGTGATATAAACCTGGTAGAGTTTATAGATGAGCATAGTACTTCCATTGTGAAACTCTGGATGACTTCTGGGGTGATAATGAATTTAATCTGGCAAGCTCATGAGGACTTCTATGCATTGCATTTCTTGATAGGTAAACAGATGCATTTAAATCCAGACACCAATCCACAGTGGTCCAGACCAAGTGAAATGCTGAATCAGCATCAAGGCGACAGGACTTCTCAAACTCTGATAAGCAGACAGTCCTTAAATCAGCCTTAAGAGGTCAGCTCCAATTAGGCGCAAAATTATGAACAAATAGGTTTTCAAAATTATAAGCTCACTTGCTTCCAAAATGTTTCGAAAGATAAGCCAAGGGTGCTAAACAGCTGAATGTAACAATCAATAGAAAGTAATGCAGCTACATACTCTCTTGCATCCTGGAACATGAGTGGCCATAAGCATATAACCTTTACCAATGCCAATCCACTCAATGAATATGATATTCTGGCATTTCAGGAAGTATGGATGATGTTACCACCAATTTGGGAGCGACACCATGTCTCCATCATACTCGCAATACTACCGGTAAGGGGTAGACCAATGGCTGGTCTGATGGTGGCTGTCAAGAGTGGCAACAAACATTCAGATCAGTCCTTTGTCATCACCGAATATGTTCATCCAATTGGTCAGGATCCAAATTTCGGGTGGGGTGTTGGCTTTGGTAAACACATATTGAAACCACTTCAGAATATCAGATGATGTATTCTTGCAAGATTTTGAATCCACATTAAAATTAATAAATGCAGACTCGAAAGTCTTTTATATGATGGTTGTAGGTGATTTAAATATCACATTTCTTACAATGCCGACAAGTCACCTTCCTCAAGCAACTCTTAGATTGGTCGCCCTTATGAAAGAGAGGCAATTGTTGATGGTGAATTGGGCTATCAGGGGTGACATCCCACCAAGGTATACCTGGCAGAGTGGCAAATAATCTGCCTTGTTAGACTACATATATGTAAATAAAAATCTGTTTGCAAACATTGAAAACTTTCAGGTACAACCTCAAACAAGCAGTGATCACAACTTGCTGGAATTGAAATGGCAGGGTTGGACCAATATTAAGCTACTAATTAGATCTAACATCACAAATTTGTGAGCCTCAAATGCAAGGAATCGATTTAGATGATCTCTTCTGGTGTTGGCAGAGCTGGCAATTCGTTTAACAAACTCCATGAAAGCCATAGATCAAGAGTTAATCCCCTCAAGTGGGTTATATGCCACTTTGTTGGAAAGATATCAACAAAAAAAAAGCCATCGGGAAATCTAAAAAAGTAATGCACTTGCACTCCTACAATGCAGAACTGACAAGGTTCCAATATAGAGCCGATCTGCGATATGAATTGAAACAAAATAATCCCATGATACAACAGAACCTGAAATGGTTGAAAAAGAAATACAAAGGCCCTCATTACAACTCAGGCATTAAGGGTTAACGCCACCGTTTTTAGCAGGCGTTAAAATCTATGGCGCTAACCCGCCATGGTGCTAATTACGCCGCCGTAAATACTATGGGGCAAAAATGGGAATGGGGAAGGGAAAATAGCAAATGGGGATTTACCGCCCCACTCACCTTGGAATGGGGCGGTAAATCCGCCATCCACCATGGTGTAAACGTAGCACCAAGGTTGTAATGACCTCCAAAAACTGGGTAAGGTCAAGAAGAGCCAAACTCTATCAACAAGATTCAGAAAACATGCTATGTGCTTTGATATCTAAAAACTCATCTACTATCTAGGGACTGTTAAATCAAGCACAGGGACTGAATCAGTTAGGTGTACAAATTAATGCAGTCCCAGAGGAGGTATGGATTCAATTCTACCAATCTCTGTACATGAAGATGCACCTGCCTGTTTTGAAATTTTGGGAGCATCAAATGGCAATATAATCATGAATGCTATCGCCAAGTACATTTTGACAACACCTCACAAGCAAATGCAACTTTGAAGGTGCGACAATTTTTGAAAGATGTAAACATTTCCAATGTGATTTTAGAGACAAACCTGGATAGAGCCAAACAGAAATTGTACCAGTGGGATTGGATTCATAACATTACAGTTGTTCAAAAGCCATAATTTATTATGTAAAAATATGAACAGTGTGGAATCCGATGTGTTAAAATTTTCCAGTGCTATGGCTAGAAGTCAATTTTTAAGATTTCGCATGAATTTATGGCCAACAAGAGAAGTAAAGATCAAGCGCTGACTTCATAGTAAGGATGATGCTGGCTGTAGATTTTCTAAAGGCCTGAATCATGTTGAAACCTTGAAACATCTGTTGATGGAATGTATTAACCTCTTATGGACCTATGAAAAAACATATTTTCATAATTTACTGGGTTTGTACCGACATCTAACCATAGATTTGATGTGGAATCAAAATTCTCAGATTTGATGTGGAATCTAATACTTCATTGTAGGCCAACTTCCATAAAATTGGCAATTGTTAACTTCTTGAATGCATTGGACTTGGAAAAAGGGACGATGAACAGTGAAATATGCCGACTGACAGTGTTATCAACTGTTGATTTCAGAAATGCCCAGACAAGCCTGACTGCAAGAGTTATTTGAAATTGAGAATTTTAATATAATTACATGCTATTTTCTTTTTTGGGTTATGGTTTTAGCCTGGTTATATTATCTAGTAATTATGTTATAATGGAAGCTTCTTTTCCTTTTCTTTTATATTATATTGTTTTGTGAGTTAACATTTTATTGAATTGTATTGTATTATGCCTATGCAAATTTATATCAAATGAATTATTTTAATAATGGAACTTTTTTGTAAAATTGAAAGGTTGATTAATCAGCCAAATCAATTAAAAAAAAATATATAAAAAATGAAGCACACTATACAACAACTATAATTGCTGTTTTCAGAAATTGAAAATGACAACAATCTACGGGGTATAAAAAGTATGCCTTCAAAGGTTTCCCCAATCCTGAAGCCATATTGTGCATAAAAAGTGAATTACATTAGAGTGAATGGTTTACTTTGCTTACTCCCTGCAGGTCTCGCGAGTCAAAACGGATTGCTCAAATGTATACCTAGAAAGGTGGGCTACTAAAAACCAGAAAAAAAGGGTTTTGAAAATAGAGATGTTCTTTTTTATAAATCGCCTGAATGCAATGTTGTAAGTGCAAAAATCAGGAAAGACGAGCAGCTTTTATTTATTTATTACATATAAGAATTTATTTTACAAATATGTAATATTTGTTCGCTCATCCTTAGTTTGATTGGGAATACTACCTTTCGAACTCTGATATGATGGTAACCAGAAATCAGAAAACCCAATCTCAATAATGACTTGGGCTTCATCATTACGAGTAGAGATCAGAGTACAGATATCAGTTCAAATATACATCATAAGGGTTCCAAATGCTTCTAAGCCAGCCCCAAACAGAAGGATCACAGTCATCCACGTTGAGCTTTAAATACTTGGAAAGTCTTTTGAAAGTCCTTCGTGCGTGCATCATAGAATTTCAAGGCACGCCCCGCATCCAGCGAAGGCAAAGACCTTTCAACAGGCGAAGAGGAGTTAGCAAAGGCTTGTTTAAATGAAAGTCTGATGGGACCTTGGACATAAATTGAAGGATGAGTCCTTAGAACCACTTTCGCTGCGTGGAATGACAGATACAGAGACTTGCACAAGAGAGCCTGTATCTCACCAACCCTCCTGGCCCAGGTGATGGCCACGAGGAAAGTGGTTTTCCAAGAAAGAAACTTCAGGGGGTCCTGATACATGCTCACACACAGGAACCTTCACTGGTGGAAAAGTCCTGAAGAGGCCCTTGAGGAACTCCTTGACAAGTCTATGCAACCACAGGGAGCACCTGCCAACGTCAGGTTGTACCTGGAGATGGCGGCCAGGTGTATCTTGATTGATGCATGTGCAAGGTTTGTCTTGGCAACCTTGCCCTCTCCTCCTTCCTCTTCTGCCCCCCTCAGGCTTCTTCTACACCTCCGCAGGGCGTACCTCTGATTTGTACCCCTCCCCGGAAGTCTTTCAAGGATGGCAACCTTCTCCATATTGCCATTCTCAACTCTTACTCAGCTGTTAAACACTCCTCTGATATCTGCCACCTCCTGGAAGAACTGGACCTCGATGTACTCGGTCTCACCGAGACATGGTACACGGCCAGCTCTGTCACAAGCTTTGACACTCTCCTCCCTGATGGCTACAAGATCCCCTGTGCGCCCAGGTCCAATCCAACCGGAGGGGGTGTAGCCCTAATCTTCCCAAAGTAGATTCCTGCCTCTGTCATTCCTACGCAGACCTGCTCCCCTTTCGAATGCCTCATCTGCAGGCTCTCTCTCTCTCCTGGCCATTCCCTTACTGTGGCTTCCATCTATCGGCCACCTGGTCAGATCTCCTCCTTCCTCTCTGAGTGGGCGGAGCACTCCTCCTCCCTCCTGGCCTCGACAACTCAACTCCTCCTTCTTGAAGACTAACATCCACCTGGATGCTTCCTGTCCTTCCTCTGAACTCTTTTGCAACCTCTGCGACTCTGTCTCACCCTCTATCCTCCCCTCTGGCCCGACTCATTCTGCAAGGCACACTCTGGATGTTCTGATCTCTTCACACCTTCCCCTTTCTATCCCTCTCACCAGTCCTCTCTCCTGGAGTGATCACTTTCTCCTTTCCTCCCATCTCACCCTCTCTATCCCTCAGGCCAAGCCAACTCCAGTACTGCCACCTACCTTCTCGGTTATCCGACCTATGAAGCGTGTGTCAGTTGAGGCTTTCGCCGCCACTTTCTCCCTCCTCCCCCTTTGGGTGACTCGCACCCTGACACAACCCTTTCCATGCTCCACTCTGCTATATCTGATATTCTTGATGTTCTTGCCCAAGTCATGAGGATCTGCTTGAAGCCCAAAGCCAAGTTCAACTCCTGGTACGACTCAGACGTTGTCACCCTTAAAAGCAAGTGCAGGGAGGCTGAGAGGAAATGGCGTGCTTCCAGTACATCCTCTGACAAATGGTCTTACCGCCTGCTCCAAAGGCAATTCCGGCTCTCTGTCCGCACCAAGAAGAGAGCCCACATCCAAGCCTGCGTCTCTGTGGCATCCAACAACCCGGCTGAACTCTTTAAAATCTGCAAGGAGCTGGCCAATCATGCTGCAGTCTCTACCTCTCCTGTCCCCTCCCAGGCCCTCTGCACGGCTCTGGCTTCTCATTTCATCTCTAAATCTCAGGACATCCTGTCCTCTCTCTCTCTTCCTCTCCCCCGCGTCCCTCTACTCTTCCCCTGGCCCCTCTTTGGCCACCCCTCCTCCCTCCTTATCTGCTTTTCCCCTGTTCTCCCCAGATGAGGTTTCTAAACAAGTCCGATCTACGAACGTCTTGTCAAAACAGGTTGTCCCCTGTTCCTCCAAAACCATCAATTACCACATTGACACTCTGGCTCCTGCTCTGGTTGACTTCTGCAACCACTCCTTCGCCACTGGAGTCTTCCCTTCCCCCCCTGAAGCACTCTCTGTTCACCATCTTCTTAAGAAACCCTCAGCTGACCCCTCCTGTCCAGCTATTGCCTGATCTCCATCACTCCTTTCCTGGCAAACTCTTGGAAAAGCTGGCCATCTCCCAGCTTAATCTTCACACTGAATATGTTGGTTGCCTCCATGACCATCATTCTGGCTGCAGAGCCGCCAAAAGCACGGAAACTGCTCTCCTAAACATCCGTGAAGACCTGCTCTCCAACCTCGATTCAAATACCCCCTCTGTCCTCATTTACTTGATCTCTCTTCTGCCTTTGACACAGTCAACCATGCCATCCTGCTCAACCGTCTCCAATCAGGCCCTAGCCTGGCTGACCTCTTTCCTGTCAGATCAACCCTCCCAGGTCCAACTTGGGTCCTTCCTCTCCTCTAACTCTCTTTCCCTACCTGTGGTGTGCCCAAGGGGTCTAATCTCTCACCTTGGCTTTTCAGCCAATACCTGGCACTTCTTGCCCACTGCATTGCCGCTCTCTGCCCCAACTTTCAGTGCTATGCGGATGACACCCAGCTCATTTTCAGGCTCTCCTCTGCCACCTCTTCTCTATCTCTCATTTCTGACTGTCTGCTATCCAGGAGTGGTGTGCCACCAATGATCTCTGCCTTAATGCCAGTAAGACTGAGACTGTCCTCTCTGGCACACCTGCACCCTCCTTTCCGGTCACTCTCTGGCTGGCCTCGCTTGGCCCTCTTCCTGCTCTCACCTGTGAGGCTAAAAACCTCTGGGTCATCTTCGACTCCACACTCTCTTTTCTCATCACATCTCCCACGTCTCTAAGAAGTCAGACTACCAACTGCACCTCCTCAGAGGTATTATTCCTTTTCTCTACTTACCCCAGAAGCTCACTGTCTCCAGAGCTCTGGTTCTGTTTAGCCTTGACTACTGCAACAGCCTCTTTCTAAATCTGTCTGCTTCTTCTCTTCGCCCTCTGCAACTCATCCAAAACAGGACTGTGAGATGTGTCCTTGGCCTCAAGCCTAGGGATCGTATCTCTCCAGGATTGAAATCTCTTCACTGGCTTCCAGTTGTTGCGAGGATTAAGTTAAAAACTCTCTGCATTGTCCACAAGGCCTTCTGGGGGCTAGGCCCTCAATACCTTCAACTCCCTGTAACCTCAATACCTTCAACACAGCCTGTAAATATCTTGATTCTCGAGCCCTTTGCTCCTCCGCCTCCAAATCCCCCAGGGTTAGTCGCTTCTCCAAGCAACGAGTTGGTGGTAGAGCTCGTTCCCCAGCTGGGGCCTCCCTCTGGAACAACCTCCCTGCCTCTCTGAAACCTGAGGCGAACCATCTCTGGTTCTGGAAGCACCTCAAGACCTTCCTCTTTGCTTCTGCTTTCTCACTCTCCTCTGCTGAACTCCTGGTTGAAATTGAAACTGCACTGGTCACCTGGGTACCCTGTGATCTTGAGCCCAGGTCACCTCCCTGCCAGTTGCACTCCTGCACTGGTTGCCCCCCGGGCAACCCTTACACTCTGGGTCTGTTTCTGTATCCCTACAGTCCCTTACGAGCACTTGACACTTGATGTCTGCACTTACCCTTACTACTGAGTCATTGGTAGATTAATCACCCAGTTACACTGACACAATTCTATTTCAAAAATGTTTTCATAACAATTCTCTTTTTCTTTTCTTAAAAACATTGTAAAAAACATGTACTTATTATTCAACTCTCACCACTTTCATTCAACAATGGGGTAATTAAATCTGGGTTTTGCTTTTCTTTTATAACATAACCATCATTTGATTATGTAAGAAGAGAGAGGGAAAATAACATTTTTTGTATCCCTAACTGGTCGACATGTTTCGGCCCTTCTTGCGTGTACTACACCCTCTTAAGCGCTGTCACTCAATTCAATTATTGGGCCATCTTCAGGACACAGCAGTAGAATCAGGAAACTCAATTTCATTCCCCGCGGTACATCTTTTGATCTGTAGTCCACTCTATAGTTTTTGGGACATCTGAGAACTCTTTTTGGCTTTTACTGTGAAGGGCATCCGGTCTTTGTAATCACATGTTCACAATGTCGCGGCTGTTTGTTAGCTTATCGAGTTTGCACCGCCTCTATTTTTGACCGTGTGAAGGTGGATGTTCAAAAAAGGGCGTCCTTTTTTTTTTTCCTTTTGTTTCCAAAATAGCTCAATTTCTCTATTGGCAATCTTGGACACTCGTTTCGTGCACAGAACGTCCCGTTGTTAGCGATTCGGGAATCGATTCGGGAAGGCCCCCTCAGGTGCAGGTCATTGTCAAGCAGAAAGAGCAGGAAGAACAGTGTGATCCATGTATGCAGCCGACGCAGAAACTGGAGGAGGAAAAATACACCGGGACCACTGTTACACAGAGTAACTGTTTTGCAGAGGCTGCGCAGCGCGAAGCAAAAGCAAGGGAGGTTTTCCTGCCCAAGAGGCTGTCTCTGGTGGCTGGCAAGCACCAGAGAGCCTCCAGAGCAAAGGAAGCTCCTGTTACAAGTGGCATGGATGGCGCCAGACCAGGAGTAGCAGTTTGCCAGGTTGCGATGAGCCACTGAAGCATAACACCTGCAAGCAGCGAGGTGATCAGACAGACACGCCTTACCCAGTGAGTTCACCAGCTGATAGAGACCGTGCTGTGCTCCAAGAACGCTTGCATGTTCAAGGCAGGAGCTTACCCAGTAGCAAACACTTGTGTATGAATGTAAGTCATTTCGAATACCTAACTATCAGAAAGCAGCGAAAGTCGTATGTTAAAAACCAAATTACTCTCACTTTAAGCGTGTGAGTTTGTGGAGAACCCAGCCACCCAAAGCAATATTATTAAAAGCTAATACATACAACCATTGCCCAAGCCAAGAGAAATAAAGAACAAGGCAATTCAAATCCAACAAATATTGCCAAAGGCGAAAGGGGACTGATGAAATGTCCAAAAGTTGGGAAGCTTGTTGCCCATATTTTGTGACACAAATAGCAAAAGCTGGTATAAACCCACATTGTCAAAGCCAAGGAAGAAGCAGAATAAGACCCTATTCTTGTCAGTATTTGGTTACTTATACAGTGGGAAAACGAGAGCTGCGAGAAGGATGCCCTTCTGGAAAAGGTAATTCAGAAGGAGAGGACCATCATTTGCAGAATAGTATTAAAGAGTGCCAATGTAAATTTTGTTTTCCCCGAGGAGTTGCTAAAAGTTTGATGTTGCAAAATAATGAACATTGTAAAGCTGTTGTAAAGCTATTATAAATTGATCTTAACCACGGTAGCACTTACTGTTGGTGAAATGCTGTTCGGGCAGGGGAGTGTAGCTGGATGTCAAGCCTTTGAAGTAGTAGGCCTGGCATGGGAGTAAACCAGGTAGAAGTTGATGAAGTGCTATAAAGTGGTGCTGACAAAGACAATTTATGTTGCTTGTGGTGCTGAAGCAAGACATTTATAAAACTGCTGTAGAGGAGTTAAATTTCTTCAGAATTACTCCATTATGGCAAATCATCCTGACAAAGACAATTATTGTTGTTATTGACAAATTATGAAAATCTTCTTTAGGTGAAGAGGATAATTCTGAATGTTACTCTTGCTCAAGGATGAGAAAGAACCTTCGGTTTTCTTTGTTGAATCACTGGAGTGTTGGCACTTTCTGTTGTCAAGTTGGAGTCACAAAGAACTGTGCTAGAACTTTCTGGAACTGTGGAGCAGAATCCTGCTTGCATCTGGGGAAGGGGAATTCATCCAGATTATAAGGAGAGACTGTTGTGTTGTCCTCTTACAAATTCAATTGTTATATTATTTTGTTGCCTTTTAACTGCCATGCAATAACCTTATTGATTTATTGTATGTATAAGTGTGAAGGACAGATATCCTTTGTTAGAGTGTTTCCTTTACTTTAGGCAGGGAAATCCTCATCAGGGTAGGGATAGTGAGGCGTTTATCCAAACTTTTAATTTAATAATAAGTGCATCTTTTGAAAACCTTCACAAAGTTGTCTGCCTCACATTTCTGACCCCTCACAGTTCTTGCATTCCAAGGGCAGCAAATAGTGTCCAAACTCTAGGACTGCAGGTGGCAGTAGGCTCAGAGACGCTGGATCGTGAAGATGGATCCTCCTTCCCCAGAGAGCATATCTGGGAGAGGAGGCAGTCTGAATGCTGGTGCCACCGAAAGGTGGAGGAGATCCAAGTACCATATCTGACTGAGCCTTGACGGTGCAATGAGGATCATCTTGGAGCGGGACAGTTTGAGTGTGTTGATCACACGTAGCAGCAACTGTATTGCTGGGAATGCGTACAGGAACCGGCCTTCCTGTGGGATTGAGAAGGCGTACCCCAGATCCTTGCTTGAGGGCACCTGCTGGGACTTGGCGTTGGTTGCTGTAAATCACAGGTCGATCTGAGGCTTGCCCCATTTGTGGAAAACCAGAGAGGCTTGAGCTTACTGGAGCTCCCACTTGTGGCAGGACCGCAGCTCCCTGCTGAGAAAGTCTGCGATGGTGTTTTAAATGCCTGGCAGGTGAAACGGGACCGGGAACATCCGGTGAATAATGGCCCAGCACCACAATTTATGTGCCTCCAGAAAGAGAACAGGCAACCACGTCCCGCCCTGCTTCTTGATGTAATACATGGTGGTCATGTTGTCCATGAAGACCCTGAGCACCTTTCCCAAGAGCTGAGGCTTGAAAGACTTGATGGTCCAGAAAACTGCACGCAGTTCCAGGATATTGATATGCAATGCCTTTTATTCCGGTAGCATAGGCCTCTGGCATATAGTCACCCCGTGTGGGTGCCCCAACCTTCCAGCGAGTTGTCAGTCATGACCGTCTCCTGATGCACAGGGTCCTGAATGGAGCTCCCTGTGAGATGCAAGGATGACTGGACCACCAGTGCAGGGCTTGGCAGAAATCTTGATTTGAGAGCTATCCTGTCGTTCCGTGAGCCAGAGATCTGTATCCAGCTTGCGTCCAGGATCTCCTGAAGCGGCCTCATTTGCAGCTTGAAATGAGGGACCAGATACATGCATGAGGACATCATCCCCAACAGGGATCTGATGGACCTGACGGTAGCAACACTGGCCAACGACAACCGTTGGACCTTCCCTAGGATGTTTTTTATTCTCTCCTACAAAGGGGCCGCCAGGCACAAGACTGTGTTTAGTCAGGCCCCCAAGAACAGGGCTTCTTGGATTTGCAATAGTTTATGGATAATCCCAGAGAGGTTAGAATCTGGACCAAATCCGCTGCATGTAGCGCCGCCCGAGCGTGAAAACGAGACCAGACCAAAACAATTCTGTGTTCTTGATAAATTATGACAAGCCCTACAGGTCAAATAGTTCTAAATCTACCACCACCATGGAAATTCTAAAAAATAAATATTCTTTTTTCAATGGATGAATCCCTCACTTGAATATGTTGATATTAACCTCATTCCATTGGGCAAGGAACAATTCAAACATAGTAGAGCACTTTTATTCAAAGAACTATACTAGGACTTGGATAGGTGGATCCCCCAGCAGATCCCTTATACAGCTATCCCGTTGCCGATCTGCCAGAAACCGGAGTCAGCAATGTCAAGTGCGACTGTGATGGCATGGTCAGAAGCCACTTCCTCTTTCGGAAAGGTGGCCATCGCCTCCACTTTCTTGTCGTCTGGCAGGAAATGGAGGATGGGTTCCAACTTGTAACATTGCTCTCTGTTGTATAGTGCAAGGATGGCTAGGGAGTTGGTGGCTTTAACTGTAGATGCCAAAGTGGTGGTTATGCGCTTGCCAGCCGCATCCAACTTACTTCCCTCCAGGTCAGGCGGGACTGAGCAAGAGGATGAAAGATTAGACAACCGCTACCTCGCAGCAGCCGAGACTACCGAGTGTTGGATGGTCTCCCAGGCATTTAGGAGCCGTGTCCTGCACTCTATATTGTTTTCTCTAGCCTCTCTTTTATCGTAGGTGCGAAAAAGTGCTTTTGCGTCACCAGCAGCCTGTCCTCCCAGACATCATCGAGAAGCAGGATGAGACCACATTCTTTCTGTATGATTCATGGCGCTAGAAGAGGAACCAATCCTTTTCCTCTGGCACGAGGTTGAAGAGGTTGGCCGCTTGGGAAATCATCACCTGGAAAGATCCCACTTCATCTGAAGGGGGGAATCCCTAGATGGCAGGTCCATATCTGGTGGCTCACCGCCTGCGAGGATTTAGTCATCAAATTCATCCATACACTGGGTACCATCTGTATCAGGGTTAGTGTCTGTTCCCATGAAGACCAACTCCTCTACAATAGGGGGCGTGGAACAGAAGGCGGTTGCGGGATTGCAGGGACTGAAGGAGACCGAGACGTTCTTGGTGTACTGGCCACAGGAGTTGGTACCGGAACCACATGGGGACCAGAAGCCACCGGCGGAAGACAGTACTGAATCAGAGTGTGGAGAGTTGACAAAAAGTCCAAACTTTGCTTCCATTTGGTGCGGCTGTAAGGACAAGAAGAAGCTGTCCATTGGGATTATAGGTGAAACACTGTAACATGCTAAGGACTACGCTATCCAAAGTAAATACTTCAAATCAACATTGGGACGGGGGTGTGGGCTGGGCTCACTTGTGTTGAGGTGTGGGCTGAGTTTCTAACGTAATGAACTGAATAGTGACTGTCATTCACGTTAAGGACGGTAATCGCGTTATGTTTTTCCTTCATTCCTCAGACTCTCTGCGTGTTGAAGCCCCTCGCCCTGGCTCCCAGAAGCACCACAAAACAGCGGGTGCACACGCATTCCGCACGCACATTCCAAGTGTGCCCAAGTGTGCTGTTAGGGTGGGAGGGCGGATGCGCTGCTGTGAGGAATTTGGTGGCGTGATACCTACTTCAAGGGTTTGACTCCCATTGGGTGGTGAGTCTAAGGAATACAAAGTGAGATTTATTCATTGTGTTATAGCTGGCGTAATCACGCCATTGTGAGCAAGGCTACTGGTTTGCGCATCGGCAGATTCACTGAGACTCTGCTGTCTGGTACCAACAATACTGAGTCACTGGTATGCCCTGGAAATAGGACTTATTCTGACATTAATAATCTTGAATTGGATGTGGGCTTGATCAGTGGCTCTTGTGGTGACGAACGCCCAAGGCACTCTACCATGAACTTAATTTCTCCTAGTTTGTCTTCCATGCTGAAAAGTGGGGGCCTAACAGCGGGCTGTATGAATAATTAAATTGTTCACAGCGTACAGGTGCATTCTTCGGAAGCCAATTTAGCAAACCAATATGCAATTGCATCAAAGGAGGCAAACGAATGCTATGAGCAACTTGACCTGGAAGTGGGTCTCTCGCCCGACACAAGTTCACCTGATTCATCAATGATGGGCAATGAGCCTGTGAATGAGTCGGCAAAGATTGGACCGGACGCAATGGAGGAGCTTAACAAACGGATTAGGCAATCCATTGGTGTTTTGACCACGTTGGTTCAACGCACTTGGGGTAATGATGATACATGTAAAAAAAAAGCACCTATGTGCCACTGTCACGATCCTACTCACCTGCCACCCAGCACCGCTACATGCGCCTCTTTATTTCCTTGCTTTACCGCTGCAGTTTTGGACTAAAAAAATTGCGTGTTCCATTCCGGCTTTTGGGTTAAACCAGCAGATGCATTCTGAGACATGTATGCTGTCCAAAAGGCAGAGGGCTGGAGGAGGCATACTAAATACATTTGTTTGCAGCAAGCTACTAAGAGCTGCCTTCTGCCCTGCTCCTCTGGGCTCCCAACTGGCCGCTCTGCCGCACTCCGCTGCCTGCTGTCCTGCTCCTCTGGGCTTCCCTGCCTGGCAGTCTTGCCACACTCCTCTGCCTTCTGCCCTGTTCCTCTGGGCTCCTTGCCTTGCAACCTGCCTGTTCTAGCTTCTGATATCCTATCCTGTCCTGTACCTGGTTATTTCTTTCTACGCTGCTTTCTACTTACATACATTTTGGTCCACTGTGGTGCCTCCACTTGAATCTGTTTTACAGTGTGACCATGGGTTGGTCTCTGTTCAGATCAGATAAGGGAATACTTCTGTTGCCTTCACCTAATCCGTTGAAGTCGTACCTGTCTCAGTATATGGTCTTTCAGTTTAACCCTTGCACTGAGTACAACAGTTTCCTCGGCACGCCTAAGTCATGACGTTGCTGTATGACTGAGTAATCTGCTATCCCAAGGGTTTTCCTTAATCCATGGAGACCCCTTCTCATATTCCAGTACACCCTTATTTCTGATCAATCCATGTTGCCCAGTGTACTTGCTTGTCTTTGCCTTTTCTCTGTCTCTTTGTTTACAGCCTGCTCCTGCAGTTCCTGTGAATACCTGTTTCAACTAATAGCTTGGTATGTACCTTTCATCTATTCTATGCTAGCATTGTCTCCGGAATCTCCCTTAATCTACTTGCATACAGTAAGAGATAGCCTCTGCCCTGTGCTCTCCGCCTAGACTTGTGACAGCCATCTGGGGAGTGCTTCACGATCTCTAAACCAAACTAGCCTCACTCAGGGGAATGATGACACTGGGGATAATGAGGCATACATGATTAGTGTCCCTGTAATTGGGATTGTCCCTGCACCCCATAGTAACGCGATTCCAATGAGTGAAGAGCGTATAGACAATGATTTGTATGGTGAGGAACAAAATGCCAATGCATCGGCGGCATCTAAAGCAGACAAACTGTATACTTTCCCCATAATCAAATGCATATTGGACCTATTGGACAAGGGGCACGATTTTACACACCTTGAGATTTGCGAACTAAAACTCTCCACTAACTACTTCTAATGAAGTTAAATCGATTATAGGGTTTCATCATGGCAGGGGGGAGACTTGCTGTCACCCTACCAAGGATCAGACTCACGAAAATAATCAGCGGCCTTGTCTAAAGAAAGGAATGATTTCCTCGAGAAGGGCACACAGTACTGTGAAATTCACATCACTGATTTGGATTTAGGGACGAGCGGACCTATACAAATCCCACCACACTCACATATGACATGCACATTAAGCCAGAGCATGGATGGGCTAGCAGTAGATATCAATGCCATAAAAACTGATATATCAGACATCAAACAGAACATCTCTCTGCTCAAGACTACTACGGTTGTTCTGATGCAGCAGCAGGAAGAAGCGACTCCAGATAATCCTCCTGCTCTTACGAAAATCATTGAGCAAATGGCAAATGACGATGGTGACACAGTGCCCGCTCGTGAAAAAGCAGGTTTATTATTGAGATGCACCAAAAAACTGCAGTTAAGAGCAGTGAAAAGGGCGGATAAACGCAGGAAGGCTGACATAGATCCAAATAAAAAAACGTAAAAATGTAAAAACACAACACCGGCTCTAAATAAAAACAT
Source organism: Ambystoma mexicanum (assembly GCF_040938575.1). Lineage (NCBI taxonomy): Eukaryota > Metazoa > Chordata > Amphibia > Caudata > Ambystomatidae > Ambystoma > Ambystoma mexicanum. Next base: position 525,741,227 of record NC_090928.1, on the reverse strand, counting down.
TAAAACTCCTGAAAAGGCATCCTGCGCTAACAACTGAAAGCAGCGCTGGAATGTGGTGTGCTGAATGCAGGCGCGCTACTGAAGGATTCAAACTTACCTGGTGTAACTGCACCACCCATGGTGGACGTCAGGGGCGCCCCTGGATATGAATCTCGAATGGTGGTTGGTTTGGATTGGACAGGCCTTGTACCACGGCATTGTGAAGGGATGGTCGGTTTGTCTGTTACTTTGCCAACCCAAGAACTGAGGCATAGGGAGGATAATGGAATGGCTCCCCCAGATGAAGCCGAAACACCTGCTGAAACTGCAAAAGGGGTGGACAACATGCGTAATGCACTTAATATTATCGGCCTGGAGGCTAATGCTGATATTTTGGGTGATGCAAGAATTAACCGTAGATAATGGCTGGAGCCCATATCACGCATTCCATCTTTAAGAATTTTAACGAACAAGGACTTTGAGAGAATTTCGTTAGCACAGCACAATAATCATAGAATGATTTGTTATGTGCCATCCTCAAACTTTCTGAGCTGTTGGAGCTAGGCTTTCGGTTACACACCTTTAACGATGAGCTGTTGGCTAACAAGTTTCTAGCACTCCCAAGACGTTTGCAGGGTAGGGAAGAGGAGTCATCTTGTGGAGGCCCTGGGAACACCGCCGATGAGAAATTGTTTATTTCCCAATGGTTATCTATCGCAGGGGGCAAGAAATAGCTTGCGTGGGTCAAGCCCTTACTGAGATCCATCTTTACTATTAAAGCAGATAAGCCCCCGAATTAGCAATCTAAGAAGCAGGACCTGGTGATTGTATCATGGAACTCATGTGGATACCTCAACCTCTTTAAGTGGATGGCTTCTCTTCCCCACCCCCCCATGCAACCTTTGAATGTTATCCTTTTTCAGGAAACAATGAAAACTGAGCAATTGGTGTTGCAGGGTTGTTGTACCTTTTGTTCTAATGCAACTAAAGCGAATGAAGGCTGCCCTTTGGATGGCCTAGCAATTGCTATTAATAATAACATGAAGTGTACCTCGAAAATTATGTATGCATCTGAAAAAATACTAGCAGTTGAGGTGAAGCTCAATGTAAATTGATCTAATCCAATACTGCTGGTAACATTATATTGGAACCCACTCACACTAGCTATTAATGACATGTTTGATGAGATTGACTATTGTCTGGAGAGTGCACTGATTCAGGACTCTACTTAACAAATCATCACTGAGGGACGATTTCAATTCAATGTGTCTTGTAAGTAGCGAGGACAGAGAATGAACAATCTGAGGGTGTTAAGAGAGCTAGGTTGAGAGGACAGAAATGGGTGGCATACTTTGATGATTGGGATGTGAGTTTTGTAAATTGTTCAACTCAAGGCACAAATACACCTGGAGGCGGGTTTGGTGTTTTCCATTATAGATTATTTTGCCGTTTCACAATCACTGGCCCATTGAGTAGACCCTGTGAGTATTCACGCAATCTCTCACGGGGATCATGCTCCGATTCAATTATCTATGGGAATATTGCACTCAGGACTCAACGTCGATGAGTTGCTACAATTAGCTGAATTCGAGCGTGGGAATATCGCTCTCAGATGGAATCCAGTACTTTGTTGCCAACTAGCCGCAAGGGTGTGGCGTGACCTAAATAAAATAGATGAGCAGATTTTGCACTCCAGTTATCCTTGCTACTTAAGGGAACTGATTGTCGTGGATACCGCCTCGAATGCTCTTGCTTCTTAAGCAGAAACCAAGAGTACCAGTGACGATTCACGAGTTTGATCAGAGTGTCAAGTTGCTCAAACGCAGTAAATTCAAGGAACAGAGCACTTAAAAAAAGCTCAGGAGAACAACTGGCAGTGCCTATTTTTTTCAAATATTTTCAAATAATAATTTTTTTTCAAATATTTTCAAATAATAAATGTTTTTTTCAAAAAACAAGCACTACAAACTTATAAGAACAAAATCAGAACACTCCAGATCTCGAAGCTTAATAAAATAAATTGTGACTTGATCAGATCAATTTGTAAGCATGACATAAGATTCATCTGGTCGGTGATACGTAACTCAAATTCACAAAGTAGGGAGAATATGGAGAACATTATGCCGGCTGATGTTTGGGAAAGGTACATTGCAAAGAAGTTTAGTCTTCCTGCAAGATTTGCAGCTATTAGATACCAACTTGCTCAGGACTCGAGAACTGAATGCTTAAAGTGGACAACACAGGACATCGAATGGGCAATCAGTAAGCTTACCCACTCAAATGCCCGGAGCATAATGTTATCCCGCCCTGTGGATACAAGGTGGATCCAGCATTATGGGCTGCAATTCTTAAAAATAAATATTATGTAATCCTGCAGTCTTGTAATATTCCAGAGAAGTGGGGAACTTCAATAATTGTACCTATGTACAAAAAAAGGTGATCCTAACAACCCTTACAACTATCAACCTATTTCTTTAATAAATGCTGTTGCAAAATGTTTTGCCATCTTGATCCTACATGATCTGGAGAAGTTTATTGACCAACACAACATCCTGTCTAAATTCCAAATAGGATTCAGGAGGGGCATGAGTACTGTGCTGAACGCAACTGTTATGGCACATATACTAGCGGACACCAAAGAGAACGGAGCATGTCCGGTGTACGTGGCAAGTATTGACATGTCTGCAGCATTCGATATGGTTGTAAGGGACAAATAAGGCATCCCTGCGGGCTTGATATTCTGGATCGCCTTGCTTCATAATCAGACGATCTACAAGGTTAAAGTAACCAGGGAAGGCGTGCTAACCGAACCCGTTAGGACGTACAAGGGCCTGAAACAGGGTTGCAATTTGGCAGCAATGCTTTTAATCTTTATTTGTGCGACCTCCATAAGCAGTGGAAAGAGGCAGGAATTGTTGCCGTGAGAGTAGGAAGTCTGCGATTGCACTGGTTAGCATTCGCAGACGACTTGCCTGACCCCACTCCAGTGGGACTTCAAGCGAAATTACATTCTTTTGAGGAATTTGCTCACTCCCACAATCTCACTCCCAATGCTGCGAAGACCAGTATGATTGTATTTAACGCAGGGAGGAAGCTAAAACAATATAAATGGAAGATTGAGGGAGTTGCTATTTCTCAAACACCTGAGATTATCTATATTGGATACTACATGAGCAACATATCCTCTGTAAAATCATGGAGCAACTGGTTGAAATTGAAAGCCTGTCCTTTGGCATTTCAACTAAAGTTGATCTTTGCAAAATATTGCCAATTTTCTTTACTCCCTTTGCGTGATTTCTTTCTTCTTAAGGTTGAAGCTGTGCTTCTTTACGCACTCAATATGTGCTTGTTTGATCTTAACAAACAACTTGACACTATACAGAGGCGCTTAATAAAGGGTGCTCTACATCAAGCCCTCGCGATTCCCAACTGTGTAATCCGCCATGAACTAGGCCTAGTTTCCTTGTCTTGTAGAGCGGAATGGCGAGCCCTGTCAAACTACTTACAAATTTTAAATCGACCAAAGAATTCCCCTTATCAGGACTTGCAAGAAGTTATGCAGTCCAAAGAAGCGGATTCTCTTAACGAATACCAGAGACATATGCAGTGTCTGTTAGATGATCTTTTAGTAACAAATAGTGATCTATGTATAAGACCAGCCTTTGTGAGAAAAAAAAATGGTTTGAGAGGGATTGGACTTGTACTTTGGATCAGCTTAAGGATTAGAGCACTTATACTGAATATGCAAAGTATCCTCTTAAAAGAATGTCATGGTGCACTTATATAAGCATGTTTCGTTGTAGGTACACCCGCCTGTATTACATGCGTTTTAAACTCAACCAATTTTACACACAGGAACGATATAGGTTCTGGGAACGTCTCAAAAAGAATGTGCAGCAGGTGAATTGTATTTTTCCCACGTGTGCAGAGCCAATAGAAACACTTAAGCACTTACTCTGGAATGTCCCCATTTCAGAGTAGCCCGTACAAATCTCTTGTTAAAATTTTCTAATATGGATTTTGAAGGTTGCCTTGAATTTTTATGGGATAGGATGATGGTAGAGAACTACAATCCGTTAACTTTCGCCTTGGTACAGTTACTAAAAATTATTGAAGCAAACTTAGCAAAGATCTTGTAATCAGTTGTGAAGTGGAAAGGTGAAAGAAGTGGGACTACTCGGGGCAAGTAAACAATTGCCCATTTAATTGCATATTCTGTAGCACATTAAGTGCAACATAAATGTATCCTTTTATCGCGTTTATACCAACTGTGATGTGTCATTTACTTTTAATATGTTAAAAAATGCTCCAATTGGCATCAAGCAAGGGTGCTGCCTTCTTGGCTTGTCAACATTTTGTAACATCCCAATTGAGGTGGCTCCATAGCAAGCTGACTGATATCTTATGAAGCAACGCATGTAGTATGTGATAGAGAGCGACGCCCTTTATAGCCATTGGAGATTAGACTCAATTGTTCAGTCTAATAATTATGTTGTGTTTAGGACAAGATGTCCATTTATTGATTAACAATGAACTCATTATTAACTTGTATTTTTATGAAGATGTATTTTAAATGTAAAAGTTTTAACATGTGTTTATCGTAAAGTGTATATATGGTAATTGTTTTCTTCTTTTTTGTAAAGGTTTCTTTTAACCATAAACAAATAAAAAAATAAAAAAATAAAAAGTCCAAAGAAACGTCTCTTGGCAATGGATCGCTCGAAGCCTGAGGCGTCAAAATTGGTGCATGAGGCCAGGGGCTCGTAGGGAGAGCAGACTGAAGCGGTTGTGTAGGCCCCAGGGCAAGCTGTGGAAGCAGTCCAACACCACCCTCAATAGGATGTCAGCTGACGTCTTCAAAGACCTCTACTTCCTCCGACAGGATGGCAGGAGCGGAGACAGGGGCTGGATCCATGACCCTGGGAGCCCCCACAGGGGTGACAGGTAGCTGAAGGGCCCTGGTGGGCTTTGGTAGAGAAGAGGGATCTTGAAGTGGCTCCCTCTCTCTGCTGGAACCTCTCGGAAAGGTGCCTGGGACAGGCGCACCCGGAAAAGGTAGTGCGGCTAGACCAGTCCCAGCAGGGACGGACTGAGGCATTGGAGGCAATGCCATCCTTGAGATAGCAGTCGTCATCGTCGAGATGGTACCTGCAGTCGTCAACGAGCCCGCCGATGTTACAAAAACCAGTACAGCCAGCCTGGCGGACGGACAATTTCAAAGGCCTTGGTGTCGTCTACGAAGAAGTCTTTGGGGTTGTCGACAATGACACTGCTGACGATGAACGAGTTTCCTCGACAGTGTTGACGAATATGGAGTGGATGATCTCCTGCCCTTCCAAGACAGGGTTCCCTTCATGCCAGTTACTGATTCAGACGACTGAGAAGCCACAGCACTCGTCGACTAGGAGGTCAGAGCATTCAACAAATTAAACCTTTTTAGATACTACCTTCCGTTTGGAAGCATCCTCAAAGGATCTCAACCTCTTGCCAGAGGAAGTACGATCTTTGGGCCTGCTAGCCCTGGAAAAGGAATGAATACGCATAGACGCAGAGTCAGAGTCCTTCGCTTCCTCCAGCCATGAGACCAGTCTCTGATGGCAAGCTTTCCTTGTTTTAGCAGGGAAAGACTGGCAGACGGGGCATACTTCCACATTGTGGTCCGGGTGGCTGCAGTAAATGCACTTCTGGTGGCGGTCCTCGATAAAGACGTTCTTCTGACTGGATCTAGAACAGGGTTTGAAGAGGCTCTTCTACTCGGCCTGCGACATGGCGCTTGAACTAGGCCCAAAACTCAGTCTGCGGCCTCACAGAATGTAACAATCCGATGGACGGTGGGATTGAGACCGGCAACGGATCCCCGCTGTCGACAAGTCACACCGGTGACGGATTGAAGACATTTGGAAGAAAAAACTATCATAAATACGCGAAGAGAAAGTTAAGGTGCCAAACTCGAGGACGCCTAACACGAAAACGTGCAGTAAAAATCTGAAGATGGCCACCAAGGGTAGAGCTAACGAGGATGAGTCATTGGTTGCGGCAGTATGACCCAAAGTGACAGCAATAGGCTATACAAGCAACATTGCGGTTTTTAGCTTCAAGCTAAACTGCTTTATTTTACTCAGTATTCCCAGCCTGAGCACTGGGAATTTTTACAGCATGCAAACCTATGCAAGATCCCATGCTGGAGAAATAGCGCGTCAACAAGTCCAATGTTTTTGTTATTGATTCTAGTGGAAAATGCAGAGGTAGAACGGAGAGAATCTAGAATCAGAGCTTAAGGCCCAAATTGACTGGTCATCATATTGATGACCTAATGATGTTAGGTAAACAGAACATTTCCCCGGTGAAGAACTTCTAAAAGCCTCCTCCATTCCTAAACCTGGGCAGAATACGAGAGGAAAGAGGGAGTGATATAGAGGGAGCGAGAAAGAGAGAAAGAGCGAGAAAGGGAGAGAGAGAGGGAGAGAGAAAAGGGAGAAGAAGAGGGAGAGAGAGGGAGAAAGAGAAGGAGAAGGAGAAAAAGAGGAAGAGAAAGAGAGAAGGCTCAAGAGAAAGAATAGAGAAAGAGAAAGAAAAAGAGAAAGGGAGAGAGGAGAGAGTGGGGTTATATGCTTTTATTTTTGAAAGTAATGTTTTTGCATTTATTTTTCATGCTGCTCTTGAATTGCATATATTGTAATATGATATTATGCCTTGTGCCTTGCTTGCTTATGTTCAAATCCATTCTGATGCTTTGAATTGATGTAGAGTGCATAACCTTTTAGAGGCAACCTTTTAGAACAAATCAGAGTTGGGGAATTTCCCTACATACCTTTGAGATGTAAGTACTAGTAGACAGAAAATGCTGCTTTCTTATAGGGCGTTTGTGAATTTGAGTGAAGATTTGTGAAGTATTTTGATTTCTAAGTATTTTGTGCTTCAATTAACGCTCTAATAAACTGTGTGTTGTACAATCCAATTTTTTTCTCACTCCAGAAGATGCAGGAGTGAGTACAGAAGTGGTGCACTTCAGTGATTTGTTGAACCCTGCTTTTCCAATGCGTGGTTTGTTCTCTCTGCCTTTCTGCCTCTTTGTTCATTAGGTCACGTCAAACCGTTGACTGGAACATAGCTTAATCAGGAGTACATAGCAGGCTTTGTGGTTGTTCATATTGTTCAAATGCTATGGTGAAGGGAGAAACCTGAGGCCCACTCATTAACCTTGTTGTGAAGGCCAAATTGACTTTGATCTAGAGTAAAGGAGGTAGAGACTCTCTTCCCGTCTGGTGCAGGGCCAATATGTGCTTCTTCTAATCGCGAAAAGGGGGACTTTAGCCTTCACTGGGGCAGCAGGTAATATCTGTTGATATTGTGTACTGCCCCTGGACAGCAGCATACTTCAGCCTCGCTTGGGAGGCCGGGAGCCAGACACGCGACACTCCTGCCAATACTACCGTTACTCCACCACCCAGTACTAACGCTCCTCCTGCTCCCAATACTACTGCTCTTCTTCCTCCCAATACTACTGGTCTGCTGCCTCGCAATGCTATTGCTCCTCCTCCTTCCAATGCTACCGCTCCTCCTACCACTCCTCAGTTCACCACCACCACCACTCCTCCTCCTCCTCCTCCTCTGCCCACCACCACCACTCCTCCTCCTCCTCCTCTCCTTCGCCCACCACTGCCACTCATCCTGTACCAGTATCCTCACATTCACACCTTACACTGTCCTTCTTAAACACATGTTTCACAAACATGCACACTCACACTACAGAAGCACTAAGACTCCTAAACCAATGCCTCATGTGAAGAATACCGCGGATCCATCACTGAAACCCTGGCTAAAGCCTCCTTGCAGGTGGCCAAGGAAAGGCAGACGCTTCCTGATGCTGACCTTGTGGGTGGTGTACTGCGGGATGATCATCTGGGATGAGACAAGGCCCAGGATGGTGATGAGATGCTGTGGGATGAGACGCAGTATTTGTCCTCTGAAAGGAAGTGCCTTTCTGGGTTACCAAAACAAGTAATGGTATATTGTCACTATAATGGCCCTGACCCATATATAAGATCAGATCTATGACTGTGGGTATACGTTTGGTAAAATCTGAGCAAGCCAGCTCCAACCACAGAGAGATACAGAGTAGCCGCGCAAAAGCATAGTGCTGCCAAGCAGTGGCTCAGAGCAGCTGCAATACAGACGAGACTGGCAGTGCTCATCGGTAGACTTCCCCTGTTCCTTCTCCAGGGGGTCTGGGTCTCTCCCTCTCCCCCTCTATCCCTCTCCTGCATTCTCTGCTCTCTGGCAATATTGGAAGAAAAGCCGCTGTAATAAAAGCTACCAGCAGGTGGCTTTTGCGTCTTTAGTGCCGCAAAGGCAGACATTAACACAAGCACAGGAGAGTCATCCATTTCACAAAATGGAGGCCTCCTAGTGCTTGAAATTATTCCATTTAAGCCTTATTTGCGCAAAATTTTATATAGGAACTTTCTTTTGAAAAGATGTTTAATATATCGTTTTGATTATTGCACATCTTTTAAGACAACCTTTTGAGCGCACTTTCCCTTTAAGCTTCACTACACTGGCGTTTCCTCAATTGTTATGGGGAAACTGACATGTCCTTCAGGGTGTTAGTACTGGGAAACCTTAGTCTTGTTACTGTGATACTACTTTTGGTAACTTTTTATCATTGTACAGTGCATCATACAATGCAGTACAACGGGGTACACTTTTTTTTGCCCCGTTTTATTTATTCTAGGTGTGCTAAAGAGACAAGCTGATGGCAGCAGTTACTTTTTGCTATTTTTTGGTGCATTTCGTTTTACCTTACTGCGTTTACCGCCTTTGGCTTCCAACTGTGGCTAGTGTCCAAACATGGCCTGCCATATGGTTTTTCGCTTGTCCTTTGGCCATCTTGTCTTTTACTCTTGTTCCTGTAAGGACAGTTTTTCTTAAATCCAACTAAGAGCTTAGTAAAACCATTCTACTGAGACAGTACAAGACTCCACGCTTAGTATAAGGCTGTACCACCTTAGTATGTGGTAGTGTAGACAGAGCAGCCACGCTTACATTAGGAGGGAGAGAGGGCTGTAGAAAAGTACACTGAACCTAAAGTACACCAAGGATTCAATAGAAACACTGACAACCAAGTATTATACAAAATAAAGGTTTATTATAAATACAAGTAAACAAAGTTAAGTCTTGGGGTAAGTACTAGTCATAGGGTCATAAACAAACTTTTTAAAAAAAACACACCACTATGCTTGAAGGTACACAGACTGAAGCATAAAACCTTATTCAGAATACCCAACAGTAATGCTAGGGAAGTTCAACCTTAACATACGCATTTAGTATAGGTCACACCTATTCTTGGGGAGTAAAAACCTTGAGTTACTTTTAGATTACTTTCTGTAATACAAGGGTAGTAGACCCTTGCAGTTGTACCGTGACGCTCAGCATAGAAATCACATAGTAAACCAACCTGCAAGTTTACTTTTCTGAACAGTGTAACACTCATTCAAGGAATAGTAGGAACCTATAACTACATGTATAATAACACACAGTTATACTAGGTGAGTAAGACCTTTTGGTGTAATATACTATTACAGTTGCTTTTCAGCTCAGTGGAACACAGTCTAAGATAAGCAAGAACGTATTACACTATTTTGGGATGGCACAGAGCTAGCTCAAGCTAAGTGAAACCTACATACTTTAAAAAGCAGCTATCAGCAATTTAAGGGTAAGTATAACCTAAGGCAGACTTATTATGGACAGGCTAACAGCAAGTCAGGGGAAGCAAGAACCAGTTGGAGACACTCATACATGTATAGCCTAACAGGAATAGTGAAGTTAAACCAACAGCATTACTTTTAGGAAGATGGAGACCCAATTCACAGGGGAATAAATTAACCTATCTACTTTCTGTTAGAAGGGCGAAACAGTTTCTAAGAAAAGTAAGTGTCATGGTCATCGGGCCGAAAACACAGACAGGGCCCGGTTGGACACAGTCCTGGCGCCTTTGGTGCCAGGCTCATAAATAACAGACAAAAAGACACATTTATTGGGGACAAAATGCTTTTATTGTAAGCATAGCACCTCATTCCGGGTGCAAAATGCATTTAACATGGACACTTTCATCACTTAAAGCAGCCCCACATGTACTCTGGGGTAGGGTTGCTATGCACTGGGTTGCCTTGCACATGCTGACTCACTAGGAGTGGCAGGGTGTGGCAGGCAAGCCAGGCCTAGTAGGTGTGCCCACGCTCACAGCTATATAAGCTGCTCCAATCCACGAGCTATACGCTTTGTGTTATTCTGCACATCCATGCAGCGTAACACTCACCGCTGCCTGGGATCTGAATTTACCGTGGAAATCCTGCTTACTACCTCCATACTTACCATCTGGGAATCAGCTCTCACCTGTGAACGTCTTCTTCACGTCTTCCAGGGCATCGAACTCGTCATCGTGGCACCACAATCCACCTTCACGACTTCAGGGATGCTGAATTCTTCTTCTTGACACCGCAGCACTACACGCTTCGTCCGCGACCGCAGCACCTGCAAGAAAAAAGCCAAAAACAAGGTTAGACATTAAAAAGACATTGAGTTTAAAGTCACGCTCCCATCCCATCTCGCGCTTCCCCTTAAACCATCACTCACCTGTTGTCAGACATTGCGGTTTCATCTATCTTCCTCCCGGCCGCATTCCGCACCTCCACAGCTGCTGTTGAGCCGCAATTCATCTATTGGGAAGAAAGCAGAAGAGAAAACGTTATTCAGGAAATAACAACAAAATTGAGAGCAATAATACAAGACAGAAAGCGGAAAGGGGAAAAACAGACAGAGGAAAAGACAAGAGACATTAAGAAATACTTACTACCAATCAAGAGAAGAATAGTCGCAGCTGGACTGGACTGTTACTCACCAGGGATCAGTGAAGGAACTAGATCCCATCAACAAGCGCCCCTGCCAGAAGCAACAGGACGGAGAGCTCACCATCAATAAATACCAGGAGCAGAGTCACCAATTGTCGCAGTCCACAGCCTATCTGCAGGGGGAGAGACCCGACGGGGGTGAACACATTCCTGGGAGGGCTGCAACCGTGCCCCAACGCCTCCGCAGAGACCAGGTGAGCGTAACAGTAAGACTTTACATATATTTTTCAGAATGCCAGAACATTTCCAAGGTAAGCAAAATATCCTTACATATACTTTTACAAGTGGTAGAAAAACTTTCAAGGTAAGTAAGAATTTTTTCTAACTGTTCACTCTCAGAGTTAAAATTAACAACTAACTCTTTAACAAGTAAGTACTTTTCAACACGTATTATACTTTTCCATACAGAAACATTTACTTATCCAGTCCTTCCCTATTCTATTGTATGAGTTTACTCAGGGGCAAAAGACGGACCCTAGGGGCCCAGGTGCCAGCTGTAGGCAGAGTGAGATAGGCTTCTGTTGCAGGCAAAAGTCATAGTTCCTGTGAAACACAGTTCAAACAAGTACGTAGTTCACTGTAAAGTTAGTTAGCATCCAGGGACTTCAGAGAAGACACCCTATGAGGATTCCAGTAGTGGGCCTGAGTGTACTGGATGAGTGGCTTCCCAATCACAGAAAACACCCCAAAGGCTTTACAGAAATCACAAAGTCTTATGGTAAGTAAATACCCCAGCCAACACAGTACCTCAGCACAGAAGAAGAGCTGCAGCAAGAAGACTTCAGGGTCTGCAGCCAAAAACCCACTCAATGGATTCCTTTGTCAAGAAGATGGAAGATGGGACTTTGCAGCAGGCATCACAGGAAAAGGCTCAGGCCAAGATTTTCCACGCTGCTGAATGCGTCTCTGTGGTTTTGGCACCCATTTCAGGACCCAGAAGAAGACAAAATATCGCTGGTCAGATTCTCATCGTTTGCAAGGTCCAGCACTCTGATGAGGGGACTTTTCAGACTCGATTCATGCCTCTGGAGGTCCAACAGGATGCCCACAATGTTTTGCAAGATTCGGAATTCGGAAGACCGTGAACCGCACAATGGCTCAAGGTCCCAGGGTGTTGGGGTATTGCAGCCACGCAAGGTCGCAGCACGATGTGGGATGGCTCACAGTGCAGGTCTTTTTGAGTCTAGTGGATCTCACCAGGCTCTGGGTCGGGTCGCCTGTTTCGGGATCTCCAGGTCGATTGGAAGTAAGGGTGACAGCCAGCCTCCCAGTTTCAACTGAATTCTTGCAGTCAGGCTGGAAGACAAAGGGGTGCATAGTTTTGGACTCCTCCCTCGCTTCCTGCCTTAACAGACATTCTGGCGCCTGCGCGGGCTTGACCGAGGTCTCCTGTAGAAGGTAAAATTGACACAAAGGATTTTCCCACCCTGGAGGTCAGGGGAAGGAACAAGAAAGGACCCAGAGCACTAAAATTGTAGAAAAAGAAGACAGGGGCCATGTTGGTAAAAAAGTAGCTTGCCAAGTAGCTGCTGTTCGCTGGAACCCCACCATATCCAACTGCTGTGACTTGAAGACAATGGTGACTTTGATCTGAAGCCCCGCCCCCCAACACCTAGAAGTCCATTTAACCCTGGGGCCCCGCGCTTACGGCAAGTAGCTTGCCAAGTAGCTGCTGTCAGCTGTTCGCTGTCTCGCATGCTCGTTGCTCGTGCATGCGCACGTAAAGTAATCAGTCAGCCGGGGCTATTACCTGAGAAGAAACTAGTAAATAGGGCTAGTTTCTTCAAAAAGATGGAACGCTTTAAAGATATAGCTTCAAACCCACCAAGCGTAAATGAAGAAATACCTCTTGTAAAGAAATTGTTGAGGACTTATGTTTATCTATCCCGCGCATAGTCTGCAAATTCATTTCGCAGGCAATTGACCGCCCTCGCACAAATGTTCCTGTTTCCAAGGAGATTGTATTGCCAAACAATGATGTTGGGATCGATGGAAGTACGAGTATGAGTAAAGAGCTAACCTCTAGTACCTTAGGCTGTACTCTTCCATGCGCGAATGATCTGCACATGTGTTCAAATATAGGCAATGAAGTTTCTGTGCCAAAAGTGTTACCTCTAAGCACCAATGCGAGAATGTTTAGAAAGGAGATCTCGCCCCCTGACAATTTAGCACATAAAGGCGTAGCAGCAGCAGCCTGCGGCAATGAATGTGACCCACCTCTATATGAAGTAAATGATAACATTATAAATACATTATAGTAGCACTCCCTCAGATACTAGCATGTTACCATTGCCCCTATGCTCCTTTCCATTACCTCTGAGTGATGCGAATCCTCTGTTTGATAATCCAGAGGGGCATTCCATATATGATGAGAGAGTACTGGTTGATACTGTCACTGGACAGTTTATGTTTAAAAGCAGTAATGTAGAAAATGCTCCATCACCCATTGAGAATAGTGAAAAGACTTCACCCTGGAAAGTGGTTCGAGAAGTGGTATAGACTCACCTAACAATGTAAGCTTTGTGAGCATGAGTAGCCCTGAGCTGTTTGAAGCTTTAGACAATGTGTTGACCACCTTGGTGGAAAAGTGTAAAAATACAGAGCGCAAGTCAGATGTGCACTCTATATTGTTGCATAAAAGTATAAATCGAGGCAGGAGGACTCTCAAGGATAATGGTATGAACACTGTGCATGAGCAGTGTGAGAGCAAACTGTTATGGACAGATAGCACTAAGGAAAATAAAAGTAGCTTGAAATTGCCCAATGATATAAATAATGAATATACTATTACTGAAACAAATGGTAACCCATTTACTAGTAATAAAAGCGGTTACCTAAATAACAGCAAAGCCACCAAAAAACGTGTGGCTAAGAAAAGAAGAAACTTAGATGTCAGGCAGCAATATATAGTAATAAGCCTTCTAGGCGCCATAAAAATAGGTGTATTGTAACTGACAAAGCTATGTCCATAATTGACAGCGGTAAAATAAGCCAGAATCTATCCGACTTTAAACGTATGGTGCCTATAACTAAACCGCTCCCCTTATGTAAGGAACCAAATTACATTGGAGCTCATACAGCTGTTATTCACACAAATCTAGAAAGCTCAACCAAACATCGAGCAATAAAAGCAAAAGCCACCTCTGACATTACAGATTTTTTAGTAACTGCTGAATCGAATAGAGGCAAACAAGGCCAAGAAAGCTGGACTGGAACACGTAAAACGGATGTAAATAGGAAAAAAAGCCAAAAAGCAAAATGGGATTGCTGATGCGATTTTAATGGATTTATAGACCATATTTCATGTGGATGATCATAAAATATGTCCGAATGTTACAGACAATCAGCTCTCCAAATCATCACAGCCAGTTTATGTGGCTGTTAAAGATGTCAGCAAATCGGTTAGATTAGATATAGATGTGAAGAAAAGTGTGAATGTTTCTGCTAGTTCCAACAAAATTTTGCCAAAATGTGCTAAAAGCATAAGTGATGAAACTGTTGATTATGTAAGCGCATTACAATTTCAAGCAATTGAATCTACCACCCAATTGGTGATATTGAATAGGAGTCCAATTCTGGAATTATGCAGAGCCATAGTACCTCTATGCATGGTGCGTTCGCAAGACTTTAAAATAGTGGACCAGTTGGTAACCCCCATGAAAATAATTACTAATGTGTGGTGTGTAGATTAATTAATGCATGGATACATTTTAATTCATGGCAATCTCTATGAAAAATTAGGATATACATGTAAAGAATCTAAGATGCTTAAGATGAAATATGAGAAAAATTCTCAGACGGCTGTGATGAATGGAAACAATCAAGTTGCTGCGAATGATAGACCCGAAAGAATCTGTGATTCCATGATAAATGAACACCTAGGGAAGTGTAATAATGAGACTAAAAGCATTTAAAAACCTAAACAAAGTGACACAACAATAGCCGATGGTTACTGGCAATGGATGGCTGTAGAATTTAAGAACTATTTCTCAACACAATCGCAATGACAGCAATACAATATTATCATGGAATACACGAGGAAATTCCCACTACACCAGCCGATAATGGGCTATTGGAGTTTATTTCAAATTTTTGAATAGTTGCCTTACAAGAGACATGACTTTATACCTCATGTGACATTTATGGTCGAACCACAATACAGAGCTTAGCCATTAAAGGCCTTAGAGGTCGACCCAAAGGAGGCTTGTTGATTTCGATTAGACATCCGTAGACAGGCCATAATACTGTGTGGTTTACCTCCATGGTATTGGCGGTAGTAGTGAACGCCAATCAACCTATGTTCTCATCACTACTGATTGTAAATATATATAATATGCCTAATGGTGAATACAAGTAAGGAGAATATAGCCACTGTCACAAAAATACTAGATGAATATGATCCTGCTACACCCATTATTATTTTAGGAGATTTCAATGCCCAGATAAGAATGCAGAATAATGATTCTATAAACACACTAAATTCACGGCCTATAGAACCTGTCTCCAATAATTATGGTAAACCATAGTCTAAGTTATTTCTAAAATATCAGCTTAGAGTATTAAATGGCGATACCCTAAGTGATTCAAAACGTAGCCCGACATGGATCAGTGGCACCTCTAGGTCTACCATAGATTATTTCATAATTAATGCCAGTGCACATCCAATGATTATAGATATGGTAGTAGGATGTTGCGAAGAGAGCGACCATCTCCCTTTATATGTCTTGCTACCTAGTAGCCCTATATACAATGAATATTAATTGAATGGTAGTATAGGTGTAAACAATGCAGGGAACCGGATATCCTGTAACCCTCAAAAATGAATAAAGGGAAAACTATTGGCAGAACAAGAGCTAGAAAAGTTCATAGAATGTAAGTCCTTGAAATATGCTGAGAAACATAACATCATGATCCACGATTTTGAACAAGTAGTATAAACCAAAAAAAATTGATACACCTCAGAAACGCAAATACTTAAGCAACTACGAGAGATGGAACATAACACATGATAAGAAGACATATGATGCTCTGATTCAGAAGGAAAAAAAAACAACTTAGATTAAGAATTAAGGAGATCAAGAATAGCGCTAGTAACGATGCCACTGAGAAAATCAGACTAGCAAAAAACTGTACCGCACCTGGCTGCGCCATTATCGTAGATATAAAGCGAACGAGACAAATGCGCACTATAGCATTGAGTGCAAGTAGCAACAATGAAGGAATTTGGCCCGTTATTGATGGTTCCAACAATAAAATCTCCCTATAAACAGTCTCTCTGATAAAGACTGGATCAGTCATGTTGAAAAAACCTTGGGTGCATCTCTAGCTACTGAGATTAATACCTCTTGTTATGTATCAACAAGGGTTGGCAAATATACAAAAGACACTCTGTTTAAAATGATTAAGAATCAGTGGACCACGCGGGCAGTCGGCCCAGATGGCAAGTGCAATGCTCTCATGTGGATGTCTCCTAAAAATGGGCATCTACCCTCGTTATGCTGTTTCAATGGATTGGGAGATATGGTGCAATACAGGCCTCTTGGAGGGAAAGTATTATTTTACCGGTATGTAAAAAAGGGACTTGGAAAGAGCCTGGAAACTATAGGATGCTAGCGATGCTGGACATCCCTGCAAAGATTTTCGCAAAAACCCTATTGATCGAATTGAACTCTTGGATCGAAGAATTTAATATTCTTCCTTCCAATCAGTCTGGTTTTAGGGCACAATCTTCCACTACACATAATATAGTGAACTTAGTAACAGCTATTGAATGCTCCTGGAGAAACCGTAATCTCACAGTATTTGCTGCTTTTATGCTTTTATAGACTTCACAGCAGCATTCGACACCATCATACGCAAAGGATTATGGGCCAGACTTAAAGACTGGGGCATAACAGCTGGATTACAGAGTATGATCCAACTACTGTATACAGGAACTTCAGTGTGGATTCCCCTCGATAATGAAGGGAAATTGTCTGATCATATAGTAACTCTGCAAGGAGTTAAACAAGGGTGTATTCTCGCGGTGACCCTTTTTAATCTGTATTTGGCCGATCTTATGGTAGACCTTTATTCAAAATGATCCCATGATATCAAAATAGGCACCCTGAGATTGGGATATCAGGGTTACGCTGATGATCTGTTGCTCATTGATTATACTCCCAAGGATCTACAAACTAAATTAAAAGCGGAATCCACCAGGGGGCGCCGAGATGTTCTGAAGCATCTCCGCTTGTCTCCCCAGCTGGGCGCTAATCGAGGGACCTGAGCCCCCCCCCCCAGACGCCCCCAGAGCAGGACATACACCCCCCCCAGTACGAAGGTGCAGAGCACCCCCAGCTCAAACCCGAGCCTTGGGGGTGCAAAGGAGCCGGAGTTACAGCCCCGCGATTCCAGAGGGCGCGAAGTCCCTCCCCCCTGCGGCTTTTGAGGCTCCGCGGCACACAGCGCCGAGCCCGGGCCCAGGGAAGGCCCACAGAGACCCAGGCGACCGAGGCCGCGGGCATCCGCCTCGGCCTGACGGTTGTCGGCAGCGGAGCAACGGCCCGAGAGGAGGTCCCGGGAGCCCGAGAAGAGGGCACTGCGGCAGGTCGCGAAGCACTCCCAACGGGGAGGCGAGAACAAGCACCCCAGAAGTGCGCGGAATCCCCCGATCGGTGCAGGAGAGGCCCCCCGAGGTAAGGAGGCCCAACCCGGGGCTGGGCACCCGCCGGGGGTAACAAGACTCATCGGGGGGGGGGGAGGAGAGAAACCCAGTGTAGCCCACACAAGCACCCTGAGACGGAGTGGGGCGCTGGGCCCAACTGGGAGCATCTACCCCCCGCAAGTGCTGCATAAAGTCGCTCCGAGGGGCCCGGGACCCCCTCCCCGCCCCCTCCCTGGCTAGCTACACCACCCCAGGCCACGGCCCCAACTGCAGTGAACTACAAGGTGAAAACCCGAGAAGGGGAGACCCCCACCCACACTAAGGGACCTGATAGCGGCGCTGAACCCCCCATAACCGGACCTCCGCCCTTGGCCCCAGGCCAACCAGGGGCCCTCCCGCCTCCCCCAGGATGCAAAGAGGCTAACCAGGCCCCACTGGCTACGATCTCCCGGTGGTGGCCCCCGCGGAGCAAGTGGGCCCGAAGAAGGCCTATGTCCTGGAGGGAATCGCTACAGAGGTTCCGGCGTCCGCTCCCAGAATCCCCCACAGCCCCTGGAATGGCGGCTCAAACGCAGCAAGAAGCAACAGATGCAAACGTGGTCTCCAGGGGAATGGCGGCCCTTCTTGAGGAAATTAGAGGATTCCGCGCAGATATTACCCATAGGCTGGACACCCTAGACAAAAAGGTGGACAATCTAGATGACAGGGTGCAGGCATTGGAAAATAATACTACCTCGAATGGCATCTTCGAGACGCAATTTGACATGCGCCTATCGGAACTGGAGAGAAGAGAGGAGAAATGTTCTCTAAAAATGGACGATTTGGAAAATAGGGAACGGCGCTGCAACCTACGCTTCTTAGGTTTCCCGGAACAAGATGGCGAAACCCAGGCGGACATCGTCAAGGCCGTAAACGCGGTGGTGGGAGTGCTCTTTGACGGGGCCAATACCAACGAGCCCACTATTGACAGAGCCCACAGAGCGGGGGCAGCCTCCAGAGGCCCCAGGTCGGTCTTAGTCCGCTTCCACTATTTCTCAGAGAAAAGCAGGATCCTCGAGCTCGCTCGCAAGAAGGGCCCGGTGGACTGGGAAGGGGCCCAGATCTCGGTATATCAAGACTTATCGGCCTTCACTCTGGCGAGACGCCGCCTTTGCTCCCCTCTGACAAAAATGCTCCAAGCCAAGGGAGTCTGTTACAGGTGGGGGTATCCTTTTTCACTTTCTTTTGAGTTCGAGGGATATAAATATGCCCTGGTCACCGAGGACGACATCCATAGAGTGACGGGTGAACTCCTAGATGGCTCGGGTTTGGAACCAGGTGACCACGATCGGGAGCGAGCCCCGAAGGGCCCAAAAGGGAACAATGCTCCGAAGGAGAGGCGCAGAGTACGAGGCCAAAGGAAATTCAGGAGAGTGGCCCCAACGTCTCCGGACATTCAGAATGGCTGAAACGAAACATTGGTGTCCGACGAACAATTCATTCAAGAACGTTTCAAGGGGGGAGGTTGTTATGATTTTCGATTTGTATTGTCCCCGAAGAAGGGGGGGGGGGCTCATAAGGGTGCTTATGAAGAGGTAATGAGCCCGGAGGAGGGAGACATGGTTGGCCGGTTGTGTGACTTTGGGACGATGCCTCAACACAACCAGGCGATCTGGGGGGAGGGGGGTGGGGGGGAGAAGGGGGGAAGTTGGGTTGTTGGGGAAATAGTTATAGTACGCCAAGGCTCGGAGACTTGACCACACAATTTGAGAACTACGACACTTGCATCCTTGAAATTGGAGCTATGAGCTTCAAATTGTGTCCCAATGGATGATTCACTCCAATCCTTGTCAGTGGGGTCTTTGAATGTACGTGGGCTCAACTCACCCACCAAGAGGTCGCTCCTTATGCGTGAATTTAAGAGGATGAATCTACAATTCCTCTTTGTGCAGGAGGCCCACTGGGTTCGGGGGAAGGAGCCCAAACTCAAGGCCAAAAACATAGAACAGGTGCTCTCTGCCTCTGCCCAGACTAAGAAGAGGGGAGTGGCTTTACTGGTGTCTCCCGGGGCTCACTTTGGGTTCAAAGCGTCTAAAGCTGACCCTAAGGGCCGGTACCTCATGGTAAAGGGGGATGTGCGGGGACGTTTGTTCACCTTGGTCTGCATATATGCCCCAAACGAGTCACAGGACACTTTCTGGGAAAGTATGAAGGCGACAATAGTCGCTTTTGTGGAAGGCACCCTCCTGGTGGGTGGGGATTTTAATATGGTGCTGTGCCCCGAGAGGGATAGGAAATCCGTGAACCCTTGCCCTAACTTCCGTCTTCACAAAAAAATGGCATCAACCTTTCAGAAAGTGAATGAGGAATTGGGGTTGTGCGACTCGAGTATACCCAAGGAAGGTCTAAACCCCGGCTTCACTTTTTACTCAAAACCCAACAATGTTTTCTCGCGAATAGATTACATTCTGGTGGACTCGTCCATGCAGGGGGAGGTCGCCGGCGCAGGGGTGGAAACCGTCCCCTGGACGGACCATGACATGGTTAAGATTAGGATTGGCCTCCCCCCTGCCCCGGCGGTCTGCTCCCGTTGGAGTTGTAATGACCTCCTTCTGCATGACAAGGAGACACGCCAAACCCTCCTGAAGGCCATAGAAGACTACTTCTCCCTCAACGACAACGGAGAGGTGGGCACCATGGGAGTGTGGGAGGCGTTTAAGGCAACTATCAGAGGTACCCTGATTGGCATTGGGGCGGGAAAAAAAAGGGAGAGGGAACGGGAAGAGAAAGATCTGAAATCCAAGATAGAGGTCATACAACCGGGTGGAAAACTGAAAAAACAGATGTTTCCGGGGCAGTGGGAGGAGCTGCAGAGGCTGCGCACTAGGCTGGCCGACCTGCAAGTAGGGCAAATGGAAAGGAAGCTCTCATTTTTTAAACAAAAATACATGGAAAAAGGGGAAAAGGCCGATAAGATTCTGGCCTGGAGACTCCGCGAACTTAGGAATATCAGGAGAGTGAACTCAGTCCGCGCCGCGGATGGTGCTTCTACTGCAAGGGATTCGAAGATAGCGGAACAATTTAGGCTTTATTATGAAAAACTATATTGCTCAGAATACAAGGGAGATGGGGTGGACATTGACAGGTTTCTAGATTCTCTCCCTGTCCCGGGCCTGCTACCTGACACAGCCGACACCCTGGAAGCCCCCATCTCCCCGGAAGAAGTAATCGATACAATCACCTCCCTAAAGAGCGGCACTGCCCCGGGGGATGACGGCTTCTCAGTCAAATTTTATAAGACCTATAGATCCACGCTAGCCCCCTTTCTGGCCAAGATGTTTAACTTTGCACTTAGCCACAGGTCTCTCCCGCCCACGATGATGTCGGCCCTAATAGTGGTCTTACTTAAAGAAGGCAAGGACCCCGCTTTATGCCAATCATATCGCCCCATTTCGCTCCTAAACACTGATGTTAAAATTCTGGCCAAACTTCTGGCGAATAGATTGGCAAAACTCCTCCCTACCCTGGTACATGGGGATCAAGTGGGTTTCATCCCGGGGCGTCAAGGGTCAGACAACATAAGAAAAACCCTCGACCTTATGCATGAGGCATCCGAACAGGGAGTGGAGGGATACCTCCTCTCACTCGACTCAGAAAAGGCCTTCGACCGCGTCGAATGGCCTTACATGATCAAGGTTCTTCGGAAGATGGGATTGGGAGTTAATTTTTGCGGGTGGGTCGCAGCACTGTACAACTCGCCCTCGGCGAGAGTACTGGTTAACAGGGGTACATCTGAGCCTTTTTCCCTCTCTAGGGGCACCCGGCAAGGATGTCCCCTATCGCCCCTCTTATATGCCCTGGCCATGCAGCCCCTCGCCATAGCGGTCAGGAACGACCCGGTAGTCATGGGAATACGGTGTGGTGAGTGTGAATTTAAGCTCTCCCTATTCGCAGACGACATACTTGGTTACCTGACCAACATTCAACAGTCCCTACCGAGACTGTTTGATCTCATACATTCTTTTGGCTCCTTTTCGGGGCTTAGAATAAACACATCCAAATCGAGCATCAAGCCCATGGGCCCGGGGGAACAAGATATCAGGAACAATTCCGACATTCAGGGGGTTAGAATCGAGCGAGAATCCACAAGATACTTGGGCACCACCATCCCCAGAGACCTGTCAAAACTATACCAGTGCAATTTCCCTGGAATCCTCGCCCAGGTCAGTAGCGATCTCAAAAGATGGGCTCCCCTTACACTCTCCTGGCTCGGACGCATGGTAACGGTTAAGATGAATATTCTACCTCGCCTCCTTTATCTCTTTTCTGCACTCCCCACTGTGGTTCCCGAGGCCTATTTCGAAGTGCTCCAGTCCCGTGTTTCACACTTCATCTGGAATGGCAAAAGACCCAGGATCAAAGCGTCCACCCCGACTCTCCCAAAATCCCATGGTGGCTTTGGACTCCCCGATTTTAGGCTTTACTATAAAGCAGCCCAGCTTAGGGTATTGCTGGAGCACATGCGGGACGACATGCGTACGTATTGGACGTATGTCGAAGATACCCACGCTCACCCAAAAAAGGTCAGAGACTACCTCTGGGCCTCCCCCAGGTCCCTCCCCCCACAGCTCAGGACACATCCCACCTTAGCTGCTCTTTGGGCGCTGTGGAGACCCAGTAAAGCCAACAAAATGTTAACTACATGGCCTTCTCCGCTGTCATCGCTCTGGGGTCCGCCCATCGACTTGGACATGAGGGGCTTCCGGGATACCCAGGCCTGGTCTGACATGGGCCTGGAAAGAGTCTCCCAGCTTTTACGAGAAGAGGGCTTCATTGAACACGCCGACATGGCGGAGGCTCTGGTGGATAGGCCCCCCTCGGTTTTCGAATTCCTGCGATTGAAAGGGATACTTACTCAACCAAGGTGGTCCGAGCTGCTCAGTCGCCCCCTCACCCCATTCGAACTTATTTTGGCCAAAAGTACATCACGTAAAGGCTCGCTGTCTAGGTTCTATAATGTACTGGTTACATCGGACCTGAAGGGCAGACAACCCTTCAAGCACATATGGGAAGAGAGGATGGGAATGTCACTGGATGATCACACCTGGAGGGCGGTCTTTAAGTGCATCTTCACGGGCTCCTTATACACAGCAGCTATGGAACATAACTTTAAAATCCTTCACTCATGGCATCGCCCCCCGGCCTCGTTGTCTAAAATGTTCCGGGACGTCTCCCCTTTCTGCCCTAGAGGGTGCCACCAACGGGGGACTTGGTTTCATATGTGGTGGAGCTGCCCGCCCATACAAGTTTATTGGTCGGAACTACTTAGCTGGATCAAAGATATAGAGGGTTATGGTCCAGCGCTGCACCCGTTGGAAATTCTATTGGGCTCCCCCTTGCCCGAGTCCGAGGTGAATGCCTTCCCCAAGGTCATTGGCGCCATGTTGCGGGCAGGGAGGGTGGCGCTCGCGCAAAAATGGAAGAGTGCCCTGGCACCCTCTAAAGAGGAATGGCTCTGCAAACTCAGGGTGATTTTCAACTACGATAAACTCACCGCAATAGCAAACGATACTATGTCAGATTTTATCCAAGATTGGACAGCAGTGCTGCTGCACGATGACTGTATTTCAATGCGATTATAATGGGGCAATTGTACAAACGTTTGCATGGCATAGGCCCACTCACTCCTCAGAGGTTTGGTCTTACCTTGGCCTAACCGCTTCGGGGTTTTACCCCACTGTTTCAAGGATCACTTATTACTAATGTATGCTATGCAAGTGTTCTCCTTTAAGCTTAAAGTATTAGCATCTTCTCTGAACTTGGCAGGTTAATTGTTGGGGGGGAGGGGACGGGAGAGGGTAAGAGGGGTTGGGAGTTTGGGTAACGGGGGGGGGGACTTATCGGAAAATGTTACTGACAATATGATCTTCATCTTGTTTAACTCCTTTTTTGCTACTTGGATAGGCCGCATGGCCCTCCCTGTTATGTATGTTGTCAATAAACAAAAAATTTAAAAAAAAAAAACTAAATAAAAAGCATAGGAAAATTTTGCAATGATGAATGGTTTAAAAATAATCATCAGTAAAACTAAAATAATTGCATTCACAGGTAAACTTAAATGTCCTTGTTCTCTTAATTTTAAGTGGATGATTATGAACCAACAAATTGAGATCATAGAATGCTACATATACTTAGGTGTAACGATTGATAAAAAACTCATTGAACAGACACAAAATTGAAGTGCATGCAGATTGTAATGTCTATAAGTAACTTTATTGGTCAACAGGGTGGCTTTTCAGTCAAACCTATTATGCTGCTGTATTCATCCAAAGTGCTTCCATGATTACTCTATGCTGCAGAAATGTGGGGCGCAAGATTTAGTAAAGAAATCAATCAGTTTGAAGCAAAATTATTGAACATTTTATTTAAAATGCCTAAATCCCTCCCCGGAGAATATATTTTACTAGAGTTCCAATTTCTTAGTGCCAGTGATTTTTTAGATTATAAAATGGCAATGCTGTATGTGAAACTGGGTTCCTAGTGAAAGTTTTGAATGCCATAGTTTTGAATGGCAAAGTTTCGAAAAAAAATGCATCAAAAAAATGCATTTTTTTAATGGGGGGTTCCCCCGAACCCGTTTTTTTAGCCCTTAAAAACACTGTAGTAAAAAAAAAATTACCTAAAAGAATGCATTTTTTGATGCTTTTTTTTCTCTAAACTTTGGTATTCGAAACAATGCATTCAAAACAATGCCTGGATACCTGAAACTGTATACTCTCAATAATAACACCTTTATTGTGGAGCTTATGAGAAGCATTGAGACAGATATGATTGTGTTTGATACTAGCCCTATAGCAGCGATGAGTAGAGTTTACTCTAGATGGGCTAGGGAGAACGCACATGTGCGGTTGCAATATGCTCACGCAAACACTAAACGGCTACTGAAAACAACTATAGTGAATTACTCCAAAGAACGCGTTATGACCAGTATTGCGAATAAATCTTATTGCAGCCGTTTTTACAATTTTGGTCTATAGACTTGGGGAAGCCCTCATACCAAGCTGCCTATCCTGATGGAAGAACTGTTACACTATTCAAATTTAATATGCAAACCACATTTGAGATCATTGGAGCCAAGCTAAGAATTGACAGGCATTTGAAAAATTGTAGATTACGCGGCACACTAACTCTAGAAAATGCAGAACACATTATATGTCAATGTGAGAGCTTATGTTTAAGAGATAAATATCTTAGGGCTTACAAAAATAGCCGTGATGACCTAAACATGATTGATATGTGGAGACTTGTATTGCTTGGAAATGATCAGAATGTAATATTTCACATGATGAATTTTTATGAATTTATCCTACCTATTTTAACAGAATTGTCTGATGGTATCTGGTTTTAATCTCTTTTATGAGTTTTATTACTAATTCTTGTATTTTTTGCTGATGTGTTTATGATGTTTTTATAAATTGGAATTGTGCAAGGTTCTTTTATATGTAAAGCCTTAATTGGCTGTACACATTAATTAAATACATAAAAATAAATAAAATGGGCACCCTTGGGTGCCTTTACTGCAGCTGTGAACCACGGTAAAGGTGCACCGAATTAGGAAAAAGGTTCACTGCCACCAGCCATTAAAGGTAGGTTTGTCCCTGTCACAGAAATGTTACAGATAAAAGGAGAACAGGGATACATTGTATCGCCCCAGCACTCCACATGAGGTCTGGTGTGCTTGTTTCACCTAACTAAATGTAAAAAGAGATCCAAAGATCCTTTCTACCCTTGGGAACTGTAGTTCTCATAAGGTTAGCCAGAGAAATGTAAAGGGGAGCCCCAAGGGCAACCCAGCAATAATAGGCAATATAATGTCAAAAGCTGTCAAAGAGGATAACATTAAAAATACACTATGCAGAGTCTTAAAAATGACACCCATAAAAAGAGCAAAAGATTCTGTGGAAAAAGGTTCTCACTCACTGAGTTATAGGGAAAAATAATTCATCAGTAAAGCAAAAAGGTTCTGGGGTTGACATAGGTCAGGAAGATTTAACACTGATATGAAAATCATACCTTAAACTTCCTGGCCTGAGAGGCTAAGAAAATCGTTAAATGGAATGCCAATGCCCAGGAAAGCAGAAGCTTTTGGGGGCTACTGGAGGGCTATGGGTGTTCGCTGCCGGGAAGTAGGTTGGTACTGCCTGATCCCACCTGGTCCCAATCCACAAACTGGTTTCAGTGTGTCTGAGTGGTATGCATGAGTTTTGCCGCCAGTGTTCTTGATTGGACCCCTGCTGGGGTGTGTGTGTGTGTGTGGGCCAGATCTGTCATTGGCTAGTGGGGGTTTCAGCTCTTACCTGGCCTTTACGATAAGAACAGGAACCCTAACACCCACTCTAGAAATATCCTGGAAGAAACCGAAGGAGCCAAAACTCTGTCCAGCTGCAATACCGTGAGGAGGCAGAAGACCCGTTGGAAGAAGGCCTGGCGACCAACTTCTGCTGCTGTCCTGGAAGATTGTAGGTGATCTTCAGCAGTCCTGCTGAGGAGCTGCGACCCTTGGTGTCCTACGAAGAGCATTCGGAAGTGCCACTGAATCGCCCAGTGGCTGACCAGCTCCGAGTTTGGGCTGCAGACGTCGCCGTTCCGAGTTGAGGCCTGGAACTTGGGAGATCTTCAGCTTGTGCCATACGACTATCACTGCGTAATTTCGTGGTCCTAGCATCAAGGGGACCCGAAATAGGAGGCAAAGTCTGACCATTGCAAGTGAATCCTGCATTAGTCGCCGACCAGAAGAGTGCTCGAACCTGCAGCCCCGGTGATCAAGGGCAGATGCCGACGATGGGAAAAGTGACCTTGGACCCTCTTCAGCAGACCTGCCAATTCCTACAAAGTATCGGGGATGAGTTGTAGCAATACGTACCGGAACCCCTAAACTCCCTCTTAAAAGTTTTGATAACATTTATAATAGTTTGGCTTTGCCATTGTTCGCTCACACAAGCACTCCGAAAGTTGGTTTGTTAGTTAGATTAACATGTCCCCTAACCCTTGTAACTGTTTATTCGACCACAGAGACCCTACCTTCATTTTATTCAGCTTCACAAAACTGTATGGAACTTTGCTGAACCATGGGGCACAAGGCCCCATACATCTTAGGGATGAACTTCTGAAGTTGTGATTGTAACTCTGTGGACCTGTAGAGCTTATACTAATCTGTACCTTCCATTTTAGGGGTTTGGTCTGTATTTTGCCCTTCAGTGATTGTGTATGTGTATCTAATATTTCTATTATTAGTGTTGTGTGATAGTATTACCTGTTAGTAGTCATTTTTCACTGTGTTATTTGGCCATAAGTAAAGAGTTATTTTATACCTGTTTGCCAAAGTGTGTTCCTTGACTGTTTCACTATGTGTGCTCATTGTGGACCCCTTACAAGCTCACCACCTCTTGAGAATTAGCCTACACCACTTGTCTACCTACCCTGAACTGGTTTGGCTACAGCTCCCAGAGTTGTCCTGTCACAATACTAGGTTGGCCTTCTATACATCTGTCCACCAGGCCACAGTGTAGAAAATCAGTCCTAACAAATAGGTGGCAGGGGTGGGATGATCCACTTAACATTGAGGTTTTCATTGGGTGAGGCTCATCATTGGGTACCTCAGTGTTGTGCACTGGTGGAATTTCTGGATAACACTTACACAGTACACTTTGATATTTGACTGCCTTGTAGTTGGACAGTCACCTACCAGAATTGATAACATGGAAACAATTACCTGCACTTCTTTAAGTTCTTCTAAGGTGGATCACTTGAAAAAGTTGTGTAGTGACAGAGGCCTGACGGTCTCTAGCACTAAAGCTGAATAGATTGTGAACATTCTTGATTTTGAGAAGGGGAAGGATGTACCTCCCCTAAATAATGGTACTGGCAGTGAATCTGGGGAAGGCCCCAGCAGCAGTAATGGAGTTGCTGCCACTGCAGCTACTAATGTTGAGGAGGAAGAGGGTGACTCCTCTGGACTATTGTCTGTCACAACCTCAGAGGCTGAGGAAATTTTTGATCTGAAAAAAGTAGAAGCTGAGGCTCAAGTAAAAAGAGCTTCAGTTCAACTTTTTTAAGTTAGGCTTTGAAGGAAATGAGAGGCAAAAGGACAGATCACCAGATGGAGCTTCCCAAGCTTCAGGCTTCACAAGTTTCTTCCAGAGGATCTGGAGATGGTTCTGGGTCCTCTTCACATTCAAGGTTCCCAAAATATCTGCTCAATGTGTATAAGGAGAAGATGATATCATTGATTGGGTTGTAACCTCACAGTGCACATGTGAAGTACAAGGAGTGAGTATTTCTGGTAGGATTGCACGGTTGCTCAGTAGACTGCCCCATTCTGGCTGCAGTGCCATTATGGAAATGTCACAAGCTGAGAGGCAAGACTTTGCAAAACTAGATCAAACTATCATCTTAAAGTTTGGGAAGATTCCTGCCCAATACTTGAGGAGATTTAGATAGTACAAGAAAAAAGAATGTATGACTTCCGTGACTTTTGTTTACAGATGCTTTGAAAACGTGTTTGGCCAGGTAGGGGGTTACCAGATAACCACCTTTGAGGGCATGATTCACTGTCATGCTTGAGCATATTTTTGCCTTTTGTTACCCAGAACTTAAACAGCATTTGGTGGACTCTTAGGGGTTAAATGGTTTAATTTACTTACCTGTAACTATTTTTCTCCAGAATGGTTCTGGCATGGATTCACATGCTCATGAATATTAACAGTCGTCAGGCTGTGAATCCTCGGTAAAAGAAAAAAACTGCTTTGCTTTCACTTCAAAACTCTAAACCAATCACTGTCCTCTGG
Source organism: Ambystoma mexicanum (assembly GCF_040938575.1). Classification (NCBI taxonomy): domain Eukaryota; kingdom Metazoa; phylum Chordata; class Amphibia; order Caudata; family Ambystomatidae; genus Ambystoma; species Ambystoma mexicanum. The sequence goes on along the minus strand of NC_090928.1, from coordinate 525,712,866 downwards.
GACATACTGCCCCCATCCAATGACAGTGCTCTCCCTAAGCTCCACCCATGGTGGCCATCTTCAGAAGCACATAAAAGCGGCAGTATGAACCAAGAAGGGCCACAGAGAGGACGGAGGAAGGGTTTGCATGTGAATCAATCCAGGTGATAGTCACGAGGAAAACCGTCTTTCATGAGAGAAACTTGAGAGGGACTTGATGCATAGGTTTGAAGGGAGTTCACATGAGCTTAGTTAGCACTACATTGAGCTCCCAAGCTGGGGCAGGAGCCTTCACCATCGAGAAAGCCCTGAAGAGTCCCTTGAGGAATTCCTTGACGAGCCTGTGAGACCACAGCAAAGGTCTGCCCGGAGACCAGGTGTACCTAGATATGGCGGCAAGATGCACCTTAATAAAGGCATGAGCCAGTCCCGCTTTGGCCAAGGAAAGCAAGTATGAGAGAAGTTGCGGGCCGTGGCATACAGCGGATTAATCTTCTGAGTCCGGCACCACACAGAGAAGTGTTTCCATTTATGTCCATATCACTTCAACGTTGACGAGGCTCTGGCCCTGACCAGGATGTCCCTGCATTCTGCAGGTAAAGCATAACCTCCAAACTCTAGAGCTGTAGGAGCCATGCCCCCAGGTTCAGAGACTCCGGTTTGTGATGCAGAACCACCCTCCTCCCCCACCCCCCTTCTCTGGTAGGAAGGTCCAAGGACAGTGGCAGTCTCATGGGCGGGGCCACTGACAGATGCATGCTGGGCCAACTAGTATCATCCTGCAATGCAACTGTCTGAGTGTGTTGATCACACGTAAGAAGAGTGGAAATGGAGGAAAAGCGTACAGGAACCATCCCTCCCACGGGAATGAGAACGCATCCCCCATGCTCCTCGGTTGAGGGAACTTGCTGGAGTACCTCTGGCACTTGCCGTACGCCCACTGTCGAGAACAGATCAATCTAGGGCTGCCCCCATTTGCCGAACAGAAGATACAACTTGTACTGGTGAAGTTCCCACTCGTAGCAAGAACGCAGTTCCCTGCTTTGCGAGTCCGCAATGGTGTTCTTGATCTCCAGCTAGGTCAAACGGGACGAGGAACATGACTTGACAAATGGCCTAGCACCACAACTCCTGGGCCTCCTTGGAGAGTGCCGGTGAGCGTTTCCCCCCCTTGTTTCCGGATTTAGAACATGGTGGTGGTGTTGTTTGTGAAGATCCTCACCACCTGGCCCTTCAATGATGGCAGAAAAGACCTGGTAAGGAGGAACCTGAAAAGAAGTTCCTTGGACAAGATGCAGCCATACACCCCACCACGGTATCACCCAACGGAACTCCTCGTTGAATGTAATCTTGTCCGCAAAGTTCCCCGACACTTGCATCCACCTCGCACCCAGGAACTCCTGGAGAGGTCTCATGTAAAGTCTGCCGAGGCGAACAAGGGTGATGCAGGAGAGCATCATGCCCAGCCACCACTTGATAGACCGAACCGTTGCCGTCTGAACTGAAAAGCGATGCACTTTGCCTTGTATGGCTCTCATCCTCTCCTCACAGGGCAATGACATACATGTCACTGTGTTAAGTCGGGCACCTAGGAACACCGCATCCTGAGATGTCGTCAAGCAAGACTTTGGATAGTTTATGGAGAACCCCAACTAAGTCAGCAGATGTACGGTCTTCGATGTGTGCTTGCTTGCCAGAGAGTGCAGGCAGGAACGCATCAGCCAGTCGTCCAAGTAGGGGTATACGTGGATGCCTTGGAGATCAAGATGTGCCGCCACCGGGGCCAGGCACTTTGCAGCAAAAACCCTCTAACCGACTTTAGGCCAAAGGGCAGAGCCTTGAGCTGAAAGTGCTGACCTTTAACTACGAATCATAGGAATTTACAGTGTTTCTTGTGAATGGGTATGTGCAAGTAGGCGTCCATCAAATCCTACGACGTCAGAAAATCACTTTGTTCCAGCTGGTTAAGCATGTGTTGCAAAGTGACCATCCGGAACCTTTGGGACTTACTTGTTGAGAAGTAGATCCAGGATCAGCCTCCAACCTAGTTTTCTTTCATACCAGAAAGTACCTGGAATATACTCTGGAGCCCCGGAGACGCTGGGGGACGGGTTCTGTTGCCCCCTTCTGTAACATGGGCCACACCTCTTGCAGAAGCTGTGGTCCGTTTTGTTCTTGTTGCTGAATCGGCGGGGTACGTGGACACCTACGTTGGAACTCCAAGGTGTGCCCCAGTCCCAGAGCGTCCAGCACCCATCTGTCCGTGGTGATCTTTTCCCATATGTTGATGAATTTTGCCAGCCGGCCTCCCACTCTGAGGGGGCCTAAGGCCACGGCCAGTTCAGGCCTGCTTGGGGGCTGGAGTCCTGCCCTGCCCTGCGGGCGGCACCGCCGCTGTCCTCTGTTTCCTTGAGAGCGATCCCTGTATGCTTGAGTGGAAGAGCGTGAAGGCTGCCGATACGGGGTATTATAACCCTTGGAAGATATTCCTGGTTTTCCTCTTGAAGAGCAAAAGGACGACGGCCGTTGCAGCTGCAAATTTCCCAGGGAGTGTGCGGTCTCCATGTGGGTCTTTATTGCCTGCAAAGACTAGTCAACTGACTTTCCGAAGAGGTTCTCCCCATTCAACGACATATCCAGCACCTTAGCCTGAACGCCCTGACAGAGGTTTGTTGCCTTCAACCAACCTTGACGATGCAGGGACACCCCGTTCCCCATCTGGCGGAAACCCATGTCTGATGTCCACTGCCACTATAATGGCGTGATCCGAGGTGACTTCCCGTTCCTGAAAGAGTTCTAGCGCCTCGACCTTCTGGTCTTTGACCCAGCTTGAACCATAGTTCCCGGTCATATCTGGACAAAATGGCTAGGGTGTTAGCTTCCTTAAAGGTAGAGGCTGCTGTATAAATGATCCTTTTTAACCTTTCATTGCTCTTAAATGTTTTTTTCTTTCTTTGTATGATTTGTTATATTTGATTTGTATATTGTAAAGGTCAAGTGTTGACCATAGACACACAAAAAAGAAAAAAAGAAAATAAATAAATGATCCTCTTGCCCATTGCATCCAACTTCTTCCCCTCCTGGTCCAGAGGTACCATGGCTGCCGATGACTAGTTCGCTGAGTGCTTCCTGGCTGCGGCCGAGACCACTGAATCAGGCGAGGCCTGAGACCTTAAGCACCTGGGAGCTGAATCTGGCACCCTGTACTTTTTCTCCAATCTGTCCCGCTTGGTCGAGCCGTTCTTTGATTTCTCATTAGAGCTAGGTGTCGTCCAGGAAGGGAACGGACATGATGGCCTTTCTTCTCGACTCGCAACGCTGGTACATGAAACCTTTTTTCCTAGTCTCCTCGGGAACCAACTGAAACAGCTCAGAGGCCCTTGACATGACATAATGAAAGGATTGAACTTCGTCCGGTCGGGAGGCCCTATGGGGCTCTTCTGCGTGTGGCATTTCTCCGTCAGCCAAGATTAAATCATCGTCCTCGTCGGTGCTCATAGCCGTGTCTGTGCTCGGGGCTCCGAGTGGGGTCTTCTCGCAACAAGGTGGTGTTGATGGAGGGGTCGGATGATGGCCAGCGCCCCTTCTTTGGACTTTCTTTTCTGTGGGGGAGAGCTCAACCTCGGGAGACTCTGGCGTCTCCCGTGGAGTCGCAGGTCCCGGTGGCGGCATCCTCTGCTGGGTTTCAGTGACTAGTGTATGCAGGGTCATTAGAATGTCCAGCGACATGTCCATAGGTCTAAAGGCGAAAGGAGCCCGCGGAGTGGGGTCTCGTTTGATGCGTCTTCTCTTGCGAGCAGGGGACTCGGGTCCACTGCCCCCAGAGCCTCCTCCTTTGTGATCTGTGCAGTAACCGCTGTGCAGATCATTCTCTCCCTCATTGGTACTTGAGTAGATCTGATCAGGCCTATCTGGAGCAGCCCGCTGGTCCATGTACGGGAGAAGTTCCACCAGAGGGACCTTCTTTCTCTCTCTCTCTCTCTCTCTCCTTCTCAGGAGCTTGCTAGGTCGATGGGGTCGCTCGCTCTTTTCTTGACCCCAGTGTGGCCGCCACCTTAGTCGCTGCCTCCGCAGCCATATCTCGCCTTTGGCGTAAGGACACCCATGGAGCGGTCGTCACTTCATTCGTGGACCCACTCTCCTTCAACGCTGCTGTAGTCTAGTGGACATCACTGACTTTGTCAACGAAGTGCTTGTCGCAGTTTTCGTCTACGGCTGTCCACTCAGTAAACCTGGCATGCTTCAAGCTCTTAGCCAGCTTCGATGAGTCCTCTCCGGACTTGTCCATCGTCAGTTTATCTACAGACACACAGAGTTTGGACGGGGTTAGTGAGTTTCTCTTTGAAGATGCCCCTTTCATTGGCAGGCTCACCGCGGAGGCCTATGATGATCGCCTTTTGCTCGACTCGGGACCTGTATCAAAGGCAAACCCAGCGGAGATAGCATAGAGCTTGCCCTGCTCTTGGACCCCCACAAGCGGGTGTCCTCAAAGGATCTCAACCTCCTCCCGGATGAGGATTGACCCTGCCCCGAGGCTGAGTCAGTGGCCTTGCTCTACTTGAGCCATGCTGACAGTCTGGTGTAGCAGTCTTTTTTGGTTTTCTTTGAGAAGCCACGGCACACATCGCATCCATCCTCATTGTGGTCCGGATGGAGGTAATATAAGCATTTATGATGCCGATCTTCCACAAAGACGTTTCTTAATCCACACTTCGCGCAAAGTTTGAAATGGCTTTGACTTTCCTTCTTCTGTTCAGTCATGGCTGAAAGGCGCGAAGTAGGCCCAAGGCCGGACTTCTCAAAACTTTGATGACGATCTGACGTTGGATGAAGATCTTTGCCAGTAGCGGATCCCCGCCTCTGGTCTCTGTCCTTCATCAAAGACGATCAAGCAACAATTGGTCAAAAAGGTTTACTATTTTTGGACAAAAACAAAAACATGACATTCGCTCGTAGAGCAACTTCAGACCCCCAACACTGAAGCGTGCAGTGAAAATCTGAAGATGGCCACCAGGGGTGGAGCTTAGGGAGAGGACTGTCATTGGATGGGGGCAGTATGACCTAGAGGACAGTGATTGCTCTAGAGGAGAAGAACAAGTTACTTACCAACTGTAACGTTCTTTCGACTGGATGTTCCTCCCACGTATTCCTCATCTTGTGATAGGCTCCCATAGCAGTATCAATTTTTGGAGGTGGGAGTACTAATTTCAGTTTTCGTGGACAGAATGCAGAACTGCCTTTGCAAATAAACCCTCGTTAGAGGAGGCAGTGTCCAAACAATAATGTTTAACAAAAGTATGTATTGTTTTCCATGTTGCAGCTGCACAAATATCTGCTGCTGGGACTCCCCTCTTTAGAGCCGCAGAAGTAGCCATTCCCCTTGTAGAATGGGCACGAAGCCCATCTGGTGGTTCTTTTCCCGCTAATCTGTAGCATTCAACTATGGCTAATATGATCCAGCGGGAAATGGTCTGTTTTGTTACAGATAATCCTAATTTATGACCAGTATAACCCACAAATAGTTGGTCATCTTGTCTCAATTTAGCCATCCTTGAGATGTAAAAACTAAGAGCCCTCTTGGGATCTAGTCTGTGTAATCTCTCCACTTCCTTGCCCAGATGAGGAGGAGGATAAAAAGTTGGTAGTACTATTTTTTGTGACAAATGGAAGTCCGAGACTACTTTTGGCAAGAACGAAGGTTTAACTTTCCTTATAGAAAATAGTACATGGTGGTTTGCATGAGAGAGCCTGAAGTTCGCTAACCCTGCGGGCCAATGATAGGGCCACAAGGAGGACAGTTTTTAGAGTCAAAAGCCTCAATGGACATGAGTGCAGAGGCTTAAAAGGTATGCAAGTCAAGAATTTTAATACTACATTTAAGTCCCAAGTTGGTACATGAAAAGGTATTGGAGGGTATACATTAGTAAGCCCCTTTAAGAATTGAATTATTAAATATATTTTGAAATATGAAACCTCTTCCGAGGTGCGCTTGAAAATGGACAGCGCAGCAAGGTATCCTTTGATTGTTCCCATCTGGAGCCCCAGATTGGCTAGATGTAACAGGAAAGAAAGCACCATTGGGGTGCCACACTGAAAAGGGTCCACATCCTTGTCTTTGCACCAGTTACTAAACCTATTCCAGCGACATAGGTACAAAGACTTTGTTGCTGGTCTTCTGGCCAAAAGCAAGATTTCCATTACGTCATCCGGAAGATCCCAATCCTTGTATCTCAACCTCCCAGAAAGCATGCGTGAAGGTTGAGTGTCTTGACCTCTGGATGGAGAACCCGCCCTTCCTCTTGCGAGAGAAGATCCTCTCTTTGCGGAAGATGTATTGGAGGGCAGATGGACATGTCTAGAAGGTCCGGGTACCACGTTCTCCTGGCCCAATCCGGGGAAATTAGGATCATGGTTTTCCTGAACTTTCTCAACCTCCTGATTACTTGAGGAACCACAGGGAATGGGGGAAACGCGTACAGCAGTGGAAACTTCCACTCCAAATGCGTCTCCCAGAGCTCCTCTTTGAGGAAATTCCCTTGAGCAGTACTGATGGCACTTCCGGTTGATCGCGGTGGCAAACGGATCTACTTGAGGGGTTCCCCAAAGGGCGAAGATCTCCAGAAGGACTTCCTGAGCCAGCTCCTACTCGTGAGAGACCGTGCTCTGCCTGCTCAGAGCGTCTGCCGCTGTGTTCTTCTCTCCGGCTAGGTGAATTGCCGACAGAGATTCCTTCTAGTATTGCCCAGAACCAGAGCTGCATTGCTTCTCTGCACAGTGGCAGTGACTCTACACCTCCTCTCTTGTTGAGATAGTACATGGCCACTGTATTGTCCGTCATGATCAGGACATTCTTTCCCTGTACAGAGGGCAGAAAGGCCTTCAGAGCTAGTCTGATTGCCCTCAGCTCCAACAGGTTGATATGTAGTTTCGACTCCGATGGAGACCATCGCCCGCTGATTGTCAGATCGTTGGTGTGTGCTCCCCACCCCGTGAGTGAGGCGTCCGTCACTACTGTTCTCTCCGGCCATGGTTGCCAAAAGGACTCTCCCCTGAGAATGTTGTCGTTGCAAGCCCACCATAGAAGATCCTGAGTAACTGCGCTCGGGACTTGCAGAAGATCCGACATATTCCCTGAGAACTGGGACCAATGAGTTCTGAGAGCCCATTGAAAGGATCTCATTCTCAACCTGGCCTCTGGTACTAGGAAAATGCAGGATTCCATGAGGCCGAGCAACCTGAGAAAATAGAAGGCTGGTAGATGTTGGGCATTCTGAAATGCTGGATGTGGAGCGCTCTCACTTCGGGAGGCGAGGCTTTTCCCGATGAAGCGTCCAAGACTGCTCCGATAAACTGGAGTTTCTGGGATGGTATCATGTGGGACTTCTTGAAATTGAGGGAGAAGCCCAGTTTGTGGAGGAAGTGGCAGGTGATCGAAAGATGTTCTTGAGCTTGTTCTGGAGAACTTACTCTGATCAACCAGTCGTCCAGGTAGGGATATATGTGAATACCTCCTCTCCTGAGACTTGCTGCCACAACCGCCAACAGTTTGGTGAAAACCCTCGGGGAGGAGGTCAACCCGAATGGCAGAACTCAAAACTGATAATGAGAATTGCCAATCGCGAACCTCAGGTACTTTCTGTGCTTTGGATGGATTGGCACATGAAAGTAAGCATCCTGAAGGTCCAATGATACCAACCAATCTTGGAGTTGGAGAGCCTGAAGGATCTGAGAGAGAGTTACCATCTTGAACTTGTCCTTCCTGAGGAACTTGTTCAAGTTTCTCAAGTCCAAGATGGGTCTCAGTCCTCCATCCTTTTTTGGGATGAGAAAATATGGGGAGTACCAACCCCTGTTCCTCTCCGCTACAGGTACCGGTTCTATGGCACCTTTCTCTAGCACGGTTAAAATTTCCTGCAACAGAAGCGGATCCGGAATTTTGACGGAGTTGACTCCCGGTGGATGATTCTGAGGCCTTTTTTGGAAGGGGAGGCAGTAACCTTGGCCTACTGTTTCCAGTGCCGAAGCATCTGAGGTAATGCCCCGCCATTCCTTTAGATGCTGAGAGATCCTGCCTCCCACTGGTGTTTTGTGTAACAAGGTCTCAGAGGGATTTGGAGGCGGCTGCAGGAGTGGCTGAGGGTACAGATGCCCCTCCTGAGGCTGATTTTGCACCTCTTCCTCGTGCTCCACGAGGGAAGTTTCGTTTGCCCCTTTGAGAAGCCTGTCCTCTTCCTCTACCAAAAGAAGAGTAGTAGCGAAAAGAACGACCCCTCCAGGAAGATGAGCCGGAATAGGGTTTTAGAGGCTGGCGCTAAGTGATTTAGCTGCCGCTTTCGAGTTCTGAAGTTTTTCTAGGCTTTCATCAGCCTTTCTGCCAAAGAGCCTCGAGCCATCAAAGGGCATGTTGAGGAGTCTAGATTGCACGTCCGGTGCAAATCCCGACTTCCTCAACCATGCAAATCTGCGTAGCACAAGGCTTGCAGCCATGGATCTGCTGATGCTATGCGCAGTATCCAGTCCAGACTGGAGACATTCCCCCATTGCCTCCTTCCCGTCTTTGACTATATTCAGGAAGCCTTCCCTTTCCTCGCCTTCCGGAATATGATCAGCCGCCGCCGAAATACAGTCCCACAGGGTATGGGTAAACCTGGCTAGGGTACAGGTGACATTTGCCGACTTAAGTGCCATACTGCCTGACGTGAAAACTTTACGTGCCCAGGAATCAATATTTTTATCCTCTCTATCTGGAGGAATAGTTGGATAAGCAGTTTGTTTTGAAGTAGATGCTGCCTGAATGACTAAACTCTCTGGAGTCGGATGTTTATTCAAATATTCAGGATCTGTTCCAGCTGGTCTATATTTTCTTGGAAAAGTGCTGTCTGCAGCAGCAATAGTTTCTGGTTTCTCCCAGTTTTTCTCCACAGTCCTTTGAAAGGCCTTGTGAAAAGGGAGAACATGATCTTTCTGAGGTCCCTTGACGATTATATCCGTCATGTCATCTTGTTCAAAAATGGGTGAAGTATTACCCCAACCCATATATTCAACTAACCTGGTCATAAGACCCCTGTACCCAGCATCTGCATGTTCTGCAGGATCAGGTTTGGCGAACTCTAATTCTGGGGATGTGTCATCTCCACTGGCAGAATGTAGAGTATCACTCAGGTCTCTCATTCTAGATTCCTGGTCAATAAGTTCCTCAGGAACTTGTCTTGTACCATAAGTAACTCCCAAAGGAGAAACCTCGTTTTCTTCTGAAGCAGACTCTTCATAGATTGCTGACATAGATTTGAAAAAATCTGATCTGGATAAAGGAGTGAATCTCTTTTCTTCCTCTTCCATCTGCTTCGAAGAAAATGGTAAATCCCTTGAAGTTTTCGAGGTTGTCTTCGAAGATGACTTCGATAATGGGACGATGACGCATCTGGCTTTGGCGTCGAAATTATCGACGTCGAGGGCGTCGACGAAATTGTTAAAGTCTTCAACGACTTGTGTTTCTTATACGGCACTGGAGATGTGCTCGACTCTCGAAGAGTCTTCGACGGTTTTACGTCGACTAGAGGTTTTTTGGATTCCTCGACGCTACTGGTCTTAGTCATGGTAGCCTTGGACTTCCCTTTGTCGTCCAATGGAGCGACTTTAGGGGTATTTTTTTTTCGAGGGTCTTTCAAGGGGGTCGGGGCCGCATTCTCGAAAACCTCCATCATCTTTTTGCGGAATTCTTCCCACTTACTGGGAGAATCCGATTTAGTCGGACAACGAATTTCTTCGGTCGACTCTGAAGAAGATGATGAGGGAGATCTATGTCTCCTCTTCATTTTCTTCGATGACGATGAAGAGTGTCTCGATTTACTCCTAGATCGAGATCTCTTCGAGTGCCTATGTCGATCCGATTCCTTAGAATCAGTCGTTTTCTTATGTCTTTTAGACGAAACCTTGTTTGAGGCCTCCCTCCCCACCGACAATTTACCTCTCCTCTCACGAAGGGCTTTTTCGGTCATCGATTGGCAGGACCCGCAGTTGTCGGTTCGGTGACTGGAACCGAGACACCAGAGACAAATCCGGTGGAGATCGGTGATCGACATCTTAGATCCACAATCTGCACACTTTTTAAAACCAGTCCTGGGTGTCGAAGGTGTCGAAGATGACGACATTTTCTTCACAGAAAATAGAAGCGCGCCGTTCTCGATAGCGAAGCGATCGGAAATACGGAACTGAAGCAACGGGCGCGGCTCGAGGTATTTATACCATCGGTAACGTCGACAGAGTACGTCGAGGGACAATCGACGCCACGGCCTCGAGCACAGCGCCCTCTGCCGAGAATTTTTTTTTCCGAAGCAGCGAAGCTGGAGATAACGATTTATCACAAGATGAGGAATACGTGGGAGGACACAATCCATTCGAAATACAGTTTTGAAGTTAAAGTGAAACTTTCGTCTTTTACAGAGGATTTATCCTGACGACGGGAATATTCATGAGCATGTGAATCCATGCCAGAACCCATGCTGGAGAACCTAAGTGGTGGGCCATTGCTGCTGACTTATGGGTCTCACAGAGTGTCCCATAAGGACAATCCTGCTTCTAGTAAGCAGGAGGAGGGAAAGAAAGAGAAAGAGGGTGGGCGTACAGATAAATTTTGTCCAAGATGGACCACAAAAGGTTTAATAAGGGGAAGTCACAAGAGTCAGGTCAGGGTAGTGGGACTAAGCCTCCCAAGCATGAGAGTGGTTTCCCTAAGCCTCCCTATGTGTCAAGACCCAGTGGGACTTGTTACACATGTGGAGCAAGTGACCATACCAATGCGGACTCCAGGTGTAAGGGCAAGACCTTGGGACCCACTCTGCAAGTTTGGCCTTCTCTCACTATGAGGAATAAGAGTTTGCAAGGGTATCCTTCCCTTTAGATTCCTTCCCCACAGGTGAACAATCTTAAGCTAGTTTTGATTCCTTGAAACCCAGTAGTGCTGGAGCATCTGCTCACATCCCAGTTCTGTCACTTAGTCATAATTCTTCTGACGATAGTGTTCCGATAGTAGGTGTAAGTTGCTCTACTGTTAGGAACACTGGGCCCAGTACTACTGATGTAGCTTCCTCCATGGTAACACCACATGTTCTTGCTAGAGATCCTGTGGGGGATACTCAGTTGGCTGGTAGACCCTCTCTCAATGTTCTAGTAGGACCCGTCACGAGAGCTGTGAATAGCGAAATGGTTAGGGCATCTTTTATATATTAGGAGAGCTGTTCCTAGGAGAGTTCTGGGTATGCTTAGTCTTCACGACTTGGGTCTTGATAGACTCTCACCAGTCCCTTCAAACACTAGGTCTCAGAATCAGGCAGCGTTAGCCAATCCTATAGGAAAGCACAGGCCTGAGGAGAGGCAGATGGAAAGAGAATTTTCCCCTGTCTGTCTTACAACATCTGTTGAGGTAGTTGGTAGTGTCCCCAATCCAAGCTTGGAATAAGGACCACTAGAAACTCTTGGATCCTATGGGACTCCTGAACTACCCAGTTTGCTGGTAGAGGAGATCCAAAGGGAAGGGAAAAGTATGGGCCAACAGAAATGAAAACCATCATGGGTAGGCCTATGGAGAAAGGCCTGCTTCCAATGAGAGGACCCGCCTCCAGAGAAGTAAAGAATAAAGCAGGAGGGTGGGTTACTGGAACATAAGCCCACAGACCCCATCAGAAAAGACCTTGAGAGGTTGGGGGTTTCTCAAGATGAGTGGCCCTTCCTCCTACAGTTGGTGTGTGACATTCCCCTGGTGGCCCATGCTAGTGTCTGTGATGTTCTAATGAAACTAGAACTTTATGCAGGTAATAACATTACATTCTACATCTACAAAGGAATCACCAATGGGTAGTGTTTTCTCGTGATGGTTCTAATGTGGGATCAATTCGAAGTAGATGATTATAGAAATTCCCCCAGGTTCCCTCGGTCTCCCTTTGAGGTCAAATAAGCCAGGCAGAGAGAGGGAATCCAGGGAAACCCTCTGGGGAATAAAACCCTGTGTCTTCTGATTGGTGGTTGCCTCGGATGGATTATGTGCAGGCGAACCGTCTTGCTGGGTCTCTCTGTCTAGACAGAAAAGTAAGCAAATGAAATGAAGATATAGTAGGATGAAAGTAATTCAGAATACAATATAGTTAAAGAATGTTATCAAGTCAGAGGTTACCCTTTTAGAAGGCGGTTGCTGTAAAGGTGCTAAATAGCTGGGAAGAGGAAGTTTGATTCAGGTTCGAGTCAGTCACTGTTGAAGAATTGGTAGATTAGACAAAGAGGGAAGAAAGAACCAAGAAATGTTAGATAGGTTTAGAATATACCTGATAGAGAAGGCAGAATCGCCTGGCTGAGAGGAGGGCAGCGACGGGAGTCACAAATTGTTTCTGAATACCGCCGAACACCAACAAATCTCAAGAGTTTGCTGTATAAACAAATGGGAATATTAGCTTGTCGAAAGATAGAATCGAGGGTAATCAGAAGGCGGAACCTATCTTACGTACCACAGCGTTGGGGTTTGTACGCGCAGTGGAATCATAACACAGAGCAAGGGAACCTCTGTTTGTCTGTGATGTGAGGGAGAATAGTTCCGATGCAACTCGAGCGGTTTCCCTGAGGCTTAGTCAAACCGTAGCAACGATCTGGGTAAGGAGACAGAAGGTAGGTGAGAGGACAGAATTCAAAGAAGATTATAGAAAGAATGTAAGCCTAGTATCGTACTTACGAAGCATTGTTTAACGAGAGTAGCAACGCGTCCGCCCGTTGGGAAGGAAGCCCGAAATGCAGTGCTCTGCAAAGGGGGCGTAAGCTCACGTTCCTCAGATGCCCGACAAGACTAGAACGTTGCACGTAAAGCAATCTGCCATCTTGGGAGAAAGTGCGGATGAAACGTTCCTCCGAGCCCAACGATGCCAGAGGGACCAGTGCCTTCTGAGAGATATGACAGTATGCCCCCTCCTAAGCGCCGGTGCACCAGGTTTCCCAGGATGGCAGCGAAAGAAACGGCGCAATAGAAGTGGTGCGTGAACTGCGGATGCAGGCTTCCACGATCTCTCAGCTTGAGAATAACCGCGCCAATCCACTAGGTATTGAAGGCGACCTCTGTGTAAGGGGCAGTCACAAATCCCAGCCACTTCATACTCTGGTCCCGAAGGAGTGGAGATAGGAGGAGGAAGGTTGCCCCGATGTCTATCAAAACGATCTATAATGTCCTTCTTGAGTTGAGAAACGTGAAAAACATGGTGAATCCGTGACCATGAAGGGGGGAGTTTTAGACAAAAGGCAGCAGACCCCACCCACTGCAGTACAGAAAATGGACCAAAGTATTTTGGCGACAGTTTTGATGGTACCAAATGACGTGGTAAAAATCGTGATGCCAACCACACCTGGTCTCCAGTCAATATCTGTGGAGCAGAGGTACGGTGTCTATAAGCAAAACGTTTGACACGTTCTTGAATAGCACAGAGAGAGGCTCTAGCAGATCGATGACCGTTATGAATATTCAATAGTAGACTATCCACATCTGGGAATCAGATGGTGAGCAAGACCCACTGGGAAACAGGTAGGGTGAAAACCATATGAACAACAGAAGAAGGGGCTGGTGTTTAAAGCTGTATGACAAGAGTTATTGTAGGCAAATTCCGTTAGTGGCAACAATTTGCACCAATTATCCTGGGAGGCTGAGATGTAGCACCGAAGGTATCATTCTAATGTCTGATTGAGTCACTCGGCTTGCCCATTGGTCTGTGGATGGAATCCTGAGCTGAGAGCCCTGGTGATATTGAGAATCTTACAGATCTGTCGCCAGTAACGAGAAGAGTACTGCGGACCTCTATCCAAGACGATGGTGTCTGGGAGTCCATGCAGAGAAAAAATGTGTGAGATAAATATTCGAGCCATCCTTGCTGCTGTGGATACACGCGGAAGAGGAAGAAAATGAGCCATTTTAGTGAAATAGTCTATTACAACTATAACTGTTGTTCAAGCCTCGGAAACTGGTAAGTATACCACAAAATCGGTTGAGCTCATCTGCCAAGGACGCACCGGGAGGGGCATGGCCGAGAGAAGTCCCATAGGCGCACAACGAGGAGTTTTGGTTTGTAAACAAACTGAGCATGATGAAACGTAGTCTTGAATGTCTCGGTCTAAGTTTAGCCACCAGAAATGTCGCCGTACCAGTTCCGAAGTGTTTACTATGCCTCTGTGTCCTGCCATCTGAGAGTCATGACATAAATGGAGCATTATCTTTTGGAGATCCTCCATTGGAATGAACAATCTTTTGCTCCTGTAGGCACATCTATGGGAAAAAACAAGTCTCATATCGTTCATTTTCGAAAGATCAGCTCTGTGGAGTTGTAAGATGACTTTGGAAACTTGTTGAAGAAAAGTAGTTACCACATTTAGGAACCGAGCCCTGGGAAAAAGAGGTTCTGATCTAAATGGGGTAGAGAAGGGAAGGTCCTTTCTGGATAAGGCGTCAGCTCTGAGGTTGACTTTCCCAGGAATAAAAGTGAAGACTATCTCATAAGGAGAAAAGAAATGCGCGCATCGAGACTGTCTGCTGTTCCTCGTTTGTGCGTATTGTAAGGCACGGAGGTTACTGTGATCTGTCCGTACTTCGATGGCATGACAGGCTCTTAATAAAAGATGTCACCACTCCTTGAAGGCACATTTAATAGCTAGCAGTTCCTTCTCAAGAACTGTGTAATTTATTTCAGAAAGTGAGAGGGTCTTTGACAAATAGGCCACTGGGCATTCCAATCCTTGTTCATTTTCCTGAAGGAGAACGGCCCCTAAAGCTTGGTGAGATGCGTCCGATTCGACAATGAATCTCTTTGTCTGATCAGGAGTGAGTAATATCGGACCGGACACAAAAAGTTCTTTAATGTTCTCAAATGCTAGTTGAGTCTCTTCTGACCAACGGAATACCACACCCTTCTTTAGAAGTGCAGTCATTGGTAAAATCATTTCAGAATAATTGGGTATGAAACGGCGATATAAATTGACGAACCCCAGGAATCTCTGAAGGTCCTTAACACAACCAGGAGATGCCCACTGAGTGATAGATACCTTTTCGGGGATCCATGGCTATCCTTTGTGCCAATAGAATATACCCCAAATATGCCACCATCTCCTTATGAAATTTGCATTTATCCAGTTTGCAATAAAGACGGTTATCGGCTAGTCTCTGAAGCACTTCCTTGACATGTTGAGTATGAGTTTGATAGATGAACATAAGACCAAAATGTCATCTAGATAGAGAATGACACTGAATGAAGAAGAATATCCGAAAAAAATGTGATCCATGAAGCGCTGGAAGACGGCTGGGGCAACAGTCCTTAGTGCATTACTCGATACTCGTAATGTCCGAAAGGTGTTCTGAAGGCCGTCTTCATTCGTCTCCAGCCCAGATACGAATCAGATGATAGGCCCCTCAGAGATCCGGCTTTCTGAAAACTGTAGCTCCCTTCACTGCTTCCAAGATATCTGGAATCAAGGGCATTGGGTAACGATCCGGAATCGTGATCTTATTTAGACCGCGGAAATCTATACAGGGTCTGAGTTCCGTATTATCCTTCTTAGGGATAAAAAATAACGATGCCCCTGAAGGAGATGTGGATTCCGTTATTAGGCCGTTACGAAAATTCTTTTGGAGGTACTCCTTTAGACCCTCCTTTTCTCTAGAGGATAGAACATACATACGGCCAAAAGGATTGGGGTATTCAGGCATTATTTCCATGGCGCAGTCGTCCCTCCGATGAGGTGGTAATTCTGTGTACTCCGTATTTGAGAATACTGAGCAAAAAGACTGGTAGACTTCCGGAATTTCTTGGATGTGGTTGAGTACCATAGTTCTTGATCCCTTATCCTTAAAAGAAGAGGCAGGATGAATTCCCACAGCACTTCCGGAAAGGCAGTTAACAAAGTGTTCTGAACCCATGAAAAATGTTCCTGCAGTCCAGTTGATGTATGGGTTATGAACCCTAACCCAGGGTAACCCAGTATTAACGGATAGTGAGCGGTTCGGATGACATCCAGAATGATGGTTTCAATATGGGACATTATATTCATCTGTAATGGTTGTGTGTTCCTTAATGGGGCCAGATATCAACGGGCTACTATCCACTGACTCAACAGGGATAGCTTTAGGTTTTAATAAACAAGGGATTCCCTGTTTGCTAGACCAATGATAGTCGACAAAGTTGCCTGCTGCTCCACTATCGACTAAAGCGGGCACAACCACAGGTTCTGCAGATTGCCACTTAAGAGTGACTTGTAAAACAACCATGGGCAGGTCTGGGATTTCTGTAATCTGAGAAGTAATATGTGAAAGTGGGGAACCGCTCATTGATTCCCTAAACGTGGTTCCCCTGACGGTAGGGTGCAAGCATTTCCCTGTCTTCTGTAGGGTGCTATGGGACAATTTTGTACAGCATGGTCTTTCGCTCCACAATACATACAGAGTCCTTGGAGACGTTGTCTATTGCGTTCTTCGAGGGACAATGGTCCTCGGGCCGCTCCTATCTACATAGACTCATCAGGTGGGGCTTTAGCCGCTGGTACAGTGTAGTCAGAAGGATAACAGGAACTCCTAGGTCTGCGTCGTTCTAGGTGCCGTTCTTGTAAACGATAATGCATTTGCATTACCATGGAAATTAGTTCTGCCAGATTAGGAGGACGAGGAACTCGAGAGACCTCATCTTTAAGGTCCTCATTTAAGCCCCTTCGGAAAAGAGTGATCAGAGCATCATCGGCCCAGGAAGTTCCTGCTGCTAATTGTTTGAACTTGGTAATATAGGACAATATATCTTGAGATCCCTGTCTAAAGTCTAGCAATTGCTCCTGTGCTGACACAGTGATCTCCTGTCTGCCAAACATGGCTTTAAGACTATTCAAAAAGGCTGGATAGGAATCTAATAAAGGGTTATTAGTAGTGACCAAAGGTGTGGCCCAAGCCAAGGCAGGGCCAGTTAGATTGGATATCATGTGCCCCACTTTGTCACGGTCACTGTGGAAAAAGGTGGTTTTGAACAAAAATTGAACCGTACAAGCCTCTAGAAAGGCCTTTATCTTATGGGGGTTCCCATCATACAAACCCCCCCGGTATGGGTCCCGGAGGTAGATCTGAACAACTGGGCGATCTCCCAACATACTGTCTCAATAAAGCGTTCTCTTGTTTTAGTGATTGTACTTGGGCCGTTAATGACTGTACAGCTGCAAGTAGCTGTTCCTGTTGAGCTGGGTCCATGTCAACAGTAATTCTCCCCTATTGGTGTGTCCCGAGCTGAGGGAAGCACTAACCCACTGTTTAAATCACGTTATTTTTAGGCGTTGCTAACTGTGATGTTCTAATGAAACTAGAACTTTATGCAGGTAATAACATTACATTCCATATCAACAAAGGACTCACCAATGGGTAGTGTTTTCTCGTGATGGTTCTAATGTGGGATCAATTCGAAGTAGATGATTATAGAAATTACCCTGAGTTCCCTCGCTCTCCCTTTGAGGTCAAATAAGCCAGGCAGAGAGTTGGGGAATAAAACCCTGTGTCTTCCGATTGGTGATTGCCTCGGATGGATTAAGTGCAGGCGTACGGTCTTGCTGGGTCTCTCTCTGTCTAGACAGAAAAGTAAGCAAATGAAATGAAGATATAATAGGAAGAAAGTAATTCAGAATACAATTATAGTTAAAGAACGTTATCAAGTCAGAGGTTACCGTTTTAGAAGACGGTTGCTGTAAAGGTGCTAAATAGCCGGGAAGAGGAGGTTCGATTCAGGTTTGTGTCAGTAACTGTTTTCAGATCCTTACTTCAATTTATTGACTTCGGAATTGGTGGCTGCAACTGACATGTCAAATGAGATTGGGCCCTGATTCAAACCCTACTTGGAAGGAACTGGGAATTGACCATGAGACTGGGTGCCAGGACCATCACCAGACCAACTTGTTCAGGGAGACAAACAAGTGTCAAACTGAAAAGGAGTCATCAGCCTTACTTCAGCATAACGCTGAGTTAAGTGGAGGCAAGATGCAACCTCTTGTCAGTTAAGTACAGGGTGTACGGAACTACCCAAACCCAAGTGAGGACTTTCCTGGGCCTCACTGGAAAACACAGGAGCGAAGTGGCAGACTATAGAAACATAGCTGTCCCTCTTCCTGCCCTCACTACTTCAACGGGACCTAAGGAATTCTTATGGATCCTGGAGTGTGAGAAGGCCTTCATTGGCCTGAAAGAATGCCTAGGTCAGGCCCCTAGTTTAAGAGCTCCTGATTGGAAGAGACCTTTCATAGTGCATGCACTGGGATAGTTGGAAAACATTCACAGCTTGATGACAAAGGTGAGGAACAACCTATATGTCACATCAGCTACCAGTTTAGGAGTCAAGACCTCAGGTGGCCCCAGGTGGAGAAGAGATGCTTTTCCATTATATGGTGCCTTAGGAAGTTGAGGTCCTACCTCTATGGGACTCACTGTTGCACTCACAGACTTCAGAAGGTATTTCTCAGGCAGGTTGGCAACTTCCCTCACCCAAATAGCCCTGTAAAGGTTTCTATTGTAAACCCTCAAAGGGATGATTGAGCAAAAGGCCAAAGAAGGTTGCAAAGCACCTCCTTACAGGAGATGAAAAGATACAAAGGGGCACAATTGTAAAAGACTTAAATATAAGGGCCAAGTACTCCAAATGTACCCTGATAGACCTGGTTATGTTCCAAAAGAGACTTTGAAGGTAAACTGACAGGAACACTTGATAGGAGGACAGGCCAAGTCCACCAGGAAGCAGGTAGCAAGGGACTTGGTGAGGTAACAGGAGCAAAGCCAAAGAAGGTCAATATCCATAGAAGTTCAAAAAAACACCTTAGACCCTCGGTCTCAAAGTAGCAAGCACTACCCCCAAAACAGGAGATAGAAAATACCAAGAAAACAAAATACAAGTCTCGATCCAGGGGGGCGTGGCTTGATGGCCACGTAGAGGGACGTGCTCTGGAGGAGCTCCCCTGATCCGACATCGATCCTTGGGAAAAACGCATGCTTTTAGGGAAATAAAGCTTGATGGCAACACACCTGCAGATGCATGAATGGATGGTGTCTGCACCGAGCGCAAAACAGGAACGAAACGCAGCGGGATGAGGAAGCTACGACGATCGAAATAATAGCAGGGAACCCGAGACCTGGAGGCCAGCAAGATGGCCGACGCAGAACAAAGGGCCATAAAGTAGCCGCGAGGTTGCCGCCGCCACACCAGCTGGTGAAGCTGAGACTGCAGCCGCGGCAACGGTGGATCCCTGGAGCAACCTGGCCGGTCTGCGACCCTAGGCACCCAGCTGGAGGGGGCCTGGGAGAAGTTTCGCAGCCGCGAGAGAAGCGAAGGCGGGGGGAAGACGAGCACGCCCGGACATCGGACCTCTGAGGATGCCCGGCCCGTGAGCTGGATTTCGGTCCCGACTGGAGCAGAACGGAGGGACGCGCACGGAAGCCCGGGACATCCAGGACACAGGGTGAGAGACCATACCTGCATCTCTCACCCAGTGTGCCCCCGCCACGGCGATCATTGCGGAGGGGCAGCGGGTGCAGCAAACCCCGGGCCAACCGGCCGTATCCCGGGCCACATAGCGGAGAGGAGGCAGGAGATGGGCTGGAGGACGGGGGCCGAACTCTGACAATCGTGATGGAGCGCACGGGTGTGGAACCTGGTGAACGCCTGAGCGGATTGGGCTGTGACCTTGGATCGGGGCGGGGGAGCCCCCGGAACGGGGCGCTCCCTACAAGGCCTGAACGGGGGGTCCCGGGAAGGAGGCGCACCCGGAGGCACCGCCGCCACTAAAGCTGAGACGGCGGGACAGTGGGCGCAGCACGCCTGGATCTTTTTGGTGGAGTTCAGGCAGGTTGGTGGCCGACGGAAACCCCTAATTGCCGGTAACTGAGGCCGGCACCAGGGGGGCGATCCATGAGTGCGGGCCCCAGGGGACAACTGGGCAGGCTGGGCCGAGACCCAGGTGCTGAGGAAGGAGGCTGAAACTGAAGTAATCCCTGGACACTCCGGGACCCGACAGCAACCAGAAAGACCCCCGTTCTCTTGCCGGGGGCACTAGACTGATTGCCTGGTCCCGAAACCTAGAGAGGGGACATAATCAGGGCGAGAAAACTGGAAGCCCAAACCCAGATCGGACAGGAGATGCACCGGAGTAGGGAAACTTAATAGGCGCCAAGGCCCGCACCGATTCCACACGCACCCAATTCAAACGGGTGCACGTGTACGGGGGAAGACACAGCCCACTCTGAGTGCGAGCGGTGTAACAAGTGCACGTCTGGATCGCTGGACTTGTGACCACGAGGTCATTGGGGTGGTGAGAGGCACGAAAGGCTTCCGCCCCGTTGACACAGTAGGATGTCCTCCAAAGTGGTCAGACCCAGGATCAAGCAGCCCACGATGGAGGCCTATGCCAAGTCGCCCCCAGGAGTGGAAGGGGGCAAAAGTAAGGAGACCCCCGCGGCGGTGGCGGAAACACCAGGCACGATCCAGGAGGTGCTGGCTGCGATCGCTGATTTAAAGATGGCCTGGGAGACGAAGTTGGGCCTTGCCATGAAAGAACTGCAGGTGGGTTTGGACCTCAAGATCGGAGCGGTCCAAGAGGAAGTGAACCTGCTGCGGCAGGATGTGCGGACAATCGTGGAACGCACCGGGGCCCTGGAGAAGGAGATGGCCCCGACTGCGGAGGCGTGCGCCGCGCATGCAAAGGAGCTACATGCCCTAGTGCAACGTGTGGGAAATCTGGAAGATAGAGCTGAGCAAGCAGAGGGGCGCGCTAGGCGCAATAACATCCGTATAATGGGTCTACCGGAAGGAATTGAAGGGCCAAACCCCACAGAATACGTGGAAACCTTGCTTTTGCAGGAGATAATGGGAGGGGTGTTGACCCAGGGGTTCGCGGTGGAGAGGGCGCACAGGGCCCTGACAAGGAGACCGGCCCCAGGAGCCCCCCGCGACTGATGATTGCAAAGATCCTGAATTACCGGGATCTGGAGAAGATCCTCGAATTTTTTCGCAAGGGAGGAACGATTGAGAGAGGATCAGCAAGGATCATGGCGTACCCAGACTATACGCTGCTTGTACAGCGTAGTAGGATGAACTTTGGGTCGGTGAAAAGAAGACTGAAAGAAGCTGGCCATAGTTACATGTTGCTCTATCCGGCCAAGCTGAAAGTGTTCTATCAGAACAGATCCCTTTTCTTTGAGACGCCGTCCGAGGCGATGGATTGGCTGGACATGCAGGGCCGACCTCAGGAATCGGATGCCCAGACGGAAGCCACGGAAGCTAAGTAGCATGCTGTTGCGGCCCCCGGGGTGACATAGCTAAGACATTGGGACTTGAATATAGAGTTGTATAATGCTCCTGTGAAGTGAGTCATGGTGTCAGCCGGCTGGACCTGTTCGATGCACTTCCCCTGAAATAAATACTTGGAAGCTCCTGGGAGGCACCCCCTGATCCCAATAGCTGTACATTTAGTTAGGTCACTGTTAGATCGGTGACGCCCCGCGGGGTCCTAGTCCTCGTATACGAGACAAGACCAGACGCGGATGGGCCTGAGATCCAGGGATGGAGCTGGGCATTTGTTGGGGAAGGGTAGGGTGGGGGGAGGGGTTGGGTTGTGTGCTGTGGTGTGAAGTTGAGAAACAGGGAGGGGGAGCATTGTTGGGAAAGGGAAAGGAGAGAGCCGGCGAGAGGTTCGTTAAAGGGAGCATTAAGGGGAGGGGGGGGTTGGGAATAGACCGAATAGATGGCATCGGGTAATCTCCGTATAGTGACCTGGAATGTACGGGGCCTCAATAGCTATCTGAAACGGAATAAAGTAATGCTGTATTTAAAAAGGCTGCGTGTTGACATAGCCCTGCTACAGGAGACTCATCTCACCAGGGAGAAGTTGGAGGTGGTCAAGAAGAAATGGAGGGGTAATGTGGTGGGTGCTACGTACTCAGCGTACGCTAGAGGGGTTATCACCTGGGTGGCGACGCATGTGCCGTTTCAGGTGCTTAGCTCAACGGTAGACCCGGAAGGCAGAATGGTGACGGTAACAGGGCTCCTGGAAAACAGGGAAGTGCACATCTTAAATCTGCACGCCCCCAACCACGATACTGCATCTTATTTTAGGTCCCTTTATGGTAAACTTGGCCCCCTGGCTGGGGGTGCGATGGTGTGGGGTGGGGACTTCAATTGCACCCTGAATCCAAGAATGGACAGGTCCGTTGATAGGACCGGGAAAATGTCACCGGCGGCCAAAGCGCTTGGGACATTGTTGGGAGACCTTGGCCTGGAAGATGTGTGAGACGACTCCACCCCACGGATAAGCAGTACTCGCACTACATGACTTGTACATGAGGCTAGATTATGCGTTTGTGGCAGCTGAGATAGCGGGAGAAATGGTGGGAGCGGAATACAAAGCCCGGGTACTATCTGACCATTCGCCTCTGGTGGTGGAATGGCGACACCAACCCCCCAGGCCTTGGATCCCAACATGGAGACTTAGGACAGAGGCACTGCAGGATGAGGGGTTCCGGGAGGATTTGAGGGATGCCATCGAGGAATACTTTGAGATAAACACGGGCAGCGTGCGCTCTGTGGGGACGCTGTGGGAGGCCTTTAAGGTGGTGGTGCGAGGAGTAGCCATTTCCAAATCTAAAGGGCTCCAAGGGGGTATCGAAAGGGAACTTCAGGACACTGAAAGGGAGCTGGAGAGCCTCGCACGACGCGAGGACGCCGCCCATGATGATAGAGCAAAGGTAAGAGACCTTCAGTTAGCCTGTAGCGCACTCTGGGGTCGACTGTGTAGATTAAACTACAAGAAATATACGGAGCGGTTACACGCTGGGGGCGACAAGCCAGGCAGATTGCTAGCCTGGCTGTACAAGAGTGAGACCCCCGGTCAGTGATCAATGAGATTAGCGGTGAGGGAGGTCGCATCTGCAATACCCAGGAAGGGGTGAACGAGGAGTTCCTCAAGTTTTACAAACACTTGTATGAGGACACCGGGGAGGATATGTGCCAAGATATACTGAACACACTAGAGGATATTGAGCTGCCCACCCTAGATGACCTAGAACGTGAGGAGTTACCTGTCACCTCGGACGAGCTGGAGGTGGTGATCCGGAACCTCCCCACATGTAAAGCGCCTGGGTCGGATGGGCTGCCCAGTGACTTTTACAAGACATATAAGCAGGAGCTGCTTCAGCCACTGCTTGCCATGTTTAATGAGGCCTATGAGCAGGGAGAACTTCCATTGTCCCTTCGCAAGGCCGTGATTATCCCACTACTGAAACCAGGTAAACCGGCCACGGAGTACGGGTCCTATAGACCTTTGTCCATGCTCAACCAGGACAGCAAAATACTCACGGCAGTGCTGGCTAATAGGTTGAGGAAGGTGATCGGTAAGCTGATACACCCAGATCAGACGGGCTATGTCCCAGGTAGAAACATTACTGATAACCATAGGAGGCTGCACCACATTATTGAGCAAACTGAGGAAGACACGGGCGAGCTGGCTATCGTGTCGCTAGACGCTGTCAAAGCCTTTGATTCGGTGCGATGGCCTTGGCTTAAAGCGGCCCTAAGGGGATACGGTATGGGACCTGGGTATATCAGGTGGGTCCAGTTGTTGTATAGCACCCCGATGGCGAGAGTCAAAACAGGAGCCATAGTCTCAGATGTCTGGCAACTCAGCAGGGGGACCAGGCAGGGATGCCCCTGGTCACCCATGTTATACATACTTGCACTAGAGCCGTTGGCGATATGCCTGCGGCAACAGTACGGGGAGGTGGGTATTAGCACAGTGAGCGGTAGACACCTGATATCACTGTATGCAGATGATATGCTCCTTTATTTGCGTTATCCGGAGGAGAACCTGCAGTATGTACTGGAGGTGTTGGACCGCTACGCCACTCTCTCAGGCATATCAGTGAACCCTAGAAAGTCTAGCCTGTTCCCCCTGGGCAGATATAAGAATGTCCCGTTGGAAAGGCTGCCTATCCTGCCAATACCATGGCAGACCGAGACATTTCGGTATTTGGGAGTAAGTATCTACCACAAGATTGAGGCGGAGCACAAACATAATACAGAGAGAGCCGTAGAAGGGGTCAGGAACAGCATGGTATTTTGGTCTAGATTGCCCCTGTCCATGATGGGGAGGGCGGCTTTGCTTAAAATGGTGGTCCTGCCCAGACTCTTGCTTTTCTTTGTGAATGTCCCGTTTTTGATTCCCAGAAGCCTATTTGCGTGACTCCACAGTATGTGCAGGGGCTCCGTGTGGGTTAACTCCAGAAACAGGGTGGCTTTGTGGAAACTTCAGAACCCGTGCGATAAGGGGGGCATAGGCTTGCCAAACTTTGAACTTTATTATTTGGCGGGGCAGCTGCTGTATGTGGCCAGGTGGCTGTCAGATGAAGATTCGGCGGAATCTAGGCTGTTGCGGGAAGACTTGGCCCCATACTTCCTGAGGGAAGTGGTGTGGTTACAAAAGGATAAACTGATGGGAAGGGGGCGGCTATTGGGCTGGGATGGGAGGTCTGGCACAGAACATGGAAAATGATGGGTGAGTCGGAGCCGCTCTCCCAGCAGGCCCCACTGGTGGCGTTGTGTGGTGACGACTCAATTATTTGAGTCCGTCCGTAGATATTGGGAATCAGTGGGCCTGGCCACCCTCGGGGACATATGGCAAGAAGGGGAGGCATTGGACTTCCAGAGTCTGCAAGACGAGACAGGGGTGCACAGAGGCCAATACATAACCTACGCTAGGCTTGTGAAACGAGTTAGAGAGAGATGGCCTGAGACGGTATTGGCAGATGACCCTGATGCCTCCCTGGAAACCATGTATGATGTTTCAGAGGGCGGGCACGAAATATCGAGGATATACGAGCTCCTGAGAGCGAAGGCTGGGAAGGAGTTGCTCCAATCGAGACAGGATTGGGAGGAGGAGGTGGGTGGACCCATGACGGACGGGCAGTGGGAGAGAGTCCAGAGGTATCATAAAAAGGTGTCTCGAAACGCGAGACTCCAACAACTCCAGCTGTATGTTACTCACAGGGCTTATCTGACTCCCCAGAAGATTGCAAGGTTTGGAGGCTTGGTTATGCAGAAATGCCCCAGGTGTGGGGAGGTGGAAGCGGGGCTACTACACATGTTTTGGGCCTGCCCGGAAGTGTGCAGATTTTGGGAGGAGGTTAAAATGAAACTGGCTGGTGGGGGAGTGGTGTTGGATGTAGGATCAGCTTGGTCATGCATGCTTGGGATTTTTCCCAGACCCCGGGACTTAAGGCACACAAGCAAGATGAAGGATTTGGCTTATGTTCTGGCCAAGCGAAGGATTGCTATGAGCTGGAAGGCGACCCACAGGCCCAGGGTGGAGCTATGGTGGCCGGACCTCTTGAGGTGGGCGGAGGCGGAATCCGTAGTATGGTTTGAAGCGGTCACTAGAGGGGGTGAGGAGGAAATAGGGCCCCTGCTGGCCTGGCGGCAACTGGTGGCCTCTATGGCTAATCCACACAAGGGTCATAATGAATCTGAGGACTCGGACAATGAGCACATAAGCACTGCGCCACCCGATAGTGCTCCAACAGACGACGCAGAGGAGCCGGCTCTAGTTTGAAGGGGGGAGGGGGGAGTTGGGGAATTATGTTATGTAATGTGATGGTTTGATGATGCTTTTACATGCGGAAACAGTTGTATTGTGCGGTGTTTTGTTTGGTTTTAAAAAAAATAAAATTAAAAAATGCTTTAAAAAAAAAAAGTCTCGATCCAAAAAGCACAGAAGTGCAGTTCCAAAATTGCAAGAGAACAAAAATGCCGGTTTCAAAAGGCACAGTAGTGCAGTTCATGCAAGCAAACACATCCAAAGGATAATCCAAAAGAATGGTCAAGCGGTGCAAGGGGTCGAATACAGTACTTATAAGCAGAACAAACAGGTTGAAAATCCAAGGCAGTACAATGGCGTGAAGCACCGGAGGTTCATTCATGCCAGCCTATTATATTATGTGTTACTACTGACTTCTTCAATTGTATTTGCTCTCCCCTCTTGCTTCTCCACTCTTTTTGACTGCTTACTCTCTGTTCTCTCCTCCCCTCCTCCCCTTACTTTCTTCTATGCACTTACTCTATCAGAATTGTCCCTAGACCAAGTATGATAGCAACCTCGTCTGTCTCCTCCTCCCTCCCCTTACTTGTTCCCCCCGCCCCCCTCCAGCACTATCTGAAATGTCGTCAGGCCCCCCCTTTCTGCATCCCCTCTCCCTCACCTTTTGTTTTTCTCCGGCTCTACCAGAAATGTAGAGGCCAGTACAGTAGTCGCCTGTCTGTTTCCATTTCTTTCCCACTATCCCCCTCCCGTCCTTATCTATGTTTTAGCTCTTGCACCATCTGAAATGTCGTCAAGTCGAGTACCATAGTTAATTTCACATCCTTACTCTTCATGGCCCGTACGAATGTCACTATATTTTCCCTTGTTCTCTCCCATGCCTTGAAGCGCCTTGAAACACATTGTGTATAGGCGCTATATAAATAACTATCATATCATATCATATAGTGAGCGGCAAGTAATCTAAGAATTTATGATGGTGCCGCATCCCGTTACTGAATGTACGTGTGAAGGTACAACGGGATGCAGCACAGGACGCGCTGGAGCACTCGGGAGTTGTGGTTTTCTATGTGCTGTTCAGCGCTGCAGTAAACGCAATGGAATAAGCCAGTCGCGGCATGCAGCCTTCGTAACAGATCAACCCCTCCCCAAGGCCTGCAGTCCCCGCGGCACCAGAGGGTGTGCACAATGAAAGCGAGACAAGAGTAATGGGGCATGCATGTCAGAAGTTGAATCCAAAGTCCTTTCCTCTGGACCATAGCCCTTCCAATCATTGAGGTACTGTAAGCGACCTCAATGTAGTCGGGAGGCTACTATTCGTTGTACCTCATATTCCACATCAGAGCTGACCTGAACTGGTATTGGACGGGGTTGGAGACGGGTGGCGGGCTTATAGGTCTTCAAGAGTGAAACATGAAACACATTATGTATGCACCAGAATTGAGGAAAAGCGAGACAAAAAGCAACTTGATTAATGACGTGCCAGAAAAAACACAGATGACTCCAGGACTCGGTGCCAATGGAAAAAATGTTAGTCGTAGCTATATATGAAAAGAGTAGCCCTCTACTTAATTACGCGTTTCGGCTTCCACGAGCGTTTGTCAAATCGGGCCAACATTATTGCAAAATAATCCATTGTAAGGAGTCGCCTGCTTGAGCAACTTTGAAAATAAGCCCCGCACTTTTCCAATTGAAACTTGATTAATGACGTGTGTGATTTTATATGGTCAGATAAAACGAGGAACTAATTTCTGAGTTCCATGAATTCGTAAATAACGAGTCGCTACCCAGACTTGGTCGTTAATTGCATAAACAGGGGCCTCATGTCTATGCCGGTTTGCACATGCACGCATCCTTTCTTTCTTGTGCCGCAACTAAGTTCTGTTTTGTCAGAGAGTGTATTTGTTGAATACGCAAAAAACAGTGTTTGCAGCAGGAGTGTCCGAAGGAACTGGCTCCGTGATAGGTAGGATGCAAGGATGTTGAACATGCAAAACATTAGAAGGGGAATATCCTGTTAAAGAAATGAGACGCATTATTATATGCGAATTCTGTAATATGGAGCAGATCAAACCAAGTGTCTTGATGTTGGAGACAGAGACACCTGAGATACTGCTCCAATGTCTGGTTCAGTCTCTCGGTTTGTCCATCAGTCTCTGGATGGTAGGCTGAAGAGAAACGGGCATCTATCACCAACATTTTCGTAAGGGCTTGCCAAAAACCTGAGGTAAACTGAGACTGATTATCGGATATAATCACAGAGGGCAAGCCAAATAAACAAAAGATTTTACGGAAATACAGAGAGGCCAATACTGGTGCCATAGGGAGGCCTTTGCAAGGTATGAAACAGGCCATTTTAGAAAAGTAGTCGATGACCACCCATATAGTTCTGTTCAGGTGGCAGATCTGTTATGAAATCCATGGACACCATGTACCATGGGTTTGTGTGGCACTGGCAACGGCAGTATTTTACCTAACGGAGGAGCTTTGTCCGTCTTGCCTTGGGTATAGATGGCACAGGTGGAAACGTAATTCATTACATCCCTGCGCATTTTTGGCCACCAACAATAACGTTGTAAGAAGGACAAGGCTTTCTGTTGTCCTGGATGTGCAATGATGCTGACGTCGTGGGACCATTATAGTGCCGGATGTCTAAGAGGAACCATGGGTATAAACAATCGCCCTTGTATGTGCGGTAATCCTTCTAGTATTTCTGCAATCCACTCAGTAAGACCGTTTCTGTCTGTGAGTGACTAAAGTGTTTGGTGCTGTGCAGATACAGATGAAGTGCTTTTTTGTAGCATGTATTCATGCGTGAAAGGTAATACTCCCATCCGCCCCTTGGCTTCTTGATAAAGCATTGGCTTTTCCGTTTACTTTAGCCAGACGATATTTGATTATAAAGTTAAAGGTAGAAAAGAAAAGGTATCACCATACCTGCCTACTGTTTGTGCATTACAGAGAAGCGGAATCTGTCGGGTTCATTATGGCTTGCATTAAAAAAATAGGGCACATCCGCTACATTCACAGGTCATTGGGTGATGGCTTTTCACCCCTGGGTCCCCCTTTTCCGGGCTCAGACCCTTCTAGAATTCACGTGTCGTTGTGTGATGGCTTTTCACCCCTGGACCTCCCTCTTCCAGGCTCAGACCCTTCTAGAATGTTTGCCTCCCTCTGTCGGGTTCACTACGGCTTTGTGTCCAAAACATTTTCACCTTTCGCAGCCACAAGTCTTAATGTCTTTTAAACCAATCCACTGTGGACATCCCTCCATCGGGTTAACTCTTGCCAACACAATGTTCCTTTTCCTTTCTCACTACGCAGGATTCATTTCCCTTAGTTTTTCCATTACTTGTCGGTCAAAGACTTTCGACTGTACAGAGGATTTTGCTAGACCACTTTTCCTGGCAGCTTTCCCAATGTCTTCTGGTATCGGTAGTTTCAACAATGGGGAATTAGCCAGAGTCTCTCAAGTGGGCACCCACATGGTGCCGGACCGCTCTGCAGCTGGTTTGTTTTCCCTTTAAGAGTTAACAGTTCTTTTATTTTCCCTCAATTTGTTACATGCTACTTTTGTTCAACACAGATTGGTTTCTTATTGGTTCTCCCCTCGACTCACCGGCCGTGATGAACCGCTTGGCTTATCTGGTCTCTGGAGTCAAGGCTGGTACCACGGCCGCAAGCGTCTCTCCCTGTCCTGATTTCCAGTGTAGCAGAGCTCTGTGTACTATTGACATCTTCTGCAACGCATGCTGGCCATTGTTCGCAGTCTTATGATTCCTTTCTGGGAGTCTTCGGGGATTTGGTTCAGAAAGGGCATGGTTGCTTCTCTCCTTGTCACCCCTTCGTTTCTCACTGCTTTTCTCCTCCTCTTGAACTGCCGCCCAGGGATAGCTGTCTCGTTGTGTGGTTTGCCTTGCTCGTATTGTGCTCTTGTGCTCCACCTTTTAGTGGGGAAGAGAAAGGGCAGTCAGGTGTGCGTGATGCCCGTCAATTGCCTGACTCTGCCAGACCCTTGTGGCGGGACATGTCAGATAAACGACTAGTGTTAGTCCGTGGTTTTCTTCGGTATGAAAAAGTGTTTGTGTCGGAAAAGGGTGCTCGGTGGTAGAGTTTCTACGTATCCTACTGCCTAGGATAGGGAAAAGGTGTCATGAAGGTAGAGTTTGTGAAATGAATAAGGGAGGACGATGATGTTTTGTTAGAGCAGATTGGGAGTTCGGGAAATAATCAGAGGGACGGGAAGAAGAATGACAGAGTATTTGGGTAGGACACAGGAAAGCAGGGCAGGGATTCTGGGAGATGAAGTTTCCGATTGTAATGGGGTTTGGGTTCCTACGGGATTTAGCATATACAGAGGGGTCGTTGGATTTAGGCAAGGGAGATTAATTGGGAGGAAGGGAGGTATATGTGGTATGATATGATATGGCATTTATACCGTGCCTATTCACAAGTGTTTCAAGGTGCAACGAGGCAAGGGAGGGGGAACAAAGGGAAGACGGACAACAATCTTACTAGGCCAGATGTCATTCAGATTGCGCAAGTGCATGGGAAGGGGTAAAGGGAAAAGTGGGGGAATGGTGAGGGGAAAGTGCAGTACATTGGATAGTAGAATAAATAAGATAAATAAAAAACAGCCAGATGGTGGCAAATGCAAGGTAAGTGCAGACTTCAGTGCTGGTAGGGGGACTGTAGGGATACAGAAATCAGTCCCCAGGTGCAGGGGTTGCCAGGGAGGCAGTGCAGGTGTGCAACTGGCGGGGCCCGAGCCCGAGATCAGAAGGGTGGCCAGGTAACCAGTGCACTTTCAGCCAGGAATTCAGCAGGCGACAGGGGGAGAGAAAGCAGAATCAAAGAGGAAGGTTTTGAGGTGCTTCCGGAACCAGAGATGGTGCTCCTCAAGTTTCAGGGAGGCAGGAAGGCTGTCCCAGAGGGAGGCCCCAGCCGAAGAGAGAGGTCTACCACCAACTCGTTGCTTGGAGAAGCGACTGACCCTGAGGGAGTTGGAGGCGGATGAGCGAAGAGCTCGAGAAGGAAGATATTTTGGAAGAGAGAGTTGAAGGTATTGCGGCCCCAGAAGGCCTTGTGGACAATGCAGAGGGTTTTGAACGTAATCCTCGCAGCCACTGGGAGCCAGTGGAGAGATTTCAGTCCTGGAGAGATACGATCCCTGGGCTTGAGGCCAAGGATAAGTCTCGCAGTCCTGTTCTGGATAAGTTGCAGAGGGCGGAGAGTAGAAGCAGGCAGATTTAGATAGAGGCTGTTACAATAGTCCAGCCTAGAGAGAACCAGGGCTCTGGAGACAGTGAGTATCTGGGGGAAGGAGAGGAAAGGAAGAATACCTCTAAGGAGATGCAGCTGGTAGTGTGACTTCTTCGAGACATCAGAGATGTGAGGAGAGAAGGAGAGTGTGGAGTCGAAGATGACACCGAGGTTTTTAGCCTTGCAGGTAGGAGGAGGAAGAGGGCCAAGAGAGGCCGGCCAGAGAGCTGTAGGGAAGGAGGGAGTGGGTGTGCCGATGAGTAGAATTTCAGTCTTACTGGCATTAAAGCAGAAGTCATTGGCGGCACACCACTCCTGGATAGCAGACAGACAGTCAGAAATGAGGGACGGAGAGGAAGAGGCCAAGGGTAGCCTGAAAATGAGCTGGGTGTCATCCGCATAGCACTGAAAATTGGGGCCGAGAGCGGCGATGCTGTGGGCAAGGAGTGCCAGGTATTGGGTGAAAAGCCAGGGAGAGAGGTTAGATCCCTGGGGGACACCACAGGTAGAGAAAAAGATAGCGGGGAGGAAGGACCCAAGTTGGACCTCAGAGGGTCGGTCGGAGAGGAAAGAAGTCAGCCACGCCAGAGCCTGACCAGTGATACCCAGGTTATCATGGAGACGGTTGAGCAGGATGGCATGGTTGACAGTGTCAAAGGCAGAAGAGAGATCAAGCAAGATGAGGACGCAAGGGGTGTTAGAGTCAAGGCTGGAGAGCAGGTCTCCACGGAGGTTCAGGAGAGCAGTTTCCGTGCTTCTGGCAGCTCTGAAGCCAGTCTGATGGTCATGAAGGCAACCAACAGATTCAGTGTGGAGATTAAGCTGGGAGATGGCCAGTTTCTCCAGGAGCTTGCCCAGGAAGCGAGTGATGGAGATTGGGCGATAGTTAGCCGGAGAGGAGGGGTCGGCAGAGGGTTTCTTAAGAAGAGGGTGCACAAGGGAGTGCTTCAGGGGGGGGATTTACAGCCTACAAAGCCTCAAGGACTCGGTTCTCCTCACCTTCTTCCCCGTTATAAAATACTACGTCTCACCTGTGGCATTTCCCGAGCATAAGCCTGGGCTCCCCTACGCAGGTGGGCCTCACTCGTTCGTCTACTCCCAGGGTTGGGATCTGAAAGCGCCAGCCCTTCCCCAGCCACCCGAATAAGGGATTCTTGATGTCTACTTGGGAGAATACCCTCGGGTTTCTCACACCGTCGACTGAGGATTCTCTGGAACCTTGAAAACCGCGTGTGGTTATAAACTCGGAAAAGAGCCGGCTCCATCGAGTGGTTTCGGCAAGGAGGACAGCAACGAAGTATAAGTGTATATGAAACACATTACTCATCGTAATCGTATTTCTGATGCTTGTATGTGCTTAGATTTACATGCTGTGCATAGGTCGACATCTAGTGGTAGTCGTGGAGTATTACATTATTTGTTTTCGATACTC
Source organism: Ambystoma mexicanum (assembly GCF_040938575.1). Lineage (NCBI taxonomy): Eukaryota > Metazoa > Chordata > Amphibia > Caudata > Ambystomatidae > Ambystoma > Ambystoma mexicanum. The sequence continues at coordinate 525,680,582 of NC_090928.1, read as the reverse complement.
AAAAATGGACGTCGACTGGGCGTGTCAGTAATACCATCCCTAGTGTGACGTCCACTGTACCCATGGTCCTTCACACGTCAAGGTCCCTCAGATTGTTTTGTTCCTGACATGAGGTTGCATGAAGTATAGTGGGAGTACAGATGTAATAAAGCAGATAAATAGAGATAAAGCAAGAAATAAATCTATGCATCTTCGACTCCAGGAGGGGAGGAAGGGTGGGCGCATGTGAATCTAAGCAGATACAAGCATTAGAAATACGATTACAGTGAGTAGTGTATCCCACCTGAGGCTTGTGGATATGATTAGATCACATGCTGTGCATAGACCTTTGAGCAGTATCTGGAGAAGGAGTGGGTTTTGAGAAGGTATGGCAACAAATAGATGTTTTAGCACTGCTTGTCCCACCTGTGAATCTGCTCTAGAATGTGCGTCAATGCAGACACACAGAGTAAAGGTATGTATGGAACTCCATGTAGCTGCCTTGCAAATAGCGTCTAGCGGGATGTTTGCAATAAATGCTAAAGTAGCTCCTGTACCTTTGGGTAGAGTGAGCACATGGTGTGAAAGGTAGGGTCTTTTTTTTCCAGAGAGTAGCAAAGTTGTGTGTACTGAACTATACATTTGGAGATGGCGTTTTTAGAAACTTGATCGCCCTCCCTGCCTGGTGGCTGTTAGGCAGAAACCTGTGCAGTTCCCTCTGGGACCACTGCAAAAGATTTAGGACTAGAGGTGTTTGGCAGTAAACCCACTTGGTAGCAGTCTGTACCACACAGATTCACTTGGTAGCTGTGGCTGAGCAGTCAGACTTCCCTCAAGAAGAGTTAGGCAGTACACAGAGTATTCACAATAGGTCACGAGAACACAGTAGAACAAGTAAACAATGACCAGGGCTTGGTGTAAAAGAGATATAATTATTTATTTAAAACCACATCTAGAAAAACACACAGGCACTAATAGTAAGCAATTCAAAAACACGGTCACTAAAAGATATACACTCCCTTAAAAGAACATTAGACAAGTCTTAAGTAAAGCCCCACTTATTTTCAGACAGCGGTGAGCGCTTAACGTAGATGGCACTCTAATAGTTTGTTTTAAAAAGGGAGAGAAGAGCAGAGAACAAGTTGAAACAGATCCCAACAATTTTATCAGAACATAACAAGAGAGGAAGGCAAAGTAAAACCGTGAAGTTAGAGTTCAAGAGGCCGGATCCACTTTCAGAGGATCCAAACGAAATGTGTCCAAGGTCAAACGGTTGCAGTGCACAAAAGTCTTGTAAAGGTTCAAAAAGGAGTTGGACCAAAGAAAGGGACCAGTTAGAGGGTCAAGGCGGCCAGCCCAGTCCAGAAGGTTAAGGGGTTATTATTAATTACCTTGTAGCAATCTTTAGAAAGGGAGGCCTGGCGGACACAGTACCTTAAAGTGGCGATAGCGCTCCAGCGGGGGCAGTTGTTCCTGGCAGCGGGTGCAAGTTGGTGCTTCGTCCGGGGGAAGAGAGGATCTCGTCATGGAGGAAGACAGGAGTCTGTTGCACTGCCAGGGAAGAAACCAGCCGCGGAACTTCTCAGGTACAAGGAGCGGTCCGGTGATTCGCGGTTCAGTGGGAGTGGCTATCCGGCTGCCAGGGTGCTCGGCACGGGCAGTTCGACCACAAACCGGGCTGGGGTGCGAAGAAACAAAGGTAAACTGGTTGTGCCCACCAGTCAGGTGAAGAAGCCTCTCCAGCCGGGAGATCTTCTCTGTCGTCGGGAAGTGGTGAGTCGGTTCTGCAGGGCTCCACCGGTGGTGTCGTGGTAGGTCGGCTCAGCTTCTCCCTCGTCAGATTCTCAGGTCCTGTGGTGACTTCTGAAGTTCCAGTCCCCAAAGCCCTGCTTTTATGCAGAGAACTCCCATTCACTCAGCCTAGCTGTCACTCAAACATGCTAAGTGGTGAGCCGGCCGGCTCACCACGTGGGCCAATCACACAAGAGTGCGACTTGAGTTACCAAGGTAACTCAGTCCCTGGTGCCTAAACCCCCCCCCACACTGCCTGTGGTACCCAGACAGAGTGGCACCACTTTTGGAGGCTTCTGTGGAGGAGCCCGCCAAAAAGTGGAACAAAGGGCTCGACTTGGGTTGGAGTCACAGAAGAGAACACAAACGCTATTTTAGAATCAAGTCTTGGCAAAAAATACCAACCGGAGAATTAATATTAATCAAATAAACCGTTGGTATGTTCGAGGCTACTAGAATTAAATAATTAAAGTTGGTAGCCTCGAACAATGGGAAAATCCCATAGGAAAATATTTGCGGTCGAATATAAAAAGTAGTTTCCACTGCCACCAGCCAAAACTCGATCAGGGGGGACGGAGACGTGCCCCCTCGACTAACAGACCCCGGGGCAATCGAATTGCCCCGACCAGTACGTCCACAATATGATGGTTTGTGCTGGTTTCTGTTAATAATTTGGGACTAGTAAAGCCAATGGTGACTTTACATGCCCTGGGGGACGGTAGTCAGTCCCAGGGTATGGAGTCTATGGTGGGATGTCACTATGACACCCCTGTGTTACTGCACGGAGGGTGCTGTGTAACACACATAGGAAAAACACAGGAGACCCTATAGAGTAAAGGACCCCATATCCCATAAAACACATTACCAGTCAAAGGAATACCATAAATCATGTCCAAGAGTGGGAGAAAAAGAGTCTCACTCTTGGCAGGAGGAAAAAAACAAACTCCAGAAATCCAGCAAAGCTGCTGGGGGACTCACTAGGTTAGGAAATTCAGCCTAAAGAGAGAATTCTCCCTAACAGTGGCTATGGAGACAAAAAGCTGATCTGTTTTTCTTAGAGGCTTTGTCTTATTCACATAGTACAGAACTGCCCTTCTTACATCTAGTGTACGAAGGATCCTTTCACCTGAGTTAGATGGATGTTTGAAAAGAATGGCTAGTTCAATGGATTGGTTCACATGGAATTTGAATTTAGGTGAACACCTAGGATGTGTTCTAAGGACTAAAGAAAGGGTCTTGTACCGACAATGCTTGTACTGACCAGCCTTATGGAGGTTTTGGCTACTAAGAAAGCTGTTTTGTAGGTTAGGTGTTTTGAGGCTGGACTTGTGGATAGGCTCAAAGGGTGAACCCATGAGTTTTAAGAGTACCACATTACGATCCCAACCTGGTGGAGGGTTGGACATGGCAGGGTAAAGTCTCTTTACTCCATCCATGAAAGCTTTGATAACAGGAACTTTTCACCAAAACACCTTTTTTTGCAAAGTGGTGTACGCGGACAGAGCCACTAGGTGAACCTTGATGGAGTTCAATACTAGGCCAGAGTCTAGTAGGTAAATCATGTAGTGATGAATGTTTGCTGGAGAACATTCAATTGCATTTAAGGCTTGTGATCGGCACTATACAACAAATCTTTTCCACTTGTTGAAGTAGCAGTACCTGGTGTTGGGTTTGCATGCTTCCTTTAGGATATCCATATACCTTTGAGGTAGTTGTAAGTGTCCAAACACTATGACTTCAGGAGCCAAGCTGCCAAGTTCATAGACTGAGGATGTGTATGGACTGTAGTCACCCCGTGCTGGGATAGCATGTTGTAGGGGCACAGGAGTTTGATCGGTTCGCACATCGCCAGTTTGAGCAGATGCAGAAACCATGGTGGTGTTGCCCACATCGTGGCTATCAGGATAAGTGTGGCTTGTTCCTGGTGCATCTTGTGTACTATCCTGCTGAAAGCTTAGGCAAACTTCCCTGACCAGCTCATCCACAGGGCGTTCTCCTTGAATTGAGGTTGGGGAAACCTGGATGCGAAGTCTGAGGATTGTGCGTTTTGGTTTTTGGCGAACAAGTCTAAATAAGGATAACCCCATAGGAAGATTGTGTTTAGAATTTCTTTGTTGAGTTGCCACTCGTGCTCCTCTTGTAGAGGGTTTCTGCCCAGAGTGTCTGCCAGAGCATTGAGCTCCCCTGTTAAGAAACTAGGAACATGTTCTGCTCGAGTGCCCATTTCCAAGTTTTCTGGGAAAGCCTGGACAGACGTGTGTGTGCCTCCCTGCTTGTTTATGTAAAACATGGCAGTGGTGCTGTGTGTGAGGACGTGTACTGTGTGACCTACCAGATGCAGTTGAAAAGTCTGTAGGGCTTTGAATAATTCTAGTAGTTCTAGGAGGCTGATGTGGTGTGAGTCCACTGTCTGTGAGCTGTGTGGTGGAGGTAATAGGCTCCCCATCCGGAGAGTGAGGCGCGTGTAGTAAGTATTACTTGAACTGATGGATTGTGAAAAGGATTTCCTTTTAACACATTTTCCTTGGACCACCATTGAAGAGCCTGTACTAGGCTCTTCAATGGTGGTCCAACCACTAGATCGTCCCACTGACAGCTTGCCTGACATCATTGGTTAGCTAACCACTCATGCATTGGGCGCATGCTCATTCGTGCATAGAGAAGTAGATAAATGCATGAAGCCATCATCCCAAGCAGGCGCATTGCCTTGCATAAGGTTATATGGTGACCGGCTTGATAGCGAGGTATTTGCAGCAGCATGTTCTGAACTCTTGTTTGAGGGGAACACTAGCCCCTCCTTTGATTTTATGATAGCTCCCAGGAATTGTTTTGTTTGGCTGTGGACAATACTTGATTTTTTCTCATTGATGAAATACCCCAAATGGAATAGAAGGTCGGTAGTTCTTCAGGTGTTGTGCCTGCAAATATGAGGGGATTCCCCTGTTATCAGCCAGTCGTCCAGATAAGGGTACAGTGGGATTGATTGTCTGTGTAAGTGCGCCGCCACTACTGCCAGTACTTTGATGAACACCGTTGGAGCTGAGGCTATGCCGAAGGGGAGCACCTTGAACTGGTAGTGTTTTTCCGCTATTTTGAAGCGCAGATATTTTTTGTGCACTGGAAACATTGAAATATGAAAGTATCCAATGTTGCCATGTAGACCCCTTGTTTTAGTAGGGGAATTACTTCCTGCAGCATTGTCATGTGGACGTTTTGTGGCTTGACATAAGTGTTTACTGGTCGAAGGTCTAGGACTGGGCGCATTGTTAGATCTTTCTTTGGCACAAGGAAGTACGTTGAATAGATACCCTTGTTTACCTGGTTTGCCGGGATGATTTTTATGGCATATTTTTACAGCAGTGTGTTTACCTCCTCTAGCAGTATGCATTATTCTTCCTGGTTGTTTAGCTTTGTCTTGGTGGGTGGGTGGTTGGAAGGTCTTTGAACCAGTTCTATACAATAACCGCCAGCCACGGTGGCTAATACTCACTTGGCTGAGGTGATCAACTACCATGTGTGGGTAAATTGTGAAATGTGACCTCCTACTGAAGTGGCATGGGAAGGGGACCTGTAGCAGGGCGTCATTGCTTTGGAGGGGTGGAGCCTCTGGCCGAGGAGGCCCTACCTCTGCCTCTAGACCTTTTCTAGCCCCTTTTTTAAGTTTTGAGAGGAGGACTATCCTGTGAGGAACCCCATGATGACGATTGGCCACCTTGACTATAATTGGAGGAGCGTTGTGAGTTTTTCCCACAAAACCGCCTTGTATTGAAAGCGCCTGTTTGCACAAAGGGTTTGTTTGATAGGTGGCCAAAGGATTTAAGGGTATCAAACTCCTCCTTGGCACTTTTAAGCCAGTTCGATAGCACAGCAAGTAGAGCGCTCGCTTTGACATCTGTGCAGAGCCTACTGACGCAGGTTCGAATCCCGGCAGGGCCAAACTCAGCCTTTCATCCTTCCGAGGTCGATAAATGAGCACCACACACTGTGGGTAATAATAAGCAGCGCTCAGATACCTGAGGGTTCATAGCGCTATATAAATGTTATATTATTATTATTATTATTATTATTATTAAGGGTGTCTTCGACCGCTTTACCAAACAGGGCATTAGGTTTAATCAACATGTTTAGCAAGGTGGCTTGAGTCTAGAACTTGAAGCCACATTGCCTTAAGCAGGCATGGCGTTTGATTAATGTGTCTTCAGCTATAATTTACCCTGCGTTATCGGCGGCATCCAAGTTGTTCTTTGGGATGCAGTTAGCCACTTGCTTACCTTCAGACACTGTTTAGGAGCTGCGATTTATGCGGCTCTGGGACAGTTTCGATTAGCTGCATTATTTTGTCCCACTTATGGCAATTGTAACTAGCCAAGAGGGTAGTATTATTGGCAATCCTTGCCTGGTAGGCAGCAGAGGTAGCCACTTTCCTGCCTAAAGTGTACATTTTGTTGCTCTCCTTATCAGGAGGTGCCTACACAGAGGCTAGCGGTGTGCCCGCCCTTTTTCTTGTAGTGGTAAGCACGAGGGAGTCAGGTTTTAACTGACCCCTGATGTATAGGGGGTTCGAGGGGGCTGGCCAGAACATTTTCTCGATGCAAGGGTTAATCGCCCTTGTAAAGTTAGGAGTGAGTAGGGAAGACTGAATCCATCTTTGAATGGATTGCAAGAGGGGAATGAACTGTTTCTGGTCCCCAAAAATGTCTTCAAAAAAGTCCTTATCCACATGGGACTCCTGTGTGTCGATTTTAAAATGTTCTGCAGCTTGTTGTATTGGAGCTGGTTATCTACGGGGCATTCGGCCACAGGCTGATCCCGATGGTCTGGTGACTGGATGACCTAGACGTCGTCATCGTAATATTGATCAGGATCAAATTGGTCCCCTTGATTCCCCTGCGACCCAGGATCTTGAGAACCTGAGGTCACTATGAAATAGAGATCTTGAGAGGTATACTGTGAGGTGCTGGATTGTGAGTTGTGAAACCGTGGTCTTTTGGCAGCTGGCTGATCTTTAGCTGTTTTCCCTTGTGAGGGCCCTTTGAGGTTACTATGTGCATCAGGGTGGCGGTCAAAGAAGTTCACAAAAGCAGGACATTCTCTGCATCACTCTGTCAAAGCTCTCTGGGGTCCAATGAGTGGAGCTAGGGGATGCTGAGGGAATAGGGGTGTCCAGTGAATGAGGAGTAGCTGGTACCCTCTGTTGGTGCAGACCGTTTTTTGGTGAATGACCCCTGAAGGGGTGTCCCTGGGAAGAGAAGTGTTCTTGTTATGGGAACAAGAGGATTGAGAAGGTAGGAGCGTCAATGATTTAGAAGATTTCGATGCCTTCTCCCGCATCACTGAATTGCTCCATTCTGTCCCTGTAGGCATTTGGTTGGTGGCTCCCGTTCCAATATCCTTGGGTTAATAAATCTGCAGGTGGTTTCTCAAGTATAAGTCTGCATTTTGCATTCAATAACCTGTCGAGTTGTTTTATCTGTGGCATGTGATATTTTGGGTAGTACCGGTTGAAGAATTGGCATTATGTTGCCATTTCCTCCTGAACTATGGACTGTGAGGAGGGAAGGGATGAAGTGGAAATGCAGATTCACACGAAAAGCCATTTCTCCCCCCTCACAGTTCTTCCAATATCTCCCCTCTAAACCGCTTGTACAGTTTGTGTGTTTAGGCATAAACTAGGGAGTGAATAGGTTCATAGACCGATCAAGAGGAGAGTCATTTAAAAGACATTTGTTAAAACGACAGGCAAGATGGTCTATCTTTCAGAGATGTACTATCCCGAAAAAACGAGTGAAGGGCAGAAGAGTAGGACTCACTGCACTGAAGATTACTGTTGGTTTCAAGCTAACCAGGTTCGTCTAGGCTACAAGCAGGAGAAAACTGCCCCCCCGCTGCCCTCAATTTCGAACCCTGTAAAAAAGAAGTAGCGATTTCCACAGTTGCATGCCTCCAAAGATTTTAGCCAAAATTCATATCGCATGGACGAAATTGGTTCCCCATAAGTCAGACAGGAGACTATCTGACCTTTGTAATTTTTAACAAGGGCAGAATTAAGAACTTCCCATATTTAAGATCTATTTCTTTTCAACTGAGTTGCATAGGGCAAGTTTTTTATCTGTAGATCTTTAAATATGCACACAGATGAAATATATTGATCATAATGATTGCCAAGATATTGCCAGCTTCTTACCTACTGTAGTTGGGCGTTGTTTAAATACTAGGTACATTTTCTCTGACTGGCTCTTTTAGGATTAAAGATTAAGATTTTTGTTTTAGATGAATTTATTTCTAACTCTCAGTCACTCATCTACTTCCTTGACTTTTTAGATTTTTTTAACAGTTATTTGGAAAATCAACTTTAGCATACATAGTTTTATTTGCTTCATCAGAAAACCTCAAATTGTTTCCAAGTTACAAACATGTGGTTATTGTTTTGGCAATGTAAATAAAAGGGCCATACTTACCAAAGCTCTTCGAGCCAGTTGAAGAGTTTTTTGTCGTATTTCAAACTGGCCATATAGCAACCAGATTTTAGCAAACGTGAACTGAAACAAAAAGTAAAATGCATTTTAGTTAAAATCATTATTTCCTTTTAGCCCCATCGCTCAAGAACTTTTACCTTTTGGCAAATTCCAAGCACTACTAATAGGTGTAAGAAACCTGAGGGTAACTACTCCAGTGGCGTAGCACAAACTTTTGGGCCCCCCTGCAACTCATGCTGAGCCCCCCAACTCAGCAACAAATCACGGGTCGGTGCTGCTGCAGGGGAACGGCACACACTGCACTGGGAGAACAATATAAATATGTGTTTTAATGCATAATACAGCACACTTTGAGAAAAATTGGCTAAAAGGTCAGAGAGTTTGCAATAGTTTTGTTTGTAACACCAATCCAAAAATCGAATACATGCAAGTCACCAACAGTGCACAGGAACATTAATGCCTTAATTAATATAATGCTTTGCAATTAAAAATGCCATTACACAATGAAAACATGTCCAACTGGCTGCACAATGTAGACAAGTCTAGGCACGTAATAACATATTACAGTAAAGCATGCCGGGCCATATTTAGACATACGTAGACTGTTTGCACAAAAATGCCAGTCGAAGCAATAAATAACACTTATCATTGTTATTTTATCACAGATGCCCAGAAAAATACACAATGTTTCAGTAAGAAACGGCTAGACTGGCTGCACCCAAATGCCTCTCTAACCACTAATACCTCATATCATGCCTGCTTGTTTATTTTATTTACTGATCGATTGTTAGGCGCTTATACAGCAAGTGAATTCTGTTTCAAAGCGCCCACAGGGCAACAGGGAGGGGACATGCTTATATGAGACATTAAAATACATAAAAATATTAAATACAATGGAGGGGGGAGGACGAACCTACTATGCCTTGAGTAATCAGAACGTGCAAGTTCAGAAGGGAGGGGCAGAGGGGGTAGGTGCTGGGGTGGCCGTGCTCGTGGGTGTGCAACAGATGTAGTGGAGGGTATGGTAAGTCGGAGCCTCCAGGACGGAGGGTGTGACGAGGTAAGTGCTGAGGATAGAAGGAAGCTGGGGCGATTTGGTGTGGGAGGTCAGGGCCCCAAGGATGCATAAGGGCCCTGGACACCAATCAAGCAACTGTGAGATTAGCAGAGGTGAGGAAGGAGGAGGTAAAAAGTAAAGAGGAGATAAGAGGGAAGGCAGAGGTAAAAAGGATAGCCTAGACATGGATGACCATTACGATTTATCGCACAATAACAGTCCCATCCCACCCCCCACACATCCCTTCTCCCTCCCATCCCCTACCGCAGCCCCCAAAATCAGTTTCTTGGCCCAGAATTACCTCCACGTCCCTTTTCCTTGTCCCAGTGCTTACGTATGAAGCCCCTTGCCTCATAGGTAAGTACTGGAATGAGGAAGAGTGGGACTAAGAGTAATGAAGATTACAGGTAACTAAGCCAGGCATTACCTCCATGTCCCGCTACCTCATCCCAGTACTTGTGTATGAGGCAAAGTGCCTCATACACAAGTATTGGGACAAGGACGAATAGGGCTAGGAGTAATGAAGATTACCAATAAGTCACCAAGGGATTAAACACAAATAGTGATGCAACACCATTGAGCTGACTGGGCTTCAGCCCTCCCCACACACCCCCCTTAAATTTTGGGCTATGCTGACTCGACCTGGCTGACCTACAGAGCCATTGCCGTACTAAACAGGACACAGATGTTAAATGGCACCTTGGTATCCCTGTTAACAAAGGCCCAGCAATTACTAACGTAAAGCATTTCACTGTTAGTACCTGAATTCAAATGCACAATTCTTTAGGCAATTGAAATCTTGATTTGGGTTTAGTACTTGCATGCCAGGCAAGTGATTGGCAGCGTAGAGAGGGGACAGGAGACCGCGTATTCTCACAGCAGTCCATAAGTGGGTGCTTTCAGACTTAAAGGAGAGAGTTAACTGATTGTAACATTAAAGCTGCACTAGAATAGTCACATTAGAATGCATAAAGAAGTTAGAAGCTCCTCCACACAAATAGGTTTGCCCCTCCCCTCACGCCCGTGCAGTTAGCAGCCCCCTGAAATTTAGGTTTTGTTGCACCCCTGAAAACAAGCACACACACACCATTGACCATAAACACACACACACACACACACACACGCACATGCACACACACACACACACACACACATCCAGCCACCCATACATTTAAGTGTATGCCTTTTCACCATAAAAGCACACCCAGGCAGCCACCGATACATTTAAGGGTGCATCCTTTCACAATAAGGCATACCCAGGCAGCCACCTATACATTTAAGTGTGCACCCTTTCACCATACACTCACATATGCAAACGTCATGAGGTTGAGGGGTGCCCTATTACTTCATAAAGAAATTATTTCCATTAAGGACTGAACCATAATGGAAATAATTTCTTTATGAAGGCAGAGTGACTTAAAAATAAACAATTTCTTTTTTAAGTCATAGAGCTTCCCCCAATCCATGAAATGCAGGCCTCCAGTCTAGAGTCTCCCATGTCATGGGGTGGAAAATAGTTTCTTTTTGCAGTCACTTTGCCTTCATAAAGAATGTATTTCTGTTATGCTGTAACAGAGATAATTTCTTTATGAAGGCAGAGTGACTACAAAATGAATACGTGATGGCGCCCCCCCCCGCACCTTGGGGGCTAAAGAGACACCCGTTAAACCAGTGACCTACTCCCCTTGATCCTCTTCTCAGGGGGCCAGGGAAAGGCCATCGCTTGTGGATCCTGACAGGGGGGGGAAAGGGGGGGGGAGAAGCGAGGAAGGAACACCTGGGTGGAGGGTCACTGGGGAGAGGATATACACAGACGAGACATGGTATCCCCCTTTCCCTTGTTAAGACCAACCTAACCCTCCCCCAGCCTTTATGGGCCATTGTAACACACTTCCCCACATTTGCCATCATTTAACACACTATGGTACTGGGGCGAGGAACAGGCAACTAAGAGTGATTAACACTGGTAGGGCATTTCACCACTCTAATACTGAGACAAGAAAGAGGCCTGCAGAGCATTGTAAAGATCAGGCATGTCCTTTTAACTATGGTCAGGCAATTGGACTGAACAGTTCACACCTGAGGCCCTTAACAATATGTGTGAGTATAAAAGCGTGGGCAGTTCAAGAAGGGGAAGAGGAGAAACCTGCTGGCAGCAAGCAGGAGCTCTGGCGAGCTGTGACACTTGGCGAGGTAGAGTGGAGAGAGGGAGCAAGCATCGGGCCGAGGCAGGAGGTGTCGCGAGAGGACAATAAGCGAAACAATCGCTTTGGATGGTCGGCCCGCTCACCTGCCCAGAGAGCGCTGCTCCAACCACGGAGAGAAGGCTGGCAAGTGTGCTTAAAGAAATGTAACAGGTGGGAGAAGCAGCTGGATCTCCCAAGCGAACAAGCAGCAGAAGCTGCATTAAGAGGAGGGTCGCGTACTGATAAAGGAACGCTGAAAAGACCATTGAGCACACGCAGACACCAGTGGGGAAAACGGGTGGTCTAGAAAGGGCAGAGCTCTATGCTAAGAGGTTAATGCATGAAGGAAACATACAGAAAGACTGTTATGGCTTGGGCAACCCAAACTCCAATGAAGCATGCGTGCAAGAGAGAACCTTGAATGCATAAGAGAAAATACTAAGGATCCTGAATCTCAAAGTGAGAGAGTAACATGTGTGAGTTCCAAATGCACACTTTGAATACCGAACGAACTGAAGGCATTATACAGTGCAGAATTAAAGCAACAGGAAAAAATGATTGAATAAGCATTTCTGAATGTTGCACAGATATAAAGAGAATGTTTTGAATGGAACTAAAGCAACGTGGTGCAAATGGCAAATGCCACAAAGCAAGTTGAATGAAATACAGGGGTTGGCAAAGCAAGTAAAATTTCAAGAAGGGTGTGAAGCTGTGGACAACTTTTGAAAAAGCAGATGAAAAGGGGCATTGGTTGCATGCCCTGTGATGGGTGGATCGTGTGGTCTGTTATCTGCGCCTAGACCGAGGGAACTCTGCATGGGAGCAATATTGAAGAACAACAGACAAGAAAGGGTTATCGGTTGCGTGACCTGTGATGGGTGGAACGTGTAGTTTGTCAACTGTGCCTAGACCGAGGGCCCTGCTTTGAAAGCAAATGAAAGGAGGAATCAACAGAGTAAACCTTGCTTTGGTGAACCAGAGAAACTACCCTTGGCAAGAGGGTTGGAGAGATGCCCAATCCTTTGAGAATTGGTATGTTTGAACTATGGACTTTCGATCTTGAACTTGGGGAAGAGAAACCTGAGACTTTGTGGGACTGTCTTAAAGATACAGAAACCGCTATTAAAGAACTATTCCTTTTCTTTAAAACTTGCATTTTACCTCCCACATTTCCTCACATCACCTGATGTGTGTTTTAAGTATTTGCTAGTTCAATAAAGGGGGGGCGGTTGTTGAGATGGATTCCCTGTGCGCTATGCACAAGGGATTTTGAGACAGGGCCAGAGCAAGGCAACAGAGGTTTCCCCAAAGATCATCCTGACTAAATTAGTGGTTACATGGATGAGCTGTTAAAGGCTCCTCAGAGGATGACCATAGGATCAATAAGGCATAGTACAACACACAAATAACATACAACACATATATAACATTCACTAAGGGTTTGTCCACACAAAAGCGGTTATACAACTGGGCATCATCTTCACTGAAGGGAAGCATCTTTGGTGCAGTTTACAGGCAAGTAGACTTCAGAAAAGGAGTCCTTTAGTGTTTTGAAGTTGTACCACTACAAGGTAGGTCTTTGCAAATACCCAACATCCGGGAGATTATCCAGGAACCAAATATGTGAGTACGGACGCCACAGGTACCCAAGAATCAAAACACCCACAACCAGTGGTCAGCCTCTCATTGGGACCAATATGGAAGTGGACCAACTTTGAATTGGTAAAGCAGATAACGGATTTTGCAGTACCCCATAATGTATAGGCCCAATGCGAAAAATATTGCACAATTGTGCAGTTCTATATGTGCAACTGGCAAACATTAGCTACCAAACATTGTAAGGTTTAAGAGTCAGTTTATCCGTTACATGTCTGGTTCTTCGATGACAGTTCCTGTGGTGCCAAAGAAGGGATGCAGGCAAGCAGGATGACTAGCCCACTGAAAAAGATGCAAATCGATTGATGGATGAACTCTTGAAACTAGGTTGCAGCACAGATGTGATGTTCACAGACAGTCAAATTCCAGTACTAGGGCAGGTGCAGATGTGTTTCAGTGGTGAGAGATCAGGTAAGAAAGCAGGCTCCATTGAGATTCAAAGAAACTTGTGTTGGCCTTGATTGCACTTGGCTTATAACTGCTAGGCTTTGGGGACTATGTTACTGCCCTCAGGGATTTCTTGTACTCCTGCCAATCCGTGAAAAATAGGCACAGTTGTGAGTCACAAGGCTCACTGGCTAGAAGAGGTCCTTTGAGGATTTGGACCCAGCTTTTCCTGTCAGATTAAGGGAAGGTGCCACTGAGTCGTCTGTTTTCCGCTGGTCTCACAAGATGTGCAGAATCCGGAGACACCAGCAGAGCTTCACTATCGGATGATCTTTCAGCAGCAAAGCTTTCTCATGGTTGGCTTTGGTTTAGTATTCTTTTCATGTTTCTGGACTATCAGTACAGGGAAACCTTGTTTCCCTTTTTGAATTCTTGTATTTATATATTGCTCACAGCATATTGCAATGCAGTGCCATGGTATACTTTTGTATCCAGTGTCTTTTTACACAGAGCATTCTAGGTTACATTTATAAGTGCCTAAAGCCAAGCTGGTTTCAGCAGTTACATTTCTACAGTTTTTCCATTCATTTTGATGTGCACATTCGCATTTAAAACGTATGGCTACTAAATACACCTAGTGCCCTAAAAGAACAAGTTACTCTCTTACCTGGTAAAGTTCTTTCGATGGGATGGTCCGACGACGTATTCCATATCTATGACAGTAATCACCACAGCTGTGCTGCTTCGGAAAATCTTTGGCGTCTGCGTCCTGCGTCGATACCCGCCCTCGAGGACCTCCTCCGACGGCCGACATCACTGAATGTTATAAGTAGGACGCACGACGCCCGTAGCCTCAGTTGTAGTTTTTTCCCAGAACATGTGCCACCAGTCTGCCAGTCTGACACACAAAGCCTTGCAGAAACGTAAGCTGCAATCGCATAAGAAATTCTGTAGCGGGGAAGGTAGGGAGGGAGCGATATGGAATACGTCGTCGGACCATCCCATCGAAAGAACGTTACCAGGTAAGAGTAACTTGTTCTTCGAGGGGATTGGGTCCTCCGACGTATTCCATATCTATGACAGACTCCCAAAGCAGTACCAATGCAAGGAGGTGGGAAAAGAATTTAGAAAACAGAAATTTAGCATGCCCAATCAAATTGCGGAGTAAAGGACTGCCTTGCCAAAGGCCAGATCCTGCCCCCGGACGGAATCGAGGGAATAGTGACGTACAAAAGTATGTACCGAAGCCCAGGTGGCTGCATCATAGATGTTGCGAATAGGAACACCCCTCTGCAGGGCAGTAGAGGCAAGCTATACCCCTGGTAGAATGGGCCCGTAGGCCGAGTGGTTGGTCCTTACCCGCCAAGCGGTAACACTCAGAGATAGCCAAAATAATCCAGCGAGACAAAGTCTGTTTCGTCACAGCCTGTCCCAAACGCTTTCCAGCGTAACCAATAAAGAGCTGATCGTCCAATCTGACCTGGGATATATAAAAACTTAAAGCTCTCCTAGGATCAAGCCTATGGAGCCTCTCCTCTTCCTTACCAGGATGTGGAGGAGGATAAAATGCCGGAAGAACAACCTTCTGGCCTAAATGAAATTCTGACACCACCTTCGGAAGAAAAGAAGAACGAACTCTAAGTACAACCCTGTCCTTATGAAACACAGTGAAGGGTGGCTTAACTGAAAGTGCCTGTAACTCACTCACTCTGCGAGCGGAAGTGACCGCAACTAAAAATACAGTTTTCAGAGTTAACAGTCTCAAAGAGCATGAATGCAAAGGCTCAAACGGAGCACCCATCAGAAACTTGAGAACAAGGTTCATATCCCAACCGGGCACCTGGAAAGGTGACGGAGGGAACACATTAGTGAGCTCTTTCAGAAACTGAGAAATTAAAGGAATTTTAAAATAGGAACACTCTTTAGACGAGCGCTTAAATATGGACAGCGCCGCCAGGTAACCTTTAATGGTACCCACTTGAAGGCCCCTGTGGGGCAAAGAAAGCAAAAAAGACAACCATGGGAATTTCACATGCAAAAGGATCCACATTCTTAACCCTGCACCAGTCGCAGAACTTTCTCCAACGGCAACGGTACAGGGACTTTGTTGCGGGCCTTCTGGCCGAAAGCAACACCTCCATCACGTCTTCAGGGAGGTCCCAATCCTTATACCTCAACCTTTCAGAAACCAAGCGTGAAGGTTGAGGGACCTGACCTCTGGATGGAGAACCTGACCTCCTTCCCGTGAGAGCAGATCGTCTCGGTAGGGAAGACGACGTGGAGGGCAGATGGACAAGTCGAGAAGGTCCGGTTACCACGTCCTCCGGGCCCACGCTGGAGCAATGAGGATCATCCGGGAACCGAACCTCCATAACCTCTGCAGTACTTGCGGGATGACGGCGACTGGAGAAAACACGTACAGCAGTGGGAATGACCACTCCACCACGAACGCTTCTCCTAAGGCTCTGTTTGGAGGAAATTCCCGCAAGCAGAACCTCTCGCACTTCCGGTTGAGACTGGAGGCGAAGAGATCCACATGAGGGGTCCTCCAAAGGGCGAAGATCTCCAGGAGAATCTCCTGAGCCAATTCCCACTCGTGAGAGTTCGCGCTCTGCCTGCTCAGAGCGTCCGCCGTCTCGTTTTTTCGTCTCCTGCCAGATGAACTGCAGAGATCGAAACTTCGTGCTGGATTGCCCAGAACTAGAGCTGCATCGCCTCCCTGCACAGAGGAAGTGACCCTGCCCCCCCTTTTTGTTGAGGTAGTGCATGGCCACCATGTTGTCCGTCAGGATCAGGACATTCTTTCCTCGCACAGTCGTCAGAAAAGCCTTCAGGGCTAGCCTGACGGCCCTCAGCTCCAACAGATTGATATGGAGTCTGGACTCCGATGGAGACCAACGACCGCTGACTGGCAACTCGTTGGCATGAGCTCCCCATCCTGTGAGGGATGCGTCCCTCACAATCGTCACCTCTGGCCAGGGCAGCCAAAACAGAGCCCCCCTCATCAGATTGCCTTCGCCGGCCCACCACAGACGGTACCGGGCGAATGAAGACGGCACCTGAACAGGGTCCGACATCCTGCCGGATGACTGAGACCACTGGAGCTTGAGTGCCCATTGCAAAGATCTCATCTGCAACCTGGCCTCTGGCACCAGAAGAATGCAGGATGCCATGAGGCCGAGCAGTCTCAAGAACTCGAAAGCTGGGAGAGTCTGGGCAAGTTGAAACTTGTGCACCATCTGCTGAATGTGATGAGCCCTCAGCTGGGGAGGAAAATGCTGCCCCAGGGACGTGTCGAGCACTGCGCCGATGTACTGGAGCCTCTGAGTTGGTGTCAAATGGGACTTCTTTAAGTTGAGGGAGAAGCCCAGCTTGCGGAGGGAGTGGCAGATGACTGACAGATGATCCAGGACTTGCTCGGGAGAGCACGCCCTGATCAACCAATCGTCCAGGTAGGGATAGACGTGAATCCCCCCTTTCCTGAGGTGCGCTGCCACCACTACCATGAGCTTGGTGAAGACCCTTGGGGCGGAGGTCAATCCGAACGGCAGGACCCCAAACTGAAAGTGCGAGTCGCCAACCGCAAACCTCAGGTACTTCTTGTGCTTTGGATGGATTGGCACATGAAAATAAGCATCCTTGACGTCGAGAGACACCAACCAGTCCTGAAGTTGAAAGGCCTGGAGGACTTGAGAGAGAGTAACCATCTTGAACTTGTCCTTCCTGAGGAGTTTGTTCAAACCGTGCAAGTCCATGATGGGTCTCAATCCCCTGTCTTTCTTGGAAATCAAAAAATAAGGGGAATACCATACCTTGTTCCTCTCCACTACAGGCACCAGTTCTATGGCGCCTTTCTCCAGCAGGGATTGAATTTCCTGCGCAAGGAGCAGATCCGGACTCTTCAAAGAGAGATTCCCCGGTGGATTGCCTTGAGGCCTCTGCCGGAAAGGAAGACAGTAGCCGTGGGTTATGATCTCCAGAACCCACACATCTGAAGTAATGGCGCGCCACTCTGCAAGATGCTGCGCCAACCTTCCCCCAACCGGCGAACCATGGGACATGGCCTCATGACTGAGCTGAAGCAGCTGCGGCGTTGCCTGAGGGCAAAGGGGCAACAGCCCGAGCGGCCTTGGCACCTCGAGTACCTTGTTTTCCACCTCTGGCACTCCTACGGTGGCCCCTTTGACTGGCAGCTCCTCTCGCTTTACCAAAGGATGAGTAATAACGAAAGGAACCTCCCCTCCATTGCTGTCCCCTAGGGCGAAAAGGCAGAGGTTGTCGAACTGCAGCGCCCAACGACTTTGCTGCAGCTTTTGAGGTCTGCAACCTCTCAAGGCTCTCATCCGCCTTGCTGCCAAAAAGATGTTCCCCGTCAAAGGGCATGTTGAGGAGCCGGGCCTGCACATCAGGAGCAAACCCCGACTTCCGCAACCACGCAAACCTGCGTATCACGGTGCTTGCCGCCATGGACCGGCTGACGCAATCTGCCATGTCCAAAACCGACTGAACGGCCTCACACATGGCATCCTTGCCATCCTGAACCATGGCAAGGAAAGCATCCCATTCGTCCCCTTCGGGAATATGTTCAGCCGCCAAGGAAACAATTCCACAGAGTGTGTGTGAAACGAGACAAGGCACATATGGAGTTGGCCGCCTGAAGCGCCATACCCCCTGCAGAAAACACTTTCTTTGCCTAGCCGCCAAAACGCTTGTCGTCCCTATCAGGAGGGATGGTAGGGTACGACACCTGCTTTGCCGGGCCCGTAGCCGCCTGCACCACCAAAATCTCCAGAGTAGGGTGCTTGGAAAGTAGCAGGGGTCACTACTGGCTGGGCGGTATTTTTGCGACAAAGACTTGCTCACTGCCGGGAGACTCTCCGGAGCAGTCCAAGCCGCCGCCACCCTCCTCTGTAGAGCCATATGAAACGGCAGTACCGGGTCAGTTGGTGGACCAATGTCGAGGATATCCGTAAGGTCATCCTGAACAAACTCCCCTGGGTGAGCAGACCATCCTAAGTACTCGGTGACCCTTGACATAAGGCGCCGGTACGAAGAATCGGCATGAGAGCCAGGCTCAGGTCTACAAAACTCCACCTCCGGAGAGGTGTCCAGCCCACTAGCCTCATGCAGGGACAGCCTCAGGTCCTCAAACTGTCTATGGCCCGAGAGAATCTCGTCAGGCACTGTGTCAGGCACCATGCCATCATCAGAGCCCTCATCCACCTCTGAAATAAACTCCAGATGGCGATAAGAAGGCACAGAACTGGAACCAAAGCCATGCTTGACCTTGGCCAGAGCCTTTCTAGGTGGTTCCCCCGAGCGTGGCCTCGAAGGCAGAGACCCGAGCGTGTCCCTCGACATCCTGGGCGCCGACGGCGTCGACGACTTCCTCAGAGGCGGAGCCTCGAGAGAGAGTCTGTGGACGACCTCGGCACCACAGGCTTCGATGTCTTCCTCGAAAACTCGAAGACTTCACAGGTTCACGCGGTCTCGAGCGCGTCGAGGACCGGGACCTGGACCGGGCATGCCGAGAACGATTCCCCTTGTCCGAGCGGGACCTTTCCCGTGAATCGCGACGACCACCCGAGCCCGAAGGCGTGCTAGCGGTGTCTCTCGGCTGATCACGACCGACCCCACTCGGAGGTGCGGACGGACCAGTGCCCTGCGATTCGAGAATCGCCAACATTTTCTTCCCGAAGGAAGCCCATTCCTCCGGTGTCACATGCTTGGTGGGCTAAGCGACCCGCCGACGGGCGGAGTCCTTGGATGAGGACGGGGAAGGCGACCGATGACGGCGCTTCCGGGAGTGCCTCGAAGAGGCGGAGGAGTGGCGAGACCGACTCCGGGACCGAGACCCACTGGCCTTCCGACAACAACACAGAGAGTCGCCCCTCGAGTCGTCCGTCGAAAGCCACGCAGACCTCGACTTCCGGGGCTTGGACACCTTACCTACCGATAACTTCTTGCGCTCCCGCAAGGCTTTCGACGTGAGCGACTGGCAGTCGACACAGTCATCCGTGTCATGGGCCTCCCTGAGGCACCTGAGGCAGGCGTTGGGCAAGTCCGTGACCGACTTCTTGGACCCACAGTCCCCGCACTTCTTAAAGCCCGGACGCGGTGAGGTAGACATCTTCACGAAGAAATAGTACACAAACAGGTTTGAAGAACCGAGAAAGCAACAGAAACTCCAAAGAGTCGAGGCGCACCGAGATTCCCGAAGCGAACACGTTCGCAGAAAAAATGGAACTGAGGCTACGGGCGTCGTGCGTCCTACTTATAACATCCAGTGACGTCGGCCGTCGGAGGAGGTCCTCGAGGGCGGCGTATCGACGTCATTGACGCAGACGCCGAAGATTTTCCGAAGCAGCACAGCTGTGGTGATTACTGTCATAGATTTGGAATACGTCAGAGGACCCAATCCCCTCGAATGGCAGTTACAGGAGATTTTAGCTTGCTCTTTGGCCATATTGTAGTTTGCTCTTGTTCCTGCACTCTCACCAGCCGTTAAGGAAGGGACCCGCAAAGGGACCTTGGAGGTAATTACGGTACCGCAATTTTCGGTACCGTAATTACCGCCTTCCCCGTTCCCATTGAGCCCTATGGGGGCTCAATGGGAACGGGGAAGGGCCAATGGTGAATGGGGAATTACCGCCCCGCCAACTTTGTAATGGGGGCGGTAATTCCGCCATTCACCATGGCGGAATCCAGCGTCAACCATGGCGCTAATAGCGCCATGGTTAACGCCTGGGTCGTAATGACCCCCATTGTTATGGACTCTTACTTTTGGGCGCAAGACCCCACTCATCGTAGGGTTTGAACTTCTAAAGTTAGTACACTGTTCTTGTGATTGGTTCCCAACATTTACTGCATCTACATTGCTTACGTTTAACTGAACCTAATGGTGATTGTGCATATATGTATTTTATAGTGTTGTGTGATAGTACTAACTTCCAACTTCATTTTTCAGTGTGTTCTAAAAGCCAAAAGTAAAACTATTTGTATAACTGACTGTCTAAATTGAATTGTGTGCTATTCTGTGTGGACTCATTGAGGGTCACTGACCGCACGCATGTTCTTCAGAGAGCATGTCTTGACTGCTCATCCACGTACCTTGATTGAGTTTTGGCTAACCTCTCAGGGGTCTTTGTTCATCATAACTAGGGTGGCTTCCTAAAATCTGTCCACCAGGCCAGATTCTAGACATCCATTTTAACAGTCGCCATGGTTAAATAGGAATATTAGGAGAGGAGTGCAAACTCTGCTTCAAATTGGGAGGGTGCATTTATTTGAAAAAATGAGCAGCTGGCCAATCTACTGGAGGGCCTCACATTCAAAACATCCCAGGCACACACTGATCTAAATTTTATATATAGCAGACATTACTTACCAAGTAACAGTCTTTCTTGGGCTTGTATCTGGTAAGAGTCACATGCTTTGCATAGGCCATCTTGTGGTTGGGTGAAGAGTATTACAAATTGTTCACTTCCAAAGTAAAACAAACAGACCCCAGGCATTGATTTCTGCCTTTTGGAGAACCCCGCAGGTGGACCTGTTCGCAGCCGGTGCCAACCGAAGTGTGAAAGGTACTGCTTGCGAGGGAATTTCCTCTGAGAGGAGCTCTAGGAGACACGTTCGTTGTGGATTAGTTATTCCCACTTCTGTACGCGTTTCCTCCGATCCCTGTCATTCCTCAAGGAGGTTACAACAGTTTGGGTCCCGCATGATCATCATTGCTCCGGATTGGGCCAGGAGAGCGTGGTACCCGGACCTTCTAGACATGTCCATCTGTCCTCCAATAAGTCTTCCCCAAAGAGCGGATCTTCTCTCATGAGAGGAAGGTCGAGTTCTCCATCCAGAGGTCAAGACTCTCACCCTTCACGCATGGTTTCTGAACGGTTGAGATATAAGGATTGGGACCTCCCAGATGACGTGATGGAGGTGTTGCTTTCGGCCAGACGGCCAAGTCCCTGTACAGTTGCCGTAGGTTTTGCGACTGGTGCAGAGGAAAGAATGTTGATACTTTTTAGTGCTCAATTCCGGGGGTTCTCTCCTTCTTACTTTCTTCGGCCCTCAGGGGTCTTTCAGGTGGGAACATTTAAAGGTTACCTGGCAGCGCTTTCTATCTTTAAGTGCTCGTCTGAGGAATGCTCCTATTTTAAGATTGCACTGATCCCTCCATTTCTGAAATGGCTCACAAATGTGTTCCTGCCGTCGCCTTTTCAGGTGCCGGGCTGGGATCTTAATTTGGTCTTTAAGTTTCTGATGGGTGCTCCATTTGAACCTTTGCACTCTTGTCCCTTGAGATTGTTGACATTTAAGACTGTTTTCTTGGTTGCAGTTACCCCTGCTCGTAGAGCGAGCGAGTTGCAAGCACTTTCTTCTAAGCCACCCTTTACTTTGTTCCACAAGGACAGGGTTGCATTGAGAGTACGCCCGCCCTTCCTACCTAAGGTAGTGTCAGAATTTCATTTAAGTAAGAAAGTGGTGCTCCTCTACTTCTATCCTCCTCCGCATCCTAGTAAGGACAAGGAGAGACTCCATAGGTTGGATCCTAGGAGGTCATTGAGCTTTTATCTTTCTAGAATGTCCAGGGTCAGAGTGGACGACCAGCTCTTTGTGGGGTATACTGGACACCGATTGGGCCAGGCTGATTCTAAGCAGACCTTGTCTAGGTGGATTATCCGCACTATTTCAGAATGCTACAGGTTGGCTGGCAAGGACCCTCCCGAGGGCTTGCAGGCTCATTCCACTAGGGGAATGGCTACATCGAAGCCCTGCAGAGGGGTGTACCGGTAAAGAACATCTATGATGCTGCAACGTGGTCTTCCATACACACGTTTGTTAAGCATTATTCCCTGGATACTTCCCATGCTCAGGATGTCGCCTTTGGTAAGGCAGTGCTTTACTCTGCCATTTGATTGGGTATGTTTAAATTATTCTCCCTCCTCCACTCATGGATACTGCTTGGGGAGTCCGTCATAGATGAGGAATACGTTGGAGGACACAACCCATTCGAAAAACAAGTTACTTACCAACTGGTAACTTTCTTTCGACTGGATGTTCCTCCAACGTATTCCTCATCGCTCTCCCAGCCTACCCCTCTCGAGAATTTCCCATGCCATTGCAGCTTTCGTTCCAACAAGGCTAAGTGCAATCAATGTTGTATTATGGGCATGTGTGCCACACGTTGTGAGGGGGAAAAACATGAACTGAGGCTACGGGTGCCTTGTGTGCTACTTATAACATCCAATGTTGTCACCCTCGACAGAGGCCTTTGAGGGACATCGACCTGACACCATCGACGCAGGGTTCCCTCTGCCGAAAGAAAATTTCCAAAGCAGCACAGCTGTGGACATTACATGTCATAGAGGAGGAATACATTGGAGGAACACCCAGTCGAAAGAACATTACCAGTTGGTAAGTAACTTGTTCTTTGGCTGTATACCACAGTTCCGAAAGGCAATTATTCACTAAACAGCGATTAAAATGGGCATGAGTATCTGCTGCTGCGTTAAGTGCCCGGGACAGGATTGGCAGTGTGCAGTCAGTAGTGTTCGCACAGCCATTGGAAATTAAGAGCCTCAGATCCTGATGAGAAACAGTGTGCCAACAGCGTTTCTGAATATACTGCTGGGGAGGAAGAAGGAAGTAACCCTCAAGCTGTACTGAAAAGGGCACCACCATATGGTCCAACCAAATTACAGGCAGCGCAGAGAAAACAGAGGCAATAGATGAAGGGGCAAAGATAAGATCGAGAGTATTGCCCATACGATATGTAGGATATGTGACCAATTGGGGTATGCCAAGATCCAACATCGTTACCAAGAAATGAGCAACCAGATGGCAGTTGGACTTCTTCGATGGGAGATTAAAATCCCCAACAACAATCAGGTTAGGGTATGTCTGCCGTATGCCAGCCATTCAAACTCGAGACAGAAACCACGATCATAGCCGGGAGGGCGGTACACCAAGAAAGCAAATAACGTGAGAGTAACAGAAATTAGAATGCGCACAAGGATGCATTCCATTTTCAGAGAATAAGTAATTGGAATGGAGGTAACTTTAAAATTACTATTAAAAGAACAGCAAGGCCCCCTCCAGGATGAGATGCTATGCAATCACGGAGCTGGATCTCCTAGTTAGGAGGTAAACTGAATTGCTGATTGATCGGAATGTTCCCGAAAACATGTCTCGGAGACAAACACAAGGTCAGGATTATAGTACCTAAGAAGGCTGTTATAGTCTTGGGTGTGCGCAACCAAAGAGCAGGTGTTCACTACAAAACAGTTCACAAAACTGCAGGCACTGCTATCCAAGAAGGCATGATCTAAAACCAAAGAGCTAGCATTGAAATCAGGTTGAAAAATAGTAGCAGCTGGAGGCAAGCTAAGTAAATCGGCACAGGATATGGAGTTTGTACAGATTGTGGAATTGGTGACAACAGGGTGGCCTGAACATGGACAAGCACAGACAGGCTTAACTTAGGCGTGACTTTGGCGTGCAAGGCCCTCCACCGCTGCGCCCATCCGCTGCGCCTCCGGTGGACGTCTCCCTTATGAATACACATCCTATCGCAGTAGCCAAAGCCCTCCCACTCCAGTGAGTGGAAAGGGAAAACAGACAGCAGAAGCGTGTCTGAACAAGGAAGCCGAGCACCTTACAGCCGGTAGGCGGCTTATAAGGAGAAAAACAATTTTTAAGGGATACCTGGTATTAGGTCTATGGTCCTCCAGGTAAGTAAAAACAGGAGAAAACAAAATATGGACCAACTAGACCAAAGATGACAGAATTCTGATTCAATTTCCAACTCTTCCTACTGCAGAATATTTATTTCACATGTTCAAATACAAAATTTAACAATTTCTTAATAAAGAGGCTCAACAAAAGAACATTTTTTCCCCATCACACCTTATTTACTCATCTCTCAAACAAACAATCTTCATACCAACATACATTCCAAGGAACTGGGTAAATTTGTGTTCCTATAACATAATCCAGCATATAGATGCAAATTTGACATCTGTTGGCAAATGTATAGTGGGCAAGGATCTTATTTTCCTTTACCTGATATTGTTTGTCTAGCTTGGCTGGGCTGGCTTGAAAAATTCAAGGATACTCCATCCTCTAGTATCAGTGACGGGAGCCTCTTAAGTACCTCTTGACCACCATGGCCGAAGCAATGGTAGAGAAGAACAAGTTACTTACCAACTGTAACGTTCTTTTCGAATGGATGTTCCTCCCACGTATTCCTCATCTAGGATATTCGTATCTCACCAGCTTTGCTGCTTCGGAAAAACAAAATTTCGGCAGAGGGCCCTGTGCACGAGGTTGTGGCATCGATGTCCCTCGACGGTCTCTGCAGCGTGTCAATGTCACCAGTCGTATAGTAGCTTGTGCCGCGCCCGTTGGCTTTAGTTTTATTTTTTCGTGTTATTATTTGGGGAACACCCAGGCGTGCCTCAGACTGTAAGCTCTTCATGAACGAGAAGTGTAAATAACGTAAACTGTACTGCGGGGTAGGATGGGAGGGTCGATGAGGAATGCATGGGAGCAACATCCAGTCGAAAGAAATGTACATTTGGTAAGTAACTTGTTCTCCTCTCATGTATTCCTCATCTATGATAGACTCCCATAGCAGTAGTAAATTTGGAGGTGGGAGTACTAATTATATTTTATCATGTACAGAATGAAGTACAGCTTTTGCAAACAGACCTTCCTGGGAAGAAGAGGCATCTAAGCAGTAATACTTAACAAAGGTGTGCATTGATGCCAATGTTTCAGCTGAACAAATATCAATTACAGGGATTCCCCTCTTCAGAGCCGTGGAAGTAGCCATACCCCTTGTGGAATAGGCACGAAGCCCTTCCGGTGGGTCTTTCCCAGCGAATCTGTAGTGCTCTACTATAGCAAAAGTAATCCAGCGGGATACAGTTTGTTTTGTCACCGCTAATCCCAGTTTATGGCCGGTGTAACCCACAAAAAGTTGGTCATCCTGGCACAAATTTGTCATTCTTGATATATAAAAACTCTGAGCCCTTTTTGGGTCCAGTCTGTGTAACCTCTCCTCTTCTTTGCCCAAATGAGAAGGATAGAAGGTTGGAAGTGTGATTTATTGTGACAAATGAAAGTCAGAAACTACTTTTGGCAAGAAAGAAGGTTTAACTCCAAGTACCACCTCTTTACCTTGTAAAAGGTAGTATACAGAGGTTTGCATGAGAGCCTGCCATTCACTAACCTTGCGGCTGATGTTAAGGCCACAAGGAGGACAGCTTTGACTGTTAAAAGCCTTAAAGGTCAGGAATGTAGAGGCTCAAATGGTATACAAGTTAGGAATTCCAACACAAGATTCAAATCCCAAGTAGGGACATGAAAGGGTATTGGGGGGTACACATTTGTGAGCCCCGTCAAAAAAGGAATAATCAAAGGAATCTTAAAATAGGAAACCTCTTCCGAGGAGCGCTTGAATATGGAAAGCGCTGCCAAATATCCCTTTATTGTCCCAATCTGGAGCCCCATATTGGCCAGATAGATAGCACTATAGGAGTGCCACACTGAAACGGGTCCACATTCTTATCTTTGCACCAGTTACTGAATTTATTCCAACAACACCGGTACAGAGATTTATTTGCTGGCCTTCTGGCCGAAAGCAAAATCTCCATTACGTCATCCGGGAGGTCCATATCCTTAAATCTCAACCTCTCAGAAACCATGCGTGAAGGTTGAGTGTCTTGACCTCTGGATGGAGAACTCGACCTTCCACTTGCGAGAGAAGATCCTCTCTTTGTGGAAGATGTATTGAAGGGCAGAAGGTCCAGGTACCATGTCCTTCTGGCCCAATTCCGGGGCAATTAGGATCATGGGTTTCCTGAACTTTCTCAACCTCCCGATTATGTGAGCAATCACGGGGACTGGGGGAAACGCGCACAGAAGTGGACATTCCCAGTCCACTACGAACACGTCTCCTGGAGCTCCTCTTGGGAGAAATTCCATTGAGCAGTACT
Source organism: Ambystoma mexicanum (assembly GCF_040938575.1). Lineage (NCBI taxonomy): Eukaryota > Metazoa > Chordata > Amphibia > Caudata > Ambystomatidae > Ambystoma > Ambystoma mexicanum. Next base: position 525,654,049 of record NC_090928.1, on the reverse strand, counting down.
GATCACACTTTCGGTTGACCGAGGTGGCGATCAGATCCACCTGAGGGGTTCCCCAAAGGTTGAAGATCTCTTGAAGGACTTCCTGAGCTAGTTACCACTCGTGGGATACGGTGCTCTGCCTGCTCAGAGCATCCGCCGCTGCAGTCTTCTCTCCAGCTAGGTGAACTGCCGACAGAGAGATTCCTTCTTGTATTGCCCAGAACCATAGCTACATTGTCTCTCTGCACAGTGGTAGTGACCCTACGCCTCCTCTCTTGTTGAGGTAGTACATGACCACTGTGTTGTCCATCATTATCAGGACATTCCTTCCTTGTACAGAGGGCAGAAAGGCCTCCAGTGCTAGTCTGATCGCCCTGAGCTCCAAAAGGTTGATGTGTAGTTTGGACTCCGATGGCGACCAATGATCGACAATTGTCAGATCGTTGGTATGGGCTCCCCACCCCGTGAGTGAGGCGTCCCTCACTACTGTTATCTCCGGCCATGGTTGCCAGAAAGATTCTCCCGAGAATATTGTCGTTGCAAGCCCACCATAGAAGGTCCTGGGCAACTGTGCTTGGAACTTGCAGAAGATCCGACATATTCCCAGAGAATTGGGACCACTGAGTCCTGAGGGCCCATTGAAGGGATCTCATTCTCATTCGGGCCTCTGGCACCAGAAAAATGCAGGATGGCATGAGGCCAAGCAACCTCAGATAATCGAAGGCTGGCAGATGCTGGGCATTCTGGAGCTTAGTTACCATCTGTAAAAACGTGGTGAGCCCTCATCTCGGGAGGCAAGGTTTTCCCCAACGAAGTATCCAGGACTGCTCTGATAAATTTGAGTCTTTGTAATGGTACTGTATGGGACTTATTGTAATTGAGGGAGAAGCCCAGTCTGTGAAGGGAGTGGCAGGTGATTGAGAGATGTTCCTGAGCTTGTTCGGGGGAACAAGCCTTGATCAACCAATCGTCCAAGTAGGGTTAGACATGAATCCCCCCTCTCCTGAGACTCGCTGCCACCATCGCCATCAGTTTGGTGAAAACCCTCGGGCGGAGGTCAGCCCGAATGGCAGAACTCGAAACTGATAGTGAGAGCCGCCAACCACAAACCTCAGGTACTTTCTGTGCTTGAGATGGATTGGCACATGAAAGTAAGCATCCTGAAGGTCCAATGATACCAACCAGTCTTGGAGTTGGAGAGCCTGAAGGATCTGAAAAAGGGTAACCATCTTGAACTTCTCCTTCCTGAGGAACTTGTTCAAGTTTCTTAAGTCCAAGATGGGTCTTCATGCCTATCGGAGTCTCTCAACTCGCCGGACTTATACTTCTTAGAAGCAGCCTTCGAAGAGGCCCTCGAAGCTTCCCGCCCCACCGCTAGTTTACCTTTTCATTCGCGAAGAGCTTTCTCCGTCATCGACTGACCGGAGCCACAGTCGCCGGTCCGATCGTCCGAACCCAAGCACCAAAGCCAGACACGGTGAGGTTCAGTGATCGACATTTTGGAACCACAGTAAACACACTTTTTAAACCCTGTTTTAGGAGTGGAATGGGTCGAAGAAGATGGCATTTTCTCAGAGGAAAACATGAAGCGCGCCATTAGCTCGATTGCAAAGCCATCAGAAAAACTGAACTGAAGCCAATGGGCGCGGCACGAGCTACTTATACGACTGGTGACATCGACACGCTACGGAGACCGTCGAGGAACATGGACGCCACAAGCTCGTGCACAGCGCACGTTGCCAAAAAAATGTTTTGCCGAAGCAGCGAAGCTGGTGAGATACGAATATCATAGATGAGGAATACGTGGGAGGACACAATCCATTAGAAGGGGATCTTTACGTTCAAAGGAGTAGTTTGGTCTATAGACGTCCAGAACAAACGTAAGAAAATGATCCTTCTAGTCCTTCCATCTGATTAGGGACTCATCTCCTTGCAGGAGGAATAATGCAGGCTCTGAGCTATTCGACATGCCGATCCTGGAGGTTGTCACAAGAACAATGTGTGCCCCCCTACTGGAACGAGGAAGTGGCGGTAGAGATCAGTGGCCCAAGGCTCATACCTAATAAAGATGGCTGCTCTATTGAACACCTGTAGGTCCATTCCTCTAATACTCTACCGAGCACGTCACTACATTGACGTGAGTCCCAACCAAGGGGGCGATCAGAGCCCAAGAGCAAATACCAGGCGCCTAAAACACGCACCCCTATGCCACGATGCTCCTTAAAATGGTGTTACCTGTTGGCCTGAAGACCATTCTCTACTCCAGTTGATAAAGAAAAATGTTAGTTACTACAGCGAGCCGCACACCGAGTGGCCTGCTCCAGCGAGCGGATGGTGTGTCAGCAAGGCAACCTCAATCCAGGCAAACGCCCTGGGGATCCAATCCCTGTCTCTCCGGTACACGACAAGCCAACCCCTCAGGCTGCCGCACTGGCCACACAGCAGGCTCGCAGATCGAGCCACTTCAAAACGGTGTCCCCCTCTGGTCGCACAAACGAGGTCAGAAGCACCAGCTGGAGGATCAGTCTCCTGGCCGCCTTCTGCCCTTTACAGTAGTCACAGCATGAGGCACCTCATCATCAATGAAAGATGAGACAGTCTTCACTTGAATTAGGAAGATGGTTTTTAGCATACGTATACAGTTAAGAAAGAATGTGGTAGCACCCAGCTTTCAGGCTTCAACTGCCTCTTGCATTCCAGGTTCTCCCACACATTCTAGGATTCAATCATCAACATTACAGGGAGAGCCTTGTTATGCCAGCCACACAGGCATTCCAACAAGCAGGTGCTGAACACTACATAACACACATGAAATCAACAAGGATGCTAAGTTCGGTGTCATTTAGAAGGGCTCCGATCAGGTTTTCAGGACCTTTCCTACACAGCGCTGGATAAGAGATGCCTTAATGTGATCACTGTGTGGCTTAGAGACAGACAGACATTAAATACTGATGTGGCTACCCCTGCAAGCTTCTTTTTACGTTCGAGGGCCAGCAATACAACAGTCTTGGTAGCGGAGGCTGAATGACTGATGGGGAATGCTAATGGGGTCCAGGGTTCAAAGCACCAATGAAGTTCTTTTTGAGGTCTGCAGAGAGACCGGGCTTCACTGGGCAAGTAAATAAAGATCTGCTGTCGTTCTTCCAATGACAGGTTCTGGGACATAAGCAAGCTGCTCTACTCCATAGGGGTCTTGGCTCCAACGATGATCTGAAGAATGGTTGCAGGAGTCTGCCTCCCATCCAGAATCTGGTTGAAGCTGCCCGCCGCCCACTAATGGAAAGGATCTGGCCACTTCATCTGCCCCACTACAGACACATCTGACAAGGATGTGGACTGGGTTCAGACAGACCCAGCCCCAACATTCGGCCACACACAGAGATCGCTGGAGCTTTCCCAGGAAAGGTCTTAAAATTTAAGGAAAATACGGCCACTCCAGGGCAGGAAGAAGGTCAAGAACAGACAACAATCTTGTGATACAGCCATTTTAGAGTATATGGTACTATAATTGACATTAAGCAGTAAAATACAAAAATGCACAAGACTATATAAAAGCAAATATAAAGGTATCCGCTGCCACCAGCCAGTCCTGGTATTTTTGTGGGGTTGATTAGTAGTGCTACTTTATTGTACCCCCTCAGTTTTGGCCACCTGTGGCACATATCCCTGCCAGTGTTGTGCACTGTGGTGTGCTATTTTCTGTGCAGAGTTGTGTGGGTTGTTAGAAGGGCTATTTAGTGGTGATACCTGCTCAACCCCTCCCACTGACCCCCCCCCCCTGTTCAGACTAATGTATGTCTACATCGCTTTGTCCCCTGGCACATACTGATGTTGCAGCCACCATCGCCACCCTGAGCCCTTTGAGGGTAGGGGGACCTCTTCCCTGTGCCCTTGAGCCACCTGGGACCAATGGTGGTTTATCTGTTCGGTCGCCACTCTTTCCCCTTTAATTCTAATTCCCTCCGTCAGTGGTTCAACTTGGGTCAGTCCTATTTCTCTCCTATGTTTCTGCTAGGGCCCTCTATGGGAACGGGAGCACCCGTGTTCTCCTTCCCACTCGGAGGCCTCTCTACTCCCATGGACGTTGTCTGGACTCTGGCCTAGTCCCCCGTCTTGCCGTTTGTGTGTTGATTCTGTCGGGTGTGGGTGTTGCCAATTCGTTTTCATCCAGTTCTCAGTTGAAGAGCAAAGCATAAATTAGTTTTCAAAAATTGATTAACAGAGTTTGCTAATTAAAATTATTTTGATTAGCAAATTGACCCATTTGATTAGCAATTGTGTACCAGTATTGTTAATATCACCAGAGGTTATATGTACCCAAGAAATGAGCAACAATACAGCAGTTTTGCGTACCGCTGAAATAAGACATTAGTGAGAGGAGTCAGGCCTAGCAAATTTAAACTTCATCTAAATGTGCAGGTCGGGTAACTTAGTTTACCCATTCAACCTAAGAGAAATGCATTCGACCCATAGTAACGGAGGACAACTAATTAAAAATGCTATTTCTATGAAATGGTGCATGTCAATACAAACCCACTTTGTTTGGCACACTGCTGCCACTCAGAGGCTGCACAGTGAAACCTTTGACATTTACTACAAACAAAGTAAATGTTAACTAACATTTTAAAACATCCCTTGTAAATGCCACGCGCCCTTCATAAAATCGACTCGACAATGCGATTGTGGCGAAAAGACTTTGCGAGCAATAGATCAGTGTTTGTAAAATGTAAAAGGTTAGCTGCATGAATGGACACAAACAAATATATATAAATTAAATGGTTCTGAAAGCAGTTTGGACAGCTGTCTCCTGCAGGTGGTAATATAGAATACAATCAATCATAAAGCAAAGCAAGCACTGCAGGCTAACTACAGTGTTTGGTATTGCAAGAGATCTGTAGATGTACAGACTGGATGGAAGTATTGATCACTACTTTGCGTAAGCATCTAGTTTGCTTTGTGTATTAATTATGTAAGAGGAAAGAAAGATACTAGGCATAGTGGATTACATAGAAGACAGAACTGGGCAAACTAAGTGGAATATTGTAGTTTGTGGTCATCTAACTTTCAGGGTGCCTTGTATAAAGCAACAGGGTGATACTTTAGAATGTCAAGGAGTATGGGTTCACTAAAGGGTTGAGCAACAGTTGCAAGATGTATGCAACCTGCTGCAGAACTAGGTTTGCCATCAAAAGCATTTGATCATGCATATTTTCCAAAGGGTTCCCTAGTCAATATGATGCATCTTCCCCAACAAAATTAAATATAGTTGACACTACGAAATTTAGATACACTAACCTTAACTTTACTGTAAAGCATGGAGATGATGCAGTGTTTTGCAAAATGAATACTGTAATTTTAGGAATGGAATTGCAAGACTATTTGAAAAAATATATAAAGTTGACACGTACTGGTCTTTGTCAGACAGGATATAGAACACGTAATACAAGTATCATCCAGATTACTTCTGGTATGCAATTATTTGAAAAAGAAAAAGAAATTCTTGCCTAGCACTCCCACAAATGCCTTTGGCACTTAAGAGTGGAGGAGATGATTACTGCTGCACTTTCTCCCCATTAGAACTGTAAGTAAACAGAGAAGAGAAGGTGAAGAGAGCACCACGGGCAAGAGAGGAATCCTGGGCAAGCTTTCATTGAAGAGGGCAACATAAATAGCTAACTTTGCTACACAAGTTTCCATTTGATTAGCAAACCTTCAGAATTGCATAGCAAATTCCTATGCGAAATTGCTTATTTTATGCCTTGGAAGACTCAGGTTTTTAGGAGTTTTCTGAATTTTAGATGGTCATTCATGGTTCGTATTTCTCTCTGGAGGGAGTTCCAAAGTTTAGCGGCTAGTGATGATCCACCACGTTTTTTCCTTGTATATGGTGTAGGTTCCATGCGGATGTCGTCGCTGGATCTGAGTGTTCTGGTCAGCAAAACACTTCATCTAATGACCTCTCCTTCATAACATCAAGCCTCACAATGAAGGTGTAGCTTTCGAAAGCGCCAACTGGACTTCTGATCAGGTTGTTACGGATAATCAATAGGGCTAGGCCCAAATAATAACAAGTTAAACCCGTCCATGTTGGAGTAATGACAGGTTCTGCTGAGAAAACAGCTAAACCATTAGAGGATGAGGAGACAGATACTTGACAAATTAGGTTCACTGACTAGTGGCTTGCAAACAGCAATCGTTTAATCTGCATTTGTGTCATATTAAGGATGCAACTGCTAATTCGAAGCTATTAGATGATCAAAGGCACCTTGCAATGACCTTTTCATCTTCTGAGTGGTCAAGTAGTGATTGATTGATTGATTTATAGAGCGCTTTACACCAAGGCGCTGTACAATGGAACAACAAAATACAGAGTAATAACAACAAATAACATTGTGAGCAAAGTAACAACTTGAATCATTCAACAACAAAACAGTGCAAAGAGCAGTTGACTGAGAGGGGGGGAGAAGTGGAGTGGGAACAGGAGAGTAGAGGGAGGGGCAGGGGCAGTAATGGTACAGCCACTACTAGCAACGAAATACAGAGGGTTTTAAAAATATGGTAGCCATCTCTTCAGAGTTTTGAGTTAAAGACTACTAAACCATAGCAGATTTCATATTACTGCTACTGGTTTTGGGCAATTTCAAAGTGCCAGAAGACAAAACTTATTTACATTTAAGGAGCCTGGCTTTCCAAATAAACTGTGGACTTTACGGTTTTAATTTGTGCCAATTTTGTAGAGCCTAGAGGCAATTTTGCAAATACGCAGTCACTTTGGCTGTGTCCAGATTGTATTCTAGTAGGAGAGAAATCTCAGTGACAGACACATTTACAAAATAGAAGCCTGTACAAGGGAGTAGGCTTTACATAGGGAAGAAGGTAAAGGTAAAAATAATGGAAGAAAACAGTTTAGCCTTAAGGTACTCTGCAGGAAAGATCGAGCCTGGAATTGAAATTGGGAAAATGACATTAATCGGTGCCGACAGCAACAACTAGGTCCATTGCAACACTATCTGAGGGGCTTACTTGGCCAAATCCAAAAAGCATAATATTACTGCAAATGTTGAATACTACTGTGAGCCTGTGAGCTTCTTTCCTGGATGCTTTGATGTGGTCGTGTTTGGAGAGATCAAGGGCAGCACAGAGGGCGTTGTTCTGGATGGCCTGTAATTTGTTAAGGTTCTTTACAGTTGTTCCCGCGAAGAGAGCATTACAGTACTCTAGTTTTGAGCCGATAATGGCACGGGAGATGGTGAGGCGGTTGTGCGAAGAGAGGAATGGTTTGCTGGTGTTAATGAGCTTTGAAGGGCTTGTTACTGAAAAGAGTGGCAAGGGGTATCTGAAGCAGTGCAGTGATAATGGTCTGTGTACCAATGTGACTGGATCTTCTTTGTAATTCTCACCTCAGATCAAAGTAAGAATGCATAAAAGCACATTTTCAGATTAAAAAGGCAGAAATTCTCAATACACGTATTTTGAGAACAGAGATGTTTTGACCATTTGCTATAATATAACTAAGGAGTATTTAGCTGAGATGGTATGGTGCTGAAACAGTTGTGCAATTTCAACTTTAGTCTAAAGCTACTGTGACGATTCATTAGATGTCGCCACTTCTTCCCACGTAGGAGCCTTTTCCCGAGGCCAGGGAGGCGAAGCCACTTCCTGATAGTCCCCTGGGGGGATTCATTGCTGGAGGATCTCATGGGGATAAGGTTGACCATCTTGGGAACAGCCCTTATGAGAACATCACATCCCCACATACTCTAGCCTCTCTTTCCTCTGCTAACCTCTTTGCAGACAGTAGACCTATAAATGTTCTGGAAAGTACAGAGATGAAGAACAACAGGAGCCTATGTAATACAAGTACTAAGACGAGTTGGCCCCGCCGAGCAATGAAGATGAAACCTGTGAATGAAACTAAGGACTTATACAATGGCAGGACCAGGCACTGCTGGCAACATTGGATACAAATCAAATATGGACTAAACACTGTCTCGGGCAGCCATGGAAGATGGCAGGTGTGCTGCACACCGAACACGGGAGATATAAAACTGCGTCGCTGATGAGGAGGGAGAGAGCTCCAAGGACGCTTTCAGTTCACTGAGTCTACTGATCGGGAGGTCGGAAGGAGCAGGCCGGTGCACAGCAGTGTCAAGAGGAGGAAGGAACGCAGAAAGCAGCCAGGAACCAAGTTGCATAGCTGCAGGGAAGGCAAAACGCCGGAGGAACCAAACTGAATGCCTGCCATCCCAGGAAGTTCTGGCGATGTGGCAAAACCTTCAACAGGGTAAATGGTGGCACAGGGCACCCAGAGCGGACGCAGGCGGCTTACCAAGAGGGTGCATGTAGTTGTCCCTACGCCCCTTTACATCATTAACGCTTGGGTGGCACGGCAGGGGCAGAACGCCTACAAACCTTCTCCTCCTCATTGCAATGGTGGAACAAAGCCAGTTGACCACAAGGGAAGGGTCAAGGACCCCAAGTTCCATAAAGAGAACTTGAGAGGGAGAATCCCCTACAACAGTGGCGAGGATAAACCCTCTTACAGCCAAAGGAGGGTCAGGGAACCTATAGGAGACACGAGTCATCTTCCTTGTGGCAATACTTGGCAGGGGAGTGAACCAAGCGGGCCAGTTCAAAGAAGAAGAGAAGCCAGGGTCTGGCACCCAAAGCAAGAAAGGAATACGAGTCATCTTCCTTGTGGCAGTGGTGATGAATCTAGCGATGTCACCATTTGCCATGGGAGAGTCTCTCCCCATATGGCCAGGGAAGGACATCCGCTATCTTATCCCGACCCTGGGGGTGGCTGGCCGAGGCAGGACCATGTGGGGGGAGACGATCCTAATCGGAGTAAAGTGGACTTGCTAGATAGAACGCAGTATTTCCGTCAGTCAAAGGACCTTCAACCACCTTCCTATAACCCTAAGAACAATCCCTCTCCTAAAAGACTCTTACATTTTACCCCTCTTACTATTCCCTTAAAACGTACTGGGACGAGGAAGAAGAGTCACCTCAATGAAGATCACTTTCTCAGTACTGTGACGAGGGAGAGGAATGGAGGAATGATGATCGCTTCTAATGGGAACCACTCTCGGCTGTCTAGTCTTTCCCCAAATCCTATTGGCTAGAGCCAATATAAAAGCAAGAAAAGACTTAGTAAGTGCAAGGAGCCCTCCGTGGGCGCACCATGTGGCAAGAGTGAAGTCACTCCAGAGAAGACAGACGAGGGAAGACCAGGGCGCTTACTTGGAGGCGGTGGAATCCATTACAGAGGCAAGGAGGAGAGACTGGTTCAGCAGAAGGAGAAGGAGTGGCCCAGCTGACCAGGAGAGCTGTGGTTCACAGTCTGCTGAACCTGCACAGACCCCAGGAGAGACTGGTCCAGTAGAGGGAGAGATAGCTGAGGAAGAAAGTTGGGGCTCAGAGTCTACGGAGCTCAACATGCTGGCAGGCAAGCTCATTCCCTTACCCTGCAGGGGCAAGGCCCATTTGAGTCTACGGAGAGAAGGAGAGGGAGAAGAAGAAGGAACGAAGAGAGCTGCAGATGCAGGTCTGCCTGCCAGTTGGTAACACAGCTGAACACCACGCTGGGGGAAGACACGCTTCCGGCAGACCCCAGAGAGCCAACCCGACCTCACCAAGTCAAGGAAGAGGTGCCAGTGGTTTACCGCAAGCAAGGGAAATGCTGCAGGAACCGCGCATTGGGGAGAGAGGCACAGTGGCAAGACTGCGTTTGGCCAGGCGCCCACCGAGCCAATTCTACGAAGCAGATGGAAAAGAGAGGACGCCAAAGGCAACCGGTAAGCCCAGGGGAAGGGAACGGGTGGCCGGCGCACCAATGCCTTTACTTAAAAATAGAACGAGAGGAAAGAAATATAAACGAGGGGAAGCTCGTAACTAGCGAGAAACGAAAAATTTATGAAGTGGGAAGACAAAGCCTGAGAGAGGCCAAGGAAAGAAAATATTCTGATTGGCCTTGTGAACTTTTGTCAAGACAAGTGACGTGTTGGGCAGGTTAGTCAACCCAGCCTGTTGAACATCTGAGGAAGGGAGCTATTTCCCCCTGATACTACAAAGCGTTGAATGTTTTGGATATAAAAGTCCTGGCAGGATACCAGGTGAAGATACATGTGTACAAGCGCAATATAAATAAAATATATCATATCATAGCATGTGTCTGTTGTATAAACTGTGAAAAGGAAAAGCCATTTATGAACTACAATGATGTGGCTCAAGGGAAAATCATGCCTTGGACACCTTGAGCTATGGTTGTGACATATTAACAGAAGAAGTTAAAGGAAAACAGTAACATTGTGAACTGTGAACAAAGTGTATAAAGAGAAGGAAAGGTCCCTGGGGAGAAAGGTGGCTTTGAATCTTGAAGTAAAGAGAAACCTTGGGGAAGGGAGCAAGATCCTCAAGCTACATGAACACTCTAAGGGGAGGGAGGAAGTCCTCTTGAGAACTTGGCGATTATTTTAAAACTTGAGGTTGAATGAAAAGAACCTAGTGAAGGTGGTTCTCCCTAGAACTGTGAATATTTGTTCATCAGGAAAACCCTTTTTGTTGGATTTTGAACTCTTATGTTGAACTTTGACAATGTATGAGCACTTGAAGAAGACAAGGAACATTACCCTTTGCACCATAGAGTTATTTTAGAGTGTGAGGGCCAGTATAGGATTACGGACACTGGGCTTACTTTCATTTGGACATCTTGACATTGACAGATCCATTAGCTTTTTGTTTAGGTAGGAAAATTCCTCTTAGATTAGGGATAGTGAGGCATTATTTCCAACCCCTTTTCTATTAAATAAAAGTCTTTAGCCAAAACCATGTCTTTAATTCCTGGCTCCTCACACAGTACTTGGCAGGGAAGTCAACCAAGTGGGCCAAGTCAAAGAAAAAGAGAAGCCGGGGTCGCAGACCCTCCTAACACTCCAGAGTTGGGTGTTTTAAGTGTGATGCCTAATGAAAAGAAAACCAGGGGAAGGGAGTAATTCCCCCTGGTTGTAATGAACAGACAACAAGATACCAGGAGAAGGGAGTCATTCTCCTGTTAACCCGAATCAGCGGTGAGCGCCAAAAAGGCCGGGCAAGGGAGTCATTCCCCCCGGACTATCTGAAACTAGACCCAAGGAGAAGGGAGACATTCTCCTGGTCCACCAAGAAAGTATTGTGTGCAACTTTACTATCAGGGGAAGGGAGCCATTCCGCCAGGCAACGTGCGAGTAGAACTCTACTATCAGACGAAGGGAGCCATTCACCCTGACAACATGTGAGACACAAGACGGTTCTAAGATTTGGAAACTGTTTCCACGAACCAGGAATCATAGCCCAGGATAAGGAAGTCATTCTCCTGGGACCACAACAATACTGCCTTATTCTTTAGTTTCTAGTGTAAGGGACAGCAGTAAGGTTTTCTTGATATAGGACTGTGGACACTTTTCAGTTGACAAACATCCTGACAGACACGTGATCTTTAGTTGAGGCAGGGAAACCCCTCATAGGAATAAGGATTGATAGGTTTTATCTTGCTTAATTGTTTTTAAAAAAGTATTTAGCCCCAAACAAGCCACCTTTTTGACATCCTCCTTATTTTACACACTTACAGTACTAAGAGAATGATTAATAGTACTTCAGAATTGTGCATAGACTTAGATGTGGCTGACAGATATTTCTTAAGACTCAAAATAATGCTTCTAATTAATTTTGGTAACAGGCCACAGAGTACTGTAAGACTACTCCTACGTTTAAATCTTTGCTCTATATGAAGTTAATGTAATCTTGTCAATTTCATAAAGGAGGGTCGTCTTAGGATCTCAAGTCCCATTATAAACTAGGATTCTGGCGCTTTACCAGGGCTAAACATACCATGAACCACTTATACTGTTGCCTTTTGTGGTATATGATTTAAAGTGGGGCTACTTCTTCTATAGCCGTATGCTATTCAGTGGTTGAATAGTTTAAGAATGGCTTCTAGATCATATTATTTATTTCTAAAAGAAGTTCCAGCACATGACTTAACATTTACTCCTTTCCAGGGCTCACTCTGGCTTTGCTGATTTACCCTTTCATGGCCTTCTCCTCGGTACATTTTAAACTTTACAACTTTCACTGTTTACAACCTCCCATGCGCTCTTCTCCTACATCAGCCAACATACTCCACGTGAGATGGCTCTCCAAGAAACATAGATACACCATTCAAAAACATCTCCAAGTAGTTTAGTCCATCCATGGATTGCCTGCCCTGCCCAAACCTCCCTTTACTTTCGATCACAAAACCTGCAATTCACACCCTACTAAATTTGACAGTTCCCCACCAACCACTTTACTGCTTCCTGCTTCCACTACTTGAGCTTCCATGCACCCCACCGCTAGAGTTCCCTACGTATGGGTGTAAAAAATGCAACCACTCCCCCAGCCCTTTAAGAAGGACCTCACAACACTGCAGGAAGTAGCAAAGAAGCCTGAAGGCGAATCATGCTCTGCTAGTTCCAATGTCCCCATCTCTATTAGGCTCCTGCACTGTACAAAGACAAATAACGATACTCATGGTAACATTAGCAGTTTATAATTTTAATAACAATTTTTCTCAGCTTGCGTCATACCCACTGAACACTCCCATGCAATGCTTTCCCCTTATCCACTGGGTCTTTAAGCTACTCAAATTTCACTTTATTTTTGTGTAAAACACCCTGTAATAGACTTCTCTTTTTACTGTCCAGTGTTTCTCATCAGCATGCTCAGCCTCTTACTGAATAAATACAAATACTTCTAACTTGTAAATAGTGGACAGAGCTAGAAGGTCAAGACATACATTGTGGCACTGTTCACTAATAATACTGAGACAGGGAGTCCTAAAGCTACCCTCAATTACGGGTCAAAGGGGAACTGGATGATTGGTGGTTTCCTCTACATCTACTGTGAATAACCCAGCATGGAAAAAGCTTTCAGATATCACAGATCTCAAAACCATGAATCATGCCTAGGAAAGGGACAAGGAATTTCCTACTTGCAAACTTGGACTGACATTAGCTGCAAACCTTACCACTTTCAGACTCGTTATTCTTGGATATCCCTTTAGAAGTCATTGTGGTGGACAAAAAGGATACAAAACCTTTTCAACCACAAACAAGGAAATAGGACTATACAAGTCGCTGGCATAAAATGGAACAAACCTTTAAGAGTACCTCCTAATCTTAGCCTCATAGTGATAAAACAAACTGCAAGAGAATGATGAGAAATACAAGAGTGTACATAACTCGATTACATACATTTTTCAAATATGGTAGCAGAGTTTTACTGACATTTTAATTGTTGTATTGTGTATGGCTGACAAATAAAAAGAGCTAGGTCACAGCTAGTTTGGCTGAAGGTGTGTCAAGGCTCACAGGAGGCCCATTCCAACATGATGGTTGGAGGCCCCTCTTGCTTAGAGCAGAGAACAACTGTCTGAGGCACAAGGGGGATGCATACATTATAATGGAGACAAAGAAATATAGGCCTCTGATTATCACAAGACGACTAGCCAGCTGAAACGCTAAACTTCTATTGAAAAAGTATTACTACTTTGCCAGCAAGGTGCTAATGTAGAGAAACCACAGTAAAAAGGTACAGCAAAGGCCAGAGAGAGGTGAAGACCGGAAGCAAGGCAGCTTTATAATGTACGCGCTGCAAAGCGCACCTTCCTGAATAAACGGCGAATATTGCTGTGTCATTAGAAAGTTGCCTGCCAAACTGGGGACTGTTGTTGGGGCCCCCATGAGGCTCAGGGCCCCTTTCAACTGAAGGGGTTAGCAGACCCTGATGCTGCCCCAGGTCACAGCTAATGCACACAGAGAAAGAGGAATCTACCATAAATTGAGAAAGCAGAGTTGTACCTTTTTATGTGGAATGAGTTCTAGGCATGCCTGGTACACTTGTCTTGTTCTCTCTGGATCCTGTATAAAAGACAGAAAGGGTTTAACATGTTAAGGGCATACATGCTGATGTGCATCAGGCACGTTTGTCCAATATGCCCTTATTTTTTAAATAGCTTTTGCAGTAGCAAAAATGACTACAATTTTTCCAATAAATGTAAATGTGCGTTACAAATTGTTAAGTGCTAAAACACAGAATTGTAATACATTTTGGGTTGTAATCTTTTTGAAAGCATGCAACAATCTCTTAAAAATATGTGCGCCTTCCTTAAAAGATATAAATAAATATTGAGCTGAATTAAATTAAATTTGCAAAGCAAGTTTCACATTAGTGGCAACAGCCCAAATACTTCCATAAGTAGGTCTTGAAATAAAACACTGATGTCAGCAGGTAACCTACAGGATTAACACTCAAATATAAGGGCTGTTGAGTTTTTAAGAATCTAAATATGTACCTGTATGACCATCCTTGAACATTTTATTCCTCAATTCTGTGGTAACCTGGTCTTCACATTCTCCATAAATAATGAGTTCTTAAATTGCCACTTTCACATATAAAATCTGGGCAGAGGTGTTTGTCAAGGATTCTGCTATGGCTGTTAATAAACTAACTTCACATATGTAATGAAACGTGTTTTTCAAAAAGGACATATTGTTGGTAACTTAATGCAGCAGTGCGCGTGAGTGCAGTATATTTGAAGATTGTCAGTAACACAAAAAAACAAAAAATGCATTTTGTATATAAAAGCAAATTATGCCTTGGAGCATTGGGCTTTTGTGCAGCTATTTCTGAGACCCTTGCCTGTCTTTCTCTATATGTACAAAGATAATTTCTGTATCACATTAGAATGAGATGCAAGTCATACGCTTTTCACTGTGAGAATCAAAACAGTTATCAGGAAGAAGCTCCTGTATTTAAGATAAATTCTAATGCTGTGATAACATTTCCATGAATCTTCAGCAAAGTTGCCAGATGACTAAAGTGCATAATGTTTGTAGTCCCTTTGAGTAATGTCACAGATAGCACAATAATCACTCCAACTCTTGGTTCAAGGGTTTTTAATCGAAGCTTCAATGGGCCCTAGGGCCGCCCCTCTATCTCTTGTCTGGTAATTAATCTTCCCCCTAGCCCAGACGTTCTTAAAAACGGGTTAAGTGCCACTGAGTGCTGACCCTGCAAAGCGGACTTACAACAAAGATGACAGTCTTGGGAGCTGGCTGTCTAAACTCCCTCAGCGACTTCCTAACTGTCCCTACTCTATTCAATTATTAGTGATATATGGGGATGTGGGATGGTGCCTTACAAACGCTGTGTGTGTGATTCAGACTCCTAACATGCCCACTCTTGCCTCTCACTGCTCTACCCTCTCCATGTCTACTCCATCTCACTCCTCCCTCCACTTTATCATCAATGTTTTCCACTCTAGCTATATACGGCCTCCACCCTTTGATCTTACTCTTCCTTCCACTGCTATACTACCCCTTCACCACACTATGACTCCCTCCTTACTGCTCCGCTCCTACTCTCTCCTCCACACTTCTACTCCCCTTCTCCCACCAAATTAAACAAACACCCCCCTTTCACTCTGTAATATTCTCTTCACAACCACTCCTTCCTACCCATGTGCAGCGCACACACACACACACACACACACACACACACACACACACCAAAAACACACTCCTAAACCAATACCTCACCTGTCCAACAAATCGCCACCAAAGTCGGCCACTCCTTCCTTCCTCCTGCTCGTCTCTTGGTCATCTTCAACCTCAACCTCTTGACTTCATCCCAAAAAATCCACACGTCCTGTCCCGATTAAGTACACCTCTCTTTCCCAGGATTGGATAACTCTACCAGGCTAATCTGGCCCTCTCTTCCCTACCTGGGACCTGTGTGTAACAAAAAGTCATAAGTAGTGACTAAACCCTGACTCCTCTTTTCACACGGACTTGCAGCATATTAAGGCTGGCGGCATGGGAAGGACAATGTTCATATCAGTTTTGGGATACTGTTGCACAGGGTCTGTTAGGACATATTTGCTGTTTGCTTATGGTAAAATGGATTTCCATAATCATCCCTGGCGGGAGGCCACCATATTTCTGGTGAACGGGGAAGACACAGAGGTTAGCCAAATCTCAATCAAGGTAGATGAGCGAGCAGTCAAGGCTTAGTCTCAGGAAAAGTGGAAAAGTGGTCTAGGTCTACAATAGGCCCACACAGAGCAACACTTAATAATTCCAAGTTAGATAGTAAGAATTGAAAAATACAGCTATTTATTAGGCCTATAGTTACACACTAAGCAGATTAAAATCAACAGTAAGCAGTGCCAATCAAAACCACACTTAGCATATATACACATTCACCAATAGGAGAATAAAGATGCTTATGAATTACTTACCTGTGTTCAACAGGTGAGAACTCAAATGCAAGAAAAATAGGTAGAAATAATCAGAATAAGCACATGTAAATCTTCCCTTTATTTTATGAAGTCCACACTTCAGATGGTAAGGGGCATAGAGAGTTGGGGACAAGGGCTTTACACCCAATGGAGGATGGGGCAAAAACGGTGATGTTAACTACCCCCCCCCAAACCCCTTACTCAGATCCCTCCAGATACCATTGTAGGTCATCCGGAATTCACTGAGGGCACAATCTTCTGCGCTTGGTTCAGGTGAGGAAGGCCCAAGGGTCGAAGGTGCAAGGGTCACTTTTTGAGTCAGCAGTTGGTCGCGTTGAACAGCAAACAGTTCCAGTTAGCTTCCAGACAAAGACCACAAATGAAGAAAGGTTATGACTTCCTGCGGTGCAGACCCTTCAGGACACCTCATGGGATTGAAGAAAGATTGTACCAACAGAGGTCTACAGGTTTAGGAGGAGACAGGCATTCGTACAACAGCGAACAAAGGAGCAGATGCATCGCAGCTTCCCTTGGAGTGAGACGGCTCAAATTGCAAGGACAAACGATTTGTGGCATAAACTGAAGATCTAGCAAGTTCCACTGTCAACTTGGAGCAATGGCTGCAGCGAGGTAGCCCAGGAGAGAGCGGGTCAGTTAACTGGGCGGTCCAGGGACACGTCCAAAGGCTCCCAAGGGACAGATCCTCGAGCAGGGGTCAAGAATGGTTGCTCCCAATGTTCCAAGCACCAACAAAGGTCTTCAGAGATCAGGCAGAGGAGCCTGATCACTGGAGTCAATGCTGGTCAGCTGCAGGGGTCATTTTTGGGGAGTCAGCAGGCGGTTCCTTCTTTGTAGAAATCTTGGTTCCAAACACTGGCGTAGCGGGGGATCCCACAGCCACTGCGGTATGGGAGAACCTGCCACACCAGGTCTAGGTGGGGGGTGGGGGTGGCGGCCGGCCCAGTCCTCACCCATTAGGGTGAAAGCATGGATGGGGCTTGTAGTGTGAAGAGGTCGCTCAGTAGGGGTTGGAGCTGACTGTGGCACGTATCACATGCCACGTTCAGCTCCAATCCCTTCTCCTCCGGGATTCTCTGCCGCTCATATACAGGAACTAGTAAGCTCTCACAGCGTCCGGGTTCCTGTTTGTGAGCTGCACAAAGGAGTCGAGGGTGGCCTGGAGTGATGGACCGCAGCTGAAAAAAAAAAGATAAAAATACTTTTTTCTTTTTAAATGTGATTTGTATTTTGCATGTCTGAAGTGCGTGTCAGATGTATGTATGTGCTGTGGGTCAGTGAGTGGTTGGTGAATGAGTAGGAATGTAATAGTGTATGTTTGAATGTTCTTGAAGGGTGGGTGCGATTCTGTGTGAAGAATGCAGTGCAAGTGGACATGAGAGGTTTATGGGTGGGTGAATGGGTACGTATGTGATAGTGTGTGTGAATGTTCAGGGTGGGTGCATGCGTGTGTGGTGAATGCAGTGTGAATGAATGTGAGAGTAGATGTATGGGTGAGTGAAAGGGGATGTGTGAATGCACGTGTGTGCGCATAAGGTCCTGGGAGACTGGGGATCAATAGAGCATTTTTTACCCATCTGTTATTGACAGCATGTTTTACTGGTATTTCCAGGCAAAGCCAAGTTCATGTGTGTCATTACCTGGTTAGACTGGCATTTTGGTGCAGCCAGACTAGCCATTGCATGACATTTATTACTCAGCATCTTTGATAAAGCAAGCATAATAAGTAATATTACCTTGCTCGAATGACGTTTTGGTGTAGCGACCTGTATATTTCTTACAGTTTGCCCCTTGCCTGTGACCACCCCCTCCTGCTTGGGATGCCCCCCCTTACTCTCCCACCCTGCACCCTCTATGGTGCTCTCCGTCTCCCCTATCTTCTCTGACTGCTATTATATAGACTATCCTATCCCTCTCACTAGGTTTGGCAGGAAGAAGCTCAAAAGGGACATCCTGGTCTCCAACCCAGGCCTCCCTATCGCTGATACCTACACCAGTGCTTCCTCCAGACAGACCCTCACCAGGCCAATGGACCCCCCCATATGGTCTGTGTTCTCTCTCCTTTTTCCTCTTCTCCCACTAATGGTGGCACCTGGTGGAGGCCCTCCTGGCCCCTTTCTACTCCTCCAAGATCATCATTAATGTCTACTTAAATGGTACAGTCTTGGTCCAGGGCCCTCAGGCCAATCTTCGATAGACGCTTCCTGTGTCTTACTTCCTTTCTTCTCCTGCTACTCCTATCTACCCCTCTCTGGCTCCTCTACCGCCTCCTTCCAACACCACCTCTCTGGCACCCGCTGTGCTTATAAAGCCGCTCTGCCCTCTCCTCCCTCCACCACCTCTCCGGCACTCCATTCTTCCTCTCTGTCTAACCTGCCATCTCCTCCTTCCTCCTCTGCCCATTTTCGGGCACCTCTAACACTTCTGCAGGGCGTATCTCATGCCTGTACCCCTCCATGGAAGTCTTGCAAAGGTGGCAATCTGTTCCACGTCGCCACTCTTAACTCTCGCTCTGCTGTCAAACACTCCTCAGACATATGCTGTCTCCTGGAAGAGCTTGATTTGGATGTACTCTGTCTCACTGAGACTTGGTTCACGGCCAGCTCTGTCACAAGTGTGGACACTCTCCTCCTTGATGGCTACAAGATCCTCTCCAACCCCAGAACCAACCGTCCTGGCGGGGGAGTAGCCCTGATCTTCTCAGAGTGGATCCCTGCTCCTGTCACTCCTACGCAGGCCTACTCCTCCTTTGAATGCCTGGTCTGCAGACACTCCATCTCTCCTGGCCTCTCTCTCACTTTGGCCCCCCATCTACAGGCAGCCTGGCCAGGGTGCCCTCTTCCTCCTCCCTCCTTGCCTCAACCTCTCAACTTCTCCTTCACTCTTTGCCCCGCAGGTTAAGCCGACCCCAGCACTGCCACCCACCTTCTCAGTCATCCGGCCCATGAAGTGTGTGTCAGTGGAGGATTTTGCCGCGACTTTCTCTCCTCCTCCTACACCTTTGGCTGACTCACACTCCGACACAGTCCTTTCCAACCATCATCTCGCTATCGCTAACACTCTTGATTTATGGCAGGGACCGGCATGAAAATTAATTGGGAACACGAAGACTGCGATCCCAGCCTTGAGAAAATCCATGCAATTCTAGGCGAAACTCCCCCCTTATCCATGATGGGAAGAGCTGCCATAATTAAAATGATTGTCCTTCCCAGATTCTTGTACGGGTTCCAGAACATACATTTTTACATTAATGCGCCTTTTTTCCACCTGCTAGAAAGGAAAACCCGGGACTTCTTGTGGGGGTCAGGGACGAGCAAAATAGCATTATCCACCCCGATGCTACCGTACACCCAAGGGGGAATCCAACTCCCGAACTTCGAAAAGTACTACCTTGCAGCACAGCTTAGTTTTGTCACTAAATGGCTAGCAGATGAAGCCACATCCGAGACCCTCCTCCTGCAGACCCTAGTATCCCCGTTGCATATGAAAGAACTCATCTGGGCCCCCTCCCACTTAATGCGAAATGCCCCTTCCATGGCTATCCTGGGGCAAAAAGTATGGCGCAGGACAGCAACCCTCGCCTGCTCTAAGCCCCACTACTCCCCGGACATACCACTACTCTCGGACCTATGTGGCTCCGTCGCAGATTTGCACAACCTCAGGCACTGGAAAAGGAACGGGATATACTCATGGGGGAACCTGTTTGCGGATGGGGCCTTTAAAGACTTTGAAACACTTCATCAGGTAGATGGAGTCCATACGAGCCAGTTCCTGTGGTATCAGAAGATGAGAACCACAGCAAGAACCAAATGGTCGTCATGGCTGGAAGAACCGGAACCAAACCCCCTGATCACACTACTTTATGCTCTGGGCGAGGGCTGGAAGCCGGTGTCCCAGATCTATGCCCACCTGAGCGACGTCCCCAACCTACGCGGTCCCGCTTTGAGAGACAAGTGGGAAGCAGACATGGGCTGGGAACTGTCAGATGGAGAATGGGAAAGGGCCTTGACATTCCCCAAGTCTGTCTCCAGGAACCACAGATTCAGACAAATACAACTCAACCTGCTACACCGAACATACCCAACTCCATCCAGGCTGGCAAAAATCAATAATACGTTGCTCTCTAACTGCACACGGTGTGGACAGAGCAATGCGGACTTGATCCATGTGTTCTGGAAGTGCATTAGGACACAATCCCTGTGGACCGCCATACAGCAGACAAGCGACAATCTGGGGGTGACTAGATACAAATGGACCCCGGAGGAATGCCTGCTCGGCACATACACCAGACCGGCCAAACTCAAGCACCTCACCAGATTAATGGACATTATGTGTATACTGGCAAAGAGGACCATGGCAATGTCTTGGAAGAAAACGACTGGGCCCCAACAGAAAAGCTGGCACTCTGAACTGAAACGCTGGGTACGAGCAGAAACAACGGCTTGGGAGGACAGTGTGGCCAGATCCACAGATGACTCTAGTATTACCCTTGAGGCCTGGAAAGAACTCACAGACTCCCTGTTTTACCCCTCAGATGACAAGCCCCCATGAACTGGTATGAACCCACTAAAACAGAACCATGAACTGAATTGACAAGACCTGTGACCACCACGCTGTCACTCCACGGGGCTTTCACAGGCATGGGCCCCCTCCTTTGTCCCCCCCTCCAGACCATCAGGATCCCCCCCCCTGCTCCACCAAGCAACTTCACCTTAATAGCAAACACTGGGAGATAGTTGAATGTTGTAATGTTAATTTGTTAAATGTTAAAAGTTTTATTCTGAAATGCTCATTATCCTAGAAATGCGGACACGCCTGGTGTCCTGTAAATGTACTAAATAACATGCCAATAAACAAATTTGAAAATAAATGAAAATGAATTGGGAAATGCGCATATGCACTTTTGGTGACTTGCATCGTTTGTGCTTTTTTTCCAGGAGATATCCTGCACCCTACAAAACCGATAAAACAACTCACCAGCCATCACTGGTGGGTGGTGCTGGTATATTTGGGGACCAGGCACTGCCCTCTTTGTTCTACGCTAGGTGAAATGTTTAAGCTTTGATTAAAAGACATATTTACGTCTTTCACTAAGAGTAGTGCATGCCCCTGCAGAGGCATAATCAACATGGGCATTGCGCACATTGGGTGGTCTGGGCTGACCCGGCGTGTGGCGTGCCCTGTGCTTTGTTAAGGAGCTTAGAGGGTGTGGGTGGGCCCTCAGCATGGCTCACAGGGGGGCCCCCAAATGTTGTGCTATGCCACTAGTTCTAACGATGTTTTGTCGAGCTGTTGAAGGAGCACTCCTTTCATCCAAGATTTAGGCTGGGAGCAAGCCCACCAATGGTAATGATCTGCACCATTCAAACAGCCAGGGCTTGTCCAATCCTGGACAGCCACTAGTCATCACATCTGTCGAGCAACAGACCTTCGGGGGCTAGAAGAAGTGGACTAGGAACAGACATTCCCACACCCCTCCTCTGGCTCTATCACACACACACACACAAAGCTCCCTTGCCTGCAAAAGCCACAGCTTTCTCTGAGAAGGGGATTTCCATAGAAGACATTTACTAACCTGAGAAGGCAGGAAGAAGGCCAAAGAACAATATGGCCAAAGAATAAGCGAAACATCTTGTGGCACAGCCATCTTAGAGTGCTAGCCACCTTTAGTAGCTATTCATAATAAATGCAAACGTGCATGAGAGAAGTATCACAAAAACAGTCAAAATTACATAGCTGCCACCAGCTTGTCTTAGGCACATTGTCAAAGTAACCGAAAAGCATTAAATCAAAAGGTGTAAGGATACAAAATATCCTAACTGCACTTCACCGTAAGGTGAGGTGTGCAATTGTAAAAATACACAAATTCCTAAAGAGACGCATATGGCCTCATTACGAGTTTGGCGGTAAGTGGTAAAGTTGGCTCTAACTCTGTTACGGCCAACTTTACCACTACGCCAAATTTCGAGTTTGGGCCTGGTGTGGAGGATTTGCCTCCAGGACAATCCTGGAGATAAATCCTCCAACTCACTGCTAAAAAATTGGCAGAATTACCGCTGCAGAAATTCTGATGCAGTAATTACACCAAAAAAGCCCCATCAAGTCCAATGGACTCAAATAAAATGGGGAATTACACCGCCGCCACCACTTGTAATCCGGCAGAAATTCCGCCAGACCAAGTGGCGGTAACAGTAATTCATTTTGGTGGTATTCCAGCGCATTTACCACTGGGATACCGCCCAACTCATAATGAGGCCCTATAGTCTCCAGCTTCTGACAGTCTTAAGGACATGTCAGTTTCACCACAAGAAGCGCAATACAGGCAAGGAAAGTAAAGCAGAAGGCTGTATTGACCCTTTAAAAACAGGGTTCAAAACAAGCAAAAAGAATGGGGTTCCACAGGAATCTCTGGAGGGAAAGGGGCAAAAAGAAAATATTTCTTAACAGTTGTCACTTGATCAGGCCACTGGTCAGTGAGTATACATGAAATGCAAGTGTCCTCAGTGGAGTCCTGGCAATACATGATGCCAACGCACACCCTGGCCTCATTTCAGAGGGTTCAACATCTTGCAAAATGTGTGGTCAAAACAATGAAAGGTCATTAGGTAGTAGAGCACTGTCCATGTGGCTGTCTAGCAATCACGCCGACACAATTATTTGAATTAAATACATGCCCTACTCTGCAACACATTCATAGGCATTGGTCTACGGCTTCTCTGAATGACATGGCAAAACAACCACCTGAGAAATTCCAATGGCATACCAGTACCCCCTGGGAAGGGTATGCAGTGACTATAACGAATCACAAAATAACTAATCCCATTACAACGAATCGAAAATAACTAATTCCAAAATAAAGAATTTAGAAAAAAAATTAAAAAAGGGTTTGGGAGAAGTAATAGTGGTTTTGGGAGTGGGGTAAAAGTATTAGGAACAAAAAAAGGGGGGGGCTTGAGGGCGATCCTCTCTGCCCCCAGAATCAACTACAATTCGTAATTTTTTCGTTATTTTGGTATTAGTTGTAATGTCATTTCATAGAATCCGAAATAACTAATCCCACATAACCCTGGGAAGTGATCCACTTTAAAAAGTCAACTCACCACACAGCTGAAGTTAAAAAATATGCATCTTTGTCTTTTTCTCAGACTTATTATGCACATAAGACAAAAAAAGAATGAACATTAAACAAACGCCTGAAATAATTTGCTTGTGTTGTTTAGGGTTGTTTTGAAATTTTTGGGTTATCTGGTGAAATGCACATGTTTTTGGCGCAAATTGATGATCAGGTCACCACCATTTGCACATGAAAAAGGGTGCATCTGACTGATGTGCCAGAAACATCTGCTTCTCATCAGATGTGTCATTAAACACCCATGTATTTGCGCAACAACTTGCACACACTCGATCACTGGCCATTTATTTGGTGTTTTCTTTGTGAATTAGCCACCTGCAATGAGATGTGCAATGGTGCAGGCGCATCTTTGTAATGTGCTAGTTTTTGAGAACCTGCCCTGTAGTCGCTAGTACTGGTAGTCTTATGGACTGATCAGGTTGCCCATAAGAATGAGCTAAAGGCAAGTAAAGCCTATGGTTTTACTTGCCTCCAAAAAGACATGCCAGGAGTCCAAACAAAGCAAAAAGAAAGGGTGTCCCATTGAAGTCCAGGGGAAAAAGGCAGTGAAAAGAAAAGCTTCCCCGACAGTTGACATGCCGGCTGCCGCCCCACCCACCCTGTTCTCGTTCTCCATAGGCTTACCTTGTATGCGTTTGGCTAGACTCAAGTGTTTTCCTTGTTCATCACAATAGGTTGGCCTCCCAAAATCCACCCCCAGGGATCTGCCAGTAATGCTTTTTAGTGAGGGGGCCCTTCTCCCTTTTGGTCCCCAGTCGTCTACTAGGGGGATCTTTGGGTGTTGAGTGAGCTTCTTTGTGCGGCCGAGGGGCTTTGCAAGGCTTGTGGTGTTGAGGCTATGAAGTGAAATGATATGATGTGGCATTTATAACAAGCATGTACAAAAGTGTTTCTAGGCGTGACAAGACAAGGAGGGGGAAACAAGGGGGACAAAATAACGATCTTACTAGGCCTTGTTTCATTCAGATCGCGCAAGTACGGGGAAGAGGGAAGGGGAGAAGTGTCAGGGGGACGGGAATGGGGAAGTGCAGTTAACTCACAAGTGCAGTCAGTGGGTGGCTCATAAGTGCAGAGAGAAGGGACTGTAGGGTTGCAGATACAGACCCTTAAGTGCTGGGGAGCCCCGAGGCAGTGCGAGGGCAACTGGACATGTAGGAACATGGGCCCAAGTTCAGAGGGTGACCAGTGCGCAGAGCAGTCAGGTGCATCAGCAGGGGAGAGGAAGAGAGAAGGCGGAAGCGAAAAGGAAAGTCTTGAGTTGCTTCTGGAACACAGATGGCTCTGCCCAAGTTTGCGAGAGGGGCATGGAGGCTGTTCCAGAGGGAAGCTTCAGCCGAGCAGATAGATCTGCCCCCAACTCTCTGCTTGGAGAAGCGTCTGAGCCTCAGAGAATTGGAGGTGGATGAGCAGAGAGCTCGAGAAGGAAGTTGTTTTGGAAGAGAAAGTTTGTGGTAGAGCAGTCCCAGGCCCCAGAAAGCCTTGTGGACAATGCGGAGGGTCTTGAAGTTGATCCTTGCAGCCACAGGGAGCCAGTGAAGAGATTTCGGTTGGACCTAAAAGGGTCACAGGTGAGAAAGGAGGTCAACCTGGCCAGGGCCTGCTCAGTAAAACCAAGGTTGTCCCGGAGAAGATTGAGCAGGGTGGCATGGTTGACCGTGTAGGAGAGCAGTTTCCATGCTTCTGGCAGCTCTGAAGCCAGACTGGTGGTCATGGAGGCAACCAACAGATTCAGTATGCCGATTAAGCTGGGAGATGGCCAGCTTTTCCAAGAGTTTTCCCAGGAAAGGAGTGATGGAGATCGGCCGATAGTTAGCAGGAGAGGAAGGATCGGCCAAGGACTTCTTTAGAAGGGTGTTCACAAGAGAGTGCTTAAAGGGGAGGGGAAAGTTCCAGTGGCAAAGGAGTGATTGCAGAAATCAGCCAAGGCTGGAGCAGGGGGGGCCATGTGGTCCATGATAGTTCTGGATCAACAGGGGAGAACCTGCTTTGATGAGACTTTCATAGAACGGACTGGTCTAGAAACATTGTCAGGGGTGAACAGCAGAAAGGAGGACAAAGGAGGAGGAGGAAAGACAGCCTCAGATGGGCCAGGAGTGGTGGAGGAGGAGGAGGAAGAGAGGGTGGGCAGGATGTCCTGAGATTTAGTAGTTAAATGAGAGGCCAAGGCCATGCAGAGGGCCTGGGAGGGAACAGGCGAGGTAGAGACTGCAGCAGGATTGGCCAGCTCCTTGCAGATTTGGAAAAGTTTGGCCGATTTGTTAGATGTCGCAGAGATGCAGGCTTGGATGTAGGCTCTCTTCTTAGAGAGGACAGAGAGTCTGTACTGCCTTTGGAGCAGGCGGCAGGCCAGTTTGTCAGGGGGTTGCGCCCGAGGCCCTCCACTTCCTCTCTGCCACCCTACACTTGCTTATAAGGGCGGCGAGGTCGGAATTGTACCAAGAGTTTCACTTCGATTTGGGCTTCAAGCGGATCCTCATTACAGGGGCAAGGAAATTGACAGTGTTAGAGATGGAGAGATGACGGTTAGAGAGGGCTGTGTTAGGGTGCGAGTCAGCCAAAGGTGCAAGAGGAGGAGAGAAAGTAGCAGCAAAAGCCTCAACTGACACATGCTTCATGGGTCAGATGATCGAGAAGGTAGGTGACAGTGCTGGAGTCGGCTTGACCTGCGGGGAAGAGAGAGAGGTGGGAAGAAAGGAGAAAGTGATCACTCCAAGAGAGAGGAGGAGGAGCAAGTGTGTTAGGAATCTCTCTCCCTCTCCGCCCTCCCTCCACTGGATGCCTCTCTCTCGTTATTTGTTTTCCTCCGCTCTCCGGACTTGTGTTGAGGCACAATGTTTTTACAAAAGACACAGGAAGACTAGCAAGCACAAGAACATTTCAGCACAGGGGGTGGAAATTGGCATTCTCTCTCTTGGCCCCTCCCACATCAGGCATACATTTGGCTCTGCAATCCTCCCACTTCTCTGAAGACCTGTCGAGAGGGGTTCTTACCCTCTCTTGACAAGTCTGAGGTACTGTTTTATCTTAGTAAGCAGGATATGGTCCAAACCAGAGTAATGCTGTCAGAAAGGCTGCTTACGTCTTAAAATTTACTAAAACAAGCACATTAAATGAAGACGGTTGTAATCCTGAATTGGCCAATTGCATCAGGTATGGAATAGTGTGTTTTAGTAATATTCTTCGAGTGATACCAAATAGTAACCATTTACTACGTAATAACATAGCAAAATCGTGCGAGAGATGCTTAGGAATGTCTCATTACCCATGTGCTATGATCATCCTTAGATAGCGGAAATCTAACATTCAAGGTGCCAAACTGCTAAAAACAAGGCTGCTTCGTCGAGATGAACAAGTTACTTACCCAACTGTAACGTTCTTTCGAATGGATGTTCCTCCCACGTATTCGTCATCTTAGATATCTTGTCTCCTAACTCTGCTGCTTGGGGAAAAATGTTCACCAGAGGATGTTGTGCTCGAAGCCGCAGAGTTGAAGTTTGTCGAAGGCCGACCATGGAGCGTCGACGTAATCTGCAGTATAAAAGGCTCGAGCTGCGCCCGTTACCTCAGTTCTGTTTTTATGGTGTTAATGGTCGCATCAGTTGATCAGGCTTTAATAGTCCCTTGGCTCTTAAGGAAGTTCAAATGCAACTGGCGTAAACTGTACGGAAGGGTAGGTTGGGAGGGTCAATGAGGAATACGTGGGAGGAACATCCAGTCAAAAGAATGTTACAGTTGGTAAGTAACTTGTTCTTCGATTGGATTATGTCCTCCCACGTATTCCTCATCTTAGATAGGCTCCCAAAGCGGTAAGAATTTGGAGGACAGAGCATCAGAAATTTCAATCATGGACTGAATGAAGGACGGCTTTTGCAAATAAGCCTCCTTGATATGATGTAGAGTCCAAGCAGTAATGCTTCACAAAAGTGTGTATTGATGACCAGGTGGCCGCAGCACAAATTTCCTGCAGCGGAACACCCCTCTGAAGAGCCGTAGAAGTTGCCATGCCCCTGGTTGAATAAGCTCTTAGCCCATCTGGAGGTTCTTTCCCAGCCAATTTGTAGCACTCTGAGATTGCTATAATTATCCATCTGGATAGAGTTTGCTTAGACACTGCAAGGCCCAATTTGTGTCCTGTATATCCAACAAATAGTTGATCACATTGTCAGAAATTTGCCAATCGAGAAATATAGAAACTGAGAGCCCTTTGGGTCCAGTGTCTGCACTCTCTCCTCTTCTTTACTTGCATGTGGAAGAGGGTAAATAGAAGGTAAGGTAATCTTCTGTGACAGGTGGAAATCAGAAACTATTTTAGGTAAGAAGGATGGTTTGACCTTTAGAAAGACCTTGTCCCCATGGAAAATGATGCGCGCAGGCTTACAAGAGAGTGCCTGCAACTCACTCACCCTGCGGGCTGATGTTATAGCCACTAACAAAATTGTTTTCAAAGTGAGGAACCTTAACGGACAAGAATGTAGAGGCTCAAAAGGGGCACACATTAGAAATTTTAAAAACCAAATAAAATCCCAGGTGGGAACCTGAAAAAGCGTTTGAGGGTACACATTTGTCAGTCCTTTTAGAAACTGGGTAACTAAAGGCATTTTAAAATAAGAAACCTCTTCCGAGGAGCGCTTGAAGATAGATAGCACTGCTAAGTATCCTTTAATAGTGCCAACTTGGGGCCCCATATTGGCTAAGTGTAAAAGGAAAGACAGTACTGTCGGAGTAGTACACAAGAATGGGTCCACATTCTTATCCCTGCACCAGATACTGAACTTGTTCCAACGACACTGATACCGGGATTTTAAGGCGGGCCTCCTGGCCGAAGGCAAAATCTCCATTACGTCCTCCGGGAGGTCCCAATCCTTATATCTCAGCCTCTCAGAAACCATGCGTGAAGGCTGACTGTCTTGACCTCTGGATGGAGAACCCGACCTACCTCTTGCGAGAGAAGATCCTCTCTTTGTGGAAGACGTATTGGAGGGCAGATGGACATGTCCAGAAGGTTCGGGTATCACGTCCTCCTGGCCCAATCTGGGGCAATTAGGATAATGGTTTTGCTGAACTTTCTCAACCTCCTGATTACATGAGGAATCACAGGGACTGGAGGAAACGCGTATAGGAGGGGAAATACCCAGTCCACCACAAACGCGCCCCTAGTTCTCCTCTTGGGGGAAATTCCCTTGAGCAGTACAGTTCGCACTTCCTGTTGACACTGGTCGAGAACTGATCTATTTGAGAGGATCCCCAAAGGGTGAAGATCTCTTGAAGTACTTCCTGAGCTAGTTCCCACTCGCGAGAGACTGTGCTCTGCCTGCTCAGAGCGTCCGCCGCCGTGTTCTGCTCTCCGGCTAGGTGAACTGCCGACAGAGAGATTCCTTCTTGCATTGCCCAGAACCAGAGCTGCATTGCTTCCCTGCACAATGGTAGTGATCCTACGCCTCCTCTTTTGTTGAGGTAGTACATGGCCACTGTGTTGTCAGTCATTAACAGGACATTCTTTCCCCATACAGAGGGCAGAAAGGCCTCCAGCGCTAGTCCGATTACCCTCAGCTCCAAAAGGTTGATGTCTAGTTTGGACTCTGATGGAGACCAACGACCGCTGATTGTCAGATCGTTAGTGTCGGCTCCCCACCCCGTGAGTGAGGCGTCCGTCACTACCGCTATCTCTGGCCATGGTTGCCAAAAAGGTTCTCCCTTGAGGATATTTTCCTTGCAAGCCCACCATAGAAGATCTTGAGCCACTCTGGCTGGGACTTGCAGAAGATCGGACATCTCCCCCAAAAATTGGGACCATTGAGTCCTGAGGGCCCACTGAAGGGATCTCATCCTCAATCTGGCCTCTGGCACCAGAAAAATGCAGGATGCCATGAGTTCTAGCAACCTTAGAAAATCAAAGGCCGGCAGATGTTGGGCATTTTCAAACTTTGTTACCATCTGCAGAATGTGGTGAGCTCTCTCGTCGGGAGGCAAGGCTTTCCCTGAGGAAGTATCCAGGACTGTTCCGATGAACTGGAGTCTTTGGCTTGGAATAATTTGTGACTTCTTGTAATGGAGGGAGAAGCCCAGTCTGTGTAAGAAGTGGCAGGTCATGGCCAGATGTTCCTGGGCTTGTTCGGGTGAACTTGCCCTGATTAGCCAATCGTCCAGTTAAAGATAGATGTGAATCCCCCCCTCTCCCGAGACTCGCTGCCACTACCACCATCAGCTTGGTGAAAACCATCAAGGCGCAGGTCAGCTCAAATGGCAGAACCCAAAACTGATAGTGAGAACCGCCAACCATAAACCTCAGGTACTTTCTATGCTTGAGATGGATTGCCTTCCTTGTTGAAAAGGAAGGCAGTTACCATGGGTCACTATCTCTAGCGCCCAGGCATCTGAGGTAACGCCCCGCCATTCGTTCAGATACCGAGTGATCCTGCCTCCCACCGGGGTCTTGTGGGTGAAGACCTCAGAGTGGCTTTGCAGCGGCTGAGGAGGAAGTAGCCGCTGCTGGGGCTGATCTTGCGCTTTTCCCTCTTCCACCACAAAAGGGTTTTTTCTGTTGGCCTCTTTGCCTGGCCTGTCCCCTCCCTCTTCCAAAAGAGGAGTAGAAACGAAAGGGACAGCTCCTCCAGGAAGATGACCCTACGTAGAAGTGTTGCTGAGGATGTCTTATAGCGGCGCTGAGTGATTTAGCTGCCGCTTTCGAGGTCTGCAGCTTCTCCAAGCTCTCGTCCGCCTTGCTGCCGAACAGCCTCAAGCCGGCAAAGGGCATATTGAGTAATATGGACTGCACATCAGGTGCAAACCCAGATTTTCTCAGCCATGCAAATCTGCGTAGGACTGCACTAGATGCCATGGACCTTCTTACACTATCAGCAGTGTCCAATCTGGACTGGAGGCATTCCTCCATAGCCTCTTTTCCATCTTTCACTATCGCCAGGAAACCATCCCATTCCTCACCCTCCGGGATGTGTCCAGCCGCTGATGCAGTGCTTAATTTGTGGGGGTGGTTGCCGGTGCCCAACACCTGCACTCTTTTTTGGGCACCGGAACTCATGCGGGGCCAGCGCGCATGCAATTGCTTTGTTTGTTCTTCCACTTCGCTTTGTTTCGATTATAAATCATTGGAATTTGTCATTCTGATCTCGATCTCTCTCGTGCTTGCAGGTTGCAGGCCATGGCTGGCTGGGCCTGGAAGGGGCCAGCAATAGCAATGAACAACAAACTGTTACAAACAAGAGCCAATGAAAACTACAATTCTGTTGTTACTATGCAGTATTTCATACATTCTGTATAGTAACACAGAATGTGCAGTTTTCATTGGCTGTTCTTCTGAGCCAGTGAAATTACATGGTGACGTGTTGTTGTTGCCACAGGAGGCAGCGCGGCACCACCTTCATTTCACAAGTTACTGTGGCGTCGTCGGTCCTGACTTGTGAGGGAGAGAACCTGCCCTACTGCACTGCGTGGTGCGGCCTAGTTGCTTCCTGGGGCCCCCTCTGCCTGCTTTTTCATTTGTACGGGTGCCAGTGTGCGCACCCAGCCCCTCCCACCCAAAGCAGGTAAGTCACTTGTTGCATGTGGTGCAGCCTGAGCCTGTCGCAGTCAAGTGATCAGGCAAGGAAGGCCCAGGTAAGGGCCCGGGCGGTGGCATGGTCCCCTGGTGGTGTCCTGACTGCCCAGGAGTCAGGACCCCACCAGGGGCCCGTCCGCGCCCGGGATTCTGTCTGTGTGACCTGTGTGCAGTGTGCTGCTGACTGCAGTCAGTTCCAGGCCCAGGCCCAGTTCTGTGACCAGGGGCTGCCGGCTACCGCAGACTGAGTCGGATGACTCTGTCGCAGGTGGCCGGGCCTGTGGATTGTGCCCAAAAGTATGTTTTTTACTTTTTCTTTGAAAAACTGAGTGGGGCCAGTGGCCGGGGCCCCGCCCCACGGAAGGTAGGGTTTAAAAGAAATAACTTATTTTGAGTGGTGGCTGTGGCCCATCACTTTGAAAGTGATGGGCCCCAGCCACCCAAATATATGTTTTTTCTTTTAAAATCTTACCTTCCGTGGGGCCACAGGGCCGCGCACCTATTTATGCCATCATCAGGCTCAGCATGACTGTGGCGGTGGTGGCCCCACGGAAGGTAGCCTAAGTGATTGAGGCAAGGCAGGGCAAAGCCCAGGACCAGGCGGGGCACGGGCAGCAGCGTGGTCCCACTAGTGTCTGTCACAAAAGGAATGAATTGGCGTCTGCAACTTTGGCCACTTTTTCATTGGTGCAGAGCCCGACTCGAGACAATTGTATGCTCCAGTCCGACCCTGGATAGCATTCATCTAAGCGAAACATGAACTGTGAATTTTTGCCTGGGTGTTTCCATTCTTCCTTTTAATGTTATCGGCCTCATTAGTTCACAAGCAAGCTTCAGTGAGGGGACCCGGAACGATACACGCATTGGGCCGAAACCGAACCGGCTGCACTTCGCGAGAAAAGCCCATGCAAAGACGAACTTCTGAAATGCCATTTCAGGCTTAAAGATACACACATGGAAACTAGACGGGGATAAACATGGTGCATGTGCCCACTAATCTGTCGTCATAAATAAAAGCACTAGTTGAGTATTCGTGTATAATTCTCAACCGTCTTCTGCTGTCATTTTTTTTACATAATTCCAGTGCATGTTTTCTATCCTGATGTGTGGTTTATGCACCAGATGTGGCCCCTTAACCTGGGTACAATACGCTCCAAGCATGTGCTCCGAATTAGAGCACATGCAATCCTCAGATAGGATTCCTCAGATAGGGAGGTGGGTGTCTGTTACACCCCGCAGTTTAGTGAAGTATTTCAAGAACATGTCAGTGGGAAGGAGATATCCGAATATGCATTCTCATCTGGCTCCTGAATATTGGGTGAGAAAACATATTTAGTTTTTTAATATGTGTTAAGGTGGAAAGAGGCCCTAAAGCAGAAGTAGCAAAGGCCGTTGATTTCACAAAAATGTCTTGTAGAAATGACTTTTTCCAAGTTATACAACACCATGCTCATGCTTGAAGGAAGGGTGAAGGAGGATGCATTTATGAGATGTGATGACTGATAAGGGCTTGAGAGTAAATTGATTACACAAAACACCTGGATGAGGTGACTGACGAACGGGCTGAGGGGAGGGTGCTCTTCCTGGAGGTAACCGATTAACAATACTTGGTGTACTTTAACAGTCTGTCAGATGGGGCAGTAGGGGTAGAGACAAATACAGTGCAACAGTTACTGAAACAGAATGCTTTTTTATTTATTTGCATTTTTAAAGCACTCACACAGCCCGGGGGCATTGAGGCGCAGTTACAGGAGGAGCATGTCTTAGTTGCGTATTTACTACTAGCCTCTGCCAGCAGTTGCTGCAGCGCCAAACATGTGACATGGAGCAGCAGCAGTGTGATGGGCTGGTGGTGGGCCGATCTAGGTAGGTCTAGCACTGAACTGGCGCAGCCGGCGCGCCCACTCTGAGGGCGGCGCCGCGCCCGGCATTATGGGGCCAATATTTTTTGGGCACTGGCACTTATTTTTTTACAAATTAAGCACTGCGCTGATGTCATACAGTCCCACAGGGTGTATGTAAATCTTGCCAAAATGCAAGTTACATTTGTGGATTTAAGGGCCATGCTGCCCGAAGAGAACACTTTCCGGGCCCAAGCATCGACTTTTTTGTCATCCCTGTCAGGTGGTATTGAAGGATAAGCTGACTGCCTAGTGGAGGTTGCAGCCTGTACCACCAAGCTCTCTGGCGAGGGATGCTTAGATAGGTAATCAGGATCTGATGAGGATGGCCTGTACTTTCCCACAAACCTTCTATTAACTGCTGGCCCAGAATCTGGGGTATTCCAAGTTGCCATCACCCGCTTTTGCAGTGCATTATGAAAAGGGAGGACAGGGTCCCTTTGAGGTCCCTTATTAAGGATGTCAGTCATATCGTCCCGATCGATATTTGGGGAAGCCGTTTTCCATTCCATGAAGTCAATGACTCTTCCCATTAGATTTCTATACCCAGGGTCTGCATGATCTGCAGGGTCTGGTCTCTCAAACTCTACTTCAGGGGAAGTATCTAGGCCACTGGCTGACTGAAGGCAGTCATAAAGATCAGGCATTTTTTGAATTTGGGTCTACTAGTTCCTCAGGAAGCTCCTTGGTTCCAAATTTAACCCCAGCTGAAGTATCATCCTCTTCAGAGGACTGTTCCGCAAAGATAGAGGACATAGATCTGAAAAATTCTTGCCAGGGTTGAGGCTGGAAGATTTTTTCTGGTAAAGGGGGTGGCATTGACCTAGGTTTAGACATAGGCGTCGATTTTGGCATTGGGATTAAAGAATGCCCCGACAAATGCGTCAAAGGTATGGAGGCTGGCTTTGACATTTTTGAAGGAGGCTTCGACTTCGTCGAGGGAGGCCTCGACTCTGTTGCGCTAGGTATCAACGCCATCTTCGATGGCGGCCTTGACGCAGTCGAAGGCTGCATAGTTTCGATATTAGACTTCGATGTCGACGCCATTTTGACCTCCGTTACGCCCGATTTATGCACCGGTGGTTTCATTCTTTTTTCATGAGGTGTCGGAGAACTTTCCTCCGATGACACCCTCGACTTTTTGTCAGATCTCGCGTGTTTAGTTTTTGATCTTCCTCTGTCACCTTTGGAGTGGACAGGGGCATGGTCTTCACGCTGCTTTTTCGAGGGGGTCTGGGCCGCTTTCTCAAAAATCTTAAGCATCGAAGCCCTAAAGGCCTCCCATTTTTCAGGGTAATCGTGCTTGGAAGGATAGGAAAAAACCCTTCTCTCAGACGAGGAGGAAGATGATCTAGGACGTCGCTTCTTAGATATTTTGGATGAAGACGAGGAGGATTTCCTTGAGCGACTCTTAGACCTCGATCTCCTCGACACATGTCGAGACTTTCCACTCGACCCTCCTGAATCTCTTTGTCTTTTGAAAGACTTGTAAGATTCCTCCCCCACCGCCAGCTTACCTTTCCTTTCCTTAAAAGCCTTATTGGACATTGCCTGAGAGGAACCACATCCGTCGACCCGATGGTCAGGGCTCAAACACCAAAGCCAATTGCGATGATGGTCGGTAATTGACATTTTTCTACCACACTTCAGAATTATTTTTGAAACCAGTCTTGGGTGTGGTTGGAGTTGATGACGGGAACATTTTGTCGAAGAAAAACTGATGCGCCGTTTTGTGACACAAAGCAGTGCTCGGAAAAACAGAACTAAGGTAACTGGCGAGGCTCGAGCCCTTTATACTGCAGATGACGTTGACACTCGACGGCGGCCCTCGAGGGACTTCAACTCCGCGGCTTCGAGCACAGCGCCCTCTGGTGAAAATTCTTTCTGAAGCAGCAGAGCAGGGAGACAAGATATCTAAGATGAGAAATACGTGGGAGGACACAATCCATTTGAAATATTACTGTACCGACTTTATGAGAAGGGTGTTCTGTGCAAAGAGGAAGTTTGATGTAGGTCTCTACTTGAAAACTCATTAAATATTGTATCTGCATCAGTCTGGCCCACAATATATCAATGAGTATCAACTTGGCTGTGGGAGATATGGGTTGTTGACCAACCAATGCAACTGGTGAAGAAGGGGAACATGCCTTGTGGCTGCTTATTAAACGTGAAGACCTCAAAGGACTTCCTTGCAGAAAGCTTGTGTGAAATACATTGGCATTTGTGGTTGCTTTCTGTTGTAAACATCTATTTTAATGCTAAAATGGATTTCTAGAATGTGGCCTGGTGGACAGATTTTTGGGAGACCACACCAGTTCTAGTGAACAGGGAATTCTGAGAGGTTTGCCAAAACCCAATCAAGGTACGTGGATGAGCAGTCAAGGCTTATTCTCATGAGAGTGAGAGTCTACAAAGTATGGCACACAATATTTCAATTTAGACAGTAAGTATAAAACATTCATTATTGGCTTTCAGGACACACTGAAAACTGAATCTAACAACTAGTATTATAGCACAATACCCTTTGGTATAAATATATACATTCACCATAGGTTAATAAAATCACTTATTCAGCAAGCAGGTAAGTAGATCAAATGCAATACATGATGGAACCAAGTCACAAGTTAATTCCCAAACTTAAGCAGTCCAAACCCTTAGAAGAATGGGGCCTTGCACGTAAAAGTCACAGGAGCCACAACGTTTCTCCCCTGTAAGGAGTCTCTGCAGGTAAGCTACGGTTTACTTGTGTTGGTTATAGTTCAAAAAGTTCTTCTACCAAAAGGTGAGTGGAATGGAATGCAGGTGACAAAAGGGACTTGTTCCCAATGTTATCCTATGGAGGAAAGGGGGCCGCAGATAACACTTTTACTTACCCCCCACTCCGATTTTTCCAGATGTTGATGAGGATCGTCAGGGGGGTCCACTGGGGGACCATCTTCTGCTGTTTCAGGTTGCGGGTTCAAAGATTCCTCCGGTTGGGTGCAACTGCAAGATGCAACATCTGGCGATGAATAAATGCAAGAAACACTGATTCAGACCTCCCCATTACACTTCGCAGGTTGGAGAAAGGAGAGTTCCAGGAACAGTCTCTGCACTCAGGCGACAACAGTCGTCCTTTCAGTCGTGGTCACAGATGGTGCTCCAGAGTAGGATACCTTGATGCTGGGACGCCGACATTCAGGGAGAATGCGACTTGTGGCACGAGCTGGTGACCACTGAGGCTCTGGGCTTGAAAGCGTAACAGCGATGTTTCTGGCAAGGTAGTCCATGAGAGAGCTGGTCAGTCCACCGGGCAGTCAAGGGAGATTTCCAATGAGAAGGGCAGAATCTTTGAGAAGGCATTGAGACTACATTGGTCCCACTAGTCCAAGTGCTGAAGCACCACAGTGTGTCTTTGGAGGTCTGGTAGTGACACAAGGCTTCACTGGGCCGGACACAGGAACGGATGCCGAGTCATCTTAAGATGTTCAGCAGGTGCTGCCTCTTCGGAGGGATTCTTGCCTTCAACGAGGATCTAAAGAAATGGCTGCAGAGGCCCTCTTCTTATGCAAAATATGACCTGGAAGCAAGTCCAAACTCTCCAATGGTAAGGATCTGCACCATTCAAACAGCCAGTAGTTCTCCAATTAGGGACAACTACTAGTTTCACATTTTCCCCACCTTTAGACTTTCTGGCACCACAGATGTGGAGTGGTACTAGACAGCCCCACCCCCTTCTTGGGCCAGGGAGACACAGACACACACACACCCCCTGCAAAAGCAGCAGCTTGGCCTTGGCCAGAGATTTCCTGACCTGGCAAGGCACGAAGGAGGCCATACAACAATATGGCTAAAGAAGGAAGCGAAAATCTTGTGGCACAGCCATTTTAGGGCATTAGCCACATTTTGTAGCCATATGCGGTAAACGCGAATGTGCACACAAAAAAGGATGCAAAAATTGCAAAAATATATCTGCTGCCACCAGCTTGCCTTTAAACACATATAAAAGTAACCAAAAATCACAAGTGCAAAAAGCTAGGGCGATACAAAAGCATCCCCATTGCATTGCACTGTAAGGTGCTGCGTTCAATGTTAAAAAGTACAAGTATTCAAAGGGGAAATATAGTTTCCCAGTATTGATAGTCTGAAGAACTGATCGGCTTCCCCATAACAATGAGCAAAATGCAAGGGAAGTGAAAAGAGAAATCTTTCCTAACAAACACCATTTCAACTTCTCATGATTCAACTTTAACCACAGAATGTGTAACAATGTCCGTTTAGAGCATTTGCTATGTTGTTTTGTACCCTTATAAATGATTTACTATCAGTTCTGCTTTGTTTCTTTTGACTCTTTGTGTCGGAACCGGACCACCCTAAACAAAGCTTCGAGCGCCATACCTCTTTAATTTTGGATTTTAAACATCACAGTTAAAGTTATACACATTGATAGAGACTATTTTGAAAACAGGACTTGCTTTACTATTGCGTGGTTAGAGAGAAACAGACTGTCACAACGCATGATTGCGCAACAACATTCCCTTGTCTTTAGATATGCATTTTCACCGCGTCACTCACTGCTCTATTGGCGCAAGTGTAATCTCTAACATTAAGATGTGCTTTTGTGATCCAGAGATAATAGAACGCCTTCTGAAAGTTAGATGAAAACTTCAAAGTACCTGATTGAATTCACAAAGCTTGAAATTTCATTCTGTACTTTTAGTGCAAGGCGCCGAGTATTTTTTATCTTCCCTGACGTGATTTACCAGACTTTCACCTAATGGCCTATTATTAGCGATTTAAATTATGATGCAAATACTGACGTGCTCCTGAGAAATACAAAGTCGCTCAGGGTTACTGTGGCTCAATGCACGTGTTTCATGGTGTGACGTCCCCAACGCAGCTTACTTTTGTGAGCTGCAATGGTTGATGGCAGGGTTTGCTTCATTCTAATGGAGTACGGGCCGTTTTGCCCATGAGGTAGCCGTGATGGACATCACTGTACAGTACATACTCCAATGGTCCGATATTGGTCCTACAGGAGACTGAGTGAGAAAGGACCGTTCTGTGAATGGAGTCTGAATCATTGTGCATCACTGCTGCACAGTATGTGTCGTGACTGCACGGCACTCCAGCTCTGATGAATACTCACCTGTGTGACTCTGTCTCCACTCAAGGAACTCCTTTCATTAGAGCTGAAGCTCACATGCTCAGCAGACTATCCTGATTGACTCTACAACCCTTGCGCAGACAGCTTGGGTCATCATCAAGAAACCCGTGTCAGCCCTATGGAGAGCACTAATCTCTTAGATCGTGCAAATTAAATGGTGCTAGCACTTACGAGTGCCCGATTTACCTGAAACTTGTACTGCCACTTTACTTGTATTTAACAAGTTATCAAGTATATTTTACCAATACTAATTTTGTCAACTTGCATTATAAACATTGCTCCCCTTAAGAGTTGGCCCAATTACTCTACCGCAGATACCAATAGTGCATCAAGAAAAAGCTTAAGGACTGACTGGCTGGGCTTTTTTTCATAAATCAACAAGAGCTATACGTTGTGGTTCAGTGACCATTTTTCAAACTTTGAAGAAATTCCTTTTTTGCACACACTACATATCGTAAGCTTGCAATGATGTGTCAATCGACGTGATGAGGACAAACTTGCTACTGGTACACTGAAACGCACCATCATAAACAAATGGGACTGTTGAGCTGAACCAGGCCAAATGATTTAGGATACCATGATTACCTCCACACCTCCAACATAGGTTGCAATCCAACAGATTCCTACTGTAAATTTTCAACGGAGGAAAATCCTAAATACTCTCTGCAAGGCGTATCTGAGATTCACATTAACTTTGCTCAGTTCCATATTCCTATAGAGGTAGCTCAAGGAACATTCAAGATGTTAAGGATGTTCAGCATTGCTACCCTTTTTTTTACCAACTTTATTTAAATTTTGGAGCACATAGATATGTATACATTAGTAAACCGATCAATAGCATATATGTAATACTTCTTACATGTCGCTTCCTCGTTACCCCTACTTGGGGTTTCAGCACGTTTCAATGCCAGTGCTCATTTATGATAACAATACAGAGAAAAGGAATAAAAGAATAATATAAATGTTGAACTCCTCCCCTCCCCCCCAAAGTTATCTCCCCAATTTAAGGTGAAGAAGTGATTTGATCTGTCTTATTATTTCAGTGAGATGGATCCTTTCAAGTTCAGTATTCGATTCCATCAGATAACAGGTATTGCACAGAGCAATCTGGGCTTGAAGTACATCTGCTCTCTGTCATCTGTGAATTCATGCAATGATAGCCAAATGTTCAGATATTTGGAATAAGAGCCGTGGGCCAAAGCAGTAACCTTCTCCATGGCCATCACCCCCCATAGCCGCATCACCCACATGGCCACCACTGGCCCATCTTTAGATTTCCATGCCTGAGCGATTGTAATTCTGGCTGCACTTAACATATGCGTGATTAAGGTGGCCGTCGGCCCCGAGTTTGCATAGCAACCCTCCACTGCTTCTCCCAGGAGCATCACTAGCGGGTCAAAAGGGAGCTCTACGCCGGTTATGTCTTTAATGTGACTCAGGATCTCTTTCCAGTAGGTTTCCGTTAATGGACAGGACCACCACATTTGTATAAGGTCCCCAGGTTGTCCACAACTCCTCCAACATTCAGGCGGGTATTCTGGATTAATGGCATGCATGCGTGTGGGCGTCATGTACCATTGAAGACAAAGTTTATATGCTGCTGCTTCCTTAATCAAGGTGCATTTAGAACTCTTCGCGGCTCTATGCCAAATTCGGCCCCATGTGTCCCAGTCAATTGATCTTTCGGATCAGCTTCCCATTTCCGCATATGATTGAGATTCTCTTCTGGGTCCCCCTCTCCCACCAGGCGATATAATCTAGTTATTCCCGTATCTGGGTGGCCTTCCTGTATGGTTAACTCCACTCCTGTAGGGTTCTTAGCTGCCCCTTCCTTCACCCTCGCATTTGAGACCCAGTGTCTAAGTTGAACATAGTGGAATCGTTCCTGTTCCGGGATATTGAATCTGGTTTTGTATTCTTCAAATGTCAGGGGTATCCCATTTGCATAGAGATCTCTTAGGACCATGCCGCCTTCCCTGCCACCCCAGTTAGCCCAAAAGTTAGCATGTGTTCCAGGGGTAAATTCTAGGTGTAAGCTACTGGTGTAAGAGACCCTCCCCCTCCTTTAATCTTCTTGTTTCTCAGGACCCTGTCCCAGTACCACAGGGTAGTTCTGGTTGATTCCAACAGTTGGCCCGCTTTTTCCTTATGTCGTGTG
Source organism: Ambystoma mexicanum (assembly GCF_040938575.1). Lineage (NCBI taxonomy): Eukaryota > Metazoa > Chordata > Amphibia > Caudata > Ambystomatidae > Ambystoma > Ambystoma mexicanum. The sequence goes on along the minus strand of NC_090928.1, from coordinate 525,613,842 downwards.
GCGAGGAAGCCGATACCTCCCAGGGCTATTCTAGTTGCCAAATTTTCAAGTATAACCCACTGGTTCGGTGCCTCCACCGCAGACCATTGCAGCATAGGAGCTATCTGTGCTGCCCATAAGTATCTACGGAGGTCCGGAAACCCCAGTCTCCCCAGGACCTGCGGCCTAAATAAGACTTTCTTGGGAACTCTCGGTTTTTCCACCCCCCCAGGTGAAATTCATCACCTCCTTCTGTAGTGTTTGGATGGCTGGGTTTGGGATTCGTATTGGAAGAGCGCCGACTACATATAAGAATTTAGGAAGTAGGGTCATCTTAACTGCTGTAATACGTGCCAACCAGGACAGTTCCTGTAATTGCCAACGTTTTAATTCTTTCGCCAATGTTTTCAGGAGGTCTGGGATATTAGCTCCGTATAATCTATCATATTTGGGGGTCAGTTGAATTCCAAGATATTTAACTGCCTTGTGTTCCCATTTCAGGGGGTATAGGTTTTCCCAGATCGGGATTTGCTCCAGCCTCTCTGTAATATTAAGAGCTTTAGATTTGGGATAGTTAATGTGGAACCAGAGATATTGGCAAATTTCTTCAGTAGGTGTATGGCTGCTGGTAGAGAATTTGCGGTATCTTTTAAGAATAAGAGAATGTCATCCGTGTAAAGTGCCAACTTCTGCAGACCAATATTGCCCACTTCAACCCCTTGGATATCCGGATGGCTACGAACTTGGCATGCAAACAGCTCCATAGCCATAGCAAAGACCAGGGGCGATAATGGGCATCCCTGTCTCATGCCTCTCTGGATGGGGATGCCCCCTGTGAGTTTTCAATTAATCAATAGCCTAGTGGATGGGTCCGTGAAATTGGCCATTACCATGCGAATAAAGAGTGGGCCACACCCGAACTTTTCAAGGGTCAGGCGTAGGAAGCCCCAGTGTAGATCATCAAAAGCTCTGGAGGCGTCCAGAGCTGCCACTGAAAATCTCTGGCCTGTCCTCCGTCCCCAGTCGATTACATCTATGGCCCTGCGGATATTATCGTATGTATGCCGCCCCCTTACAAACCCATCTTGATCTGAGTGAGTTATTTCGGGTAATATCATTGCCAGTCTCCGGGCCAATATCATGGAATATATCTTTGCGTCTCCATTTAGTAATATCATGGAATATATCTTTGCGTCTCCATTTGGTAAAGAGATCGGACGGTAGCTAGCACCGTCCAATGGGTCCCTGTCTGGTTTCAGCAATAATACTGTGGTTGTTGGTCTCATATCTCCAGATGTACGCCCCTTATCTCTAATAAAATTAAATAGGCAGGTAAGTGGGCCTATCAGCGTGGTTCTAAAGGTTTTATAATATGCATTGCTAAGGCCATCTGGGCCTGGTGTTTTATGCCCTTTCAGTGCCCTTTTAGCGTCCCCCACCTCTTCCTCCGTTATGGGGCCTTCCAATTGCTGCCTATCCATCTCACCAATCTGTGGTAAGTCCATCTGGTCTAGGAATGCAATCTGCTCCTCCTCCTTTAGGTTTTCCTTCTTCCATGTTGTGCCTTACCATCTCCCGACTTTTACTGTAATTCGAGGTTTGCGCAATGAATTCCCCCCTTACTACCGCCTTGCTGGCATCCCAAATGGTTGACCAATCCATCCCCGGGGTCTTATTTTCCCGGAAATAGTTCTGCAGGGTTTGTTCAATACTTGTCCGGACCAGTTGGTCCTTCAATATTACCTCATTTAGTCGCCAGGGTTTGCGAGACCGTTGTTGTGAGCAAGCCAATTCTACATTCAGGAGTACCGGGGCATGGTCCGAGAGGCAATGCACCCCAATTTCTAAGCCCGTGACTTGTGGGACAACTGTTTCGGAGATGAGTATCATATCGATACGGGAGTAACCCATGTGTACCGCTGAGTAGTGGGTATATGCCCTCTTCTGTGGGTTAAAGAAACGCCAGGATTCTAAAAGGTGCAGTTCTCTCAGAAATTTTGCCAGGGCTTGTCTAAATGTGTGATCATTAGGGGTAGCCGGTAGAGTCTTATCCATTGTTGCATCCATCACCCTATTTAAGTCACCTCCGATCAAAATTTTCCCTATTCCCCATTGTGCTATTTTGGGTAACAAGTCAAGTATAAAGTGGTCTTGTTTTATATTGGGGGCATAGATCGAGATCAAAGTCACCAGCTGGCCCATCAGTTTCCCCCCCAACATCAGGAAACGCCCATCTGGGTTTCTTAACAAATCTTTTCTCAAATTTTACATTTTTTGCTATTAAAATGCCCACTCCCCGTTTTTTAGTTCCACTAGAAGCTAGATATTGTATAGGGAAGGCTCTGTGTCTCAACCTCAGTTCATCTTCAGGAAGCAGACGTGTCTCCTGCAGCCATACCACCGAGGCGTGCATATCAACCAACCTGGTCAGCATTCATTTCCGCTTAATTGGGGAGTTGAGCCCCTGAACATTCAGCGACACAAGTGTTAATTCAACCATATCGTATATTAGCCATTAGACCCTTTCTTTATGATCCAACTGAACAATTTGTAGATATAGCATGTATGTCATTCACTTTTTCACCAAAGAATAGAAAGTATGAATACCCATTCCCCCCCCCAACTTTTAAACTAAAATTTTCAAATAATCGTCTCAACATAGTATGTTCAGACTAAATCACCGGGTTCTACTCACCCGGGAAATTTGTGTTCCGGTTCCCCCCCACAACCTTTTTCTTCTCTACCTCATTGTATTAATTCCTTTTTGCGTAAAGTGAGCTTAATAAAGTCAATGCATAGGCACTTTCAGTTGCAGACCCTATCCTTCTTTTTATGGACTCCTGTATCTCAGATTTTAAGTGGATGGTCCCACATCGCAAATGTTCAGCCGTTGTTGAGGTGGGCTCAGAAGGTTTCTGTGCTTTGTTACGTCCCCGCGGACTGGAGTCTCTCAGATTCCTTTGGCCTATCCCATGTCTGCCTTCTGATTCTCCGCTCCGGGATGGGGACTCCTCATTGTCGGTGGAATTGCCTCCTTCGTCCTCTTGCATGAGGTCCGCCATCTCTTCCTCTGTAGAAATAGAATGCCGCTTGCCCTTCAATTCAAACCGGAGGCAGGTTGGGTGCCCCCATCGGTATCGCACGCCCTTAGTTCTCAACCAGTCTGTGACTACCCTCAGTTTCTTTCTCTTGGTAAGCGTCTCTTGGGCCAGATCCTGAAACAGCTGAATCAGGACTGAGCGGAACCTGATGGGTTCTTTTTTCCGGGCTGCCCGCATAATATCCTCCTTCAGTGTGTACAGATGTATCCGGCTTAGAACATCAGGAGTCGGGTTCCTATTAAGTTGAAATATGGAGTATACTCTGTGCGTCCGATGGAGCACTATTTCTTTATTTTCTTCTGTGTCCAAGATGTGACGGAACAGGTCAATCACGTATTGCTGTAGGTCAGAGTCCGGTATCGATTTCGGAATTCCACAAATTCATATGTTGTTTTGCCTGGATCCATTTTCGGCGTCTTCTTGCTTGCTCTGCATTTGCTCCATCTGCTGTTCTAATTCCATGACTCTGCTTGCCAAAACATCGTGATCATGACCCTGTTCAGTTATCACCGTTACTATTTCGTCAACTCTCTTTTCCATGGCCAGGACTCCTTATTGAGGTCTGCGATGGACTTAGCTAGGCTGGTTGTGCTTTCTTTTATATCTTTTATGAGTTCCAGCAGCATCTCTAGTAGGTCTGATTTCCGGATCGGTGGATCTTCAGAGTTTTTTGCCCCCTCCGAAAGGGGATTGTGCACTTGGGCCATTGTTTGCAGTTGATTGCGTTTCTGGGTGTCCGCTGTCTGCAGCATGGCTTTGATATCACCAGAGCCTTGACTTTTACCTTTTGTCATTTGTTTGGTCACCCTGGGCTACGTGCAGTGTTTTGTTGCCACTTAAGCTGTGGCCCGGAAAGTCGCGAATGATAAGCCTTCAGGAGGCAATCAACTTCTTGCTTCCTTGAGAGTTATGAAGGCCCCAGTGTACTTCTATGTCCCATGCAGCATTCACAATGTAGGTGTGGATTTAACCAGATCCACTCAGGTATGGCAATTATTGCTGTTCGTATAAATCTGCATAGAGTCCAGGACCCAGCTAGCTCAAGAATTCAAATTGCAGACTAATGCCCACTTTTATTGTGATGCAGCTGTTCATATATTCGGACTGTGTTGTACGTCCTGTGGTTCCCCACACCGTTCTCAGCATCAAATTCTGCTCATTACCGTCCTTGACTCCCCTACAGCCAGCCATTTTGCCCGCTTCCATGCCGTGCCATTTTGCCCGCTCCTATGCCGTATTTGGTGCTGTTCGTGTCGCCTCATGTGTTTACCCTCTCCCCCCGGGGTCAGACCAAGCTTTCGTATCCGGGTATGGTGGCGTGATTCGAGGACCACAAAAGTATTATTTAAGTTGGTTATTTGGAGCTCTCCAGTGGCCTCTTACGGGGATCGCCACACGCTTGCCCGCTTGCATAGCCCGGGATGTTGTCAGGGACCCCCGGGTAGGGGGGGGGTCGCCACCGCTTTCAGCGTGGGCGCCCCACACCATAGCCAATTCCACCCTCAGTTGGTCTGCTCACCTCCAGTCTGTCGCTAAAACGTGGAGCTGCTGCTTTGATCTAGCCCTGCCAGGCTGTGTGGGCTCTCATCGCTGCAGCGGGCCGGGCGGGTGGGGGGAGGGAGGAAAGGAGTCCACAAGTCGTCCAACTTGCCTTCGCGGACGCCGAGTTGTTGGGTAGTCCGTGGTTCCAAGAGGTGATCACCGGCATTCTGGATTCCACTGTGCAGCCGTGCGGTCCTCCTTGCCATCTGGGCAATCACTGCTGCAAGCGAATCGGGTCTCCATACAGCGCTCAGCTGCTTTGGTCGTTGCCTTTCTTGCCAGCGCCAGTTCGCCCCTCTCCGCTTCATAGTCTCAGGAGAGCCGGCCGCTCAATGCGTCCAGAGTACTGCATCCTCTCCCCGACTGGGAGATCTTCTCCCGGTCTGGTGGTGCAAATCTGCTCCGCAGGAGCATAGAGGCGGGGTGGTGCGCCAGCAGTCCTCGGTCCAGTATCAAAATCGTATGCCCCCGATCCGAGCGACTTAAAGGCGAGTGTTCTGACACCTCCGGGGACCTGCCCGGGTGAATTTGTTCCGTGCCAATGTCCTCATTCACAGCCTGCAGTTGAGCCACAGGCATCGCAGGGAGGACACCCAGTCACGTCCGCCATCTTGTTTTCGGGCTTCCAAATTTAAAACTTCATTTTGCTCCATCGTACGGGTTTTAAAGGGCAGGTACATATTTTAAGGGGGGCTTTAGAGGTCTCAGGAAGGGAAGGAAGCACGGAGCTCACCGAGGAGGCATCCGATGGCGCCCTCGGCTGGCCACGCCCCGCATTGCTACCCTTTTTATTGTATTTATTTTACCCCAAGGGCATCAACTGGGGAAGGTTCCACCTTTTAAGAATGATTGTGCCAATCTTAGGTAATATTTGAATACATATAATGCTTTTAAAATGTATGTATTCGTTTTCTCTCCTTGGCATTCAATTCCTCCACCAGCGTTCTATGATTTCTTACAATGTACTTTATAACTCCAGATGTTACTGTATGCTTTAGTAAAACAATATGGGGAGTTGGAGTGGCTGGTTAGGCTGTTCAGGCTCAGTAATTAGGAGCAGAAATTCATCTGCATGTGAAATAACTTGGGGCTCCGTACACAAAAGTTAACCCCTCTTACAGTAATGAACAAATTACTTACCTCACTCTGATGTTCTTTCAGATGGACGTTTCTCCCACGGATTCCTCATCTATGATGTCTATCTACCAGTGGCAGCTGCTCCTGGGAAACCTTTCTGTTGGACATGACATTGGGGGTAGGAAATAGAGGTGCCGCGCCTGGTTCCATATGATAATGTTCCCGCAAAAATGGTACCTGTCAAAAAAGTCAACAAAAAAGGAATGTTTTTTCAGGGACATTATCACATTGAACACCCCTGCAACCCCTGTGCCCCTTGACCACATATATATGGTCACCATATATATAATGCCACCACAACCTTTTCCCAGCGACATTATGTATGGCGACCATATATATGGGGATAATATATCCTGATACACCGTGCACCATGACTTCAGTTCCACCCTTTTTCCCTAGCACTCCGACGTTGAGGGACAGGAGAACTAAGGTGTACTAGCTACCCCAAGAGGGGCAGGTAGGGAGGGCAATGAGGAATCCACGGGAGGAACACCCATTAGAAAGAACATTACCCAGAGAGAAAGTAATTTGTTCTTCTAATGGACACCTTCCTCCCACGGATTCAGCAACTATGACATAGTCCCAAAGTAGTACACTGACCTGGAAAAGGGAGGGTAGCAAGAACACCACCTAAACTAGAACTAGAAAACACTGAAGGGCAGCTCTGTCAAAATAAGTGGAATGACCAGACATAGAATCCAAGCAGTAATGCTTAGCAAACATGTGCAAAGAAGCCCACGTAGCAGCTGGGCAAATATCCAGAAAAGGCACTCTGCGCTTCAGAGCCGAGATGGTGGCCAACCCTCTGGTGGAATGAGCACAGAGACCCAAAGGCACCTCCTTGCCAGCCAGATCGTAGCATTCCAAGATACAGAGAAAGATCCATCGAGACAGGGTCTGTTTGGTAACAGCCCTGCCAGCTTAGGCACCCGTGTAACCAATGAAAAGTTGGGTCATCAGTCCTGTTCTCCCTTGTCCAAAAGACAGAGCCTGAGGGCCCTGATCAGATCCAGCCGATGGTAACGCTCCTCTGCTTTGGAAGGATGAGGCAGAGGAAAGAAAACGGGTAGATGGAGCTTTTGAGAGAGATGGAAATCAGAGAAGGAAGGATGGGCATTTAACTCTCAATGTCGCCTTCTCCTTGAATAAAACCAAGTAGGGAGGATTAACAGACAGAGCCTGGAGCTCACTCACTGGTCTAGTGGAAGTGATGGCAACCAGACTAATCACCTTAATAGTCACCAGTCTTAAAGAACAAGTATGAAGGGGCAGAAACTGAGCACCCATTTAAAACATCAACACTACATTTAAATCCCACTCCAGAGCACCAAACTGCCATTGGGCAAACAAACTGGAAAGGCCGCTCAGGAATTGAATAACTGTGGGGATCGCTAAAAAGGAACCCTGCTCCAGGGTCCTCTTGATGACTGAAACAACCAAAAGATACCCCTTTCACTGTACCAACCTGTAGGCCTGTCTGGGTCAAAGACAGAAGAAATTCAACTCAGATAAAGTGGAGCAAGTCGGGCGCTGTTGCGCACACGCACGCGATGGCTGCCTCGCTGTTGAGCTCCGATCCGGACAAGATCCTCATTTACGAAAAATCCTTCTTTGGAGCCACCCTGGGAAGTGATTCCTTACAATATCAGTTTGTGAAGTGTTGGAGACCTCCCTGCGAAACAATCAAGGTAATCCAATGCCATTTGGATGAGAACTCCATGCTGTAAGAACTGGGTGAGGGCTGCGTGGCGCAGAGGACGACACGGGTCAGCCGAAATGCGCAATTGCAGAGGTGGAGAGGTGTCACCTCATCCCCCTGCTTGGACCTTGAAAACCAGCTTGTGGCAGGGTCAGAGACATGGCGGACGCTGAGCCCGTTGGCCTGCCCGCACCCCACGCCACACACGTGGCAGAAGCTCGCGACCCAGGCCGGGGACGAGAACCCTGCAACAAGTGATCCCTTCAACAGGAAGGGGAGAATATCGGGATAAAAAGCAAACCGGTAAGCCTAGCAAATCGCTTGGTCACCATATCCAGCAGAAATAAGCAGAATATAGATATCGAACATATAAAGACACAGTAAGTTGACGCACCACCCCATTGCCAGACATCGGGCACAACATTCATATCTGCCGAACCGTCCATTTCTTTCTCCGATCTGGATACAATACTACACGGTTACTAACACTAGTTTTTTTCAACATCGATGTGCATTGAACTGCTTTGATCCTACGACTGCTGACTGGTGATATTGCTGCGCCCAACACCTGACATTAGCCACAGAATGCGGTGTGCCACACGCGTGGGTCGAAGACAAAGCCACGTGGCGAGGCTACCCGCTGACGTTGCGGAGGCAGTAGGAGAAGGAGAATATCCCGCCCATTCCCCAGCGTTGGTTCAGGGCCTCGAATCCTACTCGTCATGTGGGCCTATGGCACAAGAAACTACTATCCGCTCTCAATAAGTGGCCCTGCCTACGCTGAATACAAACTCTGCCTGGCCTGATTAGCATAAAACTTGGGACACGATCAGAGACGGACCAGCGTTCACTGATATACAGCGGAATGACACACAGTGTCATTACACGACGTGCTCCGAGCCTGATGCGAGGAAAGCATTGGCGCGGAGTGCTGCATGCATGTAGGTGCTGGATCCAGTGACGCAGTTAGTATCCTTTGAGGTGGGAGAACACAACCCATCCTCCCAAATGGTGCACGGCAGTAGAGGTATACTAAAGAACAAGGGGCCCAATCTTGGCTGGCTGAAATACTACTACCCGGCTCTACATATCGGTGCGCCTCAGGCAACGCGCCGGAACCAGCAGGAAGCCGATTAAGAGACATTGTGCCTGAATCCCTAAAATATATCCATAGATTCATCATAACCGGCCGAATTGGCGGTTCTTCACTCAGGGGAGAGCATTGCCGGAACACATTCCAAGCCTTGCCCAGAATACGGACACGTCGAGACGCAGGTAAGAAGTTGAATTAGAGCCAACTCATCCTAAGGTTGGCCCTGTGGGTAACAGGCTGGCACCATTTGTCTTGGCCCGTACATAGGACCCTACACCAGTGCTGCAGTCCTGTGCATCGACAACTCTGTGCCCGCTGCCCGGTTGCGCTAGGTGCTGGCTGCGGAGGACAGGATTCATCCTTACTAATCCAAGCCAGACGCGGTGCGGGGGAGCTACAACGAGGCAACAACGCACGAACAACCTCGTCGCATTGAACACTTACCCGCTGGACACATATACATCATAGTATAACTTGGCTTCTCTCACCGCACAGTGCGCAGGGCGACACATACACTGCAATCTTTCGACAATAACAAAAGGATCTGGCGCCAGGAAGAAAAGCCCAATGGACTTGTTTACAAACACTCAGACCCCGGCGGCCCCAACGACCGGAAACGCCCCGACCACGTCCACGAATACTTCCAGGGACGATCATCTCCTTGCCACCATGCAGAGCGGATTTCTGTCCGTTAATGTAAAACTAGATTATATAGTTTCCACCATTGGGTTACTCAAGGCGCGCCTGGATAAGGAAAGCGCCCGGGTGACAGAAACCAAGACCAGGATAAGTGCGAATGAAGACACAATTGGCCAAAAAAGTCGCAATGTTGCTCTGCTAAAGGGAGAGGTCGCCAAGATGCGGGGCAAATGCGACGACCTGGAATCAGATCCAGGAGAAATAACATTTGTATAGTTGGAGTGGCAGAATCCTCCTGTAGGGGACCCATGGAGATGTATGTCGAGGCCCTCCTGAAATCCCTATTCGGGGCTACATCGTTCTCAGTCCATTTCCCTGTGGAAAGGGCCCATCACACACTGACCCAACGCCCAAACCCGGGGCGCACCCTCGTACCATCATTGCTAAACTGCTCAATTACAGAGACAGAGATGCCGTGCTTAGACTGGCCAGAGAGATGGGGCCCCTCCGCCACGAAGGAGACAACATATACATCTACCCAGACTTTGCTGCAAGGGTGCAGGCTCAAAGGCGATCCTACAAGCAGGTCAAGAGACAACTCCGACTGTGACATGTCCCATATGCCCTGATATTCCCGGCTGAATTGCGGATACAGTACAGACACTTCTTTGAGAATCAGGAGGCAGCAATTGACTACATCGAAGCCTCGATTCCACTACCGCCACGTGACCGCGGAGCTCACTAGAAAGGGATCTTCCGACCCGATGAGGACTGTCCCAGCAGATTGACTGTTGACTGCAATATCCTTTGAATGTACTGGAGGGGCGAGATTTCAGAGTGACACCAAACTAAACTGTTAAGTTGTACCGGATCGGTAGCATCCGGCTGTGGCAGGTGCGAATGGCAGCATACGCACCTCCGGAAGGTTCCACAAGTTTAAGGGGGAATGTCATCATCGTGTTGGGGTTAATGGAGTGGGTAGGGGGTGGGGCTTACGATGGTCAACCTCTACTTTGCCTGTGAGGGGGGCATGGTCGGGAGGATGGGGCCGAGTTGGGGATGTTAAAAGTTTTAAAATTGAGAGTCATGTTGCTACGAACAGTATTGAACTTAGTTATGCATGTAAGACATATGAAAAGCCTTGTGATCACCAATGGCACATACCACTCACACGGGCAACGCGATAACAGTTAGGTTTCTCTCTTGGAATGTACGGGGTCTTAACAACCCGCGTAAGGCCAGAAATGTAGCTCCGTATGTGACAAGGCACAACCCACAGATATTAATGCTCTAGGAAACTCATGCATTGAAGAAAGTAAACGACTTCAATGCCCGCTGGGGCCCACTCCGATTATTATACAGAATATTCTGCACAGTGAAGGGGGGTCCTTACCCTAGTCCATCCGTCGCTAGGTTTCCGGTGTACACAAAGTAAAATAGACCCTATGGGACAGTATGTGTTGGTGTGGGGAGAATTAGCTGGTCTCTCAGTGGTCCTGGTCAATACATACGGGCTGAATAGATTTCAATACAATTCTTAACACAACACTTGACAGGTCGTCCACGGCCCCCCGCACGCCCACGAAAACTGCCACCACTCTGCATCAGATATTGCTACAGACACATACCTTTGATAGACGCTTGGCGTATGCCTCACCCGACAGAAATGTTATACGTACTATTCCACGGCCCATGGCTCAGAGTCTCAGATCGACTACTGGCTCCTGACTACTTCGCCATCAAATGCGGTGTCGGCATACGACATCCATCCGCATGCCCTCTCGGATCACTCCCCGACCTCCCTATGCCTTGAACTCAGTAATGTAACACCGCGCGCCAAGCGCTGGAGAATGCCCTCTGCTATTCTCAATGATCCTAATGTGTCCGGATCCCTACCTGATTCAAGAGATTGGTTATTATCCCATCATATTCCACTACCAACACGTCAGGTGAGTCTAAGGCTTGATTTGTTATAATTCCTACTGCCCACTTTCTTCAAGGGATTTTTCTTGTCTCGATTGGGAAATGGAAGACTCAGACTAAAGGAAATAAAGAAGCGGTAAAACCAGATACAAGGAGTAACCATTAAAGTGGTTAGAACCAGATTTTTGCTAACAATCCATTCCAAAATATTCCCCAACTTGTGAGCGGGCTCCTTGTTATGGACCTCGAACCCATTTGTGATAAGGCGTTGCGCCAGATACGTGGCTTCCATATCTTGGGAATTGTTATTCCATCTATTAAAGTCTCCCAATACTAAGGTCGGATTGTTAGGCTTAAGAGACAATCATATTTCCAGAAATTCATCTGAGAAGGATGGCATATCATTGGGGGGGGGGATGAGGGGGGCGTGGCTAACCGCCATGTAGAGAGGACGTGTCTCCTGAGTGCTCCTTGCTGATGTGCCATGATAAGCTGTTTTAAGTGACTTTAAAGTGCTACAGAACCCTACAAGTTGCACCATTCGCTGCAGAACCTCTTCAGCAACTTTCTTACCGTCTCCCAGGCGGAGAAGAGACAGCTAACACCTCTACCCGGCGTGCGAAAAGTGTCGGTGAGCGGATCCAAAATGGCGGCTCCCACGCCCTGATCCCTCGAAAGACTGGAGCGCACTATCACCACTGATGACGCTGCTCGCCGGTGGGGGAAGAGGATCCTGGGCTGCCGACCTGTGTCGGGCCTGGAGGAGGGGGCTGAACAGCTGCACTCATCGATTGAGAGGACCGACCCTGGCGCCCCTGCCGGACTGCGCCCTGCCTGCGGCGCACAACTGGGCTGAGGTGTGCCCTGGATAGTCGCGAGGGCCCCCGGCATGAGCGGTGGCCGACCGGTGCCGCAGAGGTAGGCGGGCGCGGCGGAAGACCAGCCCGGACATCCACATTGGCGGCTGGGTGCGTGGGGCCCGTGGCCGCGCATTACTTTATCCCCTGCGCCTGACTTCGCCGCTGGTGGCAACGCAAGAACTTGGGCTTGCCTCCCCGAGGCACTGAGACCCCGGCTGTCTATTTTCCCCCGCCTGCATGAACCTTCACTGGGGGGGAAGTGTGGGCAAAAACACCTGGCCCCTGCCTGCAGACTGACGCTCCGGCGGACCATGAAGCCCACTCTTAGGCCCCCCCCACCACTCCACAGCCGACAACTGGGCGGGGCCGCCCAGCGCACAGCGCGCCCGCTGGAACTGAGATACCCTTTGCTTCCCGAAATTTAGCCTGCCGCCTCGCAGCTTCATATCATTGTCCTGTCGGTCCAGCGGCGGTAACAAGAGTGTCCCCTCTGAAGCTGCTGGTAGCGGCCTCCCGATTGCGCTCCCGGCACATTCGGTGCGGTGAGGCCCTGCGGGGATGATATGTCCGGCAGAAACGGCAGGCCCAAGCAGCGCCAGACCACGATGGACACCTTCGCAGCCTGCGAATCCCCAAATTCCGAGGGCACAAACAAGGCGGCCTCGCTCAATCTAACCCCATGGCAGTTGCGGCTACTAAGCCTAGTAACACCCAGATACTCAAAGCCATCAAGCTTTTCCAGGCAATGATGGAAAACAAAATCGACACCGTTGCCACAGACCTGGGCCTCCTGCGTCAAGATGTCAGTTCCCTGCCCGGCAGAACCGAGGCGCTTGAAACACAAGTGCGGGAAAACACGGAATCCAAAACTCGCCTCCTTCGAGACGTCGATGAACTTCAGCAAAGGGTCAAAAACTTGGAGGACAGAGCCGAGGAGGCGGAAGGGAGGGCTCGCCGGAACAATATACGTCTCCTCGGGCTGCCAGAGGGTTCCGAAGACTCCGACCCCACTAACTACACAGAGGATCTCTTGCTACACGAGGTGGAAGCTGGCAAACTCTCCCAGGGCTTCACCATCGAGAGGGCCCACAGATCCCTGACTAAGAAACCACCGCCGGGGGCCCCACCCAGGCCAGTGATAGCGAAAGTTCTCAACTACAGGGATCTAGAAGTTATTCTGGCCTTTTCCCGAGCTGGCGGCCAAATCCAACCGAACTCTGCTAAAATCGCCATATACCCCGATTACACCTTTCAGGTCCAAATGAACAGAGCGGAGTTCATACACACGAAGGCCAGATTGAAAGCCGCCGGGCTGCGTTATATGCTCCTGTATCCTTCTAGGCTTAAAGTGCTGCATAACAATAAGGCGCACCTGTTCGACACTCAGGCTCAGGCCAGGGACTGGATGGACGGTTTACAGATCCCTGATATTGAGGAAAGGAAGTGGAGACCGAGATAATGATCCTCCTGTCATCCTGGTGGGAACTATACCTTTGTTTGAACCTCTACACAGCTGAATGGATCCTCCTTGCGGAGACCCGGAGTCAAGTTCACTCCACCCCCTGAATGTTTCTTCCTTTTGGGTATATATACCTGCCCGTAGGGCAACTGGAGACCAATGCACGGTCCAACGGAGCAGAAACGGAGCAGTCATAACGAGGGTAACCTCGCTGGGCCAGTTCTATGTTTGGGGATTTCACAGCTAAGGGAGGAGGGGGGGTGGGAATAGGGGAGTTTTTGCACAAGTTGGGGACATACACTGGGATAAATCGAGACCACAGGAACAATTCACATGCAACACAGCACCATCAAGACCTCAAGCTCCACCTGTTACATAAATAAACCACACTACGCCTATGGCCGACACAATAAGGGTCGATACTTGGAACGTCAGAGGCCTGAACAGCTTCGTTAAACAACGGCGTGTCCAAACCTACCTGAAAAGATGCAATGTCGGAATCGCCATGCTGCAAGAGACTCACTTAACTGCCAAGAAACTGGAAGCCCTGGCCAAAACATGGCGTGGTACCCCAATAGGTTCGGCTTACTCCTCCTACGCCAGAGGGTTTGTGATTTGGATTGCCCCCACTGTTCCTTTCAAACTCACTAGCACTAAAATAGACAACGAAGGTAGGATGGTGGTGGTGTGCGGCTCCATCGAGGGCAAAGAGGTATGCCTGGTCAGCACTTACGCACCCAACCATGACGCGACTGCCTTCTTCCATTCCCTTTATACACGACTCAGCCCGTATGTGGACAGAATTATGATATGGGGGGTGACCACAACTGTACCCTTGACCCTCTACTGGACAGATCAGATAAACACGATTGCCCCTCCCCTCCAGCCAAAATACTTTCCAAACTAATCCAACAGTTGCAACTCAGGGACCTATGGAGGGTCCAGCACCCTGAGCAACGCGAGTATTCCTTCTACTCCCCACCTCACGCCGTACACACCAGGCTGAACTACATTTTTCTCAGCCTAACACAACAGTCCATATTTGTTGATGCGCGCTACCTGCCTAGGGTGCTGTCTGATCACTCTCCCCTACTGGTAACCTGGGAGGTGTTCCCGCCTAAACCACCTATACCCACATGGAGGCTGAGGGCTGAAGCCCTACTTGACACTGCATTCAAGGAACGCATAAAAGATAGTACTGAGGAATATTGGCAAAATAACTTGCATAGCGTTAGATACTTGAGCACAACTTGGGAAGCATACAAGGTGGTCATGAGGGGCGAGATGATCGCAGCAGTTGGGGGAGCTCAGAGATCCATTACATCCTCGCTTGAGCGCGCAGAGAGGGACCCGAGTATGCTCGAAGGCAGGGCTGACCCATCCCTGACCAATTACAAAAAATGGACGAACTTAGACAACCCTGCCTAACTCATTGGGAATCCCTTGGTAAACTGAGTTACGCCAAGCACACAGAGAGAATCCATGCTCTGGGAGACAAGCCGGGGAAACTCTTAGCTTGGCTCTATAAAAGGGAGACCCCCAGGCCACCCATCTGCCACATACTCACACCTGACGGCACCGCCGTGCATACCCAACAAGAAATCAATTCGGTTTTTACCGACTTCTACCGTAGCCTGTACTCCGAAGCCCCGCCCCCCTCTGACACCAGGATCGAAGACGCCCTTGACGTCATTGACCTACCTAAATTAGACTCACAATTGGCTGAGACCCTTGACGAGCCCGTCACCCCTGACGAGGTCAAGGTGGTAATTAGATCGCTACCAGCTGGGAAATCCCCGGGTTCGGATTGTCTCCCGGGGGAATTTTACAAGACCTATGAGGAAACACTTGCCCCAATATTGGCCCAGGTCTTTAATGAGGCCTTCGAGCATTGTACCCTCCCGGACTCCATGAGTGAGGCCGTAATTATACCCTTACTTAAACCAGGGAGGGAAGGGGCAGATTGTGGGTCATACAGGCCCCTCTCTATGCTTAACGTAGACTGCAAGATCCTTACTGCCCTGCTTGCGAATAGACTGCGCAGAGTAATCCCTCTGTTGATCCATCAAGACCAAACTGGATACGTCCCGGGGCGCTCCATCACCGAGAACCTGCGCAGGTTACATCATGTCATTTATAGCACTGAGGGAAGGCCGCAGAAACTTGCAGTGGTATCACTAGTTGCCACCAAAGCTTTTGATTCCGTGAGGTGGGACTGGTTGTATGCCACCATGGCCAAAATGGAAATAGGCCCTGTATTCCTTAAGTGGACCCAGCTAGTTTATGCTAACCCCACCGCGAGAGTACGCACCAACAAAAATATTCCTCTAAATAGTCCCTACACAGGGGCACCTGCCAGGGATGCCCTCTGTCCCCCATGTTACACATTCTTGCCGCGGAACCAGTGGCGGCCTACCAGAGAGAGGAATATGGGGAGGGAGCTATTAAGATAGATGGGGTGACTCACCTCATCTCTATGTACGCTGACGACACCCTTTTGTACCTTCAAGACCCTGAGCACCTCCTACCCTACACATCTTGGAAACCCTGGACTGCTTCCACAAGCTCACCGGGATACAGATTAATAGGAGCAAATCTTGCCCTTACCCCTCGCAGCACTTTACACTGATGAATACAGATCTCTCCCCCTCTAGATCTCGAATGGCAGGCAACATCTTTCAAATACTTGGGGATAACCATACACAGCAACTCCGGCACAGAACACATCCTTAATACCATAAGGGCCAAAGACGCTCTCACGAAATCCATGGAATTCTGTGGTCGGCTCCTGTTTTCGGTGGCCGGCAGGGCTGGTCTCCTTAAAATGGTCGCCCTTCCCCGCCTACTACATAACTTCACTAACGTCCCCTTCAACATCCCCCCCTCATTCTTCAAAGATCTCAACAAACTCTGTAGGGGCTTCCTCTGGCAGGGAGGTAGGCATAGGGTTGTGTTGGAGACTCTCCAAAGACCATACGAAAGGGGCGGACTCAAGATCCCCAACTTTGAGCTGTACTTCCTTGCCAGCCAGCTGAGACATGTCACGCAATGGATGGCCGATGAGAGCACGACGGACACGCGCCTCCTCCAACCGGCCCTCTCCCGGTTGTTACTAAGACATACTGTGGGCCGGGGAGGGTGCTACAAGACACTGCCCTTACCTCGCCAAACTCGGGATCCGGCTTTGGAAAGGGCCTGCAAGCTGGTTGGGTCGGATGACCCGTTCTCCCCACAGATCCCCATCGCTGAAATTATGGTTAATCACTCTTGGGGGCAACTTGAAACACGCACACAATGAGAGCCCCTCGGGGTGGCCACGCTTGCGGACTTGATTCAAGAACAGGAAATCCTAACTTTCTCGGATCTCTGAGGCCACGGGCCTTCCGGCAGGACAGTTCCTGTTGCATAGGGTGGTCATACAGGCCTTGTACAAGAGATGGCCGGTCGCTGCCAACCTGACTGAGGAAAATGAATGCATCCAAACGATACTGAACTCCGCTGAGGGGGGCCATGGAACCTCACGAATCTACGAGGCCCTGTTGTGGGGTACGACCAGGGGAGACCTTAAATGCAGGAGTAAGTGGGAAACTGAACCTGGCCTTGTTTTTGAAGACAAAGATTGGGGTGACATAACCCACTACCATAAGAAAGTTTCCAGGAACGCCCGCTTGCAGCTTATCCAGCTGTACATCACCAATAGAGCGTACCTCACACCTGAAGCCATATCAAGATTCACAGGTGCTGGAACCCAATTATGCCCCAAATGCAGTGAACCCAGGGCAGGAATGACTCACATGTTCTGGGGCTGCCAGGGATCAGGGAGTTCTGGCCACAAGTGAAGGACAGAGTGGCCGGCGCAGACATCGAAGTTGAGGTGGACGAGCCTACGGCCTGTATCCTGGTCAGATATAGGCGAAACAGGAAGAACAAACCCCTAACCAAGCTCACAGATCTTATATACATAACAGCCAAAAGACGTATTGCCATGGGGTGGAAAAGCCCCAGAGGTCCACATATGCCCCTATGGTGGGGAGACCTTACGAAGTGGTATATAGCCGAAACCACTGCATGGGAAACGGCTATCCATGTGCAAAGACTAGATTCCAGCGAGGAACTACACCGTTGGGTGGCCCTGACGGTGCCCTAGTTCCACCCTGAGGTGGATAATACAGAGCGGACTAGAGAGGAACAGTGAACTAACCGTGGTCTGGGGGGGGGGGGTGAGGAGGGGGGGTTTGGGTATTTTCTTGATATGCTTGACCAATCGCTTCTTGTTTACCTCATGTTATTAAACCAATAAACAAATTAAAAAAAAAATCATTGGTGACCAATTATTAGGTGTAGGGGTCACCTTAATGAGCATGATTTCATATTTGTTACAACTGATAGGTGTCGGAAAGAAATGAAGATCTGCTCGGACCCCTATCGCTTCACATCCCTCCTTCCCAACGTCTCTGTTGTGTCCAAGAAAGGTGTATCCAGGTGGTGTGGCAAGATGTCCAGGCCATTTGCCTCCTGGTAGTCGGCTGCCAGGTTCACCAATCACCCTGTTCCCCATAGAACTACTCTGGGAAGTCTCTCACATCCCTGGGGTGGAAGGGAACCAGTACAAAAGGGACATGCTCTTCTGGGGAGCAGGAGGAAACCTCATGACTCGGGCATCGTCGGTGCTGCTGGACCGGGATCTAGGTCAGGACACCGACGTCTGAAGACAGAAAACTGTGCCCATTTGCTGCAAGCTTGCCAGCTCTACCAAGCGCTGTGGGATTAGTGAGCTTAGATGAAGCGTCGGCGCCAGCGCCAATGCCGTGACAGCTGGAGTCAGGGCCGGAGCCGCAGGGTTTTGGCGAAGATGTCTAGCATCTTCATTCGGAATGCCTTAAATTCCTCTGGAGTAGAGCATTGGGTAGGAAAATGTACGTGCAGGGCCTCTTCCACACAGCCTTCCTTGGAGTGGTGGCTTCTCTTCTTCGAAGTCAAGTGATGACGCAATGAAGCGCCAGGTGACCTCCACTCTTGCAGTGTTTCTTCTTCTTTTTGTCCTTTTGGACAAGGGACTGTTCCTCAGTGCGGTGTCTGCTCCCCTTGACCTTAAAGGGGTCCGTTTATCACCTTTTTCCTTGGGGGGGGGGAGGTGAAAAGTTTTGTTTCACGTTCTCGAAGCACTTTTGGGTGCATCGATTGGCACGACATGCAGTCCTTTGTATCGTGGCCTTCACCAGGACAGTAAAGGCATATGCGGCGCAGGTGTGACAGACACCTGATGCACGCAATCCGTACAGGGTTTGAACCCCGAAGACCTAGTCAGATTCATCATTTTGACAAATTTGAGATACGTAACAACAAACTCAGTGACAAATAAAGCTAAGAGCAGAGTTCCTAGCAGCAAGTAGAGGGCGCAGAAACAAAGAACTGAGGTCGCAGGGTGCAACGCCTCTATATATAATGGCCTCAATGTCATGTCCGATGTGGTATGCGTAGAGGCGTCGGACAGAACCGCACTCTACACTGCTGGCGGCAGAAAAGCTGCCAAAAAGCAGCTGGTGCTGGGAGATAGATAACATAGGTGAGGAAGGAATCCACTACAAATTTTGCCAAGCAGTTGATTAGCTTGCCAGTTTAAAAAATGTAAGGTGTAGTTCCTATTTCAGTCTATTATCACTAGAAGCGGCTGCAGCTTTCTTATGTAGGCCACCAATGATTGAAGTTTCAGGTCAAATGCAAAGGTAACGAAGGTGTAGAGAAGGTATACCAAAGATAAAACGGATTTAATACTTTATCGGCAGATATAGCCAAGGCTGTTGTATCTCCCTTATTCACTTTAAGCTGGTTTGCCTAATGAGAGGGCTTAATTCATCAAGTCAAAATATCCTTGATATAGCTCAGGGGCCAGCCAAACCTTTTCACCTAGACTTAAATGTCTCTGCTTTTTTTATTTGTGTTAGGGACTTTTACTAACGTCCACCTGTGCTAAGACTTCAGAAGACTCACTCTTCGATGTAAATGGCTCCAACACTTAGGTTTGGCTTGAACTATCCAAAAGTTTTGGAAGCTATATTCCAGTAGCCAGGCTTAGTCTAGGAGGAAAGAGTGCTGTAGTTGAGCACAAAGACCTTTGAGCACACTTATAGTCAAGGAAAAACGGACACACTGTAGTTATTTAGGGTTTGTACAAATAGTGCAACTTAAAAATGTCACCTATACCTAATGCAGCGCCTTTGCGCCATACTTAAATCCTGACCCCCCATTACTTTGACTAATGAGGATTGTCCTGTTAGTCGGAGTAATGGGAGTCGTGGGTTGCGGGGGTGTCCCGCACTTCCAACAGATGGTAGCAGGGGAGACAAAGAGAAAAGTTTAAAAAAAAATATACATTTAAAAAAAGGACCCTGCAACACCAGTTCAGGCCCACGCTACTGGGACAGAACTGACGCTGCAGGGATACAGTTGAGACGGTGGCACATCGATGTGTGTGTGCTGCTGAAAAGGTAAGTGGGAAGGGGGGAGGCGGGTAGTGGGATGCAGGACACAGTGATGTATTTGATCACTGCGCCGCGCCATAATGGAAGTCGGCTTTTTGAAAGTCACCATTTTGGGCGGTGCAGTGATCACATAGATCCGTTATTTATTATATATACACACTAGGGCAATGTTAAAATCACTAAAGTTCAGGTAAGTAAAAATACGTCACACAGATAGATATATTAGATAGTTACTGTTGCAATAGTCAGTTCAAAAGCAGACCTTTAGAAGATAAACAGGTAAGTAAAGAGTAGCTTCAATCAAATCATTCATCAACATTTACTTAAATAGCAATACTGGTAGGTAGGCAACTTTTAGGAAAGCCTAACTTTAGAAGTCAGACCCTATCTGGGGAATGAGAGTCTCAAAAGGTCAGATGGGGACACTGGGGTACCAGTGACCTTTCAGCAGCAGAACAAAAGAAGGCAGACGCTGTCAAAGTTGTCAAATATCAGAAGAGGCTTTTTTGTAACAAGTAAGTAATGGAATTTGATTTAACGGTTTCAGGGGGACTATATTGGACACCTGAATGATTTCAGCCTCTAGGTCAGATGTCCTTAGGCCCAGGAGAACACGGTGGGGCCGTCCACCCCAGCGTTACTCAAGAAGGTCAGGAGGAGCAAACAACTTCCTCAGTAAGTACCAAGAAGTGACACAGTACCTTCTATGATGAAGAATAACTAGGTCACCAGTAGGTCCCCACGGGAAGAGGACAGCCGCTCCGGTTCAGGTCTCTCTCCAACCTTTCTCTCTACATGTGGTGTTCCCCAGGGTTCTAACCTCTCACCCTGGCTCTTCAGCCATTACTTGGCTCCTCTGGCCCACTGCATCTCTACCTTCTGTTCTAACTTTCAGTGTTATGCAGATGACACTGAGTTCTCCTTCAGGCTCCCCTCAGCCTCCTCCGATCTCTCGCTCATTCCTGGGCCCTCCACCCTCACCATCCTGTGAGGCAAAGAACCTTGGTGTCATCTTTGACTCCACCCTCTCTTTCTCTCCTCACATCTTAGACATCTCTAAGAAGTCACACTACCAGCTGCACCTCCTCAGAAGTATTCTTCCTTTTTTCACTTCGCCCCAAAAGCTCTTTTTCCCCAGAGACCTGGTTATCTCTAGGCTGGACTACTGCAACAGCCTCTATATAAATCTGCCTGCCTCTACTCTTCGCCCTTGGCAACTAATCCAGAACAGGACTGCAAGACTTGTCCTTGACCTCAAGCCCAACGATTGTTTCTCTCCAGCCCTGAAATCTCTCCACTGGCTCCCGGTGGCTGCAAGGATCAAGTTCAAGACCCTCTGCATTGTCCACAGGGCTTTCTGGGGCCGGGGACCACACTACATCCAACTCTCTCTTCCTAAGTATCTTCCTTCTCAAGCCCTATGCTCATCCACCTCCAACTCTCTGAGGGTCAGACGCATCCCACCCACTTAGGGACTGCATCTACAACCCTACAGTTCCCTACCTCTTTGCACTTACTTGAGCCACCACCCTGGCAGCACTTACCGTGTTTTGCCACTGCACCCTCCCCACCCCGCCCCCACAGGCCTTCTCCTCTTCCCTCCCCCTCGGACAATCAGAATGACACAAGGCCTAGTAAGATCATGGTGTTGTCCTTCCTTGGTCTACCCTTCCTTGTCTTGTCGCACCTAGAAACACTTGTGTACAGGCACGTTATAAATGACTTATATCATATCTGGCCTTGGTGGCTGGAGGAGAAACTTTTGGCTGGAGCAAACGGTCAGATTTCGGTGACAGGGATGCCCAGCAGATCTTCATGGCAGTTTTTTGTGGAGGCTCGACACAGGCTTTGTAATAGAGACGGGTTGTCACCCGGCAGACTTTCTTCCTTCTCTCGGTAATCGGCTCTTTTGAGGGGACTTCTGCAATCATGATGGAGTCTCTGTAGGCCCAGATAGATGCCGTAGGTTTGAGGCCGGAAAACGCGATTGACAAGGTGATGCACTGCATCAGTGCCAGGGGTCCCAAGGTATTCAGGTATTTAAGGCCTGGAAGGTTGCAGCACTTTGTGGGATTACTCAAACTGTAGCTGGTCTCAAGACTGGTTAGGCCCACCAGCCCAAGGGAGGAAGTTGTCCGGTCTGGATCTTCCCTGTTACATAGAAGGGCTGGAGAAGCAGAGGTCACTCAGACGCCTTGGCGGTCGCTGGAGGTATCTGCAGATGTCCTCTTCCTTCTTCTTCGGAATGGATTTTCCAATGGTGGACTGTCTTCAGCAACAAGACCCTCGCCTTTCATGCAGGAACCCAGACAATCAGTATGCATGCAACATTCAAACTTTGAGTCTCTAGGAGACACCCATGCACCCAGTCGGAACTGGATCTAAGCAGACATACTGGAGGACAAAGACCTGAAGGAGTTTCAGTGTCCTCCGAGCTTCCTTTCCTCCCAGACACACGGGAGCCTCTGGCGGGCTTACCCATAAGGAGCCTGTCGAAGACAAACGAGTGGGCAGGACTTCCCCCATCCATGTTAGCAGAGGAAGGCTCAAGAAAGGAAAAGCCATTGTGAGCTGGTGAAAAAAGAAGATGAGCACCATTTCAGGTCAATGGAGACCATGTGTCCTTTACCGTAGCTGCGACAGCAGCCTGCGTGTAAAAATTCCAAAAGTCGGTACACAATATCCACTGCCAAAAGCCACTCAGATAGACTTACCACTGTAACTAGAATATTACAGGAGAAGTGAGAAAAGGGATACAATGTGTCCCCTCAGGAATCCCCATAAGGTGGGGTGTGCTGATCTCACAAAAGAAAAGCATAGGTAGGATAAAAAGTATCCCCCTATCCTGGTGACATAATGTTATCACAGACATTTAAAAGAAAACCAAAGAAGAAGTCTCAAGGAGCCTCCAGCAACACTGCACAGAAGGTGCTGTGTGCTGCAATAGTATTTGTATTATTTGTATTTATTAATTTATATAGCGCTCTACGCCAAAGCGCTGCACAATTGAACAACTTGATACAAAGAACATAACATAACAATACAACGGTAGAAGCAGATTACAATATGAATCAATCAAATAAACCATTAAGAAGAGCAATAAGACTGGAGGGAATAGGGAGAGAAAGCAGTGGGAATATGGGGGAGAGGAGGGGGGGAGCAGGAGGAGAAGGGGGGAGGGTGAGAGAGGGGTGGTAGGGATTGGAAGGAGGTAATCAAGGGAAAGGAAAAAGAACGGAGGGGGAGCAGGAAGGGGCGGGTGTTTCAAGGCGGGATGGTGGAGAAGGAGAGATTTAAGGGAGGTGCAAAATGAGGAGAAAGTAGGAGTAGAACGAATTGAGAAAGGTAGGGAGTTCCAGTGCAAAAGGGAGCTAGGAGTTGGAAGGAGCGGAAACGGGAGGGGGCACAAGGGGACGGAGGAACAGCCAGAAGGAACTGATCAGCTGAACGAAGGGAGCGGGAGGGAGTGTAGAAATAGAGGAGGGAGGAGAGGTAGGGGGGAGCGCGTCAATGGAGAGATATGAAGACAAGGCAGAGGAAGTGAAATTTAAGTGGAGAGTGAAATGGAAGCCATCCAAGGGAGGAGAGGGAAGCGGAGATATAGTCAAATACAGATGCCACAACAAGATGGGGTAAGCAAACTTCATCAAGAAAAAACAAAAAAGGGTTTTCAGAGTCACAGAAAAGAATCAGTGAGTGAGGAAAAAAGGTTCCCATACACCAAGGATAGTAAGACAACAATCCAATAGTCCAGCAAAGAGTGCTGGGGGACTCACTAAGTGGGGAGAATTACACACAAGATGAAAATTCTACTGAACAATTTGATCACGTTAAATATTTTTTATATTACGTGACTTGTCTTTGTATGTGTTGTAATCCTGTTCTTGTGTATTTGTGCATTCAGTAAATAACTCAACTATGTATGTATAAGTGTCTCTAAAACAAAACTTCTGACAAAGAGCCTGAATTGTCCTTCATAAAGGATCTCATCTCCTTATTTAACCGTTCCACACATTGTTTAGTTTTTCAAATGAGGTACAGCAATCTCCATTGGCCACATCACTGTTCATTCTTGTTTAGATTCATTTAGTGTGTAACATCTACATGGTCAGGTATTCCTATTTCTCCAATTGTAACTTCAACTGCCTCAACTAACCAGTCACTACAAATAAAAAATAAATCTATTTTAGGAACTAAATCTTCAGGGGTATAAAATGTGTAGTCTCCTGCTCTTCGGTATTAACTCCCTCCAAACATCTGCCATGTGTGCTACGTTTTAGGGTCAAGACTCATACATATCAAGGTCACTGTCAGACCATGTTGGAAAGGACCAGAAAAAGAGTTCCTTTTGAATTTGAAATTAAGCATGCACAATTCAGCTTAAAATGTGTTATTTATTTAGCAGACTCCAGTGATCTAAGCTGTTAGATATGCAAGATGTAGAAAGCCTACAACCCCCGCACTCTGTAGAGTCAGAGGGATGGATGATCAAGTTTCTGAATCTATCGAAGAGTTAACGTCGAACACAATCCAAAATACTATCAAGTCAATATATCATGTTCTAGTGTCGAATTAGGCGGCAAATGAGTGCATTAACCCATTGATATATCTCTACATAACTTAAGGGCTATCAAGGCACTGAAAGTCACTAATTGAACTATGAAGTCGAAAAATAAGCCTAAAGCCAAATGAAAAAGGAAAGATTGGTACCTTTGCCTCCAGCTCTTCGTACAAGGCATAGTTGATCCACAGATAGATGTATCGCTTCCAGTGCCTCTTCTCTTGAATGGGTGGCACATTAGCAATGGCACGCTCATAAATTTCACGTACCGTATCTGGTTCTGTATCACTTTCAACCAAGCGTAAGTAATCAAACCAGGCATCATAATTGTGGGGATTAGCCTTGCAGGGTACAAAAAAGGAGAAGGGTGTCATGGACAAGTACACTACCACTCACAATTTACACATTTCAGTCAAGACAACCAATTGTGAAGATCCATTTACCATGTAGTTAATTTGTCAGACAGCTATGAGTAAACTATAAATATACATAGAGTTTCAAACAACAGTAAGGTCTTTGGAATATTAGTCACTTATTGAAAGTGATAACTTAGTAAGAGATGTGGGGCACACTGGCATTTCAACCCGTTGTCATTTTATTGCAGGCTCACACAAGAAGAGCAGCATTACATTATCGCAAAATGGGCTAACAGAATTGGTGCCTAGCCTACAGGCAAAACATGGACAGTACCCAGTTTCCCTTCATACGTGAGGGTGTTTCTTTTCAACATAAAACATACCACTTATAAAGTACACATTGGTTCCTGTAATTATTTCTCCTTCATCTCAACAGTTTTATTGGTAAATACAATGACATGTCTAGCAGTCAAGATTATAGGGATTTCCCGTGTAAGGGGATGTAAAAAAAAAGGTCCAGAGATTGCAATAACCTGGCTTACCAACTTTCGTTTGCAAAGTCTGGGGGAACCTCTATTACCTCTATTACAGCCTTGCTAGAGAATGGCAGACAACTTGCCAGCAAGGCTGCTTCCATGCTCACCTTTACTTCCTCTTCGTACTGGAAACGTCTTTTATTTACAATGATGTCTTCTATTCCTCTTCTATCACCAAACTTCTTTTCAAAAATCGTATAGTTCTTGAAAAGTTCCTGTGCCTGAGATTTTGGAATTCGATCCAGCGCATATTTATAGATCACTCTCACCCTTTCAGACTGTAATTTTAAAGACAGAAAAATGAAAACAATGAATGGCTGCACGTTTCCTGCAAACAATTACTTTTCCAACACACTACCACCTTATTTACGAAATTCACCTTAAAGCTTCTTTTTATGCAGAGATCAGAAACAAATTATTTTAATATACTTTTTTCTAGTTTTGTTATATTTCTAATTTAGCGTGCATTTATTCATTTGAAAAAGCTCCATAACATCGTCTCAAAAGTGAAAGGATAAACAGGATTATTTTGCCATAAGAATGAAGCCTTCAAGTGCTGAGGGTTATTAAACATGAATAATTTTGTGGTGTTTTCTTTTTTCAGATTTTCTTCCATAGACTTCTACGGGACACCCTTTCTATTTGCTGTATTTGGACTCTGAACCTGACTTTTAGGTGCTAAGTAAAGCATTATGCTTTATTGCCTTGTCTTTTGACTCATGCTTATGGGGAAACCGATCAGTCCATAAGACTATCAGCACAAGAGATTATGCCTCTCTTTATGAATTTCTAGGATTTTTACAACTGCAAACTAAATTGAAGTGTGCTTAGGATACTTTGTATCCAGATACATTTTTCATAATGGCTTTGAGCTTACATTTACAATGTGGCTAGAATGGGCTGGTGGCAGGATATATTTTTCGACTGTGTTTTTACTGGTGAACTTTTGCATTTACTCCAAGTCGCTACTAAAGGTGGCTACCACCCTAAGATGGGCACGCCATGAGGCTGTTGCCTGTCATTTGGCCATTGGCCTTCTTCCTGACCTATCAGGTCGGGCATTGACATATATGGGAAGCCCTTTCACAAGGACAGCTGCTTCTTTCTCGGGCCAAGAGGCGGTTTCTGTGTGAGCCGGATGTGAGGGCTGGGACGGTCTGATCCAAGTATACAACCTGGTGCCTGAATGTTGTGGCCAGTGGCTATCCATGAGTGGATAGCCACTCTAAGTTTGAATGGTGCAGATCCTTGCCATTGATGGGCGTGGGTGAGCTCCCAGTCCAAATCTTGGATAAAAGGAAGACTCTTGCAGCCATTTGACAGATCATCATTTGAGCCAAGACTCCTACCAAGCAGTGCAGCCAATGTCGATCATAGGACGAATCCTGTAGCTGTCGCATTAAACCACACCTATGGGGACTATTGAGTAGATGCCACACCTCCCTAGCCTCATGGGAAAGGGCTACCAGTTGGGGAGAAGTGACAACACCTTCTGAAGTGTCAGTTAGCACCTCTCAAACGTAATGGGGCATGCTGGCAATAATGCATCCAACACCCATGCCACAGGACACAGACATAAGGAAGGAAAAGAAAAAATATATTAGGCACTGTGAAAGAGTAACATGTGAGCAGCAGGTGAAAGGTGAGCAAGAGACTCTGGAGGATGGGAACGACACCCGCTCCATGATGCGGACCCCAAAGTTGGAATATGGGGATCTCCCTGA
The DNA here is from genome assembly GCF_040938575.1 of Ambystoma mexicanum. NCBI lineage: Eukaryota > Metazoa > Chordata > Amphibia > Caudata > Ambystomatidae > Ambystoma > Ambystoma mexicanum. Next base: position 525,586,751 of record NC_090928.1, on the reverse strand, counting down.
GCTTCGACTCTCTCCCAGACTTGCTCACCTGATCCTAACTCACACACCAAGAGATGAGAAAGAAAACCAAACCCCAGCCCAGAAGAATGGTCTGCAAGCCTGGCTCACAATCACCACAGGCCGCCAGAGAAATAGTTACCAGGGCATGTGCTCCACAGATCTCACTAGCAAATCGCAGCAGTACGACTCGGAAAACGGCTGAAGACCAGATAGTGTAAAAATGTGTAAAAGGATGGGAGGGAATCAAGAGAGACCAGAGACCGACAAGAGTATGAGGATGATGCAGCTGAGTTGAGCCACTACGATGACAGAGGCTGCCCGATTCCAATATGGAAGGCCTCTCTTTATTGTCTTGGCTCATGGAATGGCAACAAGCAATTCAAACCTGTACATGAGGGTGCAAACTCCTGCAGAGAGGTCTTGCACTAACATTTCCAGCAGGGTACAAGTGTTCCCGGTAAAACACTGACTGCCCAAATTTCCACACAGGTCTGATTAAAGAAGCAGGCATGGACTGCACAAAAAGTGGGTGGTTGAAAGGAGGTTCTAAAAGTAGAGTCGAACAAGTTGAGTGAGGAGAGAAGAAGTGCACTGGAAAGAGCTGGAGGTGGGAAAGATCAAAAAAAGAGAGAGAGTGAGAGAAATAATTAAGGGGTAGGAAGAGGGAGAACTTTAGTAAGGAGGAGGAGAGAGTCCAGTCTCTTGGTTGTCAGAGGAGGACCCCCTGCATCCGAGACAGTAACTACTTCACTGATTCCCCAAGGCTGTGCAACCTTTCCAACGTCATCTCTAGACATAATTCCATAATGGGGGCCAATAGTCTATTGGCCAGCTGCCAGTCAGGAGGGTTGCCGCATATAGTGTCTCTCTATGTTCGCACAGTCAAAGGACAACCATTCGCGGAATTTGGGAGCCGAGAACTTTCCCCATGTTTTGGCCACAATGTACCTTGCACCCACTGATGCCATGCTGGCCAGCCATCACTCAGCCCTAGTGCCCGAGTCCACAGCATCCAAATTTCCTGCGAGAATTGCCAGGAGTTCCCCCAGCATGGCAGCCATAGCCGCCTCAACAGCTATCCAAAAAGGTTGCAGATGGGTGCAAGACCAGGCCACATGCAGAAAGTCTGCTTCCTCTTGTGCACATCTGTTACATTTAGAGAGCCTTCCAGGGTAAAATCTGTGTATCCTAGTCGGAGAGTAATATACCTGGTGAATGAACTTGTAATGAATTAAGCGTAGCCGATTATTCAGGGACACAGACTTCGATTGTTGGCAAATCCCTTTCCAGTGTGCATCGGACAGAACTTTCCCCAGCACCAGTTCCCACCTAATTCCAGATCTATTACCAGCCAGGGGCCTCTGCCGTCTTATGTCTTTGTATAGTGAGGATACCAGTGACTTAGCACTGGGGGATGTTGTAATATGCTGTAGCAGCGATGGGATTGCGGAGGCGTGTGGGTAGTTAGGCCAAAGATTCTTGAGGAGCTCCAGAAGGCAGAAGAACAGAAACATGGTCAGCAAGGTCAATTCCCCTCTAATTTTCAGGGCCTCCCAGGTGATCAGGCAACCATGGACCACAAGATCCCCCAGAGACTGAATCCCCAGAGCCGCAAAGCGTGCAGAGAAAATCTTTTTGTGTAATAGTGGAATTCCCTGAACCTTGTAAATGGCAAGGAGCAGGGAGTAAAGAGTAATGTCGCTGAGGATGGCCGACAGCTTCTTCCAAGCCATGCATGTTACACCTATTGGCTGTATTTCAAGCCGATTACCAGCTGCTGGTCCCCGCCAAAGCAGTCCCCCAGGTCCTTCGGTGCCATGATCGCTTTATTCAAGGAAACATGAGGGAGATCGGCCGAGGGACGCCGCCACCACCAGTATTGGAGTTGTGAAGCCAGATAATGTAAGTACAACTCTGGATATTCCAGCCCTCCACACTCATACCGGGCCGTAAGCACGTAGTATGAAATTCTTGCCTGTTTCACCTCCATATTAAGCGTATCATTAGTTTACGTACCATGGAAAAGCAACTAGGGGGAGGCCAAACTGGGGCATTATTGAAAATATATAGGAACTTCGTCAGGATAACCATTTTAGCCAGAGACATTCGGGAGGGCTTGTGATATGGGGAGGAGGATCCATGAGTCTACTCAGCGTTCGAGTTTCGTTAAAACAGTAGAACAAGTTACTTTCTTACCTGGTAACGTTCTTTCGATGGGATGGTCCGACGATGTATTCCATATCTATGACATGTAATCACCACAGCTGTGCTGCTTCGGAAACTTTTTTCGGCGTCTGCGTCCTGCGTCGATGACGTCGATGCGCCGTCGTCGAGGACCTCCTCCGACGTCCGACATCATTCGACGTGATAAGTAGGACGCACGACGCCCATAGCCTCAGTTGTAGTTTTTTCCCCCAGAACGTGTGACATTAGTCAACTGTCAGTTAGACACAAAGTCTTGCGGAACGTAAGCTGCAATCGCAAAAGAAATTCTGCAGCGGGGGAGGCAGGGCGGGAGCGATATGGAATACGTTGTCGGACCATCCCATCGAAAGAACGTTACCAGGTAAGAAAGTAACTTGTTCTTCGAGGGGATTGGGTCCTCCGACGTATTCCATATCTATGACAGACTCCCAAAGCAGTACCAGAGCAAGGAGAGGGAAAGAATTTAGAATCAAAATTTAGAATAGCCAATCAAATAGCAGAGCAAAGGACCGCCGCCTTGCCAAAGGCCAGATCCTGCCCTCGGATGGAATCGAGGGAATAGTGACGTACAAATGTATGTACTGAAGCCCAGGTGGCCGCATCACAGATGTTGCGAATAGGAACACCCCTCTGCAGGGCAGTAGATGCAGCCATACCCCTGGTAGAATGGGCCCGCAAGCCAGCCGGTGGGTCCTTACCCGCCAAGCGGTAACGCTCCAAGATGGCCAAAATAATCCAGTGAGACAAAGTCTGTTTCGTCACAGCTTGCCCCAAACGCTTTCCGGCGTAACCAATAAAGAGTTGATCGTCCACTCTGACCCGGGACATGCGTGAAACATAAAAGCTTAAAGCTCTCCTAGGATCAAGCCTATGGAGCCTCTCCTCTTCCTTACCAGGATGCGGAGGAGGATAGAATGCCGGAAGAACAACCTTCTGGGCCAAATGAAATTCCAACACTACCTTCGGAAGAAAAGAAGGACGAACTCTAAGGACAACCCTGTCCTCGTGAAATACAGTGAAGGGTGGCTTAACTGAAAGTGCCTGTAACTCACTCACTCTGCGAGCAGAAGTAACCGCAACTAAAAACACAGTTTTCAGAGTTAACAGCCTCAAAAGGCAAGAATGTAAAGGCTCAAACGGAGCACCCATAAGAAACTTAAGAACAAGGTTTAAATCCCAACCGGGCACCAGGAAAGGTGACGGAGGGAACACATTAGTGAGCCCTTTCAGAAACTGTGAAATTAAAGGGATTTTAAAGTAAGAACACTCTTCAGACGAGCGCTTAAAGATCGACAGCGCCGCCAGGTAACCTTTAATGGTACCCACTTGCAAGCCCCTGTGGGCCAAAGAAAGTAAAAAGGACAGAACCATGGGGATGTCACATGCAAAAGGATCCACATTCTGAACTCTGCACCAGTCGCAGAACTTACGCCAACGGCAACGGTACAGAGACTTTGTTGCTGGCCTTCGGGCCGAAAGCAACACCTCCATCACGTCTTCAGGGAGGTCCCAATCCTTATACCTCAACCTTTCAGAAGCCAAGCGTGAAGGTTGAGGGATCTGACCTCTGGATGGAGAACCTGACCCCCCTCCCGTGAGAGCAGATCGTCTCGGTAGGGAAGACGACGTGGAGGGCAGATGGACAAGTCGAGAAGGTCCGGGTACCACGTCCTCCGAGCCCACGCCGGAGCAATGAGGATCATCCGGGAACCGAACTTCCGTAACCTCCGCAGCACTTGCGGGATGACGGGGACTGGAGGAAACACGTACAGCAGCGGGAATGACCACTCCACCACGAACGCGTCTCCTAAGGCTCCTTTTGGAGGAAATTCCCACGAGCAAAACCTTTCGCACTTCCGGTTGACACTGGAGGCGAAGAGATCCACTTGAGGGGTCCCCCAAAGGGTGAAGATCTCCAGGAGAATCTCCTGAGCCAACTCCCACTCGTGAGAGATCGTGCTCTGCCTGCTCAGAGCGTCCGCCTTCACGTTTTCGTCTCCGGCCAGATGAACTGCCGAGATCGAAACTTCCTGCTGGATGTCCCAGAACTCGAGCTGCATCGCCTCCCTGCACAGAGGAAGTGACCCCCCCCCTTTTTTGTTGAGGTAGTGCATGGCCACTGTGTTGTCCGTCAGGATCAGGACACTCTTTCCTCGCACAGTCGGCAGAAAAGCCTTCAGGGCTAGCCTGACGGCCCTCAGCTCCAACAGATTGATATGGAGTCTGGACTCCGACAGAGACCAACGACCGCTGACTGTCAGCCCGTTGGCATGAGCTCCCCATCCCGTGAGGGATGCATCCATCACGATCGTCACCTCCGGCCAGGGAAGCCAAAATGGAGCCCCCTTCATCAAGTTGCCTTCGACGGCCCACCACAGAAGGTCCCGGGTGACCGAGGGCGGCACCTGAACCGTGTCCGACATCCTGCCGGAGGACTGCGACCATTGCGTCTTGAGTGCCCACTGCAAAGATCTCATCTGCAGGCGAGCCTCTGGCACCAGAAGAATGCAGGATGCCATGAGGCCGAGCAACCTCAAGAACTCGAACGCTGGGAGCGTCTGGGCATGCTGAAACTTGTGCACCATCTGCTGAATGTGAAGAGCCCTCACCTGGGGAGGAAAACACTGCCCCAGGAAAGTGTCGAGCACTGCTCCGATGTACTGGAGCCGCTGTGTTGGCGTCAAATGGGACTTCCTTAAATTGAAGGAGAAGCCCAGCCCGTGAAGGGAGTGGCAGGTGACGGACAGATGATCCAGGACTTGCTCGGGAGAGCTCCCCCTGATCAACTAATCGTCCAGGTAGGGGTAGACGTGAATCCCCCCTTTCCTGAGATGCGCTGCCACCACCACCATGAGCTTGGTGAAAACCCTCGGGGCGAAGGTCAATCCGAACGGCAGGACCCGAAACTGAAAGTGCTAGTCACCAACCGCGAACCTCAGGTACTTCTTGTGCTTGGGATGGATCGGCACATTGAAGTAAGCATCCTTGAGGTCGAGTGACACCAACCAGTCGTGAAGCTGAAGGGCCTGGAGGACTTGAGAGAGAGTAACCATCTTGAACTTGTCCTTCCTGAGGAGTTTGTTCAAACCGCGCAAGTCCATGATGGGTCTCAATCCTCCGTCTTTCTTCAAAATCAAAAAATAAGGGGAATACCATCCCTTGTTCCCCTCCGCTCCAGTTCTATGGTGCCTTTCTCCAGCAGGGCTTGAATTTCCTGCGCAAGGAGCGGATCCGGACTCTGCAAAGAGAGGTTCCCCGGTGGATTGTTGCGAGGCCCGTACCGAAAGGGAAGACAGTAGCCGTGGGTTATGATCTCCAGAACCCACACATCTGAAGTAATGGCTTGCCACTCTACAAGATGCTGCGCCAGCCTTCCCCCAACCGGCGAACCATGGGACATGGCCTCATGACTGAGTGGGAGCGGCTGCGGCGTTACCTGAGGGCAAAGAGGCAACTGCCCGAGCGGCCTTGGCACCACGGGTACCCTGTCGTCCACCTCTGGTACCCCTGCGTTGGCCTCTTTTACTGCCAGCTCCTCTTGCTTTACTGAAGGACGAGTAATAGCAAAAGGAACCACCCCTCCACTGCTGTCCCCTAGGACGAAAAGGCGGAGGTTGGCGAACTGCAGCGCCCAACGACTTCGCTGTAGCTTTTGAGGTCTGCAACCTCTCAAGGCTCTCGTCAGCCTTGCTGCCAAAAAGGTTTTCACCGTCAAAGGGCATGTTGAGGAGCCGGCACTGCACATCAGGAGCAAACCCCGACTTCCGCAACCACGCAAACCTGCGTATCACGGTGCTCGCCGCCATGGACCTACTGACGCATTCAGCTAAGTCCAAACCCGACTGAACGGACTCACACATGGCATCCTTACCATCCTGGACCATAGCAAGGAAACCATCCCGTTCGTCCCCTTCGGGAATATGTTCAGCCGCTAAAGCAACACAGTTCCACAGAGTGTGTGTGAAACGAGACAAGGCACAAATGGAGTTGGCCGCCTGAAGCGCCATACCACCAGAAGAAAACACTTTCTTCGCCCAGCCATCAAAACGTTTGTCGTCCCTATCAGGAGGGATGGTAGGGTACGACGCCTGCTTTGCCGGGGCCGTGGCCGCCTGCAATACCAAACTCTCCGTAGTGGGGTGCCTGGTCAAGTAGCAGGGGTCGCTACTGGCTGGACGGTATTTTCGCGACAAGGACCTGCCCACCGCCGGGAGACTCTCCGGAGCAGTCCAAGCCGCCGCCACCCTTCTCTGTAAAGCCATATGGAACGGCAGTACCGGGTCAGTTGGGGGACCAACATCAAGGATGTCCGTGAGATCATCCTGCACAAACTCCCCTGGGGGAGCAGACCATCCCAAGTACTCAGAAACCCTAGCCATAAGGCACCGGTACGAGGAATCGGCATGAGAGCCAGGCTCAGGCCTACAAAACTCCACCTCCGGAGAGGTGTCCAGTCCACTGGCATCATGCAGTGACTGCCTCAAATCGTCAAACTGACTATGGCCCGAGACAATTTCATCTGAAACCTGACTAGGAACCAAGCCATCAGAATCCTCATCCGTATCTGAAATATATTCCAGGTGGCGAAAAGAAGGCACCCGAGAGTGCTTGCTCTTAACCAGAGCCTTCCTAGGGGGTTCCCCCGTGCCACGGGGTACCTCCGACACGAAAGGCGTTGATGGCGTCGAGCGAATCGGCGCCGGCGTCGAGAGAACAGGCATCGGCGCTGAGTAAATCGGCGTCGACGTCAGATGCAGCGCTGCCAGCATCGGCGGCATCGACACAGCCCTCGAAGCCGGAGCCTCGAGCGTGTCCTTCGACGACCTGAGCGTCGACGGCTTCGACGACTTCCTCGGAGCCGGAGCCTCGAGAAAGCCTGTCGACGCCCTCGACGCCTCAGACGTGGATGTCTTCCTCGAAGACCTCACAGGTGCACACGGTCTCGAACGCGTCGAGGACCGGGACCTGGAACGGGTACGTCGAGAATGAGTCTCCTTGTCCGAACAGGACCTCTCCCGTGACTCGTGCCGACCACTCTTGCGAGCGGTGTCTCTCGACCTCTCACGACCGACCCCACTCGGGGGCACGGACGGCTTAGTACCCTGCGACTCGAGAATCGCCAGCATTTTCTTCCCAAAGGAAGCCCATTCCTCCGGCGTCGCACGGCTGGTGTGGTAAGCGAAGTGCCGGGCAGAGTCCTCCGAAGAGGACCTGGAAGACGACCGGTGTCGGCGCTTCTGAGAATGCCTCGAAGAGGCTGAGGAGTGGCGAGACCGACTCCTAGAAGGAGACCCACGAGACTTCCGACGATGACGCGGAGCGTCACCTCTCGAATCATGCGTCGAAAGCCCCGCAGACTTCGACTTCCGGGGATTGGACACCCGACCTACCGACAACTTCTTCTTACGTTCGCGTAAGGCTTTGGACGTGAGCGACTGGCAGTCGATAGTCATCCGTGTCGTGGGCCACCACGAGGCACCAGAGGCAGGCGTCGTGCGAGTCCGTCACCGACATCCTGGACCCACACGCCCCGCACTTCTTGAAGCCCGGACGCGGGGTGGAAGACGAAGTAGAAGACATCTTCACACGAAGGATTTCACATAAACGAACAGGTTTGAAGAACCGAGAAGAACAGAACTCCAAAGAGTCGAGGGGTTAACCGAGATTCACGAAGCAACACGTTCGCGGAAAAAACGGAACTGAAGCTACGGGCGTCGTGCGTCCTACTTATCACATCGGATGACGTCGGAGGAGGTCCTCGACGACGGCGCATCGACGTCATCGACGCAGAAAAAAGTTTCCGAAGCAGCACAGCTGTGGTGATTACATGTCATAGATATGGAATACGTCGGAGGACCCAATCCCCTCGAAATGCATTTATTCTCAAACAGGTCTGATGGAGATGTGGTCACATGTATATTGTCATGATCTCTGCTTCCAAAAGATAAGGACTTGCCCGACTCCCTTGGAAGCAGACCCATAACCCCGGTTCCGAGTGCCAGCCAGTCCCAATTGGGACCTTTTGGACCCTGTCCTGGCGCCAGTGGCACCAGGCTCATAAAGATGCCCAGTCCCAGCGCTGGAAGCGCCGGGCTCATAATGCTTGGGTGGACTTACCTGCAGCAGACCATGCTGCTTACTTACCTGCCAGTTGAGCCCGTGATCCTCTTCTGTTTGGGACTACTTTTCCTGTTGGGTGGGGCAGGAGCCACTCCCTAGGTTCAGAACACTGGAACTCTTCTGGAAAGCAGGAACTCTTTTCTCTCCTAGGCGAGGCTGTGGAAGGAGACACCTAAGCACTACAGGAGGCTATTTAAACCACACCCGATGGATGAATCTTGCTTTGCGTTATTCTGCATTCTCTGCAGCAGAACGCTCATTGTGTCTTCTGCTTCTGATCCTTGGCCTAAGGGAACAAAGGCTTACCATCCTGGAATCCAGTCTTCAGCAGCACCTGTAAAGACAAAGAAAGAACAGGTTAGCACTACGGTCTTCAGTGGCAGCGCATCTCTTACCTGGTCCATCGGCTGTCACCAACGCCCCGCGCTGCATTCCGGCATCTGAAAGACAAAGGCTTACCTACTCTTCGCATGCTCCGGAGGTCTTCGCACTGCATTCCGGCATCTGAAAGACAAAAGCTTACCAGCTCTTCGCACGCTCCGGAGGCCGTCGGCGCTGCATCCCGCATCTGAAAGACAAAAGAAGGTGCGTTTAAAGACATTGGGCAACTTTATTACTCACGTGCCATTACTCCTTCCCACGCCGAATCCAGTGGGTATTCCAGCACCCTTCAGCTTCTCTAAAGCTCCGAACTTGTACCTGCAAGATAAAAGGGACAGTTAGTGCGCATCGTGAAGCAGGCTACAAGCGCTTACTTACGTGCTTTCAGGCGCTTCTATTCCTCACGCGGGTTCGATCCTCAACTCTCATCAGCCCGCCATCCGCCATCGCCGGAACCCTGCAAAACAAGAGATATCATTACAAAAGACTTTTAAGACATTTGAAGTGCCCAGAACTTACCATTCGTGCAGTTAACGACGGACAGCAGTCCTCTGAGGTCAAGAGGCCTGCACCCTTATCCAGTGAAGAAACTGGTTACGGCACCCTGCCCCGAGGCAGATGGAGAGCTCGGCGTTCACTTACCTAAGGTGAGGGCGTTAACCTTTGGGGTTCTACAGGAGAAGAGAAAGGGAAGAGGAGAGAGGCACCCAATAACCCCAGTTCATTAATCCCATATTTTCTATCTGCAGACATCTAACTCTTCGAGTCAGACATACAGTGCACAGAGGTCCAGCCCAAAGAGCCAACCGTGTGTTACACATCACCTTTGAAGATACGGCATTCACCCAGCCAAGACCGGCGCCTCTGCGGGAATCAGGTGAGCGTTACAGAACGCAAAGCCTTTCGCAAAACTCCCACCCAGGCGCTAAGGAAACCTCAGATACCGACCAGCTAGCCCAGTTACTTGGGGAACTAAGAGCAGAAGTGCATGCAGCCCGTCAGGAAACGAATGCTCTAAGAAGGGAACTGATTATTTCCAAGGAGCGAACAGACGATCTCGCTAGACAATTGCTACAGTCACAAGCCGGACAAACTCCGTTACCCGCATCAGGGGCAAATCTTCCTTCAACATCCTCTACGAACCCAGTGCAGATCAACCTACCTGGGAATGTACCTCTGGCTCCGCCCGAACGATTTTCTGGTGACCCAAAGAGGTTTGCAGTATTTATTAATCAGTGCCGGTTGCACTTCTTATGCCGGCCAGCAGCCTTTCCAACTGATCAAGCTAAGGTAGCTTTCGTGCTTTCGTACCTTAGTGGCAATGCGGCAGACTGGTCGATCCCTCTAGTTAATCAAGATGATCCGGTTCTCCATGATTTTCAAGCTTTTCAGCTCAGTATGGAAAAACTGTTTGCAAGACATTCACAGGGGCAGGCCTTGGACAATGAGCTCCTTTCATTGCGACAGGGTAATCAAGACCTTTTGGCTTATATTGCGTCTTTCAACAGACTGATAGTAGAAACTCGATGGCCAGAGGACAAAAGGATTACGCTGTTTTATAGAGGTCTACGTGGAGAGCTCAAAGATGTGTTAGCCCAAGTAGTGAATCCCCCGCAAGACTGTTCGGACTATATTGACTTAGTCGTTCAAATTGACCACAGACTGCAGAACAGGAAGGCCGATCGTTCCAAGTTTGATGCTCGAGTATTTTCCAAACCACCAACTCCTACCAAAGGAGTAGACTCCGGGGAACCCATGCAAATAGGGGGCCTGAAAGGACCACTAACACAAAAGGAGCGGGAAAGGAGAAAACAGCTGAAATTATGCCTCTATTGCGGAAACTCGGGACACTTTCTTCGAGACTGTCCGGTGAAACCAGCCAAGAAGGCAGTAGGAGCTGCAGTTACCAGGGTCACAAACTCTGAGCAGGGAAACAACCTCGCCCGACAAAAATAGAGGTCCTCTTGCCGAGCGTTAAAACCAGTTCCGTGACCTCGCATTTCGTGATACCTATGGTCCTCATTAGCCCTGAACATCCGGATCGATTACATGCGATTGAAGCTTACGTCGACAGCGGTGCCATCGGCAATTATGTGGATCTTGAAATGGTTTTGAGGATGAATCTGACTCTTTGTCCAAAGGCTGTAAAGGACGTCATTACTACTGTGGATGGTACGGAGATAGCCTCCGGACCAGTAACGCATACCACCCAAGAAGTGACGCTAGTAAGTCAAGATGGACACCATGAGAAGATCGTGTTCGATGTGATCAAGGCCCCTCAGTTCCAGATTATTCTAGGAATTCCTTGGTTAGAGAAGCACAATCCTCAGATCGATTAGCGAGCAAGAACGGTTCAGTTTCCAGAATGTGTCTCTACTTGTCACCCTCGACCTGGTGTTGCACTGGCAGCAATTTCCTCGGAGGCTCCCCAGTTACCTCCTGAATACCTAGAATTCCAAGATGTTTTCCGGAAGGATCAGGCTAACTCTCTACCTCCTCATAGGTTTTATGACTGCCAGATAGACCTGATACCTGGATCTACTCCTCCTTGTAGTAGAATTTATGCCCTCACCGAGCCTGAGAATCTTCACCTCCGACAATACCTGGCGAATGGGTTTATTCGTCCTTCCAAGTCCCCTGCTTCCTCAGCTTTGTTCTTCGTTCCAAAAAAAGAAGGGGACCTTAGAACTTGTATAGATTATCGCGCCCTGAACCAGATCACCATTAAGAATAGATATCCGTTACCTTTGATCCCTGAACTCCTGGACCAAGTCAGAAAAGCATGCATATATACAAAGCTGGATCTTAGAGGAGCCTACCACTTGGTACGAGTAAAAGAGGGCGATGAATGGAAGACGGCCTTCCGCACCAAGTATGGGCTATTTGAATATCAGGTCATGCCCTTCGGACTTTGCAATGCCCCGGCCGCCTTTCAATATTTTATGAACGATGTCCTCAGAGAGCTCATAGATGTGTGTGTTGTTGTTTACATTGACGACATCCTCGTTTATTCTTCATCGGAATCTGAACATCGGAAACACGTGAAAATGGTCCTCGAGAGATTGCGTCAACACAAACTTTTCGCTAAGTTGGAAAAATGTGTTTTCAACGTAACTGAAGTTGAATTCTTGGGATTAATATTATCACCTAGCGGAGTGCGTATAGATTCAAAGAAGGTCGATGCAATTCTCAAATGGCCATCACCATCCTCCGTGAAAGGTGTTCAAAGCAGGTTAGGCTTCGCTAACTTTTACCGCAGGTTTATCCCCGAATTCTCTCGAATAGTCCAGCCCATCATCGCCTTGTTAAAGAAAAACAAACGTTTTGAATAGTCTACCGAGGCGGAACAAGCTTTCCAGAATTTGAAGACTAGATTTATCTCTGCACCGATCTTAAAACATCCTCGCCCAGAACTCCCCTACATCGTTGAAACTGATGCTTCGAGCCTTGCCATGGGGGCAGTTCTACCACAAAAGGACCCAGTAACCAATCAGTTGCATCCCGTGGCATTTTGGTCCCGCAAATTCTCGCCTCCTGAAATCAATTACACTATTACTGATAAGGAACTTCTAGCTATCAAGTCCGCCTTTAAGGCTTGGCGGCATTATCTTCTGGGGGCCCGACACACCGTTACTGTGATTACAGATCACCGAAACCTGCAATATTTGAAAACCGCAAAAGCTCAATCCTCTAGGCAACTCCGTTGGGCACTATTCTTTGCCGAGTTTGACTTCATAATTACCTATCGACCTGGTACAAAAAACGGTAAAGCTGATGCCCTTTCTCGGATGGGAGTGGAAGAACATTTGATCAATCCTAAACCTGTACCTATCATTCCCGAACAAAGAATTCTAGGTGTAATCGCCACACAATCCATAGAGGAAGTTAAGGATAAAGCCAGGCTACTGGTAACTCCAGCAGACATACGGAATTGGCATCTGCAGGGAAAGGACTTTACGGTGAAGGACAACCTATTATATTTCCAAGAACGGTTATACCTGCCCAGCACAGAGTTACAGAAAGGTAATCTCTTGTTATCACGATTCTTTAATGGAAGGACATCCCGGTATGACCAAGACCTCGGAAAAGATCAAGCGCTACTTCTGGTGGCCGTCTTGGAAAAAGGATATCAGAGACTTTATAATGTCCTGTGGAGTATGCGCACAAAACAAGAGTCAAAAGGAAAAACCAGCCGGCCTCTTACGCCCTATTGACATTCCACCTCGCCCTTGGCATACGCTTTCTATGGACTTCATCACCGATCTACCTCCATGCTCCGGATACAATACGATCCTAGTAATCGTGGACCTATTCTCCAAGATGGCGCATTTCATTCCACTCAAAGGCGTACCAACAGCAGCAACTCTGGCCCGAGAATTTCTCGAAAACATCGTCCGACTGCACGGTTTTCCTTCAGTTCTCATTTCGGATCGAGGTAGTCAATTTATTTCTCATTTTTGGCGAAGTTGCTGTCGGTCGGCTCAAATTGATGCGAGACTTTCGACCAGCCACCACCCTCAAACCGACAGACAAACCGAGAGGACCAATCAAACTCTGGAACAGTATTTGCGCTGCATGCTACAACAAACTGAAAAAACTTGGAAAGATATCCTTTGGATAGCCGAATATGCCTACAATAACTCTGTCCACTCGGGAACTGGGAAGACCCCGTTTTTTCTTTTATACGGTAGTCACCCTCGAACCTCGGAGTTGGATCCACTCCAAGATCTTGGAACACCAGCAGTAGATCACCTGCATTCTACAATCACCCAAGCCTTTAAGGAAGCCGTTTCTCACCTTCAAAGGGCTAAAGAACAATACAAGAAAGGAGCAGACCAACATCGGAAGGAAGCCCCCCAATATCAAGTAGGAGATCAAGTCTGGTTATCCACCAAATATCTACCTCTAAAAGGACCACGCACATTCAACCCAAGATACCTTGGTCCCTATTCCATCACTACCATAGTAAATCCAGTAGCGGTCAAGTTGGACTTGCCCCCTCACATGAAGATATATCCGGTCTTCCACGTCTCTCTATTAAAACCTGTGCAACCTCAAACCCGACTAACTAAATCTCCAAAACCTATTCTAGTTGATGGGAGAACTCGAGTTTGAAGTCAAAAGCATTCTGGATTCCAAGATCTCCAAATCTAAACTATTTTACCTGATTGACTGGAAAGGCTACGGTCCCCAAGAAAGATCCTGGGAACCTGCAGAATATGTCCACGCCCCTCGTCTAATCAAAAGATTTCATCGAACATTTCCTAACAAGCCCAAACCCCCGGAGAAGCCCGGTTTGGGAGGGGCCTTGAGGGGGGGTGCTGTCATGATCTCTGCTTCCAAAAGATCAGGACTTGCCCGACTCCCTTGGAAGCAGACCCATAACCCCGGTTCCGAGTGCCAGCCAGTCCCAATTGGGACCTTTTGGACCCTGTCCTGGCGCCAGTGGCACCAGGCTCATAAAGATGCCCAGTCCCAGCGCTGGAAGCGCCGGGCTCATAATGCTTGGGTGGACTTACCTGCAGCAGACCATGCTGCTTACTTACCTGCCAGTTGAGCCCCTGATCCTCTTCTGTTTGGGACTACTTTTCCTGTTGGGTGGGGCAGGAGCCACTCCCTAGATTCAGAACACTGGAACTCTTCTGGAAAGCAGGAACTCTTTTCTCTCCTAGGCGAGGCTGTGGAAGGAGACACCTAAGCACTACAGGAGGCTATTTAAACCACACCCGATGGATGAATCTTGCTTTGCGTTATTCTGCATTCTCTGCAGCAAAACGCTCATCGCGTCTTCTGCTTCTGGGCCTAAGGGAACAAAGGCTTACCATCCTGGAATCCAGTCTTCAGCAGCACCTGTAAAGACAAAGAAAGAACAGGTTAGCACTACGGTCTTCAGTGGCAGCGCATCTCTTACCTGGTCCATCGGCTGTCACCAACGCCTCGCGCTGCATTCCGGCATCTGAAAGACAAAGGCTTACCTACTCTTCGCATGCTCCGGAGGTCTTCGCACTGAATTCCGGCATCTGAAAGACAAAAGCTTACCAGCTCTTCGCACGCTCCGGAGGCCTTTGGCGCTGCATTCCGCATCTGAAAGACAAAAGAAGGTGCGTTTAAAGACATTGGGCAACTTTATTACTCACGTGCCATTACTCCTTCCCACGCCGAATCCAGTGGGTATTCCAGCACCCTTCAGCTTCTCTAAAGCTCCGAACTTGTACCTGCAAGATAAAAGGGACAGTTAGTGCTCATCGTGAAGCAGGCTACAAGCGCTTACTTACGTGCTTTCAGGCGCTTCTATTCCTCACGCGGGTTCGATCCTCAACTCTCATCAGCCCGCCATCGCCGGAACCCTGCAAAACAAGAGATATCATTACAAAAGACTTTTAAGACATTTGAAGTGCCCAGAACTTACCATTCGTGCAGTTAACGACGGACAGCAGTCCTCTGAGGTCAAGAGGCCTGCACCCTTATCCAGTGAAGAAACTGGTTACGGCACCCTGCCCCGAGGCAGATGGAGAGCTCGGCGTTCACTTACCTAAGGTGAGGGCGTTAACCTTTGGGGTTCTACAGGAGAAGAGAAAGGGAAGAGGAGAGAGGCACCCAATAACCCCAGTTCATTAATCCCATATTTTCTATCTGCAGACATCTTACTCTTCGAGTCAGACATACAGTGCACAGAGGTCCAGCCCAAAGAGCCAACCGTGTGTTACACATCACCTTTGAAGATACGGCATTCACCCAGTCAAGACCGGCGCCTCTGCGGGAATCAGGTGAGCGTTACATATATACAGGTACCGAATGCCCTGCGGGCAACATTTACAATCTATACCTATATCGCCTTGACTCACCACAGGGGTCAGAGGTAATACCTCAGATTTGGACCAGTTGATCTTTAAGCCAGAGATGTCCCCAAATTGTTGAATGGCACGGACTATTGCTGATAGGTTTTCGCTAGGGTTTTTTATGTACAACAACATGTCGTCCGCATACAGAGATACAATGGAGACATGAGAGTGGATCCTAACCCTGCAGTGAATGTCTTACTCCCTGAGAAAACATTCAAGAGGTTCAATGGCGAGGGCAAAGAGGACAGGGGACAAGGGGCAACCCTGTCTCGTGCCCATGGATGTTGTGATATAGCCTGATAAGAATTTATTTGTATATGTTGTCGCCTGAGGTGCCTCAAAGCAGTCACACCCACTGGAGATAGTACAGGCTCAAACCAAAGCGTCTCAAGACTTCAAAGGGCCACTCTACCAAGTCGAAAACCTTTTCGGCATCCAGAGCAGCAACCACTATGGGGATTTCCGGGTTAACGTTAAGTATAAGCATGAATTACCGCCTCAAGTTATTTTGTGTGGACCTACCAGGGATGAAACCCGCCTGGTCTGGACGGATCAGCTCGGGCATAAATGGGAGAAGCCGGTCAGCTAAGATTTTGGTAAACATTTTATTATCCGTATTTACTAGGGTTAGGGGTCGATAAGAGGAGCACTTTATTGGGTCCTTATCCCGTTTCAAAAACACTGTCATGATAGCAGTTCTGGTGGAGTCGGGTAGAACTTCCTGGGCGAATGCTTTGTTGTACATGCTACGTATGTGTGGGACTAGTAACTCTGCATATTCTTTATATACCTCTAAAGTGATCCAGTCTGTTCCAGGGGCCCTTGCCGTTGGGGGGAGAGAGGATAGTTTTGTGGATTTCTGCCTCCGACGGAGGCATGCTAAGCAGTTCCCCTTGTGTTGGATCCATCCACCCCAAGGCGACTTGGTCCAAGTACCGCGCCATAGAGTCATGCCCCATGTGTAGTTACGATGTATAAAGTTGTTTATAGTAGCTAGTGAATATCTCATTAATCTGCAGGGGGTCCCTACTTGAGGTCCCATCAGGGCATTCAATCTCACTGATATTCTCCGGGTGGCGTTCCAGTTTAATCGCCCATGCTAAAGTGCAGCTGGGACGGTCCCCCTCCTCGTATGTGGTCACCCTAATTGGGTCACCCAGTAATTTCTCCTCCAGTTCCATGCAAAGACGCAGTTCGTCCTGTTTGATTTTAATAGCCTTCCGGGTCTGTTAGGAATTGGCCATGCCTAGTTGAAACTCAAGGTCTTTAATTTCCTGCTCTTTGTTGGAGATAAATCTGCGGATACCATTCAATACCTCTCCCTCTCTCAACATGCAGCAGCGCTGAACAAACACTTTTAAGGCCTCCCATGCAGTTCTGGTATCAGGGACAGATCCCCCATTGGCCTCAAAGAAGGTGTGAATATCCTGCAGGATACTCACCCGAAGAGAGCATCCTCGAGGGCTTGGGCTCTGAAGCACCAGTGCAAGAATTTCACGGGCTGTGGGGGACAAGTGAATGGACCCTCATCGGGGAAATGGTCTGATAGGGAGCGGGGCAGGATCTGAGCTTCAGTGGCAGCACGTAGCAAGAGCACCGAAGCCATAACAGTCGATCCTTGATGAGCTGCCATGAACCCCAGAGAAGAAAGTATATTCCCTAGACGTGAGGTGAAGCACCCTCCATACGTCATACAGCCTGTGGTATTCAGCAATATCGAGCCATGTTGTCGCCGCTTTGGGTAGTGTGTTCTGTTGTGTCGTAGATCTATCCAATTGTAGTGTCAGTGCTATTTTGAAATCTTCTGCCCATTTGATGTCATAGCCTGGGAATCTGTGTAGGTGATTGGCACAACTTTGAAAGAAACCTGGAGAGTCCAAGTTCGGGGCATATATATTTATTATAAGGACTCACGCTCAGGACTTCTCCTGCCAGAAGCAGGAATCTCCCCTCTGGGTCCCCAATTTTGTCATGGAGTTTAAATGAGAGCGTTTGATGTATGTATGTAGCGACTCCCTGAGAGTGTGTGGAATAGGAAGAGCCGTATCTATGTTACCCCCCCAACTAGGCCTTTTGAGAGGCTCAACGTTAGGAGCTAGATGCATCTCTTGTCAACACAGTTGGTCATGAGCCGGGACTTCTTATGATTCGTGAAACCCTGTATATTCCAGGATAACAGCAATATGTTGTCCCCTACATATGAGCTATGTGAAAACATATACCCTTTAATTATGCAGCAGAACCGGTTCTTGTGACACCTCGGTGGCTCTACACCCCACTGAGATCTAGCCTTCAAACACTGATGTAAAGTATGGAACAAGTTACTTACCTGTAACTGTTGTTCTCCAGCATGGGTCTGGCATGGATTCACATGCTCATGAATATTCCCCGTCGTCAGGCCGGGAATCCTCGGTATAGAAAAAATCAGTATCAGTTTCGTTTCTGATCTGTCTTTCTCAGTAGTAACCAATCACTGGTCTCTGGGTCATACTGCCCCCAGCCAATGACTGCCCTCTCCCTAAGCCCCTCCCCTGGCAGCCATCCTCAGATTTGGTAGCATGTGAAGTGGCAGTATGACCAAGTGAAGAGCCGCAGAGGGGTAGGCGGGAGGGTTCGCATGTGAATCCATGCCAGACCCATGCTGGAGAACAACAGTTACAGGTAAGTAACTTGTCCCTTCTCCAGCATGGGGTCTGGCATGGATTCACATGCTCATGAATATAAGAATACATAGCAGTATACACATGCACAACCACGGGAGGTGGCACAAGGCTCAACATTAAGCAATTCAACAACTCAACATTAAGCAACTCTTACCTCCTCACCAGGCTCACCTTAGGCGAACAGGTTGCGCAGCACTGCCTGGCCGACTCTGGACTCCTCCCTGGAATCCCGGTCGTCGCAGTAGAATCTCGTGAAGGTGTGCGTCGACCTCCACGTAGCAGCCCTGCAGATGTTGAGAAGGGGCACACCAGACAGGAACGCCGTAGTAGCAGCGATCGCTCTGGTCGAATGGGCTCTCGGACGGCCGGGCAGCGGTCGGTTTGCCAACCGGTGACAGTGCATGATGCAGCCGGAGAGCCATCTGGAAATGGAAGTCTTCGAGAGAGCCTTCCCTTGATTCACAGGTCCAAAATTCACAAACGGCTGTGATGTCTTCCGGAAACTCTTCGTGCGGTCCACGTAGAACTTCAGCGCTCTAGCCACATCTAGCGAGTGCAGAGTCCTCTCAGCCGGCGACGAAGGAGACGGGAAGAAAACTGGCAACACCAAGGGCTCGTTGAGGTGGAAGTCCGACGGCACCTTGGGCATGAAGGAGGGGTGCGTCCTCAGCACCACCCTCGTGTCATGAAAAGTCAAGTATGGAGGCTTGCAAGACAGGGCCTGGATCTCTCCCACTCGTCGTGCAGAGGTGATGGCCACGAGGAATGCTGTCTTCCACGACAGAAACTTCAACGGCACTGAATGCATAGGCTCGAATGGGGCCCCCATGAGCCTAGTTAGTACCACGTTGAGCTCCCACGCCGGGGCAGGGGCCTTCACCGGCGGGAATGATCGGAACAGTCCTTTCATAAATTCCTTCACCAGACGATGAGACCACAAGGACGTCCGTTCTGTAGTTCTGGTGTAACGTGAGACGGCAGCCAGATGTACCTTGATGGAGGCGTGAGATAGGCCAGCCTTGGCCAAAGACAGTAGGTACGGCAATACTTGAGGGGCCTTAATCCGCAGAGGGTTAATCTTCTGTGCTCGGCACCAGACAGAGAACCTCTTCCATTTGTGTCCTAGCACTTGAGAGTTGAGGATGCCCTGGCCTTTGCAAGAACCTCTCTGCAGTCGGCTGGGATGTTGTATCCTCCAAACTCTAGTGCTGCAGGAGCCAGGCCTGCAAGTTCAGCGACTCTGGTTCGTGATGAAGAATGGCGCCTCCTTCTCTGGAGAGAAGATCCGCGTCTGTCGGTAGCTTGACTGGTGTGGACGCTGACAAGTCCAGAAGGTCCGGGAACCAGATCTGCCTCGGCCACGCCGGTGCGACTAGGATCATCCTGCACCAGGACCTCTTGAGCTGGTTGACGAGCCGGAGTAGCAACGGCGGGAATGCATAAAGGAACAGGCCGTCCCAGGGGAACGAGAAAGCATCGCCCATGCTCCTCGGTTGGGGAAACCTGCTGGCGAACCTCCGGCACTTGGAGTTCGCCGCCGTCGCGAAGAGATCGATCTGGGGTTTGCCCCATCGTCGGAAGAGTCGGTCCACTTGATCCTGGCGCAGTTCCCACTCGTGGCACGAGCGCAGCGCCCTGCTGAGTGAGTCGGCGATGGTGTTTTTTATCCCTGCCAGATGAAAAGGTACCAGAAATATCCCTTGTGCGATGGCCCAATGCCACAGATCCTGGGCTTCCTTGGACAGGGCAGGGGATCTGGTTCCGCCCTGCTTCCGAATGTAAAACATCGTGGTGGTGTTGTCGGTGAAGATCCTCACCACCTTGCCCTTGAGGGACGGAAGGAAGGACCTGAGGGCCCAGAACACTGCGCGGAGCTCCAAGATGTTGATGTGGAGAGTCTTCTCCTCCGAGCACCAAAGGCCTCTCACGTGGAGGCCCCCGGTGTGCGCTTCCCAGCCTTCCAGGGAGGCATCCGTCCTCACCATCACCTGGTGGGCCGGGGCTAGGAAGCCTGTTCCCGCTGTCAGATGAGCGCGGACACCCCACCATCGTATCGCCTGACGGAACGTTTCGTCGAGCGAGATCCTGTCCTCGAAGCTGCCCGTCGTCTGGATCCAGTGGGCGTCGAGGAATTCTTGCAAGGGCCGCATCCGAAGTCTGCAATGGGGCACCAGATAAATGCAGGAGGACATCATTCCGAGGAGGGACTTGATAGACCTCACTCTGGCCACGTCCGTGGCCAGTAGACGTTGCACCTTTCCTAGGATGGTCCTTATCCTTTCCTCCGACGGTGAGGCCCGCCGCGCCACTGTGTCGAGCTGTGCTCCCAGAAACAGGGCGACTTGCGACGGGACCAGGTGGGATTTTGGAAAGTTGATGGAGAACCCCAGGTCCGTGAGCAGCTTCACGGACTTCGCAGTGTGTTCCACGGCGAGCTCCCTTGTCCTTGCCCGTATGAGCCAGTCGTCCAGGTAGGGGTAGACGTGGATCCCCTGCAGGCGCAGCCGCGCCGCCACCGGTGCTAGGCACTTGGTGAACACCCTGGGTGCCGATTTTAATCCGAACGGGAGGGCCTTGAACTGGTAGTGCCACCCTTTCACCACGAACCTGAGGAACTTTCGGTGCCTCTTTAGAATAGGGATGTGGAAGTACGCATCCTCCAAGTCCAACGACGACAGGAAATCGCCCTCCTCCAGCTGTCCCTGCACGTGCTGGAGGGTGACAATCCGGAACTTCTGTGCCTTGATGTATTTGTTTAGTCGTCGCAGGTCCAGGATGGGACGCCATCCTCCTGTCTTCTTCCTCACGAGGAAGTATCTTGAGTAAACTCCGGAGCCCCGAAGCCTCTTTGGGACAAGCTCAATGGCACCTTTCCTGAGCATCGCCCGTACTTTCAACAGCAGTTGAGGGACGTGATTTTCCTTCCTGGCCACGGGAGGAATGCGGGGGCACCTCTTCTGGAACTCGAGGGTGTGCCCCAGGGCCAGGGCATCCAGCACCCAACGGTCGGTGGAGATGGACTCCCACACGCTGACAAACTTCGTCAGCTGCCCTCCCACCGGGGTGCTTTGGCGGGTGCCCGACCTGATGGACGGTTCAATCCTGCTTGGAGGCCGCTTTGCCTCCTTGACCACCTTGGTGACGACGGCGGGATCCACCTGACTTGCCGCGTCCCCTGTAGGCCTCCTGCGACGAAGACCTTGCCGCTTGACGGTAAGTAGAGGAGCTGCTGCCGGCTCCCTTGGAGGCACCCTGTCTGCCTCCGGAGCTCTGAAAGGACGGACGTCGCTGTTGGAGCACCCCCAGTGCACGGGCCGTCTCCGTGTCCGTCTTGATCGCCTGAAGAGATTCATCAACCGCCTTGCCAAAAAGGTTGTTCCCATCGAAGGGCATGTCCAAAACCTTGGTCTGAAGGTCCTGGCGGAAATCCGTCGCCCTGAGCCATCCTCGTCGTCTCAGGCAAACGCTGTTGCCCAACTGACGGAAACCGGTGTCGGCGATGTCCGTAGCCACCGTAATGGCGTGGTCTGAGGCAATCTCACCTTCCTGCAAGATTTCCAGGGCCTCAGCCCTCTTGGCATCCGGAAGGAAGTCCAACAGAGGGGTGATCTTAAACCACAACTCCCTGTCGTAGCGGGCTACGATGGCCAGGGCGTTGGCCGCCTTGATGGTCGTCGCTGCAGATGAGATGACCCGTCGTCCCATCGCATCCAGTTTCCTACCCTCGCCGTCCAAGGGGAGGTTGAAGTCAAGGCCGATGCGCCCCCCCCCCCCCGCTTTCTTCTTGGCCGCCGCCGAGACGACCGAGTCCGGGGTAGGTTGCGCTCTAAGGCACAAGGGGGCAGCGTCGGGGACCCGGTACTTCTTCTCGTACCGGTCCCTCTTCGCAGGAGCCGTGGCAGGGTTCCTGAGGAGGGCGAGTGTAACGCAGAGGCGCCGGTCTTGACTGGGCGAATACCGTATTTTCAAAGGTGATGTGTAACACACGGTTGGCTCTTTGGGCTGGACCTCTGTGCACTGTATGTCTGACTCGAAGAGTAAGATGTCTTAGGTAAGTGAACGCCGTGCTCTCCATCTGCCTTGGGGCAGGGTGCCGTAACCAGTTTCTTCACTCGATAAGGGTGCAGGCCTCTTGACTTCAGAGGACTGCTGTCCGTCGTTTACTGCACGAACGGTAAGTTCCGAGCATTTCAAATGTCTTTAAAAGTCTTTTGCAATGATGTCTCTTGTTTTGCGGGGTTCCGGCGATGGCGGATGACGGGCCGAAGTGAGTTGAGGATGGAACCCGTGTGAGGAATAGAAGCGCCTGGAAGCACGTAAGTAAGCGCTTGTTGCCTGCTTCACGATGCGCACCAACTGTCCTTTTATCTTGCAGGTACAAGTTCAGAGCTGCTGGAGGGTGCCGGAATACCCACTGGGTTCGGCGTGGGAAGGAGTAATGGCACGTGAGTATTAAAGTTACCCAATGTCTTTAAACGCACCTTCTTTTGTCTTTCAGATGCGGGATGCAGCGCCGAAGGCCTCCGGAGCGTGCGAAGAGTTGGTAAGCTTTTGTCTTTCAGATGCCGGAATGCAGTGCAAAGACCTCCGGAGCACGCGAAGAGTAGGTAAGCCTTTGTCTTTCAGATGCCGGAATGCAGCGCGAGGCGTTGGTGACAGCCAATGGACCAGGTAAGAGATGCGCTGTCACTGAAGACCGTAGTGCTAACCTGTTCTTTCTTGTCTTTATAGATGTTGCTGAAGACTGGATTCAGGATGGTAAGCCTTTTTCCCTTAGGCCCAGGATCAGATGCAGAAGACACGATGAGCGTTCTGCTGCAGAGGATGCAGAATAACGCAAAGCAAGATTCATCCATCGGGTGTGGTTTAAATAGCCTCCTGTAGTGCTTAGGTATCTCCTTCCACAGCCTCGCCTAGAAGAAAAAGAGTTCCTGCTTTCCAGAAGAGTTCCAGTGTTCTGAACCTAGGGAGTGGCTCCTGCCCCACCCAACAGGAAAAGTAGTCCCAAATAGAAGAGGATCAGAGGCTCAACTGGCATGTAAGTAAGCAGCATGGTCTGCTGCAGGTAAGTCCACCCAAGCATTATGAGCCCGGCGCTTCCAGCGCTGGGACTGGGCATATTTATGAGCCTGGTGCCACTGGCGCCAGGACAGGGTCCAAAAGGTCCCAATTGGGACTGATTGGCATTCGGAACCTGGGTTATGGGTCTGCTTCCAAGGGAGTTGGGTAAGTCCTGGCCTTTTGGAAGCAGAGATCATGACAGCGAGCCCCTCATCCCAGATATCATCAAGAAGCGGTACGGCGAGGACAGTCTTCCTTTTAGCCTCGCGCCGCTGGTAAAGGAACCCCTCCTTCTTTTCCTCAGGGCAGAGCTGGAAGAGCTCGGATGCCCTGGAGATCATTGCATGGAAGGATCCAATCTCGTCGGGCGGGGACGCCCGGGCACGGGGCTACGGGGGACACGTCCCGACGTCGCCTCCGTCGTCATCCGTACCCGTCGTAGTCGTGTCCATGCCTGTATCATCCCTGTGGGTAGTGGACCGGGGGAAGGCAGAGAAGGCCGCAGAGGCGGGAGAGGAGGCCTAGGATGCGTCCTCCACCTCTTAGGCGGTGGGCTCCCCAAAGGTCCTGGCTCCGGATCCTCCGTCGGGTCTGGCTCAGGCTCCTCCGTCGGGGCAAGGGGCAACCTAGTCCTTATCTCCGAGCATAAGGACTGGATGGCTGACAAAATGGCCGCAGAGGTGTCCTGCGGTGCCGGAAACGATGGGCGCGAGGGCTCTTGAGGAGCCTCGTCTGCGTCACTGTCGCCCTCGTCGTCGCCCTCGTCGGGATCCCTCCCGATGGGCTGTGTCTCATCCACGACTTGGATGAGCTCCTCTTCAGAGGTTGTGTCCGTATCAACGACGGCCACCACCCCCTCCCTCCCTCCCTTTTTCCAACGAGGACTTCTTTGGGGTCTTCTTGATGGGCCTGAAAGACAACTCCCTCCGCGGTGGCAGGTAGACTCTGGTACCCGAGGGCACCTCCACTGGTGTAGCCTCCACAGGCTGAGCCAGGACCGCGGCGACATCCTCAATCGAGGTCGTAGCAGGGTGAATCACGGCCTACGTCACCTTCTGTACGCCCGGGGCCTTCACCTTCGGGGGAGGCTCCGAGCCTCGCTCCCCCTCTGCCGGAGTCTTCGAGATCGACCGGGGCCTCTCCAGAAGCTTCGCCGGGTTCTCGGACTTCCTCTTACCTGAGCCAGAGCGTTGGCTCATGGTCGATGGCGCCGGGGAGGGTGCGCCCTGCCTGGCAGCCAAGGAGCCCGACCGTTCGGCACTCCCGGTGCCCGCGGACTCGCGGTGCGTAGCCTTTTGTTGGGCCCCTGTCGCCAGAGCACCCTCACAGGACTTAGAAGACCGCTCGGACTTCTTCTTCTTCTTCTTCTCGCCTGGCGGGCTCTTACCTTCCAGCCAGTTGGCGAGACGGAGGTGGCGATCCTTCATGGTCCGGTCCGACATGTTTCCACAAAACGCGCAATCCTTTTCCTTCTGCGTCTTGTCCTCATGGAGACAGTAGAGGCTTAACGAATGCTCGTCCTCCTTGAAAACGTTCTGAAGCTGGCATCCAGGGCAGGTCCTGAATAGCTTCCCGGGCGTCAAGCTCCTTTTCTCCTGGGCCATGTCCGGGGTAGGCCTCGGAACTTCTGGAATCCTCCAAAAGCGTAACTCGACGAAATCTTCACCCTTGAGGGGCGTAGAAAACTCCGAAACGGATCCATGTTGATCGGAAGTAGAAACGGTGGAGCTTGAGGCTCTTTTAACCGAAAAAATGAGAAAATCTCCTGAAAAAAGTGCGAAAACGCAGCAAAAGCTCGAGAGCTAAGCACGAGGACTCCCAACACTTGAACGTGCGGTAAAAATCGGGGGATGGCTGCCAGGGGAGGGGCTTAGGGAGAGGGCAGTCATTGGCTGGGGGCAGTATGACCCAGAGACCAGTGATTGGTTACTACTGAGAAAGACAGATCAGAAACGAAACTGATACTGATTTTTTTCTATACCGAGGATTCCCGGCCTGACGACGGGGGAATATTCATGAGCATGTGAATCCATGCCAGATCCCATGCTGGAGAAGAGAACAATGGATTGATGCACTCAGACTGCCAATAGCTCCAACTTCCCCGACCAAACCCCCTCCAACACTAACCCAACCCTACCCCCACCAGGACAGAAACCAGAAAATACCAACCTAACCCACCACCCTCAGTTAACTAACCAGAACTTGAGAACTACAAAACCTGCAGTTACTGCGGTAACGGGGTGCTGTTGTCAACTGAACGCTCCGTGTGGCTTGGGCTCTTAAACAAAGCATATGATACCTTCCTGGTAAGCACGGGCTCCAGCACTTAAGCCTGATCACTCTTGGGAAACATGACCATTAGGGATAAGGGGGTCGAGGAGAGCGGTGTGGTGAGGGAGATACAAGGGTCCGGTAAGTCCATTGCAAACCGCTCCGCCACCTCCGTGTTGTAAAGAACGTGGCTTTGCCCAGGTGGAGCACTCAGAGCTTGGCTGGGAATATCATAGCATACCGTACCTTCTTGCCCCTTAGGATGTTCTTCGCTGCTCCGGCACCAGAGGGCTAAAGTCCGGGAATAGTCAAATTGTGGCAGACCCCCAGCGGAGTTCACCCTTCTCCCTGGCCGCCATGAGCTAAACATCCCTGTTGCAGTAATTAAAAATGTGTGCAATAATGGGGCGTTCAGGGGCTCCGGGTGGAGGTCTAGCTGTCAGGGAACTGTGCACCATTTCCACCAGAAACATCTTGGACATAAGGGGATCGGCCAGCACCTCCATGAGGGTTTTTTTGACAAATTGTTCCATATTTGTTATAGGGGTGGATTCTGGGATACCAAGGATACAAACTTTATTGCGCCATGACCTCCCCTCTAGGTTGTCATTTTTTGCAGTGATTTTCTTTACAGTTTGTTCTAGAAGGAAGACCTCTCTCTGCAGGCCCGATACTTTATCCTCCCCCTCACTGATTCTGGTCTATGCCTCAGTCATGCACCCGCATAATTTGTCAATTTGCACCACAGATATCTCCACCTTAGAGGTCAATGCGTCAATTCTGGTGCCAAGGGAGTCCGTACTATTTTTAGGAGCCAGCAGAGTGTGGTTGAGGGCCACAACGTCCAGCTGGGAGGTGCCCGGGGCAGGGAGTGGAGAAGAAGTGGTATGTCCATTTTGGCAAACTGATCCAGTTTAGATTGTTTTTTGGGATTCACCATCTCAGCCCGCTCTTCAGAATGTTAATGTTTTCAGATGTTCAGCAAAAGGAATCCCTTGTGTGCACCCACATTCCCTATTATGCTAGCAAGATTGGCAATGTGTCGCTAGTGTTGAAATCGGGCAGCTCCAGGCTTCCCCAGAGCACTCCCCGCACTACCGTTGTAAATCGGTCTCAGTGGGGAGGATCTACTTTGTCCGGGTCCCCAAGCAAGATGTCAGCCTGCAACCAACTGTCACGGGCCAATCCGGCAGTTCTGGGAGCCCGGACGGGGGCACGCCACAAAGAGGGATACCAGCACACAGAAGACGCAGGCCACAGAAAAGCACTCCGTTCTGGAGCCACACTGTGTTCTCCAAGTGCAGGGGCAGCAAGGTGCAGTGTGCGTCAGCCCGGGGTGGCAGAGGTGCATTCTGATGCCTCCTGGGGGCTCAGGGGGTTCACTATTGGACGTAGGGGGAGTCACAGAGCGTTCACCAAATGCAGCGGGGTGCAGAGAGCGGCAGGATGGGGTGGCAGAGGTGAACTCTGATGCAGCCCAGGAGACCATGAGCTTCACTGTTGGAGGGTGGAGGAGCCCGCCACCATCCGTGGCGCTTCAGGAGCCCTCGTAGATGCCTCAACATGCACCAAGGGGAGCTGCCACCAGGGCAGGCGAGTACCATGCAGTACAAGTACACCCCCACCCAGAAGCTCGGCGTGATCCGGGGGGTGCTCAGTGACTTTCAGAGTCTTTCTAGGGCCAGGGCCGGGCAAGTAGGCGGACTCACCCCAATAATTTCAGGCACCCTCATCCTCTGGCAGGGTGTGTCTGCTGAGGGGTCCTGCAATCCAGGAGCTCTGCAGCATCCGCAGTTCACACGCTCACAGGCCGCGCACCGGGCCACCAACCCTTCCCTCAATTCATGGATGGAGCTTTAAGGCGGTGTTTGAAACCCCGACACGAGACCATCACGAGTTGTTCAAAAGACAGACAAGCCCCTGACGGAGCTCTTTCAGGTGGCCATCTTCAGCGTTGCGCAACAGCGCCACCCCGCCCCCAAGAGCATTCCTTCTGATGTGTCATCCTCCGACAGCCACACTGCCACATATTGTAGCTGTGAGGCTAAGTAAATAAATTCAAAGTCTGGTCCCTTAACCAACCTCTAGTTGTAGGCCTACTTAGAGTCTGCAACGCTATCCTGTGCCTGCTACATCCACATAGGAGGCTCCTGAGTTTGGCATTTAGTGCAGTGAAGAATTTCTGTGCGATCTTGAATGGGATATTAGCAAAAAAAAAAGAAATCAAGGGAGGACTAACACTTTACTGTAACTTTCCCTACTAACGACAGCGGGAGCTTGTTCCAAAACTCAAAAAGAGCCATCTAAGTTTACAAGAGCCCTGCCTGTGTTATTAGTATAGGTGTCCCAGACCACATGGTATATGTTACCCCCCCCTAGATAGCGGAAGGTATCTGGGCACCACCTTAGACTCTGACTGCTTGACTTTGGGCAGTATGGACAAATGTTGCGCTTTAATGGAAAGATACAGGATTTGCCCCAATTGATTCGCAGACCAGAAAGTCTAGAAAAGTTCTCAAATATCTCCAGTATATACAGAAAAGACAATTCAGATCATTCAAGTACAGTAAGACATTGTCTGCATATAGGGATATTAAGTGACGGTCCCCTCTTATCACTATGCCCAGATTATCATATTGTTCCATAAGTAGGCTAGCTAGCGGCTCCATTGCCAATGTATAAAGCATAGGGGAGAGAGGACATCCCTATCTTGTGCCGCTTTGGATTTCCCATGCCCCCAAAATTGTCTTGCATATCCTGAACCAACCGTCTAAATCATATACAACATTGTGATTCATTTTATTAGTGCATCATTGAGCCCCTAGCGTTTAAGTCAAACAAACATCCATGTGCACCCTATTGTGTGAAACGCCTTGATGGCATCTAGGGACACCATCATATGATTGCGTTCAAAGGTTTGAGCCTCGGCTATTACATGGAGGATTCTGCAGACATTTTGTGACGTGTTCCTCTCAGGGATGACGCTTGCCTGATCCGGGTGTGCAAGTCGGGAGAAAAAGTGTTTGAGTCTATTGGCAATCATGGTGCTAAGTATCTTGGGGTCTGTATTGTGGGACAGCACTGTTGAAAACCAAATTTGCCTTGTCTGCTTTAGTACTGTCATTTTATAAATCATATGCTTATTGTAGGTTATTTTTGTACTTCCTGTGATGCCATCAGGCAAAAAGGTTCATATGGCATTCATTCCTGTGATGATGTTGCGGCCAAAGGTCATGTGATGCCCCGTCCAGTGATATCATAGGGTACGTGATGACACTTTCACTAACCCTGGCATTTTGGTGAATTGACATCCCTGTGAGCCCATGAAGCCAGATAATGTTTATGTTAAAGGATATTTGTACCGCGCACCATCACCACCGGAGTGGTCCGCTGGCACTCTAGCGGCTCTGAAAGAGGGAAGAGGGGGGCGAGTTAGTGGGAATAAGCTGGAAAAGTGCAAGAGAGCAGTCATGTGCTGTTGGCAGCCTCAGCACGGTGGGTCCGTTGGCTGGGCTTGGGGTGTTTTACGGTCAGTAGTCGTCGTGTGCTGTTGTGCAAGTCTATGTGTGGTTTGTTTTGTTATTGGAGTATAGTGAAGTTTTTGCGGATTGCTGCGTTTTAGGCTTGTGGTTGTGTTTGGTTAGAGTTTGAGCGGTGTATGCAGAGGGATGAAATTGTTAGTGGATTGGTTAGTTGGCCTTGCTGTCCCTGCAATTATGTCTAGGTGTGATGCTTGCCATCATTCACCATTCCATTGGAGTGTGCCGCTTGCTAAAATTCATATTTCTATCCAGATGTAACGCAAGCTAGAGTCAAGGATTCCATTTAAGTGTGGCACATGCTAACATTCATAATCCTATCCAGATGCGACGCAAGCTAAAGTCAAGGATTCCATTTAAGTGTGATACATGCTAACATTATTACACCCATCTAGAGGTGACGCAGGCTAATCTTGACCGTTCTCTATAGGTGTAGCACTAATTAGCATTGGCTAGTATGTTAGTGTGCAATGCAACATTTACAGTCCTGCCAAGAATGGATTCATGCTGGTGGTCACAAATCTCTCTAAGTATGCATGATGTAAATCTATGGCAGTCTACGTTATGGAGAGTTAAGGTAGAGTGGTCATTGCTTTCTGGAGTAGAGTAATTGCTCTACACCCCACCCATGCCACACTTACAGTTTTGTTGGCGTCTGTTGGCTTCCTCCAAGGACACCTGCAGACATGTCTTGGAGCCACCAATGCAGGAGCCGCCCTTTGCCTTGGGGTCCTTAGCCGCAGGGGCTGCCAGGCAGAGGGCTACCCGGGACTGGCCCACAATACACAAAGGCATAATCGATATTGTGGCCAGTAAATCACCAAGTGTTATAAGGAATAGGTCAACAACTCTTTTGGCAATGTTTAATGAAATTCTAAACAGGGGGTCACCTTTCAGAAACTTCAAATTGGGCCACTAGAATTATTTAACTGAAGCAGAATATGCTGTAGGTTGTGTGTGGTTCATGAATCCCACTCGCTAAGGTAATCCTTGACAATAAAATATTGGCTAAGGTATTTGAAAGACATAATAGCACATGAGCTTGTTTTGGTTCAGCTGAACCAGTCGGACTTTATAGTTGGGCGCTCAAGTCAGCTCAATTTAAGGAGGCTAATCTAGAATCGCTATTAAACCCTGAGCTAAATGTTCAAGTCACATTTTAAAAGACAAAAAAGCATTTGATTGTGTGCAATGGGGATAATGGTGCCTGATGCTGCAACATGTGTATTCACCTTTTGAAAGGCTTGCAGCATGTGTACGTGTAACTGGAGCCAGGTGTCTGTCCCGAAGAAGGGACAGGGAGAACAGAGGCTGCATAAGGTCCGACAGATCCAAGGGGATGTGAAAACATCATGATGGACATCAGATCATGTTAGGAAAAACACATTTGCAGTACCTAGCACAGAATGCTTTACCCTGTTGCTTTAGAGGTTGTTTCAGTTAATAGCATTACATTATGAAATACTTATATGAAATCAGTGTCAAAGGTTTAAAGTGCCATTTAAAAAGTAAATATTAATTCTATAAATGAAGAGAATATGCTTACGTACTCTTACCTCTTTCTGATTCTCCTCAAACTTTGCAAAGGCCACATAGAGATGTTCGTCCATGTGGTCTTCACCATAAAACTCCACTGCTCTCTCGTAAACTTTTCTGGCATGGGCGATGTAAGAGTGTTTCTCTTCAAAGCGTGCATACTTGATCCAATTCTTAATATCAGGGTGTACAAGGACAAGTGCAGAGGGGTTAAGGATAACCCAACCAAGAAAACGGTAAATGACAGCAGGTTCACAGCGGGCAATACAAATGACGTCTTTCCCTTCAGTTTAAAGGTGCTGAATCCACTGACAAACTAATAACGCAAATCTTTTCACTTTTCGACCTTGGGAGCTCAGACTACTGTGTACAGAGAAACGTGGGGGCACACAAATCGCCCTGCTCGCCTCTCTCCCACAAATTTGGGACACATGTACATGTATATCAAAAAGTAAGTAATCAGAAAGAGCAGAACTCAATATTAACGCAAATTAGCAAAATCCACATCCTATCAAGGCGATGGGAGGTAAAGGTCAAAAGGTGGGATAAAAGGTGTAGGTCCAATGGAGAATAGTTAGAGTCTCCTTCCACACCACATGAAGAGGACGGTTTAAAAAGTGGAAAAACAACCCAAAATGTGTAAGAGGTCAGAAAAAAGAAGAGTAATGCTTCATCATCAACTGTGCCACCTGCACATGGCACGCAAAGATCCCTCCCACAAGACTTCAAAAAGCACACTATGCTTGTACAACCAATTTACAAACCACACCATCAGCCAATGCAGCCTAGCGTTACAGGCACACAATGTTAGCCTCTGGGGACAAATGGCTCTCTGACTTGGACACATAACACCTAGAAACAGACACAAATGCAGAGCTCAGGGTACTTCAGGTCTGCATGCATCAACACAACAGCACAGGTACCTCACATATTTCCTCCCCCTCTCACTAACCTAACCCCTTCCCTCTACTTTAGATCCGCTGGAGCGCATGGTGACTAAGCAAGGTGCAGCAGTGCAAATCGCACTGATATAGCATAAATCTAAGAAAATTAAAGGGCAAAAACAAAAACCCAGTACCATCTCAAAGCGCAGAGTTTGGCCTTCACAGAAAGCTGGTGATCCTGCAGTTATTGGCCCCTTAAGGAAAGTGAGAAATGGGGGTCTCGCAGTAGCAGCATGCTGATCTGCCCGTAGGTGGATACACACATGCCATATGCAGAGAGAAAGCAGGGGACAGGAAACACAATCAAAGTGCCATGCATCAAGCAAGGCCTCCACTAAGGAACAAGGCAGCAGGCTCAGGGTGACAACACCCAGACAGAGGACCACTCAAAAGGAGGGGCTAGCCAGCCTAACGTCCTACATCAGAAGAACTGGGGGCCATATTCAGGGGTGTGGCCATTAGTCCACCCCTACACGTAAGAGACACATTGTTATCCCCCACACCATGGGAAGAGATGGAAGGCAGGTCTGGGGTGTGGCAGGCAGAAGGAGGGCCGCCCAAGGGGAGGAATTGGCCAATTCCAAATCCCACAGCAGGGCGTTAGACCACCCCAGGTGGCGGGCCCAACAGCCAATCCCCATCCCAGCTGAAACATCTTAATATACTTCTACCAAGGAGAGTGAGGGAGGCAGGGCTAAAGCCGTATAAAAAGCCAAAGGCTCAGTCTGAGTTTGGAATCAGGGGAAGAAGGAAATGGAGACCAGAGGAAGAAGATACAAGATTATTTGGGGACGTCTGGAGACGAGAACAGGAGGCCCTGGAGGGGGGCAGAGCTCAGCAGGTTGAAGACATGTCGAGAGGGCTAGGCCATACTGGAGCTTGAGCACTTAAGGAGAGATCCAGTAGACCAGACTGGAGAGCTAACAGAACTGGCAATGCTGTTAAGGTTTGAGGATGTGGTGGCAAAAGAGGGTTAAGGTGTCAAGAGAGAGGGAGGTACCCAAACTGGTGAAACAGGTGATAGTGGAACAAACCTTGACAATGTGGAAAGTTATACTCAAAGGGGTGAAGGAGAGAGGCGTAGTGAACAGGAAAGTAGTGCCAAGCCTCTCTGAAGAAGTGAAGCCCGTACTACTGGGAGTGATTGGGTGAGTGTGGAAAGGTGTGCCCAAAGGGTGAACAAGATGATCGAAAGAGTTGATGAGAATTGTAAACAAAAATGTGACAAAGGTGATAGAGAGGATGATCTGACAAGTGGAGACAGTTGTGACCAAAGGGGTGAAGATGGAGAGAAAGAGTTAGGAGGAGACAACTGTACCCAAAGTGGGGAAGAAGGGGTGTGAGCGAGAAATCTTGCAAGTGGTGATAGTGTGCCCAAAAGGATGAAGAAGGTAGCAGTGGTC
This sequence comes from Ambystoma mexicanum, assembly GCF_040938575.1. Lineage (NCBI taxonomy): Eukaryota > Metazoa > Chordata > Amphibia > Caudata > Ambystomatidae > Ambystoma > Ambystoma mexicanum. Next base: position 525,553,786 of record NC_090928.1, on the reverse strand, counting down.
AAAAGCTAAAGCAGGGGGATAGCTGTGTGCAAAGAGGGGAAGAAAGATAAACAAGGCCGACTGAATGGGAGACAACTGCAGGCCAAAGAGAAAATGACAGAGTATAGAGGGAAGAATCAATAAACTGACCAAAGGTGAGACTTCATGAGAGGAGAGACTTCGAATTTTTACACAGTCTCATTGCAGAGTTCCACACCTTGAACAGAGGGATAAAGACAGGTGAAGCCGGAAGAGCACCTGGACACCACATCACTCTACCAAGTTTACCTGGCCCACATCATGGACTCTACGAAATGCAGAGATTGACGCACAGTCCCTTGATTCTGCTGGTACTGAGAGAGAGGACTTTCAAAGGATGGCTTCCTCGTAGGCCACACCAAGGTGATGACTACAGAGTTTCGCCCACAGCTAATCAGAAAGGTCAACAGACAAAGGAGACCGTAAGGGGAAGCTTCCTTGTAAAACTGGAGTATCTCAGTCTTGAGGAACCGAGAGGAAGGCAATTGGGAGAACTAGAGACTTTTTTTGTGTGCACCATTTTCCCTTTACAAGAGGGCAATCCTAGTACCTCCTGAAACTGAGAGACATTGTTATGTTATTTTATATAGTCTTGTAAAGCGCACGTACGCCCGGAGGCACCTTGGCGCTGAGCAGAAAGGTGGGTGGAGCAGAACATGCATAGAAAAGAGGTGTATTCAGAAAAGATGGGTCTTGCGTACAAAGATTGCGAACTTTGATTTTCATCGAATCTAAAAAAACATCACTGAACGCATCCTGAATCCTTTTCAATTGATATTTATGGCATACCATTTTGTTATTGTGCCCCTGCACTCTCAAAGTTCCCAAATAAACCACTTTAAATTATAGTTTATTTTATTTTAGAAGAAAGGGCTTCTTTTCCTACATCCACATACTTTGGAACCACCGCCCAGTCAAAATCAGACTCGCTTCTACATCACTACATCACTTCTACATTTCAGGAAAAAGTTCAAGGCCCTCTTCTCATCTAACACATAGGTCCACAGATCCTTCACTCCCCACCCTAACTGAGATTGGATGACTTGTTTCCTACATGTTCCTCGCCTGGCTGCTTGTAGATTTCCTTGCGGCCAAATTGCCTGCCCCCGCCTCCCCTGTTAGTTCCCCGTTCCTTTGTTTATCTGCTTCTGGGTTCTTCTCCCTATGATTATAAAGCACTCTGTTGCTTTCTGAAGCTAGGTATGTGCTCAAATAACACCCTAATAATAATAACAGGTTTAAGGCAGGCAGAGAACAGGGCAGGAGGTTCAAGGATAGAAAGTAGCTGTGATGAATCCGATGGTGTCATCACTCCTTTCCCAGCTGTGACCTCTCCACATGTGGCAGGGGACTGCAGCTGCTACCTGATCCTGACCCTCGGGTGGCTATATGAGGCTGGATCACATGCGGGGAGAAAACATCCAGGAGAATATCATGGTGCCATTGGATGATACATGATATCCCCCTTCTTTTAAGGATACCCCGTCCCTGTCTAAAGCCTTAATGGCATACTGTTACACCTCCCGTCATCCACCTAAGAAAGATGCTGAAGGCCTAATGAGAGCTGTTTGTGAGTAGTTCAAGATCTGACTTACCCTTTAGAATTAAAGAGAACACATTCTGAACCTCTACTAACAAGTCACCCGCAGCTGGCTTGCCTGTAAAGAACAATTACCCAGACTTTACCTGTAAAACAAAAATAATGGGCTTCTATCCCCATAACTACCAGAAAACTGCAACAAGGAAGAAAAAATATTGCAGATTGACCATGGCCAGGAACACAGGCTGCGCTCTAGTTGCTGCAAGCGCATACCAGTGACCGGGAGATTTAAACAAGTGGAGCAGCTGACTGAGGCGTGCTGCTGGAGGTAGAAGACCAAGTTACTTACCTGTGGTAACGGTCTTTCGACTGGATGTTCCTCCCACGTATTCTTCATGTTTGATATTCAAGTCTTCTTGCAACTTGCTTGAAAATAGTTTTTTCATAGGGTCGAGCGTCGTACAGCGTGGAATCTTGGTCCTCAACGGTCTCCGTAGCATCACTCGTGACGTTGACGCTGGTATATAGAGCACGTCCGCTGACCGTTACCTCAGTTCTTCCTTTTTTCCTCCTTTAATTAGCATGCTGTGTCATAGGAGGAGATAGTCTTGATGTTGCGAGAAAGGATGGTGTAAGATATGGAAACTCTAGGCAAGAGGGGATGGATGGGAGGACGATGGAATACGTGGGAAGAACATCCAGTCGAAAGAACGTTACCACAGGTAAGCAACCTGTTCTTCGAATGGATTGTGTCCTCCCACATATTCCGCATCTTTGATAGACTCCCAAAGCAGTTTGAGTTAGGAGGAGGGTGCCAAGAATTTACTTTATTTGTTAATATTATGGAGGACAGCTTTGCCAAATTTGTCTTCCTCTCCTGAAAAAAATTCTACACAGTAGAATTTACGAAATATATGCAGGCATTTCCAGGTTGCCGCTCTGCAAATGTCCCTCACTGGTACACCTCTTTCTAGAGCCGAGGAAGCAGCCACCCCTCTAGTGGAATGCACACTTAAACCTTCGGGCGAATCCTTGACTGCCAACGAGTAACACTCAGTTATACACAACAATCCATCTAGAGATGGTTTGTTTTGTGACTGCTAAACCTAATCTTTGACCAACATAACCAATGAAAAGCTGATCATCTTGGGGAATACTTGCAGTTGTAATATGAAACTTAGTACCCTCTTTGGGGCTAGGCGATGTAGTCTCTCTTCCTCCTTATACGGATGAGGAGGAGGATAAAAAGATGGTAGTGCAATGCGTTGTGCCATCTCTCGAGTCAGAGGATGATTTCCTTTTCAAAGGGGTAAGGGCTGGGGATTTGGGGGAGGGCTTACCTGCATAGAGTTCCCCTTCCTTTCCTGCACTGCCTTAACTGTCATCGATTGACATGAGCCGCAGATCTAGTGGCCGATCCCAAGCACCACAGACAAACACAGTGAGGATCTGTGATAGACATCTTGGCCCCACAGTCGGAACACCGCTTGCAATCCGTCTCCGGTGTGGAGGCCATATCGAAGCAAATGCAATTGAAATCGCTGAGGAGAGTAGCTCCGAAGCACGCAGCAATGCGGAAAAAACAGAACTGAGGTAACGGTCAGCGCGCATGTTCTATATACCAGCGTCAATGTCACGAGGGACGGTAAGGAGACATTTGGGGACCAAAATTCGATGCTGCACAACGCTCGACCCTATGAAAAAAATATTTCGAAGAAAGTTGCAAGCAGGCTTGAATATCAAAGATGAGGAATACGTGGGAGGACACAATCCATTCGAAAGCTGCATTCTCAGCGAGATCCGAAAGACTGAGGCTGGAGAGAGATCCATGGAACCGACCGGTACGGTATCCAGAAATAAAAGCAGACCGCGAGAAGAAACACTGCAGAAACGACAGACGCCAACAGAGGGCTCATGGGCATTTACAGGTGTTTGGAGGCAGCCTTTGCCTTACCGGAGCCTGAAGACGCAACACAGAAGAGCCCAGCAGAGACCGCGAGAGGCAGAGAAGCCGAGAAACAAATGCGGCAACTGAGAGGGAAACGCTGAACAACCATTATGGTTTTCTGCGGGAGAACTAGAAGAGCTGGCGAGTCCACCCGAGGGAAGCGGGGACACTTGGGCATATTGGCAGGCATGCCAAAACCAAATGAGTTTTAATGAAGAAACATATGAGAGCAAAGGAGTATTTCTTTGGTAGAAAGCACGCAAGAGCAACACAAGACTTTCAAGTTTGTGAGTCTATGGAACATACATGTAAAATAATTCCTGGCAAGAAAATGTACCAGGCAGATATAATATCATGAAAAGCAAGAGACTATCCAGTTTGGAGGGGTGTGAAGAGCACACATGAGAATAGCCCTGGCAGGGAAGTATACCAGCCAAATTAAAGATATAAGAAAGATAGCTATATGTGAAAGCCCTGGCAGGAGAGTATACCAGGCAAGGACAATTTGAACATTTTATAGGAAGTGAAGGACTTAAAGTGGTCCTGAGAAAGACGTATCAGGATTAGTAAAAAGGCTGTGCTGATCACAAGAAGAGCTGGCTGGAGAATACACCAGGTATCCTAACAAGACAAAGACAGGGAGCCAAGTTGTTCTGCTTATCAGTTGTATCATTTATCAAGGGAAAGCTAGGGAAATTATATTGTTGAATAAAGCACCAAGGGAAGAGAAATCCAGGGGAAGGGAACCATCCTCTGGAACAAGGAACTCTATCCCATTGGAAGTTTTGTGTTGGAGTTACACATTTTGTTTTTTGAACATTTATGAACCATTCAAATAATAATTATAAGGCAAAAGACATTACCCTTTTCACTTTAGAGTTTAGTTTATTAGAATGTGAGGCCCATAATAGTACGTTTGACATGGGACGGTTTTGCTTTGGACATTCTGATGCTGACAAACCCTTAGTTTTTGTTTTAGGTAGGGAAACACCTCTTAGAGCAGGGACAGAGAGGCATTTCACCACCCCTTTTATTTTAATAAACGTCTTTCACCAAAACCATGACTCCCTTGCGCATGAGCCTCATTCCTGGCTCCTCACATAGCACAAGAAGAAATACAACACAAAGCAGAAGAGGACTTTATGAAGGGAAATAAGGAAAGCCACTGGGAAAGAGAACAGGAGACAAGGAGCAGCAGCAAGGAAAATGGAAACTGTAGGCTGATAGTACTGGCGATTGCGTCCAACCAGCATCAAAGACTGTTGGGTTCTACAGCACTGAAGAACAAAGAGGGGCTAAATGCAATGGAGACCAGAGGGGAGTTCAAAAGCAATGTAGAACAGTGATTACAATCGTATAGCTTTATGGTAGGAAAGTGCATGCGGTTCACCTATACGTGTGCAGTTTGTGGAGCCGGTCTGAAGATTTGATGGGTCTATGCATGTCTGTTGCTCATCCGCTAAGGACTGCTTAGAAATAAGGCAGCTCTATTTATGCTGCTCCGCTTTGGAAGTGACTTCTAACATGGAACCAACAGACACGCTATCCTCATCAGGAGGATCTACCCCTGCACTCTGCATGCCCCCTGCTCCTGTCCTGTCTCGCCCATCGGGCCGGAACCACTCTATTTCTGCCCCGTGTATCAGTCCCCCACCTGGCAGTGCTTGTTTTTGTTCTTCTCCTCTCCTTCCAGAGTCCCCGCTTGCCTGACCCATGAGGCGCAGCCTCCTTCACCCTCCACTGTCTTTGGCCTCTTTGTTGGTGGCTATTTTTGCATGAACTTTACGAAGTGACGAACTGTATAGCCCAGTATACGTTCATAGATGCAGAGCAGCACAATCTCACGTCACTGTCAATTAACACCCTGTGATTACAGTCGACTATCTCAAATTTTCCAACAACTGCCTATTTGTTCCCCCCCTAAGTAATGCAATTGTTATGAAACGAGAAAAAACCTGAACCCAGCAGCTTTTGGGGCATACGTTCTTTGGGTCTTGCACCTATGTTTTTGGTATTTGACTGTTGACCTTGCTTTTGCATGTCTTCTACTGCTTCTGTTACCAGCAAGTACACACCAATCCTATATTGGCTGCTCTACTGCCAATTCTCTTTTTATGTCGCAACAGTTAGACTCCTAGATTCTATTTCTGATTGGTTGGTTCATACCCTTTACAATGCCTAGTGGCACCGGCATGCTATGCATTTCCCGTCCCCGATCATTCAAATCCCATTCACATTCAAGCTCTAAAATGGAAACTGTAGGCTGATAGTACTGGCGATTGCGTCCAACCAGCATCAAAGACTGTTGGGTTCTACAGCACTGAAGAACAAAGAGGGGCTAAATGCAATGGAGACCAGAGGGGAGTTCAAAAGCACAGGGAACAGTGGTAACAGGTTCAAAAGAACTGGAATGGAGTCTGAGCCGCTGTGGCCAAGACACTAGACACCAGTGGATCCAGAAGCACTGGAGACCAGGAAGGAGCCAAGGGCACTGGAGGCATGGAGCAGAACTAGTGGCAATGTAGAATGGGAGCAGGAACACCAAAATGGAGGCAGCAACAAGGACATCGGAGAGTGAGCAGCAACAGGGTTTTACTGGAAAAACAGGATCACAGCAAAAGGGTGCAGGAACAAGCTCAATGTAAGAACAAGATGGTCTTTGATCCAATCAGCTTAAACACGTTCCTCTTAAAGGGTAGCTTTCTGGGTGATAACAGAGCAGTTGCACCTAAAGGGCCACAGCTGATAATTCACTTCTTTCTCCTTCCAATTGTCTTAGAAAGTGAACAGTAAGTATGCCCATTAGTCTTCTGGGCATTTCAGTTCTCTGAATTAATTCTGTTTACGTAATGGAGTGGGTAGTAAAAGCAGTGATCTACTGTAGATCACTTGCATTAGCCCATATGATTTACATTTAACAGGGCTACCAAACAATTGATGTTCAGGGATTTGCCTCATTCCAGATGACTGCATCCCCCAAGAAAGAAGGGAGACCAGAATGAGGCTTAGTCATATGAGACACAGTCCAACTACAGTGGTAATCATAATACCTTACACCTTAACTCACAACATACACATTCTTAATTTGCAAGAGAACAAAGGGGGATGAATCATTTTTATAATCCATATTTTGGAGGGCGAGAGGGTGCAAATAGGATTATCCTCAGAAAGATAATACTGGGCCACATAAAGGAAAGGATGATTGGGACATGGGGAATTTATTGGATAATTTGAACATTACTGGGGACTTAAGTGTTAAAATGGGGAATGGCCAAAAGGACAGCCCTGAATCTGGCAGAGAAATCTGGTTTAACAAGACTTTCATTACTGTACTAGTGTGTCATTTAGAAGAAAATGTTCATGAACGTTCTCTTGATTACATTGTTTTTACAGAAAAATGTACATGATTAAGATTAATCAGCTAAATTGTTTATATCTGTAACAACCATACAGTATACAACATATGCCTATTTAATATTTTTATTCACTCTATGAAATGTGAGAAGTAATGTCCTTCTCTATTGTGGAATTTTTGTTAAGTAAATCTTTTTACAATTTGGAATTCAGTATTACTGTTGTACAATTATATTGTGTAAAGTGTGCCATAAGTCTCCCTTCGATGACTTTGAAGGACCTGTTCTCTAAATCTTAAATTGATGATAAAACAGACTAGTTTCATTTTGCGTAATACGTATTTGAACATTTCAGTCAGTGCCTGAAGAATGGGCGTGTTGATGCAACGCCTAATGGTTGCAAAAACATTATTGTTAAATTAATTTGCATTTAGAAGAAATTTACTTTGGTGTTAAGATGGGGTACTTTTAGGCATGCTAATTGTGGGATTTTAATATGGTGCTACACGTAGGTGTTACCATACGTATTGCTTTCTGAAACTTTGATCTTATTGCAGTTCCCCAATTTCCTCTGCATCTGTTGTACGTACCTGAAACAATCAGATGATAAAAACCAGGGGTGGAGAAATCCTACCGCTCGACGGCAGAGACAAGTAGTTTTAGGCCATTTGTCCACTGGACAAGTAGGCTCTGGTTTCAGTGCATGTTATTTGTTCAGGTGTCTGCTAAGTGGTAGTGTTGTTCAAAAAGACAGGAATGATCATTGCTTACATTGGTAATGCACAGTCTAACACTAAATTCGCTTTATTTAACATTACTTGTGAGACTAATGTTCCTGTAGTCACAGGTGAGTAATGCTACCTGTTGCAACCCTTCATATTTTATTGTGGCAAAGGTCAGTGTAGGCGCGCACACAGTGGAGACACAGCTGCCTACCTATGATTATTCACACTCAAATGTCCAAGCACATTGCAAAACAAAAAATATGTGCACCACATTAGCATGTGGCTGGAAGCCTGGTCTTGGTTTGTCTCTCAGTGCTCGAACTGGAGGGCATCTTAGCGACTGGATTGTAGCAGGAATTATTTATGCTGAAATTGTAATTGTTTAGGTCTACGTGTGCATGCATTTCGTACATAAAACTCTTGAATGTGAGCTGTTCATGTAGGTTAAGAGAAGCACGCAGATGAGAGTCAGGGCTGGAATGTTTCCAAGAACAAACATAACTTGATCAGGTAGAGTAACAGTGATTACAATCGTATAGCTTTATGGTAGGAAAGTGCATGCGGTTCACCTATACGTGTGCAGTTTGTGGAGCCGGTCTGAAGATTTGATGGGTCTATGCATGTCTGTTGCTCATCCGCTAAGGACTGCTTAGAAATAAGGCAGCTCTATTTATGCTGCTCCGCTTTGGAAGTGACTTCTAACATGGAACCAACAGACACGCTATCCTCATCAGGAGGATCTACCCCTGCACTCTGCATGCCCCCTGCTCCTGTCCTGTCTCGCCCATCGGGCCGGAACCACTCTATTTCTGCCCCGTGTATCAGTCCCCCACCTGGCAGTGCTTGTTTTTGTTCTTCTCCTCTCCTTCCAGAGTCCCCGCTTGCCTGACCCATGAGGCGCAGCCTCCTTCACCCTCCACTGTCTTTGGCCTCTTTGTTGGTGGCTATTTTTGCATGAACTTTACGAAGTGACGAACTGTATAGCCCAGTATACGTTCATAGATGCAGAGCAGCACAATCTCACGTCACTGTCAATTAACACCCTGTGATTACAGTCGACTATCTCAAATTTTCCAACAACTGCCTATTTGTTCCCCCCCTAAGTAATGCAATTGTTATGAAACGAGAAAAAACCTGAACCCAGCAGCTTTTGGGGCATACGTTCTTTGGGTCTTGCACCTATGTTTTTGGTATTTGACTGTTGACCTTGCTTTTGCATGTCTTCTACTGCTTCTGTTACCAGCAAGTACACACCAATCCTATATTGGCTGCTCTACTGCCAATTCTCTTTTTATGTCGCAACAGTTAGACTCCTAGATTCTATTTCTGATTGGTTGGTTCATACCCTTTACAATGCCTAGTGGCACCGGCATGCTATGCATTTCCCGTCCCCGATCATTCAAATCCCATTCACATTCAAGCTCTAAACTAGATAGTTTAAATGAGGTTCGTTCTCCAAATCCCACTAGTAATTCCTGCAGGACAAAGACTGATATGTAGTGGACATTTCCCTTCTGTGAAAGGATGGTGATCTAAAGACTCTGGTTGAGACTCTAACCCGGGATATAGGCCGGTAATAGAGAAACTCCCAGAACCCCCCCTTGTTTTTGCATATTAAGTAGCTTTGGGTTTTCACCCTAAATTACTAGGGTAATCCAGACGTGGAACCCTTGCTCACTGTTCTTAGAGAGGCACAGCTCCACCTCAATGAGGAGGCCCAACCAAGCCGAAACACATGTCTGGGGTTGCTGTTGGTACTCGTGTTCAGAAGAGAATTGCCAGGCATTTCGGTGCTGGGCTGCCCTTGGGCTGTACAAAGACTGATATGTAGTGGAAATTTCACTTCTGTGAAAGGATGGTGAGCTAAATACTCTGGTTGAGACTCTAACCCGAGATATATGCTGGTAGTAGAGAAACTCCCAGAACCCCCCTTGTTTTTGTATATTGTGTGATAGTTTGTTAATTTTTCACAGAAAACAAAGGGACTGTGTACCCCAGAAACGGTTGAGTGGCAGGCACACAAATCATGTTTTTTCAGTTTTGCAAAACACGAAACATCAAAGTGTGACAAGTAGAATTGTCCACACCCCCGTAAAAACATGTACTGCGCTTCATAACTACTCAAAACTATCGTTCATGTTAGGGAGTTTTACACCAGTTACCGTCTGGGACAGAACTTATGAAAGCTCACTTTGGCTGAATAGGGACACTACTTAGGTTTGGCTTGAACCACACAAGGGTTTGGTAGAATGGCAAGCAGCCAGGCTTAGTCTAAGGAGGGAGGAGGACTGTAGCGAGGTACAAAAACTGACACACTTCAAATGTACATACAAATAGGCAATTATATACACTAAGGCAGAGGTGATCATTCACAAGTCAAGTAAGTACTTTAAAACAGTAAAACAATATAAGATAACTTTGTAATATTCTTTGGATAGAAAACCACAGATGTAGTGACCTTAGAATAGCATTGGTAGTAACAAATCACGTAGTAAAACCTGAAACATATATGCAAACTGTTCCAAACTTGTATAACTTTTAATAACTTCAATAGAAGTACCCTGCCGAGAAGTCTACCGGTCTTGCCGATACCCTGGCAGGCCGAGACGTTCCGATACCTAGGAATTAACATATACCACACGACGGAAGAGGAACACAAACGCAACACAGAAAAGGCAGTTGAAGGTATCAAGAATAGCATGGGGTTCTGGTCCAGGCTACCCCTGGCCATGATGGGTAGAGCGGCTTTGATTAAGATGGTAGTCCTGCCCAGAGTGTTAAAACATTTTTGTAAACATCCTTGTGAAACTCCACAGCCTGTGCAGGGGTTTCATATGGCACAACTCCAGGAACAGGGTGGCCCTCTGGAAACTACAGAACTCGTGTGACTAGTGACAAGGGGGGGGTATAAACCTACCGAACTTTTAGTTATACTATTTGGCAGGACAGCTGCAGTATGTGGCCAGGTGGTTGTCTGAAGAGGAAACGGCCGAATCCAGGCTACTGTACAAGGACCCCGCCCCTTCTTTCTCAGAGACGGTGTGGTTGCCTAAACCAAAGGTGCTGGGAATGGCGAGACTATTGGTGGTAGGCTGGGAAATATGGTGCAAAGCATGGCAATTAGTGGGAAACCCAACCCCGTTCTTTCTACAGGTGCCGTTAGTGGCGCTTTGCGGGGAGGACTCCCAAATGATAAAAGGGATCCGCAGATACTGGGAACCGATGGGCCTGGCGACCCTGGAAGATATATGGCAGGAGGGGGTGGCACTAGACTTTCAGAGATTGATTGAGGACACCGGGGTGCATAAAGGCCAACACATTACCTACAACAGAATCATTAAACGAGTGCGAGAAAGGTGGCCTGAGGCAGTGCTCGCGGAACAACCTGATGCAACCATCGAGACGATGTATGATGTTTCGGAAGGTGGGCACGAAATATCCCGCCTGTATGTGTTGCTGAGGACTAGGGTGGGAAAGGAGCTGATCCAACTGAGGAGAGACTCGGAGGAGGAGGTGGGAGAACCCATGTCAGATGGGCAATGGGATAGAGCTCAAAGATTTCATAAGAAGGTATCCCGAAACGCGAGAATTCAGCAGATCCAGTAGTATGTCACTCATAGGGCATACATGACCCCCCGAAAAATAGCCAGGTTTGGAGGCCCGGTGGCACAGAAATGCCCACGGTGCGGGGAGGTTGAAGCTGGGATGCTACACATGTTTTGGGCTTGCCCGGAGATGGGTAGGTTTTGGATAGAGCTGAAGATGCACCTAGCAGAAAAAGGGGATCACGCTGGAGGTAGAGTCAGCCTGGGCATGTATGCGGGGGGGGGGGGGGGGGGGCTTTACCAGACCACGCAACCTGAAGCACATCAGCAAGATGAAAGATCTGGCCTACATCCTGGCCAAACAGAGAATTGCAATGTGCTGGAAAGCAGCCCAACGGCCTAGAATTGAGATGTGGTGGGCGGAACTCATGAAGTGGGCGAGGCAGAAACGACTGCTTGGTATGAAGCAGTCAGTAGGGGGGAGGGGTGGAGCCTCTGATAGCATGGAGACAACTAGAGGCCTCGATGGTGGGACCCTCCCAGGCCGACCATAGTGAGGATGATACGGGAGAGATAACTGAAATAGACACGCCTGGAGATAAATAAAACAGTGACATGGAAACAGGGGCTCGAGTTATGGGGGCGGGAGGGGGGAGGACCGACACCTCTAACTTGTAATACAATAATGTGAAGCTTATATGTGGATGTCCTCAACGTTTGTATTGTTTGGAGTGTTGTTAATGAAATAATAAAAAAATTAAAATAAAAATAAAACTTTTTAATAACTTCATTCCAGCCTGTCTTAATGAGTGCAACACTATCTTATGTGAGTCTCTAAGTGTTCAGCTGGGTCACTGGGTCAATTCTTCCAGTATTGCAGGTAAGTGAAGATAGTTTTAAAAAGGCACGGGAAAAAGGGTGTTCCCTTGTAGGTTTGCACCAAGGGCCAATGTCCTATGGCAGGGTTGGAGTACAATGGGTGGTCCACCCCAATGTAGCTCTATGGGCGACCTGGAGGGGTGCGAGATAAAGCTATCTGCAGCCCCCAGGATCACAGAAACAAGCAAAAAAACTACAGGTAAGTTGTACCAGGGGTAGGTGATAGTAGAAAGGGACTTCAGTGGATCTGGAGACAGCTCTCATGCAGATGGACGCCCAGCAAAAGATCTTTTCGGTTCTGGCTTGTTGGTGCCTTTTTCAGGCTCGGTTGAAGGAAGATTATTTTAGCGGGTGCCTCTTCTCGGTTTCTCGGTCCTCGTTTTGGTTGAGGGGACTCTTGGGAGCTGGATCAGGTCACTGCAGGCTTAGAATGATGCCCACAAAGTTTCAGGAGAAACTGTGTTTAGGAGACGATGCACAGCAATGCAGCCGCGGTCCCAGGGTATTGGCGAATTACAGGCCATGTAGAACGCAGCTCTTCAAGGATGGCGCAAAATGCAGTTCGTGTTGCCACTGGTTAGGCCAACCAGTGCAAGGAAGGAAGTCGTCATCTTCGGATCTTCCCTGTCACTTAGAAATTGGGGTTGGGACAGCAGCAGTTACTCAACAGGTACTGGAAGTCTGGTATTTGCTGGTGCCATCCTTCTTCTGATTCTTCGGTTCCAATGGTCGACTCTGCGTTTCAGCTACAGGACTTCTGGATTTATGCAGATAACCTGGCTGACTCCACCAATCATCCCATGCACCATTTAAACTTGAGGATGACTGTCCAATGGGGACAGCCAGTCTTGTAGTCTGAACTGATTTCTGTCAAGCATACTGCAGGACAAAGGACGGGAGTTTCGGTTGACCACCCCGACTTCCTGTCCTGCCAGTCACTCAAAGGGTCCTTGCGAGCTTTCCAAGGGAAGCCCGGCAAAGAAAAAGGGACAAGAGGACCCTCCCATCCTAGCAGGATAGAGGAATATATAAGAAAGCACAGGCCATCTTATTTAGGGCTTAGAAAAGTACAGCCACCATTTTGGACAAATTGTGTCTCTTGTGTCCGCTACCGCAGCTGCGAAGACGGCCTGCGATGAAAGTTCACAAAACATTGTGTACAAGGTACACTGCCACCAGTCTAAACAGATAGACATGTCACAGTAAACAAAATGTTAATGGAGAATCGAGAAGTGGGATACATTCGATACCCTCAGCACTCCACATAAGTTGGGGTGTGCGGATCTCACAAAATAAAACACAGATAGGATAAAAAGTATCCCCTTGCATTGGTAACTTTAAGAGTTTGCCAAGTAAAGTAAAAATCACAGGGAAGCTCTAGGAGCTTACAACAACACTGCACAGAAGGTGCAGTGTGCAGCTTTAGCAAATTGTCGATGCCTTTAAAATTGGAGGACAGCATGACCACACAACGAAATACCAAAACTAGGTAAAAAGGGTTCCCATGATCAGAGTAAAGAATCAGTGAGTGTGGAAAAAGGTTCCCACTCACTCAGGATAATCAGTCAAAAAATCCAAGAGTCCACCAAAAAGTGTTGGGGAACTCTCAGGTGGAGAGAATTTCACACAAAGATGGACATCTCCTCTAACAGTTCCATTCCTTGAATAATGTAAATATGTATTGTGACAAGGTCAGCATTTTGACTTTGTCAATAGGGGACATGGATAAAAACAAAAGGATTTGATGAGAAGGAACTAAAAGCATCTCCTGGGTATGCAGCATCACAGAGCAAGCAGGAGTTACTTCTGGGGAACAAGGAGCTAGTACCAAGCATGTCGCAAATCTAAATTCTACATGAGATGATATGATTATGATATGATTATTTATATAGCGCCTATACACCATGTGTTTCAAAGCGCTTCAAGGCAAGGGAGGGAACAAGGGAAAATATAACTACATTCTTACAGGCCATGAACAGTAAGGATGTGAAATTAACTATCGTACTCGGCCTGACGGCATTTTAGATAGTGCAAGACATAGATAAGGAAGGGAGGGGGAGAGTGGGAAGGAAATGGAAATAGACAGGCGACTACCGTACTAGGCCTGACGACATTTCTGGTAGAGCCGGAGAAAAACAAAAGGTGAGGGAGAGTGTTGCAGAAAGGGAGGGGGGGGAACAAAACAAGCAACCATCATACTAGGCCTGATGACATTTCAGATAGTGCTGGAGGGGTGGTGGGGAGGAAAGAAACAGTAATGGGAGGGTGGAGGAAACAGACATGGTTGCTATCATATTAGGTCCAGGGACAATTCTGATAGAGTAAGTGCATAGAAGAAAGTAAGCGGAGGAGATAGGAAAATGGAGAAGGGAAAGGAGGAGAGAAAAGAGAGTAAGCAGTCAAAAAGACTGGAGAAGCAAGAGTGGAGAGCGAATACAATTGCAGAAGTCAATAGTAACACATAATGGTGCAAGCCATGCAACAAATACATTTACGTTGATTCCATGGGAGTAGTTTCTTACCTGTTCCTCCATTTCTCCAGCATTGGTATCTTTCATAGATTCACATGCTGTGAATATTCCCTGTCGTCAGGCTGGTTACTTATATTTTTATTCCTTTCCTAAGGAAAATACTTTTGATACCTTGAGTGTCCTACCCACATCGTTGTGGGTGCTTTTGGTCCCTACCAATAGGACGTCGAGTGTGTAGCTCGCTCCTGCAGCTTCCCCTCAGATTTTAACCACTTTTGCTGGTAGATTTGCATTGCACTACAGAGGGTGTTTGCCTGGAGGGAAGGCTGAATCTATTAAAGATAACAACGTTGGAGAAATGGAGTTACAGGTAAGAAACTACGCCCTTCTCCAGCATTGGATCTTTCATAGATTCACATGCTGTGAATAGATTGTATAGCAGTATACATTTCTGGAAGAGAAAAACAAACAGGCAAACAGAGATCAGAAAAACCTGCATTCTATGCCTGTGCAAGAAGTATACACATGCATAACGATAACCCCGGCAGCTGCTGGGCTTACCTTACTGGAACAGCCTTTGAAGGAACGCTTGTCCCATTTGCGAGTCCTCCGTGTGCTGTTGTTGCAGGCAGTAGTGTCTTGTAAAAGTGTGTGGCACTGCCCGCATTGCTGCCTGGCAAATGTCTTTGATGGGCACTCCAGACCAGAGAGCTGCCGAGGCCGCCGCAGCTCTTGTGGAATGTGACCTGGCTGTAGTCTGCAGTGGCCTGTTGGTCTTTGCATGGCAGACGGAGGTAGTAGAGGATATCCACCTTGCGATACCCTGATTTGTGATATCTTTCCCTTTGTTTGAGGGTTCGAAAGCGATAAAGAGGTGTCTTGCTGCTCTGGAGAATTTTGTCTGGTCCAGGTAATAGTTCAACGCCCTTTTGACGTCTAGGTAGTGTAATGCTCTCTCTACTGAGGTGTTGGGGTTTTGGAAGAAGGTGAGCAATGTGATAGTTGCATTTTTGTGGAATTTCAACGGCACTTTAGGAAGTGAGAATTGGTGGAGAGGATCAACTTGTCCCTTCCAAACCTGAGGTATGGAGGTCCACCACTAATGCTTGTAGCTCCGAGACCCGTCTGGAGGACATAATAGCGCTAGGAAGGCCACCTTTCAAGTCACAAACGTGATGTGCACAAAAGAGAGAGGCTCAAAGGGGGCTTTCACAAGTCCATCTAGGACCATTTTTAGGCTCCATACCGGCGGTTTCCTTTTCTTCGGTGGAAAAGAGCAGAAGAGACCCTTTAGAAAATGTTTGAGCAGTCTGCCGCTGTATGTTATGGTATGTTAGAAACATTTATAGCTCACACGTTCACCCAAAAGGCATCTTGGCACGAGGATTGTCCAGGTCACAGCACGGAGTATCAGCTAAAAAAGAAAGGTTTTCAGAGCACGTCTAAACGAGAGATGGTTCTCCATCCCCCTCAGATACAGGGGGAGGCCATTCCATAGTTTGGGGGCTGCAAACATAAAGACTCGACCCCCCACTTAGAAAAGACGAACTCTAGGGATGACCAACAAATTGGCCACACTCGAGCGGAGTATATGAGGCGGAACATAGCAGCAGAATGTTTCCCTCAGATATTCAGCCCCATATCCTGACACTGCCTGGTGAAACAGGCAAAGAGATTTAAACTTGATTCTCTGGGCAACCGGAAGCCAATGGAGATCATGCACACTGGACTAATGTGGGCTCCATACGGGGAGTTGGTTGCCACACGTGCAGCAAGATGAAGTTGATGGATTGACCCCATAGGTTGGGCCAGATAGAGCGCATTGCAGTAGTCTATCCGACTTGTGATCAATGACGCTACGGCCATTGGTCTTAAGTGGTCTGGCAGGAACGGAAGTACCCTGCGCAGAGTTCTAAGCATAAGGTGACCCACCCTACAAACCACACTTATTTGGGGGGACAGACAGGGAAGAAGAAAGAAGCACCCCAAGATATCTGACAGTTGACACCGGAGTGTGGGGAGATCACCCAACGTGGAAGGACAGATTAAAGAAGACTACCGCCCAGATTCAGAGGGAGAACCGACCACCAGGACCTCCGTCTTATCCCCATTAAGTTTCAACCAGTGTTTGCACTCCTTCACTCCCCTACTGGAAAAAGACACTCCCGAAGGCCAGACGACTGCCCCGCCTGGTCCAATCGGACCAGGATCTGGGTGTCATGGGTATACAAGTAGCAGCGAAACCCATAGGAGCGGATGAGGCCTACCAGCGCTTGAACATAGATATTGAAAAGCATGGGGGACAAGACGGAGCCCTGGGGGACACCACAAGTGAGACCACGTGCCAAAAACAGAAAAGGTGAGAGAAGAAGTGACTGACTCCTCTCAGAAAGGAAGGACGTAAACCATGCCAGGACAGCTCCAGAGAGGCCTGACGCGGCGAGCTGTGAGACCAGGATGGAGTGGTCGACGGTGACGAAAGCCGCCGACAGATCTAACAAAATCAGGGCCCCCAACACCACCATGGTCCACCAGCATGGTCAAATCATCCACCACAAAGACCAGGACCCGCCGTACTCCCACTCCTTGAAGAGCCTGCCTCCGATGCAGGGTAAAACCCCTCATTCAGCCAGCAGATTTTTTGGAGAGAAACCCTGACAGATCTCGCAGTCCTCTGATGAGCGATTTGGGTACAGACAGTAAATAGAGTCTACATATCTGTCACCCTCGTAGACATTTTTTAGGCTGCCCGTACCACAGGGTCTAAACAAAGATTGTTTGGATCCATCAGTCTCCATATTAGTTGTCGACGCCGCCGAAGGGTCATGGCTTTTTCCATATTAACTGTTTTCTTGAAAAATTATATTTTCTAAAGGTTGAAGAAGATTTCTCTGTGAAGAGAAGAGCACAAGGAATCCTATCAGCTAAGAAGATGGTTGTAATTTGAGGGGATGCTGCAGGGGCAGATCTACACACTTGACGTCCTTTTGCAAGGGACCAAAAGCACCCACGATGACGTGGGTAGGACACGCAAGGTGTCAAAAGTATTTTCCTTGGGAAAGGAATTAAAATGTAAGTAACCAGGGATTGCCAGCCTGACGACGAGGAATATTCACATGTGAATCTATGAAAGATGCAATGCTGGAGAAATGACCAAATATTGTATTAATGTCTTGTGCATGTGTCCCAGTGTTCCATTATTCACATTCCCAAAAAAACAGTGTCACCTAGATATGTCTGTATAGTATGAGATGACCTAGGAGTCAAAACAAACTCCTGGTAGCTGTTGGTGTCACGCCAACCACGGTCTCCTAGGATATAGCCAGTAGGTAAATAACTCCCACCCCAGGCAATTTCTAACCCTGTGGGATAAGAAGCCCTCTCAGCCTGGGGTGTGAGGCGTAGCAGGGTGGATGCCACAGCAACCCCTTCCCCAGAGGGGGCAGGTGGCAGTTGAGAGGGACACATTTCCTGTCCCCCTCCTCACGTGCCTACATGTATATGCACAATGCCACTGTGAATCATCTCATACCTCTTCAGCAAAATACTTTCTAGTTTCTTCCTCATATTTTAAGGCATCTACCGATTGCAAAAGTGTGGGCAGACCGTCCATAATATTACAGCCCACTAGAGCCTCTAGACAGACTACAACAGTTGGCGGAATGCTTCAGCCAGTGGTAGAAGAGGGATGCCAAGTGGAGCAACATGGTGTAACGCTCACCTGATTCCCGCAGAGGCGCCGGTCTTGACTGGGCGAATACCGTATCTTCAAAGGTGATGTGTAACACACGGTTGGCTCTTTGGGCTGGACCTCTGTGCACTGTATGTCTGACTCGAAGAGTAAGATGTCTGCAGATAGAAAATATGGGATTAATGAACTGGGGTTATTGGGTGTCTCTCTCTTCTTCCCTTTCTCTTCTCCTGTAGAACCCCAAAGGTTAACGCTCTCACCTTAGGTAAGTGAACGCTGAGCTCTCCATCTGCCTCGGGCAGGGTGCCGTAACCAGTTTCTTCACTGGATAAGGGTGCAGGCCTCTTGACCTCAGAGGACTGCTGTCCGTCGTTTACTGCACGAACGGTAAGTTTCGAGTATTTCAAATGTCTTTAAAAGTCTTTTGTAATGATGTCTCTTGTTTTGCAGGGTTCCGGCGATGGCGGATGACGGGCTGAAGTGAGTTGAGGATGGAACCCGTGTGAGAAATAGAAGCGCCTGGAAGCACGTAAGTAATCGCTTGTTGCTTGCTTCACGATGCGCACTAACTGTCCTTTTATCTTGCAGGTACAAGTCCGGAGCTGCTGAAGGGTGCCGGAATACCCACTTGGTTCGGCGTGGGAAGGAGTACTGGCACGTGAGTAATAAAGTTACCCAATGTCTTTAAACGCACCTTCTTTTGTCTTTCAGATGCGGGATGCAGCGCCGAAGGCCTCCGGAGCGTGCGAAGAGTTGGTAAGCTTTTGTCTTTCAGATGCCGGAATGCAGTGCAAAGACCTCCGGAGCACGCGAAGAGTAGGTAAGCCTTTGTCTTTCAGATGCCGGAATGCAGCGCGAGGCGTTGGTGACAGCCGATGGACCAGGTAAGAAATGCGCTGTCACTGAAGACCGTAGTGCTAACCTGTTCTTTCTTGTCTTTATAGGTGTTGCTGAAGACTGGATTCAGGATGGTAAGCCTTTTTCCCTTAGGCCCAGGATCAGATGCAGAAGACACGATGAGCGTTCTGCTGCAGAGGATGCAGAATAACGCAAAGCAAGATTCATCCATCGGGTGTGGTTTAAATAGCCTCCTGTAGTGCTTAGATATCTCCTTCCACAGCCTCGCCTAGGTAAGAAAAGAGTTCCTGCTTTCCAGAAGAGTTCCAGTGCTCTGAACCTAGGGAGTGGCTCCTGCCCCACCCAATAGGAAAAGTAGTCCCAAAGAGAAGAGGATCAGAGGCTCAACTGGCAGGTAAGTAAGCAGCATGGTCTGCTGCAGGTAAGTCCACCCAAGCATTATGAGCCCGGCGCTTCCAGCGCTGGGACTGGGCATATTTATGAGCCTGGTGCCACTGGCGCCAGGACAGGGTCCAAAAGGTCCCAATTGGGACTGGTTGGCACTAGGAACCTGAGTTATGGGTCTGCTTCCAAGGGAGTTGGGTGAGTCCTGACCTTTTGGAAGCAGAGATCATGACAGCACCCCCCCTCAAGGCCCCTCCCAAACCGGGCTTCTCCGGGGGTTTGGGCTTGTCAGGAAATGTTCGATGAAATCTTTTGATTAGACGAGGGGCGTGGACATATTCTGCAGGTTCCCAGGATCTTTCTTGGGGGCGGTAGCCTTTCCAGTCAATTAGGTAAAATAGTTTAGATTTGGAGATCTTGGAGTCCAGGATGCTTTTGACTTCAAACTCGAGTTCTCCATCAACTAGGATAGGTTTTGGAGATTTAGTTAGTCGGGTTTGAGGTTGCACGGGTTTTAATAGAGAGACGTGGAAGACCGGATGTATCTTCATGTGAGGGGGCAAGTCCAACTTGACCGCTACTGGGTTTACTATGGTAGTGATGGAATAGGGACCAAGGTATCTTGGGTTGAATGTGCGTGGTCCTTTTAGAGGTAGATATTTGGTGGATAACCAGACTTGATCTCCTACTTGATATTGGGGGGCTTCCTTCCGATGTTGATCTGCTCCTTTCTTGTATTGTTCCTTAGCCCTTTGAAGGTGAGAAACGGCTTCCTTAAAGGCTTGGGTGATTGTAGAATGCAGGTGATCTACTGCTGGTGTTCCAAGATCTTGGAGTGGATCCAACTCCGAGGTTCGAGGGTGACTGCCGTATGAAAGAAAAAACGGGGTTTTCCCAGTTCCCGAGTGGACAGAGTTATTGTAGGCATATTCGGCTATCCAAAGGATATCTTTCCAAGTTTTTTCAGTTTGTTGCAACATGCAGCGTAAATACTGTTCCAGAGTTTGATTGGTCCTCTCGGTTTGTCCGTCGGTTTGAGGGTGGTGACTGGTCGATAGTCTCACATCAATTTGAGCCGACCGACAGCAACTTCGCCAAAAATGAGAAATAAATTGACTACCTCGATCCGAAATTAGAACTGAAGGAAAACCGTGCAGTGGGACGATGTTTTCGAGAAATTCTCGGGCCAGAGTTGTTGCTGTTGGCAAGCCTTTGAGTGGAATGAAATGCGCCATCTTGGAGAATAAGTCCACGATTACTAGGATCGTATTGTATCCGGAGCATGGAGGTAGATCGGTGATGAAGTCCATAGAAAGCGTATGCCAAGGGCGAGGTGGGATGTCAATAGGGCGTAAGAGGCCGGCTGGTTTTTCCTTTTGACTCTTGTTTTGGGCGCATACTCCACAGGACATTATAAAGTCTCTGATATCTTTTTACCAAGACGGCCACCAGAAGTAGCGCTTGATCTTTTCTGAGGTTTTGGCCATACCGGGATGTCCTTCCATTAAAGAATCGTGATAACAAGAGATTACCTTTTTCTGTAAATCTGTGCTGGGCAGGTATAATCGTTCTTGGAAATACAATAAGTTGTCCTTCACTGCAAAGTCCTTTCCCTGCAGATTCCAATTCTGTATGTCTGCTGGAGTTACAAGTTGCCTGGCTTTATCCTTAACTTCCTCTATGGATTCTGTGGCGATTACACCCAGAATTCTTTGTTCGGGAATGATAGGTACAGGTTTAGGGGTGGTCAAGTGTTCTTCCACTCCCATCCGAGAAAGGGCATCAGCTTTACCGTTTTTTTTACCAGGTCGATAGGTAATTATGAAGTCAAACTCGGCAAAGAATAGTGCCCAACGGAGTTGTCTAGAGGATTGGGCTTTTGCGGTTTTCAAATACTGCAGGTTTCGGTGATCCGTAATCACAGTAACGGTGTGTCGGGCCCCCAGAAGATAATGCCGCCAAGCCTTAAAGGCCGACTTGATAGTCAGAAGTTCCTTATCAGTAATAGTGTAATTGATCTCGGGAGGCGAGTATTTGCGGGACCAAAATGCCACGGGATGCAACTGATTGGTTACTGGGTCCTTTTGTGATAGAACTGCCCCCATGGCAAGGCTCGAAGCATCAGTTTCAACGATGTAGGGGAGTTCGGGGCGAGGATGTTTTAAAATTGGTGCAGAGATAAATTTAGTCTTCAAATTCTGGAAAGCTTGTTCCGCCTCGGTAGACCATTCAAAACGTTTGTTTTTCTTTAACAAGGCGGTGATGGGCTGGACTATTCGAGATAATTCGGGGATAAACCTGCGGTAAAAGTTAGCAAAGCCTAACATGCTTTGAACACCTTTTACGGAGGATGGTGATGGCCATTTGAGAATTGCATCGACCTTCTTGGAATCCATACGCACTCCGCTAGGTGATAATCTGAATCCCAAGAATTCAACTTCAGTCACGTTGAAGACACATTTTTCCAACTTAGCGAAAAGTTTGTGTTGACGCAACCTCTCGAGGACCATTTTCACGTGTTTCCGATGTTCAGATTCCGATGAAGAATAAACGAGGATGTCGTCAATGTAAACAACAACACACACATCTATGAGCTCTCTGAGGACATCGTTCATAAAATATTGAAAGGCGGCCGGGGCATTGCAAAATCCGAAGGGCATGACCTGATATTCAAATAGCCCATACTTGGTGCGGAAGGCCGTCTTCCATTCATCGCCCTCTTTTACTCGTACCAAGTGGTAGGCTCCTCTAAGATCCAGCTTTGTATATATGCATGCTTTTCTGACTTGGTCCAGGAGTTCAGGGATCAAAGGTAACAGATATCTATTCTTAATGGTGATCTGGGTCAGGGCGCGATAATCTATACAAGTTCTAAGGTCCCCTTCTTTTTTTGGAACGAAGAACAAAGCTGAAGAAGCAGGGGACTTGGAAGGACGAATAAACCCATTCGCTAAGTATTGATCCAGGTATTGTCGGAGGTGAAGGTTCTCAGGCTCGGTGAGGGCATAAATTCTACTACAAGGAGGAGTAGATCCAGGTATCAGGTCTATCTGGCAGTCATAAGACCTATGAGGAGGTAGAGAGTTAGCCTGATCCTTCCGGAAAACATCTTGGAAATCTAGGTATTCGGGAGGTAACTGGGGAGTCTCTGCAGAAATTGCTGCCAGTGCAACACCAGGTGGAGGGTGACAAGTAGAGACACATTATGGAAACTGAACCGTTCTTGCTCGCCAATCGATCAGAGGATTGTGTTTCTCCAACCAAGGTATTCCTAGAATAATCTGGAACTGAGGGGCCTTGATCACATCGAACACGATCTTCTCATGGTGTCCATCTTGACTTACTAGCGTCACTTCTTGAGTGGTATGCGTTACTGGTCCGGAGGCTATCTCCGTACCATCCACTGTAGTAATGACGTCCTTTACAGCGTTGGGACAAAGAGTTAGATTCATCCTCAAAACAATTTCATGATCCACATAATTGCCGATGGCACCGCTGTCGACGTAAGCTTCAATCGCATGTAATTGATCCGGATGATCAGGGCTAATGAGGACCATAGGTATCGTGAAATGCGAGGTCACGGAACTGGTTTTAACGCTCGGCAAGAGGACCTCTATTCTTGTCGGGCGAGGTCGTTTCCCTGCTCAGAGTTTGTGACCTTGGTAACTGCAGCTCCTACTGCCTTCTTGGCTGGTTTCACCGGACAGTCTCGAAGAAAGTGCCCTGAGTTTCCGCAATAGAGGCATAATTGCAACTGTTTTCTCCTTTCCCGCTCCTTTTGTGTTAGTGGTCCTTTCAGGTCCCCTATTTGCATGGGTTCCCCGGAGTCTACTCCTTTGGAAGGAGTTGGTGGTTTGGAAAATACTCGAGCATCAAACTTGGAACGATCGGCCTTCCTGTTCTGCAGTCTGTGATCTATTTGAACGACTAAGCCTATATAGTCCGAACAGTCTTGCGGGGGATTCACTACTTGGGCTAACACATCTTTGAGCTCTCCACGTAGACCTCTATAAAACAGCGTAATCCTTTTGTCCTCAGGCCATTGAGTTTCCACTATCAGTCTGTTGAAAGACGCAATATAAGCCAAAAGGTCTTGATTACCCTGTCGCAACGAAAGAAGCTCATTGTCCAAGGCCTGCCCCTGTGAATGTCTTGCGAACAGTTTTTCCATACTGAGCTGAAAAGCTTGAAAATCATGGAGAACCGGATCATCTTGATTAACTAGAGGGATCGACCAGTCTGCCGCATTGCCACTAAGGTACGAAAGCATGAAAGCTACTTTAGCTTGATCAGTTGGAAAGGCTGCTGGCCGGCATAAGAAATGCAACCGGCACTGATTAATAAATACTGCAAACCTCTTTGGGTCACCAGAAAATCGTTCGGGCGGAGCCAGAGGTACATTCCCAGGTAGGTTGATCTGCACTGGATTCATAGAGGATGTTGAAGGAAGATTTGCCCCTGATGCGGGTAATGGGGTCTGTCCGGCTTGTGACTGTAGCAATTGTCTAGCGAGATCGTCTGTTCGCTCCTTGGAAATAATCAGTTCCCTTCTTAGATCGTTCGTTTCCTGACGGGCTGCATGCACTTCTGCTCTTAGTTCCCCAAGTAACTGGGCTAGCTGGTCGGTATCCGAGGTTTCCATAGCGCCTGGGCGGGAGTTTTGCGGTAGGCTTTGCGTTCTGTAACGCTCACCCGATTCCCGCAGAGGCGCCGGTCTTGACTGGGCGAATACCGTATCTTCAAAGGTGATGTGTAACACATGGTTGGCTCTTTGGGCTGGACCTCTGTGCACTGTATGTCTGACTCGAAGAGTAAGATGTCTGCAGATAGAAAATATGGGATTAATGAACTGGGGTTATTGGGTGTCTCTCTCTTCTTCCCTTTCTCTTCTCCTGTAGAACCCCAAAGGTTAACGCTCTCACCTTAGGTAAGTGAACGCCGAGCTCTCCATCTGCCTCGGGGCAGGGTGCCGTAACCAGTTTCTTCACTGGATAAGGGTGCAGGCCTCTTGACCTCAGAGGACTGCTGTCCGTCGTTTACTGCACGAACGCTAAGTTCCGAGTATTTCAAATGTCTTTAAAAGTCTTTTGTAATGATGTCTCTTGTTTTGCAGGGTTCCGGCGATGGCGGATAACGGGCTGAAGTGAGTTGAGGATGGAACCCGTGTGAGAAATAGAAGCGCCTGGAAGCACGTAAGTAAGCGCTTGTTGCTTGCTTCACGATGCGCACTAACTGTCCTTTTATCTTGCAGGTACAAGTCCGGAGCTGCTGAAGGGTGCCGGAATTCCCACTGGGTTCGGCGTGGGAAGGAGTACTGGCACGTGAGTAATAAAGTTACCCAATGTCTTTAAACGCACCTTCTTTTGTCTTTCAGGTGCGGCATGCAGCGCCGAAGGCCTCCGGAGCGTGCGAAGAGTTGGTAAGCTTTTGTCTTTCAAATGCCGGAATGCAGCGCGAGGCATTGGTGACAGCCGATGGACCAGGTAAGAAATGCGCTGTCACTGAAGACCGTAGTGCTAACCTGTTCTTTCTTGTCTTTATAGGTGTTGCTGAAGACTGGATTCAGGATGGTAAGCCTTTTTCCCTTAGGCCCAGGATCAGATGCAGAAGACACGATGAGCGTTCTGCTGCAGAGGATGCAGAATAACGCAAAGCAAGATTCATCCATCGGGTGTGGTTTAAATAGCCTCCTGTAGTGCTTAGGTATCTCCTTCCACAGCCTCGCCTAGGTAAGAAAAGAGTTCCTGCTTTCCAGAAGAGTTCCAGTGTTCTGAACCTAGGGAGTGGCTCCTGCCCGACCCAACAGGAAAAGTAGTCCCAAACAGAAGAGGATCAGAGGCTCAACTGGCAGGTAAGTAAGCAGCATGGTCTGCTGCAGGTAAGTCCACCCAAGCATTATGAGCCCGGCGCTTCCAGCGCTGGGACTGGGCATATTTATGAGCCTGGTGCCACTGGCGCCAGGACAGGGTCCAAAAGGTCCCAATTGGGACTGGTTGGCACTCGGAACCTGAGTTATGGGTCTGCTTCCAAGGGAGTTGGGTGAGTCCTGACCTTTTGGAAGCAGAGATCATGACACATGGAATCTGTGCAGGCGCATAAAATGATGCATGCCGCCAGGTAACATCAGTGCACACCACACTTCAGCAACAGCAACAAAGCTCCACAATGGAGACAATTATTGTGTGGGTTTTTCAGGTTAGGTTAGAGGAGGAGGAGGAGGAAGTGGACTACCAAGAGGCCAGTAGGAGGAGGAATAGTGGACTGGAGTGTGGAGGCATTTTGGTGAGAAGGTAAGGAATTGGTTGGTGGGAGCAAGTGGTACTGCGTTGGGAGTGTCTGTGTGTGTGCGTGTTTGTAAGGTGGGTGAGTATTACAGCGAGGTTAGAGAGTCGAAGGTGATTGAGAAAGTGAAAGTAGGGTGACTGAGTAGAAGGTGCGGTGGAGTATTAGTGGAGTGGAGAGTGGAGGGTAGCAGTAGAACGCAGAAGAGAATGGTAGGAGAGGGACAGTAGGAAAGAGTAATATCAGAGTTTGGAATTGGAAGTATAAGAGTAGCGAGAGGCGAATAGAATAGCAGTGAGCGATCTGAAGAGGAACATCCGAGTGTGAAAGGAAGGAGAGAGAGTGGGGCTTGAGTGCCTAGAATGCACAACCCCGTAGATCAAACCTCAATATTAGTGTAGGTCCATCCTAGGAAGTCCTAGAGGTAGATTAGATAGATAAGGCTATTGCCGTTGGGCCAAATCCCCTCCCCACCACTAACAGCGAGGCAGTTTGCATAGTAAGGGTTGACGAACACTAACGGGGAGTAGGGACGTCTGGAATGGGGGTTGGCAATGCTGCTTATAGAAGGGAAGACCCTTAATGCCCTTCCAAGAATTCCTTTTTTTTTTTTAAACAATCTTCTCAGAGTTCGCATGTCCTTAAAGCTATCAGTGACAGTTCCAAAATTAACATCTTTAGCATTGCACAAATCTCAGATGTGTGTCCTGGCACAAACACAATCAACACATGTCAAAAGGATATATCTCTCATAAATGGAGCGTGCGTGGTCCACCTCTTTGTACCTCAGTTCAAAGTTGATATAGGAATGCCAGGCCTGTTCTTCAGGGTGCCACTCCATCCAGCGTTCAAACACCTGACGCGTGCCTGCGACATTGCCCAGCATCTCCTCCATGTATGTGTACTTGTACCTTTATAAAAAATAAGCAGCCACACAAAAAATATATAATATACAAAGCTATTAAACGCAAGAACAAACACAAAAGGGAAACACTTTGATTGCTAAATTATCAAATAAGGGCTACGAAAAGGGCAATAGTTTGCATGCAAAGTAGCAGGTAATTGCCATGTGAATGCTTGCTTTTTCCACCTTTGCCAAAGAGGCATATTTCCCCCTTTCTTTGACACACAGAGTAAATACAATAAGCACTACACTACTAAAACTCTATTAGGACGTTTGTAGCTGTAACTACAGAAAATCCAACTATAATGGCAAGTATGCTCATCAAGATGAGAAGAGAGGAATACATTAAGCCCTCCATTTACTCCTTGCAGCACTCCATTTACTCCTGGTGGCGAACAGGATCAAATCAAATTCAAGGATCTCTGCACTGTCCACACGACATTCTACAATCAGGGCTCTCCATTATTGAATGCAAAACTCAAACCCTATCATCCTAGCTAGACGTTCATATCTGCGCATACTCATTTGTTAGTCATTCTTAAAGTCTGGAAAACCAGCAAAACCAGTAGAACCTTTTGGTAATCTGTTATCCACTTCCATAATTCCTTATCACACCATAATAAAGTGTAAATGTGGGACTTTTCCACCAGTATAGCTGTTTGAGGATCCCCATTGTTTTCAGTATACACTCTTAAGTGCCAAGACAACTCAGCAGGATGTGGCTACAATATTAAAAGAATAATGTCAACAAACAGGTGATAGTCAAATACAAGCTCCTTTTATTTGAGAGAGGGAGGACATCTGCAAATGCTCAACATGATCTTAATGGCTTGTGCAGCTGTCCCTACTTGATTCATTCCGACTTCCTGAAGGGCAATCTCCTTTTCTCCAGAGCTAACCTTCGAATACTAACAAGGTGAGGATGAAGTACAACCTGGTTGGCATTGGGGACATTTTAAATAAAACAAAAAGTAAATATATGCACCAAACTATTTGACGCCTTAGAAGATTGGGAGATTACAATGAAATAGTTAATGATAATTGATACAGGATATTTTGCCTAGTACCTAATATTTGGTTTTCAGCCTGTTGGCCTTCATTTTTTTAATATTTCATCCACTGGACAGAATGTAAATTCTTGCAGAAATCTGGAAGATTGTCGAATAGCAAAAGGATTGTTGGGGTTAAAGATTTGTGTTGTTGATCTGAAAGGGTATTAATCATGCTCGAGTGAGCCTCCACTCCACACTGCATCTTACAAATTCAAAGTCCTGCATTGTCATCTTCTCTAGCATGAAGTCAAAGCAAATCCTTGTTGCTGTCCTTTTTAACACAGAATATTGTCAAAACAATACAGAGCATTGTGCGTAGGACAATTTGTTGTGCATGAATCATTAAGGCAAAAACTCAAATCACTATGATCAGTGGATACGGCCGGAACAAATGTGGGCATCCACAACCTTTTACAGTGGGAAAGCGTACAAATCTCAGAATTGTGCATGACTTGAGATAAAGGGCCAAAAGTAAAATATTACTAGACAATAGGGACACCCAAGCTATTCCATGTGAGAGTGTTACACATAATTCCTAACAGACAGATGATATGGTTCCTTCTTGGATACTGCAGCCACTGGGTTAGGCGTCCGAGGGGGTGCTAATTCATAACCTTGGACTTGCTCCTCAATAAGGAGGTCCAAGACTGCCTCCTGATAGAAGCAATTTGCATGCTTAACCCAGTATTCTTGGTATCAAGGGTTGTGTGAGATTTTCATAGTAATGATAAATCTTCCCGACCTGTATCAACCCCAGAACTTCTTGCTTTTACTGGTGGATTACGTTTCCCTATACCTCTGCGAGTGGGACCTTTTTCCACACTCACAGAATCGTTTACTCTTTTTATGGGTGTAATTTTTAAGACTCTCTACAGTGGGCCTCATTAGGACCCAGGCGTTAAGGGGTTAACGGCGCTGTAAAAGGTGTAGTCGCCGTTAAACCCTTAACGCCTTACTACGAGGTCCCTTTGCGGAACCCGACCTTTACGGCTCGTCTAGACCAGCCGTTAAAGTAGGGGCCCGCAAAAGGACTCTCGAGCTAAGTACGGTATTGCGGTACCGTACTTACCGCCTTCCCCATTCCCATTATGCCCTATGGGGCAAAAATGGGAATGGGGAAGGACCATGGTGGCATGGGGAATTACCGCCCTGCCAACCTTGGAATGGGGTGGTAATTCCCCATTCTGCCATGGCGGACTCCGGCATCGACCATGGTGCTAATAGCACCATGGTTTTCCGCCGGAGTCCTAATGAGGGCCAGTGTCTTTTACAAGTTATCCTCTTTGACAATGTTTTGGCAATAAGTGCCTATTGTTGCTGGGTTGCCCTAGGTGCTCCCCTTTTAATTAATCTGGCTAACCTTGAGAGAACTACTGTTCCCAAGGGTAGAAAGGATCGTTGGATTCCTTTTTACATTTAATTAGGTGAGACAAGCACCCCCCGCCCCACCCTATGTGTAGTGCTGGGGAGATACCATGTATCCCCCATTCTTATTCTAAAGCTAACATTTATATTACCAGGACAAACTTACCTTAAATGGCTGGTGGTAGTGAACCTTTTTATTAATTTGGTGCACCTTTACCGCGGGTTGTTTCCCCAGCCCCGGTAAAGGTACCCATTTACCAAAATGTCCCCTGTATTATTTTTTGCCATTTGACCGTTTCTTGTCCTTTCTTGTTCCTTCCCCTGAAATCCAGAGCAGGAAATTCATTTGTGTGATTTTTATCTTTGGCGGGAATACTGTGGATTCCCTGCTCAGGCTCCAGAGTGTCTGAAGGCAGGAAGCGAGGGAGGAGACCGACATTCTGCAGCCCTTCCAGCCTGCCTATGAGAATCCTGCCAACCCCCCACCCCCCAAGTTTGAATGTTGCATGGCTGTTTCATTGGCTGGGTACCTGCATAAAAGTCTGATCCTGGAAGCTGAAGAGGTAGTCGACCACTGGAACCAAAACCGAAGAGGAAGATGAAGAATTTGCGGCTGAGATGATTTCAAGCGACCAGAGTGCCTGCTGCGTTATAGGAGTCTGCGCTTACCCTTCCTTCCAATTGATCTGGGGACACCGAAAACTATTACCCCAACTCAGAGCCTGGTGACACCCACTAGACTGAAGACGACCTGAATTTTGAGCCTTCCGATGACGTGCTGCAACCTTGCGGAACCTCGAGCCATTGTGTGGTGCACTGTCTTCTGAATTCCGAATCTAGCTGAAACCTTATGGGCATCCTGCTGGACCTCCGGAGATGTGAATCGAATAGGAAAAAGCCACTCACCAGAGTGCTGGACTTTGCAAACGACGAGAATCCAACCAGTGATATTCGGTCTTCTGTGCTCCTGAAAAAGGTGCCAAATCCACAGAGCCGCATCCAGATACAAGAAAAACTTTGCCTACAGCGTTACCCATAATCTTTGCTGAAAAAGTCCTTGCAGTGTCCTGTCTTCTGTCTTCTTGATGAAGAAATTCAACGACCGGGTGTTTGGCTGCAGATTCTGAAGTCCTCCTGCTGCAAAATCTTCTTCTGTGCTGAGCTACTGTGCTGGCTTTGGTATTTACTTACCTTAAGTCTCTTGTGATTCCTGTGTAGTTTTGGAGTGTTTACTGTCATTGGGAGGTTGCTTGTCCAGTTCACCCAGGCCCACTGCTGGAATCCTCCTAGGGTGTCTACTCTGAAGTCCCTGGACCCTCAACTAACTCTAAAGTAGAATGCTTACTTGAATGAACAGTCTTCCTCTGGAACTCTGAACTTTGCCTGCACCTGAGCCCTATCTCAACCTGCCTACAGCTCGCTCCTAGACCACTGGGGTCCATCTTCTACCTCAGAGAATTCATGTACTAGAATTGGGAAGGGCTGGATACTTTAGGGGTCTGCCTTGATAAGTAAAACAAGTGTTGAAAAGAACTCAACATAGTCCTCGACCCGATCCTCGACGGACATGGCACAGCCCTTGGAAACCCCACTAATCTAAAGAAACTGACAACCCTCCATACACTAATGACAGACCTCCGCCTAATAGATATCTGGAGAAGCACCCACCGGCAGCGTCAAGACCTTACGTTCTATTCTCACCGGCTGGACTACTGGCGAGC
Organism: Ambystoma mexicanum; assembly: GCF_040938575.1. NCBI lineage: Eukaryota > Metazoa > Chordata > Amphibia > Caudata > Ambystomatidae > Ambystoma > Ambystoma mexicanum. The sequence goes on along the minus strand of NC_090928.1, from coordinate 525,523,050 downwards.
TCCTGCAAACATACTCCACCTAGTCACTGACTGCACGATCTTGCCAACCACCCTCTCGGATCACGCCCCGGTGTCAATGCGCATCATCCTCCCAGACACAGTGCGCAGGCCCCCCACATGGCGCCTAAATGTACGCATCCTACAATATCCCGATCTCAGAGCGGCTAATGGACCTCAACAGGTTTTGGGAACATAACCTGGGGCCGAGTTACACAGCATATGCTTAAAGCATAAAGCTTTCTTGCGGGGACAATGTATCTCGCACTGGACATACAAGCCTGGGGGAGGATGAAACCCAGCTGACAGAATAACTTAAAACCGCAGATAAACACCATAAAGAGTCCCAAAACAAACAACTAGGGCTGGAACTAAACAAGCTGAGAGCAAAGATCAGACAAATAACCACAGATAGGGCCCATATCTGGTCACAAACATTATCTAGAGAGTGACAGGCTGCTGCGGATGATGGCACTAGCCCTAAAGCAGAGACAAGCCGTGCAAATGATTGCTTCTATCAAGGATGCCGCAGGCAACCAAGTGGTCGGAGATGATCGCATCAACACCCGATCCGCAGAATTCTATCGAGATCTATATACAGCATCAGACGCTTGCACAGCTCAGGACATGGAATCATTTTTGGACTCCATAGTAATACCAACGATCGCAGCCGACCAAAGCGGCGCATTAGATGCTCATATGACGGCCGCCGAGATCACAAGTGCAATAGCCACGTTCTCTCCCGGTAAAGCATTCGGCCCAGACAGGATCCCCCATATGTCTCTATAAAAGTATGGGAGACGGTCTAGCTCCCAGACTTGAGGAGGTATTCAATGAGGTAGTAACACAGGGTCGACTCCCGCAATCAATGCTCGCAGCAAATATTATAGTCTTCCACAAGGGCGGGAGGTACCCCGAAATATGCGGCTCTTACAGGCCCATCTCTTTGATAAACGCATACGCCAAAATCCTAGCAAAATGCCTGGCACAATGTATTGAAAAGAATCCCCAATTCATAATTAATAAAGACCCAACAGGCTTTATCCCTAACAGACACCCGAGTGACAATATCTGCAGGCTATTGCATATGATTGCCAGAAATAAAGACCCAGAGGATAGTGTACTGGGAAGACCCCTGGCCGGCCCATAGAGTCGGGGTTTGCTCCGCAGTACTTTAAGACGAGATAGCTGCACCTTTGAGATGGATGGGGGTGCAGGTATATTACTCTAACACCAATCAATAAGGACAACTCAATGGTTTGTCAAAGGGGAGTCTGTTTAATGACAGGTACAAAAAACGGGGAAACATGGAAATCAACAGTGATGCGATAGTCCGTCTCACTTCAACTCCCGCAAACTTCATACAAACAGTAACATTTAAATCCAAAACACGTCATCATTGACGTGTAACGCTCAAAAGTTAACATGCAATTCTATTGGTTGGGAAAACCTAACTTTACTATAGGTACTATATCTGTATATGGTAACGGAGTGAGAGGATTGGATAAACACTACCAGGTGGGCGTCTAAACCCTTCCTTCTAGCATTACTCTTGTAGACGTCACTAAGAGTACGACGTCCCATTGGCTCTACTATCTATAGGACCCTAGATTATTTGGTCCATTGTGATTGGGTTGGCTTCAACCCCATGCATAAATCTCCACTTTACTTAGCAGCACGCAGAATGGCCAGCCAGGTGCAGGGTGCCCCAAGATTCACCCGGCCTCCCTTCAATCAATCATTACTTTAGTGGCTATGTGGCAATTAGTTGGCTGTGGTTGGCCTCGAAACTCTATCTTCTTGTCAGAAAAAGTTATGATATCTCTGTCTGGGTGACAGCCAGGCGTAGGTGTGAACCCGTGCTTCTTCTTGCTCGGATGGTCACGTGCTGCTCACACCGTGATTCTGCCTAGTTTCCTTCAATTTGTGCATTTAATTCTTATTCGGCTTGCCACCTGCCTACGCCTCCTTATCTCGGCCTTCCTGAGATAGGCTGTTCTGTTCTTAAGTTTCGATTCTGCAAAGCTACTGTTTGCTCCTTCTATTGGTCTGACCCAGGCTCTTCCTTGCTCACGTTGCCTCAGCTGAGTTTCGATTCAGCCATCTCTTCTCGTTTGAGCTGGAATACGAATCCTGTCCTGTTTGACCTCTAGTAACCTGAGTTAATTCTGCTTTTGTGTAAAGAGGACTCACACTTGTATAGTGTGCTTCGTTGAGGTAGATATGTATAGGTGGCGCTTGCTACGGTCTATCTTCTACTAAGCATAGCAAGCAGCACTGTTTTCTTAGCTTTCTTGCGGTTTCAGGCATACGTACAGGCGTTAACTGGTCTGAATGACTTCATCCTGCTTTACAGCTTAAGTTTCTTTATATTTCAACATCGTCTCTCCTTCTATGTTCACGACATCCTTATTCATGGCATTTCATCTGTGAGTGTCATCTTTGGGTCGTCTTATCTTCTATCTGCAAGTCTGTCCGGGCCTTCGTGACGTCACCATTCGTCTTCAATTAAGGCCTTTTGAGTTTCTTCCGGAACAGTGTTTAGGCTATCTTCATTTCGTCTTAATTGCTGGTGGGGTTTTCTCAATGGATACCTTACTGTCCATGGTTTTCTAGGCATCAATACTTCTACAGGTGTTGTTCTCCTGATAGGCACTGGACAGAGCCCTACTGCGGCTCTCTGCTGGTTAATTTGCTCATAATACGTCACATATCTCAGTGTGAACGTTCCTGGTACTTCAAAATAATGGGCTTTATTTGGGACCTCCTCTACAGTATAATACCAGCAGCTGACGCAGAAAAGGCATTCAACAAGGTACAATGGGAATGTATCTTTCGAGTCCTGCCTGGGTTCGGCTTCCCGCCACGCCGCATCCAACCGATTAAATTGCTGTACACAGGACCGACTGCCTCTGTAGTCATCAACGGCATAGCCTCCCCCGTATTCGACCTACAATCAGGCACAGAGCAGGGGTGCCCACTTTTGCCCATGCTCTATGCCTTGTCTTTAGCGACAATAGCGATTAAACTCTGCACCGACTCAAGCTGGACGGGGTTACACCAGAGCGGGGAGGAGCACTGCGTCTCCCTTTACGCTGACGACATGCTGCTATACATAAGCGTAGGCCCCTCATCCCTTCCGTATATCTGATTTTGGGAAATAGTTGACCCATATATTTAGGCCAAGGCGAGGGATAGTGGGGAAAAGGCAGACACCCCTCCGGGAACGCCACACAGCCACCTGATGAGACATGTAGAAACTCCATTAGGGAAACTCAAGCACACCTTTTAATGGGCACTTAGTGATATCTACATTAGAAGAGCATGTTTTGTTTGGGGGGTAGGTTGGAAGAATAACCAAGAGTTGGGAAGGGGGGAGGGAATGTTGGGACTGTTGTTCTAAGACTTTGGCGTGTAGCAAAACCGACGGCATCAATGGCACTACTAAGCAAGCAATCTGTATGCATACATCTTAATCACCTGTATTGTACATTAAAAACAAAACAAAGAATAAGAAATGCTTATCACAGTTTCCAAAACGTTCGATATTCAAGAAAGGCTTATTACAGGTTTTCAGAGCGCCCTGGTATGAGTGTTCATTGTCTGCACTCACGGCTTAAGGCGGCAGCTCCCGTCAGCTTTGTTCCTTCGCTTTGCCTTTCCAGTTTCCACAGTCTCTGCTCTTCTCTCGTGGAAATCGAGTAAGAGCGGATCTGGGTCCAGAAGAGATTGCTTGTTTGGGGGACAATATGGAGGTCTCTTCAGAAATGGTAGACAGTACCCTTGGGCCACTGTATGTAGTGCCCATGAATCTGAAGAAATGGCCGTTCTTGTAGATACTGAGTCAGTCTGCCGCCTGCTACTGTTAGCAAAGTGGTCAGAGAGGTTGTTGAGCTGTGGCTGAGGGCAAGGATGGGGTTGGTGCCTGGGACGTCTTTCCTCCACAACCTCTTTGGGGACGTGTAAATCTTCCTTACCTTTGTTTTTGTACTGTCTGTCCTCTTCCCCTTTCACTGAAGGAAGAGCTGCATCGAAAGGACGCCCTCTACAGTTTTATGAAGGAGGGTGAAGTTGTAGCTGAAAGATGACCCCCAAAGGTTTTGCTGCTGCCTTTGAAGCCTGTAGATGATATGTCCATCAAAGGACATGTCTAGGAGCCTTGACTAAACAGCAGTGGCAAACCCATTTTCACGTAGCCATGCAAATCCTTTCATCACTGCACTAGAGCACATGCCTCTGGCAACACAGTCTCAAGCATCTAATCACGATTGTAGTGATTGATAGGAAGCCTCTTTTCATTCATTAATCGGGTTAATCTGGTTCGCACCTAGAAACACTTGTGTACAGGTGCATTATAAATGACTTATATCATAGTAAAGCCCTCTCTCATTTCCCCTTCCAGAATATTTTCTGCAGATTGTGCAATCACATTCTACAACGTGTGGCTATATTTCACTGTAGCACATGAGTTGATGGCTTTTAATGCCATGCTTCATGCTAAATATACCCTTTTTCCAAGGGAGTCATAACACTCATCATCCCTATCCGGAGGGATGGTAGGATAAACTGTGGTGTTGGATATTGAAGTTGAGGCCCGTACTACTAAGCTCTCTGCTGTAGGATGCTTAGAAAAATAAATCAGGATCCAGTGAGGAAGGTTGTACTTTTTTTGTCCAACTCCTTATTTACAGCAGGAGTGGCGTATGTTTTTTCCAGAGTTCCATTATTGGATTTTAGAGCTGTATGGAAGGGCAGCACAGGCTCCTTAGGAGGGCCCTTATTTAAGATGTGCCTTAGGTCATCCTGGGTAATGTCCTTTGCCAGACAGCCCCATCACATCACAAATACTCTATCACCCGGTTCATTAAAGTCCTATAGGTTGCATTTGGATGAGAATGCACATCTGGAGTGTTCATCTCAATTTCACTGGAGGTACCTAGGACAATGGAGTCTTTCAGGCATTAGACAAGGTTTTACAGCCGTGATTCCTCTGAAAATAATTCCTGTGGAACATTTGGTGTCCCAAAATGTTCACTCTCAAAAGGGATGACGTCACACTCTTAGTCTTCCTACTCGAAAATGGATCTGAAGGATTTAAAGAAATCAGTCTTCGACTGAGGTTTATATTTGGAAGCTGATCCAGAGGACGACATTGAAGGTCCCTTCGACTTCGATTCTTTGGAGGAGGATGTCATTAAAGCTTTTTGCTTAATTTCTAACTCAGGAGTCAACACTGTCGACTCCACTTGAGTAGACATCTTGGAGGGCTGTCGACTCGGGCTTTTAGGCCCACGGGTCGAAAATGTCACCGGTTCCCTGTCACTCTTGAAGGAAGTGGTGGGATCAACAGCCTTCTTTGGCTCTTTCGAAGGGCCTGGAGGAGCAGCCTTTGAGAATGCCTCCAGTATTTATTCTAGGAAATGTTCCCATTCAGCCGCAGAGGAAGTCTTTTTGCGAAAATGTACCCAATTGGGCGAGGAAGCCAAGGACAAAGAACGATGGCGCTGTTTCTTACTCTTCTTTTTTGATGATGAAGCAGAAGAGTGACTCAAATCACTCTTGGATCTGGATCTCTCAGAGTGTTCGGATCTTTTTCTGGACCTTTCTGGAGATTTGACTCCAGTGAAACAGCACCTTTGGAGGATTTTGTTTTTGAAGGGGTGGAGGATGGAGATTTCGAAAGCAGCCAACCGAGGGCGAGCTTCGACCTGCTCTCCTTCAAAGCCTTACTCGTCATCGATTGGCAGGAGCCACACTCAACAACTTTGTGGGTTTCACCTAGGCACCAGACACAAATACTGGGCAGATCAGTGATCGAAATCTTCAAATCACAGACCACACATCTCTTGTAGCCAGTTTTTGGCATAGATAAGAAAATTCAAATTAGTACGATGTTCGTCAAAGAAAATCTGTACTATCATCAACGTCATGTCCGGACGCGGGAATGGTTACCGTCAAGGGACATCGATGCTGATGCTGCACAGTGCCTCACACTGTAGAAAACATTTTCCGAGACTGCAAAGCAGGATACGAATATATCCAAGATGAGGAATTAGTGGGAGGACACAATATATTACAAAATGCCCTTTAGAAGTTTTAGTTAACCTTGAACATTTAGTTTCTTGACAATGTAATGCAAGTTTTCTCTGCCCCTGCCTTTTATTTTGTCCCCACATTGTTAATGAATAATGAATAGAATTTTGCTCCTTGTCATGTCTAGTCATTCAATCCCATGTCTATTATATGACAAGGGCAAGTGATTAAAATTTGATGGTTTGAAGGTCTTTAATGCTTGGAAAACCAGAGAGGACACATCAGAACAGGAATGGAGATTTACAAGTAAAAAATATCAATTGCATTACCATGAGTAAGAGTATATGGATGTACAGTGGTTAAGGTGTCCACTCAGCCCCACACTACTATTAAACCTGCAGTGATCTGGATCATTAAGGTGAACAGTGTGGTAGGTCAGAATCGGGAAACAAGGAGGCATGATTTTCACAAGTACCATTCTCTTTTCTAAGAAAGAAGACCTAGGGACTCATTAAGTGTGTGCCGGTCTGGTAACAACAATGCCGGTAAACCTACCGGCACTGTTGTTACCGGACCGGCACACTACGAGTCAGCAGGCGGGTGCCGTCCCACCCGCCCTGTGAGACGTGGCGGGCGGGATGGCACCCGCCCGCAGACTTTCTTGGAAGCACCAGCACCGTTATTAACGATGCTGGTGCTTCCATCATTCCCATTGAGTCCTAGGGGACTCAAATGAGAATGGGGATTTACAATTGCCACCTCCTGACTTACCGGACCACCGTGCCCCAGTTATTCCGGCAAGTCAGTCGGCAGTAATTCATTACAGGTCTGGTGGCTACCTGCCGGTTTTACTGGCACGGTTACCGCCAGACTCGTAATGAGGGTTCTAGTCTTTCCCTAAGCCTAGGTAACTAATCCCTAATCCATCAGAAGGAAAGTCAAAAGAGGTGCTTGTCAGGATGGCAAGATGGAAAATGCAGTCCTCTGTCCTGAATCCTATTCTAACCTAGTATCTTTCGCTACTTCTTAAAAAGAAAACATAAAACAACAAAGACATGCTTTAGGCTATTTGCCAAATAAAAGGTGGCTGCCGGCTTCTGAGCCCCACCATTATGTTTCTTTAGCATAGGCCTTTGCCTTCATTAACAATCCCAAGCATGCACATCGTACACTGCTGGGCTGTCATCCAGCGGCTCCAGCAAGGTCTTCCTGTCCCTCTGCGATATAGTCTTTCTCCCAACTCTGGGGGCTCCTTTCCTTTCCACTCCCCACCGTGGGGTTTCTTCCCCCTACCCACACTCTGGGGCTATGCACCTACTCTCTATCACTCTGGGGTTTCTTGGTTCTCTCCTTATACAGGGCTTGTCTCAGTCTCTCTCTGCACTCTTGGGTTCATCTATACTTTCCACACTCTAAAGCTTTCCACTTTTCCCCCCTCTAAAGCTTCTTGTTATTCTACCCACTCTCTGGCTTGTCTCACTTGCTCGCTCTTCCCACTCCGTGGCGGCTTAGGTCTCTGCCGGCACCAGGGCTTTTCTCACTCACTTCCCACTCCAGGGTTTCTTGGTGTTCTCCCCTCTATGGGGCTTTTCTCAGTCTTTCTCCACAGTCTGGGGCTTCTTGGTGTTCTCTCCACTCTGGAGCTTGTTTCATTCCCACTATGGGATGTCTCGGGTCCCTCCCCACTCTGGGGATTTTCCCACTCTCTCCCCCCACTCTAGGGTGGCTCAGATCTCTCCCTGTGCTGAAGATTTCCTCCATCTCTCTTGCCTTACCACCCACCTCCAGGTCTGTTGGAGCCACCCTCGTACCGCTGACCGGCAGTGCTCCTCAGAAGACTGGTGCAGTCTGTGCAGTGCTGATCTCTCCGCAGTGCCGTTTTGTGACTCGTCGACTCCAGTATGTGTCAGCCGCCTACTGTTCTTTACCAGTCTCTTTGCATCGAGACCGGTGGGTGGTTTCTCCGAGGGACCTTTCCTTGAATTCTGTGGACTTTGCGAATCCTCAGATTTGCTCGGTCCCTTCATTGATGTGCCTCCATAAAGCTGTCCTTTCAGCTTTTCTGTGGTTACCCATAAGTATTGAGTATAATGTGGGTCAGAAGCCATGCCAGTCATTAGAGGGTTCACACGGTTACCATACTCCTTAGTTCCTATACACTGCATAAAGGTGTTAGTGTCTGTAGGAAAGGGATGCTGTCTTAAGTCCCTCTATGTAGGTTTCCTGTCCCCTGAGGGGGAGTCACCTCCAGAGGGATCCTGCTTACCTTGTCCCTAGAGGCCAGTAGGCATAGCAGACTCACCCCCCTTGTCCCAAAGGGGGTGGTTCCCTCTTGGGGAGAGCGAGTAAAACTCTAGTATTCGTCACAACAGGCACAGTATGAAAGGTATGCCTCATGCACCTCTTTTGGTAATGGGGGCCGAGGGCAGGCTATACTCTTCAGGTGGGATTCAAGCATGTATAGATGCAATATGTTGCAAACTGTTGTATCTTTGTGATGTTGCCATCCTGCAATATGGGGTGGGCTCCATGCAGGTTCCTGCCTATTTGACTCTTGTATCTGTGTGATGCTGCCACCCTGCAATATGGGTTGGGCTCCATGCAGGCTCCTGCCTATTTGACTCTTGTATCTGTGTGATGCTGCCACCCTGCAATATGGGTTGGGCTCCATGCAGGCTCCTGCCTATTTGACTCTTGTATCTTTGTGATGCTGCCACCCTGCAACATGAGGTGGGATCCATGTAGGTCCCTGCCTATTTGATTCATGTATCTGTGTGTTCCATGCACCGACTCACTTGGCTCAATCCTATGCACTTTACGTACAATGTATTCCGCTGCATGTACCTCAATGACTGCAAGTATGTTATGCGCTTCCTCTCTGTAACTCGAAGCACTGAAATTAAGCAGAAGCGCCTAGGTACCTCAGGGTTTTGCGCTCTATACAAACAAACCAACAAACAAACCAAACAATAGTACAGTGGTAAAATTACATTATCACTGCATACAACTAATTAAAACACTACAACCCACAGAGAATGCAAAGGGCACTTCAGGTGAAGACAGGGGAGCAAGCAATTTATTGGAGCAGCAAATGTCTAAAATACCTGAGCGTCTTGAAAAGGCAAAGAGTGTGGTCTTAACAAGTCACTAGGGCCCTTTAAGGTGTACCCATGGGGCTGAGCCACTGTAAATACCTGTATTGCTTGTCTTGATGGCTTTAATGCAGTCAAGATGAGGTTCTCGGTGCTTTTCTGCAGTTGAGCCAGTGCAGTTGAGCCAGTAAAGAGATGATCGAGACTGCTTGAATACTGGGCTAGCTGTAGTTGGAATGAGTTGGTGTTCAAGACAAGCAAGTTCATGGCTTTCAGTGGGTCAAGTAGGGTTAAAACAATGCTTCAGCTAGGTCGAGTCGACACTCAGGATGCAGCGACTTAGGTGATTCCACAGCAGGGAGACGGCGGGGATGCGCTTAAGGGGTTGAGTCGGTGTCGAGACAACTTTAAAAAGCAGGTAAGTGGTTCAAGTGCCACGAGAAGCACCACAGATCTTGTAGTGTCTTGATGTGTGTCGAGTGCAGCTGAACCAGCCCGAATGTGTCTCCAGGCAGTAAACAGGTTTCTCAGCTGCTTAAGGGCTACTGAATTGTTTGGAGGCCCGACCAGAGTCTCCCGGGTCAAGGTGAAAGCGTTGTTTCGCACGTCCACTTCAGGAAGCGTCCACTTTAGGAAGCTTCTCTGGCACTGACAAAAGGGCCTCCTCTCCAGTAGGCAGGATCCTGGTTCTGGTGCACAGGCAGCAAAGAAGGCTTGTGGTACACAACAGTTTCACCTCAAAATGTGCAGCGTAGCTGGGCTGGAGGGAAGAGCTTTCCTCTTCCTTGGTGAGTTCTGCCTTCACCTCTATGGTGGAATACCGTGTAATAGACTGCATCCCCAGCAAAGTTACAGGTTAAACCTTCTGGTCTTTTAGTCCAGAGATGAAGGCAAGAGGGTGGAACTGCTTTCTCAATGAAACCTCTCCTCTGGGCTATTCTAAATCGGTCTGCTTCAAAAGGACTCCACTAATCATCCTGGTGTGAGGGGGGTTTTTCACATATCAGGAGTGTCTTTGAAGCACTGGTTGCCAGGAGACCTTCCGTGAAGGGTTTTTGTCTCCTGGAGAAGGTCTTGTCCCTCCCCAAGGGAATCAAAGGGGAGCTTCCCGGGCAGGATCACAGACTGCCAAATACACATCCATCCCTGTCATGAATGAATAACCTCACTATGCTGACAAGAATATGACGTCCAAACTATAGTGATGGGATAATTTTCTAATCTAGGCAGCCACCATGTCATAACCAAACATTACTTATTTTTTCATATTAATGCGCCACCAGGCTATGGTACACACTTATAAGGATGTTCCCCAAGTGCAGGGAGTTAAAAAGCCACACCTGGCTTTTGAAACTGTGTTCTAGCGGCTGTGTGGAAGGAATGCACGTGACCTTTGACCTTGCTAGGATGCAACTGCAAGGCAGTTGCTGAAAGATGTCAAGAGACTGTCCCAGGAAAGGTGCAGGAGTGCAGTCTGTTTTTGGCATGAAACATTATGAAAAGGGGGTTCAATTGGAGGCTTCCCTTTCATAAACGGAATACCATGCACTATTGTATTGTTAAAAATCTAAAATTATCAGGCTATCCAACATTCAAAAGATGGGATTCTGCCACAGTATGTGCAGTTCATTACCTTTACCCGATCAATAATTGTATGACGAATATACTTATTCATGATTTTGTGTTTTAACAGATTATGTGTGTCATGTACGCGAATGTGCACACAACAAAAAAATGCCACAGGCCTGGTAAGAAGTACCTTCCCTTGTCTCCTTTAGGAGTTCTATAGTGGAAGAAAGTGCCCCATGGGAAGCAACAAGACAAAAGGCCTCATTACGAGTCTGGCGGTAACCTGCCGTTTTTTCCGGCTCGGTTACCGCTGGACTCATCTTACCATTCCGCCTCTCCAGGAATTCTGGACGCGGAATTCGGTAAATCCCCATTCCCATTGAGTCCCATAGGGATGGGGAAGTGGAAACACCGGCACCATCTCGTGATGGTGCTGGTGTTTCCACGTCCGCCTGCAGGCGGGCAGTGTTAAACCTGCCAGGTCAGACCTGGCGGGAACGCCACCTCCCGCCTGCAGGAGTCGAGATTGGGCGGTCCGGAATTAACAGTGGCGGCGGGTTTACCGCCACTGTTATTTCCGGACCGCCCGACCCGTAATGAGACTCAAAGTCTGTAGGATGACCTGTGGCTATGTCGGAAAGCCAGGTAAGTCCCAGTTCCTTCCTTTAGGTACCCAGAAGAAAGTTGACCCCAGAGGACACCAAGGAAGACCCAAAAGAAGAGATCCAGTGGAGGGTTCAAGACCCAGCAGCCAGAGATGCAGGGCAGGATTCATCTTCCAATGTTAACCAAATGAGAAATGTGGTTGAAGGGAACTGTGAAGGACTGCCATGTGGTAAGGTTAGGGACCTCCTGGCTTTTTTGATTATTATTAATAATACAATGATGTGGGTAATCCATTAAAAAAGGTGTGGTCTGCCTAACAGAACAAATACCAAAAGCATAGTGTACAGATGTGCCCTGCTGCATCAGTATCCTGATCTGTAGTGCCCGCTCTTTAGTGGCGCAGAACGGGTGCAGCGGTCACAGTTGCCTTGCCCAACAGCTGCTTAAACAGCTAAGTCACTGTAGTGCATTTAAATCTGCACCACTGTTCCAAAACCATATACTTATCATGAACTGATAAATACAATCCATACCAGGGGTTTGGTGGCTGGTAGTTAATTATTAAAGCCACATCTGATATGTATCAGATACATGTCTGGCAAAAGCAGGCCTGTTGAATTCTCCATAGATTTGCTGTCTCTGCTGCAACCAGCAAGACAACAGCCAGTGGGAGCGGATTCTTTTTGATCCTTTGTGAGGGTCGGTAAAGCCTCTATCCAACCCAGGAAGCTCTTAGAAGGAGCGGCTTGGGAAACAGGCCTCAGAGGGTACACCCTAAACAAAAGGCCTTGCCTCAAACTATGCAAAGTGGTATGGGCTTTGAGGGGGGCTAGTGTAGTCAAAGGAAGCTCAGAATAATAGACCGAAGGATCACGCTACATTGGTTTTCTCTACAGCCATCCTACCTTCTCATCTCTTACACTTGTTTTAACACAAACACTGTGGGTATGACACAAGACGACAAAGACCATTTGTCACAATGCCAGGGATTGGACCCCTTAAAGCAGGCTTGCTTTCCTCCAATAATGTGGAATCCTTTGCCTATCAACACCCCTTCTTTGATTCATTGCCAAACTGCAAGAAAACCTATTTTGAGAGAGTTGATCTTTCCAAAGTTCAGTCATTGAGACTCTACTCCTTACCCATCCCCAGGGCACATTGAGGATGAATGGCTGCTGAATCAAGACCCGCCGCTCTGCCAGCTACACTGGTACCCATCACTGCACTAAAAGTGAAGGACCCCTGCAAGTGTTAGTCCACTTCCTCTGTGTTGGGCGAACAAGAACAAGGACTCATCGTGTCCCAGAGTCCCTGGATTGTCATTCAGCTTTTCTCCTGCATTTCCACTGCATCGAACCGCGTTGAACAATAGTCAACTGCATTCTAATGGACAGGACACCCGATGCTGCCTTTGGCACTTGTTTGAACCTCTTTGAACTGTTGTTGCTGCTGAGCATGTCTATTGCCCCGGCTCTACAAGAAATTTGCCAATGCAGAGTGGTTGAACTGGCCCTGGCCCCCTTCGACCCGCTTCTTTCAAACGCTGCATCAAACCACAATGAGCCACAGTTTGAACCGGACTCGATTACTGCTCCAAGTGTGGATCATTGTAACTCGCTCCATCTGAAGCTGGTTCGACCTGCACAATGAGAAGCCGGGTTTAACACCAAACCGACAAGAGGAAATTTACTTGTGGAAGGCCCCAGCCCCCCTGGTTCAATTGTGGGCTCCCTAGAGACTGGTTAAGCCCCCTTTTATAACTTTTTCCCAAAGTCACATCCTTTTCCAATAATACTGAAGTGATGTATTGCCTTTGTCCTCCCTGCCAAGTTATTCAGAGTGCTTGCATCAATACATTCTGCACTCCCAATCCTCATTTACTGGGAGGGGGTTTTGGTAGGGTTTTCAAATACAGTTTTATTGCATTTTGGCAAGTTGTGTTAAAGTATATATTTCTTTTATAGAACCCTTAGTGGACTTTCCTTTATTTTGGACGGTTGTACTACATCATCTATACCATCATTGTATATATGACTGTAAAATGTATATTTCACACCATTCTCTGCACATATCTACTTTATGTTGCCTTCATGTTTATCGATCTGTGGTACGACTACTAATTTAGTGCCTTGTGTGTACATATTTGACGTCTAATTGTAAACTGTATAAAAATGTAAGAACAGCGCTCAGTTGCCTTAGGGTTGGAGGCGCTATACAAATAAATACAAATACTGCTGTTTTCATTGCTACAGTCTCACATTAACACCATTCGTACAAGTATAGCCTGCCTCGGCCCATATTACCACAAAAGGTGAAGGAGGTATTTGTTTTATCTGTGCCCGTTTCACCTTTATGATTGGTATCAATGTTATTTTGTAGAAGTGTGTGGGCTGAGTTGGCAGTTTAACAACTACTCCTTATACTCCTTCGTGGCAGTAGTCATTTCGGCAGAGGGACCTGCAGAACCCAATGACCAGAGACCCTGGGGACCCATGAGGGTGAGCATCTTGAATGATCCACCAACCCAAGTCCCAAAGGAAAGTACTCAGTGTTGGTTTCTGAATACACTATACCAGGAAAGCAAAACAGCACAGTACGTAAAGGCTTCTTTTTACAGAGTGAAATGAAGATTCCGGTCAGCCAGGCACTTGCACCCTGAGACAATGACCCCCAACAGCTCAATATAAGTACAATTATCCTTCACAAGAGTGCACCCACCTTCATCCAGAAGTAGAATCGGCTGTGGGGAATCGCTCCAGGAGGATGGACAAACCTTCACACGGCCGACCCAAAAAGTATAGCAGGCAAACATGAATAGCACCCCTGCAAAAAAGTTCCATGCAGCAGGACAACCTTGATGGCAACCAGAGATGCCCCAGATAAGCAGATTTCGTGGGGTGTTGGAGTCCCAACACCCTTTTAGGCGGCACAAGCATCCAAAACCAAAGCGGAAGACTCTGGCTGTAAGGAGTGGTAAAACGGACAAGAAAATAGTTGCAGGACGGAAAGCCGGTCCCAAGCAGATGAGAACGACCAGTAGCAGGACAATGAAAGAGTGGCGATATGCCCAGAACACTGCAACCAGCCAGCATGACCAGAAGATGGCCTATTAATGCAGAGCAGTGGAAAATGGCAAGAAATCCTCTAGCAGATAAGCTTCCAAAAATCGAGCAGCACAGACATAAGGTAGAGGGTTTCCCCAATATGTCCCTTCACTCACAGGGGCAGCCTTCTGCCAACCCACCAATCCCATTTCAGGATTTAAAGCAAAAGGTATTGGCCAATCAGGTTGGCCCCCAAAAACTGCCAAACATCCAGGCCCACCCAAACTATGGTGGTCACTATCTTGGGCTCACAGAGACCCCACATGGGCAGAACTACATGGCCAGAAGTGCCATTTTAGGTCTGCCTCAAGGCTTCCCTGAGCAAAGAAAGCCCCATAAAACAAAATGACCGAGAGTAGGACTTAAAAAAACACAATAATACCTCAAGGGCTACTGTCACAGACGCCCTCAAGAACATACCAAAACCCAAAGACAGTTCAAGAGGATTTATTTTTATTTTGAATCAGAGGGGCTCCAAGGGATGACCCTCTAACTAATCTAAGGATGGGCAATCGCTCCCGAGCCCAGACGTCACTCAACCCTAGGCTGGTCACTACAGATCGGTAACGACTACTATCTAAAAACTGCCTAGCACCAAATTAATGACCTAAAGGCTAACGCTTTATTTGTCTAAACTCACTGAGGGAGAAATCGACGGGCTCAATATTTTAAAGTCCTTAAGATAACATAGATTGTGGATTTTGAGAGTTTCAGACATTCAGGCCTCATTTGGTCTTATCCTTACACGATCAACTACTCCTCTCTCTGAATCGAGCTGTTAGTCTTCCTAGTCTCTTCTCCCTTCTACTGCACCTACTGTCTTTTTACACTCTCCTTGACACTTTCTCTTCTGTCCCTCCAATGTTCCTCTCTCTGTGATCTACTGCCACAATCCGAATGTACTCCTTACTACTCTTTCCCCCTCTCCTCTACTGCTTGCTCCTCCACAGTGCTACTAATCCATCCTCCACACTGCAACTACTACTCCCTCCTCCACAGTTTTACTAATATTAATCCTCCCTCCTTCACACTACTACCCCTCCCTCCTCTACATTATTATTCCACCCACTCCCACCTCTTCAATAACCCACTTTTCACTCCACACCGTCACCCTCTCATTCTCTTCCTATTCTCCCCTAACACTCTAGTCATACACATGCTAATTCAAACCCAGTTACCACTTCCTCTCACCAACGAATACCTCAACTTGCACACTGCCTGTATAATACGCCTCCATGCTCCTCTGTACCGTCCTTCCCCCGCCCGGTCTCTTGGTCTGCCTTCACCTCCTCTGACCTCACCCAAAAACCCCACACCTTCCTCTTTCCTGCCTTCCTTTTCATCATCCCCTTTGTCTCCCCATTGGTTCTCTCCTTCACCTGGTTCCCCAGGCCAACTGTGGTATTTCCCTTCCCAAGGGACTGAGTTACAATGATTAGAATTGATAATAGGGGATTTAAGCGCCTTCCCCTTTTCGTACACGGGCCCGCCGGTTCTTGACAATGTTGTCCCGCTGTACTGATGGTAATTGTGTATGCATGTTTCATCTATTGTTTCCTTTGCCATTAGTATCTACTGTATGTTTATTGTTTGATTGGCCGTTGGACTCGATGTTGAGTAAAGCCTTTGTTGATGGTGACATACTGATGGTAAGTTTCCCAGTTTGTCTTAGTCGTTGGAATTATGTTGCCGGTTTGCTGCGGGGACCATTCAGTACACCTTCTTTGGGGGAAAAGGCAGTTCTTTTGTGGTGCATTTGGTACACCATCTGTGCCTGCGCTTTGGGTTCTTGTCGCCAGTAAAACTGTGATCGCAACCGGTGCACAGAGTGAACTGCTTCAGATAGTGGTTAATGATTACATTCTTTCCGAAGTCTATTCTGCATGGGGAGCTTGAGACGCCAGACCACTGACTTCTTACCCGGGCTTCTTGCCCGCTGTGGGGATGTTTTGGCTCCGCTGCCGCTCTGCCTGCTGGTTTTTGAAGAGAAAGAAACTGACCAGCATCTTGGGTGACATGTATTGGCAAGAAAAGATGGTACATGTCACATTCATGCAGGCACAAAAGGAATGGACTGGGTCCCTCCCAAAGGCTGCCTTACCCTTCAGGGGTAGGGCTGGCTGTGGCTTTCACCCTGGTAGACACCAGGCTAGCGACACCGTCACACTAACATTAGGTTAATAATGTGATAAATAGACTTATACCCTTACTGAAGGCAAAAGTAAATATTAGCTGCCACCAGCCTACCCCCCCCCTCCCCCCAAGACTAGACAATTTCTGGACGACCCAATACCATATACCGTAATTCATTTAAAAAAGGATGTAGTGGCAGGGAGACCGTCCCTCTGGCCACCAAAATAACCCTCAAAAATAAGAGGGGGGGGCAAAATAAAAGAAAATAGGTCCCTTAAAATAAGAGTGCAGAACCACCAAAAATGCTGTTAGGAAAGATTTCGTAATTGTAGGTAATTTTCCTTCCATGTGGCAACCCCTAAACTTTTTGCTGTTGTTTTTCACCTTGTTCTTGACTTTGCCAGAGAAGTGCAGCCTTCTGCCGCACTCCTCTGGGCTTTCGCTCCTTTTCTTACGGGGAAACTGACATGCCCTTAAGACAGTCAGTACCGGGGAACGCTGTTTCCCGTAGTTTCCTTTATCATGTTGCGGCTTTAGTGCAACATGACACAAGAGGGCACTGTAAGCTAAGTTACAGCTCTCTTGGGTCTCTAGCCTTCTACAGGCCCTAGATACTCTTTTAGGATGGTATTTGATCGGTGCAAGTCATTCAGGGACTGGAATGGTGGCAGCGATCGTTTTGTTTATTTTGAGCTCCTTTTGGCGTTCTGAGCACGTTTTTCGCACTGAACCCAAGATGGTGGCCTGGCTCCCAAAATGGCCAGTCCACGAGGCTCCTTTGTCCTGTCCACTGACCGTCTTGCTCCCTTCACCTTCCCCAGGTCGGGCGACCCGGGGCCTTCCTTATTTGGGCATGTACTTTCCCGCGAAACGTGGTTGCTTTCGCGGGCTTCTACATGTCGTTTGTGTGCCTCCAGGGTGTGGGCTGGGATGTCTGGTCCCAATACACATCCTGGGTGCCAGAGAGTCTAGGGTGGTGTGAATGCCTGGGACCACCGTGGTCCGTGATTGGTCCACGTATGGTATGTGTGTTGATGAGCGGATCTCCCATTGGCTCCCCTCCGTTTTGGCGCGAAGGGAACCGTGGATAAGAGGGAGCTGGAAACACCACTACCATGTCGATCTCCTGAGTTCTCACGAACGAAGGAATACAGGAGCCAAGTATCCTGCAACCAAGAGGCTGGACCGAGGAATCGCTGGTGACCCGCTGAAGGAATCCTCCTTTGCACTGCTGTCGTCCTGTGAAACCCTTTCCTCCTTGGATCGAACCAGAAGGCCTGTACTGGTGCTTCGACCTTTGGAATAGCAGGAACAGCTATTCCCGGCGACTTCATCATCTCCTGCCAAGTAAGCCTTCGGAAGTGTCTCTGGGCCATCCAGTTGACTGACCAGTTTACAAGGGAGTCCTGCTCTGTAACTGCCGCCAGGTTGTGTTGTATTTCAAGTCCTTGTCACTCTCCCACGCTTCGTACACTTGGCGTTCCCAAGTCTGAAGGGAGGAGTGTACATTTGGCTTGAATACACACGGCCGCTTCGTTGTCCTGCTGCGGCAACAAACTGTGCTGGTTTCGTCGATTGGGACGTCTTTTTGCTCTACACGACTACGAGGCGTTCCCTGCTCTTCTGAACCTGCCAGCTGCTGAAACTAACGTGGAGAAGCCTGGGTCTGCTTGCTTCGGGGACCGGTGAGTAGTTTAGCTAGGATCTGGTCGCCCTCCTGCAGTATCCCATTGCTTTTCCCTGCTGTGTAAAAACAGCCCCCTTTTGGCCGTACTCGCGCTCTGCTTCTGTCCGCTGTGGAGGCTGCGCTTGAGTTGCGGAACCGGTTCTCCTTCTGCTGTGCACTAACCCGAACTGCCTGACTTCCTACGAAGAGCTTCCCCTTTTGCCCGTTGGCACCGGCGTGGCAGGTACTTTGAGCACAAGGCTCCACTCTTCGCAGGGCTCGGACTTCCATCTAGTTAGGTGCCTCTGAAGGCGAACTGAGTCTAAAGCGTTATCGCACTGCCTGTTTTCCTTTCCTTTCAGGTGGACTACATATTTCGTGCTTTAAACGCTTGCGACTGTGTATTTGTATATATATTGTGTTGATATGGTATGTGTTGGTTTAATATTGTGATATTGTGATTTTCTCGCTACGGTCATTGTTTTAAAGGCCTTAAAATAAATGTGTATCTATTTTTGATATAACAACTGTTTGGAGTAGCTTGTAAGCGCTCTTGCTTTGTGTGCTCATTGCGGGCTTTCAGTCACCCTCACCCCTCTTGAGACCTAGTCTTGACCGCCGCGATCGCTACCTTGATTGGTCTGGCTTGTCCAGAGGTTACCCTGTTCCAAGTAATTAGGTTGGCCTTCGGAACTTCTGCGCCACCAGGACAGAGTTCAGAAATCCGTCTTAACAAATGCAATTTGCCCCAAAAGGCTACCTTGTGGGAAAGCCACTTATTCCTCTTATGTTAAGAACACGGTATCCCCATGACCCACCTTACCTTAACTCACCTTCCTCATCAACCCCCACTCAACAACCTCATCCCTAGTGTTCTTATCCGTTTCCTTAAAACCAATAAAGGTAGGAAGTACTGGGACGGGGAAGAAGTGCGGAAGCATAAAGAGCACCTCTATAAACCATACAGAGCGCTCAAGTCTTTATAGACTTCCTATTGGCCAAGGTACAGCTGAACTAGAAGAGGCAATTCAAACGCACAGAGAGATCCTCCCTGGAGTGACCAGAAGTTGTGGGGCCCACGGTCAGGACGGGATGCTTACCCGTTGGCCGAGATGTTCCAGAGAACTCTGCCGTGGTCAAGCTGTGTCTAGAAGCAGGCGAATGAAGCGCCAGCTGGTCAAGAGAGCTGGAGAGCGTGGTCCACCTGGGATGCGGCGCCCAAAAGCAGAAAGCCGCTGCAGAGCTCGGACAGAGGAGGAGGTATCCAAACATTGGCAGACTAGGGGACCAGGGCTGCCTAGACCACAAGCAAGAGAAAAGAAACCAACACCAAAGGGGACTGAGACCCCACAAAAAGAATACCAGGCAGGACTGGATACAATTATTGAGAATCAAGAAGAGCTAAGTAGGGATTGAGATCCACACCCAATAATGAACTGCCTCCAAAACCATCATCTTAGTCACAGTACCTGGCAGGATAGTGAACCAGGTGTACTACTGAAAATACGGTATTACCCAAATTGTTAGTTTACAATTGTTCGAATGAACAATTGACCGAATTTAAAGGGTCACAATTGACCTTTTCACAATTGTCCGAATATAATATATATATATATATATATATATATATATGTATATATATATATATATATATATATATGGGTTTTGGAGGGTTTGGCGTTGGGTGGGGGATTGTGGGAGGTTTCCCCCAACATATATGGTACAATTGACCTTCACAATTCGGTCAATTGTGAAAAGGTCAATTGTCATTCGAGCAGTTGTAAAACGAACAAGTCGTATACAACCGAAAATACGGCGAGCATTGTAAGAAAATTCAGGGAATGGGATACATACGCCCTGGTGTTTGTGAACATTGTGTAAAGAGCCAAGAGGAGGGAGTTTTTCTCTTGGCATTGTGAAGAGTCTGATAAAGACCAAGAGAAGAAAGGCACTTGACCTGGCATTGGGAAACTGAGAACGGTCAGTGGGAGGGAGCCATTCTCCTAACACAGAAGATAAAATATTTTTTGTTCCATGTGCCTTAATGGAATCTCAATCCAAGTAACCTTTTTGATTTGTATCCCCTGAGAGGAGCATTTCATTTGCATCACACAGAAGTGAACCTTCGGTATATCATCCAGGAGAAGGAAGCAATTCTTCTGGGCCAAGAAGACCACCCTTTTTCCTTAGTTGAGTTTATAGTGTAAGGGCTGGAAATAGGTTTCTGGACACATGACAGTGTACTCTTTGCTTAGGACCGTCACCCCGACAGATTCCTTATTATTTAGTTGAGGCAGGGAAACCAGTCATAGAACTACGGTCAGACAGGGTGTTCTCTTATTTTCTCACCCATAAAAGTCTATCGCCAAAACCATGCCACCTGTTTGTCGGTCTCCTACTTCTAAACCCGTACACCTCATACTTACCAGGTTTGTTTAGCCTTGCTAGAATCAGCTTTCGGGAAACATACCCAGAGTACCTTCCTCTAGGTCTTGGGGTGGTAGGTTATTTGAGATACTTACCTTGGGGTTCCCTGTGCTTCTGGGTCAAGATTATTTGCAAGCAAGTCTCAGCAGCATTTTCCCACGGGTTTCCACTGGGGCTTCTCTTGCTGTGCTTCATCTTCTTCTGGGGCATCTGGTTCTCGAACTATCGCTGCAGCCCTTCACTGGAGTCTCCTCTGGTCCTCCCAGGGGTTGTTTGCTACGAAATCCAACCCTCTGGGATAGACCTGGCACTTGCCAGTCTTTTCCCCCATGCACACAGATTGCCTTTTAACGTTGTCAGAATGATTTCAATGGGAACTTTCTACTAACCTTAAGCTCTCCTAGAGTGATTTAAGGTGTACATATCTGCCCCTGAACATTTTTCCTGCATCCAGTTTCGGTCTAGTAAGTTTAAGGCTACAAGCTACAATGTTAGCGCTTACCTGTGATTTCCTAATGTATTTGTAAAGTTATGCACTCCACTTCTGCAAGTGTGAATTCATATTTACAAAGCAACTATTTTTGGTGACCCCAACACATTTGTCCTAATGTGTAATGTCTTGGTAATTCTTGCTAACATATATCTTGTCTTTTGGTGTGATCTGGTTGCATTTTAGAATGGTTACCCCCCTCTGGAAACTTCATTAACTGCAATGTGCGCATTGGTATGTCCCAGAGGTCTAGAAGTACTAGGACTTTATTGGTGTTGGTCCTAGGGATCCTAAATGACTATTTTAGATGTGTTTTAATGTCTGGTTCCCTTTTCTTCCCACCCCTTGACTTTATATGGTGTATGCCTATCACTAGATATTGGACCTACAATATATAAATGAGTATGTTGTGTCTTTTATGACAATGTACTGTTTTGTACAGGCACTAGGTAGGTATTTTAACATTGTGTTTTAATGTTTGGTCATCCCTCCTCATGTCACTGTATGTTGCATGTTCATCCTTAGATTGCGTATTACATTTTATCATAGGGAGGGGGGTGGGAGGGTGGAGTGTCTTAACTGACATTTGCTTTTTTTTTTAATACACTAGGGACTTTTATACTGTGTACTTTGTTCCTAAAGTACTTATTTATCCCAAAGAGGTCTATAAATGTGTAACAATAAATGTGTACAGGCTTCAGTGTACCAGTGTGGTGTATATTTCATGGATAAGTGTGTGGACTAATCGATCCTTTGTGTTAGCCTATATCCCCTTCCTAGAGTTAAGCCTACATCCCCCTTGAGGAGGCGCTCGAGTGCCGAGCCAAGATGGCTGCTCCTCTGTGAGCTCCCGCGGTACCCGCCGAAATTCCAGCCACTATCCTTGACCATCGGTGCTGACTCGCCCTAAATCACTGCTGCTGCAGAGTGGACACTGTAGGGGCTTGTACACCTAGTCGGTACCATGCTGACCACTGAAGTTGGGGACAATTTTGTCATTGGCAAGTGGCAAGGCTGGCGACAGTAAGGACAGCGCGGCGTGGCAGTTCACTCCACTGGAAGGTCCTACCGAGCAAAGTGTGATGCATCGAGGACGGAGAGTCTGAGCCCTCCCCACTGGGATTGTGCGGTGGGGAATATTGAAGCTCCGGATCACAGATGCACATTTCTGGAACTGCTGCCCAGGAGCCTCGCGGGTGGCTGTTGACCTGGAGGCGGGGCTGGGAAGTGCCACGATTCCTGTCAGAGTGATCCCAGGGACCCTACTGAGGTACGCGGTCTCCCGGGGTGGCCTTCCTACATTTGGTGACTGGCCAGGCAGCAGCGCGACCTGCAGTGGTTTGGTGCCGGGGGAGAAGAGCCGGGAATCTGGTGTGCAGAGCGGCTGGGCTCCTGTGTATACCCCCATTTGGTGTGCCTGGAAGGGGGCCTGCCATCTGCCTTCAGGGGGTCCTGTGTTGGCAAGTTATCATCTGGGCCCTCAAGACTTCGCATTGCCCCCTGGTTCCAGCTGAGGGCTGACAGTGGAGCAAGGATCTCCTGAGTAGAAACTTTGCAGAGGGATCGTTGGCATGGTGGGGGTAGTCCCTGGACCGGTGGTCTCTGGATATAGCAGGGGGCTCTCCCGCTGTTGTGCAGGCCCACAGGGGAGCTAAGGAGGATTAATGTACTTGGAGACACTGAGGGCGGTCAGCCAGGAGTGTGAAGGGAGCCGGGCGGCTCCATCTGAGAGGTCACACGCAGTGGCGAGATGCAAACTGCGAGGGTGGGGCTGGTGGTGGGGGCTGTCACTGCATAGAGCATTACACTGGGGTTTCACATTTGGTCTACTGGACCCCTTGGGGTGGTTCTTGCCTGATGGGCTCAACACTGAGGCAGGTTGGGGAGAGCTGTGTGGTCTGGACAATTTTAGCTGCACTCGCGAGTACATAGCCCCAGGTCAAAAATGGGGAAGCACGATAAGTTGCAGTTTAAGTTCTCCTATGATACCCCCTTGCAGATAAAGGTCATAGCGCGTGGATCATGCGAAATGAGGGAGACGGCTGAGCCAAGCAGGGAGCCCTCGCCGGACACTCTTAGAGAGATCAAGTGTATCCTGACTCAATTGCAGAGCGGCATCACCTTGATGGGGAATAAAATGGACACTCTTACTTGCAAGGTCGACCATATGCAGGCCCAGCTCAATAGGCATGGCGACAGGCTGGACGAGGTGGAGCAACGCATCTCCGCTGTGAAAGATGGATCCTCTGTGACAACAAGTGAGATGGCCTAGATGAGGAAGGCGGTTAAGGAGCTGCAGGAGAAGCAGGATGACTTGGAGTCCAGATCCTGCTGAAAGAACATCAGGATTACGGGGGTGCCCAAGGCTGCGGACAGAGGGCCTATGGAACAGTTTGTGGAGGCGTTGCTGCGGGAGGCACTCGTGAGTCTGGTTTTTCCTCTGCCTTTGTTGTTGAAAGGGCCCATCGTATACCAGGGGGTCGATCCCCGGTGCCGGGAGCTCCGCCCAGGCCCATCATCGCCGGGCATCTTAATTACTGCGACAGGGATCATGCTCTGCGGCGGTCAAAAGAACACAGCTATCACAGTGAAGAGATTCGGGTATTTCCAGATTTTTCAAACAAGGTCCAGGCCTTACGGAAACATTTTCTTGAAGTAAAGAAGAGGCTCAGAGACAAGGGTTTCAAATACGCCATGCTGTTCCCTGCGTGACTTTGTGTTGAACATACTGGTAAAACCCCATTCTTTCAGTCACCGGAGGAGTCAAGTGACTTCCTGGACAACGCAGAAGGGGTCCGGCCTAAAGATTGTTAGCACCGTGGCACTACACTTTTGTAGTGTTATTCTGGCTGAGTGAGGGGGAGATCAGCCGCTGTGTTTTTTTTCTTACTAAGTCTATGGTGGGTAGGGGGCGTGGCTAGCAGCCATGTGAGGCAGACATGCTCACTAGAGGCTCATGCAGTTCTGTGAATTGAGAAGCTTCATAGAGTAACTTCACAACGACAAAACTAGAAAATAAAGAATCGGATGTTGGAAACACCAGAGAGGCTGTTGCCAGCACGAAAAGCCCTGAAAGACTTACAGAAGGGAGAAATATCAAGCCGGAAGAGAGCTGTGGGTGGCGAGGAGAAAATGGCGGTAGACGATAGCGAGAGGCTGCGACACTGAAAGAACAGGAAGGCACCAACACAAGCGGGATGCTGAGCCCCAGAACGAGCGTTAGCACTTGACGCTTGTACGACCCAGAGTGCTGAGCGGCACCGAGAGGGGGCAGAGAGAAGTGTCTTTGAGACCGCAGCTGAAGGCTAGAAGGAGGACAAAGAGCCAGCGGGCAGAGGGGCAACGAGAAGCAATAGATCTGGGCGTCAGAGACCGCAACCGGAGAATGCAAGGAAGACAAAAGAAGAACGGTGGCCTGAGGAGCGGTGCACCCGGGACGCGGCAAATGCACCATTAAGGACAATGAGAAGCAGGCGCTGGGAACACAGCGAGATACAAAGGCTGACCGGTAATAAGATTTGTAATCCCGACTACACCAGGACGCAGGGTAGCACGCATACTAATAGGTATGGAAGAAGACAAGGAGTTGGTGTGTCGCTGCGACAAAGGACCTTTCCTCAGAGAGAACTACACAGGCACATACGCAGCAACAGGAGAGCTATCAACGGGGGAAGGCTACGGAGGTTGCAAGAGGCAGTAAGGAGTTGGGGGGCACCCTGAGCACAGGTCGCTGTGAACAAAACATTAACGATTCGAGAGGGCTCTCTCCCGTCACCCACAGAACTATAGCGCCGAGTTACAAAAGCACTCTAAAAAGGGTATCATAAAGGACAATACCTCCCGGTGGCGCGTAGCATACCCCTCCCCAGAAGTACAAAGCCGCAACAATTACCAGCGGGTCTAGGCTCTGCCAAGAGAAGCAGGAAGATTCAAGCCAAGGCAAGGCCCACGCGGGGTTGGGGCAAGTAAGCGAAAACAGTGAGTCGCACCGCCGGGATACATAAGCGCTGCACAAGGAGGCTAGGGGTGACAACAGTTCCCAGGGGCGCAGACCTCCCCCCTCCCGGAGATCATTGCCAGCATGAAATAAGTCACTTGTCTGTAAACTTAGGCTCTAGCCTTAGCCGCTGGGAACCACACAAAGGGCAGTGTGAGAGCCGAGTGCAAGGGGAAGGCCCTCGAGCAATGGTGACCCAAGCGGGTAACGAAGAGGGGATTGCCAGGACACGGGGTGTTACTAGCGGAAGACAGTGCTTTGCGCATCAGAAACGGTGCAAGAGTACCACACAAAGCAAAACCGAATCGGAACCCAGCAATAACGTGGGTGCAAGAGGAGGCTGGAAACAGCAAAATACGACCCAGCACAAGAGGGCACATGCCAATACACTCATAGCTGCAGCCTGTGAAGATGATAGACCTGGATACTGAGGAAGAGACTTGATAGTAATAAAGGACTAGGGAAGCAGTGTGTGCTGGCACAGCAGAGTTGATCATGATGGCTGGCCCCGGGCCCCTCTCCAGTCTCCGCACACGGTGATAAAGAGCACATATTCGAGGTACGTGACACTAGATGTCGCATGCTCACATTGCAACTAGCACTGCGCCAGATAACAAAGAAGGAAGTGCCCATACCACATAGCAGGGCCAAGGAGTAGGCTGCAGGACAGCGAGAAAGACAAGCTTCTGTACTCCAGGGAGTTGCAGGTGGTTAATAGTACCTCCAGTAAGACACAGTGGGCTCATTACTAGTTTGGAGGTGGCTACACCCAAACTCCGGTCCGGGTTCCCTGAATGGGGAAATACCGGGCCATTTCGACCTAGGAGGGCCCGGTATTTCCCCATTCAAGGAACCTGGACCCTGGTACATCCCCATTCCCATTTGAGCTCCCGTAGGGATCCATGGGAATGGGGAGCATGCTAACAACGGGCCGTTAATGACGGGCCGTTGTTAGCATGCTGGGCCGCTTGCGGGACCCGCTAAGGACGTCTGGTGAAACCATGCATCCTGAGGCGGTCACCCGAGCGGACCTCGTAATGGGGCGGTATGGGGTTAACGGCGCAGGCAGCTCTACCGGCACCGTTAACCCCCATACCACCAGGGTCGTAATGAGGCCCAGTGACAATAAGCTGCCCGAACAAGCAGAACAAAGCAGGACTGTAATTGGAAGGGACATTAAGCCATGCAATAACAGCAGTATATACGCCCCGAAGCGAGATAAGAGACTAAAGACAAGAGACCACTGGTGAAGATAATCTCTGTTGAAGATCTGGAAATTAGGGGTCCCAATAAGGCTGAAGACGCACAATGGCAACCAAAAGTAATACATCTATTTTAAAAAAGCAGACCACAATGGAAACTCATTAAAGATCAAACGCACCGACAAGAGGCGGACAGCGGAGAGAAAGGGAAGGAACAGGTATCTCCTTCTACAGACATGGCAGACTTGGGGAACCAACAGATCCTATAGGCCATTGCAGCGCTACAAGCGACATTGGAAGTCAAGATTGATGCGGTGGGCATTGATGTGGGACTATTGCAGCTAGATGTACGAGCCATATCGGAACGCACCAGTAACTTGGAAGAACAAGTCAAAGAGAACACAGCGATTAGAGTGCAGACAACGAAAGACATTGACATCCTGCTGCAGAAGGTTAAATTGCTGGAAGATTGGGCAGAGGATGCAGCGGGCCGGGCACGCAAAAATAATATAAGAATTGTGGGGCTGCCTGAAGGTACAGAAGGGTCTGACCCCACCACATAGATTGAAAACCTGTTGCTACAGGAAATATGAGCTGGGGAACTTACGCAAGATTTTACGATAGAAAGAGCGCACCGCTCCATCACCAGGAGGCCGCCGCCAGGCGCAACGTTGAGGCCGATGATAGCATAAGTTCTAAATTATAAAGATTGAGAGAAAATCCTCGCTTTTTTCAGGTCGGAAGGGACAATACAAAGAGCCTCGGCGAAGATCTTGGTATACTCAGACTACACCTTCCAGATTCAGAAGAGAAGAGCCCAGTTCATCACAACGAAAGCAAGGCTAACGAAGGAGGGCCTAAAGTATATGCCGTTATACCCGGAAAAGTTGAAAGTTATTCACAATAGCAAAGAACTTTTCTTCGCGATGCCGATGGAAGCCCAGGATTGGACGGACTGCGCGCAAATCCCAGAGACTACATAACAGAGTCAACTTACTTAGACAGGCGCTAGACGATCCAGAACAGACCTCCACAGCATAATTGAAGAAGCAAGGATACGGATTTCAGGGAGAGGATACGTTGGGACTACACCAGAGAACCGCCGATAAGAAGTATGAAAGCAATGTAACATTAAAAGCAAATGCAGGAACAGTACAGTGAAACCACAGAAACCCGGTAGGGGAAACGCTACGTGCAGACACACTACTCCCACAAAAGTTAATTTTAGGGTGTAAGGCTCACCTGGCTCCCACGGAGGCGCTGGTCTGGTCTGGGTTGCTGTGGCCTCTTCAAGCGTGATGCGCAGAATTCGGACCACCGATTGAACAGGACCCCCAAATCTTGCTTGTCTGCCCCGTAGGAATATCCTTCTGCAGATGAGAAAGGGGATTAACTGTCTGCTGAATAGTGTGCTTGCTCCCCCCTTGCCCCCTTCGTTCTTCTCGGACTTCCTCCAAAACCCCTGGTTTAAGCTCACCTTATGCTTTGGAAGGATGAACTCTCCATCCTGCTTCTGGTGCAGGGGCGCGCGTTCGTCCAGTTACTTCACTGGTTTTCAGAATGGCGCTGGCAAATCCACTTGACTTTTCTGAGCGATACACCGTAAGTATGAAGATGCAAAAGTTGTTTTTTCCTAACCTGTGATCTGTCCTTTATTTCAGGTGCAGAACGAAGGCGATGCGTTGAGGGGTTAAATTGCCGGTGGTAAAATCAGGTGAGTTAGTGCTGAGGGCGACCCCTCTAAATGTCTTTATAATTCCCCAGTAATGTCTTTTGTCCTTTCCCCATAGGGGCCGGGGTGCGGTACCTGCCAAAGATGCGGCGCCGACCCGAGATGTGGAATGGTTCACCAAGAAAAGCCGGTAAGTTATATGGCTGAAAATTCGGCTTTCCTCTTGTGTTCCCTTGCTCACCTTTTGTCTCTTCTTCTCTCCCCTAGGTGCAGGGACGTGGCGACCGGTGCTGAGAGCCGCGGTAGAGCCGGGCGGCGTCTCAGGAACAGGTGAGTGAAGCGCGGCGCTGCAGCGAGCAACGCTGTGCTTTTAAATGGAAGTCTTCCTTCAGGAATGCTGGCGTGAAGATTCCGGATGCAGGTAAGAAGGTTGAATAAGTTCTTGGTTTTCACCTTTCTCTTCTCTTCTTCCTTACAGGTGTTCCAGGTTCGAGGCGGGCGTGGCTGGAGTCCAGGTGCAGGAGCTGACACGGTGAGCGTTCAGCTGCTGGGATGCAGAACAACGCGAAGCATGTGTGGCTGTCCGGGCGTGGCTTAAATAGCCTTGGAAGAAGTTCCAGGTGAGTATTCTTCCACAGCCCTTCCCAAGTAACAAAATAGTTCCTTCAGAAAAATAGTCCCTCCTAAGCCTCATTTGGCTTGGTTCTTCATGCAGCATGGTCTGCATCAGGTAAGTGCACCAAACACTTCCCCCTTATGAGCCTGGTGCCTATGGCGCCAGGACTGATGTCCAACATGAGGCTGGCGCCAACGGCGCCAGGACAGAGTCCAAAGAGCCCCTATAAAGGGCCGCTGGGCTTTTACCCGGGGGCGTGATGCCTGCTCCCGGGGGTGCTGGGCCTGGCCTGGTGCTCCGGGGGTAGGCATCATGACAAGGGTTACTGAACAGGGCCTGCCCATAGGCCACCAGGAGACAGGTCTACTGACCAAGTCGAATGGAGCGGAAACGGGGAAGTTCCAGCGTGCGTATCACGGTTGGATGGGTTAAGTTTGAGTTTGGTTTGGGGTTAGTTGGGGGAAAGGGGGAGGGATAGCGAAGGGTTGCCTGGCATATATGGAAAAACACTGTATAAAACATCTACTACAGCTGATACCAGACTGACGGCCCCACTAGTACCCTGGGCATGGAAACGTAATGGCTGAAACTGTTAAAATCATATCAGGGGGCTGAATAATTATGTGAAACGCAGGAGAGTAAGCATGAACATTAAACGTAATAAAGTGGGGATTGCGGTACTGTAGGAAACACATTTAGATGCACAAAAACAAAATAATCTGGCGGGGGCATAGGAAGGAGTGATGGTGGGCTCCACTTATTCGTCATATGCAAGAGGGGTTCTCATTTGGGTAGACCCGGCCATACAATTTAAAGTATTGACCAGGAGAACACATAATGAAGGTAGAATGGCTATGATGCATGGCATGCTAGAGAACCGAGAAATATGTATCGTGAACACCTACACACCAAATCACAACGCCACAGTCTTTTTCAGATCATTGTATGCAAGGCTGGGACCTTACAGGCATGGAGTATTGATATGGGGAGGGGATTTTAATTGCACACTAGACTCTGTCAGGGATAGATCTGACGCTAAACACAAATGGCCATCCCCCCAGCTAACGTACTAAACTTGCTCTTGAGCACTTCCAGTTGAGAGATCTGTGGAGGGTGCAACATGGCGAAGATGAGGAATATTCACATTACTTGCCCTCACACAAAGTTTACACAAGAATAGATTACATGTTTGCAAGTAATGAACAAGGGACATCATTTATAGAGACGAAATATTTACCTAGGGTCCTGTCAGACCACTCCCCACTTACAGTGAACTGGCGGGTATTTTCGCCAAGGCCACCCATACCCACATGGAGGCTGAGAAGCGAATCATTAATAGACAGAGCATTTACTGAGCACATTAGGAAAAGTACAGCAGACTTAACTGCAATAAACGAGGGAAGCGTGCAAAAGGTCTGCACAGTTTGGGAAGCATACAAGGTGGTCATCCGGGAGGCAATAATAGAGTCAGGGGGTTGGAGGGGTGTACAAAAATCTATTGTTAATGACCTGAGAAACATGGAAGCGAAATTGCTGGTATTAGAGAAGAAAGCACATGCAAACAAGGAACATGGGGGAAGAGGTAATCAGATTGAAACAAGCATGCCGGGTGCAGTGGGACAGGTTGGGGAAACTTAATCGGGCGCGATACCTTGAAAGGAGTCATGCACAAGGCGATAAACCTGGTAGAACGCAAGCCTGGTTGTATAAACGCAAGGACGCAAGATCCCCTATATGCTCCATCGAGAACAAGATGAGGTAAAAACGCAGGCTGGCATTATTGAAGTCTTGTCTGAGTATACGCCGATCCCCAGGTAGAAGGGGAGAGGGACCTACTAGACGCCCTAGATCTCACCGCCCTGCCGCATATTGATGCACAGCAATCAGATACATTAGAAGCACCCATAACCATAGAGGAGGTTGCAGCCACCATCAGAATGTTGCCCTCCGGGAAAGGCTTACGTGGACACGTTTGCGCCACTCCTTGACAAGGTATACAAGGAGGCATATGGAAAGGGAGTCCTGCCAGATAGCATGAGAGAAGTCCTGATAATTCTGCTACTCAAACCTAATAAGGTGGATACAGACTGTGGGTCCTATAGGCCACTGCTGAACCAAGACAATAAGATTATTACGGCAATCTTGGCAAATAGACTCCGGACAGTGATACCAGTACTGATCAATCCAGACCAGACTGGGTATGTACCAGGGAGGAATATTGCGGAGAACCTGAGAAGGATGCACCAGGTGATTTATAGGACAAGAAATAACGTGTCATAATGTGCGCTTGCTACACTAGACGCGACTAAAGCATTTGATTCCGTCCACTGGAATTGGTTGTATGCCACAATGGTAAAAATTGTGATAGGGCCACAATACATGAAGTGGGTACAGCTTATATACACCAAACCAATGGCCTAGTTCAGGACGGGGAGTACGTACTCTGACAAATGGCAACTATATAGGGGTACGAGACAAGGATACCCCCTGTCCCCTATGCTATATATTATAGCAGCTGAACCCATAGCTGCCTACTTGAGACAGGGATTTATTGACACCGGAATTTAAATAGATGGAGTGAAGCACATAGTGTCCCATGCATGCCGATGATATGTTAATGTACCTGTGCAACCCAGAGATAAATTTGCCTTATGTATTGGAGGTGTTGGATAACTTTGGTATACTGACAGGGATCAGAATAAACAAGGGCAAGTCATGTTTCTTCCCTCTGGCCAAGACGGCAACTGGGCAGGGGAGGACTTGCCGGTTCTTCCCCTGCCGTGGAGCAAAGCCACCTTCAGATACTTGGGAGTTAACATATATCATGATCCTAAATGTGAACACGAATACAACACATTACAGGCTAAAAATGGGTTTGTGAAATCAATGGAGTTTTGGAGCAGGTTAACCCTGTCTATGACGGGCAGAGCAGAGTTGCTAAAAATTGTGTCACTGCTGCGATTCATGCATTGTTTTGGAAATGTCCCGTATACTATTCCACAGCAATTCTTCCTAGATTTAGATTAAATATATAAGGGCTTCCTTTGGCAAGATTGAAGACACAGAGTCGCATTGAGTGTATTGCAAAGAGCTTGTGAACATGGGGGCTTGAAGATACCAAACTTTGAGTTGTACTTTCTGGCGTGCCAGCTACAATACATAGTGCAATGGATGGCGGACGATCCCACGACAAACTGCGCTCTTACAGCAGCCATAAAGAAGAGATACCTCAGAGACCTAATTTGGATTCCCACTAGAGAACATGATAGTTATCCTTACCTAGTGGAAATGGGCATTCAAATTTGGAGAAGGACCTGTAATGTCATGTGACTAGAAGACCCACTATCTCTACAGACCCCCATAGCAGCGATAATGGCGGGTATGCCAAGTAGTGGGGCAACAGTGCGATCACAATGGGAATTATGAGCCATAGCTACGGTCGGAGACTTGCGGAATGAAAGGGGGCTGATGAGATTTGCAGAGCTGCAGGATGTTACGTGTATATCTAATGGTCAATTTCTGTTACATAACAAAGTGTTAAGGGTGTTGAAAAGTAGGTGGCCGAATAGTAATGACGAGACCATAGGAAGTGAAGAAATAGAGACATTGCTTACTGTGGCGTAGGGTGGACATGCCATACCAAGGATCTATGAGATATTGATAGAACGGAACTTGAGAGCTGACCTGAAATGTAGGGAAAGATGGGAAAGGGAATTGGGCAAAATGTTTAAAGATAAAGAATGGAAGGATATAACACTATCATAAGAACGTCTCAAGAAATGGCAGACTCCAACAGATATATCTGTACATCACACAAAGAGCATACCTCACACCAGCTGCCATGGCTAAATTCAAAAGAGCGGGCAAACAAGAATTTCCCAGATGCACGGTGGAGGAGGCAGGCCTTATAAACATGTTTTGGGGATGCCCATTAGAACACAAGTTCTGGAAAGGAATTGCACATTAAGCGGCCCAAGGTGGTATCGATCTTGACATTCAAACCTTGAAGGCCTGAATGGTTGGCTGTTATAAAACAAGTGCAAAAAATAAGCCACTGAACAAGATCATGGATCTGATGTATATAATAGCCAAGCGCAACATAACTATGAGGTGGAAGGATGCAAAGGCACCGAACATTGCAAGATGGTGGGAGGATTTGGAAAAATGGGTAACAGCAGAAACTGGAGTATGGGAAAAGGCGCTGGGGGAACAAAAAGTAGAATTAGGCATGGATATCCAATGGTGGATTGCTTTGACTCTGACATTGTTTACAAGGGAAGAAGGGGAAGTTAATATTTAAGTTATGTCGGAGGAGGTAGACGCAGTGTAATTAAAGAACAAATTAAAGATACTATGCACAGACAGGTTGGGGGGAGTTGGGGAGTTTAAAGGGAAGTATTGGATTAGATAGTGTAATGTGATAATGTACACAGTTGTTTGGTTTGTTACTGTGTGTTATAACGAAAATGCAATAAATACATTTAAAAAATAAAAGGGGTATGGTGGGTAGGGGTGGCAAAGCCTCAAGTGGCTCCCATGCTCTGGCTTTTGGTTGTGTTATGGTTGGGGGGGGGCATTTCTGGCAAGTTGGAGTTGTCGGTGGGGGTGGAGGGAGTGAGCTTGTTTCAGTTGATCGCTTGGTTGGGGTTAGTTCAGATCAGACGGCATACATCCTCCCGGCCTTCTCTTCTGTTCCCGGTCAAGATATGGTTGGAAGAGGTTTGCTCAGGCGGCAAATGGTTCTCAGACCTCCAATAGTGGCTGGGGGAACGCTCATGATGGTGCCAATGGCAGGGAGTGTGGTAACGGGGCATGCTCTGCCTGGCCCTGGGATTGGGGGACTGTGGGCCTTGGTTGGATGGGGAGGGGATGGCCTGGGATGGGACTGGTCTGCTCCACACGAGGTATACACTTTTGCGTGGCGCTATTATTGGGCTGCAGTGAGGATGATATCACAGGGGTCAAGTGCATGGCATGCAACGTTAGAGGCCTTAATCGGCCCTCAAAGTATACAAAAGTCCTACTCTACATGCAGAGGCACCGGGTGGACATTGCATTTCTTCAAGAGACACACCTGTCACAGCTGGGTAAAGCTGCCTTTAATAAGGCTTTGGGTTGCCGTAGGTACTTTTCATCGTACTCCAGATACTCATGTGGGGTTTGGATGCTCATCAAGGATTCACTGGGTTTCCGTTGTACTGAGGTGGTGAACGATACGGAGGCTAGGGCTCCAATTGTCACAGGTCTGGTACAGGGCCGGGGGTTCGCGTTTGTAAACTATTACAGCCCCAACGTAGACTCCACTGATACTCTTGAATTTATTGAGGAGCATCTTAGGAAACAGCCGGGGGCATGGTGGGTTGAGCGGCGACTTTAAAGCGGTCATGGACGTCTCTCTGGATAGATCTGGGGACCGTGGCAGGGGTGTGTCCAAGACCACCTGTAAATAGCGACAGATCTGGGCAAATGAGGAGCTAATTGATATATGGAGGAACCATCATAGCACAGAACAGGGGTATACATTTAGGTCCTCAGAGCATGGCTCGTCTTCTAGGCTGGACTACATTTTGGTTTCTGCAAATAGATCTGGCTTGTTCTAGGGGTGTAAGATACTAGCGCATACGCTCTCTGACCATGCCCCTGTTATCGCGTCTGTCCTAATCCCTGGGAAATGGCAGGGGGTCAGGATTTGGTACTTTAAGAATGACAGTCTGCATGACGCAGTGTCCCGCAAAGAAATTAGAGAAGGTAAGCTTTGTTTTTTTTCCAAGGACACTGGGATTCCGTAGCCTCCACACCTACCTTTAGGAGGCCTTTAAATGTGTGATAAGGGGGTTGTGTGGAGCATGGTTCTCTACTGATGTGGGAATGCAGGCTAGGTTTCGGGAAGTGTGGGGGCAGTTTAGGGACACAGCGGAATTGGACGTAAGTTTCCTTAATAGAAGTGCAGCATTGAGACGGTGTGGGGAAGGTCATAGGTCTGGGTCCTTATTGACCCGGCTGCTTAAGACTGTAGTCTCTAAGTTGCACATAGCAGTGATCAGAAATCAGTCTGGCATGCTTCTGCAAACGGATGAGGATTGATTTTGAAGATTTCTAACGCGCACCTAGCAGACTGAACTGCATTCGAGTTCGAGCGCAGATGTTTACTAAGATTTGTATCAATCAGTGTGATAACAATATTCACAATGTAGTGACTGGCATATAGATTTCTTGGGTTTACTTAAAGAGGAAAGTTTTTAGTGCCTTTCTGAAGCTTTCCAGCGATGAGCATGAGCGAATGGCAAGTGGTAGATGGTTCCATACCTTTGGGCCAAAGACCAAGAACTTCCTGTCCCCCTTTGAGATCTGTTTAGTCCGGGGTATGAACATTAGAATTTTACCTCCCGATCTGAGATCTCTGGATGGCTCAAGAGGGTGGATCTTGGCACTCAGATATTTTGGTGCATGATCATAATAGCACTGATGCATCAGACAAGCCATCTTAAACTTTACCCAATCTTCCACCATCAGCCAATGAAGAGATCTCTGTGACGCCGACACATGATCTCTTTTTCCCAAATGGGCTATGAGCCGGACAGCTGCATTCTGTGCCCTTTGGAGTCTCATCTGTTTGTTGGGGATCCCTGTCAATAAGCTGTTACAGTAGTCAAGATGGGAGTTAGTCAGCGCCCCTACGACCACTGTGCGGTCTTCTGCTGCCACAAACGGAAGCACATTCCTCAGCATGCGTAATGAATAATATACGGCTTTCACCTTGGCGCCTACCTGAGCTTCACTGCCTAGGTTTTCCTTCCGCATACACCCCAGATTCTTTACTTTCTTTGAGAACTGGATATCTTCTCCTAGGATCCGTGGGGATATCTCTTGTTTTTCAGCCTTCAGCTTACTTCCTGCACCAAATAGAATTACCTCTGTTTTGGCCGCATTAAGCTGCAGCTGATTGCATGCCATCCATTTTTTAATTTCCTGCATGCACTGATCAATTTGTGTCGTCAGCGTAAGAGTGGAATCTCAATCAATACTTCCGTAAGATGTCAAATAGTGGCCGGATGTATAGACTGAAAATCAATGGTGACAGTCCCTGTGGGACTCCACATTTTAGCCATAATAACTCTGATAGAAACCCTCCCAGTGTTACCCGCTGGTTCCTATCCTTCAGAAATGATCTGAACCGTTTTACCACTACTTCCGAGGCTCTTCCCACCCTCCCAATACGTTAGAGAATAATTTTATGATCGATCGTGTCGAACGCCGCAGATAGATCCATCATTAACAATATTGTAGATCTTCGTCTGTCTGCGGCTTCCAATAGATCGTCCTGGACTGCCAATAGGGCTGTTTCAGTTCCATGATTGGGCCGAAACCCTGACTGGCATTCATCCAGGAGATAATAGGTGCTTTCATTGACTTCTATGGGGCTTTGTATACCACTAGGCTCACTGCGGGGCAGGCGGCGGATGATGAATACCTGGATCAGGTTGGCCTATATTGGGGAGCGCAGGAAGAAAGAATGGTTGGGTAGGCCATTAACAGAACAAGAAATCCATAAGGCTATCAGTGCCCTTCTTGCCGAGAAAGTGGCTGGTCGGGACGGCCTCTCGGCTGATTTTCATAAAACCTATGCATACTTACTGGTCCCGCATTTGCGCTGCATGTTCCAGACGTTGCTGCTCAACAGCTCCCTGCAGCAGTCAATGTGGGAGGCGGTGCCGCCCTCCTCCTGAAGCTTGCAAATAAAGAGAGTTGCTCTTCTTGTCACCCAATCGCCTTTATTCATTTGGAGAATAAATTCTTGGCCAGTGCCCTGGCCTACAGGCTTGCCCCGATAATGCCTAGATGTGTTCTGGCTGACCAGGCCTTATTAATTCCCGGGAGATCTAGATCATATGGGCTACACAGAATATTCAGACTTCTTTTGGTTCTGTAACAGCAGTCCTCGGTGAGAGAGACCCTTCTTGACGTCAAGAAGCATTTGACTCCATTGAGTGTCCCTTCCTTTTCACTGTTCTGAGGTGGATGGGAATGGAAGTTGTTTCTCTGATATACAAGGGTCCAGTGGTACATCTCCAGGTGAATGGTAGGCTCTCCGCCCCCATTTTGATGGAGAGGGGAAGGCAGCAAGGATGTCCGCGGTCCTCACTGCTTTTTGCGCTTGCTGTTGAGCCCCTAGTGGAACTTGACTGCTCAAGACATGTAGACAGGGCAGTACAATTGTTCAAGCATAGACTGGTTATTTCGCTTTATGCAGATGATTTAATTCTGTTAGTCTCGAACCCTGCAGCAATTCTTGCAACGGTCATGCGGGATATCCTGGCTTTTGGTCGCTTCTCTTGGCTTAATATCCACCCTTCTGAGCCAGTGTTATTTCCTCTGATGGAAGGCACAGAGCGGTTTCGAGAGGAGTTTCACTTCCAATGGCACGCCAAGAGCACTTGTTATCTTGGGGTGATGGTGGCAAGGTCACCGTATGCGCTCCATCAGGAAGACTACGGGGAAAAGCTGGTGCGCACTGAGGCACTTTGCAGATGCATGAACCTGCCTCTGTCGCTTTTTGGACAGATATCTGTAGTCAAGATGGTAATATTGCCCAGATTCATTTATATAGTCCTTAATATGTCCATTCTGGCCCCTGCCAAATTCTTTAAATCTCTAAAATCGATGATCACAGATGTTATCTGGCAGAGAAGGCAGACCTGGATTTGTTGGGAGAAGCTGGTGGCACCCCTGGAAAGGGGAGGGCTAGCGCTTACTGATTTTGAAGCATACTGGGCGGCAGTGCAGGCATCCTATATGCCATATTGGTATGATCTGATACCAGATAGGGCACATTTGCAAATTGAGAGGGCAAAGATTGCCTCCTCGCTCCGGAGGACAGTCATTCTTACCTCATTGCAGCGGATCACCAGGCCGCATAAAATGGTCAAACTTACCTGCTGCGCCTGGAAGAGGATAGAGGTTACAACGCGCAAGGAGTTACTTTATACCCTGCTTCTCCCACTTAAATATGTAGCAGGGATCCCGCTCACGGGAGAGAAGATTTTTGCTCAATATGTGGAGTGGTTGGGTGGGGTCAGTTCCTTATGCTGGATGAATTTAATTCTAGGGGGGAGTGTAAGGGTGTCCCTAAATACGCTCACACCCGAAGAAATACACCCCTCTAGGGGAATAAGGCCAAAAGTCTATCTTGCAAAGATAACAAATTTTAATCTTACAAAAATTAGTATGGCAGCAAAGGACTCTGCTGCCTGAATGGTCTTCTCCTGTCCCTCTTCTGTTCCTTCCTGCCAAAGTGATGCCAGGCAGGGGTTTATATAGTCCTATCTTGCTGTAGGGGCGTCAGTGGATATGGACCATAGCTTCATCCCAAACTGTCCTTTCATAAAAGGGAGGCTCTCAATCTTCCCTTTCTTCATTGTCAGCGTTTTCTGTCAGACTATGCTGCTCTACATTTTGCTAGCTTATGCAAGAATACACTGTAGCTCATGCTTTCCTTTATTTTGCTACCTATGAACATTTTTATGTGTATAAACATTTTCCAATCATTCTCTCCATATTCCACTCATTCTATTAATGTTATCTCGGTCCTGTAGGTTCCCCCCACACTTAATACTTATAATATGCCCCATTTCTGCATTTTACTCGCACTGAGCATGTAAATCCCATTTTTAGCCTACATGGGCCCTTGACGGTAAACAGCTGGTGAGTCAGTTTGTGTGCTCTACCAGTGCTAGCGAACACCGTGGAAGCCTGTAGTCCATTTTTAGCACAGGCTGCATTCTTTCCGCGAGGGAGGGGGAGTTTTGACAATGCATAGGATCAGACATTACAAATCTATTCAGCTAATAATTAATTGTGCTTTATATTTAAACAATAACTGCCTTTTTCAGTGCCTGAACATGCCTGTGTATGTGATTATAATTGCATGAGAGCCTTCACAGTGCCCCTCCTCCCCACTAGTCCATTATAGCACCTAAAAGAAGTCTTGCCTAATTCTAAAGCGCTAGGGGGTGTGGAAGATTCTAGTTCCTTCCCAACATTCCCCCCTTTCGTTACTTCTACAGTAACAAACTCATCCCCACCCGACATATCTACAACCCCAAAAATATCAGTTTGAGTTTTGCTGTTTATTGTACGGCAAGGTGTTTTAGATGCCCCAATTGATACCATCATCTTTGCACTACTAGGAACTACATTGACACAACATCATAGACCCAACTGGCACGTGCAGAAGAGGACCAAGAACAATACGATAACAGGCGCCAGTATCTTTACTGCTGCCCCAGCCATGACGGAACCCAATCAAAGGCAGGCGATAGCCAATCCGTGTTCTGAACTCCACCTTCTTTCTTCATTTGAACACCTAGCTTGTGCACCGCCTCGATGACATGGGATAGTGACCCATTCTCAGCATCTTCAAGGGGTGCAAAAGTGCAGCAGTTCCTTCCCAACTTTTTACACACTTCTTCTATGGCTGTTAACAGATCCAGCATGTAGCGATTTTGCATCGTCATGAGTCTCAATGCACAGAGCTCTACTTTGATGGCGTTGAACCCATTCTCGGTTTCATTGGCCAACTGGACTAACTCCCATCGGATGATCTGATCCCACTTGGCGTTAGCAGCTGCTTGTACCCCAGGAGCCAAAAAAGATGAAAAGAAAGTCTCTGCTGAGCTAGAAAGTCAATACTCGTCAGGTATTCCTCTGAGTAGTGCGGAAGAGTCTTTTGAGACATAGTTCGATCTCTTCTCAGCTGTTGAAATCGTTCTTTTTCTGGCAGCATACAAAATTCTTGTTTGATCTGCAAGTCTCTTTCTGCTTCCTTAGGTGCTGGAGTGGCTGGTGGCACCTTGTCAGGCATTTCCTTTCCCTTCAGGTGTTCTTCCGGGATTACTAGTAGTACCGAGTGCAGGGTGGCCAGTGAACACTTGCTCCTCCAGGATGATGGGAGGTGCAAGTAGGCTTGTCGGTCACAAACCCAGAAGTAATCCATCACTGCTGCCGTACCTTTCGTCATATGAGGGATCACAAGAGTGTGGTTGCACTGTGTGTTTGCGCCAAAAGGAACTGTTCCTTCATTGCTAAAACAAAGTTCATAGTCCATTTCTCTATGTATTCGCACGGGCTTCTCCACTGTTGCAATCCATGTCAATCTTGTGATGTATTGGAACCATATTTGCGCACACATAGTCACTACTTGGGCTATTGTTTCTTTGTTGTACTCGATCAGACCATCTGCCACTGTGGTGCCCTGCCATTTGTTGTTGACATGTAAATGACCTCCCAAGGAAAAATATGGTGCTTGTAGACACTTGCTGTATTTCGAACTGCCATTGCATAGCACTGGGTCTAGATCAATGCTCCTCAACTGCACGCTGTGTACCTGGAATGTGTCCTTTGTCCTACATAGTGCAAGAAATACCAGGCATTGTGCCTCTGTAATTGGGACTGGAAGTGGAACTAAAACCTTAAGAGCCCCTGACGCACGCGGGTAAGTGTACACACATAGCAGCTTTCAGTGATCACATTTCTTGCTGCAGTACGCATATCGGAGTACCAAATGTTGGCTGATTCTGGGTGCTGAATGTCAGAAATGGCGTCAAAGCCCAACCCTTTAATACGTCATTCGTACTTTCCGTTTTATCCGAAGAACATTTGTGGTGGTGGCCGGCAAAAAGTGAGACATTGTTTGATTCTGATTCATCATAGACACATGCATACTGGTTACCAGTCATTTGGTCGAAAATAAATGGTCGAATGACCATTTGATCGATGTAAAATGGTCGGAAAAAAAAAGGTCGAATTTATTATTTATTTATTTATGGGGGGGTTTCCTCCCAACCCCCCTTTTTCTTTATTAAAAATTATTTTTTAAGCAACCAAACTAAAAAAATAATATAAATAAATAAATAAATTCGACCTTTTTTTTTTCGACCATATTGATTTGATCAAATGGTCATTCGACCATTTATTTTCGACCAAATGACTGGACACCATGCATACTAACATTCTTTATATATAACTGTTCATCCCCCCCTTTATATGGCCACCCCATATAACAGACATACCTTCATACACTCCAACAACCACGACCAGTGTCATACAAAACAATATCATACCAAAAAAGCATAATATATAATTCCTAGAACCAATTATATTCATTTTAACAGTATCCCTGCATAACAGAGAGGTTTGAACACGTCGGTCATGCATCCTTGCATTTCCCTGGAAAGGAGAAAAAAGGTTATCAATAAAGAAGAAGGAGAGAGAAAGAGAGGGAGGGATGGATAGGGAGAGAGAGCGAGGGACCCTTTTCCCACCAGGGCCGAGTGAGTTCCAGACCTCCAGAAATAGACAAAAAATAAAAAATAGAAAAAGATAAAAAAGAAAAAATGAAAAAGAAAAAAGAAAAAGCAGGTGTGTGCCACTGCACAACACCCTGGCATGGATCCTTTACTAAATGTTTTCTTCATTAATTATGTCCTTACTCGGTCAATTGAGCTTTGCAGGCTCTCAATGCCTCGATGAGAGCAACAAGTTCCACTGCGTGAGCTGAATAGTACATAGGTAATCTTTTCATGATCAGAACTTCATGCCCCAGCCCTTTACCACGCACCACTGCCACCCCCGTGAGCCTCCGTCCCGTCTCCTGGTCAATTGTTGATGATCCATCAATATATATAATCTCTCCTTCTGTCAATGCACTGTCTATAGCTTTAGATTGACCTTCACCCTCGTATGTAGCACAGTCATGCGTTTTTAGGTCATCATCAGAGGATGCCTCTGTCAAAAATGTGGCAGGATTCACCGTCCTACACCTCACTATATGAATATGAGGTTTGGATATTACAATCTCATATGCAGAGTATCTCTGAGTCGTCAAAGTCAATTTAGACCTTTACAAGATGGTGAATAATGAATGTTCCACAAATAAGGTAACAGAGCACACCATTACAATTGTGAGGCTTTTCTCTATCGCAAATGCAACTGCTATGAGTGATTGTTGACATGCAAACTGTCCCTGCATGACTGAGTCGAGCGCCCTACTATAATAAGCCAATGCCTTGTGGTGCATTGTGCTCTTTTGGATCAATACTGCTGCCATGAGCCGTCCATCCGAGTGGGAAAATAGATAAAACTCCTCTGTTTAATCTGGAGTTACTAAAACAGGGGTGTGCAAATACCTTCTTTTAAGTCCTCAAATTGCCTATTCATTTCTTCAGCTCATTCCAATTTACCATTTTTTGTCTTCTGTCCTTCTCAGAGACTTTTTAATAGCGGCCATGTGTAGGCTGCGTAGTCTAGGATCCATGCCCTACAATATTTACATAAACCCAAATACTGCTGCAGTTATTTGACCGTACTGGGCCTAGGGGTGGCGTGTACTGCCGCCGCCCTATCTTGTCATATTTTATTCCCCGTTTACAGAAATAAGTTGTCCCAAGTATAGTACCTCCTATTGGCAGTATTGTAGATCCTTTTTATCTGCCTTGTACCCTTTGTGAGTCCGCATTTGCAATAATGCAATAGAATCCCTCCTGCACTGATGTTCATTTTCACTATATACCAGCAGATCATCCACATAGTGTATGGGCGTGCTAGGCACCTGAATATTTCCCAAGTCGGCATGTAGCACTTTATTGAAAATACTGGACTTTCACAGTACCCTTGAGGCAATCTCTTGTGCTCGAACTGCCGTTGACCATGCGTAAACTCAGTGAGATACCATGAATCAGGGTTGAGTGGGATTGAGAAGAACGCATTCTTCAGATCCACCATTGTGAAGTACATTGCTGTCTTGGGAATGCTACATAGGATTGTAGCCGGATTTGAAACTACCGAAAACTCCTTCTGCACCACGTCATTAAGAGGACGTAGATCCCGGATCATCCTCCAACTACCCTCTGTTGCTTTCTTGACTGGGTATATGGCCGTATTAAACGTGGACGGCACAACGATCCCTTACTCCAATAGAGCCTGAATAGTGCCTTTTATCCCTTCCTCTGCTTCTCTTGACAACTGGTACTGCCTCACCCTCGGGAGTACTGCTACTGACTTCAACGTAATCTGTACTGGGGTCACATCTCTCAGTAACCCAAAATCATTTGGCTTAACAGTGCATAATTGTGCTGTCACATATTGCATGTCCTCCTCAAAAAATAAAGACGGGGTCACCACTGCCATCAGGGGGCACTGTCACTTCCTATACTGCACCATGATTTTGCAGGGGATGCAGCTTTCCAAAATGATCTCTCCATTTTGCTCACTGTCCTCAAAAAACTCATCAGTAATTTCCTTCAATTGTACTGTCAGGTTTACACATGGTACCGTGCGCCACTCGCACCCGTCCTGGTCTGTTCCAATCAGGACTACTCTTGTCTGGCACTACTAATCCTTGCAAATCTAATGACAATATTATCCCCGCCACCATCTCGGGTGGCACCATGGGTCGGAAAATTAAATCTGTGGGCACTCGGCAACATTTTGTCGCAATTTGAGGCACTGCATTTGTTAGTACCTTGATGCCATAGACAAATATGTTTGGACCACTGGAACCCCACGGACTACTGACTCCCTTGCTATTGCTTTGATTATTACCATTGCTCAAGCTACACACATCCCTGGAGTGGAACACACTACTCCTTGATCTGTGAATGATATAGTTACATTTAGTTTACTGAGCAGATCCCTACCCAACAAGTTAACAGGGGAACTCTCTAAATATAACAATGGGGCTCGTACTACCTTCCCTCCCACCTTTATATCCAGCACCTCAGTGTATAGAACCGTAGAAATAGCCCGAGAGAATCCCTGCGTGTTAAGAGCTTTACCTGACAATGGAAAGTTCCCCTCCATAATGCATGATTTAGTTGCACCTGAATCTACCATAAATATAAATTGCTTGTTTCCTATTTCAGCCTCCACCAAGAGCTCCTCTTCAGGGTGTGTGGTTGTCAATAGGATTGGACACGCTAGTGCTCTCTGTGGGCTGTCCTAATCAGGATATGCATTTGTCCCGGGGAATGGAAAAGGGCCGCCCCCGCCATTGTAACTCCTTGGAACGGGGCACCTGTTCCCCCTGCCATCCTGTTGAATTGTGTTCCCTCACCTTGCTGCGGTTGTTACCCATGTTGCCCTTGCCTGTCAGCGCCATAAGGGAACTGATTTTGATCCCCTTGCAAAAATTGCTGGTGTCCCATTCCTTGAGGCCCTTGGAATCCCTGCTCTGGAGGTGATGGCCCATAATTAAATCCCATCCCAGGCCTGTTCCTGCATTCCCATGCAAAATGCCCACATCTCCAGCTATACCAGCACTGTGATGTTCCCAATCCTCCTCCCCGGGGCCCTTTCCCCCCCAAAGTCTCCTGCCTCCTGCTCTTGCTCCTCCTCTTCCCCTCGGTGCTCCTTCATACTGCCACTGTGGGTTGGGGTACTGTCCCCCCACCCCATTGTCCCTGTCCTTCGCCCCGTAGTGCCGCAATTGTGGGATTCACAATTTATTGAGTGTCTCGTGTCCTTTCCCCCTGAGCCGATGCCGTCACTGGTGCTTGGACAACTTTATTTAGTTTCTTTTGCACTAGTTTTGCCTCATCCGTTTGCTGCTTCTGGGCTTTTTCCCTGTCCCGCTCCTTGATTCTCTTAAAATGGTGGACTATTATAGTTTGTATCTCCGCCCACCCTTTGGCTTCAACTCCCACAATTTTATGTAGTGCCTTCTGGACCTCTTTTGGTAATCCCCTCTTTACGATAAAATAGAAAAATGGTACTGAATGGTCCAATTGCCCTCCTGTCTCTACTCGTCA
This sequence comes from Ambystoma mexicanum, assembly GCF_040938575.1. Taxonomy (NCBI): domain Eukaryota; kingdom Metazoa; phylum Chordata; class Amphibia; order Caudata; family Ambystomatidae; genus Ambystoma; species Ambystoma mexicanum. The sequence continues at coordinate 525,478,643 of NC_090928.1, read as the reverse complement.
CATTTCCTATAACTTAAGAATGAACCTGGGGGGTGTGGCTACAAGGCCGTGGGATAGGACGTGTTTCCTGATGAGCTCCTACAGATCCTGCAATGATCCGTGCAGAAGTTGGACTAAATGATGCCAATGATTGACAAAAATGAATATAATGCTTTATGAAGCTATACTGCAGGCCCGGAGAGTGCGCTTCACAGATTGCCAAAGGGATGTCAGTGTAAATTGCCTGGGAAGAATGTAGCCGATCGAGGACGAATGGAAAAAGATAGCGGCCGCAGCAGACAAAGAGATTGGAGGTGGAGATAAGTGACCACAGTGAACCTGTGGTTTATGGACGTGCTGTAAGCAGACTGGAGCTGGGAAGACACCGGAGACAGTGGGAATGAGCAGCATCCTTCGGTGATATGCAGCCTTCCTGTAGTAGACGCCGGCAGCAGAGCGGGTGAGGAGGCGGCCCTCGATACGGCTGGTGGACACACACATGAGACTGGTCGGATAGACCCAGGCTCCAATCGATCTGCCTCGAAGGGGGCGCGAACACAGCAGAGGTTCTCACTCCCCGGGATGTGAAACACATGGGAGACGCATGGCTGCCGGAGGAAATTGCATTCGGTTTAACACAGTGGCACTGAACTCGGGAACCGGCTTTTACTTAGTAGCGAAGGGTCTCTAGCAGAATACACTTAAACTAGATACTCCAACAAGCCAATAAGATACGCGAATTAGAAACGGGACATATTGTTGCCAGGGAGAACTTTGTGGCTGCATGACCCGAACGGAGGATTTTGAAACAGTTGCCTGCAGCGGGTGCTACGCCAATGCGGCATAGAGAATCACAGTGCTAAATACAAGGATATCAGCATGGGCATATAATAAAATGCAAACAGATCCATGGGACCAGCAGCGGAGCGCACGTGGCACAAAACTGAACAGCATGAAGCGTACTCGACGCAGATGCGATTAGGATGGACCAGAAGAGGATTGTATGCAGCGAAGAGCCCACTGCAATGATCTGGCGAAACATCGTGGGACACGGATTGAGACTGCACATGAAATGCAGGACTCTGTGTGGTCCGCAGTGTTTTGCACAGAATAATCAAGGAGTCACCCCTGCGGTGAACGGGTGAAGGCAAACAACCCCCCCCCCGAAAAGGGCCGAGGAGAACCATTGGCAATTCAAGGGGCACTATAAGTGCAGCTCCAATTCTGGAGCGTGCACAATACGGGGCGACACCTCATAACCCCTTCCGGCAGAGCTCCCAGAACACAAGTATGACACGGCTCTCAGAGCCGAATAGGGGCGCAGAGAGGACAACGACACACAGCCCCCAAACAACGGCCTGGGCACAGCAGAGAAGGCTCCAGTGAAGACTAAGGAAAGACACTGGAAGTGCTACTGGAAGGCCATACATACTAGAGCGGCGCCTACAGGGCAGTTGGCAGGGGGAGCGTTCACGCGTAGTATATGGTCAGACATTAACAGCCGATCAAGGAAGGAACCAGACAAAGGAGAAATAATAGTATTGCCAGAGATGATGCGCTGCCACTGGAGCCTACCTTGCAGCTGTTCTCTCCAGGTGCCTGCCTTGCTGCTGCTATCCCCTTTTCATCCGTCTCCATTCTGACTACTGGGATCCTGCTGTGCCACTGTGCCCTCCTGGTACCTGCCCTACCGCTGCACCCCTGTGCCATCACCCTTCCATTCTGGCTACTGGGATCCCAGGGGGGTGAAGCTGCCCAGAGTTCCTCCTCCTTGGCTCCCCCCTGCTGCCGGCAGCCCTTCTAGTGCATGGAAGGCGTTGGAGCCTGAAGTCACCCATAACATCTAGTGGTGCGCCGTGCCACAGTGTTCTCCTGTGCCTGTGCCTGGATCGACTCTGCTCTGCACCTGACCCATCCACCTGTCAAACTATCTCTCAGGGTCCTGGCAGGACCATGATTGCCTGTGTTACCTCCTGCCATCCCTGACCCGCTGCCACCGGCCCGCCCCTCCCAACACCGATCCGGCTACTTGGGTTTGCCCTCTTTAGCCTGGCTCCTCCTGGCTGACTACTTGGGATTCTGTCCAGTCTCTCTGCCTCTGAAGCCTGAAGTTCTCCCCCCGCAGCTGCCCAGGTCTCCAACCCCTCTTCGCCGCCAGCAATCCCTTCCCACTCTAGCACGGGTCCACTCACAGAACTTCACTGCTTCTGCCCACCCTCCTTGCCTGACTCTATTCTTCTCTTGTGCCCACACCACTCCTGATCCCATTGCCAGCGGCCCTTCCAATTTAAGTGCGAGCGCAGCTACGGTGGACCCCTGCTTCGAACCATCCACCACCTGTGTTCCTCCTCTAGCACCTTTCTCCCGAACCGGGTACTGCCTGCAGCCCCCCATCCTCTCCTCATCACTCTCCTAACTCATTTCCCTGACCACAGCCCTCACCTGAAACTGCCACTCTAATCTCCGTTCTCTTCACCACAGGTCTCGACAGGATCGACCCTTATGCACTCGCCCATTCATCGAGTCCTCTGTTATGCAATTCTGCAAATCTCCTTCTCCCCACCCTTCCTTCCCTCCTCACCCTTTCCCCTACTCTCATCTTCTCCTCTCCCTTCTACTCTCCTTTTCCCTCCTAATGCCCAGCCCTTCCCCCTACCCTCTCCCCTCTCCCACACTCCTCCTGTTACTCTCCTTCCCTCTCTCACTGCCCTAACCTTCTTTACCCCCTACCGTCCATCACTCTTCCCACTTGAACAAGGCACTCTGGAATGCCAGATCCATCTGCAACAAAACCGCAGCCGTTATCGACCTATTCTTCCGCCTTGACCTCCATTTTTTTATGTCTTACTGAAACCTGGATTCCCCCTATAACACTTCTGTCCCTGCTTCCTTAACCACCTCCTCATGTTCCTTTACTCGCACCCCACGTACTACTGGCCGTGGTGGAGGCGTTGGCCTCCTCTACCACCCCAAATACATCTCCTCCTCCTCCTCACCATCTCTCCCTTCTTTCCCTACCTTTGAATTCCTCTACAAATCCTTCTCCTCACCCCACCCTATTTCTTTTCTGATCATATACCGTCCCCCTGGCCCTCTCTCTTCCTTCTATGAAGACCTGGATCACCTCCTCTCGCTCATCTCTCCCTCCCCCTCTCCTGTATCCATGCTTGGTGACTTCAATATCCATCTCCCTTCTGCCCCTCAATCCTCTCCCCTCTTCTCTATCTGACTCCTACCTCCTTTCCCCTCTTCCTTCTTCCTCCACCCACTCCTCTGGCTCCACCCTGGACCTCATCTTCAATTCTTCCTACCCCTCTACCCCTGTCTCTTCTCTTCCTATCTATCTTTCAGACCATGCCTTACTCTCTTTCTCTCTTTCTCCCTTTCTCCTCTTCCACACTCCTCCCCTCCTAACCCCTCCCCTCCAACCTACTCTCGGCGCGATTTCTGCAAATTTGGCCCGTCCCTCTTTACTGACACTTGCTCTTCTTTCCTTCCAACTCTCCAAGACTTCTCCTTATTATCTGCGGATGATGCTCTAGCCTCTCTCTCTGCTATTTCCTCCTCCCTTGACAGACTCCACCCCCTTTCTCTGTTCCGCCCTACCCGGAAACTGTCATGATGCCCGCTCCCGGGGAGCCGGTTCAAGCCCTGCGTCCCCGAAAGAGGACATCCAGTCCCCAAGGAAGGACCCAGCAACCCCATATAGGGGCCCTTTGGACAGTGTCCTGGCGCATATGGCGCCAGGCTCATAAAAGACATCAGTCCTGGCGCCATAGGCGCCAGGCTCATTATGGATGTGCTTGGGTGCGCTTACCTGATGCAGACCATGCTGCAGGATCCCGGCCTCCTTGAGGCCTGAAAGGAACTACTTTACCTGTGGGACTAATTTACCATCCGGGCGTGGTCGGGGAAGGATACATACCTGATTGGAGGAAGGATACATACCTGGAACTTCTTCCAAAGCTATTTAAACCCCACCCGAACAGCCACACGTGCTTCGCGTTGTTCTGCATCTAGCAGCTGGACGCTCACCGTGTCTGCTCCTGCATCCTGACTTCTGCCACGCCTGCCAGCATCCTGGATCACCTGCAAAGGAAGAGAAGAAGAGAACAGAAGAAGGAAAAGTCCTTACCTGCTAAAATCCGCATCCCGGAGACATCTCGCCAACAATCCTGAAAAGGAAGACTTTTATTTAAAAGCTCATCGCGTCGATTGCTGCAGCGCCGCATTCCACTCACCTTTACTGGGCGCCTCCATGTTCAGCAGCGATCATCCGGATTCGCAGTCACGCCCCAGCGCCTAGGGAGAAAAAGACCAGAACAAAAGGTGAGAGAGAGAAGGGAATAAGGAAAGCTAAATCTCCATGTTAAGACTTACCTGTTGATTCATTCCCTCTTCATTTCGGGTCCGCGCCGCATCCTGGCATTTCCGGACCCCGGCCCCTAAGGGGAAAAAGAGACATCAGCGTTAATGAGCGAATGAAAAGACATTACCAAAAAACGCTCATTAAAGACTTACCTGATTTCTACAAGGATTTCACCTCTCATCTCGGGTCGGTGCCTGTTCCCCGGCATTCCGTACCCCGGACCCTATGGGGAAAAAGACACTAGCATTAGTACATTAATGCATGGACACAAGGGGAACCTCTTAACAAAAAACTTACCTGGAAGCCGAGCAAGTTTGGTTCTCACCAATCCGAAAATCCAGTGAAGTAACTGGATACCAACGCGCCCCTGCATCAGAAGCAGGATGGAGAGCTCGTCCTTCTAGACCCTAAGGTGAGACGCTACAAGGAATCACAGAAGGGTTTTGAGGAGGGTGAGAGGGGAAGTGGGAGGATGATTGCATTACCCCGCAGACAGTTAATCCCCTATTTTCGCCTACAGAAGGATACTCTGCGAGCCAGACAAGCCAGATTTGGGGGCTCGGTCCAGTCCGTCTTCCGAACCCTGCGCATCACCTTAGAAGAGGTCACAGCAGCGCAAACCAGGCCAGCGCCTCCGTGGGAGTCAGGTGAGCGTTACAGAAACCCTCTCAACCTTGGCTTACTCCTCATCTCCTCTCCATGCGACGCTTTCTCCGTCGTCTCGAGATACTGTCGCTCAAAATTCCCTCGCTTTCTAACCAAACCTCTTACTTCTCTTACCATGCACTCTACGACTCTTGTCTTGGCTAAATCCTCTTACTTCTCTAACGTACTCCAATCTCAAGCCACTCAGCCTCGCTGTATCTTCCGAACTCTTTCTCGACTTCTCTCTCCCCCCACTCCTGATCCCTCCTCCAATTCTACACTCTCCCCTTCTGACTTCGCCAACTTCTTTTCCTCTAAGATTCTTACCCTTTGTCAAAAAATCCAAACCCCCTCTGACTTCATTTCTACTCCTCCGCCCTCCCCTCCCTCATCCTGCATGTCCATCTTCTCTCCTGTCTCCCCTTCTGAAGTCTCCACCCTACTATCCAAAGCCCACCCCACTACTGCCCCCTCTGACCCTCTCCCTTCCCATCCCTAAGATTTACCCTCTTCTTATCCCCTACCTCACCTCCTTCTTCACCATCTGCCTCTCCTGAGCTACTTTCCCCTCTGCCTTCAAGCATGCTACAATCATTCCTATTCTGAAGAAACCTTCTGCTGACCCTCTTCTAACCTCTAACTTTAGACCCATCTCTCTTCTCCCATTCCTCTCCAAGCTTCTTGAGCGCCTTGCCTACTCCCAACTCTCATCCTTTGTCACTAACTCCTCTCTCCTTCCACCCTACCAATCTGGCTTCCGTCCCAAACATTCCACAGAAACTGCTCTCACCTCTATTCTCAATTCCCTTCTCTCTGCTCGCCACGGCAAACAATCCTCCATACTTATTCTCCTAGGCCTCTCTGCACCCTTTGACACTGTCGATCATCCCCTCCTTATTCACACTCTTTCTTCCTTTGGCTTCAAAGACTCTGTCCTCAACTGGCTATCCTCTTACCTCTCTTCACGCTCCTTTACTGTCTCCTGGGGAGGCCGCTCCTCTCCTAACTATCCTCTTGAATACGGTGTACCCCAAAGGTCGGTACTTGGTCCTTTCCTCTTCTCTCTTTACTCCTCGCTCATTGCCCCTGTAATCTCCTCGTTTGGCTTCTCCCACCACTTTTATGCTGACGACACAACTCTTTCTCTCTTTCTCCTCCTTCTCACCTGACCTTCACCAAAAACTCTCCTCCTGCCTTACTGCCATTAAAACCTGGATGTCTTCCCGATTTCTCTCTCTTAACCCAGACAAAACCGAAAGTTTTATTCGTTCCCGCCAACTCTCTTCCACCTCCCTCCCATATTCATTCACTTTCCTCCCTCCAATCTTCCTATCTCTCTTCAAGCTCGTAACTTAGGGGTTCTATTTGACTCCTCTCTCTCTCCCTTCTCTCAACATATTTCCCCCACCTGTCGCTACCACCTCTTCAATATCCGCAAAATCCGTCCTTCTCTCACCTTCCATGCTACTAGACTCTTAATCTCCTCCCTCATCTTCTCCCGCCTCTTTTACTGCTCCTCCCTACTCTTTGGGCTTCCTACTTCTCACCTTGCCCCTCTTAAATCCATCTACCACTCTGCGGTTCGAACCCTCTGTCTACTTGCCACCCGTGACTCCATCTCTACCTCTCTCTCTTCCCTTGGCTGGCTTCCTTTCCATCCCCAACTTAAATTTCAATTTCTCTTCCTTGTCTTTAAATCTCTCCATGGTCTCGCTCCCCCTTATCTCTCCTTTCTCTCCTTCTACTCTCCCTCCCGTTCCCTTCGTTCAGCTGACCACTTCCTTCTCACTGTACCTCCCTCCCCCTGTGCCTCCTCTCGCTTCCGCTCCTTCCAACTCCTAGCACCTCTACACTGGAACTCCCTTCCTCTTGCCATCCGCTCTACCCCCACCTTCACCTCCTTCCGCTCTTCCCTTAAATCTCTCCTCCTCCATTCTCCTCCCTGAATCACCTCCCCCCTCCTGCTTCCCCCATCTCCTCCCTATTCTTCCCCTAACTATTCCCCCCTCTCACCCTCCCCATCCCTCCTCCTACCATTTTTCACCACTCCCCTCCCATCCACTCCCTCTCCCCTCCCAACCTAACTCCCTCAGTTAATTGCTCTTTTCATTGTTTAGTCGACTGATTCATAATGTATTTGCTTCTACTGTTATTGGTTGTTTATATAATTTGTTGTTCAATTGTACAGCGCTTTGGCGTAAAGCACTTAATAAAGCAATAAATACAAATACAAACAGTCTGCACACTCTGCCCCGTAACGAGATGAGACCCTGAATAGTAAAGGGCAGGGCAGACATTACAGAAGACGTGCGGGGCACGGGTTGCCGGCGGCTGCCTGCATCACTTGGTACGGGACCTTCCAGAAGAGGTGCGCTGTACAAGACTAAAGGGAAGCAACTCACGCTGGACATCTTTGCTAAAGCATGCCAGTCACCGGAGATGTCTGCACATGCTGGGGGTGATTGGCGAGGCACAACCACGTCGTTGCGTATCGATCAACAGATCCTGGAAGCCATAGCTGATTTGAAATCCAAGTGGGAGATCAAGCTTGACGCAGCCATGATGGAACTGAAAACCTCACTGGAATTCAAAATTGATGCGGTCAGTGTGGACATCAACCTCCTGAGACAGGATGTGAGAGCGTTGGCAGAGTGCACAAGTGGCCTAGAAATCAAAGTGAAGATTAATGCCGACATCAGCACGACCAACGCTAAGGAGGTTCACATATTACAACAACAGGTGTGCAATTTGGAAGGCCGAGCGGAGGAGGCCGAAGGGCGGGCACGACGCAATAACATACGGATGGTGGGGCTGCCTGAAGGAGATGGAGGAATGGACCCGATGAACTACATAGAGAACATGCTGATACAAGAGATATGCGCTGGAGTACTCACCCAAGGGTTCGCAGTGGAACGGGCGCACAGAGCCCAAGCTAAGAGACCCCAGCCGGGGACCACTCCTCGGGCGATCATCGCTAAAATATTAAATTACAAAGACTGGGAGAAGATTCTTGAACATTTCCGCAATGGAGGGACAATAACGAGGGCATCTGCGACCGTTACAGCATATCCAGACTATACCTTGTGGGTACAAAGACAATGGCTACACTATGTGGCGGTTAAGAGACGGCTGCGGGAATCAGGCTTCAAGTACATGCTGCTGTATCCTGCAAAACTGAAAGTCCTACATAAGAACAAAGTGTTTTTCTTCGAGACACCTGAGGAGGCGGCGAGCTGGCTGGACAAGCTGGGTTGTCCGGAAGGCGCGGAGGGCCAGACCCAGAGTGGACATGATAAGTGAACCAGTTTTCCTCCCGTACAGTACTTTAGACTGATTGAGTTGGCTAGTTGATATTTGTAATATTAACATGAGCATGTAGCTGTAGCATAATCCTCTGGGTGGAACACATCTGTACAGAGAATGTAGATGTCGAACGATATATATATGTTTTAAGGGCCTCTGAGCTGGAATATAATCTGGGACAGACGATACTAGCATAGTACGGCTTACTGAAGCAGCTATGCGGGAGACAGAGGGAGTGCGATCTTACCCCCCCGTAGTTAGTTTAGTTGGGATTCCAGTAGAGGCCCCCCCCCGCGGCGTTCCAAGTACCGGCAAAATCGGGCTAGGACTAGATGCACGGTAACCTGAAATCCAGGGATGGAGCTGGGCAGCAGTTGGGGATGGGTGGTATGGGGGAGTGGGGGGAGTTGGGAAGTTTCAGGGGCGGAAGGGGAAGGGTGTTGGGGATACGAGACTACAATCATAAGCCAAAGAGGAAGATGAGGAGGGTGAGGGCAGAGGCGGGCGGAGTAGGAAATGGCTAGAATGGGAGACCTGAGGATAATGTCCTGGAACGTGAGGGGATTGAATTCTTATATTAAATGGAACCAAGTAATGATGTACCTGAGGAGGTTGAAGATAGATATTGCACTGATACAGGAAATCCACCTGACCAAGGAAAAGCAAGAGGTAGTAATGAGAAAATGGAAAGGGATAACCCTAGGGGCAACGTACTCTACGTACGCCAGCAGGGTGCTCACACGGATAGCGCCACATGTCCCATTTGAGATATTACAGTCCACCATAGACCAGGATGGGAGGATGGTACTAATTAAAGGGATTGTGCAACATTATAAATGTTTATGTCCCGAATCATGACACTACGGTTTACTTCAGGAACCTATACTCCAAGATTAGTCCACATATGGATGGAGCAGTTATATGGGGTGGAGACTTGAATTATACCCTGGACCCGAGGTTAGACAGATCAGACGATAAAATTGATAGACCAGGTCCAGCAGCAAAGGCCTTGATTACCCTGTTGAGGGAATTTAGATTGCAAGATGTGTGGCGATTACACCACCCACACATTAGAGGGTATTCACATTATTCCGCCCCACAAAACCTAAGCACCAGATTGGATTACATATTTGTCGGACCAGAGCTAATGGAAGCAGTGACACAAGCAGAAAACAAAGCTATAATCCTCTCGGACCATGCGCCACTGATTGTGACGTGGCAGATCTCAACCCCTAGGGCGAGGATCCTGACATGGAAACTGAGGGCCGAGGCACTGAAAGACACAGTATTTAGAGAAGATATGAGAAAGGACATACAGGAGTATTTCAAACATAAGACTGGCAGTGTAAAGTCAGCCGAGACGCTGTGGGAGGCATTTAAGGTGGTAGTTAGGGAAGCAGCGATATCGAAATTGAAAGGGTTACAAGGCGGTATAATATGAGAATTACGCAAAGTAGAGAGAGAGCTGGAAATGAAAATGCGGGAGGATATGGAATCCCCTACGGGAAGTGAGGCCATTAGCCAATTAAAGCAGACATGCAGGGCACATTGGGAGAGATTATGTAATCTAAATTACAGTGTGCACTAGGACCCCAAACAGCCCATAAAGCTGGGGGTTGCTCAATAGCACTTTAAGATGAGTAGCAGCACCTGTGAGATGGATGGGATGCAGATTAATACTCTTGCATCAAATCAATAATGACAACTCAATAGTTTGGCAAAGCGAGTTCGTTTAATGACAAGTACAAAAAACGGGGTGTTCATGAACATCGGCAATCGCTCGATCTTCCTTCTCACTTCACAACTCCAATGAACTTCATAAAAAACACATCTATCATACTAAAAACTCGTCATTACTGACGTGTAACGCTTAAGATGTTGCATGCAATTCTATTGGTTATAGGAAGGTAACTTTAATATAGGTACTAATTCTGTATACGGTAACGAAGTGAGGGGATTGGATAAACAGTGTCAGGTGGGGCATCTAGCCCTTCCTTCAAAATGGCTGCTGTAGACGTCACTAAAAGTACGATGTCTCATTGGTTCTATTAACTATAGGACCCTAGATTACTTGGTCCACTATGATTGGGTTGGCATCAACCCCACTCAGACTTTTCCACCAGCCTGGCAGCGTGCAGAAATAGCCGGCAAGGTGCAAGGAGCTTGTCCGCTTTGGCCTCGAGACTGCATCTTGGTCTGGAAAAGTGAAGGCTTCTGGGCATGGCACAACTACATGCATAGGTGTAAAAGTTTCATCCCTTCTGCTGGCTCGGTCACGTGATTCCGACACCGTGAAATTGTCTTATTCTGCGTGCAATTTGTGAATTTGATTTAAGCCAGCCATCCGCCTCCTGTGGCTTATCTTGACCTTTCAGAATAGGATACTCTGTTCTTCTCTTCATTAATTGTATCCACTGTCAGCCTATTTCAGCTGGTATGACCTTGGCTTCTTGGCATGACTTGCCTTGGTCAGAGTTTCTTTCTGTCTTTAATTCCCGATTTTCCTGCTGCGAAGCTCTCCTCGTGAGACCCTAAGTAACCTTTGGTCGGTTCTGCTCTTGTGCATAGTGTAAGTATACTTATATACAGTTCTTTTCTTGAGGTAGATATGCATAGGTGGGGCTTGCCGCACTCTATTTTACTACTAAGCTTTAGCAAGCCTTGCGATTTTCGTAGCTTCTTAGGTTCTTTACATTTGTACACGTGTAAGCTGGATGAATATCTTCATCATGCTCATGGCATAATCTTCTTAACATTTGACATCGTCATTTCGCTTTTAACTCAGGATGTCACTTATCCATGGTGTTTTCATCTCTTTTTATCATTCATGGGTCGTCATATCTTCTTATGCGAGTCAGTACGGGTTATTGTGACGTCAACATTCGTCTTTTTTTAGGACTTTCTTGGCTTCTTCCAGCATTTTGTTTTGACAATCGTCATCCGTCTCACTTGTCGATATGGTTTTCTCAATGGGTACCTGACTGTCCAAGGTTTCTTATGTGCAGGTACTTCAGTAGGTGCGGTCAGTCTGATAGGTATTGGGCAGAGCCCCACTGTGGCTCACTGTTGGTTTACTTGCTCATCATACGTCAAATATTTCGGCGTGAACGTTCCTGGTACCTCAAAATGTGCGGTAGAGATGCAAATTGTGTTTGGGACCTCCTCTGCACTCCCCCCTCTGGGCGATTCATCAACCACTTTCACTTCTTCTTTTGTATCCCTCTTTTCTGCAGCCTCTGTATTCACTTTCACTTCATCTTCTGGGTCAATTTTTACTTCGTCTTCTGGGTCCACACATGAAGGTCTGAAGAAATGTCTCTGGAGTCCATATTTTTATGACTCCCTTCAGGCTTCCTGCTATTCTCACATGCTCATCCTTATTCCATGACATAAATTGACATTGTCCATTTGGACTACAATAGATCCATCTTCCCACATAATTTCTGCGTTTCCTTGGATACCGAAACTTGGTTCCTTCTGGTGCCTGAATGCTAGCTTTCACAAAGTTTCTTATTTCTTCATCAGTCAGGTCTTTGGGCTTCCAAACCGGTTCAATATCAATCATGATCTTCATCCCTATGGCCTTTTTCACAGTTTTCTGGCACTGAGAGATTATCATCTTGATAACACAGAATCCGAGCAACATCATCACTAGTAGGGCTCCTAGGAACTTGAATCCATCTGCCATCCATTGTGGAACCCATGAAAATAGTGATCCAAACCAGCTGTCGTCGTCCACTTCGTCAGCTTCATCGATCATCTGATTCTGTAATTTCGTCAGCATACCTATGGCCTCTGTTAACGTTCCATTTTCTTTGTCGTGGGATGGTATAAATGTGCAACATGATTCTCCAATTTTTGCACAAACTCCTCCATCCATAGCTGTGATCATGTCAAGGACATAACTGTTCTGTAGTCATTAGTCGAATTTCCCTCAGTGCTTCTCTGATCGCATTAAATCCTTTCATGGTCGTGTTGATGGTCTGCAGTAACTCCCATCTGGTTATCTGCAACCATTTAGTATTTGCTCCAACTTGAATTCTTGGCATGAAAATTGTCGTGAACATGGAAGAAGTCGGACTGAACAACCTATGTTCATATGGGATAGCATCAACAGCTTCTATGGATTTGGCCGAAAAGTAAATCTCCCGCTTCATTCGGCTCATCAGTTCCACAGATCTCCTTTTCCTCAGGTGAGCATCTGCTTTCAGGAAACTGTCAATATTCAGATCACTTTTTGGGATCACCAGTGCTAGAACATGGACATTTACTATTATGCATATACCTCCCCAGTTTCTCAGCAGCCTGATATATGCTCTGGATCCACATGCCCAATAATGATCCATGATCACTGCAGTACCGTGTACCATTGGTCCACAGTTCTGATTTTCTCCCATTTTTCTTGTACCATTGTTTCTGAAGCAGTTTCTGATTCTCCAATGGCACTATCTGTAAGGGTCCGCCTCTGTCTTCAACCCATGTCAATAGTTTAGAAAGTTTTGGCCATAATGGCTTGCATCCATTTTGCACTATGTTGATAGTGGGCTCGTAGTGACTGAAGACCATCCATGCTCTGCATATCACTACTCCTTTCTCCCATCCGTCTTGTGAAAGCACTGTTCCCCAAATTTGCATTTGGCCTCTGTTTTTCCACTTTCGAGGCTCTTCTGGCATCTTCCCTTGAACGTTTAGATTGTGATTTGCTTCTCTTCTGATCTCTGCTCCTTTAACTCCAGGCATCTCGTATCTGATCACAATGTGTTTTGTTTTTCCATTGTTTCTTGTCTTTATGTCCTGGACATAATCACCTTCATTTGGATCAGTTGTTTCAGTTGCCCGTTTCAGTAAGGCATCACTTCCCATGAACTGGCCTCTGGTCGTGCACATTGCTACGTGTGATAGACAGTGTGCTGTCTGGACATCAATTTCCACAGCTATGAAGATCTTTGACTTCCCCATGCTGTAAGGCAGGAGTGCACAAACAAAGCATTCCCCCTCTGAAATCGTCGTCCAACTTCTTTCATGTGTTGGTACCATATGTTATTTCCCATGTGCTGTGCTGTCTAGGTAGTCGTTTAGTTTATTGTTATCTCCTTATATGCTTCTCTTTATTCTCAAGGTTTTCATGTAGTTTGCCATCATCCCATCCTTAATAGCACCCTTGCAGCTTCTTCTCATTGGAGGATTCTCAGGTACCTCAATCCATGGTTCTCGCCTCTTCATCTGTACTAATGGATTAGGCGAAAGTCTGGCAATTATTTCCTTCTCTTCTTGCATCCTTTTTCTCTTGCTTATAAATGTCCATATCCATTATGCTATTGGTCCAGTATATGGCTCTATTATAGAACTTGTACTTGTCCCCTTCACTGGAGCATATGTGCTTGTCAATGCTGTCTCTGTTGGTTTATTCTCTAACTCCTTTCTTTCTTTAAACGTTCAGCTTTCTCCATTTGTCTTTTCACTTCACTTGTAGTAGAACTTCTCATAGTAAACAGCTCAAACTTTTCCCTTTCTTTGACCTGTGGTTCTGCAGTTATTGACACTAGACCTGGGACAAGTGTACTCACTGTTTGTGCGTGTGTATTTTTCATTAACCTTTTCTCGTGCTTGCTCTGCCGACCCGGTCTCCGGCTTTTCAATTTGTTTGTTACCAAATGTGTGTGCGTGTCATATCTAATCACATCCATTTCAAGCTCACCCACTCCTTTGTTAGATTGTCTAGGAACTGTAAGGAATATAAAAGGTCTGGGCACCTCCGTGGGTGTCATGCGTACATCATTAGAGGGGTGCACTGGAATCAGAACACTTTGTGCACCAATAAAAAATGCAGTTCGAATCATCAGTGACAGTAGAACAATGATGAATACAATGCACAGATACATTATGCCTCTGTAGGTTAGGCGGCAGCACTTAGTTCTGGAGCAGTATGATCACCTCTCCTCTTGAGGAATGACAACGTTACTGTTTAAGTTGCCCATCTCTATCATTGAAGGAAAGAAGACTAACGTTTAATACATTCTTATGCAACAATATCTCTGGATTCTGCTGTCTCTGCTTGTCGGTTGCAGGTATAGGAACAATTGTCCTCTTTTGTCTGAACAATGGATTGTCTATTGTCTCTGGATACAGTTCTCTTTTCTGCATTTGAAAAAAGGTAAATAAAGGCAATAAGCTCAGCAAGTCCCTTTTTACTGTACGTGTTCGAAATACACAAGTTCCCAATTTACTCCGCTTATCTGTTTCACTCCGGAAGACATGTCGTGTCCTTGATAGTATAAACAAGAGTGAAGTCTTCGGCAACACTTTCTTGATCTGTCCCTCGGCGGAAAGTCTTAAGGTCTCCTCCGGAAATTAGGATGATGATTAGAAAGTTCAACCTGCATCACAATACCATGCAGGAGCATGCTCATCTGTGTGGAGTTTGCTGGGTCTCCGATGAAGTCGAGGACGTCAACACTGGCAGGCCTCCCCACAAGTTCTGGAAAGTCCTCAATTAGGCGAAAGAAGACATTGCTCGCCAATCTGCTATCTTCTGGTGACAGGGACATTGGTCTTGTCCTTGCTGCACGGTGGGCAGATTCTGTGATTTCAGTGAGCTTCAAGAGCAACCTGGATTATGATTCCGCTCAGGATTATGCTCAAGCGTTCTGTGTTTGCAGGATCTCGAAGAAATGTCAAGACGTCAGTGCGTCTCCCAACAAGATCTGGGCAGTCTTCAAATAAGCGAAAGAATAGTATTCTGACAAGCCTATTCGCTTCTTCTTCTTGGGACATTTGTTTTTCCTCTCTATATCCGGAAGCAGGAGAAACGGCTCGGCGATCACGGTGAGCAGCCTCCTTATTGTCTTTTATTTTTCAGGGTTTTGAAGAAATTCAGTGATGCTAGTGAGCCTTCACTCTAGTGATGGGTACAACCTCAAGACTAGGTCAAAATAGTTCAGAACGTCTTCAGTGATGTCCCTGCTATGGGACACAATAAGTGAGTCAAAATAATGCTTCTGTTTGGAACGAGTCTGGATATTGTATTTTCTTCCAATTTGTGTGTCATCGATCAAAATTTGGCATATCCTTTTCTTATCAAGGCTTCAGCATGCCTCAGTCCAAAGTTCAAAGTCAACAGAATATGTTGTGGTTTATACGTGCAATTCTCTTCTTCACCTTGCAACTAGGATGCACAGAGTGTCCATATTTTTTATGTCCTTATCCCCTTTTTTGCTCAGAGGAAATGTCCAATTTTAAGCCACAATTTGCACAAGAATTCCCAATCTTTGTTTTGCTGGTCATGCGTCCTCATTCCTCGTCATGGATCTCGTCTGCACGTGCTGTGGTTCTTCCCCGTCGTCTGTAGTTTCTACGCGTTGGAGTTGGGGTGTGGGCAGGGGGCCTTCTCCGATGTATGGTTTGATATCACCCAGAAAGAGCCAAGCTCTTCTTCCTTCTAGCTTGACTGCAGAGGGAGTAAGGTTCTCCACTCGGAATGGACCGTTGAACCTTGGCTCGTCCCACTTCTTTCTCATGTGGTTTCTCACCAGGACCGTGTCTCCAGGAAAAACTGGTGGTAGACGTAGACCTTGAATTGGGCTCTGTTGTAGTATCTCCTTCTGTGTTCTGTGCTGCCCCGCACCCTTTTTGTTGTCGCTGCAGCTGTCCTGAAATTACAGTAAGACAAGATGTCATGCAATGCAAGTAATTTTGCATTTCAGACCCTAAGATTTTTCCTGTTGGCTTGGCATCACATTTAGCTCTAGCTCGGGGTGTCATTGGAGTGTGCATGCTTCTACCTGTTGCTATTTGCTGCTGTGTAGGATGATGGTCAGAACCAGGCTGGTTTCCGAGTGTGTACAGTGCCAATGGAAGGCAGTGTAGCCATCCCTTCTTTAGAGTAAGCTTCAACTTGGCTATCCTTTCCTTTAACAAGCCATTGAGCTTCTCACATATCCCATTAGCTTGCGGCTAATACGCCGATGAGAACTTGTGCTTTATACCAAGCAGCAAGCTGATCTGCTCAAATACTGCATTAAAAAAGTGAGGACCATTATCTGACCTCATGACTTCACATACTCCCCACCTGGGAAATACCTCTCTCACCAGAAATTTGGCCGCACAGATAGAGTCTGGGTGTGTACATGGACCTGCTTCTATCCATCGAGAGAATGGACACACCACAACAATTAGGAACCTGTACCCGTTACATACTTGAATCATATCGACATGCAAGTGCTGAAAAGATCCATTATGCCTTGGGATGACTCCTCTAATTACTCTTAGGGTGTACCCAGCCGTGAACTGTTGGCAGATTATACAGTTCACCATAAACAATGCAATGTGCTCTGCTAAATTCGGTATGAACCAGTCTTCAGCCATCGTTGCTGCTAGATTCTCTTTTGTCATATGTGCTGGATAATGCAATTGTTCCATTGCTATCTTCAATATGGCTGTAGGCATCACCAGTTTACCAGTGCTGTCCTGTCACCACAAGCTCTCAGAGGGGTTTAAAGAATACAGTTGCCGCTTCCAGAGGTTCTTCTCCTCCTGTGGTACTTCCCCTTGGAGTTCCATTAACTAGGTTTGCCCCATGTTACTATAACTGTGAGGTTCACTTCGTACAACAATCACTCTCTCATGCCCACCAGTTACTTCCACATCCATTATGACTTCATCTTTGGTGGACACACGCTTGGCTTCTGCGTCTGCTGATTGATTTCCACGTGAGATAAAATATGTCCCCTTCGTGTGGGCGGCGGATTTCACGACTGTTATGCCCACTGGGAGCTGTAGTGCCTTAATGAGCCTATCCAATAGGGCTGCGTGCTGCACTGGCGTGCCATCCGCTCAGAGGTAGCCCCTCCTTTTCCAGCGCGCCAAGCCTGCATGCACTGTTGATGTCACATAGGCGGAGTCACTGTACACCGTCACTTCCTGGTCTGCGTGTTTCTCAATGGCGAGTATCAACGCCAATAATTCTGCAGCCTGTGCCGTGTAATGAGATGGTAACCGTGCACTCATGAGTACTTGAAATTCTCCATTTGCCATGTGCTTCATCACAGTGGCGCCTGTATATATTTGCCCATCATTTTGATCGATTCTCGAAGAACCGTCAAAGAAAATTTCTCCTTCTGCCAATGCGTTCTCTTTCACTCTGGGAAAGTCATCATTGAATTCTTCATAATTTTCACAGTCATGGATCGGCTCTCTTCAGTGATTGGTTCTGCTATGAACATAGCTGGGTTCACTATTTTGCATCGAACTATCTTAATCGATGGATTCGACATCATCACTTCATAAGCAGAAGCTCTCGGAGATGTCAATGTGCCCTTTGGTTTCTCTAGAATAGCAAATAGTGCGTGCTCGACGAACGTCATGGAGAATCCCATCACAATGGTTGTAGCCTTCTCTATGGTGAGCGCTGCGGCAGCTAAACTTTGTTCGCAAGGGAAATGACCTCTCATCACTTGGTCCAAATTCACACTGTAGTATGCCAGGGGCTTGTACCCCAATGTGGTTCTCTGTGTGAGTACCGCCGTCATAACGCTGCCATTCGTGTGTGAAAACAGGTAGAATTCCTCTGCATAATTGGGAATTCCTAAAACTGGTGCCGTGCTAATGGCTCTTGAATTCAGTAAAACCTTCTTCCATGTCCTTAGACCATTAAATTCTTTCTTTCGTGCCCCTGTTCCTTCTTCAGGGCTTGTAGCAAGTGCTTAGTGTATGAGCTGTAGTCAAAGATCTATGCTCTGACATAATTGCAAAGTCCTAAAAAAACTCTGCATCTGTTTTATCGTGTGTGGCTTGGCTGTGTTCAATATGGCCTCAGCCCTTTCAGGGGTAACCCTTTTCCCCTCATGCAAGATCAGCTGGCCTGTGTACAGCACTTCTTGCTGACAATATTGTCAACTTTATATCCTTTCTCAGCCAATATAGTCAATAGCTGAACAGAATCGTGTCTGCATCTCTCCTCTGTCGTGCTGCAAATTAAGATGTCAGCCACATATTGTAAGACAACATTCTAATGCAACATTGCTTAAGTCCATCTGCAGGACTCGGTTAAAAATCAAAGGAGACTCACAGTACCCCTGGGGCAACCTTGTGCTTTTCAGACGCATCTGTCTGAATGTAAATTATGTCAGATCGTGTGAGTCTTTGCGCAGTGGGATTGAGAAAAATGAGTCCATCAACGTGAAATATTGAGCCTCAACGGGTATATTACATAGGATTGTGGACGGGTTAGGGACTAGAGGGAACTCAGCCTCAACAATATCATTTTAGGCCTCAAATCCTGAATTAAACGCCAAGACCCTCCCTTTGATTTTTTGATAGGGTACACTGCAGTATTGCATGATGACTCTGACGTCACTAAGATGCCCTGCTCCATCATAGCAGAAATTGTCTTGAAAATCCCTTCATCTGCTTCCCTAGACATGGGATACTGGCGTGCTCATGGCAAAATTGCTCCTGGTTTCAATTTAATCTTTACTTCTCCTACTTCTTTTAACAAACCTACGTCATAGGGGCCTGTAGTCCACACTGAGATAGGCACCTGGGCCATGTTGTCATCAAAATATTCAGGACGGTTCTGTGAAAGCAACATTCTCTGGGGCACTTCTCTTTTGATCATCCTCACCCAAAAAACTGTTGTTTCCTCAACATCTTTTTTCTCGTCAAACAGATCGTCATCAGTGACGTCAGTCAATCTGTACCCTTCCTCAATGGTGATTACTGTGCACCATTGTCTACCTTCATCATCGCAACCATCGATCAACGGCATCCTTCCACGCACTATGGCTGTGTGTATTGCCAAGGGAAATATTTGTCCCTTTTCCTCGTGCATAGGTATTCTTGGTCTGAACAGAACTCATCTGGGGTCCTCATGGTCTTGTCTGCGAGGCCTGGTAGCCCTGCCGTTACTATGCATATTCCATAAGCGAATATTTGTGGTTCCAATGGAACAGCCCTCATAGCTGTTTGTCCCGCGTACGCTCTAATCATTTTGCATACTTTTAAATCATGCATTCCTGGAGTCGAACATACTATGCCCTTCTCCGTGAACGAGATTGTCATGTTTAACTTTGTCATTAAGTCTCGTCCCAATATATTTACTGTGGTCTGCCTTGAATATAGCAATGGCACATTCATGAGCCATTCTCCTACAGAGACTGGAAGTTCTTTTGTAAAAGGAACACGACTTGTTGCTCCTGTAAAGCCCTGAGTATTTATAGCCTCGCCGGACAAGGAAAACATGCCTTCACGTATACACAAGCGTGTTGCACCAGTGTCTACTAGGAAGAAATATTCTTTATCCCCTATAATGACATCTACCCTTGGTTCCTCATCAGGGTCTGGTGTCACTGATAGGATAGAACACATCAGGTTTCCCAGTGAGCCGTCCTAGTCCATATATAAGCTTGTCTCATGCTGTGTGAATGGACTTCCTCCATCGCGAGTTGGCTCTCATTCCAGAGTTCAATGCCTGTCCTGCACTTGTTGTCTGTGACAGTTGCATCTGCGACTCTTGAGACTGTCCTTGTGGAAAACCTATCAAGTTCTGAGGTTGCAAGCTTTGCTGTCCTCCTGGCGCTTGCTAATGCACCGTGTGATTCTGTGCAACTCCATTTCCACCCTGCTGTAAAAACACAGGTGGAGTCACCATTCCTCCTCCGATTCCTTGGTCTGTTTGCATCATGCCTTGACTTCTGCATGTGGGCGCTAGATGCAGTGTCATCCAACACGTCCAACATATGGGCAGTGGTCTGATTATTTGCCCATTTGACATATCCCGATTGCCATTTTGTATGTTTTGAAAACCTCCCCGATTACCTTGGAAACCTCCCTGACAACTCTGCCATCCTCTTCCTCGAAAGCCTCTCCCTCTGGGGTAAAACCCATTACTGCCCTGATTAACCTGCTGTTGATTATTGACCTGCTGTATGTTTGATCCGTCTGTGCCAGTTATCATTGCCCTTTCAATGGAATATTTTGACAATTTCTTCTGCACTAATTTTGCTCTTCAGCTTTTCGTGCAGTCTCTTTCTTGCGATTCTTTTCTTGCAGAAGCCTGCAATATTGAGCTATTGTCAATTGCATCTCGGACCATGGCTTGGCCTCGATTCCTACCAATTTCTTGAGCTGCTTCTGTACCTGATCTGGCAGCCCTTGGCATAAGATGTGGTAAAACACGGGTATAGATTTCCCCCAAGATTCCCTCGTTTCCAGCTCCCATGCGTCTTGGAAATTATGAATGTAAAGCAAAGGATCTTCTGACTCCTTCATTTTGCGGGTGACTACAGCTCCCATGTCAGACGTATCCGGGTATAGCAATCGTAATGCTTTCCATACTGTCACACTCACCTGTGTCTCTGAAAGAGCGATGGATGAGCCTCCATTGACCCCCGAGTTCTCACTTCCCCTGTTTTCACCCAGAGGGATTGCTGTCAAATACAAGGTAAACACTTAGACCTGATTCCCCTGGGCCCTTCCCTTCACGTTAAGGTGTGCTGTGATGTCCCCTAAGGGCTTACCTTGATCTTTAGTAAAGTGTGCACTCCATCCTGCATTCGCAGGGGCGCGATTCGCTCATATGAATGATGCCAATGTCTGTTGGCGGAGTTCAGATGCCACACGCTGTTATATGCCTTCACAGCAAGGCCGGGTGTTCAAGGTGCCAGCTTCTTCACTGGCTAGAAAGTCTTTTCCACAAGTGAACGTTGCGAAGAATGTTTAGTGTCCTGAATTGTCCGTATTGTCTTTGTTTGCCAAGGTATTTTGTGGGCGAGTAGCGCTGCGTGCAGAAGGCAGCTGCTGGTAGGTAAGCGCAGCGTCTTAAATTCGAGCGCGCCTGGTAATGTCTTCCTTTTTCTTCCCTTGCAGGAGTGGATTCCATGATATTAGCGCCTCGAGTCCGGGTTCAGCGCTACCGAAGACTTGGTGGTCTGGTAAGTTTGCACGGAGACTCTGGTAAGTATGTACTGCGTTATGAGAGGGAGCGCAGTGCAATAGTCCCCGCGTTATTAGGGAGAACACAATGACTAATGTCTCTTCTCTCTTTTGCAGGGGTTTGTGCGCTCGTACAACTGACCTGGATACCAGCAACACGGGAAGATTTGGTGAGCATGCGCAACATTACTGGAGTGCGCGTGCTAACGCTGTTGTTCTTTGTTCTTACAGTTGCCGGTGTTGAAGTCCCCTCTTGACCGGAGATAGCCGCGGCGTGGAGAAAGCACGGCGTACCTGTAAGCAGAAGCAGAATGATCCGGAGCAGGTGAGCAGAAGCGGGAGGATCCGAAGCAGGGATGTTCCGGAGTAGGTAAGCTGAAGCAGGATGATCCGGAGCAGGTAAGCAGAAGCAGGATGATCCGGAGCAGGTAAGCAGAGTCTGGCTGATCCAGAGCACGGCAAGTGTGTTGCTGATGCAGCTCACAGTAAGCAACACGAAGCACTGGAAGAATCTTGGCTGTGGCTTATATAGCCAGCCAAACACTAGAGAGATCATGGATTGTCATGCACTTCCTGTTTGGCAACAGGAAGTTACTACAAACACTATGAAGGAAGTAAAGGAGGGATCTGCTATGGGTTCTTTGTGTCTCTATGCCAGGCCTGCCAAGCCTCCACCCAGCTTGCCCCAACTACTTGCCTGATACCCATGACACATACTGTGGCTCTGCAATTGTTAAATGGAGCTCCATCGTGTGCAGTGTTAACTGTAGTCACGCCAGGGTATCCTGCACGTGTCCACACATCGTCAGCTCGATCACCAAGTATGGCGATTATAAGACCCTTAATATCACCTATAGCCAACGTGTTCCCTCCTGACATTTTTTCCAGTTCATGTATCCATTTTCCGGCTCCCGATCTTAACATTGGAAGCTTGTTTTTCAGATTGTCTCGATCCATGTGTGGCCATGGAATATACTGTGAACTCGTTCCTCCTTTTTCGGGCATCAGGAATTGTAATACATGGCTCTCCTTTTCCTCTCTCATCATTTTTCTATCCACTGCAGGGGTGTTAATATCTTCCTTCTCGAGCTCTTCGCTCATCCGCCTCCAACTCCCTCAGGGTCAGCCGCTTCTCCAGGCAACGAGTTGGGGGGAGATCTCTCTCCGCAGCAGGGGCCTCCCTCTGGAACAGCCTTCCTGCCTCCCTGAAACTTGAGGAGAACCATCTCCGGTTCCGGAAGCACCTCAAAACCTTCCTCTTTGCTTCTGCTTTCTCTCCCCCTCTCCCCTGCTAAATCACTGAAACTGTACTGAATCAGCAACTGGGCCACTCACCAATCTCGGTCCTTGGCCCAGCCACTCTCCCCTGCACTGCCTCCCTGGCAACCCCTGCACTGCAGGACTGTCTCTGTATCCCTATACCCCCCCTTCCCTGCACTTGTCTGCACTTATACTGCACTTGCCACCAGCTGGCCCTTATTATTTATCTTGTTTTTTACTAATCACTTTGTACGGCACTTTCCCCTCTCCCTTTCCCGTCCCCTCTACCCATGCACTTGCGCGATCTGAATGACACCTGGCCTAGTAGGATCGTTTGTCTGTCTCCCCTTGTTCCCCCCTCCCTGCCTCGTCACGCCTTGAAACACTTGTGTATAGGCGCGTTACAAATGCCATATCATATAATTTCATATCATAGTCCCGCATCGCCGTCTACCTGGCAATGTCCTTTGTCGGCTCACATAGGGTGGTGGAGACACCCCCCTCTGACCGTAAGTTGCTCCTTCGTGTCGGTCTGACTGTGTGGCTGACTCTGATGCCTTAGGTGCAGACTTGCTAGAATCGGACCATCTTATCCCTTTTCCTCTGGAGAAGTGTTTTCCGCGTCCTCTCTCTTCTTCCTTTTCCTCATATTCCTCTCTTTCTGCATCTGATATTGTCTGTGCCCAACTCGCATAACTCCTCTCATCTTCCTCATTTCTGTTTAGTGTCAATCTAGAGACAGTTCTCTATTTCTACCA
Organism: Ambystoma mexicanum; assembly: GCF_040938575.1. Taxonomy (NCBI): domain Eukaryota; kingdom Metazoa; phylum Chordata; class Amphibia; order Caudata; family Ambystomatidae; genus Ambystoma; species Ambystoma mexicanum. The sequence continues at coordinate 525,455,399 of NC_090928.1, read as the reverse complement.
CTTCGGGAGGCGTCCTCAGTGTCCTACAACTGAGTGCTCTCAAGACCCTCGTCCTCCCCTCTCCCTTGGGGTACTTGTTCTAGCCCCATTTCATCATATATTCTATCGATCGGCTCTCCGATGCTTCTGGTGTCGAAGTCATCATCGATATTTGCCCTAGACAGGCATGGTACTGAATCGTACTCTGGAAAGAATTCTTCTAGGTCTTCCCAATCTACTACTGGATCAGGTTTTTTAACCTCTCTTTCCAGATATTCAAGATCGCATGCTCTCTGTCTTCGCTTACGTTCTATGTCGTCATCGAACTCTCTGTGCTTCCTTGCTTCCTCTCTGATCCTATCCTTCTTCCTGTTTCTTTGCATCTCTACGTTAATTTGCCCTTCGTATTTCCTCATCCCTTCGTCTTTTTATTCTCTTCTCCCTTATCTTTTGTTCTTCTTCCTCTACTCTCCGTTGTTCCTGCCGGTCCTGATCGTTAGCTGCTCTTGGCTTATGATCGGATTTCCTTTCTTGCTCTTTGCAATACAGCTGTTCTCGTCTCGGTCTATCTTTTTTCCTGATCCTTTCGTCTCTCAATCCTTTTTCCTTTTTCTTCTCTTTTCTTTGTGAATCGTCTGGCTCTCCCTTTTGTCTCACATCCTCAATGCCTTTACCATCAAGTTTCAATAGAATGTGACCTCCCATCCATTTGTTCTGTGTGAATGCCATCTCATCGGTTCTGTCCTCATCTCCTTTCCATCTTTTTTCCTCTCTATTCATATCTAGAGATGTACTTGCTTGTGCTTGATCTCCTTTTTCTTTCTCACGCCTCTCCTTGTCCTTTAGGACTTTGGAGGTGATATCTCTGTCTCTGTCTGGGTTTTCGTCACTGCTTTGCGTAGGTGACTCGTATGCCAGGTTGCTATATCCTGTGGCTGCTTTAAGTTACCTCAACAGTTATAATCCTTCGTCTTTACTGGCTTCGCTTTTTGTTTCGCATGGGGTGGGTGGCGCAGAAGGCATTTCACCCCCCTCTGTGCATATATTAAGTATCCAATCTACCGGCGGCTCCTCCTCCTTATCCCCTTGGTACATCTTCCAAAGCTTTAAACTAGCTAGGCGTTTAGCAGATTTTGTTCCCAATATATGTGGTGTGCAAATATGTCGTCATGTGTTGCAGGACTGCTTTAGATAGCGATCCACCCTGAGGCCATGGCATAAACATTTTGTGGCCGGTTCCTTTGACCCATTCTGCACTTTACTTTTTCAGCTTAGGTGCATGTTTCGCCAACTGTTTGCACAAGTGTATTAACCGTGTAATATCTTCCATACTTAAAATCATTTACCTTCTCCTCACACAACACTTTGTTACATTTTAAACAAAATCAACAGTATGAGCGAGCACCAATCGTCGCAAGCTCCAATCCCGTTTTTTAACAAACTTTTTTTTTCTTTTTTCACCCAACAACCATCAATTCATATCATACAATATCTTAGTTAAACAATCGCGTCATTTTCTTGCTAATTCCTCCCAAAACATCTTATTTTTTATGACGTCAGAGGAAAAAAAAAACATAAGACAAACGAGACAGACTAGACAGACTCCAGCCGGCTACACAGATCTCCTGCCCCTATGATTTACTCCGACATGGAGTGCATGCCCATTCCTTTCGAAAACGTCTTTAACCGTTTCGGTCTCCAATTGCCCTATTTTATTCAGGACTTTGAATGCAGGCTTCTTCTAACTGCTATATTAAAGAGTAGGTATTTGGGCGTATCCTCTCTCTGCTCAGGTATCCTTCCGGTATCCTCTATGCTTGGGTATCCTCCCGGTATCCTCTATGCATTGCTCAGTCACCCTCAAGTCAATATTACCTTCCCTTTATATATATACACAGTTTACTCTTTTTCTAACGTTAGTTTTGTCCCATCTCCCTCCGTCACCTTCCTTTACTTGTTCTAAGGCATGCAATTGTTTGCCAAAGCATTTAGTCTTTTTCATTCACTGTTCGCATGTTTTCCTCTCTGGATGCTTGGGAATCACTGCCTTCGACACCGCCTCTCCTGCTTTTCTTCCGGTCTGCTGCCCATAGAAGTGGGAAGGGGATTGTGGGTGAAAACACAGGTTCCTTCAGACCTCAACTACAGGTTCTACAATTTAATCTAGCCACTATCTAAGGGGAGCTTCTCAGTCTACTTAGCCAGATGGCAAAGGACTCGTGATATTGCAGAGGACCTAGAGTTACTTATGTCGATGGTCAATGGGTGTCTTATCTAATGGATAGTCGATAAACCATCCTATTTCTGCTACCAAGTGTGCACTAGGACCCCAACTGGCCCATAGAGCGGGGGGTTGCCCAATATCACTTCAAGATGAGTAGCAGCACCTGTGAGATGGATGGGGATACAGATTAATACTCTCGCCTCAAATCAATAACGACAACTCAATAGTTTGGCAAAGGGAGTCAGTTTAATGACAAGTACAAAAAACAGGGAGTTTGTGAACTCAGCAATCGCTCGATCTTCCTTCTCGCTTCACAACTCCAACGAACTTCATAAAAAACACTTTTTATACTAAAAACTCTTCATTACTGACGTGTAACTCTTAAAATGTTACATGCAATTCTATTGGTTATAGGAAGGTAACTTTAATATAGGTACTATATCTGTATACGGTAACAAATTGAGGGGATTGGATAAACAGTGTTAGGTGGGGCACCTGAGCCCTTCCTTCAAAATGGCTGCTGTAGACGTCCCTAAAAGTATGACGTCTCATTGGTTCTATTAACTATAGGACCCTAGATTACTTGGTCCACTATGATTGGTTTGGCATCAACCCCACTCATACTTTTCCACCAGCCTAGCAGCGTGCAGAAATAGCCGGCCAGGTGCAGGGAGCTCGTCCACTCCCCCAGTCTCCCTCCAATTATTGCAACAATCACTCATCCCTTCAGTGTTCATGTGTCAATTATTTCTTTGTATTTTGTCCTCGAGACTGCTTCTTGGTCTGGAAAAGTAAAGGCTTCTGGGCATGGCACAACTCCATGCGTAGGTGTGAAAGTTTCATCCCTTCTGCTGGCTCCGTCACGTGATTCTGACACCGTGAAATTGTCTTATTCTCCATGCAATTTGTGTATTTGATTTAATTTTGCCAGCCATCTGTCTCCTGTGGCTTATCTTAACCTTTCAGAATAGGATACTCTGTTCTTCTCTTCATTAATTGTATCCACTGTCGACCTATTTCAGCTGGTACGACCTTGGCTTCTTGGCATGACTTGCCTTCGTCTGAGTTTCTTTCGGTCCTTAATTCTCGATGTTCCTGCTGCAAAATTCTCCTCGTGAGACCTTAAGTAACTTTTGGTCGGTTCTGCTTTATTGCATAGTGGAAGTATACTTATATACATTATTTTCTTGAGGTAGTTATGTATAGGTGGCGCTTGCCGCACTCTATTTTCTACTAAGCTTTAGCAAGCCTCGCGATTTTCGTAGCTTCTTGCGGTTCCTTGCATATGTACACCTGTAAGCTGGATGAATATCTTCATCACGCTCATGGCATAAGCTTCTTAACATTTGACATTGTTATTTCGCTTTTAACTCAGGATGTCACTTATCCATGGTGTTTTCGTCTCTTTTTATCATTCATGGGTCGTCATATCTTCTATATGTGAGTCAGTTTAGGACTTTCTTGGCTTCTTCCGGCATTTTGTTTTGACAATCGTCATTCTGTCTCACTTGTCGATATGGTTTTCTCAATGGGTACCTCACTGTCCAAGGTTTCTTATGTGCAGGTACTTCAATAGGTGCCGTCAGTCTGATAGGTACTGGGCAGAGCCCCACTGCGGCTCTATGCTAGTTTACTTGCTCATCATACGTCACATATTTCGGCGTGAACATTCCTGGGACCTCAAAATGGGCGGTAGGGGTGCAAATTGTGTTTGGGACCTCCTCTACACAAGAAATATGTGGAGAGGCAACATGCAGAGGGAGATAAACCGGGAAGGTTACTGGCATGGCTGTATAAAAGTGAGACCCCCAAACAGGCAATTAGAGTAATGAAAGGTGCGGATGGCCAGATGCGGGATACCCAGGAAGGTGTGAATGAATGTTTTTTGCAATATTATAGGGTACTGTATGCAGATAGTAATGAGGAGGAAGAGGTAGGCATGCTGGGGGTGTTATCAGAGATTGCCCTGCCTAAGCTTGATGTGAACGACAGGGAGAGCCTAGAGGCTCCGGCGACTTTGGCCGTATTAGAATATGTGATTAAGTCACTACCCACCAACAAAGCCCCAGGCTCTGACGGCCTCCCGAACGAGTTTTATAAAGCATACAAGGCAGAATTGCTCCCTCCAATTTTCACAATGCTAAATTAAGCGTTTAATATTAAAATGTTACCTGTATCACTTCGGGAGCAATAATCGTCCCGTTACTCAAACCTAACAAACCAGAAACGGACTGTGGGTCATACAGACCGCTGTCGATGCTTAATCAAGACAGCCAAATATTTATAGCGGTGATGGCGAATAGGTTGGAGCCCATCATTAAAAAACTCATCCATCTCGATCAAACAGGTTATGTCCTGGGCAGGTGTATATCAGACCTTAGAAGGCACCACCATTTCATAGATCAGACTACAGGTAGCTCCCAAGAGATAGCGATAGTCTCGATGGATGCAGTGATTCGGTCAAATGGCCCAGGATACTGGCAGTCTTGGAGGGGTATCGGGTGGGGCCGGGGTACCTAAAGTGGGTCCGGCTGCTATATAACAAACCACTGGCTCGTGTTAAGACAGGGCAGGCTATATCTGAACAATGGCAATTGAGTAGAGGCACCAGACAGGGTTGCCCAGTAGAGGTACCAGACAGGGTTGCCCGTGGTCCCCAATGCCGTTTATTTTAGCATTGGAACCCCTGGTGGCGTATTTGAGACAGCAATATGGTGAAGTTGGGATTAGTACCAAAGGAGGGCAACATTTAATATCGATGTATGCTGATGATATGTTGCTGTACCTGAAATAACCTGAAGAGAATCTACAGTATATTCAAGAGGTTATGGAGCGGTTTCTGGCATAACTGTCAACCCCAAAAAATCTAGTATATTCCCCTAAGGAGATACGTAGGGTTGCCACAGCATACAGTGCCGTTATTGCAGATCAGGTGGGAGACTGAAACGTTCAGATACCTGGGAATAGATATAAAGTCGAATACAAGCAGAATACAGTGAAAGCAATGTCTAAAATAGAAAACAGTATGACTTTTAGGAGCAAACTACCTTTAACCATGATGGGGAGAGTGGCGCTGCTGAAGATGGTGGTATTGCCTAGGTTGTTACATTATTTTGCAAATATCCCATATATGATACCCAAACATTTCTTTAATAAAATACAGAGTATATGCAGGGGGTTCATATGGCGATATCCCAGGAACAGAATTGCGTTATGGAAGTTGCAAAACCCGTACGAACAAGGGGGCATTAGACTGCCCAACTTTGAACTATACTACTTGGCCAGCCAGCTCCAATACGTTGCGCGCTGGCTGGCAGATGACCCCACATCGGAGTCTAGACTGCTCAGGGCAGAGTGCAACCCTTACTTTCTGAATGAATGGATGTGGTTGTCTATTTCTAAATTTAGGCCGGGAAATATGCCAGAGGGCTTGCCGGGTGATGGAGAACCCGACCCCGTGCTCTCCACAAATGGCACTAGTGGCAGTAGTTGGGACAGATGAACAGATGAGAGTGATAATCAGGAAACAATGGGAGACTAAAGGCGTAGCAACTCTGGGGGATGTATGGAAAGACGTGAAAGTGATAGAGTTGAATACACTGTTGGAGGACACAGGAGTAAATCGGGGACAATATATCACATTTGCCAGGTTAATCTCAGATATCCGGCCCATGAAGCGTGTGTCAGTCGAGGCCTTTGCTGCAACCTGCTCCCCCCTCTTCCACCCCAGGCTGACTCACACCCTGACACAGCCCTCTCTCTTCTCTACTCCTCTATTTCTGCTACTCTTGATACTCTTGCCCCCGTCAGGAGGATCTGTTTGAAGTCCAAAGCCAAGTGCAATTCTTGGTATGACTCTGATCTAGCTATACTTAAACGGAAGTGTAGGGCGGCGGAAAGGAAATGGAGGGCTTCTTGCTCATCCTCTGACAAACTGGCCTGCCGCCTGCTCCAAAGGCAATACCGACTTGCTGTCCACACTAGGAAGAGAGTCCACATACAAGCCCGTGTCTCTGCGGCATCTAACAACTCGGCCGGCTTTTCAAAATCTGCAAGGAGCTGGCTAACCCTGCTGCAGTCTCCACCCCTCCTCTCTCCTCACAGGATCTTTGCAATGCCCTTGCCTCCCACTTTATCTCTAAAACCCAGGACATCCTGTCCACCCTCTCCTCCGCTCCCCCTCCTCTTCCCTCTCCTTCTCAGCTGGCTGACCCTCCCTCAGCTACCTCCCATCCCCCTTTCTCCTCATTCCCTCTTTTCTCCCCTGATGAGATATCTAGACTAGTCCGATCTATGAAAACCTCATCAAAACAGGTCCATCCCTGTTCCTCTAAAATCATTAAGGACCACATTGACACCCTTGCGCCGGCCCTTGCTGATTTCTGCAACCTCTCCTTTGCCTCTGGCTCTTTCCCCACCCCTCTTAAACACTCCCTTGTGCATCCTCTCCTCAAGAAATCCACTGCTGATCCGTCATGTCCGGCAAACTACTGCCCAATTTCCATTACTCCCTTTTTGGGCAAGCTCCTTGGAAAAGCTGGCCATCTCTCAGCTTAATCTCCATTCTGACTCTGTTGGCTCCATCCATGACCACCAATCTGGCTTCAGAGCTGCCAGAAGTATGAAAACTGCTCTCCTGAACATCCGTGAAAACCTGCTCTCCAACCTCGATTCTAACATTCCCTCTGTCCTCATCCTAATTGACCTCTCCTCTGCGTTTGACACGGTCAACCATACTGCCCTGCTCAATCGTCTTCGTGACAACCTCGGCATCACTGATCAGGCTCTGGCCTGGTTGACCTCTTTTCTCTCTGATAGACCCTCCCAGGTACAACTTGGGTCCTTCCTATCTTCCATCTCCCTCTCCACATGTGGTGTTCCCCAGGGGTCTATCCTCTCGCCCTGGCTTTTCAGCCAATACCTGGCAACTCTCGCTTACTGCATCTCAATGTTTTTGCTCAACTTTCCAGTGCTATGCTGACAACACCCAACTCATTTTCAGGCTTCCTTCAGCCTCCTCCTCTCCTTCCCTCATCTCTGATTGTCTAATCGCCATTCATAATTGGTGTGCCGCCAATGATCTATGTCTAAATGCCAACAAGACCGAGATCCTCCTTATTGGTACACCATCTCCATCCTTTCCTCTCACTCTCTGGCCGGCCTCCCTTGGCCCTCCTCCCGCCCCCACTTGCGCGGCTAAGAACCTTGGGGTTATCTTTGACTCTACACTTTCCTTCTCCGCACACATCTCTGATGTCTCCAAAAAATCTAACTTTTACTCCACCTCCTTAGAGGTACTCTACCTTTCCTCTCCTTCCCTCAAAAGCTCACCGTCTCCCAAGCTCTGGTTCTTTCCAGACTGGATTACTGTAACAGCCTCTTCCTAAATCTACCTGCCTCCACTCTCCGCCCTCTACAACTAATCCAGAACAGGACTGCGAGACTTGTCCTTGGCCTCAAGCCCTGGGATCCTATCTCTCCAGCCTTGAAATCCCTTCATTGGCTCCCAGTGGATGCAAGGATTAAATTTAAAACCATCTGCATTGTCCACAAGGCTTTCTGGGGCCTGGGTCCAAAATACCTTCAACTATCCCTCCGTAAATACCTCCCCTCTCGAGCCCTTCGCTCCTCTACTTCAAACTCCCTCAGGGTTAGTCGTTTTCCAAAAAAACGAGCTGGGGGTAGATCTCTGTCTTCGGCTGGTGCCTCCCTTTGGAACAGCCTCCCGGCCACCTTGAAACTTGAGGAAAAACATCTTCGGTTCCGGAAACTTCTCAAGACCTTCCTCTTTGCCTCTGCCTTTGTCCCCCTTCTCCCCTGTTGATCTGTTTCTTCTCATGGCATTGTGCACCTGGCCACCCTCTGTTCTTTCGGGCCCAGGTATCTGCTCATCCTGCCACCCTCCTGCACTGCCTCCAGGCCACCATCTGCACTAGAGTTCTGTATCTGTACCCATACAGTCCCCCTCGCACGTTTCTTCTGCACTTAACAGATATACCTTTCTGACTAACTTTCACCTGCCACTTGCTGGATGCACTACCATGGTTTAAAGCCCTTATTTAGTATTTATTCTATTTAATATTTATTTATGTGTCCTCTCCTCTGCTTTGCACTTTCCACCCCCCCCACCCTCTGCACTTCTCCCCCATTTTCCTTTCCCTTGCACTTGCGCTTTCTTAAATGTCACTGGGCCTAGTAAGATCGCTGTTTTCTGTTTTTTCTTTGTTCCCCTCCCTTTCTGCCTGGTCGCGCTCTGAAACACTTGTGTACGAGCGTGATATAAATAAAATATCATTTCATTTCAATAAATATAATCAAGGGTAGGTGGCCGGTGGCTTTGTTAGTTCAACAACCGGACGCGGTTATAGAAACTTATTGTGATGTGTCTGAGGGGGGGCAGGGGGCCACGAAATCTCTCGGATATATGAGCTGTTGATGTCCAAGATTGAGAAGGAGGTGATTAAGACGAGAGAGGGGGAGGGAAAGGGGGGCGTAATGGGAGACGGGCTGTGGGTTAGAGCGCAGTGTTACCATAAAAAGGTATCCAGAAATGTGAGGCTGCAACAGATTCAGCTTTTCGTTACCCACAGAGCATACATGACCCCTAAAAAAAGTTTAAAAACGCCGGAACACAGACATGTCCAAAATGCGAGGAGGTGAATGCGGGAATGGTGCACGTGTTCTGGACATGCGCAGAAATAAGGGGATTCTGGAGAGAGGGGGCACACTTATTGGCAGAAAAGGAGATTGTTTTGGATAAAGACTCCCTGTGGGCAGGAATGTTAGGGGGGGGTTCCCTAGGCCGAGCAAACTTAAGCATGTGAGCAAGCTTAAAGACTTAGTATATATACTTGCTAAACGCAGAATAGCAATGAGCTGGAAAGCAAGCAGGAGGCAGAGTGTGGTAGCCTGGTGGCACGATCTCCAGAAATGGGCGAATGCCGAAACTATGGTGTGGCATGAGGCCGTAAACAGGAATGGGGAAGAGGAAGCAGACACGCTGGTAGACTGGAAACACTTGTAGCAACTTTGTCAGGGTAGGGTCGGGGAAGCTCAGAGGAAGATATCTCCTCAGGTACGGGGAATGAGGTGACGCCCACTGGTAGAGGTTGATATAGGCTATAATATGGAGTAGGCTCGAGATGGGAGCAAGGGGGGGTGGAACAAAAAATAAAACTCGTTTATGTGTAATGTGACAAGCGCATGTTTGGCATTCCACTGTATGATGCTTATGTGGAAACCAATAAAAATTATTTAAAAAATAAAAAAAACGTAAGAATGAATCTAACTGGGTTCTTGTCATCACCCATGGAGTATTGCATTAAAGAATGTAAGTCAGGGGTATCAGGGTACCTCTTTCGTAGGGCATCCTTGTGCTTACTTCATTAAAGGCTGCTCCATCATGTTCATTATCTGCAAGACTAGGGTACCCAGCCCTTGTCCATATGTCCCCAGCCTGGTCCCCAACTATGGCGACCAGTAAACTCTTAAGGTCTCCTATTGCTAAGGCTACCCCTGCTGTTTGTTTCTCAAATTCATAGATCCATTTACTTGCTCCAGCTGTAAGCTGGGGAAGAGCTTTAATCAAATTATTTTTGTCCATTTGAGACCATGGCACATACTGCGTTATCCCTACTCCTTTATGTAGAAGAGGCATCTGCCTGTCTATTTTGTTTTCAACCCCTTTTTTTAGTATTTTTCTGATCTTGTACTACCACCATCAAATCTGGTCCATTTCTTAGTCTATCCTTTCTCACTGCCTCTTGTGGTCAGGATGGGTTTCTTGCGCCTCCTCTCCTTGATCTCTTTCTTGCCCTTCCTCTTCATTATTTCTACCATCTTGATCTTCCCATTCATTCATTTTCCCTTGCTTGTTCTACTTCTTGTCTCACGACAGTCCATACCCTCTCCCCATAATTTTTCTCAGAACAAACATTTCTTATTGTCCCAGGGTTGAATCTAACCAAAACATTTACTGACTTCCAATCCACATGTTCTGCACTGGTACCCTTATTTCTGATGGTACTTATTCAGGTTCTTGTAACTGGACCAACCTTTCCCGCAATGCTGTTAACTCGTTGTTTATATCTGCTTGTGAACCCCAGGAATACACTGAAGCTACGGGCATGTCAGCGCTTGTGGATGGGTTATACGGGGGTGGAGGTGAAAAAGCTCTTGAGTTTCCCCCCCTAGTTGCTAATCCACTTTCTCTACCCCTGGAGGCTTATAGACTGGATTTGTATACCCTACAGCAGATGTACGCATTACGGGGTATATCCCCTTACATTGGTTCTCTTTTTTATCTTCCTGATCTCCCATATCCTCGAATAATCACCAGACATCTAAAATCTCTTTCCTTGTTTGTAATTTTGTCCCCTTATATTTTGCTGCTAAGAAGATGGACATTTTTTCTAGCATGCTTATGTTACGGGAGCACTGCTCTGGCCAGGAGCAGGACATCCCCCCATTCCTTTGTTTCCAATACCCATTGTTTATGATATTTATCTATCCTGTCACAATACAGTGGCAGAACCCTATACATGTGTCTTATTGGAGTTTTTTCCCCCCATAATGTTGCGTGCGTCCCTAATGCTTCACTTAGACCTTACTGTCGATCTAGAAAAGTAGGCACCCCTCGATCACGATGTTATGTATCATGTTGGCCGAAGACCAACCGTCTCATGCATTCAGTACTAAATATTCTGCTTTGCTAGTGCACAATGCAAGGCCGAGGGAGACATGTTGAAACAAAGTAGCAACCAGATAGAAATGCCCGGTCTCCTCCCGTGCGCTATCCTTGAAAGAGAGCAGCGAGGCATCTTAATCAGCTCACAGGTGCCAGCAAGTCTCGAAAACACGGTAGTAATACTAGAAGCGAACATTAAATGGCATGAATTATGCTCTTCTTTGCGGCCCCCCTTCCCTGAGCCCTGTAGAGTCCTGGAGAGCGAGTCAACCCCCAGGATCCAAATAGAAACTAGGAGATAGGAAGGCCTGGAATGTGTCTCTTCCCCCACATACAGCTTGCTAGAGAGAACAGAAGCATTATGTTCTCTTCAACAAAGACTTATGTCTGCGGTATTACAAAATTGCACTTGTTGCCAAAACGAATGTTTAAGGTGTCATACTCCTCACCGTTGTCAATCATCGTGCCCAATTCAAAGGAAAAGTACGAGGGGCGGTATTGGATGTGACACTACTGATTACAAGATGCTTGTTTTGTATATATGTAACTGATGTATGTTTTTCGCTCTCTTGCATCTCCTGAGGTCTGATAGACACACGTCGCGGGGCGCGAGACCAGTTGGCCATCTGAATTTACTTTGCCTTGCAATAAACCCTAGATTTTGGGAATACAACCTCGTGTCTGGCGTATCAGTTCGTGTGTGGTGATTGTGCCTGGTTTCCTCACGCAAGGGTCCCACAGGGGCCCCTTCAAGATGGCGCCCGAATAGGTACCCTCCCCCACTTGTTCCATCGTGTACATTGTAAAATAAGAAAGGTGGAGAGAACGGCGAGGACGAGGCGATCGAGCCGGGATCAAGAGGTGTTCGGGACACCCCTGTGAAAAAGGTGAGACTCCTTTGCAGATCTGCACACATCTGATCCCTGATCGACGTGTCCGGCCAGAGAACAAGGAGGCGAGGGTCCCGAAACGAGGCAGAGTGAGCCAAGATACGCAGAACCGACGTCATTGGTTGCGTCAGTATACGGACAAATTGTGTCTTGAAAAGACAAATTGATTAATCAGGTGAGTCGTGCCCCGATTCGTAAGTAATCCTGATATTGGTTGAGAGTTGATTTTGCATAATCAAACACCCAGTGTAAGGTTTATTAGCCAACGGTAAGGTTAAAACATGCCTGGGGTATTGTCCACGATAGCAGGATTTTTCCGCTGCGGCGGACAATCTTTGGAAACTGGCCAGGTCGCTCCACCGGTGGGAATGCCTGCATATGAGATGTATGTGAAGTATGGTGTGGGAGCAATAATGTTTTGTGAGATTTGGCATAGACAAACCAGAAAGCAGAAGATTTTCAGTGGCTGGAACATGGGAGTTTTGAGATGGCGAGGATAGATAATTTGGAAAAGGTATTAATGAAGAAGAAAACGCACCCTGTAGCATTTGAGATCCTTAGGGATTGGAAGAGAGAAGCCATGCTCGGTTTCAAAAGTAGAGAGAAACATGCGTGCAGGTATAAATCGAAATCTGAAAGAAAGGAAGAGAAAGGAGGAGGAGGAGTGGAGTAATAGTTTGAGAAGATCAAATAGACGCGATCAGTTGAGTATAGAAAAAATATATCCACAACGAGAATTGCATTCATCAGATGAATTTATAGAAAAAATATTGACTGACGCAAAGCAAAGCCCAAGCCGAGAGATCAAAAGACTGTCAGTAGCTGTTACTCTACCCCCTCCTGTTGCTCAGCACCTCCCAGCTGTTCAGACCCTAGCATAGCCACAGACTGCACACACGGCGCCTCTCGTTAGCCAATCAGCATCGCTACAGATCAGATACAGCCCATTCCCATGGCCCCATCTGCACCTCCCTCAGTAGAGATTGTTTCTGTCCCATCTGCCGCCCCTTTAATTGAACTTGAATCTGGTGAAAAGAAAGAAGGGGTCGGACAGAGTGGATGTGCGAGAGTGACTCGTAGTGCGATTAGTAAGGAGAGAAAGCAAGAGATGCGAGAACAGGCCGAAATGTATATAGATGGGAATGATGAAACGGCAGCGATGGCCTCGATATTTGACTTCATGTTAGGCAGAAACCTGTGCAGTTCCCTTAGGGACCACTGCAAAAGATTTAAGACTACAGGTGTTTGGCAGTAAACCCACTTGGTAGCAGTCTCTACCACACAGATTCACTTGGTAGCTGTGGCTGAGAAGTCAGACTTCCCTCAAGAAGAGTTAGGCAGTATACAGAGCATACAAAATAGGTACAGAAATACAGTAGAACAAGCAAACACTGACCAGAGCTTGGGTGTAAAAGTATATAATTATTTATTTAACACACACTTCTAAAACACACTAGCACTAAATTGGTAAGATAAGTTCAAAACACAATCACTATTATCATATGTACATCACTGATTACTTGTTGGACAAGTCTTAGTTAACACCACTTATTTTCAGACAGAGGTGAGCGCTTAACGTTCAATGGCACTCCAACAAGTTAAATAAAAAGGGAGGGAAAAGCAGAATTGTGGAAGCACACACACGAAACACTTTTTAAAGAACCACAGCAAGTTAGGAAGGCACAGTCTACTGGTGAGCAAGGAAGTTTAGGTGCCAGGCCCACTTTCAAGGGAGCCAGGCGGAAGATGCCCAAGATCAGACAGTTACACAGAGTCTTCGAAGTTTGTGGAGGTAGTTCGAAAAAGGTTTAGTTCAGTTCAGAAAAGTTAGCTAAGGTGTCCCAGGCTAACCCAGGTTCGAGAGACGAGGATTTAATACACCCCGTTCAATCGGTTGCAAGGGAAGCCAAGCGGAACACGGTACCTTAAATGGAGCGGACCCTCCAGCGGGGGTAGTTGTTCCTGGCAGCGGGTGCAAGTTGCAGCGTCGTCCAGAGGAAGAGAAGATCTCGTCGTGGAGGAAAGATGAAGGTCGTTGCACTGCCAGGGAAGAAAGCAGCCGCGGAGTTCTCCGGTACAAAAGGTACTACCCTTTCGGTTCGCGTTAATGGTGAAAACGTGGTATCCCGGTTGCCGGGGTGCTTGGCACAGGCAAGGCGGCCACGAGATGCTCCAGGAAGGCGAAAAGAAGGTAGACTGGTTATCCCCACCAGTCGAAGGAAGAAGACTCTCCGGGCTGGAGATCTCCTCTGTCGTTGGGAAAAGTGGTGAGACGGTTCAGCAGGGCTCCACCGGTGGTGTCGTCGTTGCAGGCCGGCTCAGCTTCTCCCTCCTCGGATTCTTTAGGTCCAGTGGCGACGTCTGAAGTTCCAGTCCCCAAAGCCCTGCTTTTATGCAGCACACACCCATTCACTCAGCCTAGCTGTCAATCAAGCATGCCAAGTAGTGAGCCACTTGAGCCAATCACACAAGAGTGCGACTTGAGTTACCAAGGTAACTCAGTCCAGGGTGCCTAAACCCCCTCCCACGCCCCCTGTGGGACCCAGACAGAGTGGCACCACTTTTGGAGGCTTCTGTGGAGAAGCCCGCCAAAAAGTGGAACAAAGGGCTCGACTTGGGTTGGAGTCACAGAAGAGAACACAAACGCCATTTTAGAATTGAGTTCTGGCAAAAAATACCAACCGCCGAATTAATATCAAATAAATAAACCGGCGGTATGTTCGAGGCTATAAGAATTAAATAATTAAAGTTGGTAGCCTCGAACAATGGGAAAATCCCATAGAGATATATTTGCGGTCGAATATAAAAAGTAGTATCCACTTGCCACCAGCCAAAACTCGATCAGGGGGGACGGAGACGTGCCCCCTCGAACAACAGACCCCGGGGCAATCGAATTGCCCCGACCAGTACGTCAACAAAATGATGGTTTGTACTGGTTTCTGTTCATAATTTGGGACTAGCAAAGCCAATGGTGACTTTACATGCCCTGGGAGACAGTAGTCAGTCCCGGGGTATGGAGTCTATGTTGGGGGGTCGCTACAACACCCCTGGGTTACGGCACAGAGGGTGCTGTGGAACCCACATCAAAAAAACACATGAGACCCTATGGAGTAAAAGACCTCATAGCCCATAAAACACATGGAAAGTTAAAGGAACACCTCAAATCATGTCTAAGAGTGGGAGCAAAAGAATCTCACTCTTAGCAGGAGAGAAAAAAATAAACCCCAAAAATCCAGCAAAGTTGCTGGGGGACTCACTAGGTTTGGGAAATTAGCCTTACAGAGAATTCTCCCTAACACTTCAGGAGGAGCAACGAAAGACAGGTATTGTTGGAATGCATGGGTGAATATTTGGTGGCAAGATGGAAACAGATACTTGGGAAGTTACCACCACAACGATTGCTAGATTTGAATGCTTTGGCCCTTTGTAGAGGGAATGATGAAGAGATGAGGGAACATGTAGATCGGCTTTTTTGAACTAAAAGGTGAACTTGACGATGAACATACTGAAATGTTTGCCACACCTGGGTATAGGAGTAGGGATATTAGGAGAGATAGAACTGAAGCGGTAGAGCCATATATACAGCAGCGATATCTGCCGTCGTCAAGAAAGACAGGCAACAGACTAAGAGTGTGTATGCGAGAGGCGTTGAAATGGATTTTGGATCCTAGTATTCCCGTAAGGGAGATAAATGAAGTATGTAATGAATACCCCTTGCCAGTGAGAGTAGAAGCATTACGAACAATGGTTGAGGTGCTACTCCAACAAGTAGCGGGTGTTACGCTCACCTGGCTCCCACAGGGGCGTCGGTCGGACCCGGACAGCTGCGGTCTCCACCCACGTGATGCGTAGTGCAGCGATGACTGACTGGATCTGCCCTCCTAATCTTGTCTGCTTAACCCGTAGAAATATTCTCCTGCAAGTGGAGAGATGGATTTAGCCACTTGTGGATTCAAGTGATGGCACCCCACAGTCCTCCCCAACTAATCACCTCCGAAATGCCCTCACAGCAATCTCAGTTTATATTCTTGAAAGAGGAGCTCTCCATCCTGCGTGAATTTGCAGGGGCGCGTCGATTCCAGTTACTTCACTGGTTTGAAGGATCAGGAGAGTTCCGGAGAGTATTGACTCTGAGGTTCCTGGTGAGGACCAGTAAGTATTAAGTACATAGAGTTCAATATGGCCGATGTTCACTCTTGTTTCCCCCCTTCCTTTCTTGTCTTGCAGCTGGCTCGTGAAAAGATGCTCTTGTGGCAGTTGGTGGCGCTCAGGTAAGAGTCTGAATTACCCGGCGCTGTCTGGTAAATGTTGCACGAGGAAAACATGTTGTTTTGTCTCTCTTTACAGATGCGACACGTGAAAATATGGAGAGTCACAAAAGGATGCCTCCGGTGGTAAATCAGGTAAGTCTATGGTGGTAAGAATTATATTTGTTGGTTCCCTCGGCTCACCTTGTGGTTTTCTTCTGTCTAGTGGGTGCTGAAGTTTGGCGAAGAAATGATGGAGGCAGCGCTGACCCGAAGGATGCTGTAAAGACTGGTGAGTACGGCGCGGCGCTGCAGCTGGAGATACGGCGCATGCAGAAATGATGTTCTTGACAGGTCCAGAGACAAGATGGATCCAGAATCAGGTGTGGAATAGAAATAAGTTTGTTTTCTAACCTTGTCCCTTTCTTTCCTCTTTGTTTTAGGAGCTCCGGATTCGAGGCGGGCGTGGCAGAATACTGGATGCAGGCTGCAGGCACGGTGAGTGTTACACTGCTGGATGCGGTGTGGTGTGGTTTAAATAGCCTCAAAAGCAGTCCCAGGTAAGAAGTCCCTAGAACCACACCCAAGTAAAAAATAGTCCCTGTACAAAAATAGTCCCTTTCAGGCTTCATGTTGGATTGGAGTCATTTGCAGCATGGTCTGCCTGAGGTAAGTAATGACTGTGAGCCTGGCGCCTTAGGCGCCAGGACTGATTCCTACTATGAGCCTGGCGCCTAAGGCGCCAGGACTGAACCCAGATAGCCCCTAGCCGGGGCTGCTGAGGTTTTATTAAATGTCTAGATGCCTGCTCCCAGGGCTGATGGGCTTGGTCCGGATGCCTGGGGGTAGGCATCATGACAGCGGGACACAATAGAGGGAGAGGAAACGCCCAGGGCAGAGGTAATTCGAACATGCATGGAGGGCCCCTGGGATTGAATCAATGTGCGTATTGTAGAGAAGAAGGTCACTGGCGAGCGCAATGTCCACACCTGCAAAATAGAAATGGGTACGATCAGAGAAGACAGAATAGAGGGCATCCAGGAGCAAATGGGCATAACAGGAATAATATGCAGCAACACCAAAATAGTCCAGGGAATGGTGCCCAAACCGAAAGTCAAACCCCTCCTCAGAATCAGAGCCAGCAGAATATGCAAAGTGAAAATAGAGGGAGTGGCGGAAACATTTTCGATACTCATTCGAATGCGCACTATAATAACAGCAGCGACTACACATCGGATGAAGTGTTATTTCCTCAATAGGACAGCCCAAGTCAGCGGTTGGAACCAGTGTCTATTCCCGTGAATCAGAAAGGACCCTACGTAGAAATGAAAGTTGGGAATAGTGAGCACAGCTTCCTAGTGGATACGGGGGCGCAGAGGTGTTCAATAGACCATCACTTGGTTCCGGAGATCACCAAGTGATGGTCTATTGAACACCTCTGCGCCCCCGTATCCACTAGGAAGCTGTGCTCACTATTCCCAACTTTCATTTCTACGTAGGGTCCTTTCTGATTCACGGGAATAGACACTGGTTCCAACCGCTGACTTGGGCTGTCCTATTGAGGAAATAACACTTCATCCGATGTGTAGTCGCTGCTGTTATTATAGTCAGGGCATACAAATATTTCAGTAGGGTTCGCAGGTACCCCAGTAATCCATCCAGAGTCTCAACCAGTACCAGTAACATTAGGTCCATTCACTGAATACTGTCCATTTCTCTTAACAGAAAACTGCGGGGAAAATTTGTTAGGTTTAAACCGGTTGAAAAAAACTCAGTGCAGTTTTACACTGTACACCAGATGGAGTATTTTTGACTATTTCGCCACAGAATGTACCAGTATCAGAATGTTTGTCCAAACCTTTGCTAGGGGAATTGAGTGAAGTGCCAACTTGTATATGGGCAACAAATGTTTGAAAATAGAGCCAGTGAAAATTACGTTAAAAAAAGGAGTAACGTTGCAGCGTATTCTACAGTATAACATTTCAGCAGAAGGAGAGAAAGGATTGAAAAGTATTGTGTCTGATTTGGTAAAATTGGGGGTTATTGAAGAAATTACAGACAGCACGTGTAACAGCCCCATTCTTCCAGTGTATAAGAAAGGAGGTAATGAGCTATCATATCGTTTCATAATTGATCTGCGTGCACTAAACAAGGTAGTAGATCCTCAATTTCCATTGGTCCCAGATGTTAACACAATTTTGACAATGATTCCAGCTTCAGCAGAATACTTTTAGTGTTCTTGATTGTTATGCTTTCTTCAGCATTCCAGTACACCAAGGAAGTAGATATCTGTTTGCCTTCACATTAGGTGGGCGATCGCTCACCTTCACGCGCATTTCTCAAGGCTACACAGAAAGTCCAAGCATCTATAGCAGAGCATTGAAAGAACAGTTAAATATGCTTGAGTTACCAACAGGATGCGTATTGCTACAATATATAGATGACTTGTTGATTGCTGCAGATACAGAAGAACTTTGTAAAGAGTACTGTTTTGTTGTTAACACATTTGGCAGCGCATGGCCACAAAGCGAGCTTAAAAAAGTTCCAATATTCTCGAAAGGAGGTGGGCTACCTACTTTCGAAATAAGGGAAAAGACTGACGCCAAAGAGAATAGAAAGCATTTCTGGTATGCCTATTCCAAAAACACAGAAAGGAGTCAGAGCCATAATAGGCATGGCTTCCTATTGTTGGAAATGGATTGCCAATTTCGCCTTAATTGTAAAACCAATGGTGGAGTTGACAAAAAAGGATGTTGTGAAGCCTTTGCAGTGGAATGAAGATTGTCGGAAAGCATTTGATTTGCTGAAAACTGCATTATGTTCTTCTCCAGTTTTGGGCACACCAAATTATGAAAACATTTTTAGATTGTTTGTACATGAGAATGACGGCTGCGCGTTGGCAGTTTTAACACAGGAAAAACAGCGTTGGCTGTTTTAACACAGGAACAAGGTCGAAGAAATAGGCCGTGCGGCTATTTTTCTTCTGCGCTGGACCCTTTAGCGCGCGCATTACCACGATGTTTGAGAGCTGTTGCAGCGGCTGCTGCGTCAGTGAAACAAACCGAAGGGATGGTATTGGGGCACACCTTAATTTTGATGGTGCCACATGCTATAGACGTTCTATTAAATAGAACGCAGACGCAACACCTCACATCTGCTAGATTGACTAGATATGAAATTGTCCTATTCGCACCACACATCCAAATTATGAGGTGTAGCGCTTTGAATCCTGCTGAATTAATGCCACTGCCCACAGAAGAACTTGATGGAAATAAAACACCTCCCCATGATTGTTTAATGGTTACTGAGGAAGAAACGAAGGGAGAATTGATTTAACAGATACCCCACAAAAAGAGCCAGATGGAGAGTTGTTTTGTGATGGCTCTTCTTTTAAATTACCGGATGGCACATCAACTGCCGCTTATGCTATCACCACATTGAAAAGTATTGTGGAGAGTAAAAGGATCCCCTACAACTCTGAACAAGCAGCGGAGATAATTGCCTTGACTAGAGCCTGTGAGATTTCAGAGAACTTGAGTGTAAATATATATACTGACAGTCAGTACGCCTTTGGCGTGGTTCATAACTTCGGCCGACTACGGGCTGAGAGAGGTTTCCTAACATCACATGAGGCTAGAATACAACATGGCCCTTTGATTGTACGATTATTGTCTGAATTTACGTGTCCAAAGCACCTGGCAATAGTGAAATGTGAGGCGCATAAAAAAAGTAACATGCAAAGTGGGAGAGGGAAACGCATTTGCAGACAGGATTGCGAAGCAAATTGCCACTGACTTGAATACCAAAATGTTGACAGTACAGTCGGAGGAAGTGCCCTGCATGATAGAAAATGGAATTGCCACTGTCAAAGAGATGCAGGCAAACGCTACTGCTGATGAGATCCAAGGGTGGGCTGAGGGCTCTGCAGAATTAGATCTAGAGGGTTGTTGGGTGGACAAGAAGAGTAGGAACTGGATGCTGCCCAATTCCTATGCAACTGCGATGGTTACGATGGCCCACAGCCCCACTCACATTTGTGTCAAAAAAATAGTCCAGCATCTAGCCACGGTATGGGAGAATGCACACAAAGAAAAATGCTGAGAGGTTGGTGCAGAACTGCATCACGTGTCTGCAACACAATGTGGGGAAGGGAACGGTGACTCCAACAGGCAGTTTTGGCCCTCCCTCTATGCCGTTTGAGGTAATCCATTTTGATTTCTTAGAGATGGAGAGATGCCAAAACTTGAAGTATGTCCTAGTGGTCATATGTGCATTTAGCAAATGGGTGGAAGCATATCCTTTGCAAGACTGCAGTGCCATGAGCAGGGCGAAAGTAATGTTAAAGGAGTATTTCTTCACGGGGGTCTCGCCTAGGTGTCCAAGAGGTTGTGGACAACCGGGCACCAGAGGACGCATGTGGTGGCTCTGCCCGAAAATTCAGGACTACTGGGGCTCAGTGCGGGATTGGATGGCAAAGGTAATAGAAGAGCGTTTGCCACTGAATCCCTTAACAATGGTGTTGGGTCTCCCCCCAGAGGAAACAGAGCTATATCGATACCCTAGGATGTGGGAAACCATGCTGAGGGCAGGCAGAGTGGCCCTTGCCCAGAAGTGGAAAAGCCCCGAACCCCCCTCCAAAGAGGACTGGCAGCTAAAAGTGAAAAACATGTTCTTGATAGACAAACTAACTGCGATGGTGAACAAAGAAAGCAGCACGTTCCTCACAAACTGGTATGGTGTTCAGCAGTCTTGGGGCTGGGACGTTCATTGATATTGACGCCAGGCCTCCGGCCTGAACGAGCCAAGACGGACCCCGAAAGGTGAGACTACATGCCAGGGAGCCCACGACCCAGGGAAAAGCGGCATCTGACCGTCAAATGAAAGGCCACAACTCGCCTCATCTCCACGGTATAGACGATGGACTGACCATTGACTTTCTCCCAAGGCAAATATAGGTTTTTGGACACAGGGTAAGGGGGAGGGTGGGGGGTTGGGGGGTTTTCTCTTGGGTTCTTGAATGTGTTTGTTATTTCCAAAAATGCTAATAAAAACTAAAGTTTTTTTAAAAAAAAGGAGTATTTCTCCCGTTTTGGCTTGCCCT
This sequence comes from Ambystoma mexicanum, assembly GCF_040938575.1. Lineage (NCBI taxonomy): Eukaryota > Metazoa > Chordata > Amphibia > Caudata > Ambystomatidae > Ambystoma > Ambystoma mexicanum. The sequence continues at coordinate 525,434,272 of NC_090928.1, read as the reverse complement.
GTGTCATATGGTCAGATAACGGTCCACATTTTGTGGGTGCAGCATTATTACAGATTTGCGCAGGTCTCCAGATCGATAAGCGATTCCATTGTTCGGGACATCCGATGTCGGCCGGTCTTATTGAACGCCACAACGGAATCTTGAAATTTAAGATTAGCAAGATATGCACAGGAAGCAAGCTAAATTGGGTAGATGCATTACCATTAGCACTACTGTGCATGCGAACATCTGTGCAGGCAAGAACTGGGCTCTCCCCATTTGAAATAGTCATGGGGAGACCGGCGAATGTTTGGTGTGCACCTCAGCCGAAAAGGCTTAGGGAGATTGAATACCCTCTGCCCAGCATTTATTGTAATCTCTTGATTCAAAAATTGCGTTTGATTTATCAGCAGGTGCAGGTTGCATTACCGATCAGATACACTGGGCCGGGACACGCACTGGAACCAGGAAACTGGGTGCTAATTAAAAACGTTGAGCGGAAAACATTGTTAGCACCCAGGTGGCGTGGTCCCTATCAAATACTCTTGACAACGCAGACGGACATTCAAGTGGATGGGCGCAAGGCGTGGATACACGCAACCCACGCCAAGAAGGTCCCGTCACCATCTGAAAAACTGTTCGATCGAGGTAACCAGAAAGAAGCAGCGGTTCCTAAAACAAAAGACACGGTTGCCAGTTTTGCCACAAAATCTGCCTGATCCTGAAAGAAAGCCTGAAAAGATTGCTATAAAAGAGGAAGGGCAAAGAGTGCCCCAATGTTGCCCAGCAGAATCTGCATCACTGCTGTACGACACGAAACGTGTACCACTTTGGCGCCCACCAGCATCTGCCATTGCGCCACAGGCTGACTCCAAGCTTGAGTCTAGAAGTGCACTAGCACTGTTCATCGACCATACGGTACCCGGAGCAAGGCGGTACAATCTACGACGCCGAAAGAAGGAGTGATCAAATCTTCATTTTGTTGATCTTTTGCTGCCTCCGTTTCCTATTCACGGATGAAATAGGAACTGGAGGCCTAGAGGAGAGTGGCGTGAGGGTTGTGCAAATCAGACAGCCCAACAACGAGACTCCTCGGTGCTAACATAAATCCATGTGTCCTGAACCCGAGCGGACAAGCGGGGCGCACATGCTACAAAAGGCAATTGATAACTGCTCTGGAGTGCTTTAAGCAGTATGCTAACTCATAGAGATCTTGCCCAAGGTATAAGCAATCCAGGCTGCTGAGAACTGGCAGAATAGACAGTTGACATTTATCAAACTTGTTGACATTCGGACGAGTGCCGCAAGGAGAGATATCCACGACGAAAATCGCTGAGGAAGACGGACAGTGAGAGAAAATGGCAGAACCAGCTTTTGCCCCCTCCTGCACCACTGCTGATAAGGCTAATAATGAATCAAACATAGAAACTGAAAAATTGCACAAAAAGGGTTATCGGAAAAATTGTATGCTGATTTTAACAGTAATCATGTGCATAATGAGTATAATAGCCCCAGTAACGACAGCATTAGTATTGTGGTATCTAGAGGAAATGCACCCCTTAGAAATCCTCTTGCCCATTAGAAACATTTCCACCACTGAAAGTCCTGTCCACGTAATTACTTACACTCTGTCCCCAATGGAAGAAAGACATAGAGAGGGGTATGGGAATAACACATTACTACAAATAATAAACATGCCACATTCAATTTTGAAAAAGAACAACTGTTGAGTGTGTGCTCATCTGCCACAACATGGTGGTAAAGGAATTAACTGTTGAGTGTGTGCTCATCTGCCACAACATGGTGGTAAAGGAATAGGTATGTATGTGCAACCACTAACATTAAGTTCTGCATGCAGTGCATCTCTGAGTACATTATATTATGGAAAATGGAATAAGAGTGAAACGGGTCAGTTAGATAGCACGAATATGAATGAATCTGAGGAGATTATCATGAGGCGAACAAGTTACTTTCTTACCTGGTAACATTCTTTCGATGGGATGGTCCGACGACGTATTCCATATCTATGACATGTAATCACCACAGCTGTGCTGCTTCGGAAACTTTTTTCGGCGTCTGTGTCCTGCGTCGATGACGTCGATGCGCTGTGTCGAGGACCTCCGACGTCCGACGTCATCCGATGTGATAAGTAGGACGCACGACGCCCGTAGCCTCAGTTGTAGTTTTTTCCCCCAGAACGTGTGACATTAGTCAACTGCCAGTCAGACACAAAGCCTTGCGGAACGTAAGCTGCAATCGCAAAAGAAATTCTGCAGCGGGGAAGGCAGGGAGGGAGCGATATGGAATACGTCGTCGGACCATCCCATCGAAAGAACGTTACCAGGTAAGAAAGTAACTTGTTCTTCGAGGGGATTGGGTCCTCCGACGTATTCCATATCTATGACAGACTCCCAAAGCAGTACCAGAGCAAGGAGGAGGGAAAGAATTTAGAATCAAAATTTAGAATTGCCAATCAAATAGCAGAGCAAAGGACCGCTTGCCAAAGGCCAGATCCTGTCCTCAGATGGAATCGAGGGAATGGTGACGTACAAATGTATGTACTGAAGCCCAGGTGGCTGCATCACAGATGTTGTGAATAGGAACACCCCTATGCAGGGCAGTAGATGCCGCCATACCCCTGGTAGAATAGGCCTGCAAGCCAGCCGGTGGGTCTTTACCCGCCAAGCTGTAACACTCCGAGATGGCCAAAATAATCCAGCGAGACAAAGTCTGTTTCGTCACAGCCTGTCCCAAACGCTTTCCAGCGTAACCAATAAAGAGTTGATCGTCCACTCTGACCCGGGACATGCGTGAAACATAAAAGCTTAAAGCTCTCCTAGGATCAAGCCTATGGAGCCTCTCCTCTTCCTTACCAGGATGCGGAGGAGGATAGAATGCCGGAAGAACAACCATCTGGGACAAATGAAATTCCGAAACCACCTTCGGAAGAAAAGAAGGACGAACTCTAAGGACAACCCTGTCCTTGTGAAATACAGTGAAGGGTGGCTTAACTGAAAGTGCCTGTAACTCACTCACTCTGCGAGCGGAAGTAACCGCAACTAAAAACACATTTTTCAGAGTTAACAGCCTCAAAGGGCAAGAATTCAAAGGCTCAAACGGAGCACCCATAAGAAACTTAAGAACAAGGTTTAAATCCCAACCGGGCACAAGGAAAGGTGACGGAGGGAACACATTAGTGAGCCCTTTCAGAAACTGTGAAATTAAAGGGATTTTAAAGTAGGAACACTCTTCAGACGAGTACTTAAAGATGGACAGCGCCGCCAGGTAACCTTTAATGGTACCCACTTGCAAGCCCCTGTGGGCCAAAGAAAGTAAAAAGGACAGAACCATGGGGACGTCACATGCAAAAGGATCCACATTCTGAACTCTGCACCAGTCGCAGAACCTACGCCAACGGCACAGAGACTTTGTTGCTGGCCGTCGGGCCGAGAGCAACACCTCCATCACGTCTTCAGGGAGGTCCCAATCCTTATACCTCAACCTTTCAGAAGCCAAGCGTGAAGGTTGAGGGATCTGACCTCTGGATGGAGAACCTGACCCCCCTCCCATGGGAGCAGATCGTCTCGGTAGGGAAGACGACGTGGAGGGCAGATGGACAAGTCGAGAAGGTCCGGGTACCACGTCCTCCGAGCCCACGCCGGAGCAATGAGGATCATCCGGGAACCGAACTTCCGTAACCTCCGCAGCACTTGCGGGATGACGGGGACTGGAGGAAACGCGTACAGCAGCGGGAATGACCACTCCACCACGAACGCGTCTCCTAAGGCTCCTTTTGGAGGAAATTCCCGCAAGCAGAACCTCTCGCACTTCTGGTTGACACTGGAGGCGAAGAGATCCACTTGAGGGGTCCCCCAAAGGGCGAAGATCGCCAGGAGAATCTCCTGAGCCAACTCCCACTCGTGAGAGATCGTGCTCTGCCTGCTCAGAGCGTCTGCCGTCACGTTGTCGTCTCCGGCCAGATGAACTGCCGAGATCAAAACTTCCTGCTGGATGGCCCAGAACTCGAGCTGCATCGCCTCGCTGCACAGAGGAAGTGACCCTGCACCCCCCTTTTTGTTGAGGTAGTGCATGGCCACTGTGTTGTCCGTCAGGATCAGGACATTCTTTCCTCGCACAGTCGGCAGAAAAGCCTTCAGGGCTAGCCTGACGACCCTCAGCTCCAACAGATTGATATGGAGTCTGGACTCCGACGGAGACCAACGACTGCTGACTGATAGCTCGTTGGCATGAGCTCCCCATCCTGTGAGGGATGCATCCGTCACGATCGTCACCTCCGGCCAGGGAAGCCAAAATGGAGCCCCCTTCATCAAGTTGCCTTCGACGGCCCACCACAGAAGGTCCCGGGCGGCACCTGAACCGGGTCCGACATCCTGCCGGAGGACTGGGACCATTGCATCTTGAGTGCCCACAACAAAGATCTCATCCGCAGGCGAGCCTCTGGCACCAGAAGAATGCAGCATGCCATGAGGCCGAGCAACCTCAAGAACTCGAACGCTGGGAGCGTCTGGGCATGCTGAAACTTGTGCACCATCTGCTGAATGTGAAGAGCCCTCACCTGGGGAGGAAAACACTGCCCCAGGGAAGTGTTGAGCACTGCTCCGATGTACTGGAGCCGCTGTGTTGGCGTCAAATGGGACTTCTAGAAAATTGAGGGAGAAGCCCAGCTTGTGAAGGGAGTGGCAGGTGACGGACAGATGATCCAGGACTTGCTCGGGAGAGCTAACCCTGATCAACCAATCGTCCAGGTAGGGGTAGATGTGAATCCACACTTGCCTGAGATGCGCTGCCACCACCACCATGAGCTTGGTGAAAACCCTCGGGGCGGAGGTCAATCCGAACGGCAGGACCCGAAACTGAAAGTGCGAGTCGCCAACCGCGAACCTCAGGTACTTCATGTGCTTGGGATGGATCGGCACATGGAAGTAAGCATCCTTAAGGTCGAGAGACACCAACCAGTCCTGAAGCTGAAGGGCCTGGAGGACTTGAGAGAGAGTAACCACCTTGAACTTGTCCTTCCTGAGGAGTTTGTTCAAACCGCGCAAGTTCATGATGGGTCTCAATCCCCCGTCTTTCTTTGAAATCAAAAAATAAGGGGAATACCATCCCTTGTTCCTCTCCGCTACAGGCACCAGTTCTATGGCGCCTTTCTCCAGCAGGGCTTGAATTTCCTGCGCAAGGAGCGGATCCGGACTCTGCAAAGAGAGGTTCCCCGGTGGATTGTCGTGAGGCCTCTGCCGAAAGGGAAGACAGTAGCCGTGGTTTATGATCTCCAGAACCCACACATCTGAAGTAATGGCACGCCACTCTACAAGATGCTGCGCCAGCCTTCCCCCAACCGGCGAACCATGGGACATGGCCTCATGACCGAGTGGTAGCGGCTGCAGCGTTACCTGAGGGCAAAGAGGCAACTGCCCGAGCGGCCTTGGCACCACGGGTACCCTGTCGTCCACCTCTGGTACCCCTGCGTTGGCCTCTTTGACGGCCAGTCCTCTCGCTTTACTGAAGGACGAGTAATAGCGAAAGGAACCACCCCTCCATTGCTGTCCCCTAGGACGAAAAGGCAGAGGTTGGCGAACTGCAGCGCCCAACGACTTCGCTGCAGCTTTGGAGGTCTGCAACCTCTCAAGGCTCTTGTCAGCCTTGCTGCCAAAAAGGTGTTCACAGTCAAAGGGCATGTTGAGGAGCCGGGAACGCACATCAGGAGCAAACCCCGACTTCCGCAACCACGCAAACCTGCGTATCCCGGTGCTCGCCGCTATGGACCTGCTGACACATTCAGCCATGTCCAAACCCGACTGAACGGACTCACACATGGCATCCTTACCATCCTGGACCATAGCAAGGAAACCATCCCGTTTGTCCCTTTGGGGAATATGTTCAGCCGCTAACGCAACACAGTTCCACAGTGTGTGTGTGAGAAACGAGACAAGGCACAAATGGAGTTGGCCGCCTGAAGCGCCATACCACCAGAAGAAAACACTTTCTTTGCCCAGCCATCAAAACGTTTGTCGTCCCTATCAGGAGGGATGGTAGGGTACGACGCCTGCTTTGCCGGGGCCGTGGCCGCCTGCACTACCAAACTCTCCGGAGTGGGGTGCCTGGTCAAGTAGCAGGGGTCGCTACTGGCTGGACGGTATTTTCGCGACAAGGACCTGCCCACCGCCGGGAGACTCTCCGGAGCAGCCCAAGCCGCCGCCACCCTTCTCTGTAGAGCCATATGAAACGGCAATACCGGGTCAGTTGGGGGACCAACATCAAGGATGTCCGTGAGATCACCCTGCACAAACTCCCCTGGGGGAGCAGACCATCCCAAGTACTCGGAAACCCTAGCCATAAGGCGCCGGTACGAGGAATCGGCATGAGAGCCAGGCTCAGGCCTACAACACTCCACCTCCGGAGAGGTGTCCAGTCCACTGGCATCATGCAATGACTGCCTCAAATCGTCAAATTGGCTATGGCCCGAGACCATCTCATCTGGAACCTGACTAGGAACCAGGCCATCAGAATCCTCATCCTCCTCCGAAATATATTCCAGGTGGTGAAAAGAAGGCACCCGAGTGTGCTTGATCTTAACCAGAGCCTTTCTAGGGGGTTCCCCCCTGCCACGGGGTACCTCCGACACCCCGGCCTCGAAAGGCGTCGAGTGAATCGGCGCCGGCGTCGAGAGAACAGGCATTGGCGCCGAGAGGATCGACGCCGAGTAAATCGGCATCGACGTCAGATGCAGCACCGCCAGCATCGACGGCGTCGACTCAGTCCTCGAAGCTGGAGCTCCGAGCGTGTCCTTCGACGACCTGAGCGTCAACGGCTTCAACGACTTCCTCGGAGCCGGAGCCTCGAGAAAGCCTGTCGACGCCCTCAACGCCTCAGGCGTCGATGTCTTCTTCAAAGACACCACAGGTGCACACGGTCTCGAACGCGTCGAGGACCGGGACCTGGAACGGGTACGTCGAGAACGAGTCCCCTTGTCCGAACTGGACCTCTCCCGTGACTCGTGCCGACCACTCTTGCGAGCGGTGTCTCTCGACCTCTCACGGCCGACCCCACTCGGGGGCGCGGACGGCTTAGTACCCTACGACTCGAGAATCGCCAACATTTTCTTCCCGAAGGAAGCCCATTCCTCCGGCGTCGCACGGCTGGTGGGGTAAGCGACGTGCCGGGCAGAGTCCTCAGAAGAGGACCTGGAAGACGACCGCTGTCGGCGCTTCCGAGAATGCCTCGAAGAGGCCGAGGAGTGGCGAGACCGACTCCTAGAAGGAGACCCATGAGACTTCCGACGACGACGCGGACAGTCACCTCTCGAATCATCCGTCGAAAGCCCCGCAGACTTCGACTTCCGGGGCTTGGACACCCGACCTACCGACAACTTCTTCTTACGTTCCCGTAAGGCTTTGGACGTGAGCGACTGGCAGTCGATACAGTCATCCGTGTCGTGGGCCTCCCCGAGGCACCAGAGACAGGCGTCGTGCGAGTCCATCACCGACATCTTGGACCCACACTCCCCGCAGTTCTTGAAGCCCGGACGTGGGGTCGAAGACGAAGTAGAAGACTTCTTCTTACGAAGGATTTTCTCACAAAAACGAACAGGTTCGAAGAACCGAGAAGAACATAACTCCAAAGAGTCGAGGCGTAACCGAGATTAATGAAGCAACACGTTCACGGAAAAAACGGAACTGAGGCTACTGGCGTCGTGCGTCCTACTTATCACATCGGATGACGTCGGAGGAGGTCCTCGACACGGCGCATCAACGTCATCGACGCAGAAAAACGTTTCCGAAGCAGCACAGCTGTGGTGATTACATGTCATAGATATGGAATACGTCGGAGGACCCAATCCCCTCGAACCATAGGTTGCTCTATATTTCATAGAGCACGAATGATAATACCAAAAGCTACGCCCAACCCAATGCCACAAGATAGATTGTCTCCACCACAAAAATCATCTGTGATCATATTTCGCATAAGATCAGAAGGAAATAAAGATGCAGTGCCCCCCTCTTACACAGTAAACTACAGCCCACGTTCTGTTCCTTTTTGTTTACAAAAGAAGGGCTCCCATTTAGTAGGGACATTCACTATATGTATGAATACAGCGATTCTTAATAGGGAAGTAGAACCAGTGTATGTAGGTGACCCTGTGTATTTTATATGTGGAGAAAAAGCATCTCCCTGGTTACCTAGAAACTGGGAAGGTACATGTTCTTTAGGACTTTTGTTCCCAGGAGTGTTTTTCTTAGAAACAGAGACATAGCCGAACTATCTAGATCCAGGCCACAAAGAAGTACTGAAGGGGGATTAATGGCAGTAGACGTAGCAAAATAATTTATACCATTTTTGGGCCAAGCAATAAACTCCTATAATATTCGACGAGTATCCAGAATCTTAGAAAAAACAATAAACGGAACAACAGATATATTATACAACATGACATTAGAAGAGAAAGGGATTATATTAATGACACTTAAACCAAATGGCTCTTGACGTAATCCTGGTTGATCGTGGCGGCGTTTGCAAAATCGTGGGATCAGCGTGCTGCGTATTCGTCATCGACTCCTCTCCCACAATTTTTGAAGCAATAAGAAAATGACATATTTGAGCTCTGAACTCCATACCCAAGAAGGTGGTTGGGATATAAGTTCCTGGTTTTGGGACTTATTATATTCATGGGGATGGAAACTATTTGCGATCCTAATAACAATACTAGGAATATTCATGACATGCTGTTGCTGCATACATTGTCTACCTGTAATATGCACCGAAATGAGTGAAGGATGCGTACAGATACTAGGAAAAAAGAGCACCTTTAAACCAAGTACCCATGGTAATGAGGAAACAAAAACAGTTAAAGAATTCATGTCAATCAATATAGATGACAATGAAGAGAAAACTAATGATGCGTAAGATTCAGAGTCAGATTTAGAATCAGATACTTGGTCCGAAGAGGATGCAATGTACGGATGAGACATTTGGCATACAGCCAAAAGGAGGGTTTGTCTATCAAGAAAGGTAGGCACCCCTCGATCATGATGTTATGTATCATGTTGGCCGAAGACCAAACGTCTCATGCATTCAGTACTAAAGATATACAACCATAAGCTTGACCAAAGTGCGGCCATTTTAAGGTGACTGAAATAGCCATTTTGTTTTCTCTAACGTTTTGCTTTTTGCTTTCTGTTAAACTGCTTCGCCGAGAGAATATTCTGCTTTGCTAGTGCACAATGCAAGGCCGAGGGAGACATGTTGAAACATAACGTAGCAACCAGATAGAAATGCCCGGTCTCCTCCCGCGCGCTATCCTTGAAAGAGAGCAGCGAGGCATCCTAATCAGCTCACAGGTGCCAGCAAGTCTCGAAAACACGGTAGTAATACTAGAAGCGAACATTAAATGGCATGGATTATGCTCTTCTTTGCGACCCCCCTTCCACGAGCCCTGTAGAGTCCTGGAGAGCGAGTCGACCCCCAGGATCCAAATAGAAACTAGGAGATAGGAAGGCCTGGAATGTGTCTCTTCCCCCACACACAGCTTGCTAGAGAGAACAGAAGCATTATGTTCTCTTCAACAAAGACTTATATCTGCGGTCTTACAAAATTGCAATTGTTGCTAAAACGAATGTTTAAGGTGTCATACTCCTCACCGTTGTCAATCATCATGCCCAATTCAAAGGAAAAGTACGAGGGGCGGTATTGGATGTGACACTACTGATTACAAGATGCTTGTTTTGTATATATGTAACTGATGTAAGTTTTCCGCTCTCTTGCGTCTCCCGAGGTCTGATAGACACACTATCTGATAGGGCGCGAGACCAGTTGGCCAACTGAATTTACTTTGCAATAATCCCTAGATTTTGGGAATACAACCTCGTGTCTGGCGTATCATTTCGTGTGTAGTGATTGTGCCTTGTTTACACACGCGAGGGTCCCCCACGGGCCCCTTCATTACTGCTATGCACGCTGCTGCTTGTTACACAAAAATACATATCAACCCACTTTTTCCCCCACCCCCTTTATTCTTTTGCACACATATACGACGACTTGTTCTACCTTGCTTCCTTTTTTACCATAAAAGACAGCAAGAGAAAATATACAAAAATTATTTACTAAAATCCAGGCCCATTCCTTATACCGAGCCACTAATTATTTTTACTTATATCCTCGTAGTACCACCTTCTCAGCTTTTTTTTTTACATGCTTTGGATCCAATTGCTTTTATCGTCATAAAAGAATACAGCGCTGCGCTACCTTCTCAACCTTTTATGGCTGAGGATCCCTTACCTCTCAGTCTTTATACTCTGAGGCTCCCTTTCCTCTCAGTCTTTTTACGCTGAGGCTCCCTTTTTCCATTATAAAAAGTAGAAAAAAAGAAATAAACGACAATTTCAATACATAACCCACCTCCTATCCAATCTATACCTTAACACATCACCAAAGGTCCTATTTAATCTGTCACTGACCTCGTACTTCATCCATTCACACCAACATACTGTCATACATACATGTCCCCTTGTTATCTCTTACAAGAATATACTCACATGTGCGTGTTCACTCGAGTGTTCCACAGTTACGAGGTCCCAATACTGGCCTGTCTTTCTTTCTGGAACCACGCCCTGCTTCAGTGAGCAGAGAGGATTTCTTTTTAAATGGCTCCTACTAAAATCGCTCAGGAAACACGTGTTTTTTTATTTTGGGGACCGATCGCTGTAGATGGGCGTGACACCTTCCTGGTGACTAGGCCTGGGCCTTCGCAAAGTGCAGGGGAAGAACTGGGATCACGTCGGGAAAGTCACCACTTTGTAAGGGTGCCCCTAATTACGCTCACACCAGAAGAAATACACCCCTCTAGGGGAATAAGGCCAAAAGTCTATCTTAAGGATAACAAGTTTTAATCTTACAAAAATGAGGATGGTAGCAAAGGACTCTACTGCCTGAAAGGTCTTCTCCTGTCCCTCTTCCGTTCCTTTCCTGCCAAAGTGATGCCAGGCAGGGGTTTATATAGACCTACCTTGCTGTAGTGGCGTCACTGGATATGGACCATAGTTTCATCCCAAACAGCCCTCCTTCCATAAAAGGGATACCCGCAAGCCTTCTTTTCTTCAGAGCTTCTGTCAGACCATGCTGCTCTCCATTTTACTAGTTTATGCAAGAATACACTGTAGCTCATGCTTTCCTTTATTTTGCTACCTATGAACATTTTTATGTGTATAAACATTTTCCAGTCACTCTCTCCATAGTCCACTCATTCTATTAATGTTATCTGGGCCCTGAAGGTTCCCCCCACACTAAATACTTATAATATGTCCCATTTCTGCATGTTGTCGCTCCAAGCATGTAAATCCCATTTTTAGCCGACATGGGCCCTTGACGGACGGTAGACAGCTGGTGAGTCAGTTTGTGTGCTCTGCTATTGCTAGCGAACACTGTGGAAGCCTGTATTACATTTTTAGCACAGGGTGAATTCTTTCCGGGAGGGAGGGGGAGTTGTTGGCTCATACCGCATAGAGATGAACAAGTTACTTTCTTACCTGGTAACGTTCTTTCGATGGGATGGTCCGACGACGTATTCCATATCTATGACAGGTAATGTCCACAGCTGTGCTGCTTCGGAAAATCTTTGGCGTCTGCGTCCTGCATCGATGACGTCGATGCGCCGTCCCCGAGGACCTCCTCCGACGGCCGACGTCACCCGATGTGATAAGTAGGACACACGACGCCCATAGCCTCAGTTATAGTTTTTTCCCAGAACGTGTGCCACCTGTTTTCTGCCAGTCAGACACACAAGGCCTTGGGGAACGCAAGCTGCAATCGCAAAAGAAATTTTGCAGCGGGGAAGGCAGGGAGGGAGCGATATGGAATACGTCATCGGACCATCCCATCGAAAGAACGTTACCTGGTAAGAAAGTAACTTGTTCTTCGAGGGGATTGGGTCCTCCGACATATTCCATATCTATGACAAACTCCCAAAGCAGTACCAAGCAAGGAGGTGGGAAATAATTTAGAATACAAATTTAGCATGCCCAATCAAATTGCGGAATAGAGAACTGCCTTGCCAAAGGTTAGATCTTGCCCTCTGATGGAATCAAGGGAATAGTGACGTACAAAAGTATGTACTGAAGCCCAGGTGCTGCATCACAGATGTGAAGAATAGGAACTCCCCTCTGCAGGGCAGTAGACGCAGCCACACCTCTGGTAGAATGGACCTGCAAGCCAGCCGGAGGGCCCTTACCCGCCAAGCGGTAACACTCGGAGATAGCTAAAATAATCCAACGAGACAAAGTCTGTTTCGTCACAACTTGTCCCAAACGCTTCCCAGCGTAACCAATGAAAAGTTGATCGTCCACTCTGACCCGGGACATGTGCGAAATATATAAGCTCAAAGCTCTCCGAGGATCAAGCCCGTGGAGCCTCTCCTCTTCCTTACCAGGATGTGGAGGAGGATAGAACGCCGGAAGAACAACCTTCTGGCTCAAATGAAAATCCGAAACCACCTTCGGAAGAAAAGAACGACGAACTCTAAGGACAACCCTGTCCTTGTGAAACACAGTGAAGGGTGGCTTAACTGAAAGTGCCTGTAACTCACTCACTCTGCGAGCAGAAGTAACCGCAACCAAAAACACAGTTTTCAGAGTCAACAGCCTCAAAGGGCAAGAATGTAAAGGCTCAAACGGAGCACCCATAAGAAACTTAAGAACAAGGTTCAAATCCCAACCTGGCACCAAAAAAGCTGACGGAGGGAACACATTGGTGAGCCCTTTCAAAAACTGAGAAATTAAAGGAATCTTAAAATAGGAACACTTTTCAGACCAGCACTTGAATATGGACAGCGCCGCCAGGTAACCTTTAATGGTCCCCACTTGCAAGCCCCTGTGGGCCAAAGAAAGCAAAAAAGACAAAACCATGGGAATGTCTCATTCAAAAGGATCCACGTTCTGAACTCTGCACCAGTCGCAGAACTTTCTCCAACTGCAACGGTACAGAGACTTTGTTGCCAGCCGCCTGGCCGAGAGCAACACCTCCATCACGTCTTCAGGGAGGACCCAATCCTTATACCTCAACCTTTCAGAAGCCAAGCGTGAAGATTGAGGGATCTGACCTCTGGATGGAGAACCTGACCCCCCTCCCGTGAGAGCAGATCGTCTCGGTAGGGAAGACGACGTGGAGGGCAGATGGACAAGTCTAAAAGGTCCGGGTACCACGTCCTCCGGGCCCACGCCGGAGCAATGAGGATCATCCGGGAACCGAACCTCTGTAACCTCCGCAACACTTGCGGGATGACGGGGACTGGAGGAAACGCGTACAGCAGTGGGAATGACCACTCCACCACGAACGCGTCTCCTAAGGCTCCTTTTGGAGGAAATTCCCGCGAGCAAAACCTTTCGCACTTCTGGTTGACACTGGAGGCGAAGAGATCCACTTGAGGGGTCCCCCAAAGGGCGAAGATCTCCAGGAGAATCTCCTGAGCCAGCTCCCACTCGTGAGAGATCGTGCTCTGCCTGCTCAGAGCGTCCGCCGTCTCGTTGTCGTATCCGGCCAGATGAACTGCCGAGATCGAAACTTCCTGCTGGATGGCCCAGAACTCGAGCTATATCGCCTCCCTGCACAGCGGAAGTGACACTGCCCCCCCCTTTTGGTTGAGGTAGGGCATGGCCACCGCATTGTCCGTCAGAATCAGGACACTCCTCCCGCGCAGTCAGAAGAAAAGCCTTCAGGGCTAGCCTGACGGCCCTCAGCTCCAACAGATTGATATGGAGTCTGGACTCCGTCGGAGACCAACGACCGCCGACTGTCAACTCGTTTGCATGAGCTCCCCATCCCGTGAGGGATGCGTCCGTCACGATCGTCACCTCCAGCCAGGGCAGCCAAAATGGGGCCCCCTTTATCAGATTGCCCTCGACGGCCCACCACAGAAGGTCCCGGGCTACCGAGGGCGGCACCTGAACAGTGTCCGACAGCCTGCCGGAGGACTGAGACCACTGGAGCTTGAGTGCCCACTGCAAAGATCTCATCCGCAGACGAGCCTCTGGCACCAGAAGAATGCAGGATGCCATGAGGCCGAGCAGTCTCAAGAACTCTGACGCTGGGAGATTCTGGGCAAACTGAAACTTGTGCACCATCTGCTGAATGTGAAGAGCCCACACCTGAGGAGGAAAACACTGCCCCAGGGACTTGTCGAGCACTGCTCCGATGTACTGGAGCTGCTGCGTTGGTGTCAAATGGGACTTCTTTAAATTGAGGGAGAAGCCCAGCCTGTGAAGGGAGTGGCAGGTGACGGACAGATGATCCAGGATTTGCTCGGGAGAGCTCCCCCTGATCAACCAATCGTCCAGGTAGGGGTAGACGTGAATCCCCCCTTTCCTGAGATGCGCTGCGACCACTACCATGAGCTTGGTGAAAACCCTCGGGCGGAGGTCAATCCGAACGGCAGGACCCGAAACTGAAAGTGCGAGTCGCCAACTGCGAACCTCAGGTACTTCTTGTGCTTGGGACAGATCGGCACATGGAAGTAAGCATCCTTGAGGTCGAGAGACACCAACCAGTCCTGAAGTTGAAGGGCCTGGAGGACTTGAGAAAGAGTCACCATCTTGAACTTGTCCTTCCTGAGGAGTTTGTTCAAACCTCGCAAGTCCATGATGGGTCTCAATCCCCCGTTTTTCTTTGAAATAAAAAAATAAGGGGAACACCATCCCTTGTTCCTCTCCGCTACAGGCACCAGTTCTATGGCGGCTTTCTCCAGCAGGGCTTGAATTTCCTGCGCAAGGAGCGGATCCGGACTCCTCAAAGAGAGGTTCCCTGGTGGATTGTCGTGAGGCCTCTGCCGAAAAGGAAGACAGTAGCCGTGGGTTATGATCTCCAGAACCCACACATCCGAAGTAATGGCTTGCCACTCTACAAGATGCTGCGCCAGCCTTCCCCCAACCGGCGAACCATGGGACCTGGCCTCATGACTGAGTGTAGCGGCTGCGGCGTTGCCTGAGGACAAAGAGGCAACTGCCCAAGCGGCCTTGCCACCTCGAGTACCTTTGTTTCCACCTCGGGCACTCCTACGATGTCCTCTTTGACTGCTAGCTCCTCTCGCTTTACTGAAGGACGAGTAATAGCGAAAGGAACCTCCCCTCCATTGCTATCCCCTAGGACGAAAAGGCGGAGGTTGGCGAACTGCAGCACCCAACGATTTCGCTGCAGCTTTGGAGGTCTGCAACCTCTCAAGGCTCTCTTCAGCCTTGCTGCCAAAAAGGTGTTCACCGTCAAAAGGCATGTTGAGGAGCCGGGACTGCACATCAGGAGCGAACCCAAACTTCCGCAACCACGCAAACCTGCGCATTACGGTGCTCGCCGCCATGGACCGGCTGACACAATCCGCCAAGTCCAAACCCGACTGAACGGCCTCACACATAGCATCCTTGCCATCCTGAACCATAGCAAGGAAACCATCCCGTTCGTCCCCTTCGAGAACATGATCAGCCGCTAATGCAACAGTGCCACAGAGTGTACGTGAAACGAGACAAGGCACATATGGAGTTGGCCGCCTGAAGCGCCATACCCCCCGAAAAAAACACTTTCTTCGCCCAGCCGTCAAAACGTTTGTCGTCCCTATCTGGAGGGATGGTAGGATACGACGCCTGCTTTGCCGGGGCCATAACCGCCTGCACCACCAAACTCTCCGGGCTGGGGTGCCTAGACAAGTAGCAGGGGTCGCTATTGGCTGGACGGTATTTTTGCGACAAAGACTTGCCCACTGACGGGAGACTCTCCGGAGCAGTCCAAGCCGCCGCCACCCTTCTCTGCAGAGCCATATGAAAAGGCAAAACCGAGCCAGTGGGTGGACCGAGATCAAGGATGTCCGTGAGATCATCCTGAACGAACTCCCCTGGGGGAGCTGACCAACCCAAGTACTCGGTAACCTGAGACAAAAGGTGCCGATATGAAGAATCGGCATGAGTGCCAGGCTCCGGCCGACAAAACCACCTCCGGAGAGGTGTCCAGTCTACTGGCATCATGCAGCAACTGCCTCAGGTCATCAAACTGGCTATGGCCCGAGATAAGGTCATGTGGAACTGCAACCGGAACCAGGCCGCCATCAGAGCCTTCATCACCCTCTGAAATGTACTCCAGGCGGGGAGAGGAAGACCTCTGCGGACCAAAGCAGTGCCGGACCTTTCTAGGGGCAAACCCCGTGCCACGGGGCCACTCTGACACCACCGCCTCGAAAGGCGCCGGCATCGACAGAAAAGGCGTCGAGGGTGCCGAACGAGTCGGCGCCGGCAGAAAAGGCGTCAACGTCGAGCGAATCGGCGTCGACGACAGCTGCAGCGCCGTCAGCATCGGCGGAGTCGACACAGTCCGAAAGCCGGAGCTCCGAGCGTGTCTCTCGACAACCTGGGCGCCGACGGTGTCGACGACCCCCTCGAAGACGGAACCTCCAGAGAAATCATCGACTACCTCGGCGCCACAGGCGTCGACGTCTTCTTCGAAGACAGCACAGGATCACACGGTCTCGAGCGCGTCAAGGACCGGGACCTGGAACGGGCATGGCGAGAACGGTTACCCTTGTCTGAGCGGGACCTCTCCTGCGAGCCGTGCCGACCACCCGAGCCCGAAGGCGTACGGGCGGTGTCTCTCGACCGGTGCCGACCGACCCCACTCGGAGGCACGGACGGACCAGTGCCCTGCAATTCCAGAATCGCTAGCATCTGCTTCCCGAAGGAAGCCCATTCCTCCGGTGTCGCTTGCATGGAGGGATAAGCGACCCGCCGACGGTCGGAGTCCTCGGAAGAGGACGGGGAAGGCGACCTATGCCGGTGCTTCCTGGAATGCCTAGAACAGACGGAGGAGTGGCAAGACCGACTCCTGGAAGGAGACCCACCGGATTTCCAACGACGACGCAGAGAGTCACCCCTCGAGTCATTGGTCGAAAGCCCCGCAGACCTTGACTTCTGGGGCTTAGACACCTGGCCTACCGACAGCTTCTTCTTGCATTCCCGCAAGGCCTTTGCAGTGAGCGACTGGCAGTCGACACAGTCGTCCGTATCGTGGGCCTCCCCGAGGCACTAGAGGCAGGCGTTGTGCGAGTCCGTGACCGACATCTTGGACCCACAGTCCCTGCAGTTCTTGAAGCCCGGACGCGGGGTCGAAGATGAGAAAGACATCGCCACGAACAGGTCTTCACAACCAACCGAACAGGTTCAACGAACCGAGAATAGAAAACAGCAACTCCAACGGGTCGAGGCGTACCGAGATTCACGAAGTGAACACGTTCACGGAAAAAACGGAACTGAGGCTATGGGCGTCGTGCATCCTACTTATCACATCGGGTGACGTCGGCCATCGGAGGAGGTCCTCGGGGACGGCGCATCGACGTCATCGACGCAGGATGCAGACGCCAAAGATTTTCCGAAGCAGCACAGCTGTGGACATTACCTGTCATAGATAAGGAATACGTTGGAGGACCCAATCCCCTTGAAATTTACAATGCCTAGGATCTGACATTACAAATCTATTCAGCTAATAGTTAATTGTGCTCGCCTTTTTCAGTGCCTGCCCATGTCTGCATATGTGATTATATTTGCATGAGAGCCTTCCCAGCGCCCCTCCTCCCCCTAGTCCATTACAGCCCCTAAAAGAAGTCTTGCCTAATTCTAAAGCGCTTGGGGGTGTGGGAAGACTCTAGTTCTTCCCAACATGAGGTTTCGGCGTTAGACATTTCTGTCTATTGTATGTTGCAAGTCGGGCTGAAGGAAAGCTTCGCTAACTTCCTCCGGGAACCCCACATTGCACCGGTCCTTCACTGTATGATTAGCTCGGGGACGAGGTCCAATTTAATTTCCAAGCTGTATGCTGCCATGATTAACAAAACTGAAGAGTGGGCTGGAGGATGCTCTCGGTGCTCCCCTTTCCGACGAAGTATGGGGATACTGCTGCAAGCAGATGCGTAGACTGGCCATAAATAGTAACTTCAAGTTAATACACTTTACATTTCTACACCAGTACTATCTGACCCCGACTGATATTCACAGATTCTTCCTACAGCACCAGACTCGTGTCAGAGGTGTAGTGTCTCCTCTGCGTCATTTTTGCATTTGGCTTGGAAATGACCACAAATCCAGTTTTTCTCGGCACAGGTGTTCGAAATGATTGAGGACATTGTGGGAGCAAAGGTAGCCCCGTCCCCAAAGGTGGCTCTGCTGGGCTACACGCTCGAGATGCCTAAGCATCTTAGGAAGCTATTGGCACTGTTGCTACTATTGGCCAAGAGGAGAGTAACCATAGTCTGGGGTAGAGGACAGGCTCCTGCATATGAACAGTGGACGTCTGATATATTATATTGTTATGAAACAGACGAATTATGGAACCATAGCACACCCGGCCTCAAGACCGACAGACATTTGGTGTCTGAATATTGAATATTTATTATCACTTAGCAGTAGTGCATCTGAGGTGTCTGACCAGCAATCTAACTTAAAGGTCCGGATCTACTCTGCTGCTTTGTCTTTTCCTTGGTGGCTCTGGGTATTATGGCAGGGGGTGGAGGGTGGGTGTGGTCTTGTTGTCTTTAAGGGACATTTGAGTGGTCGGTTTCATTTGGGTTACATGCCTGAGATGTCAAAGCATGTTAGAAAGTGAATGGTTCTGTTGCTACTACTAGTTGTGAGGAAAGTGGTCATGGTTTGGGGTAAGGGACGTGCTCTGGCATACAAACAATGGAAGTCTGATTTATTGTAGTATCATGAAACTGGAACGGACGATAACTATAGTGCACCCGTCCTTGAGACCGAAAAAGACATTTGAGGTCCATATATTGTACGTTTACTGTCCATTAGAAGCGTTGCACCAGGGCAGTATGAGCAGCAATCCAACTGATGACTTTGGAGATACTCTGATTTTCTCTTCTCCTTGGTTGTAATTTTATTTATGGTTGAGGGTGGAGGCCGTTTGTTTCATTTATGTTTTTTTTAAACTCAAGCCTAAATCCCCTTCCTAGAGTTAAGCCTGACCGTTCTGACGGAGGTTTAGGCTTCAATTTTGGGCTGGGCCGTGGGTTAGTGGTTACACAGCCCTCACCAGAGCCCTGAGCAAAAAACACCTTGACAGGCTGTATTGTATTGGACATTGTATTATTTTTAATTACTCACCTTCTATTTTTGGAGGACTGTATTGTGTTTGTCAAGATTTCTCCCGCTTTAAAACATAGAACTCTTAACTGAAAAAACCTTTAAATATTACTATTGTTTTAACCTATCAGACACCTTTACCATTTTTTTGGTACTAATTGCTGAGATTTAGTGCTTACCTTTTCTGTAGATGATTACTAAATACACACCTTGTATATAAAAGGTAATAGATGTTCAGTCATACTAGGTGGACAATCCGTGTGCTGAGGCATATGTAAGTTGAGCCTTTTCCCAGCCTCTTACCTCCTAAGAGTAAATCCAGATTGCTCACCAACATCTACCACTGGGAAAGTTTGGACAACTAGGTGGAAACTACACACATAATAAAAGTTGATCTTCCCAAGTGCCCATCAGAGGACGTCATGAAAACCTTGTAACAAAGATCTATCAGTAGCAATTAGAACACATTCATCCTCCAGCTAAAGCAAAAACACCCAATACGAATGGTTCAGCTACTATAAAATCATCTGTCCATGCTACAACTATAATACTGTACATTCCTGCTCATGCTCTGGACTGGAAACAAATACTCATTTATATTTGTGGCCCTCTTGGTGTTTTGTACTACAACTTACATGATGTGTCACCACTGATTATGATGGAGGGATACAAAATGTGCACCTATAACTAGGTCATCGGAAACATCTGTTAATCCTTTAGCTGGAAAACTGGACATACAAGCTCAAGTTCCATTTAGAGGGCTGAACGCATTTGATAATTCTCTAGCTACAGAATTGAAAACAACACCATGAGGGCAACAGATTGAGTAACCTTGCATGGAAAAGCCTATTCACATTCTAACTTTAAAAAATGGAAACACCTGGTATAGAGCACAGTAAGCAATTAAGCATACTTCTCCATGGCACGCGGAATGGCTAATCATGGACCTAGGTAAAACTCTTGAAAATCCTGGCTCGTCGATGATATAATAAATTGGAAATGTTTGTTCACTCTTACTAAGAAGAAGTTAGGTTGATTTGTGGATTTGAAAGGCAAAGCACAGCATTTTACTTTTACATTAACATTTTATAATAAATTGTCACTGGCATTTGCAGCAGTGCCCCATGCTATGACAGCAGCATACATATTCATTTATTTTCATATAAAGGTTCAAATTCAAAACAAATTGCAATGTCGCCTAAATAATACAAAACGTGAGTGGTGCAATAGAATAATCCCACAACTAAACCACAGCATGAATGCAGAGAGCAAAGTGTCCACTAGATCTACGTGGCCCCATTCCCTGGACAAGCAAACACACACTACTTACCAGAACTGGTTAACCCTGGGCAGGGTCGTGATTGCTCGATCCCATATGTTGCGAGCATGGTTTATCTGGCGGTTCTTCATCTCCATCTCCGCATACTTGAGCCAAAGGGTGATATTTCTGTAGTCCACATCGAGAGCTCGTTCGTATATGGACCGCGACCTAAAAAACATAATGACAGTGGTGAAAGGAAATGGGAGGGAAAACAAAATAAATGTTTACAAAAGTACCTCGCTGCATACACCAACAGTATAAGAAAAAATCGTCTATGAAAAAGGTACACCCAAAAAAGGTTACAAAAAGTATATTTCAAAGAACCCAACTTGAAGTATATAAGAGTTACCTTTGAACTTCCTTGAGGCTTTCTTCCCATTGTGCATACTTTATCCAGTTACTGATGACTGTTCGGTTCTTTCTAATATTATCTTCAAAAGTCTAAGATCAAAAATATGAAGTGTCACACATGGAGATGAAAATTACACTACGCAACGCTTGCAGAATTTATTGCAGACAGAGTTGATGTTCTTTAATCAGCAATGAGGACATACACATATTAATAGATACCATTTTTTTTTTGATAACACATTTTATTGTTTTTCATCTTAACATCATTAAACATACATTCTTCATATGAACATTCCTCCTATATAACTAATAAAACATTTCTTGGTTAGGTGATAGAAGAATAAAGGTGAAAATAAAAAAGAAAGGGAAGAAAAGGGTCTTGCAATGTTCATTGTTTCTCACGCTATGTGCCAGATTGGATTACTTTTGTACTACTTTTGTACACTGTGCCTTATCGTCCTTTATTCATGTTGGTACAGTCGTTCACTGAGCCTCCTCCCATTTATTCCATACCTTGTCCGCCTTCCTCGGGCACCCCCTGGCTGTATATACCCTTCGTTCCATTGCAATGCAAATGTTGACGTCCGTCGCCCATTGTTCATACTGCGGTGTTATTTCCGATCCCCACAATTGTGCAATGTTCCTTTTGATTATTGCTGATGTCGTCGATAGGAGCAACCTCTCGTATTTAGACATTTCTCCCTCCTCCTCCACCCCAAGCAGGAATAGCTTCGGATCTCTGTGTATTGTTCTCCCCAGTACCCGCGAGAGTTCATCGCAACATTTTTGCCAGTACTGTTGTATATGGTTACAGTCCCACAGTATGTGGAAGAAGGTGCCCTCTTCCCTCTTGCACCGTAGACAGTGTGGGTCAGTTGTTTTCCCCCAGCGATATAGCGCCACCCTTGGGTAGTAGATCCTATGTAGTATTTTGAGCTGGATTAGTCTGAGTCTGGCCGAAATGGCCACCTCCCGAGGGAACATGAGAGCCCCCACCCAGTCTTCCGGTTGTATAGGCCCTATATCCCTTTCCCATTTGTTTTTTAGGCTGGTTAGTTCGGTGGTGGCAAAGGAAGTAATTACATTGTACATGGTGGACGTTACTGTATTCTTGATGTTTGCCTCAACTATGTTCCTTTCTAGGGGAGTGCTTTCGGCCATGTCTTCTAGTGCTGGGAGGTGTGCTTGCAGGGCATGCCGCATCTGTGCATATTGGAACCGTTCAGTGCCTGGGAGGTGAAATCTGGATTCAAAGGACACCAGTCTACCCCCCCCCCACAATATCGCCCACTGTGTTGATATCATGTTGTGACCATGTGCGCCATCTCGGAAGCTTATTCACCTCAGGTAGATTCCTGTTGTTCCACAGTGGTTGTAGTGGGGTGATTTTCCCTTCCCATCCCAGGAACCTGTGTGTGTCTTTCCAAACTCGGGCAATGTGTGAGTGCATAGACTATGGAGTTGAATTACTGTAACGCTCACCTGATTCTCGCAGAGGCGCCGGTCTTGACTGGGCGACTACCGTATCTTCAAAGGTGATGTGTAGCACCCGGTTGGCTCTTTGGGCTGGACCTCTGTGCACTGTATGCCTGACTTCAAGAGTAAGATGTCTGCAGACAGAAAATATGGGATTAATGAACTGGGGTTATTGGGGTGTCCCCATCTCTTCCCTTTTTTGCTCTCCTGTAGACCCCCAAAGGTTAACGCTCTCACCTTAGGTAAGTGAATGCCGAGCTCTCCATCTGCCTCGGGGCAGGGTGCTGTAACCAGTTTCTTCACTGGATCGGTAGCGCAGGCCTCTTGACTTCAGAGGACTGCTGTCCATCGTTTACTGCACGAACGGTAAGTTTCGAGTAATTCTATTGTCTTTAAAGTCTTTAGCAATGATGTCTCTTGTTTTGCAGGTTCCGGCGATGGCGGATGACGGGCTGAAGTAAGTTGAAGATGGAGTCCGTATGATGAATAGAAGCGCTTGGGAGCACGTAAGTAAGCGCTTGTTGCCTGCTTCACGATGCGCTCTAACTGTCTTTTATTTTGCAGGTACGAGTTCGGAGCGGCTGCAGGGTGCCGGAATACCCACTGGGGTTGATGTGGAAAGGAGTAATGGCACGTGAGTATCAAAGTTCCCCAATGTCTTTAAACGCACCTTGTTTTGTCTTTCCAATGCAGGATGCAGCGCCGAAGGCCTCCGGAGCGTGCGAAGAGTCGGTAAGCTTTTGTCTTTCAGATGCCGGAATGCAGTGTGAAGACCTCCGGAGCGCACGAAGAGTAGGTAAGCCTTTGTCTTTCAGATGCTGGAATGCTAACCTGTTCTTTCTTGTCTTTATAGGTGTTGCTGAAGACTGGATTCAGGATGGTAAGCCTTTTTCCTTAGGCCCAGGATCCGATGCAGAAGACACGATGAGCGTTCTGCTGCAGAGGATGCAGAATAACGCAAAGCAAGATTCATCCACCGGGTGTGGTTTAAATAGCCTCCTGTAGTGCTTAGGTGTCTCCTTCCACAGCCACGCCTAGGTAAGAAAAGAGTTCCTGCTTTCCAGAAGAGTTCCAGTGTTCTGAATCTAGGGAGTGGCTCCTGCCCCACCCAACAGGAAAAGTAGTTCCAAACAGAAGAGGATCAGAGGCTCAGCTGGCAGGCAAGTAAGCAGCATGGTCTGCTGCAGGTAAGTCCACCCAAGCATCATGAGACCGGCGCTTCCAGCGCTGGGACTGGGCACATTTATGAGCCTGGTGCCACTGGCGCCAGGACTGGGTCCAAAAGGTCCCAATTGGGACTGGTTGGCCCTCGGAACCTGGGTTATGGATCTGCTTCCAGGGGAGTTGGGAAAACCCTGACCTTTTGGAAGCAGAGATCATGACAATTACCTATTACTCTGTAAAGGAGTTCAGTTTGAGGTCTGTCGCGTCCTCCGATGCTCCCCAGTCTATTGTGTGGCAACGTGGTGTCCCCGTGCAGTAAGTCATTGACCACTGCCATTTGGCTGGCCCAGTAGTAGGACTGTAGGCGGGGGAGCCCTATTCCTCCCTCCCATATGGAGCGCTGCAGGGTGCTCAGTGCAATGCGTGGATGCCCATTTTTCCAGAGGAGTTTCCTTAGTGCGCTGTCTATCTTTTTGAATTCTTTCGCTGGGATGTGTAATGGGGCGTTTTGTAGTATGTATAAAAAACGCGGGAGAGCCATCATTTTGAATAATGCTGCCCTTCCTAGTAGGGTCAATGGGAGAGAGACCCAGTGTCTGGTATCTTCTGTGAATCTGGTTGTTATCGGGTGGAGATTGTTGGTCACATATTTGCTTAAATCGTTAGTAATCTGAATGCCAAGGTATTTAAACCGCTCAGTTTCCAAGCGAAAGGGACAATTGGCTGGTAGTATAGAGGTTGTGGTGCCTATTGGGAACAGAGTTGATTTGGACCAGTTTACTCGCAGCCCGCTGAAAGCACCGTAGCCCTCTAGTATGTCTACAATCACAGGGCAGGCGTGGTGTGGGTCTTTTAAGTAAAGAAGCAGGTCGTCTGCGTACAGGGAGACTCTATCCTCTCGTCCGTCTTCCCATTGAATACCGCGCGAGGCCGGTGACGTTCTCAATGCCTCTGCTAGCGGTTCTATGGCCAGGGCAAATATCATGGCGGACAGTGGGCACCCCTGTCTGGTTCCCTTCCCAAGCTTAAAAGTGTGCGACGGCCACCCATTCCCCCTCATTTGTGCCTCAGGGGATTTGTATAGGAGTTGTACCCAGCTCAGGAACTGGGGGCCAAACCCCATCCTGCGCATTATTTTCCAGATTGCCTCCCAATACACAGAGTCGAAGGCCTTTTCAAAGTCAATCGCAAGTACGGCCAGGGGACCTCGGGTGGCGGGCGCTTCCTCTATTACTGTATGTAGCCTGTGAATGTTCCATCGGGTGGACCGTTTAGGCATAAAACCGCATTGGTCAGGGTGGATTAATGTCGTGATGACCTGTTGCAAGCGGTTGGCTAGCACTTTTGCTAATATTTTGGTCTCACTATTTATGAGTGAAATTGGTCGATATGAGCAACAGAGGTCCGGCGGTTTGTCAGCTTTGGGGATCACAATTATTGTGGCTTTCCGGAGGTCTGCCGGTAGGCATCCTCGCTCTTTGTAGGAACATTCGTAGCAGGTGGGGGGCAATTTCGTTCGTACCAATTTACACCACATCTCAATCGGGAAGCCGTTTGGCCCTGATGTTTTCCCTATCTGGAGTTCCGACATGGCCGCTATCAATTCCTCCTCTGTAATATCTCTCTCAAGTAGAGCCTGCTGTTCTGTGTCGAGCATGGGGAGGGTTATGTCGTTTAGTACCAAACTGGTGAAAGACAGTGTGGGTGGCCTGTAAAGCTCTGTGTAGTAAGCTGCGAAGCCCTCGGCTATATCTCGGTCGGTCAGTAAGGGTTCCCCTCTTTCTGATCTTATCTCTCTGACCTGGCTGCTTGCTGTTTCGCGTTTTTCTAACCAAGCTAGCATTTTGCCGGCCTTATCACCGGTCTCATATATTGTGGCTCTTATCATCTTATGCGCTTGTCTAGCATTATCTAGTGCCACGTTCTGTAAACGTTTTTGGGCAAGTATTAATGCCCGATTTGTTGCCGGTTGGTCTGCTGCCAAGTGGTTTAGCTCAGCCTGTGTCACTTGGTCTTCGGCTTCTGTTAATTTCTGTTGATGTTTCTTTTTGTGTGCAGCAGACCATGACAGAATCTCGCCTCTCAGCACCGGTTTGAGCGCCTCCGACAGGATCCCGGGATCGTCCATCGATCCTGTGTTTTAGTCGCTTCTTGTATTTGTTCCAGAAAGTCTGGGAGGCCTAAGTAGTAGTTATTTAAGCGCCAGGAGGGAAGCGGACGTGGTCTAGTCATGTTAAGCTCGATTAGCAAGGGGGAGTGATCTGATATGCCACGCAGCAGTAGAGTTGCCATTGCGGCCCTGTGGGTCTCTGGCCCTGGCAGAAAGAAGTAATCTAGTCGTGATAAGGAGGCGTGTACCCCTGAATGGAAGGAGTATTCTCTCTTGCCGGGGTGCAGGTCACGCCACACGTCTCGCAGCCCCATGGCCGCGGTGAACGCTGCTAACTTGGTTTGCGCAGTGGGGTTTCTACCTCTTAAGTGTGAGCGGTCCATCCCCACCTCCATGACTTCGTTGAAGTCGCCCCCAATTGTCATTAGGTCTGAGTTATCTCCCGATATCAGAGGTATAATATCCTGTAGCAATGTGGTAATCAATGCTGGTGGCATGTAGATCCCGAGCAGGGCTATCGTCTGGTTCCATAGTGTTCCCGAAATGAATGTTTTCCCTGCCACTAGTGTCTTGGATCACCCGTGTCATGGTCAGGGGCAGGCGTTTGTGTATTAATATAAGTACCCCACTAGAGCCTGTGGTGAACCCAGCGTGTATTGCAGCTCTGTAGTTCGTGCGTTTGAACAAATTACATGTAGTACCTGCTAAGTGGGTCTCAGTTAGGAAGGCTACAACAGGTGTGTGCCGATTTAGGAGCTGTGTGATGAGTCGCCTTTTGATCCCGCCTCCCATCCCGTTAACATTCCAGGTTAGGAGTCGTAGGGCTCTGCCGTCTATGTTAGTGGAGGCCATTTAGCGAGGAGTAAGGGTTAGACACTGGTTCATAGCACCGTGTACACGTGTCATTTGCTGGTGGTGTTGTGGCAAAGTGTTCTGGATATGGACCCTGGACCCCTTTCTTAACAAAACTAACGTTTAACAAACTTCCCATCCCCCACCCTATACTCCTTTCAACTCGAAGCATCTGTCGCCCGAACATTCAACTATAAACCTCAGCTAACCGCAGCTGAGTGAGCCCGCTAACAAATAAACTGCTCGGAACTGTGTCCCTGTGCGTAACTTCCAGACATATCCCGGTTTGATGTCGCACAGTGACATCCCAGGGGAAGGGGGGGCTTCCGTCTGGGCTGGCCGCTTAGCTGTGTGTTTCTACGTGGCTGTTCTGTACCCATATTCAGCAATGAGTTGATATACAGTACCTTAAACCCCATATAGTAGGGTCACAAGTGTTCCTTCTCTCATACATTTCAGGAGTCTATGCTCTCATTCCTGCGGCTGTAGTGCGAGTCCCGGTGCAGGTGGCCGTTGGTCTGGCGGTTCAGGACCTGGTCGAGCACGGAATGGTCGGTCTCTGTTGCCCCTTGTCACCGTCCAATCTCCCTCGATGTGTTGTTCCGCCCATTTTCACGCTTCTTTGGGGTCGGTGAAGTGGACCGTCGTGCCTCCATGGTAAATTTTGAGTTGGGCAGGGAACATCAGGCCGTATTTCACCTTGAGGGACTGCAGCTGTTTTTTCAGTTGGTCAAACGATTGTTTAGCCTTCTGCACTTCTCTGGTGTAGTCTGGGAAAAATGCTATTTTGGATCCATTGTAGGTAAGAGTGCCTTTCGCCCTTGCGGATTGAATCAGTGCATCACGATCACGATAGTTCAATAGTTTGGCGATCACTGTACGGGGTGGGGCGCCTGGCAATGGACGACCCGTTGGTACACAATGGGCTCGTTCAATGGAGAAAAAGTTAGAGAACGTGTTTGCTTCGAACATATCTGTGAGCAGCTGCTCCAGAAATAGCTCCATCTGTGGGCCTTCTGCTTTCTCCAGTAATCCCAGGATCCTAACGTTGTTGCGCCTAGATCTTCCCTCGCTCTCATCCACTTGCTCCTCCATGGTTTTCAGGCGCGTTGTGACTAACCAGTTGTTGTTCTATGTTTCTTATTCCATCCTCCGTGCCAGATATGCGTTGTTCTGCCTCTCCGGTGCGTGATGTCAACTTCTGGAGATCGTGGCGCAGGAGGGAGACGTCTGTGCTGATCTCGTCCATTTTCTGTTCCATAGAGGCGCGCGAGTCCGCTATGGCTGCCATGATGTCCTTTAGTGATATCGTGCTCTCCATGTCTGCCATGCTGTCTAGTTGATCTTGCTCTGGCTGGCTGTTCATTGATGGCGTGGTGAATTGGTCTATCCTGCTCTGGGAGATCAGCCTTTTAGATTTGTCCTTGCCCATGCTGGATATCTGCCTGTGATGCTATTTGGTTGTAAGGATTGAAGGTGACTCTTTTAGTGCACTCTCATTGTGTCGGTGGCGGGCGTATGGTCTGACTGATGCGGGCACCCTCTGTCCTCAGTGATTATCCGTCCTGATTCTCTTGTTCCGCTGCGGCCGGGCTGCAGGTTTGCAGATGCAGCTGTCGATGATTCTGCTCTGTGTTCTAATTTCTTTAGGGTGCAGCAGTCCTGTGTCACACCTTTCCTGCCGAGGCTGAGAGGCGAACCGTTCCCGCTCAGCGCGGATGCTGCGCCAATGTGTTGGGGGGTGTGGGGGGGATAAAGGAATCCTGTTTCTTGCACCTGCAGTCGCGGGTAATTTCCAAATACTGGCAGTCCACCCCCAGTTTACAGCCCACCATTCAAGTATGCATGCGGTGGATTCCGCGTGTTTGTTCTCCGCTGTTCTCCGCTTTGAGGCCTCTTATGGCAGCCTTCTGGGCCTTATCGTGGGTGTGGGCCTGTGGTACTGTGCCGTGCTCTGGACCGTCTGTTTTCCCCCCTCTTTTTTGGGGGGAGGGGAGAGGGAGAAGGGCCCCCGGCCGCGGTCGGCTGTTGGCCGTGGACTTGACAGGGGGTCTGCAGCAGCCTCCCCAGGCTAGATCGTGGCCGAGCCCGGCCGGTGCGTTTCAGGTTGCGCGTCCGCTGGGCCCTCACTTCCGCTGACACCTCCGCTGTCTGGGAGGACTGCACCCCTGCGCTGCGCCATCCACACCAGGCGTTGGGGTTATACTTGTTTGTCGGGCAGGCAGCTCCCCTTCTCCCGAAACCGCGGCATCTGTTCCCGGACTCGGGACTCTATGAGGGTCGTTCCGATGCGGCACACAGCCCGGTCCTCTCCCAGCGCTGAGGCCGTTTCGGCTCGTCGCATTGCCTGCAGAGGCTCTCGTCTGCTTCGTCTCTCCAGCCAGAGACTGTCGGGGGTCCCGTGCAACAGTTCGGGTGGTGTAGTGGGATGCGGTCGACGGCCTATCCACTCACCGTCCAGGGTGGGCACAGTCGCGGGTCTCTTTCAGTGCGGTTCTCCTCTTCCCGGTTCCATTCCTAAGGGCGCGGCCATTTTGTTCGCGTAGTGCCGCGCTCGCGTCGTCTTTACTCCGCCACACCGAACCCGCTCAGAATGTCGCGTTTTGGCCTGCAACTTTGTCCGTGTGTGCCCGAGGCGCTTACCCACAGGAGGAGAGCGTTTTGGGTCGATTAGCCTCTCGTAGCAGGCTATTCAATCAGGATATTTGCAGCGGCCGCCGGAGCTCCAGGGGCTCATGTCCTCATCGCTCCGATGTTGGCCACGCCCAAATAGATACCATTTTAAATGATGAAAAACAGCCATCGAAATTTTAACTCATGAATCTCAAATTGGCAGTAACACTGTAGACCGCTGAGCTATATCCACAAAAACCTTCAAATCACTCTTATTTCACAAACATGCATGTGTTAACATCTCAATAGTTAGGATATAATCAATTTCAAGCTTTATTCAACACGTCATTAAAGCAGTACATACAACATGATATAAAACAACTGTAGTGAAAACAGCAATACAATATATAAATATTTACCAATCACAGTATAACATTGAGACCATAAACACTATGCCAACATTATTTTAAATTATACCATTGTACCAAATGTGATACAAATACCCACTCCCCCAAACAGCAAAAAGCAGAGTACAAAAAGCAAGTAAGAACAGCATTAGGCCATTTAGCTCTACGCAGCCAGGTTCTGTGAATGTAAACATAGTTGTTTAACAGAATATTGAGGTCTGAAGCAGGTCTACACAAGTTTAGGGTATCGCTAACACAACTAACGCTGAAGCTTTTCATTAAAGGGGGCGAATAAGCAGCTTGCATATCTTAACGTAAAGGGCAGTAAAAACAAACAAATAAGTCTTGCCAGAACAACACAAACGGAATCACTGGAAGCCGCATGCCACCTTTTCTTTACACAGCCTATATCTAACCTAAAAGCAATGTACAACGATTTTGCAAATTGTGGATCATGTGGAATATTTTTGTCCACGCCAATGCGCCACACTGCACCCCTTTGCCAATGGGGAAAGACAACTGTAGAAAATTGAGGAAATAACCCTGTGCACGCCATATCTGCAAAATTGCGTATGGTTCACAAACCACAAAAGAGCTGCACACCCTGCCACACACAGGCAAAGTTGGTGTAAAAACAGGAATCACTGATGTCACCTGTCAACTATCACATGAATCAATGCCAAAGAAGTGGGCTAAAATCCGAAAATGCCCTTAAATACAGTTTCCTAATCAATGGCAACCTTCAAAGTGCTGTTTTGGCACTAAATTCGGTCATTTTTCCCCAGTGAATTATTGAAAGGAAAGTGTGCTGAAATCATGGATTCTCCAGGCAGTCAGAGGAATCCAGGCCTCACTGACTGACAGTTGCATCAGAAAACTAGCTGTAAAAACCCAGTTTAAAAGTGTTTCGGTTTCCCCGATTAAAATGGCAAAAAAAGCACCTAGGTTTGTGAAGGGCTAATTCTTTTAAAATGTCCAAATCCCTTATAAACTGTGCTTGTATTTTATATGTGAAATGAAAGGACTTTAATGTATAGGAACCTAGTCTGGAGCTAATCAACTATTTAATTCTGATCTGACAGTCCAGCCTGGGAAGATTCACATTTCAGCTTGACACTCAGTTGCTACAGGAAGGCTAATGGCTGCTTAATGGTTCCTGCATAATGAAAACAAAGAAAGCTTCAGACATTCATCTCCTGGATGACCCAAGAACAAAGGAAGGCTTGGACACCCATCCTCCTAAAGGAGGAGCGGGATGTGGAGGAGGTTTCTCAGTGAACTTCAAAGGACTGGTCATTTGCTTACTTAGGAAGCAAGAAAAAATACTGGCCTGGATTTTGAATGGAAATTACTTGTTTTTGCCTCAGAACTTCATGACATTTAACATGGCAGCCAAAATAAGTAGACAAGTGAAAAATACAAACTTATAAATCTGAACTTATGCTAGACAGTTGAAGATGTGGTAGGAGTTTTTACTACATAAGGAACCAAAGATACACTTAAACACTGATTGTAGCACAACTATTAATGTTGCTAGCTTAAAATTGTATGTACATGATCCACTGATCAGCAGCCAGAGATGTATCGAATTAGAAATGATTAATACAAACTGTTATGGTGAAAACGTATAAAAATCTGTAGAATGAGAAAGACAGCACGCACAAAGATGGGGATTGAATGTGGATGTAGACAATCAAATATGAAATATATGTGTCCAATTTTATTAGGGTACATGATGTTAGAAATGTACATGTGTGCAAGAGTTATGTTTTGGTAAAAATCAAGGTAGGAGGTCCTAAATCCTGTCATAAAGATGACAGCTCTGTTCAGACTGCCACCCAGGACAAAGCACATCCCTGTAGCCACTCTCAGGCATAGGGGTGTGTTTTTGAAGTTCTGCCCACGCCATAAACTTTGTAATGTATAAATATAGGAGTTTCACTACACATAGACACACTGCTTCCAGAACCCATCCAGATTTCAGCGCAGCACCTTATTCCAGAACTCTTCATCTTGTAGCGGACTCCAGAATTCTTCAGATTTCTTTGCAGAATCCAGACTTTAGCATTGCAGAACTCTTGCTAGCTTGACCCAATTGCAAACATACAGAACTTAAAAGAATAATTCTGATTCAGCTTGGCTTGCTACCATTAAGGCTTGCCCGCTGAAACTTGCATCCTGTCATCTGCCATGTCCAGTAACCAGAAGGGGCCCTTCCACATCCAGTCTGAGGTGTAGTCCAAAATTGACCAGAACCGCGGCACTGATCAGATCCCTCCCCGAGGTGCCTTGCTGCCAGTAGACCTGACTCTATTCCTTGATCAGAACTCACGGTCCAATTTAATTATAAAGGACTGTGAGTATAATAGGAAGAACAGTGACCCATAATATATTTGCATTGTATTATCCCTATCGCAACCCATCCAATCTTTAATTCAGAACCCTAGTATTGTTAGAATCCTTCTTGCGCTGATTTTCTCATCTGTGTTACAAAACCATAACTCCTTAGTGATTTCAAGTAACTAAAGTAAATCCCAGAAGAAATTGAGGACCCATCATGTGAATGGTTGCGCTGGCCACGTAGCCGTGAAGATTCATTTGTGGTCTCTTCTTTTTCATAGTCATTAATCTAGTATAAGAAAACCTATTTGTCATTTTTAAATCGAATTTCGGCTTTCATTTTCGCGCCTATTTTGCAAAAACGCCTCTCACTACAACCGCTATAACTTCTTCAATTTTAAAGATAGAAACAAAATTTCAACTCTCACTGATACCCAGGACCCTTAGCTACATCCACAACTAATTGTGTTGTGGGACAGTGTATTTGACCCGTTTTTCTCCTATATCGCATAGTAAACGTTTACTGCAAATTTGCAAAGCTCAAAAGTTTACATGTGTCGTTTGCCCATTTCAAAGTGCTTCTTCCATCCCATCCTGATCTGAAGTGTGTATTGTTGTTTATATTATAGCTCATGTGTGTTAGGACCCGTTTAGTGGTGCTTTCCTTAGCATTTTTCCCCATTTTAAGCATTTTTGACCATTTTGCAGTATTTTACAAATCTGTTTTTCACCTGTCATTTTAAGAGTCCATTTTGCAAAATGCTTTTCTCTCTTGTTTGGGGAGGGGAGATTGCCTATAAACTCTAGAACTTGTCTTTCATTCCTGAATACCTGCTGATTACTCACATTGGTGTAGGATTGCTCATTTGTATTTGAACAAAACTTTGCTGGGGGAATCTTAACCTAAACGCTATCTGTGCACAAAACAAAACTGTTCTTTTTCCTGTGCTTCCTATGCTGTATCATTATAAGTGAATTCAATATTCAATTTACCTTTGCAAACTAGCCCGATTCCTGGTTCAGTGTGACCTGGGGGGGGGGGGTATTTTGAGATGGGTGTGATATGAGTGATATATCATTCAGAATATTGAATTTATAGACAAAAATAAATAAGGGTTTCATCATGCGCTACATGCTAGGCGAGACCTGGGCGAGTGCCTGATTGAAATCCCTTACAATCAATAATATCCAAGTAGTTCTCTGACCCAAATGAACTCTTAGATAACCAGTATTTACGTAATAATTTGTATAGTTGGGAATCTTGCGTAGCTGTTTCATGAGTAAACTACCTGAATGCAAGTTGAATCAAATATTTTGTGTCACTTTTGACAGTGGAAGGCTTGGGCCAGATATCTAGTGGATTCAGTCTGCGAGGAATGGATTTGAAATGACTGCACCAATTCTTTTTAATTTTTTTTTATTGATTTGGCTGAAACATTCAACTTTTCAACATAGTACAAATCTTAACAATTTAAAAACTTCATTTGTTTTAACCATAACATTGATTTCTTTCTTTTTTACAAATTTAAAAACTAAGAAACAACAAAAATTTGGGATATCCATTCTAGTCCCTTTTAACATTTAGTTTCTTGTTTCTCCGAGTAGATCATTCTCCAACTTCAGATCATGCAAAAAGTTCATTGTCGCATAGCCTACTGATGAAATTTATATTCCCACAAGTCTTTTGCATCCATATGTAACACATGGCCAAACAGTTTTCTGAAGTATTTAACTCTTGAGTTTAATTCAGAACATTCAGTGACAATGTGCTCAAGGGACTCCACTTCAATATGACAGAACGACATACATTGGTTTTTTTATCGTTATTATTCCATTTTGATGTGACCTCTCTGGTCTTCCACAAGTTTAGTCTAAGGCGCAACAGTCCTGCACGATGCAGAGGATTGGGTGATTTCAATAGATATGCTTCGATACTTCCAAAAGATTTGAGAGGAAATGGGTTCTTCTTGAAGGTTTTATATTTATTGCACAATTCTCTAACCAATGCAAAGTGGAATTAACCTCCTGTTTAGGAACATCAGTAAGGCTTTCACAAAATTTGGATAAGGATGGAGGAGACCAAATTCTAGCACAGAATAATAGTGGTTTGAGTCTTAACCCTTGATCAACACTATTCCAATTGAGGTCCATTTTTAGAGAGGTGCTAGGGATACTCTTCAGCAAATTTTTTGAGGAATCCATTCCCTATAGTGGATAAGTTATGTTTTTTAATGTAGCCCCAAAGTTCAACAGCGAACAGGGAGGCCGATTTTGCCTTGGCGCGATATACTTGGAGAGATGGACGAACAGCACTATTGCCATGAACTCTGGCAAATTTTACTTGATCAATCAAGAGAAGCTCCAGCAAATTATCTATTTGACAAGCCGAGGAGCCTTTATTAGTGAATCTAATTACCTAAATAATTATACTCATCCACCCGCTCAAGGATAATGTTGCTTATTATGATTTGCAACCTTGCCACTTCATGTTCTTGCTTTTGGTCATATTGATTTCTAGGCCATTTTCCTCGCAGAATTTATAAAAAAAAAGATTGCAATGCTCGAGTAGTCCAGATGGCGTCATAGCTATTAATAGTGCATCATCCATGAACAAAGAAAGAGGGATCCTGTCATCACCTAGCCTGTGTGCATTGACATTTGCCCTATCCAGCAATTCAAAGAGAGGATGTATGAATAGACAGAACAAAGTCAGTGCCAGGACGCAGCCCTTTTGGACCCCCTCGGCTCTCCCGCAAGCGACCACCTGATAGCAGCTACATTATTACTATACAAGGCAATGACTGTGTTTTACCAAAGACTGTGGACTGCTGAAAGTCACCCATCTCTCCTGTAGTCTATTGGGGGGGGGAACGCCAATGAATGCAGCTTTTAAGTCCATAAAGCAGAAATAAAGGATGGTCTTTCATAGAATACCAAGGTTGTGCAGTAACAGGTAGATTCTAAAACATTGATCAATGGTGCCAAGGCCACACTGGAAACCAGCCTGGTGATGATCGATCGCATTGCATGATTTAATCAAGGTTATTAGTCAGCCTAACAGCACTCTAGAATAGATTTTACCTACTGCATCGAGAGATAGGCCTATAGCTTTTCACATCATTGGATTTTTTGTACACTAATATTATTAATTATGATATACTATATTAACTTACAGATTTCCTTATTGAACCCCAATGCCAGGCTTTGCTAAACACAGTTGTCTTGGCATAACGAGCCACCTTTCAACAAATGACCATAATGATCCATACATTGCTAGTATATCATAATTATCAATGCACAAATTAATGCTGCCAGCCAAAAGCAAATAAAACAGAAATAGAGTGAGCGGCTTAATGTATTTTAAGGCGCCTTACTTTGTTGAAGACACTCATCATTTTTCATGTACATGTAGAAAGTCCTATCGCTGTCATGAGTCGAAGGCCTCATCACAATGCCTTCCATTAAGTTATACGGAATGTGTTGTGTCTTTTCAGTTTGTGCTGCACAAGCAGTTTTGATTCTACAGCAGTCTTCTCTCCAGGAAATTTGGGACGAATGTGGGATTTGCTGAACCGTCAAACTGGAAGTACACTAGAATTGTGCAAATTGGGACTATGTTTAGAGTGTATGAAGACCGAAAAAACACTGGTGTGATGACATGGCAATATATTAATGGCCTTGTAGAACCGTCAATACACAGGGTTGCTGCAAACCAGAAAAAGCTGAGAAAATCACATTGGAGTACACTTGTATTGTGCAGGCTAAAACATACTGGCATTTTACAAACCAGGACTGGGCAGTAAAGGTCATAGTCTAGGAAAGGTGCCCAAACGTTCGAAAAGCGGTGAACATGGCCAGCAATGGCTGCAGTAATTTTCTCTGCTATCAGGATGTCCCAAAGCTTTAGCCACCAAAGAGACAACAAGGGTCCTTGGGCAGACTTCCAAGTGCGCGCTACTGTGCTCTTCGCGGCCAGCAGAAGTTGTGTTAGGAGGGTGGCTCTCATGCCGTTTCTCGGGTAGATGCCCGTAACTGTGGCTCCCAGGAGGATGGACTCAGGCTCCAGCGGGATCACCACCTGAGTGATGTCTTTTATTGTAGCAATGCATTAGGACCACAACTCCTTCACCACTGGACATGTCCAGCACATGTGAAAGTAGGACCCTGGGAGTCCACAACGGCGCCAACGTAGGGGGTCCAAGGCCTGGTGAAAATGATGCAAGTAGAGCGGGGGGAAATACCATTGTAGGAGCAACTTGTGAGCGCACTCCCGATTGGTGATACAAAAGGATGAAGAGTGTGTCCTCGACCAGATGTCTACCGAGGTCTGGTCCTCTATGGGGTGTCCCAGGTCCGCCTCCCACTATGACCTATATGGGGCCCTAGCGGCGAGAGAGTCGACTTGCAGTAACTTATTAAGAGTAGAAACTTTCCCTTGTGATGGTAGGTCCTTTATCGTGAGTTCAAGAGGACTAGGGGCGCTTAGCACTGTCGACCGGGTCAGCGGATGGGAGCACAGTGTCTGAGTTGCGAGTAGGCAAACCTGTCCGTTTCTGTCAATTTAAAGGCTGCTTTACATTGCTCAAAGGAGCGCCACTGGCCCTCCTCAAAAAATTAACCCAGCGGGGGCAGAGGGATTGTGGTAGGGAGGGATGAGCAAGCGTAGAGGAATCGTGGAAGGAGGTTCATTTTGAAGTCGTGATACAGCCAAGAAGCGAAATCTCCTGCGGGAGCCAGCTGCTAAGGTCCTTCTCCAGCTCCTTGAAAAGTGGGGGGAAGTTCGCCAGGTAGACGCCACCTGGGCGGGCAGTGGTCTGGACCCCAAGATAAGAAATGGCCTTTTCACTCCATTGAATCGGGCTTTGAGTTTCAAGGGATTCCCTCTCCCCTGACCCCAACCCAATCCCCAGTGCCACTGGTTTCCCGAAGTTAATGATAAAGCCTGCTACCCTCCCAAATCTATGAATCTTAGCCAGGGCTGGCTTCATGGAAGCGGGAATATCTGTAATAGATAAAAGCACATCATCAGCAAAAAGTGCGATCTTGTGTTGGGAGGAGCCCACTTGGAGGCCTTTAATCTGCGAGTTTAGGCGAATTCATTGGGCGAGGGGCGCCACGGCAAAAAGCAAGGGAGACAGAGGGCATACCTGTCTGGTTTTCACAGGTCAGAGGGATCGGGTCAGATAGGATACCAATGATTCCAAGAAGGGTCTTTGCGGACTGGTAATTAGCTAATACAAGCTTTTGGAAAACGGGCCCAAAGTGGAAAGATTCGAGGGAGAGTCGCAGGAATGCCCAGTCCACCTTGTCAAATGCTTTGGTCGCGTCCAGGGCCAGCAAAGCAAGCTTCTGCGAATCCTGATTTGCAACGTCTATTAGGTTCAGGACTGCAAATATTGTTTCCAGTCAACCCGTGGATTATGAATCCCGTCTGATCTGGGTCTATAATATCGGGAAGGACGCCTACCAAGATCTTTGAATATATGTTAGCGTTGAGGTTTAACTGAGCTAGGGCTGTATGAGCTGTTATCCCTGGGGTCCTTCCCTGGCTTAAGAATGAGGGCTGTAATTGATTCCTGCATGGAGGGGGTGATAGTCCCCGCTGAGGCGAAAAAGTTTAATAGAGTTTTCAGGGGAGCTATAAATTGGGGCGAAACATTTTATAAAACCGTGTTGTGTAGCCATCTGGGCCCGGGGCTCTGGATTTGAGGCACCTTAAAGGTTGCCTCGACCTCCTCACCTGAGATAGGAGCCTCAAGGCTCTCCCTCACAGAGTCCTTGAGGCGAGGAAGAGCGGCGCCCTGCAGTTAGTCCTGCTCTTCTTGGCTCCTCTGGGATGCCAACATTATTTCCGAGAGGTGGGCGACTGCAAGCCGCAGCTTGTCCTGCTCTGCAAATTGGACCCTGCCTTGGGGATCGCGCAGGCCCAGGATAGAGTTCCATTTCTTCGCTTTGGCGAGTTTGTCGACCAGCAGTTTGTTCGCCTTATTACTTTTGGCATAGTACCCTTGCTTGGTTTTAGCTAGCAGATGTGCAGTGTCATCTGCGTAATGTGCTTCCAGCCTCTTTCGCGCAACCCATAGGGCACGTTGGAATTTCGGGGAGCCTTTGCGTTTGCAGATGGCCTCAGCTTCGTGGACCTCGTTCTCCAGGTCTAAGCGGGCTAGTCGCCAGCGTTTATGAAAAGCTGCTCGATCAGTTCTCCTCACACCACAGCTTTCATAGCATCCCAGGTGTTAGCAGGGGACGTGTCCTTGTTCAGATTTTCCCTAAAGAAATTCTTGATCGTCTTAGCTATGGAGTCTCTTAATGACATATCGTTAAGGACGGGGTCATACTAGTTCGATCGGCGCCGGGGTGAAGGGTCAGGATCACGGGCTCGGACGTCAGGGCAACTGGGGCATGGCCAGAAAGCACCCGGAGGCCAATGATGACATCGTCAACGAAGGATAAAATTTGGGGGGAGGCCGGCAGGAGGTCGATCCGGGAGAAAGTTCTGTGCACATATGAGCAGAAGGAATAGTCCCTTTCATTGAGATAAAGCACTCACCAGGCATCCACAACATCCAGGGCCCGCAAGAGGTGGAGAAGGCCTGCCGCCAGTTAGAGTCTCTGTGGGCTGGAGGATGCGATCTGTCCTTGAGCGGGTCGGATACCCTGTTAAAGTCTCCTCCGATGATAGTCTGACCCTTGATGAACGAGAGGAGAGATTCTTCCAAATCACTGTAGAACCCCTCCTGTTTGTCGTTTGGGGCATAGAATGAAATGAGGGAGTAAAGCTGTCCAAAAATAAGGCATTTGACCGTGATAAAGCAGCCCTCTGGGCGACACAGTCCCCAGAACTTGTGGTCTGACCCCTCTTGAGAAGAGAATGGCAGTGCGCCCTTTCTTAGTGCCATTGGAGGTCAGGAATTGCAGTGGGAAGAATCTGCTGTGAAGGCGGGTAATGTCTGCTGGGACTAAGTGAGTCACATGGAGAAAAACCACAGAGGATCCTTCATCCTGCAAGCATTGTAGCGTGGACTTCCCTCTTAGGGGGGGGGGGCATTCAAACCTCTGACATTTAGCGTGACGAACTTCAGTTTCTGGTGTGGAGGGGGTGTGACCTGGATTTCTGTGGGTCCCAGGAGTGGGGGCTGGGGAGATTTGAACTCAGTCGTCAACCGGAGACTTGATCAGGAAGTGGTCATCATGTGGCAGGGGTTTTATCCATAACCTCCAATGGGAGGGCAGGGCTTTTAACATTAAACTCCAACGGAGATCTTCACCTGGGGAGCCGATTTCTTTTTATCAGGCATTCCCCTAGCCAACAGGGCTAAAACAGTCAAAGGCGGAGTTCCACTGCAGGGGTATTTCGGTGGCATGCACCCTGGAGATGTGCATGGGCCACACGAGGCCCGCAGCGACATTCCTGTCACGCTATGTTCCAATGCTATCTATTCCTTTGGCAGGACCACAGATGATCAATTCACATTCGGGTTCTTTTGTACCTTTGACCAGGACGAGCGCCTCGGTTTGGGGAGAGACTTGTCTGGCTCACCCCCAGGGCAATCCGTGGTGGGGTCTTTTACACTCGCAGGAGAATCCGGGCTTAGAATCGCTGCAGTGTCATCAAGGTGGCTAATCCGACGAAGGGCCCCATTGTAGGAGAACTGTAGAGTTGTTGGGAATATCGAACTTGGTGGTCTTGGAGAAAAAAAGCATACGCGGCCGAACGGCCCTTCTCTTCTGCTGCGTCAGGAGGGAGAGATCCTGATGGATTTGAAGAGGGAAGACTTGGAAAGTTAGCTCGTCTCGGGATCGCCCGATTGCAGAGATGGCCTCTTTGGTGGTGTAGAAATGAACCCTTGTTATTACATCTGGGGGGGTGGGGGAGGGTTGTCCGTGGGTGCAGGTCTTTATCCAGGACTGAGGAGGGGAACCAACGTATCCGCAGGTTGTTGCAACAGGCCCTGTTTTCGAGGTCCTCTTGTTTAAATTCAAGGATCTCGCTTCTGTTATGAAGAGCTTAGATCGAGGGTTGCACTTCCACAAGAGCTGCAGTGTGTTCTTGGGTGAAGTCCTCCACGTCCCCCAGCCTATGTTTGGCCTCCGTGACCCTCTGGTCCGCCCGGTCCGCTCTAGCTTGGTGGTGAGCTCTGACATGCAAGACCTGAATTCTGCCTTAATGTCTGACATAAAGGCCTGAATGTCCTCTTTTTGGACGCTAGCATCCCCGTCTTCCGGGAGCTTCTGAGGCGCGAGTTTCAGGGGCTCAGACTTTTTCCCTTTATCCGCCGAAAGCAGCATGGTGCTAATGTCAGAGTTCTTAGCAGGTTTAAGGTGTTTAGCCATCTCTTTGGGCCCCAGCCAGGGGACTCCTGCAGAATCTAGAACATAGAACAGCGGTGGTGATGGGAACCTCGAGAAGACAGTTGCAGCAGGCAGTAGGGAGAGGTCCGCCAAGTCCTTTCCAGCACCTCACAGAAGTGAGATTTGAATGTCTGGATGGAGGGTCTGTGGGCCAGGACTTCAGTGCGTAGTGGGGCCCCGGTGAGGTCTTCAATGAGTAGAGCACCAGGCGGATGAGACATCTGGCCGGAGAAGAGGGGGCCACCCCATGGGGCTTCACTGAAGAGGTTAAGGCGTGTGAGGTGGTGGGAGCAGAGTAGACGCAGGCTTTACCGCTTCCTGTTGGGCTCTGCAGAGTAAGACCCTGGATTCGGAATCTAAGCAGGCCGAACACAAGCTGAATTGTTTCCAGGAGAAGCAACTTTTTGCAGGGTGGGGAGCCATTGAGGGCTAAGGCATACCCAAATGGACCTCAGCAGGGCCCGTTATTCCAAGAGGAGAGTAGGGCTATGGGCCGGGGTGCCCCAGGAGTAAGCAGTAAGTCCAGGTGCGGTTCAGGACAAGGCAGTGGCAGCTGAAGCACGGCAGGGGGGGAGGGGGCGTTGGAGTAGAGGGTTAAGCCTCTTAGGAGTCGGTGCAATGTTGGTGAGTGTCCTGCCCCCCCGCCAATTTGGGCGAGCCAAGAGTCAAGGGAGAGTATGGTGGGGCTGCAAAGAGATCCAGTAATGGGAGTGCCTCTAATGGGGCCTGGGTGAGTGGAGGCAGGGTTAATCTGCAGCGGCAGGAGCTTGTCCTCTAGGAGGGGTTGCCAATGGGTCCAGGGAGGTTGCGCGAAGCGCAACGGTCCAAGCAGCCACGAGTAGGAGCGGGCTGCGCTGTAGTTCGTCCCCGGGGAACAACAGTGCGAATACCTGCTTTCAGGAGCCAGCCTCCGGCTCCAGGTGAGTCGGAATCCCTCTCCTCTCACACCGTGCCGTCCAGCAGGCCAGGGGCAGGATAGAAGGGGTGCACCGAGCCGCCAGGGTCCCCCAAGGCACCAGAATCCGCTTCTGCCCCTCAGCGGGGGTCAGCGACATCCGTGGCAGGGATCCGCTCTTCCGTGGGTGCTAGCTGGGTCCTCTTTGCCGGCGGGTGCTGCCAGAGGCAGTCCACCTCCCCGTCTAGGGCAGAACTGCCAGGGTTGACGTGGCAGGTCTTCTTCTCCCGCTGCGCCAACTATCGGCAAGCGGAGATGAGGCAGCATCAGTCGGGATAGGGATGGCAGGGTGGGGTGGGGGCGGCCCTGGGGGCTAGGAACCCGCATTAGATAAATCGCCAGAGGCGGAGACTGCTTCAGGCCTCAGGCGAGGTGCTGTAGTCAAGTCCCATCAGCCTGTCCTGGCAGCCGGGGCCTTCGGCTATATCATACATAGTGTTGATTAAGGAGAGTACACTTGCTGCTTCTACATATGTTGGCCACCTGCGAAAAATCAGGTTCTTTAAAGGGCAATATAACAAGTACTGGCCTCGGTGCAATCCCGTAGTGTTAGCCAACTCCAAGAAGGGTGTGAAGGAGGTACCTGTGAACAGGCCCCCTATTGTGGCAATGCCCATGGGTTTCCAGTGTGTTTGGATCCCCCGGTGCACCCGAGACACCTCAGAGGCCAAAG
This sequence comes from Ambystoma mexicanum, assembly GCF_040938575.1. Taxonomy (NCBI): domain Eukaryota; kingdom Metazoa; phylum Chordata; class Amphibia; order Caudata; family Ambystomatidae; genus Ambystoma; species Ambystoma mexicanum. The sequence continues at coordinate 525,392,555 of NC_090928.1, read as the reverse complement.
CGGCCAGAGGGATCTGTGCTGAAAACAGGTATTTTAGTTTTATTAGTGTTATCGCCCTATCCCATAGTTGTATGCCCAATGACACCAGGTAAGGATAGCGGTTTGACTCTAACCGCTTACTCCACAACAACTCTTTCAAAAAAATGTGTCGCGCCACCAGCTGTAGAAGCTTTGTGTCTGCGGTAAGTTCCGGTAAGTTCGTCGGCAAGCCAACCCACCACAAATTGGAGCTGCCCTGCAATATAGTACAGCTCAAACTGCAGAACCTCGATGCCGCCCTCCTCATTAGGTCTCTGGAGTGAGGCTAATACCACCCAACATCCACAAACGTGCCACAGAAATTCCCAACACAAGTAATACGGCACTTTGAAGAAGGCCTTTGGTATATTTAATGGGATGTTTTTCAAAGAAATGTAGAAGCCTAGGGAGGACAATCATTTTTAACAGTGCCGCTCTGCCCATTACTTAGAGGGGCAATTTGTTCCAAAAAGTCAGAATTCTTTATCCCTTCTAGAGCCCTATGTGTGTTTTTGTCATGCTCCCTGGCCGGACGAAAATGTTAACCCACAGGTAACGAAATGTGATCTCACTCCACTTTAGGGCTAGTACAGGCGGGTTGTTGGGCTGTGTCTTAACTAGTCAGGCCAATGGGAACAGAGAAGACTTTTCCATACTGCCTGTGATGCCCGAAATCTGGGCATAGCTGGCGAGGGCCTCAATTATCAGTTCTAGGTTGTCTTCAGGGTTTTGCACATATATGAGCATGTCATCTGCGTACATAGAAATCAGGTGATGTGTTCCCATTACCGATATACCCGCCATAATGTACTCTGATCGTAAGTATATGGTCACTGGCTCCATCGCCAAAATATACAATAGCGGGGACAATGGGCAGCCCTTTCTAGTGCCTTTCTCCAACACCCAAGGCTTAGAGAAATGCCTATCCGTTTTAACTCTTGCCACTGGCACCTTGCATATTATCTCCACCCATCGTAGAAAGTAAGGGCCGCAGCCCAACCAGTTGCATGTAGCCAATCCCACTTAATGGAGTCAAATGCTTTAATCGCATCTAGGGCGGCAATAGCACACAGTGCCTCCCAAGAGGCAGCGCTATGCATGATGTGATGTAATCGTTTTAGGTTCCAGGACATATTTCTACCCGGCACATAACCCGTTTGATCGGGGTGTATCAATGTATGTATTACTTTCTTTAGCCTACTGGCCAGTGTTGCCATCAGAATTGTGCTATCCTGGTTAAGCATAGACAAGGGTCTATATGAGCTGCAGTCATGTGAAGGCTTATTAGGTTTCAGCAGGGGCACTATCACTGACTCTCTTAGGCTAAGCGTGAGGAGACGGGATCGTGCGCCTTGCAGAAGGCATTCAAAAGATGGGGGCTAATTCTACAGCAGATTCTTTATAAAACTCTCTGGGCTGCCCATCTGAGCCTGGGGTTTTCTTCATGTGTAGTGACCGTATTGTATTAATCAGTTCCTCAGCCTTGATAGGAGTGTCCAGCTCTCCAACTACACTCTCCTCCAATCTGGGGAAATCTATTTCGCTTAGTACCTCCTCCAATACCAGATCAGTAGACCTGGGCAATTCTCGGTATAAACCACGATAAAAGTCAGAATATTGTGTTAATACCTTCCTGAGTGTTACACATGGTGCCTTGTGGTGACTGTATTGAGTAGATGGGTGTACGCAGTTCCTCCTTCTTACACAGCCACGCTAGTAATCTGCCTGGCTTATCCTCTTCAGCATGCGGTCTCTCTACATATCTAGTATAGCTGTGTTTTCCCAATCGTTCCCAGCAGCTCAGACATTGTTGGCGCAGAGCCACTTCGTTCGCCACTCTGTCTTTTGGGTGTATGTGGGATAGTGCTTGCAATGCGTCCTCCACAGCGGACAACTCTCTACAAAGTGTAGCTTGAATGCCTCCTGATTTGGCTATTGCGTTACCTCCAACGACCACTTTCAGGGCCTCCCAAAGAGTGTCAGCCCTAGTTACACTGCCCACGTAACATTGTAAGTATTCCTTGACACCGTCTCTCAAGTGGTCTCGGAAAGCACGGTCCAGTAGGGCCTCACTTCTTAATTTCCATGTGGGAATCCTGGGCCTCAGAGGTGCATACCCCCACTGCAACTACAAAGGAACGTGGTCGGACAGAACCATGCTCCTATAATCTGCAGAAATCTTTTTTTCATAGGGTTGAGCGGTGTCAACTCTTGGTGGCCTCCGTAGCGTTCCTTGTGACGTTGGTATATGAAGCATGTGCATTGACCGTTACCTCAGTTCTACGTTTTTTCCCTCTTATCTTGCATGCTGTGTCATAGAAGGAGACAATCTTGACGTTGCGAGAAAGGAAGGTGCAAGACACAGAAATTCTAGGCAGGCAACCAGGGATGAATGAGTGGGCAATGAGGAATACGTGGGAGGAACATCCAGTCAAAAGAACGTAACTACGGGTAAGTAACTCGTTCTTCGAATGGATTGTGTCCTCTCACGTATTCCTCATCTTTGATAAGAATCCCAAAGCAGTTTCAGTTAGGCAGCGGGTGTCAAGAGTTTCTTATTTGTTGATATTATGGAGGACAGCCTTGCCAAATTTGGCCTCTTCTCCTGAAAAATAATCTTTTTTTTAAAACATTTTTTATTATTTTATAACACACCAAACATTACAAACTTAGGACTTCCATGTTCAAGTTTAACAGCATAGCATTACTGAATAAGAACTTCAGTCCTGTTCCCTCCCACCCCCGTAACTTGAGCCAATATGTCCATATCATTTGCCTGCGCATCTTCAGGCGGGTCTATTGTCCTATTCAAGTCCATGTCATCATCACTGTGGTCTGGCTGGGGGGAGGGGGCCACCATGGTGGCCACCAGTTGTCTCCATTCAATTAGGGGTCCTACCTCTTCCTCCCCTCCCCTGCTGGCCGCTTCAAACCAAGCAACCGTTTCTGCCTCTGCCCACTTCAGGAGGTCAGCCCACCACAACTCTATCCTAGGCCCATGGTCTGCCTTCAGGCCCATTGCGATTCTTCGTTTGGCCAGGATGTATGCCAGGTCTTTCATTTTGCTGATGTGCCTCAGATTGCGGGGCCTAGGGAAACCCCCTAGCATGCATGCCCAGGCCGACTCCACATCTAGCGTAATGCCTTTTTCTGCCAAGCGTATTTTTAGTTCTGCCCAAAACCTTCCCACATCCGGGCAAGCCCAGAACATGTGTAGAATCCCTGCTTCCTCCTCCTCGCACCTGGGGCATCTCTGAGTCGACTGGCCCCCAAACCTGGCGATCTTGCTAGGGGTCAGATATGCTCTGTGCATGACATATAGTTGGATCTGTTGGAGCCTCGCCTTCCGGGACACTTTCTTGTGGTATCTTTGGGCTCTATCCCATGCCCCATCCGACAAAGGCTCTCCCAGCTCTTCCTCCCAGTGTTGTCTCAGTAGGGACAATTCCTTCCCCGCCTGAGACCCCAGTAGCTCATATATGAGGGATATATCATGCCCACCCTCCGAGATGTCATATAACATTTCCATGGTGGCGTCCGGTTGTTCTGAGAGCATTACCGCCGGCCACTTCTCTCGCGCTCGTTTAACCATTCTGGAGTGGGTAATGTGTTGCCCTCTATACACCCCGGTGTCCTCGATTAATTTCTGAAATTCCAGGGCCTACCCTTCCTGCCATATGTCTCCCAGGGTAGCCAGGCCCACCGGTTCCCAGTATCTGCGGACCCCTTGTATCAATTGGGGGTCTTCTCTGCATAGCGCCGCCAATGGCACCTGCATAGAGAACGGGGCCAGGACTCCCACCATCTGCCATGTTCTATGCCACACCACCCAGCCCAGTGCCAACAGCCTCGCCATCTCTTGTATCTTTGGCTTGGACAGCCACACCACCTCTCTAAGGAAGTAGGGTGCCGGCTCCATGCACAACAGCCTGGTTTCGGCCTTTACTTCCTCAGACAGCCACCTGGCCACATACTGCAGTTGTCCCGCTAGATAATATAATTCAAAATTGGGCAGGTTAATGCTATCACACGAGTTCTGTAATTTCCAGAGCGCCACCCTGTTTCTGGAGTTATGCCATAGAAAGCCCCTGCACAAGCTGTGGAGACTAGCAAAGAAGCGTCTAGGGATCACATGCGGAATATTTACAAAGAAGTGTAACAGTCTGGGCAGGACTACCATTTTAATGAGAGCCGCTCTCCCCAACATAGCCAGGGGTAGTCTGGACCAGAATCCCATGCTGTTTTTAATGCCTTCAACTGCCTTTAGCGTATTGTGTTTGTGTTGTTCTCCTGTCGTGTTGTATATGTCAATTCCGAGGTATCGGAACAACCTGGTTCGCATGGGATTGGCAATATTGGCAAACCCTTACATGGGACAAATCTGTATCTCCCCAGGGGGGACAAGCTAGATTTCCTGGGGTTGACAGCTATGCCGGAGAGGGCAGCGTATCGTTCCATCACCTCCAGGATGTATTGTGTGTTCTCTTCTGGGAAGCGCAGATACAAGAGTATATCGTCAGCATATAGTGAAATAAGATGCGGGCCGCCCGCAGTGCGGATCCCAATTTCCCCATATTGTTGTCTAAGACAGACGGCCAAAGGTTCCAACGCTAGTATATATAACATGAGCGACCAGGGGCGGCCCTGTCTGGTGCCCCTGCTAAGTTGCCATTTTTCTGAGATCATAGCACCGGTTTTAACCCTTGCAATTGGAGCGCTGTATAACATCCTAACCCACCTGAGGTACCCTGGCCCCATTCCATATCCTTCTAGAGCCGCCAGCAGCCATGGCCATCTTACTGAATCAAAGGCCTTAACCGTGTCAAGCGATATGACCGCCAGCTCACCCGCGTCCTCCTTTGTCTGATCAATAATATGATGCAGCCACCTATGGTTATCAGTTATGTTCCTCCCATGGACGTAGCCCCTTTGGTCAGGGTGGATCAGTTTGCCAATGACTCGCTTCATCCTGTTTGCCAGCACTGCCGTAAGGATTTTGCTATCTTGGTTGAGCATCGAAAGGTGTCTGTATGACCCGCAGTCTGTGCTAGGCTTACCCGGCTTCAAAAGCGGAATGATCACCATCTCTCGTAGGGATTCTGGCAGCCTGCCCTGCTCGTACGCCTCATTCAGCATAGCCAGCAGCGGGGGAAGCAGCTCCTGTTTATAGGCTTTGTAAAATTCACTGGGGAGCCCATCTGACCCCGCAGCCTTACAAGTGGGCAGGTGTTGAATCACTAAATCAAGTTCTTCTAATGCGATTCGGGCATCAAGGTCTGCCCGTTCCGAGTCGTCTAGAGTGGGCAAACCTATATCTTCTAGCGTTTCCTGGATTTCTTGGTCTCCTGCTCCGCCAGGGTCCTCATAGAGCTGTTTGTAGTATCCCAGGAACTCTTCGTTCACTCCCTCTTGGTTATCCAGGATCCAGCCTCCCTCCCCTCAAATTTCCCTGGTCACCTGCTGTGGTGCCTCGCTCTTATATAGCCATGCCAGCAACCTTCCCGGTTTGTCTCCCCCCGCGTGTTGTCTCTCCACATATTTCTTGTAGCATAATTTGCATAGTCTGTCCCAGTGTTCGCTACTAGCTTGTTGTAGCTGTCTCATCCTGACCCCATCTTCCCTAGAGGTGCCTCCCCTGCGCATAATGTCTTCTAGCTCTTCCTCCCCTTCCCGCAGCTCACGTTCTATGCCCCGCCTGGAGCCCTCTAGATTTTGACATAGCCACCCCCCACACTACCACTTTAAATGCCTCCCACACAGTTCCCATAGATCGGACACTGCCAGTATTGATCTCGAAGTACTCCGTGATCGCCTCCCTAAGATCCTCCCGGAATCCTGTATCCTGCAGGGCCTCGGCCCTAAGCTTCCACGTCAGGATCCGCGCTCTAAGGGGCTGGTGCTGCCACTCCAGAACCAGGGGGGAGTGGTCTGAGAGCACCCTGGCCTTATATTCCACGCTTCTCACCTCATCCACCATCTCGGCGGCAGCGAACACGTAGTCCAGCCTCGTGTACAGGTCATGTGGCGCCGCATAGTGCGAGTATTGCCTATCTGCGGGGTGCAACTGCCTCCAGACATCTACTGGGTCCTTCAGGAGGGCCTGCAGCACTTTTGCAGCCGGGGTGGGTTTGTCTAGCTTACTATCGGATCTGTCCACCTTAGAATTCAATACACAATTAAAGTCTCCGGCCCATAGGATCCTGCCACCCAATAGAGGGCTAATTTTACCATACAGGGTCCGAAAGTAGGCCGCTGTGTCTTGGTTGGGGGCATATAAGTTTACTATACTCACTTCCCAGTTTTCCAGCATCCCTCTCACAACTATCATTCTGCCCTCCGGATCTCCCGTGGACTGAAGCAATAGGAATGGTACATGATGTGCTACCCAAGTAATAACTCCTCTTGCGTAGGCCGAGTATGTGGCACCCTCAACGCTTCCCCTCCACTTCCTCTTGACCACCTCCAATTTCTCCCTGGTGAGGTGGGTCTCCTGCAGTAATGCTATATCAATCCTCATCCTTTTCAGGTACATCATGACTTTATTATGCTTCAAAAACTGTTGAGGCCCCTGACGTTCCAGGTAACCACTCTAAGGCACACCAATGCCATAGATATACCTTCCTGCCCTCCCACTCCGCCCGCCATCTCGCCTGATAAACTTCCCATTTTGGCTTGTTACCCCCCCCCCCGCAACTCCTGTCAAACTCCCCCTCCCCTTCCCCAACTAACAAACCCAACCCACAACCCCCTTCCTACCTCAACAAGTGCCCAGCTCCATCCCTGGATCTCAGGCAACCCCGCATTTGGTCCTGCCTCGAAGTGCCGAGGGCAGAAACCCAGCAGGGTGTCACCGGACTACTGGTGACCTAACTAAATACTACGTATAGGGGTATGAGGACTAACTGTGTGAGGCTCTTGTGCATCAAAAGTGTCAGTGCTCACGGTTCATATCCACTTATGTCCCTGTATGCCCATAAGCTACATCTTATACAATAGTCAAGTCCCATTGTCTTTAGCAGCGACACCCCTCGGTGCCCTGGACACAGGTTACTTATCTCTTCCTTCTCCTTCAATCGTCTGGATGTCCGACTCCTGTGGGCTGCCCTGCATGTCGAGCCACCCCATAGCTTCTTCCGGTGAACCGAAAAACAGGGTTCTATTTCTGTGGAAGACTTTCAACTTCGCTGGGTAGAGCAACATGTACTTATGGCCTGCCTCGCGCAGTCTCCTTTTCACAGTCCCAAAGTTCATACGACTATGCTGTACCATCAGGGTGTAATCCGGGTATGCTGTTACATTTGCTGTCCCCCTTTGTATTGTTCCACCCTTCCGGAAGTATTCCAGGATCCTTTCCCGATCTCGATAGTTCAGGATCTTGGCAATCACCGGTCTAGGGGGGGGGGGTGTTCCTGGCGGCAGTTTCCTCATCAGGGCCCCATGCGCTCTTTCCACCGCGAACCCCTGGGATAACACTCCCCCGGTTATCTCCTGTAACAGCATAGATTCGATACACTCTGTAGGGTTGGGACCCTCCGCTCCCTCTAGCAAACCAACGATGCAGATATTGTTCCTCCAGGCACGTCCTTCCGCCTCCTCCGCCCTGCTTTCTAGGTTGCCCACGCATTGCACTAGGGCGTGAAGTTCCGATTTGTGTGATGCACAGTCCGCTGTGTTCGGGCCCATCTCTTCTCAAGATTCTCAGTTCGCTCTGCCAGTGACCTGACATCTTGCCGGAGAAGATTCACTTCCTCTTGCACCGCCCCAACTTTGAGCTCCAGGGCTGCTTTCAATTCGGTCATAGCCAGTCCGAGCTTGGTCTCCCAGGCCACTTTCAGGTCAGCGATCGCTGTAAGGACCTCCTGGTTTGTGCCCACGGTGGCTGCGCTCCCGGTGGGGGTCTTGTCTTTGCTTCTGGCTCCTTCCGGGCCGGGGGGTGTTCTGGCGTATTCGTCCAGCGTAGGTTACTTGCCCTTCAGTCTTGGAGGTTTGTTGGACATGGCGTTGCGGCTGAAATCCGTGGGCGAGCCCCACCCCGTGTGGTTTTCAGCCCCCGCGGGGGCAGACTTCTGTTATGGCCTGGGTCCAGAGGGGCCGCCCAAGAAGCGTCTCGAACTGCCTCTTAGCGGCAGAGATGGCTTGTGCCCTCCCATGTAATAGTGTGGCTCTTCTCTCCGACCCTGCGAGTGGCCTCGGGCTCTGTGGGTCATCAACTGTGGGCACCGTGTGTCCAGGCTCGCAGCGGGCCTTAGCAGGTCCACCCGCTCTTCTCCTGTATCCTGCTCCTAGCCCCCGCTCTTTCCGCCCAGTGCCTTCAGGGTGATTTGATCTGTTTGGGATACCTGTCTCCCCAGTGCTGACAGTGACTATATTCACCACAGTGCCCTTCTCCGGTCTGAGCTTGCCTCCATCCTGAGGCCTATCAGCTGGCCATTGTCCTCTCCTTTTCACTACAAGGTGAGAGAGTGTTTGAGTCCCTATATCGGCAGTCCAACAGTCCGACACGGGCGGGGTGAACACTAACGAGTTGTGACTTTGCTCAGGATTCTCCCCCTGCCCTCTGGGTGCTTGGTCTGCCCCCTTTTGCTCGCCTTGCCGGGGACCAGACTGCCAGCATCTCACTGTGTTTGTTAGGCACTCCCCCGCTAGCTGCAGCCGCCGCAACCCTCAGCAATCAGCTGTGGGTCAGGTCGCAACACCATCCTCCCCAGTTGCAGGATACCAGGGCCGCCTCAATGCACGGGCCGTGAGGATCCGCCGCCCATGCCCAACTTCTTGTGCGGTCTTGGTACCCGAGTGCACACACACACGGCGCCACCCGGGTGCTTCTTGCGCAACCGCCGGTCCGGCACCACTGTCGCCGGCTCCACAGGCCAGTCACTGTCGGGCTGGGATCTGTCCACTTACTCCTTCCTGCCCTGAAATGCCCGGGCACTACCACGTCCCGGCCGAAAAATTCAACGGCTCCTGCCGCACCGCAGCTGCCTATCCGTCTGTTTGTTTCTTCTGCGATCCGGCTATCGAGGGCACAATACACTCATCCGTGTTACGCTGCAGGTTTTGCTTCCCCACACACAGCCCACTCCGCGATGGCTCATTCGGTGGGTACTGTCGCGGGTCCACACGTGGGTTCCTTTGTCTTGCAGCTTCGCGGAGCCTCTGCCATCTTGCATTTGCGGGTCTCCGTCTTCAGGAACTTCGCACCCTCATATCTGGCGACTCCTCACAGTATGCGGGCTCCAATCCATCGGCTTCTGTGCCCGGTGTCTTCATACACAAGTGCCCACTTTTGTAGTCTTTCAAGGGCTCGTGCATCTGCACTTTTCTGCCAGATTAATGCAGGATCACCAGGAGCTCCTCCACGAGCATGTCTGCTCACATGGCCATGCCCCCCCTGAAAAATTATCTTAATTGTAAAATGTACTGAAAGTGTGAAGGGACGACCAGGATCCTGCTCTACAAATGTCTTGCACCAGCACACCTCTTTTCAGAGCTGAAGAAGCAGCCACCCCTTTAGTGGAATGCGCCCTCAAACCTACAGGCAAATCTTTGCCTATTAACGAGTAACGCTCTGTTATGCACATTACAATCCATCTAGAGATTGTTTGTTTTGTGACTACCATGCCTAGTCTTTGGCCATCATAACCAATGAAAAGTTCATCTTGGCGTATCCTTGCAGTCCTTGTAATGTAGTAGCTTAGTGCCCTTTTTGGGTCTAGACGATATAGTATCTCCTCCTCTTTAGATGGATGAGGAGGAGGAGGGTAAAAAGATGGTAGTACAATACCTTGTGCTAAATGAAACTGACACAACTTTCGGAAGGAAAGATTACCCAACTTTTAAAATTACTGTATCCTTGGAAAAGGATGTAAAAGGTTGCATGGAAGATAAGGCCTGTAGCTAACATACCCTGCGGGCAAACATGATAGCTACTAGAAAGACCGTTTTCAAAGTGAGCATCCTCAGAGGACACAAACATAAGGGCTCAAATGGAGCTCCCATAAGACTTCTAAATACAAAATGTAAATCCTGTCATGGCACGATGAAGGGAGTGGGCAGAAAAACATTGGTTAAGCCCTTCAGAAATGTTACTACAATTGGCACTTTGAAGTATGACCCCTCATCTGGAGATCTTTTAAAGATTGATAGTGCCACTAAGTAGCCTTTCACCGTAGCCACTTACAACCCAGAATGGATCAGGTGGAGCAAGAAAGACAAAACATGGGGAAGTTTACAAGTGAAAAGGATCTAGTCTCTTTTCCCTGCACCAGCTGCAAAACGTATTCCAGAGGCAGCAGTACAGGGATGTAGTTGCTGGTCTCCTTGCCGAAAGCAGCACTTCCATTACGTCTTCTGGAAGGTCCCAATCGTTATATCTTATCCGTTCAGACACCAGGCGTGAAGATTGAGAGTCCTGATCTCTGGGTGAAGAATGTGACTTCCCTCCTGTGAGAGTAGGTCCTCTCTTTGGGGAAGACAAATTGGAGGGCAGATGGCCATTTCCAGAAGGTCCGGGTACCACGTTCTCCTGACCCCAATCTGGAGCAATCAGGATCATGGTTTTCCCGAACTTGCTCAATCTCCTGATGACATGAGGAATGACGGGACTGTCGGAAACGCGTACAGCAGTGGAAACTCCCAGTCCACCACAAACGCATCTCCTAGAGCTCCTCTTTGGGGAAATTCCTTGGAGCAGAACAGCTCTTACTTCCGGTTGGCACTGGTTGCGAACAGATCCACTTGAGGGGTTCCCCAAAGGACTTCTTGAGCTAGTTCCCACTCGTGGGAGGTCGTGCTCTGCCTGCTCAGAGCATCCGCCGCCATGTTTTTTTCTCCGGCTAGATGAACTGCCAGAAGAGTGATTCCTTCTTTCAGTGCCCAGAACCAGACCTGCATTGTCTCTCTGCACAGGGGCAGTGACCCTACTCCCCCCTCTCTTGTTTAGGTAGTGCAAGGCCAATGTGTTGTCCGTCATTATCAGGACACTCTTCCCCTGTATTGAGGGCCGGAAGGCCATCAGCGCTAGTATGATTGCTCTCAGCTCCAAAAGGTTGATATGGAGTCTGGACTCTGAGACCAGTGTCTGCTTATTGAAAGATCTCTCATGAGCGCTCTGCATCCTGTGAGGGAGGCGTCTGTCACAACTGTCGTCTCTGGCCATGTTTGCCAAAAGGGTTCTCCTCTCATCAGTGTCTCTCGGCTGGCCCACCACAGAAGATCCTGGGTGACTTTTTTCGGGACCTGGAGAAGGTCCGTCATTCTGCCAGAGAATTGAGACCACTAGGATCTGAGAGCCCATTGAAGGGATCTCATTCTCAGATGGGCTTCTGGCACCAGAAAAATGCAGGATGCCATGAGGCTGAGCAACCTTAGGAAGTCGTAGGACGGAAGACGTTGGGCACTCTGGAATGTTAAGCCCTTAACTCGGGTGGCATAGCTTTTCCTGAAGCTGAATCTAGTACGGTTCCAATGAATTGAAGCTTCTGTAAAGGTGTCAAGTGGGACTTCTTGAAAATCAGGGAGAAGCCCAGCTTGTGGAGGTAGAGCCAGGTGCGACTGAGATGATTCAGAGACTGTTCCAGAGAAACAGCCCTGATCACCCAGTCGTCTAGGTAGGGGTAGATGTGTATCCCTTCCCTCCTTAGACTTTCTGCCACCACTGCCATAAGCTTGGTGAAGACCCTCAGGGCTGAGGTGAACTCGAATGGCAGAACCTGAAACTGATAATGAGAACCGCCACCAGGTACTTTGTGTGCTTCTGATGTATCAGCACATGAAAGTAAGCATCCTGAAGGTCCACCAACACCAACCAATTCTGGAGTCGAAGGCCTGAAGGATCTGCAAAAGATTTACCATCTTGAACTTGTCCTTCCTGAGGAACTTGTTCAAGCATTTCAAGTCCAAGATGGGTCGCACTCCTCTGTCCTTCTTGTGTATCAGGATGTAGGGAGAGTACCCATCCTGGTTTCTCTCCATTGCAGGTACCAATTATATTGCAACTTTCTCCAACAGGATGAGAATCTCCTGTTGGAGGAGCAGAACTGGAATCAAGGCTGATCTGGATTTTGGAGGGCAATAGGGAGGTATTTTTAGAAATGGAAGACATTAACCATCTGCTACGGTTTGTAGCACCCATGCGTCCGAAGTTATGTTTCGCCAAATCTGGAGATGACATGACAGTCTGCCTACTACCAGACTTGTAGGTGAGGAAGTCATTTTGCTGTACCATCTGCAGCTGAGGGGTAACTCTGCAGGGATTTCTTCCTCCTCTACCTCCACAAGGGGCTCTTCTTTGACCCCTTTGTGAGAATTGACCTCTTCCTTTTCTGACAGAGGAATAAAAACAAAAAAGACATCCTCTTCATCCTTGATTGAAGGTTGAGGTTGCCTGATTGCCGCCCCTAATGATTTTGCTGCAGCTCGAGACGCTTGCATTTTTTTTCCAGGCTAGCCGCCTTCTCTCCAAACGGGGGAAGTCCCATCAAATGGCATGTCAAGAAAAGGTGCCTGGACGTCTGCAGAAAAACCTGATTTTCTTAGCCATGATATGCGCCTAAGCACTGTACTGGCAGACATGGACTTGCTTACTGAATCCATCGTATACAGGCTGGACTGCAAAGATTTCCTCATGGCATCTTTCCCATCCTGTATAAGGCTTAAGAGACCTGGGCCTTCATTACGATACCGGCGCTAAACCATGGCGCTATTAGCACCATGGTTGGTGCCGGTATCGTAACGTGTCCGCCATGGTGAAATGGGGAAATGCCGCCCCATTCCAAGGTTGGCGGGGCGGTATTTCCCCATTTCCATATGGCCCTTTCCCATTCCCATTTTTGCCCCATAGGGCATAATGGGAATGGGGAAGGCACTAATTACGGTACCGCAAATTGCGGTACCGTAATTAGCACCAAGGTCCCTTTGCGGGTCCCTACTTAAGGTCGGGTCCTGCAAAGGGACCTCGTAATTAGGCGCTAAGTGGTTAACGGCGCCGCAGCCTTTTACGGCACCGTTAACCACTTAGCGCCGGGGTCGTAATGACCCCCCTGATCTTTCTTCTCCCTTCGGAATGTGTTCTGCTGCAAGAGCAGCTAGGGTGTGAGTGTACTTTGCTAGGGCACTTGTAGCATTAGCTGAGTTTAATGCCATGCTCCCAGCACTAAATACTCTTTTTCCTAAAAAGTCAATTCTTCCATCATCCTTATCTGCTGGAGCAGAAGGGTAAGCTGCAGCTTTTGAATAAGCTAATGCTGCCTGAAAGGCTCTCTGGTGTAGGGTGCCTGTTTCAGGGTCCACAGAAGCAGTTCTATATTTCTTTGTTAACAATTTAACCGGTGGAACAGAATCTGGTTTTAGCCAGTTTTCCATAACCCTTACCCTTAAGGCTGCATGGAATGGTAACACAGCCTCCTTAACTAGACCACCGTTTAAAATATTAGTGAGGTCATCAGTATCCATAGCAGCTGCGGGTTTTGACTACCCCAGATAGTCAGCCACTTTACAAATTACAGCTCTGTATGAGGGATCAGCTTGACCAGTCATCTCTGGGTTACCAAACTCTGTCTCTGGTGATGTTTCCCAGCTACTCGTCTCCTTTAGAGTTTTAACAAGATTTTGCATCTTGGATTCTTCAGATATCAACACCTCTGGGACGTTTGGTTTCCCATATTCGTACACAAAAGGAGGCTGATCGTCCTTGTCATCTTCCTCATAGATTGAGCCCATTTGCCCGAAGAAATCAGGTTGAGTAATGGGCTTAAAACACTTATATATATCAGCCATAGGTTTAGCAGTCTTCGAGAGCGGCGAATAGTCTGACGAAGTTGAAGGTGTTGAAGGCTTCGATGACTTCCTCGAAGCAGTCGGTGAAAGAACCAACAATTTAGTATGCTTCGATGGCTGTAGATGGATTACATGGCTCGAAGGTTCAGGTGATAAACATTACGGCTTCGATACCTTTGAAGAAGGCTTCGATACCAAAGACTAATGCTTTGAGGGGCTTGACACAGGCTCTTTCTTGTGCGTCGAGGAAGACTCCTTCGACTTGTGTCGAAGAGTCTCTCTTCCCGGGCCTTGAGGCGCGCGATAAGGAGACACACAGGACTCCTTACTGGTCTTGTTAGATGCTGAGGGGTGGCTTCTTTTCTCAGACTCCTTCAGAGGGGCAATCGGAGGAGCTTGCCTCTGGAAAACTTGAAGCATTTGCAAACAGAAGTTCTCTAATTCTGCCGGAGTAGAGTTCTTTTTTTAGAAACAAAACATTTTCGGGAGAGGAAGACAACGACGAGGATCTAAGGACGCTTTCTAACGGGAGAAACATCACTCAATTTGAAGGATGATTTTCTTTTAGATGGAGTAACAGCCAGAGATTTGGGAGAGGGCTTACCTATTCCCTTCCTTTCCCACAAGGCCTTCACAGTCATGGATTGACATGAGCCACAGTCGTCGACTTTGTGACCCGACCCCAAGAACACAGACAGACGCGGTGAGGGTCTGTGATAGACATGTTTGCCCCACATTCTGAACACCGCTTGAAGCCTGTCTTGGGCGTCGAGGACATATTGGAAGAATATTGATTTGTAGACAAACGTAGTCAAAACTTCGCTGAGGAGAGCAGCTCAGAATCATGCAGCAATGCAGAAAAAAACACAACTGAGGTAACGGTCAGCGCACGTGCTTCATATACCAGCGTCGACGTCACAAGAACGCTATCGAGGTACAACACTTGACGCTCCACGGCACTCGACCCCATGAAAAGAAATTGCAAAGCAAGCTTCAAGCAGACTTGAATATCAAAAGATGAGGAATACATAGGAGGACACAATCCATTTGAATGTTCCATTTGTTCTGGTTTTCTCCTAGCAGGTGTTAAACATAAGGTTCAGAACATGTTGCAAGGGCAAATCATTACTGCTGAATCCCCATATAGCCAACAAACACATTGGACCTTTCATAGGAGGAAGGTTGAATAAAACCCTTTCTGGGGAATCCTTGTCCACCAACAGGGTTTACCCGTATTTGGATTCTGATTACCCTGTCCCCTAGGGGGTAAGATTAGGGGCTTGCTTCCCAAGCCCCAAAGGGGGAGCTTCCTCTAGGAGAGAAGACAAATTCCCTGGATTCGTCACAGTGCGTTCTGCTCTGGTCTGACTCACAGGTGTGTCTGCATTGGTATAGCTGATGCCCACTGTGGACTTTATCTGATGATTTACTGGTGATTTGGCTCAGTGCAGGGGCATAACGACTTAACATATCATAATCCTTGTGGCAATGCACCTTGTTGCACCATATTCAGGAATTATGAGGATAACGTAACATAGCAGTTGGGGCTAACCTTGTCCCTCAGCATTAGCTTAACTCAGTAACAATGACATTATGAGACCTAAGAGTGCCATGCTTGGGGCATATCTGTAAATGTGTTTGCTGATCCATAGCAACCCATCCAACCCTTTTGTTCTCCAACGATATTCACCTTTCACGTTCTATTCCTGACTGGTCCGCACTCCATTTCCAGGAATGGCAGTTCCCTAAAGTACTATTACAGAGTTTTGTCCCATGGAAAAAAGTAAAGATAATCCTGGGTCAAAAAGCCAATATCATGGGGGCAGTGTTGTGCAAGATGGTGGGAGGGCGAGTCAAGAACAAAGGGAAAGATTGGAGCTGGACCCATCTGGGAGGACATCCTGACTGAGATCCAGCAGCTGCAGTTTGGGAAATCCCTGGTTCCGAATGGATTGCCTGCAGAGTTCTGGAAACTAGTGGGACAGGCACCGGCAGAGGAAATGAGAGCTATGTTTGGGATAGGGGAACACTACCAGAGGATTTACGAAGGGCCAAGATTGTAGTTTTACATAAAAAAGGGAAACCACCAGACCAGTGCAGGGCGAACCGCCCAATCTCCCTAATTAACGGGCAGGCCACGATACTGGCCATTCGATTGTTGCCTGTTATTTGGGCCCTGGCCCACCCGGATCAATGCTGGTTCCTCCCGGGAAGAGCCACTAGGATTAACCTTATTAGGCTGCACAATGCACTGAGGGACCACAGGCAGTTATGGCAATAGACTTGCAAAAGACATTGGACTCTGTGGGATGGGGGTATCTCTGGGAGGTGTTGGAGGGGCTTGGCTTCGTACCAAGATTCTTGAGTTGGATAAAGTTGCTGTACACCAACCCGGTGGCTCGGGTGAGGGTATGAATCAGAGGCCTTCCCTCCTAGAGAGGAGAACGAGAGACAGGGGTGTCCCCTCGCACCACTCATGTTTCTGTTGGCAATGGAGCCTTTTGCGATACAGGCGAGATCCCACCCCCTGCTGCAGGGTTTTTTGTAGCCAGACATGGTGGGGGGCCGCATATCACTTTACGCGGTCAATGTACTCCTCTACCTGGGGAACTGGCACGCACATGGCGCTGGTGGAAGAGATGTTCCAGGAGTTGAGAGATGAGCAGTCTCCGGCTTAACTGGGACAAATCAGTGCTCATGCCGGTGCGCCATGAGGCGGACGCGATAATTGAGGGGTGCCTGCTGGTGAACGCAAGGGAGTCTTAGAGAATCTGGATGTCCAAGTGGGGGTACTGTAAGGAACTCATGGTGTCAAAAGTAAAGACAGACAAGTGATCACAGTTCAAGGATGTTTATTAAACTGCATATGCAGGTTGGAAAAACACGTTATCTAAACGTAAATCTAAGATGGGAGCAAGCTATGACCATCAAAAAATAATAAGGCAGTCCTAGTGGCGGCTTGTCAAACAAAAGGGCCTATACGCAAAAAATATATATTGCCAAACCTTACAACTAAATACAAAAAGTGTGGGATAAGATTCACAAGAAAGAAGTGTTCACAAATGATAAGTCAGGATATGGTAGCCGGGGTCTCCCTTCCCTGCATTTTGAGCACAGGACAAGGGGGAACCCCTGAGCAGAGCACACTCTTGAGCTTTCCCAGCACAAGACGACAGTTCCTTTCTCAGGTAACAGGACCTCTTGCCTACGAGGTTCTGATGTGATCAAAATAACAAACAAAAAGTTCCTTTCCGTATGAAAGTTGGGTGATGACTTTTCACCCATAGATCCCACTCTTCCGGGCTCAGATCCACAAGAAAGTTCCAAGCAATATCAGCACCTTCAGTGGTTAATTATCTTGCTTCCGAGGGTCAGGTAGGTTCAAAATAACAAACAAAAGTTCCTTTCTGATTGCTCTTGGGGTGATGATTCTTCACCCCTGGCTCCCCCTTTTCTGGGCTCAGACCGCTCCAAATATCAGCCTCCCTCCATCGGGTTCACTATGGCCAGCCTTCAAACAATTTTCTCCGTTACATTCATGTGACGGTGAGTGATGGCCTTTTACCCCTGGATCCCCCCTCTTCCTGGCTCACACCCTTCACAAATGTTTGCCTCCCTCCGTCGGGTTCACTACGGCTTTTCCCAGATCAACTTCACCTATGGCATTCACAAGTCTTAATGTCTTTTTAAACAGTTCATGGTGGCCATCCCTCTGTCGGGTTCACTCTTTATCAACACAATGTTCATTGAGGTATCAGGCTTTGCCCCTTTATATCAGCATCCCTCCGTCAGGTTCACTCTTGCCAATCACGCAGTTCTTTCTCTTTTTGTTACAGTCTAAGTCCACGTGGATATGAATACCTCCGTCCCCAAGTACCAGTCATAAAGGAGTAAAAACTCACCGACCGATTATTGGAGCCACAGGTGGCAGGATCAGAGAACACCGGGATGGCTGCAATGATACAGGGTTAAGTATGCAATTATACAACTATTCTGCAAAGGAATAAGTATACCCAAGGACACCTATTCGGGGAATGGCCGATGTCAGCTCTTGACCTAACTGTTCCCTCTGGTTGTTCTGAGATAGAGGAGATGGTATGAACAACAGGGTTCACCTGGTTCGTGTAAGCAATGGTGCTGGGTGTTTTACACAGTACTTGATGATTGAGTCTTAGTCAAAAAACAACAAAGCCAAGGGTTGCGAGGAAGGCAGTCCAGAAAACAGAATCCGAGGTAGAAGCAATTCAAATAGGCAGTCCAAAATCCATACGCCAAATCCAACAAGGGAAAATCCAAGGCTCAGTGGTTTCCAAAAAACGAGGTCCAAGGTCCAAAGTCCAAGAAAAAACAGGGCCCGCAATCAGGAGGTAGCCAGACGCTGTAAGAGCAGCTGAGAAGCGCCAGATGACTGAGGTAAGCTGTATTTATGCCGGCGCTTCCTGATCACGTGACCTCCGTGTGGGAATCACGTGAGCGTGAGTTTTATGAAGGTCACGTAATCGCCCTCTTGTCGGCGCACACTGTGGAGCAAGGGGCAGGGGAGCGAGGCAGAGCCTCAGCGACCGCAAGCGCCATGGCAACCGCCAACGCACCTGAGGCCAACAGCACCAGGGGTGCCGCTGCGCGCGGGCTCCGACGCTCTGGTGGATATGAACACTGGCGGGAGGAAAATGCAGTCCGCGCCACCACAAGGACGAGCCCCCAGGCTTCAGGCTTCCGGATGTCCTTGTGCAGGGTACGTTCATGTCTGGATGCATGACAGAGTCCACTCTCAATGGCAAACGTCCACGTGGGCTGTGGGGGTTATTCTTGTGAAAACAAGACACCAGGAGTGGGGCATGGACCTCGCTAGCGGGTTCCCAGGACCTCTCCTCAGGGCCATATCCCACCCAGTCCACCAAGTAATAAAGGCGACCCCTGCTCACTCTGGAACCCAGAATGTCATTGACTTCGTATTCCGCAGAGGTAGCCTTCATCACTGGCGGAGGTGGTAGGACTATCAGCATCAAAGTTGGGCAAGGTTTGAGAAGTGCAGTGTGGAAGACCGGGTGGATACGCCACGTGCCAGGTATGAAGAACCGATAAGCCACAGAGTTTATGACTTGTCACTTGGTAAGGACCTACGAAGCGAGGTAACAGTTTTTTGCAGCCTGGGATAGGAAGATGTCCCGTTGAAAGCCAGACTATCTCCAACAGCATAGTGAGGGGCAGGTACTCGTTTCCCATCGGCTGTCTGATGGATCGATTCCTGAGATTCTCTGAGGTGTATAAGCGCCTGATTGTGGACACTCTTCAGGTCCTTTCTGCAAGAGGTAATGGTTGCTGAGAAGGTGGGGGAAAGATCTGGGAAGGGTAAAGTGCGAGGACGCTGACC
Source organism: Ambystoma mexicanum (assembly GCF_040938575.1). Lineage (NCBI taxonomy): Eukaryota > Metazoa > Chordata > Amphibia > Caudata > Ambystomatidae > Ambystoma > Ambystoma mexicanum. The sequence goes on along the minus strand of NC_090928.1, from coordinate 525,373,387 downwards.
ATATAGGGAGTAGAAAGGAGAATAGCCCGTGGAGGATTGAGGAGCGTTATTGTAAGCAAATTCTGCTATGTGTAATACCCGGTACCAGGAGTGTTGATGTTACAGTGACAGACAGCGAAGATACTGTTCCATGGTTTGGTTTACCCGCTCAGTTTGCCCGTCCGTCTCAGGGTGATAGAAAGAGGAGAAACGGGTATCTATACCAAGTAAGCCTGTAAGGGACCAGCAGAAACGTGAAGTGAATTGGAAGCCCTGATCGGACACAATGATGGAAGGCAAACCAAAGAGGCAAAAAACATGATGAAAAAACAGATCAGCTAACACATAAGCCATGGTGATGGTGTGCCACGGTCTCGATGGAAGAGTTAGCGGCTGTAGTAATCCCAGAGGCCAACCCTTTCTGTTCTTGCACTGCACACAGATAGAACGGGAAGACACATAGGATATAGTATCCTTACACATGGATGGCCACCAACACCAACGTAGGAGCAGAGCTACCGTGCGTTGTTGGCCTGGGTGTCCGTTAATGAATGCATCGTGGGTCCACTCTAAAGCTATCATACGAGTATCAGGAGCGGGTAAATAGAGTTTGTCCTGAATGAAAGGTAGACCATTGTTCATGACCATCTCCCACTCCCGGAGTTGATCAGGATGTGTGGCAGCACAGTGACGGATTAGAGACAACAAATCTGCAGGGGGTGTACATAAACAAACCATGTGTTTGTTTTCCAACAAGGTTTCAGGAAAGACTGGAAGGGAGACTCCTCCTGGGATACGGGAAAGGGCATCCACCTTACCATGTGTAGTGCCCGGCCGATGTCTTATCACAAAATCATAGGCCAAAAAGAACAAATGCCAACGCCCTTGTCGGCTGTTGGTACACTTGAATGTAGCCAGGTCTTGGAGGTTGCGGTGGTCTGTGTACACAGTAACCTGGTGTTTGGCCCCAACAGATGATGTCTCCAGACCTGGAAGGCATCTTTCACTGCCAGGAGTTCTTTTTCGGTGACGGTGTAGTGAGTCTCTGCTGGGGTGAATTTCCGCGAATAGAAGGCGACCGGGTGTAGTAGACCGCTGGACGGACAGGTTTGAGACAAAATAGCCCCTAAGGCGTATGATGATGCATCAGCTTCGAGGACTTAAGGAAGGTCAGGGTTGGGGTGCTGTAGAATCGGGGCAGTTGTGAAGGCTGTTTTTAGGGCCACAAAAGCATCTTGTTGCAGGGGCGTCCATACAAACGGGGTGCGTGGACTTGTGAGTTGTGTTAGTGGTGCAGCAATGGATGAAAACCCTGCAATGAATCACCTATAATAGTTGGCGAATCCCAGAAACTACTGGACCTCCTTGATGGTTTGGGGAATAACCTCCTTGATGGTTTGGGGAATAGGCCAATCGAGGACAGCCCGTATTTTAGTGGTGTTCATGGCTAGCCCTCTGGGGGTGATGTGGAATCCCAGGAAGTCTACTTGCTCTGTGTTAAACAGGCATTTTTCTAATTTGGCATATAGACTATGGGAGCGTAGTCGAGTCAGCACTTCCCGAACATGAGCAATGTGTTCTTTTAGGGACTGTGAAAACAGCAGAATATCATCCAGGTACACCACAATGTAGTTGTCGATGATGTCATGGAAGATTTCATTCATGAACCTCTGAAACATTGCGGCCGCGTTACAGAGCCCGAATGGCATTACTGTATACTCAAAAAGGCCGTACCGGGTACAAAAGGCCGTTTTCCACTCATCACCCTTTCTAATGCCTATAAGATTATACGCACCTCTTAGGTCCAATTTAGTAAAGATCGTGGCATGTGTCAATCGATCTAGTAAAGGCGTGATGAGAGGAATCGGGTATCTGTTCTTAAAAGTGATATGGTTGAGCCAGCTGTAATCTATACATGGGCGGAGGTCACCCTCTCTCTTTGGCACGAAGAAAATGGGGCTGGCAGCGGGGGACTTGGATGGTCCTATATGTCCTAACTGGAGGGAGTGACGTAGGTATTCCTTCAGAATCAAGTCTTCCGAAGGAGACAGAGAATAGATACGACTGCATGGTATCTCAGCCCCCGGGACTAAGTCTATAGGACAATCGTATGGATGGAGAGGGGGAAGGTGTCCTGCAGACCCCTTATCAAAGACTTCTGCAAAATCATGGTAGTCAGGGGGTATGTCGTTCGCGACCATACCCACCACATGTCCTGGTGTATCAACTTCCATCCCCTGTGGGTCATGTATAGATTACTGAGCAAGGGCCCCTAAGGCCTTTACTGGTGTGACAATGTCTGGGACTGTGAGACAATGCTCTTGGCAAAACAGGCATTCAAAAACAACAGACCCCTGGGTCCAGTCAATGACTGGTGTATGTGCACGTAACCATGGAATCCTAAGAATGAGACCATATTGGGGGGTAGTGATTAGGTCAAAGGTAATAGCCTCCTTATGGTTGTCTTTTAGTGTCATGGTTAAAGGGGCTGTTTGTTGCTTAATAGGGCCAGAGACTAGAGATGCACCATCTACAACCTGCACAGGTTCGGGGTGTCTCTTGTTTTGCAGCGGTAGATTTAAAGATGCAGCCAGTGAAATGTCGATATTGTTCCCTGTGGCACCAGAATCAATAACTAGGTGTACCAGGTGTTGGATGTTGTCTGTGGAACACAAAAGGGCCTGTAGATACAAGGGTCTAGTAGATTTCGGTATTGATGGGGTTACAAAAGGATTCAAAGTCAGGCTCGTCAGCGCCTCTTGTCCTAGGGACGAGCCTTCTGAAAACCCGCTCCCGTTGGTTTGAGTTTAGGTCTTCTGGGGCATTACTTGACAAAGTGAACTGTGGTTCCACAATAAAAACATGCGTTGGCCTGTCTACAGCGTTCTCGCTCCATAGGTGGGCTCCTCCACTAGTCCTTCCTGCACTGGCCTTCCTGCCCTCTTCAACATCTCGGGCCAGGATACCCATACCTGCCTGTGGCCTCTGAGGACTCCACTTGACCAGGACTTTGCAGCTCTCCGCCAACTGCCTAAGACCCCTGTGGGCTCCACATCATCTGTTCCCAGCTAGGCACCCTGGACTCCTCCACTAGTCCTTTCTGCACTGGCCTTCCTGCCCTCCTCAACTTCACGAGCCAGGACACCCACGCCACTTTGCCCCCCGCCCCCCGAGGACTCCACATCAACCGGACTTTGCAGCTGCTCCGCTGACGGCCTAAGACCCCTGTGGGCTCCACATCATCTGTTCCCAACTAAGCCCTCTGGACTCCTCCATTAGTCCTTCCTGCACTGGCCTTCCTCAACATCACTGGCCAGGACACCCATACCACCCTGCTACTCCCTCCATCCCTACTCCTAATCTCTTTCGCGCCTTCCTATTTGACTCCCCTCTACACCTCCTCCTCTCCCCTTCCTTCTCCCTCCACTCCCAACTTCCCTCCGCTACCACTTTACTCTATCACCACTCCTTTCCTTTTCCCTCTGTTATGCGCTCTGTCATATTCCTCTCGCTCCGCCTTCATCACCCCTCCCCTCACCTCCTTCCCTCTCCCCACATTCCCCTTCCTCTCCTACTCACCTTCTCCTTCCTCCTCATGTCCATTCCCTTCCCTAATCCCGTCCTCCATTCTTCCCGTCACATACCCTCTCTCACCGCCCTAATCTTCTCTACCCCCCTTCTGTTCAACCCTCCAGCCTCATGAACATTGCTCTCTGGAACACCAGATCCCTCTGCAATAAGACCGCAGCAGTTCTAGACATGTTCTTTCGTCTCAACCTTCATTTCCTATGTCTAACTGAAACCTGGATCCCTCCCTCCTCACAACACCACTGTCCCTGCCTCAGTCACCACCTCTTCCTTCTACTTTTCTCATATCTTGCGCCCTTCTGGCCGGGGCGGAGGGAATGGCCTCCTCTTCCATCCTAAATACCTTGCCTCTACCTCCCCTCCTTCGAATTTCTTTACAAATCCTTTTCCTCTCCTCACCCCATCTCCTTTCTAATCATCTATCGGCCACCTGGTCCTCTTTCATCCTTCTACGGTGACCTCGATCATCTACTTTCTCTCATCTCTCCCTCTCTTCTTACTGTACTTGGCGATTTTAATCTTCACCTCCCTTCTTGCCTTGCCCTTCGGGAAAAAATCAATTGCTCCTCTTACTACCCCCATCCCCTTCTTCCCTCTCCCCCTCTACCTGCATGACTGACTTCTCCCCTGTCTCCCCTTCTGACGTTTCCATCCTCCTCTCCAAAGCCCACCCTTCATCTGCTCCTACAGACACTTTCCCTTCCCTCCTTATTCCTAAGATCTACCCTCTTCTTATTCCCTACTTAACTTCCTTCTTCAACACCTGCCTTTCCTCGGCTATCTTCCCCTCGGCTTGCAAACACGCCACCATCATTCCTATTCGGAAGAAACCTTCTGCTGACTCCCTGCTCACCTCTAACTTCCGTCCTATCACACTTCTCCCATTCCTCTCTAAACTCCTCGAGCGCCTGGCCTACTCGCAACTCTCAACCTTTGTCACTAATCTCTCTCTCCTTCCTCCCTCTCTACCAATCTGGCTTCCGTCCTAAACACTCTCCTGAAACTGCTCTCACTTACATCCTTAACTCCCTCTTCTCCGCTCGACACTCTAAGCAATCCTCTGTCCTTGTTCTCCTAGACCTCTCTGCTGCCTTCGACACTGTCGATCACCCCCTTCTTCTCAACACTCTTTGTTCCTTTGGATTCAAAGGCTCTGTTCTTAGCTGGCTTTCCTCTTATTTTTCCTCCCGTTCTTTTGCTGTTTCCTGGGGAGGCCGCTCTTCTCCTACCCAGCCTCTGGAATATGGTTTATCCCAAGGTTCGGTACTTGGCCCTTTCCCTTTCTCACTCTATACCTCCCTCCTTGCCCCAGTTATCTCGTCATTTGGCATTTCTCACCATTTCTACACCGATGATACTCAGCTCTTCCTTTCCTTCTCTTCCTGCTCTCCTGACCTCCCCCTCAAACTCTCTTCCTGCCTTACTGCAATTAAAAATTGGATGTCTTCTCGCTTCCTTTCCCTTAACACTGATAAAACTGAAGTCGTTTTCTTCCCCTCCAACTTTCTTCCCCCCCTCCCTCTCCTCCTCCTTTCATTTATTTTCCCCCTTCCAATCTCCCCATCTCGGATCATGCTCGCAACCTAGGCATTCACTTTGACTCCTCTCTCACCTTTTCCCATCACATCTCTCTCACCTCTCGTGCCTGTCGCTTCCACCTCTTTAATATTCGCAAAGTCCACCTCTCTCTCTCTTTCCATGCTACTAAACTCTTAATCTCCTCCCTTATCTTCTCTCGCCTCTTCTACTGCTCCTCCTTACTCCTTGGACTCCCTACTTCTCATCTCGCCCGCCTTAAATCTATCTACCACTCTGCCGTCCGCACCCTTTGTCTCCTCTTCCCCCGTGACTCCATCTCTGCTTCCCTTTCCTCCCTCGACTGGCTACCCTTTCACTCCCAACTCAATTTTCAATTTCTCTGCCTAGTCTTTAAATCTCTCCATGGTCTTGCTGCCCCTTATCTCTCCTCCCTCCTCTCGTTCTACACTCCCTCCCGCTCCCTTTGCTCAGCCGACAACTTCCTTCTCACTGTTCCTCCTTCCCCTTGTGCCACATCCCGCTTCCGCTTCTTCCATCTCCTAGCCCCCCTTCATTGGAACTCCTTACCTCTCTCGCTCCGCTCTATTTCTACCTTTTCCTCATTTTGATCTTTGCTCAAATCTCTCCTTCTCCATCCCCCGCCATGAATTCTCCCCCCTCCCCTTGCCTTACCTCCTTGTTCATCTCCCTCCCCCTCATCCCTCTCCCATTCTCACCCTCATCCCATCCTTTCCCTCCTCCTCCTCCTCCTCCTCCTCTTCCCCCCCTCTCCCTCTCAGTTCTACAGCACTACTCTCCTTCTCCCCTCCATTTAATTGCTCTACTTATTGTTTTGTTTTTCGGATTCTCAATTGTAAATTGCTTCCTCTGTTACTGTAATAATGTTAACTGTTATATGTATTCCGTTGTCAAAATGTGCAGCCCTTTGGTGTAAAGCGCTATATAAACTAAATAAATACAAATACAAATAGGTGTTATGGGACTGCAGATACCCCCTATCTGCATGGGTTCGCTAGGTGCTTCGGCAGTCGATGACCATGGGGAAAACAGAGGGGTGGTTCTTCTGGTTGTTTTTCGCTCAGTATACCGGGCATCTACCTGTAGGGCTAGGTCCACCAAATCAAGGTACTGGGTGGGCAATGTAGGAACCACAGCAAGGGTGTCTTTCATTGGATCACTGAGCCCCCTGTAGAACACCATCGATTTCTTGTCCTCTGGGCAAGCGGTCTCAACAGCTAGCTAGTTAAACCGCGTAAAATATACTCAATTAGTGGTGTTTTCCCTTGTGTTAATTTGAGTAATTCCAAATTGCGGGTATGGGCCTTATGGCGTGTATCAAATACTCTGGTCATTTCTGCCACTAGTAGATCAAAACCATACAGAACGGGATGTCCCCTTCCAATAACGTATTTGCCCAGGTGGCTACAATACTGCTAAAGGGTAAAGGTGGCTTTAGTAGTGGAATCGGCAAAGGCTTGTGGGCGGCATAGGAAATGCAGCTTGCATCGATTCAGAAAATTGCAGAATTTACGGGGGTCCCCTTGGAATTTCTCTGGTGCAGCCAATGGAAATGGAGTGGGTACATAAACGGGAGCCGCAGCGGCCTGGCCAGGACTCGGTTCTGTAGGTTGTGTAGGGACATCCCCGAACTCTTCGTCTGGGGGAAAGGCATGCCTCTCGCTCTGTATGGCGTCTAAATGCTGATGGATGGCCGTAGTAGCGGCCGCCATGTCTGCCCTAAGGAGCGTGATTGCTTGTACCAGAGCCGCCACCGGGTCCCCAGCGGAGGTATCCATAATCCAGTAGTGTAAGGCTTCTCAGTCTGAGTCCACGTGGATATGAATACCTCCGTCCCCAAGTACCAGTCAGAGAGGAGTAAAAGAACTCACTGACCGATTATTGGAGCCACAGGTGGCAGGAACAGAGAACACCGAGTCCCAGAAGGCTGCAATGGAAAATACAGGGTTAAGTACGCAATTCTACAACTATTCTACAAAGGAATAAGTATACCCAATGACACCTACCCAGGGAATGGCCAATGTCAGCTCTTGACCTAACTGTTCCCTCTGGTTGTTCTGAGATGGAGGAGATGGTATGAACAACAGGGTCCACCTTGGTTGTGTAAGCAATGGTGCTGGGTGTTTTACACAGTATTTGATGATTGAGTCTTAGTCCAAAAACAACAAAGCCAAGAGTTGAGAGGAAGGCAGTCCAGAAAACAGAATCGGAGGTAGAAGCAATTCAAATAGGCAGTCCAAAATCCATACACCAAATCCAACAAGGGCAAATCCAAGGCTCAGTGGTTTCCAAAAAACGAGGTCCAAGGTCCAAAATCCAAGAAAAAACAAGGTCCGCCATCAGGAGGTAGCCAGACGCTTTAAGAACAGCTGAGAAGCGCCGGATGACTGAAGTAGGCTGTATTTATGACGGCACTTCATGATCACGAGCCCTCCGTGTGGGAATCACGTGAGCGTGAGTTTTATGAAGGTCACATGATCGCCACACTGTGGAGCAAGGGGCCGGGGAGCGTGGTGGAGCCTCCGCGACCGCAAGCGCCATGGCAACCCCCAACGCACCTCAGGCCAACAGTGCCAGGGGTGCCGCTGCACGCGGGCTCCGATGCTCTGGTGGTTACGAGCGCCAGCAGGAGGAAAATGCGGTCTGCGCCGTCACAAGGACGAGCCCCCAGGCTTCAGGCTTCCGGATGTCCTTGTGCAGGGTACGTTCATGTCTGGATGCATGACACTTTTCCTACTATGCGGAATTCATTTTCCTTAGCTTTCCAATTACGTGTCGGTCAAAGACTTTCGACTGTACATGGGATTCTGCTAGACCCCTCTAAGACCACTTTGACTTCCTATCTTGTGGCTCTCCTAGGGCCTTCTGGTATCGGTAGTTTCAACAAAATGGGGAGTCACCCAAAGTCTCTCAAATTAGCAACCACGTGGTGCCGGACTTTTTCTGCAGCTGGTTTTCCGTTTAAATGTTAACAGTCCTTTGAACTTCTCTTAACTTGTCTTTTGCCACTTTCATTCAATACAGTTTGGTTTCTTATCGGTTCTCCCCTCGACTCACCGGCTGTGATGAACAGCTTGGCTTTCCTTGTAACTGGAGTCAAGGCCGGTACCATGGTAGCAAGCGTCTCTCTCTGTTCCGATTATCAGTGTAGGCATGCTCTTGTACCATTGACATCTTCTGCAACACACGCTGGCTATTGTTCGCGATCTTACGCTTCCTTCCACAGAGGCTTCGCGGGTCTGGGTCAGAAAAGGCAGGGTCGCTTCTATCCTTGCCACCCTTTCAGTTCTTGCCACCTTTCTCCTCCTCTTGAACTGCCGTGCTTAGATAGCAGTCTCGTCATGCGGTATGCCTTGCTCGTAGTGTGCTCTCGTGCTCCACCTTTTATCTCTGTGGGGAAGGGAAAAGGCTGTCTTTCGTGGCGTGTGAAATTTTTTGTATCGGAAAAAGAAGGGGGGAGAGTTTCAGAGTATCCTACATAGGATGTGGAAAAGGTGTTAGAAGAGGGGATACCGCATCTCACCCGTCGGTGTCCCACTTCCACTCCCTGAGGATCCCCCATCCAGGTGACCCTCCCTCACTGGTCCACCCCAGGAAATGGATCCAATAGCGATGGCCGTGTCCTGGCCACCTGGATGACAGATCTCCAGGAGCTAGTTAGGGAGACACCTTCAGGTGTCAAGGAGTTCCCCCCTTCTCACCCGAGTTCGATCTTTGCTGGATTTCTTGATCGATGCCTTCTTGTGTACTGCTCGAGTCTTGAATAAGGCTGCATGAGTCTCTTCCGACTCCAGCGTGCGTTCAAGTACCGGGATGCAGGGGTCCAGGAATCCAGGAAATAACAGGGTGCACAACTAGCACACGAGTCCAGGAATCAAGAAAGGAAGGAAAGGGACTAGAATTGGGTTAGAGTGGCAGAAGCAAGGGAAACAATACCGCGTTTTACGGAGCACACGTCTGGTCGCTACTTCGCAATAGCATTGAGACGCGTGGGGCAGCGGGGGCGTGGCATATTTATGGAACATACTACGTACACCATGAAGGCTGGTGCGAGGCGTGTCACGTGATACGGCCATGTTGGGAGAAACAATGAATGCAAGCCCCGCCGTGACAAGGACCAGGAAGTCCAGAAGGGGCGCGTTCTGTGGGTCATGACAGCATGCCTCCTCCGAAAACCTATTCCACCAGGTTTGCCCGGGTGTATAAGGTGAAAGCCTCTGAGTAGTCGAGGGGTCTTGAGATTAGAAAGTGGTTCCCAGGTTCTTTCACTAGGAGGATATCCTTTCCATTCAACCAGGTATTGAAGCTGACCCTGTTTATACCTGGAGTCACATTTTCGAGATACTTCATATTCCAATTGGTTGTCGACCAGTAGAGGAGGAGGTCGGTAGGATTTCCGGGAGGATTGGTGGTAGGGTTTTAATAAGGATGTGTGCAATACTGGGTGAATTTTCTTCCAAGAGTCTGGTAGACTAATCCGGTATGAAACCGGGTTGATAATTTCCTTGATGGGAAATGGACCATAGTAGAGAGGGGCCAACTTGTTTGGCCGTAGATGCCGGGGTTGTAATTTCGAGGACAACCAGACTTGATCACTGATTGCATAAGAAGGACCTGGTCTCCTTTTTAAATCTGCATAACTCTTAGTCTGTGTTCTGGCCTTCTCTAAATTTTCTTTGGCCTCTTGGTGTACGTTGATGAGGGTTTCAATCCAGGAGTCGACAGTAGGTACTGGTGTAGGATGAGGGAGAACAGAGGGTAGAACTGACGGATGTAAACCTTGGCTACAATAAAAGGGGCTGGTCTTAATTGCCGAATGGTCAGAATTGTTGTAGGCGAATTCAGCCACGGGTATCAGGAGTGGCCAGTCATCCTGAACCTTGGTGGCGAAACATGAAGATACTGTTCCAGGGTCTGATTAGCACGTTCTGTGGCCCCGTTGGTCTGGGGATGATAACCAGATGAGAGGGCGCGTTGGATTCCCAAAATGCGACAGAGATGTTTCCAGAATTGAGAGACGTACTGAGGTCCTCGATCAGATATGATCTTGGAAGGGAGTCCATGTAAACGAAATAGGTGTTCCAGGAAGATTCTAGCAAGTTCGGACGAGGATGGTAACTTTACACATGGGTGTAAAATGAGCCATATGAGTGAATGAATCTATGTTAACCATGATGGTCGTGTACCCTCGGGAAGGTGGTAATTCCACAATGAAATCTGTAGCAATGAATTCCCATGGCCTTGTTGGCAGCGATGGTTGCATTAGAAGACCCGTCGGTCTCTTGTTATCATGTTTGTTTTGACTGCAGACAGCACAAGCTTTGATGTACTGCTGTACGTCGGTCTTCATTCCAGGCCACCAAAACTGTCTTTGTATAAAATGGAGGGTGTTGGTTATGCCACGATGTCCAGAGTGAAGGGTATCATGACAGAGGTTTATCATTCTTCGTTGTAATTTCTGTGTAGGAATGACCGGTGCATTGTCCTTGAATAAGTATCCTTCCCCAAGTCTTAGGTTCCATGGATTCTTCCTTGAAATATCCTTCCAGAGGTCAGAGGATTGGGTTTGTACTCGAATTTCTTCCAGGAGGTTGACTGCTTGAGCTACAAAGATCGTGTGGGGAAACATCTTAGGATAGGCCTGGTCTTCAGTAGTTACACAGTCAGGACGTCGAGATAAGGCGTCAGCAATTATGTTTTGTGAACCGGGAACATGAGTGATTTGGGATTGGTATTGGGCAAAGAAGTAGGCCCAACGCGCCTGACGACTGTTCCTGCACTCCAGTGATTGTACAATTTGAAGATTCCGATGGTCCGTGCGGACCTGAACTGGATATCTAGCACCCAGAAGTAGATGTCGCCATTCAGTGAAGGCCTGGTGGATGGCTAACAGTTCCTTTTCAGGACGGAATAGAGTGTCTCACTAGCAGTCAGGGTTTGAGAGAGGTAAGCAATGGGGTGTTCCAGTTTATCCTCAAGTTCCTGTTTCAAGACCGCTCCTATGGCATAGTTAGAGGCATCCGTTTCCACTAGGAATGGGTGATTTATGTCTGATTGGGCCAGGATGGGGGCGTGCGTGAACTCTGTCTTCAATCATTGGAATGCTTTGTCTTGCGGTGTAGACCAGATAAAGGGAGTGTCTTTCTTCAAGAGAGCAACAATCGGCTGGACGATCTCGGAAAAGGTAGAAATGAACTTCCGGTAGAAGTTGGCAAGCCCCAGGAAGGATTGAACTTGTTTCACGGAGGTGGGAGCAGGCCATGCCAGTATGGCCTTTACCTTTGAAGGGTCCATACCAATTCCTTCTGGGCTAAGGATGAATCCCAGGTAGTGAACAGAAGTAACGTGAAACAAGCATTTTTTGGGTTTGGCTAAAAGTTCAGGTCTGTGAGGGGGTAAGGCCTGGACTATGGCAGTTGAAAATACATCAGCATTTCCCTGATAGGCCTCTGGGACTTTTATGATATTAGAAACCATGAGTGGTGTTTTCAGTTCTCTTGGTGGTTCTTTAAGGGGTGTCGAGGAGGTATCCAGGATTAGACAGTGGGACATACAAAACTCTGAGCATAGGAATAGTGATCCTGCTGTCCAATTGATATACGGATTGTGCTTCTGTAACCAGGGTATACCCAATACCATGGGGTAATGGGCTGACTTAATGATGTTGAATGTAATCCGTTCTTGGTGATGGTTTATGGAAAGTTGGATCTCTTTTGTCTGCAGGCTTATGGGTCCTGAAGAGAGGGGTCTTCCGTCGATTGCTTCCACCGGCTGCATGGTGCTTCGTGTCTCGTAGGGAATATGATGACTAACAACCCAGTCTTGATCAATGAAAATTCCCATAGCTCCGCAGTCCACCAAGGCCAGAATGGGATAGGTCTCATGCTGGGAGGGCGACAGGAAGGCTTGTAGCATCACCAAATTTTTGTCCAGGAGAGTTCAAGGATGGAATTGATGTGGAGCAAACATCTCTCTCCCGAAGCTCTGCTCCATCTAGGATCGGGAGCTGGCGTTTCCCGAATGCCGAGGAGGGGCCAGAGGACACTCCCTAACCAGGTGTTTGTCTGAGGCACAATAAATGCACAACCCTGTATGAATCCTTCTCATTCTTTCTTGCGGGGATATAGGTCCACGGAAGGCTCCTATCTGCATGGGTTCTGGTTCAGAGATTGAGCCTGGGTTTGTGTCCGCCTTGGTGGTACTCTCAAAGGACGGCTTCGGAGGATTAGCTTTGGATTTCTTCTTCTCTGCCTTTCTTTCCTGGATACGAAAATTTATTTGCATGGCAAGGTCCATTAGTGCCAGGAATGAGTTTGGGCGAGCCACTCTGGCCAACTCATCCTTAATCTCCTCATTCAGTCCTCTCCTGAAAAGGGTAAAACTCGCCTCCGGGGACCAATCAGCTTCCTTGACTAACTGCTTGAATCGGGTAACATAGGTGAGCCTATCCTGGGATTCTTGCTGAAAGTCTAACAGGCGTTCCTGGGCACTATAGACCGGTTCTGGATGGTCAAACATGGTCTTAAGGGCTTTTATGAAGCCATCAAAGTCATCTAGAAGAACATCGCCGGAATTAACGAGGGACGTGGCCCAGGTTAAAGCGTTTCCTGAAAGGTGGGAAATTATGAAGCCCACTTTAGCCCTGGGAGTTGAAAAGTAGTAGGGCTTAAAAGTAAAGTGAACCAAACATGAATCCAGGAATCCTCGAAGGGTTTTTGGTGAGCCATCATATTTGTCCACTATACCGCCCAGCAATACACTTTCTTTTGTGGCAGAATCGCGGGATAGAACTAGTTGTTTGAGAGCGGCGTTTTCCGCCTTTAGATTCTGCACCTCGGTTGATAGCTCTTGCATGCCACGCATCAGGTCCTGGACGGCCGCTTCCATGTCCATATCGAGTTCGGTCGGTTGGCGTCTCAAACTGTCAAGGAGTTCCCCCCCCTTCTCACCAGAGTTCGATCTTTGCTTGATTTCTTAATCGATGCCTTCTTGCGTACTGCTCGAGTCTTGAATAAGGCTGCACGAGTCTCTTCCGACTCCAGCGTACGTTCAAGTACCGGGATGCAGGGGTCCAGGAATCCAGGAAATAACAGGGTGCGCAACTAGCACACGAGTTCAGGAATCAAGAAAGGAAGGAAAGGGACTAGAATTGGGTTAGAGTGGAAGAAGCAAGGGAAACAATACCGCGAGCTACGGAGCACACATCTGGTCGCTACTTCGCAATAGCATTGAGACGCGCAGCGCCGCGGGGGCGTGGCATATTTATGGAACGTACTAAGTCCGCCATGAAGTCTGGTGCGAAGCGCGTCACATGATACGGCCATGTTGGGAGAAACAATGAATGCAAGCCCCGCCGTGACAAGGACAAGGAAGTCCAGAAGGGGCGCGTTCTGTGGGTCATGACATCAGGTTTTTCACAGTACAGAACTCCATGTCCCTGCGTGACAACCTGGACCCGGTCCTAGAGAAACTTAAAGGGGACACCAGGCATTGGGCGACTCTCCCGATTTCAATGGTAGGAAGGGCAAATCTATCTAAAATGTTGGAACTGCCACGTCTCCTATATGTCCTCCAAAATACACCAGTGAACGTCCCCCGTCCAGGGTGTTTCACAATATAGATTAATTGCACAGAGAAATCATCTAGGGAAATAAAACCCAGCTGATTGCACTAAAAACGTTTTGTAGGTCGACAAGGGACGGTGGACTGGGGATCGCGAACGTGTAGCATTATTATTGGGCCTCCAAGATTATGGCACTTAACGAGTGGATGTTGGTGGTGGGGGTTGGCCTCCTGTAGAGTGGGAATTGTGAGGAACTCATGGCGACAAGACGGACACAAATGATCACATTTCAAGGGTGTTTATTGAACAATGAAAATGTTGTGTGGGTTGGAAAAACGCCTATCTAAACCTAAATCTAAGATGGAAACAGGTGTCGACCATCAAATGAAAAATAAGGCAGTTCTAGTGTTGTTGTGTCAAAATAAAAAGGGCCTTTACTAAAAAAACCTTTTGCCAATTTCCTGCGCTAAATACAATGGGTGTGGGGTTAGGTTTCAAGAAAGAAATAAGTGTTCTCAAATGGTAAGTCAGGAGGCGGTAGCCTGGGTCTCCCTTCCCCAGGTTTTAGCACAGGGTAGGATGGGAGTTTGGAGCACAATATTGTCCCAGGCTTCACCAGCATGAGACGACAGTTCCAATGGAAGTTCTCAGGATCGTTGATGGCCAAATGTCCTTTCCTCTGAAAGTATCTTGCCTTCCGGTCTGAGGTTTCCTTAAACAGCAAAACAAAAGTTCCTTTAACAAATGATAGTTCTTTAGGATCATAACGATTCATCCCTTGGGTCCCCATCTTCTGGGCTGACCCTGCAAGTCTTGTATTCCATTAAGCTTAATGTCTTTTTAAACAGTTCAACACACACTGTTTCTCAGGACCTTAAACTCTGCCCCTCCCGGGATTCGTTTCACTTGCCGGGTTCACGGTTGACCTTCTCAATGTTTTGTATTGGTTTCAAATGTTGGCAGGATTCACGTCCCTTTCCTTCATTCGGAAAACGGGACTCACTTCCCTCACTTCCAGACAATTTACGGATCAAAGTCTTTCGATTGTACAGGGCTTTTGCTCGACCTTCACGTATGACCACTTTGAATTCCCTTTGGCGGCCTTGCAATGGCCTTCTGGTTTCTGTAGTTCTTTTCTAGCGGGGAGTAACCAGCACTTCTGGAGTGAGCACCCACGTGGTACTGTTTCCCCTCTTCAGCTGGTCTCCCCTTAACACCTTTCACAGTTCATTTACAGTTCAATGTTTTATGTTCAAATTTGCCACTTTGTGATTCTCACTCAACACATCACAGCTTTTATCGATTCTCCCCTCGACTCACCATTTATGCTCAACCGCCTGGCTTTCTGTTCTTTGGAGTCAAGGCTGGTACCACGTGTGCGGGAGCCTCCTTTGCTCCGCCATATCAACATAGGCTGGCCCTGCGTACCGTTGACATCTGCAGCATGACACTGGGGCTATTGTCTGCGATCTTAGATTCCACTCGATGAAGGTTTTGCGGGGGTGGGACGAAAAGGGCAAGGTCACTTATCTCCTCGCCACCCTGTCACTTCCTGCCGCCTTTCTCCTCCTTTTGAACTGCCGCGTTTCCTTGTGCTGTCTGCCGTGCTTGCCTTTCTCATACTGTGCTCCCTTGCTCCACCTTTTATCCATGTGGGTAAGGGAAAGGGTCATCAGGTGTGTGTGATTCTGATCAATTGCTCGACTTTGCCTGCCCCGGGTATTGGGACATGTCAGTTTCCCACTCCCCAAGGACCCCCATCCAGGTGATCCTCCCTCACTGGTCCACTCCAGGAACTGGATCCAATAGCGATGGCCGCGTCCTGGCCAACTGGATGACAGATCCATGGGACTAGCTAAGGTGACACCTTCAGGTTTCTCACAGAATTGAGAAGGATGATGTCAAGGCCTCCATTGCAGTTGCTATACAGGGGAGCCCCACCAGGGGGGTTCACACAACCAAGGACCTGCACTTTAGCTTCACATACGGCAGCTCTTAGGACCATGGGATGGGGTTAGTGACCAGGGATGCTTCCATTTGGGGGATCTTAGCCCTGTCAGAGGTGTATAAACTGGGGGTGCAAAAGAGATGGCAGGAAAAAGGGATCCGGAAGATGAGGGGCCTCCTAGAGCAGGATAGTCTTGCATCATTTCCAAGCTAATAGTAGGGGTTCGGCTTACAAGAGAGGGACAGGTTCACCTACGCCAGGCTGCCGCATGCTATGTCGCGGGAGAGGCGGAAGGGATGGCATGTGTCAGAGAGATCCCTGATGGAAGCAAATCTCCTGGAAGAAGAGATTAAGGTGAAGGTGATAACGCACTTATATCAGATGATCAACTGGTCCAAACCCCTGGGGAAGTTAAGGGAAAGATGGGAGGTGGATCTGGGGGCCGTGGAGGAGGATTGGGCTGAGGCAGTGATGTCCCCAAGAGATGCAAGTATAAACATGTGACTGTGTGTAATACAGTATAAAGTGCTGCATAGGGCGTACTACTGGAGGGTCCGCGTTCACTGTATGGCAAGGGACCCGGACCCCCAATGTTTGAAGTGTGGAGTGGGAGAGGGCTCCCTGTTTCAAATGCTATGGGAATGCCCAAAGGTAAAAGCCTTTTGGGGACAGATAAGGGACAGACTATCCAGAGTGGTTAGTGAACCAATTCTAGAGTGCCCCAATGTAATGCTTTTACACATGTGGGGCGATACAGGATTTAAGTGCAAAGAAAAGTGTATGACAAAGATGGCCATGATGGTGGGGAAGAACATTCTGACAAGGGACTGGGGCAATACGACCCCACCCAGCATCCATACGTGGACAGAGGGAATGCAGCACTGCGCAGAAATGGAGAGAAGGGTGTATAGAGACAGAGGATGCCTGCAAAAATTCAAGACAATTTGACCCAAATGGATGGAGGCCAACTGAGTTTTGACCCTGGGGTGCTTTCTGGAGATGGAGGAGGCAGGTCTGGGGGGATTGTGGTGTTGTGGGTGGGGAGTTCGAGTTGGGCGAAAATTGTGCTAAGGAAAGGTCTGTCATGGTTTTATATGGTCGACTATAATGCACATTTCTTTTTTTTAAATTGCGATTATGATTTTTACAAAAGAAACAAAAAAAACGTACAAAATGATGTACAATCTTACACGACAATTAAAATCATCTTCACAAAATTAAAAAGATAAATCATCCATCATTATATACATAATAAGAAAATATAAAAAACATAAATATGAACTATTGAACAGATTTTCTGATAGTTGATCCAATGCATATACAAAAAATGTAGTCAATGCTAAAAACAGTGACACATTTGCTCCCCACATAGCCTACACCAAAACAGATTCTTCGCAATTTCAGAGTCACCAAATCCTTTGTTCTTAAAACAGCGATGCCTACTTTCATTAAAATACATACAGTCAATGACCCAATGCTTCATATTTTCCTTCATGTCCATTTTATTACAAAATCTACAAGGTACTAAAGTGCTCAGTGCAAGGGAAGTTTTCCAACCTTTTACTCTTTCCTTGGAATTAAATTGGTTCAACCTAATTCGTAGATATGTTGCCCGGACCTTACCACACAGGAAACATTGTACATACTTGGGGACAGTCTTTTTTATATAAACCTGGCATATTCGAAATAGGTGGAGTATTTGCCAATATTATTATCTGTCTCCACCCAATCAGATTCTTCTTTTCGCAACATCAGGTCTGTATATCAACTCATCTACAGAGCTCCCAATAAAATTTAGCGCATCATGAATCCGAATCTTAAATTAATTGATAGACATGGTGGATTCTTCCATCATAATGCGATTCAGGTCCTTGTATAATGCGTTCGCCTCAGGATACCGAATTTTCCTGTATGTTGATATATGTCTCCACATGAGGCATGCCTTCAGGGAAATGAGACCGAGTTCATGCCTAATAACTGAACTGCGTACTGCCAGAGACAAATGTAATACTTCCTTCCATAATTGGCCTTCAATGGTATTTAACATACCACCTACATCAAGTAGGAATATATCTTACCCATAAAGCAAAAATCGGTTCGACCTTAGCCAAATAATAGTGTACAGCAGGCATAAAAGAAAATGTACACAATCTGGCAAATAAACATCTCATTTGGGGAGTTATAATCCTCATTTTTCCAATGGGGGTCTCCCTGCACATAGCCATAGAAGTGTTATTACTAAAAGTATAACCCCGATATTTCATAGATGTTACCCAACCTAAACTTTCTGGTCCCATTACCCAATGCATGATCTTGGGTTTGCGTCCCCTGGCAAAAACAACCACTTTCGACTTAGTGCCCTTGGGTAACATTATCTCGGGTATACTTGTAGAATATGTTTATCTTGCATTGTAAGCCCATGGCTGTTCGATCGAAAAGTATAAAATCGTCGGCAAAGGCTAGCCAGTCTAACGTCAGACTGCCAAGCCTAGCAGACGCAATAGCAATCCCCTGTGTCACGACTCGCTCCCTTCGCTCCCGTTCCCGCCACTTGGGGGCATGTTTTGGGGCTTATTCCTTGCTGGACATTTCCTCCGAACCTAATGCCACAGTGCTGTAATGAATTGGGAGCGCTAAATCCCTATTTTCCAAACTACTTCCCTTCCGGATCCATTCCAGGTTTTTGGCAGCCAGCATGCTTCTTTAACCAAATGACTGTGCTTCCCAGAATGCCTGGCCCACTGCTCCACCTCCACCCTTGCAGGACAAGGTTGGGTGGAGGATAGGCAACACCTGTGGCTGCAGGTGCAGCAGTCAGCACACCTGAGGCGTGTGCTCGTTAAACAGCTTTAAAAGCCTCAGTCTCACTTCAGTCCAGCGCTGGTCATCGTTTGCAGTGTTCCTGTTTTTGACTAGTCCCTGGTCCCTGGTTCCTTGCCTTTGTACCTACTTCCTTGTTCCTGTTCTCTTGTTTCCTCCGCCCTGAATTTCGGATTCATGCGCTAATTGATTTCTGCTCCCTTGATTTCCCTTTTTGTCTTCCCCGGTTTGCAGGCAGCAATTCTCAGTGCTTTCCCCTTTTAGATGCAGCCCAGTTTGTCTGTGTTCTATATTTCTTTGACTCTGTCCTTTGCTGCTGTTACCCATTTGCCTTAGCCTTCCTCTTAGTTTAGTTTCCTGTCTTTTCCTTGGAGGGGTAGGGAGAAGTTTGCATAGGTTATTTCGTTTTTCCCTGCTCCTGATCCTTACTTTCTAGAGGATCCATTCCATGTTTTCCATTTCACTTCTGCATCCATTTCCCATTTGATCATTAGGTGTGGTGTGCGGTGGTAGCTAGCTCCTGTGTGAATGCTTATGTTTTCCCCACTAATTTGTAATCCCTATTCCGACTTAGGTATTTAGTTTTCTGCAGCGGATCACGCTCTGCTGCCTTCCAGTCTCCGCCCTTGCCCTGCCGGGCTCTCCACATTGCAGCGGATCTCACTCTGCTGCCTTCCAGCCTCCGCCCTTGCCCTGCGGGCTCTCCACATTGCAGCGGATCTCACTCTGCTGCCTTCCAGCCTCAGCCCTTGTCCTCTGGGCTCCCTGCCCGGCAGCCTGCCTCTTCAGCCCTTGTCCTCTGGACCTCCCTACTTCTCCCATTGCTGTTATAGCCTTTTCTGGGTCCCAGATTCATCAACAGGATTCGTGGGCTAGCTGACATTCAAGAGGTGTATTTCGTCCTCGTGAGTACAGTTCTTAAGTTCCCTTATGTAATACCATCAAGAGTGTTAGTACACAGATCCTGTCATTGCTGGCCCTCCACGTGGGTTTAGCGCTGTCAGTACCTGTAACAGCAATTGGGGGTAAGGTGCTTGCCGACTTTCCTCGCGGTCAGGTGCTTACCCCACATCCCTTTTCATATATTGGTTTTGATGTCACACTCTATTTGCACTCCTGGGTTCTAGCATACTTGAGTCGTTGTTCCTGGGTGCACATTTCCCTTGCCATATTTGCTGCCTTTGTACTCGCCTGACTAATCCTGACACCCTGCCACACCTTATCCAAGTCACTGACATATAAATTAAAAAGGGTCGGAGCTAAAGTACATCCTTGCTTTAACCCTACATGTGATCTGATAACCGAGGAAACAGAGCCATCTCGAGTAAAACTTATTCGCAGCATAGTGCCTGTGTGCAGTGGGAGCCGCTGGACCAGTTTAGTTTTCTGGGGATAATCATCCAAAGTAGTTTAGTTCACAGCACTCACCTGGCCACACAGTCAAATGCATTAGACATGTTGAGGGCCACCATGTAAACCGCCCCGAAATTACTATGTATGATGGACGTTATGGTGTAGATGAACAAACATAGTAGCATTAAGGGAAGTCCCCAATTGCTTCCTAAATCCCACCTGAAATCTAGACAGAGCTTGAGACTGGGTGATGCTATAATTTTGATCTTTAAGGAACAATATAGCAAACAGTTTACTAATCGCATCTGTTAAAGCGATAGGCTTATAGTTTCTTGGTTCCAGCGGGTCACCCTTTTCAAATATAGGAATAATAATGGATTGTAGCCAAGACACAGGGATTTCATGAATCCTGAAGATTTCATCAAACAGGGGTTTAAGAATGGTTGGCCAAAACAGATGGCGATTCCTTCAAAACAAACAGGGGATACCATTAGGGCCAGGTGCCTGCAAGGGTTTAAGATGGTCTATGGCCCTGATGATATCAACCTCCCACGGGCAGGTGCCCATAAAAATGGGGCCCAAAAGGGGACGTTTGTAATTTGTAAAAACTTCAGGTAGACAGCATTTGTCCTCATTGAATTCAACCCAGATGTGTTCCCTAATCTGTGAATCCATGGAGACCCCCTTAAGGCCCAAGGTCTTATTGATGGTACCCCAGATTTATCCTTCATTACCACTACAGAGTTGGTCCAGAACATCCTGATGATCTTCATGTTAAAGATATCTCTTCAGTGATATGACCAAGTTTTTATGCTTTTTGGCACACACTTTTTCTCCCCTTAATGTATTCGATAGGGAACAACTTCTGCTTCTTCAGCAGAGCCAGTTTTTTGCGTTTAAGTCTCTTGGACTCCTTAATTCTGGCATCAAAGATGTGCCTAGTCTCGCCTCTACCCTCCTTGCTTTTCCCCCATGTATTGTAGATCTCAGACAGTCCATAATAATCTTATATGGGACTATGTTCTAACCTTCGGAACCTTCAATGTCATAATCTTGATTCCCAAAGCTCACTTGAGTGTTGGTCGGGTGCTCAGTAAACCTCCTAACCATTCCGCTATTCCATTTAGGAGTCAGCCCCCTCCCGACCGCCCGGGGCAGTTGTTATGCAAGCAAGATCTGGTCTCAGGTCATAGTTGTTTAAAAAAGGTTCTAGGGGGAACACAATAGAAGATGTTTCCCTACACCTCAATCAGTAAGAACCAGAGGGCAGCACTTTGCTCTAAGGCCTGGGGATATATAAAAATAATCGATCATTGAGGTTCTAGGCCCTCTATGCCAGGTATTTACCAGAGATTCATTAATTGACTTGGATTCCAAATAGGTAATGTCCCATTTCCAAGGAAATGATCCCAGCTGATCCCACTATATCTCACCCAGAGTATCAGATGGAATAGACACACCATTATTGCAGGTCGATCCCTCCTCACAGTTGGCATTAAAATCCCCTCCCAATATAACACGTTGTCATTTCCCCCTGTGAACCAATCCTCAAAAAGTGCGGCCAGGGAATCCTGAATACACTCTAAACTTAAACCAATCAGGTTCCACTACATGTTAATAAGTAGTATGGAAGATTGGATCGGATTGGGGTCAACTTCATGACCAGAAGCTATTTTGAGTGGAATAGTAAGTCACTAAGATTGAGATCAATGGGCACTGCCAACCCCCCCTAGGACGTCCCGATTCACCTTTAACTGCTGAACTCGTATGTACAACGAGGCAACATCAATCCAAGATGGCCACCGCCACCCCAGCCCATTGATGCAGCCCAGATCCAGCTACCTACAAGCCCTGCAGGTTGCCCTGATTGGCCACTCACGCTGCTAAGTGGACCAATCCCTCGCCGGCTGGCGAGCGCCCGCCCACCCACTCAAGGAACCCAACCAAGGAACAAACTCCTGTCCTGATCCTGTCCAGAGCCGACAGAGACCAGGGCCAGGATCTCTGCTCGCACTCCTTGAATCTGCTTTGAATCTTCCTCATGAAACCCTCTCCTATGATGGGTAAGAAGTTCTAAAACTGCCACTAACAATTCACTTGACCCATTCTGCACACAGCATGCAAAGCACTTCACTGACTCTGAAACAGTGCTCATGTCTCAGCTCTCAATGCCGCATTCCCCAACCCCCAAAACCCTAGCCTTAGCTGTTAACAGAAGGTTATCATACTGTACCATCAATGCCCCACTCACACTTAGCTTTTGGACTAGGTATTCACGCCTGTATAGCCAAGTTTGTATTAAACATTTTTACTGTGTGCTCCTGCCTCTGTGCGCCCATTTGCATTTAGCATTTTTATTGTGTGCTCCTGCCTCTGTGCGCCCATTTGCATTTAGCATTTTTACTGTGGGCTCCTGCCTCTGAGCCCCATTTGCATTTAGCATTTTTACTGTGTGCTCCTGCCTCTTTCCCCCCTTTGCATTTAGCATTTTTACTGTGTGCTCCTGCCTCTGTGCGCCCATTTGCATTTAGCATTTCTACTGTGGGCTCCTGCCTCTGTGCGCCCATTTGCATTTAGCAGTTCTACTGTGTGCTCCTGCCCCTGAGCCCCATTTGCATTTAGCATTTTTAAATTGTATTCCAACAACTGAAATTGCACCTATCCTGCCCCTACTCAGCCTCTTAGCATGTACACCCTGGGTCTTGCTTACAGGTCACCTTGGCCACCTCTGTATATTACCTTCTCCATCATACTAGGAATACAAACACTTAGCCTGACCACCAAAGCTAACACTCCGAGTCTCTGCGCCACGTCCTATCCCACCCATCTCACCTACTCCATCATGGTCGACACACAACAACCTAATACAGGACTTAAAATGAACCAATATCAAGATAATACCACTATGCAAAGGCCATGTAATACTGTAGACAGAAACCTAAGATTACGCGCTCGCCTGTCCAAACTGCATGAGCCACCAGCTAAGAATGTTGAACTACTAAATCTCCAAAAAAAAACAAACAGTCACCCTTGAAGGTTACTGCAGAACCCACCAGGAAACATTCCAATCCCAATAGACCTATACTAAACGGCACCAAGCAGACCGCTAAAGATAGTCATAATACTACCTGCCCTAACTTAGAAAGCCACAAACCTTATCTCAAAGGAGCGCTTATAAATGCCAGGTCTCTAGTCGCACACGCAACAGAGATTTCAGATATCATTCTTACAGACAACCTAGACTTCCTGGCCATCTCAGAATCCTGGCTACATGATGCGGCAGGCCATGCCCTATCATTAGCAGTCCTGGACAACTATACAATTCTACAAGCGGACAGACATACCTCCCGAGGTGGAGGCCTAGCAATCATAGCTAAGATCAGCCTAGATATGAGAATTGTCACAACCACCACTATGAAATCCTGTGAATGCCTCACGGTCAAAATAGCCATCGCTAACTCCCAAGCTCTAAACATCATCCTTATCTACAGACCACCAGGTCCTATTGGAACCTTCGCTGAGGACATCTCGACATCCCTGTCCAATAACCTAAAAAATACATCCCAAATAATAGTGCTAGGGGACTTCAATCTAGGCTATAATGACACTAAGGATATCCAATCTACAGCGATTGCCCTGACCCAGAAAAAGCTGGGTCAGGGCAATAGACGAATGCAGAGATAATGGCCAAGCAGCCCTTCTCCTCCTTCTGGACCTATCAGCGGCATTCGACCTAGCTGACCACACAGTCCTATGTAGCCACCTTGACTCTGCAGCCCATTTCTCAATAACATCGAAAAGAGGCGATAACAGGGATCAAGTCATTTCTGAGTAACCGGACCATGAGAGTCTTCGCTCCATCAGCCTCAGCAGACCCAATCCCTATAACATGCGGTGTACCACAAGGATCTTGTGTGTCACCCACCCTCTACAATGTTTTCACAAAGCCCCTCTTTGATGAAATGGATCATCTGGGTATCGCCTACACCAACTACGCAGACGATACCCAGATCCTCCTCCCGCTCTTAGGAGTTTACGCCAAGGATCTGGCCCTAGTGAACAGAATCTATAGCATCGTTCAGGCATGGATGGCCACACCTGTCCTATGCCTGAACAATGATAAAACCGAGCTCATCATCCTAGGCACCCCAACTTATATATCCAAACTCAGCCCCGATTATGCAGACTTCATTATTGATGGGACCAACATAAAAGTAGCTAACGAAGTGAAAACCCTAGGATTCTACCTAGACGCCACCATGAACTTTACCAAACAAGTTAACTCACTAGCCTCTGCTACAGCATACACATGCAAACTTATCAGAGCTAGTAAACAATTCCTCTCCACAGACAGCTGCATTACACTTGCCAGAGCCCTTATACTATCCAAATTGGATTATTGTAACAGACTCTAAATTGGGGCTAATAAACAGACCATCCACAAAATTAAAGTCCTCCAGAACAATGCCTTGAGAGCAGCACTCAAGATTAACAGAAATTAGCATATATCCGCTATTAGAAGAGAACACAAATGGCTTTCCACCTCTGATAAAATTCAACTCAGGATCGCCTCCCTCACTCACAAATGCCTCAATAATAAAGCACCACCCTACCTCATGGACAGGTTATGCAAAAGAACCTCTTCCAGGCCAACAAGAACAGCTAACGCAAACTGCCTCCAAGTTCCACGCTTCAAACTCTCCACTATAGGACATAGCTTCCCAGTCAAGGCTGCGCAGCTATGGAACTCCCTCCCTCATGACATCAGAGAACCTCCGCCCTTCGCCAATTTCAGACAGAACCTAACTAGGTGGCTGAGAGCCAATGACATCTAACGACTCTAACCTGCATGAACCTTTAAATGCTCCTCCCTTGACTCCCACTCCCTGCTCCTGGAGCCTACTTACCATGCGATTGAAGCTCTGTGCGCAGCACATCATTCTGACATTGGTGACCTGATATGTCACACTGTACATAACTGTATATCACTACCTTATGACTATGCAGAAAACATGTACCCTGTTAACCTTTGTTCCTTGACCCTGACCTTACCTTGTACATACCTGCCTATATTGTAACATTGTTGATGTCTGTATTTTTTTTCCCTACTTTTCATGTACTTGTAACCAAGTTGAGTATATCCTTGTCTGTTTGCGCCCTGATGCCACAGGGTATGGCGCACCATATAAATAATAAACTAAAGTAAACTAAAGTGTCGTAGTCTTTTAAGCCAAAGTGGGCGATTGCCATGGTCTCCTGAAACAAGTAGATTTTGTGAACTCCCACCCAGGAGGGTTCTCCCAAAATTTTAATTGATTTACTGTGCCACAGACATTCCAACAGATGAGCTCTACTATGGTATTGTTAGGGTTGACCCAAACCTCAGGTGAAAACGGTTTTGCGTGCAGATCCGATCCAAGACCAGTCCTGTCCATTTTGGAGAAGACTCGTAATTAGTGTGGTATGATCCCTCACCCCCTTCGGGCGCTTGAAAGCCAAAAACACCTTCGCCTCATCAACAGACTTAGGACCAAACAGATCAGATCCTCCTGCTGGTCCCACACCATATTTGCTACGATCTTAGAATGGAAATAGCTCACCATCCGTTCATTATTCACTATAGGGAGCAAAATTTCATCAATGTCATCTGATGTATTTGACCTCAACTGTGGGATCTGTTTAAAAATTGCCAGTATGTTGGTCCTTGTCAACCTTGAAGAATCGCTGTTTTGTTCTGTTGACTCTTTTGAGGGGCGCCATACAGACCGATCCACACACTGGTTATTGGCAGGAGTTTGCGTTGACCCCAAGCTTTCCTCTCTGCCTTGTTTATTGGTAGCCCTAAGACGTACAGTAGAAAGAAACCCTACCTCCACTCCAGAAGCAATATTGCACGAACCTATAGGCCCAATTCCCCCACCATCCAGCTCTGTGGTCTGACTAGCCACGGTCACCCGAGCATATGATCTGTTTGTGATCTTCCTAAATGATGTGATCTTAGTTTGTTTGGTGTGAGGCCGATCCGGCAATCTATCGCTGGGCCTCATAGGATCACAAACACTGTCCACTGGTCGAGTTTAATCTGATATAGTACTAGATTTACGAGGCTGGGACTCGTGACCCTTCTCGATGGCCTCATTCGCTCTTTCACCAGAGCTGCATGTTGGCTGATCTACTCTACCATCAGGTGTAGGTGAGTTACCAAATGGTTCCCCATCCACTTGGCCATGCGTTCATCCCACCCCCCGCACTCCCCAAGTTTCCCTCCCCCCAGCCGGGCACCATGACTTCAACTCAACCGCTTTAGACAATTGATATATTCTTTTAAGAGACGCATTATGCACCCTTAACTTAGGAATTGGCATATTATTTGTTTGTTTTGGGCGTTTCTTTTTCTGTGTGCATTTTTTCCCTTTATCAGTGAGGTACTCACTATTCACTACAGTGGTTGCCTCTTATTCGGCCATGTCAGACATCATCAGACGACACATTTGTGCTCTGGGACAGCACTGCCTGTTTTTCCAGACTGGCAGCTGCCTCTATTAGAGCAGAGGGACTATTGGGTGTAACAGAGAGCACAAAGATGTTAGGAGCACATTGACCCACTTCCAACACTCCCTTAGCTACCAGCAATTCCTCATTAGACCTCAGCACAGCTCTACCACCTTCCACTCCTACAATCTGCACCATTTCCCCTGTAGATTGGATGTCATACAAGGAGCACACCCTTTCCTTCAACTTTGTTAATTTTTGTGAATTAACTAACACTGGGTCTTTTATACCCCCATTTCCTCCTTTGGTATCACAAGACCTTTGGCAAAGCCTTCCAGGTAAGCCATACGATTCATCAAGTTGTTAAATGCTGACTGTTGACCCACTAAAGCCCCTCCTATATTTTCGTGGGTGTCAGCCAAAGTCTTTATCGCGAGATTAAGGCTAATATGCAAATTGGTTAACAAGGAAGGCGCCAAATCCTGTGTTTGAGACCGAGTAGGTCCGCTTGCAGTCAACTGTTCTTCCTTAGCTGTTGCGTGGTTGATCATAACTGTAGGGTCAATGTTGAGAGCAGGCGCTTGGTGCCTTTCCATGAGGGATTTTAAGGCCCCTGTGCTTATAGGGAGAGAGGATAGCCCCAGCTGAAAGTTGCCAAATTGTTGGCTTTTCCGTATGCCAGGACGCCTTTCCAAGCAGTCTAGACCGGGCATATTCGGCAAAGAGGGGCCATGTAAGTCATCGCTATTCACAGGATCAGAGAGGTCCAAAGAATGTTCCTTTACTTCAGTCTTTAATGCCCATAAATCAGGCATAGGGTGATTTACTACGTTCCCACATAAGGCATCATCTCCAGAATGTTTACCCATTCCTTTAAGTGATGCCAGATCCTCCTGTATAGAAGCCATTTCCAGATCGTAATAAATCTGAGTAGGCCTTTGTTTGCAGATGAGTGTAGGTGGAAGGAATCCTCTAATAACTCACCGTCATAACATGCATCACATGGTCCAGGGCCACCAACAACTCCCAAATTAAACCCAAGAGCAGATTGCACATGTGTTGATTGGATAGTGGGTCCTACATATTTTTGATGCACTTTAGACAGATCTCCAGACACAAAAATGTGTGGATTGGCATCAGTTCCAAAGGTCTCGGATTTAACCATAACAGGGGGAGCAGATGACTCCCTTTGGGCCCCTATATCAGTCAATAGACTTTTCATAGGCCCCACATCAGATTTTCCAATAGACAGAACAGCTTGGCTTTTCTTTATTCGAGAGGCAGAGGTTAAATCCTCCATTATCACCAGGCCCACCTCAGTGGGCCCAGAGGGTGCCACTATCTCCTCACTTTGGACACACCCAAAGCTCTGCTTGGAAAAACCAAAGCCAATCCTTAAATTAGGCATCACACTTTAACTGTTTCAGCTGAATAAAAAAGGAAGAAAGAAAAGGTCTTCTTGTCGGCAGAATGCCCACAGTCACAGCACAGAGAGGAGAAGAAGAGAAAGGGGGAAGCCGCAGTATGCACTCACTGCCTTGTAAGCTGGGCTCACCGGACTCACTCTTAGAGTCTTTCTATATTTCTTTTTTACCTCGGCCCCTACGGAACTTCGTGCCACGCCGCCGCCAGCTGCCACCAGCCACCAGCCACCTGCCTTTTCGCCACCCTCCTTGGTCCTCGTTAGCCTTGGAGTCAGGAATCAGGAGTCGCAGAGTCACAGAGTACTAACTCAAGCGGCCGAAGAAGTGAGCAACAGGAAAAAGTTAGAGAAAAGGACATACAAGCGTCCTTCGAATGTGCAAAGAGGGATGTGTCATACCTCACTGCTCAGCTTCGCAACCAAAATGCAGCCGCTTCTGACTCCCAATGCACATTTGAAAAACAATAAAATCTGTTTTTTTCTTAAAAAGCCACTACCATGTAAATGAACTGCTTGGCTGGAGCACTTCTTAAGCCTATCACAAAGGCAAACATTACATGTTTTTGAATCCACCCATCGATCTTTGAAGGTGCATTTCATGATATGCAGAATTCCAAACATGTTTAGAATCTATCTCCTTCTGCAATGCAGACCACCTGAAAGGATCTATACACATTCAATCAATCACAAACCTTCTGGTCACCCTTCTACAACTGTGCACCCCAAATTGACAGTTTCTCTTCTCGCACCACTTTCCCACCCCTTAACATCTCCCATCTTATTTTCTTGCACAGACTAAGGTATGGATACCCATGCAGGGGTACTGTATGCAAACCTCTGGACAAGGTAGGCACTCTGAAATGTGGGTTATATTGACCCACTCAGCTGTACTTTGCTGCATTGATGCAAGAAACAGCAAAACGGCTGCGCTGACTCCTGTGCACGCCAGGATCTCAAAATTGCGTTTTTACAACCACCAAAGAAAATGGCTGCTTCCCCCGCCACACACATTTCAGGCGGGGAGGAACAGAGTACACACTGCAGGAGTGTGCCAGTGTGCACTGCAACGTTTAACATTGAATTAAGTGAAATAGGCAACATTGCCTTGCTGAAAACCCCAAAATTCCCTTTAAAATGACACTTTTTCCAACCTTTAAAAATGCTGTTTTGAGGCTAAATCCATCCATGTACTATGAAACTGCTGTGATTAAAAAGGCCCGGCAATGCCCAAGAAAAGTCATTGTGCATTAGCAAAACCATGTTTAGTTCCTGAATGACAGGCCCAGTCATTTTAGCTTGGAAAGAAATCAACCAGGGGCTTTGTTTTCAGTTTACACGGGAAACGCCTCCATTTGCTTTGCAAAAGTATCTAAAAATCAGCTGTTCAGAGAAAGACTCTAAATAGCTGAGCCATGCCTGTTTAAATGTATCCATGCTATCTTTGCTAAAATCATCGCTAACCGCTTTCTGCCCATCATGACGCACTTGGTACAAGAGGACCAAGCAGGCTTTGTCCCCGGCAGGTCCACCTCCCATAACATCAGGAGATTATTCAATGTCATGCCCCGTATAGACCAAGACGTCCAGGCCGTAGCGGTTACGCTGGACGCTCAGAAGGCCTTCGACATGGTCTCTTGGAAATATATGTGGCTGGTCCTCGAAACAATGGGTGTCGGCCCTAACATGATAGGGTTCATTAAACTATTGTACACTTCCCCCGTTGCGCGGGTACGAGTCAACTCACTAAGATCCAAGATGTTCACTCTATTC
Source organism: Ambystoma mexicanum (assembly GCF_040938575.1). NCBI lineage: Eukaryota > Metazoa > Chordata > Amphibia > Caudata > Ambystomatidae > Ambystoma > Ambystoma mexicanum. The sequence continues at coordinate 525,343,894 of NC_090928.1, read as the reverse complement.
AGAGGCACCAGACAGGGCTGCCCCTTCTCTCCGATCCTTTTCTCATTGGTGATAGAACGGATGGCAGACTTTATCCGAGCACGGCACGCGCGTTAAGGAGTACGATTGGCTGACGATCCTGAAATAATATCCCTATTGGCTGACGATGTCCTATTATACGTCAGAGATCCCACAACCCGTCTGGATCCCATACTGAGAGACATCACCCGGATCGGCACCCACTCCGGATTTACGATTAACTATTCCAAATCGCAGATTTTCCCGCTCACTAAAGCTACCCTGCAGCCCACCACCGAGTATCCCCTGCACTGGGCCCCTGAGGGTGTGAGATACCTTGGGGTGCAGATGTCCCTCACTAAGCCCACCCTTCTTGCCGATAACTACTCAGCTGTAGCACGAACAGTTGAGACCAAAATTTCACGATGGCGCACTCTCCCGTTGTCCGTCGCTGGTCGTCTATCCCTTATTAAAAGGATCTTGCTCCTCAAGCTCTTATACACCTTTTGCAACATTCCTATATGGCCCGGGAGGGCTTACTTCACTAAATTGCAAACGCTCTGCGCGCAATTTCTCTGGCACTCCGGTGCGGTGCGCAAGAAGTGGACTGAATTGGGACACTTTCATACAAACGAGGTGGTATTGCTGCTCCGGACCTAGAACTATATTGGATCGCGGCCCAGGCCCAGCATGCTACTCATTGGTACCCGGGTACCCCAGTGCGCCCACATGTCAGAACGCCTTGCCTCCGCTGGTATCAACTTAATGTCCCTGATATTACATCGACGCTACACATCGGATTCCCCCGTTGACCCCATTGCTGCGACTCCGTATGCCTGGTCACGTCTACTACACTCGACAAGTGAGCCCTCTCCGTATTACAAATGACTTCCTGTGTGGGCCTTTCCGGGCCTGGAGCCCACGCTTTATACCGCTTTGGCCCGACACTGGGGTGCACTTGGGTATCGGGCCCTGTCCGACTTCTATCCCAAGGGCAAATTCAAAGGCCCCCAAACCTGGAGACCGGGGCACACCAGATCCCCCTAGAGACTCTCCAATACTACAGGCTTCGTGCCGCGTTCCTTTGCGGCTGAGCCCCCCAGACAACTCGGAGATAGCCTACATCGCGAACTCGGGCGGTGCACGTGGCGTCGTCTCTTCACTGTATCAAATCCTACTAGACATCATCCCCATTCCTACTCTTGGGGCACGAGACGGATGGTCGGCTGAACTGGGTCTAGAAATTTCTGATGAATTGTGGGAGGATATGTGCTGCCACGCACAAAAAGTGGCTCTCAACTGCCGTTTTCGTGCCATGCAATACAAGCTCCTCAACAGGCTTTACTATACACCACGCAGGACATCGGGGTTTGCTCGCTCTGAGGTGCACCTCTGCCCGCGCTGTAGGGCGGTGGATGCTGATCACTTGCATATGTTCTGGACCTGTAATAAATTGTCCGGTTTCTGGGACAGTGTCCTCCATACACTAAGTGCGGTAACTGAAACTGTAATTGATCCCGATCCTTTGGCGGTTCCGTTTGGGGTCTGGGGGTCTGACGAAACTAAGCGCTTGAAAAAGTTTTTGAATATAAACTGCATGATTGCCAAAAAATGTATACTTCAGAACTGGAAGTGCTCCTCCCCACCGGCCTCTCAGAAATGGCTGGGTATGCTCACATGGTCGCGGAACTGTGAGGAGGAATACCTGACAATGCTGCTCGCCCAATCTCGCCCCAGGAACATCTGGAGCAAATTTAATACATATCTCAACAATCAAAGTGAGAACACGCCCAGTTCTGGCTGGTCTCCGGTCTCTATCCATGCACCGTGATTTTTCCTGTGTACTTCTGTATTGTTGATGCTCTATATCCACTGTTGGAACTGTATTCTGTAACCATTACGATGTTTTATGCTATGCTTTATTTAATTGTTTGTTGCCTTAACGTATGTGCCTTGTGAACCTCTGCCGACAAAAATAAAAAATTAAAAAAAAAAAAATGTATCCATGCTGCAGAACAACTCCAGCATTCAATAGCTGCATGGCTGTGTGTGAATTTTCTGGAGATGAAAATCGAATTTAGAAGAAAGAAATGTTAGCAGTTTTTAAACACATGTGGTAAAATGGGCTTTGCAGACTGAAGAAAAATTGCCTATTTCAAAGTAAATTGTTTAGTGAAGGCTTCCTTAGGTAGCAATGTAAAGGGATTATGTGGCTGGTGATAATACATGCATAGGCTAATTTTTTTCCACAGGTTTGTTGAATCAAGACTCAGAAATCAGGAAATAAAGACTTTTAAATCAACTAGGCTGAGTTGGCAAGTTCTAAAAAAAAACTGGTCTTCCAGTTGTTCAAGTTCTAGCCCTGTAACTTCCTTTAGGAATTGAGGCACAGCATAAACTTCCAGGACACCAAAAGTGCCAATTGCCAGCTTGAAAAACGTTGTATGGGACAGGACAATGGGAGTTCACAAGCTCATCAGACATGTGTCTGTGCTCCAGGCTGGGACAATAGCAAAATGTTGTATTACCAGAAAAACATCCATGTTGCAAATGTCACATTTTGTACATACATCCCTGGGGACAATTCACATCTGTGTATAAAATTGTAGAATTTTAGGCCAAATCTTTAATGTGTAAAATTACCAAAATGTGTCAGAAAGGCGAAACAAGGTCGCACAGACTGGAGGCTTGGACTAATCTGTGCTGCACAAAATATGTAACCTGTGTATCTGACTTACTAAGAGGTTGCAACTGCAGAAGTATGTGTTTTTGGCAAAATCGGATTGTCAGTAGAGTAAATGAGGGAGTTTCTAGATACAGTAAAAATCACCTCATAAACATGACATCACTTTTCTGATATCCAATTGTGAGCAAGGTCGAGACTATGCCCTTGCCCAATCCTATTGTTAGGAGCGTGGGTAGTGAATCCTGCCCCTGTCATATACTGTAATGATGTAATCTGGCATTATAAATAAGGGCCCCTGACTAGCACTCAGGACACACCGATTCCTGGCTGATTCCCGATTTCCTGCCGGCGTCCTGTCCTGTTCCTGTCTTCATCTTACATGTATTCATCTAGACTCCAGATTCCAACCACAAGGCCAAACCTTGCTGATCCTGCTTCAGCTAGGCCTCAATTTCTAATTATCCCAATAACCAAAGGGAAACTGTGGTGTTTTGGGAAAGTATCCTGAATTAACCTGGCTTGCTGCTCACTAAGTGCATGCCTGCTGCTATCCTGCTATCCTGATGCCCTATCTTATCCAGTAACCAGAAGTGCTACCCGGTATCCAGTCCATGCCTGCTGATTTTGTCCGGCTGTCCTGTGTTAGACCAGACCAGTTATACCAGCGTATACCAACTACGCAGACGATACGCAGGTACTACTCCCTCTAACTGGGACCTACGAAGAAGATGCGACAGCATTAACCAAAATCTACACAGCCATCCAAACCTGGATGGCGGCCAACGGCCTCTGCCTAAACGGGGACAAAACCGAAATCCTCATAGTAGGGACCAATGAAATTCTCAACAAACTCCCCCCCCAATACAAATCCTTCAACATCGACAACTCCACCATCTCAGTCTCCAAGACTGTTAAAACCTTAGGCGTTCACCTAGATGCCTCACTATCTATGTCTCGCCAGGTCAACGCCATAGCCTCTTCCTCGGCACTTACCACCAAGATGATAAATGCTGTCAAGCCTTTTCTCTCCGCCAAAAACTGCCTGTCCATCGCCAGAGCCACTATAGGTACAAAACTAGACTACTGTAATGCCCTGTTCCTAGGCACCTCCGCCCACAACCTAAAAAAACTCCAAATCACGCAAAACAATGCGCTCCGGGCAGCACTGTCCATTCCAAAAAGAGAACACATCTCGCAAGCAAGGAAAGATGCCCACTGGCTACCCGTGAAGGAACGCATACTTTTCAAAGCCATGACCATCACACATAGATGCCTATCCCTGGATGCCCCACCCTATCTCGCAGAAAGAATCACACCGAAAGCCTCCATCAGACCCACCAGAGCTCACCGCACCAACATGATTGATGTCCCCACGTTTCAAAGATCCAGGGCGGGAGGAACCAGCTTCCAACACCTCGCACCTAAAAACTGGAACTCCTTACCTACCTCACTAAGGAACGGAACATCATACCATACCTTCCGTAAAAACCTCAAAACCCTCCTATTCCGCTAAAGTCTTCCACATGCACTCTCATGCTTGCATTGTAACCACAGCATAGCATAACCTCTAAGCTCAATGTTTATTACCAATGTGAAATGTACTCGGTAACTCGGTTTACATCTGTAAACACATTCCTATGCTTGTGTTCATGACTAAGTCTGCTGTAACAGCGCCACGATGCCCCAGGGCAGTTCTGTGCGCTTTATAAATGCAAATAAATAAATAAATAAATCCGTGTGGTGATCCAGAGCGCTGACTGTCCAAAATCCAAACTAAAAGTGGACTGTGAGTATCAATAGGATCCATAGAACCATAGTAAACCTTGCCTTGCCTTGCCTTGTCCTTAGTTCCACTCTCTAAGTCCTCCTATCCTTATCCTGATCAGTGTATCATTGTAACATTGTCAAAATCATTCTTGAAACCCTGCCTTTGATTCCTTGTGCTAGCGCCAACATCTTTAATAATTTTGTTTTGTGTAATCCTAAACCCTTAGTCCTCCCTCGGGTGATCGGACTGGGCCCGCTAGGGCGGGCGCAGAGGTGCTAGGGTAGATTCCGAGCATCAACACCGGAACTTACTGTGTCTCAATCTGGTAGCCTAGCCTGAATGCCCTAGTGTAGAGTAAAACTGTCCTTGCCAAAATTGATTTCTGTTCCTTTTTCGCGCCTTCATTTTCTCAAAAACGCACCTCACTAGATCCTGCATAACTCAACAGGTAGAGACCTAATTTCACTCCCAGATTGTACCTAAGATCGATAGCTACACCGCAACCAAGGAACGGCACCCCAAATCAGTGAATTACACCCGTTTCTATTAGAAACCGTTTTGGTTAATTTTAGGTGAGAATGAGCATTTTTGCACAGTTTCACATGTGTTATTTTTACTATCAATTGTTTTAAACCTTCCATTCATTTTCGAATTGTATGCTTTTGCTCAATCTATTGCTTGTGATTGCTTGTAACTTTCCAGTGTTGCTCCCGTAGAGAATTGTACTTATTTAAGGATTTTTGCACACATTCATTGTTTTATTCAGCCATTTCCGAGTGTCATTTTAACATTGCAAGGGTTTCAAATCCGTTTTTCTCTCTTGTTTGGGGAGGGAAGGTTGGATTCGAATGTTGTTTCTTATTCCTCATTCCTGATGACCTGCTGCTTCCTTATATCTATTTAGAATTGATTATTTGAGGGTTGAGGCATATTGCAGGGGGAAATCCTAACTTGAGTGCTATCTTTCCAAAAATTCAAAAGTATCTCTATTCTCTGGTGTTTTCTATCTGTGTTGCCAAAGGATTAATTTAAGTGCATTGCCTACATTCCTATTGTTATTGTCACCCCATTGGTGATTGCTGCCCCATGTATTAAAAAGTGTATGATTTTCTTGAATTTCTAAATAAATATTACCTTTACCTCCCAGCCTGGTTCCTGGTCCATTGTGACCCGGGTTATTTGAAAAGGGGGTGTGATATGAGTGGTGTATCTCTCAAATATTGAACCTATATATAACAAAATAAGCATTTCAGCTGTGCGCTGCATACTAGGCTGAGGCCAGGGTGTATCGCCTGATTGAAATCCTTAACAGAAAATCCTACTGTGGTGATTTGGCACAGTATAAAAGCCTTATAACATAACATAGCACACACGACAAACTGAATTTTCTCTAGATAAGCCTCTGTACAGACGTCTTATTTCTGGATCTACGTTAATTCCCCGCCGGCCGATCTCATCGAATTCCGTTTCACCGGGTCCTATTTCGGCGATGCAGTGAATCTTTTTTCTAATGTGGTGCCTCCTTCCATCCAGTACCCTACTGCGGGGGACACCCCGCAACACCTGTTCCCTTCCTCACTCCTCCCCACATATAGCATGCACGGACAATACCGCCAACCCAACCCCACCAATGCCTATTCCCCAGACCCACCCCCGTTCCTAAAAACATACATGCACGTATATACACCCACACACATACATACATACATACACACACACCCAACCCTCCCCAAACCCCTCCTTTACTCACCTTCTGGCATTTCTTCTTGCAGGGAATCCACGTAATTCTACTGTGTGCAGTAAAAGTATCTGCATTCCCCGACAGGCCGCCGTTCGATGAAAGCGGCCTGTCAAAGAATTCTTTGCGATGCTTTCGGCCAGTGCGTTATTTCTCATTGACCTCTTCCTACTTACATTGATGGGGCTAGATGACAGATGCTTTTGAGTGCCTTCTGGAAGATAAATCAGTGAGCCAGTCTCTAATGTAGAAGGGAAATTTGTTCTAGAGCTCACTGGCTGGTCTTCTGATGCGAAATTAATTTTACATAGATGTGTTGCATTTTAGGAGGTTGCTTAATATAAGGGGTATATTTGGTATGCACAGAAAGGAGTAGGGGATTGTTACAGAGGTAGCAGGGGGCAGTACTGGCGAGGAAGGTGTAGGTGGGTCACAGAATCTTGAGTTTGATCCCTGCGCTGATTGGTAGACTTTTGTAATCTAACTAGAATGGAATTCACATGGCCTCTATTTCTCAGGTATACAAAGAATCAGGCCACTCTATTTTGAACGTTCTGTAGAAGGCTTAACTACTTATTGGGTGCTGACATAGAGTAGGATTGCATTGGTCAGTGCACCAATAACTGTCACATAGTGGTCTGGAGCGTTCTCAGCTATAAAAAGGTCCCTCTGAATACTGCTGTCCTATAGGGTCTTCATATTGTTGCATGGCTACACCCTAAAAGTACACTAAAGTCCACAAAAGCCCAGGTGTCCTGCTGCAAAGACACAGATGGCTGCGTGGAAGCACTAGAATTTCCAGGGATTTGTTTGTGTAGCAGGAACCTATCTGAGATAGGCACTTGCACACTGTTGGATTAATATTTCACCAAAAAAGCATAATGTTTCATCTTAAGCAAGGATAAGAAAAACAAAAGAATACATTGCTACTTAAAACTCTTCCTTTCAACTCGCAGTCGATCCATGAATTTCTTCGGGTTTACCCAGTATAGGCATCCAGAAACATTTCTTCATAGACAATATAGAGGAGTAAAAGACAAATGCTCATTCACTCCTTTTGAACTATTCCTGGTCGATTAGGCCACACTTCCATATTTCATAACTACAAACCTTTAATCAGTACTATTCGGGACATGCATCCCAAGACTCAAACAGCCCGGTATATGTGTGCTCATTGGGAACAAAACAGGTAAGCAAAAAGGCATACATTTCTTTGGCAAACTAAACAGCGTGGGCACTGTAACCTTTGATAGATTGGTCTGCTGGGCAACTTTTGAATTGCACTACAAGCATTTGGCAGCCCTAAATACTGTACACACTTGCCTTTCGTTTCCTTAGTTTATAGTCGTTCAGCTCTTCTTCATCTGTGATCTTCTGCTTTGGGGGTGGAGGAAGAAGCTCAAGCTCTCTCTCTTTGGCTTCACGGAGCAACTGTTCTGCTGTGATCTGTACCTCAGCAGGAGCTTTGTTTTTAACCTGAAAGAGGAAAGATTTTTAGAAAATGTTTTAGCTGTTCATAAAGAGACCCTTAATTACACTGAAAGAAGTAAAAGTTAATATTAGCCAATATATTTCTCTTAAAGATTTGTTTAACACTGCTGGGCTGGTGTAGTACTAACTTGCATATTCAAATGATTTTGGTCCAGTTAGTGTCTACATTTTTACTTTTTCAAAACGAAATTGACTCAGCGATTTACATACAAAAACGGGAATTACTAAATGACCACTTTGTGTTGAAGAAAAAAAACAAGTTGTATTGGTAGTGGCATGTATGGTTTAGTTTATACTTGTTGAGAAGTGATATATATTTTGTATTTATCAATTAGCTCATAAACAAGACCTGCAAACCCAAATACCATAAACAACAGTGGTTGGCAACCCATTATCAAAAAGGTTAGTATGGAAGAACAGTCATAAGTCAACAGACATCACAAATTTAGAGAGAAAGAAGAGAAATTGAATTTTCAGAAGTAAAGGAAAAAAACGACCAACCCCCAAAAGAAACAGCAGACTCCTGTGATAAAGAATGACATATGAGCAGAGGGGAAACAATGAATGAAATAAAATGAAATAAAAATAGACATACGCTTAGACAAGTACAAGGACCTGGTATTCAGCCCAAATGTGGGAGAGGTTACGATGGTGATAAGTGGCTGAGGGAAACTAGATTGGCCAAAGTGAGGAAGTTGAACTACGAAGGCAATGCAAACAACGCCACTTCTATTGTCTAAGCCAAATCTTAAACCTGCAAAAATCCCCTGCAGTTAGGATTTCAGGCAACGTAGATATGGTCAATAATACATTGACAATGATATTGCTAATGTCCCTCAAAATCATTCTCAAATTTTAAACTGAAAATGAAACACAATAACCCTGCTGATGAGCTTTTTAGTGGAGCATGGTGCAGGGGAAAAAAAGGCTGAAAAACATACAGTGAAAGGAAATGAACCATTTCAAAGGAAGCAAAAGATGGATCTGTAAGCCCCCTACTTATAGTTCTGAATAGATGAAACTCCCAGTAAAAAATCTGTCTAAAAAGGGAGAAATCGCAGCAAAGTGAGTGAAAAAATGAGAAAGGAAGGTTATTTTGGACTCATCACATTTTACTGCAATCAATTAATGCCTCCAGGAGGAAAAGGGTTAGGAAACTATACAGTGAAAATTTAGCAAAATCATCTCTTCTGCGATAAGCAACATTTATAACAGTGCATACTGTGGTAGGTTAGACACAGGAGAATGACAAGAAGACAAGTTTCAAGGGTGTTTATTAAAGAAAAGAAAATCTGCACTATACCACGGTCTATCAGGAGGTTCCCTATCTTCAACAAAAATAACAAGTGCTTGTCAGGCTGTCTCACATAAAATCTGTACTTCGTCCAAAACCTTTTCTATCCTATGCTAGCCCTACCGCTAAAAATAAAACATTGCAACTGGCCTAAGTAAGTTTGCTTCACTCTACTTTGGCTCGTGGAGGCTGGTTTCTGACCCGCGCCCAGTTCTCTCTCTGGTTCTGCTCTTTGTCTCAAACCCCAGCCTGATCAAAGTTCAGTTCTTTGAGTCTTTTCCTGCTCCTGGAAAAGGTTACTCGGGAACACCAGGTTAACTGTCACAACACTTTCAAGAGTTTGCTTACATATACAAGCGATTGTTATTCAAAACTGTCACTTGTCTTGCTTCAATGCAAGTCTATTTCCTTCAGATAGAATGCATTACTACGTTTCCCTCTTCTAGTTCGACTTGTTGGCTCTTCAGGCCACTGACTTTTCGCTTTGCCTTCCCTTCCTGGGAATGCTCTGTTGGTTTCTCTCACAGTCAGCTTCTCGTAGGCTTATCAGCCTCTCTCACCTTTGAAATCTTGTTTTATGTTCCACTTTGTATGATATTCTCCCTATCTGTTCCTTGTAGGCTGGTCAGCCTATTCGGCCTTTTGGATCTCGGTTTATGTTCACACATGTGACAGGGGGGTCGTGTCCCAAAGAATCACACTGAGTCTTAATGAAAAGTCCAATGGTGTTCATTAAAAACGAATGGTCAGAATGGCTGGTGATAAGTTCATTGGGCTTCTGGGTCCTTTGGGGTTCGCGCTAGGGATGGCCCTTTCCTCTTTCGTCTTCCCTGGGGCTGGGTCCTGCCTCCCGACCCCAGACGTCCCTACCGGGCTGTTAGTAACTCAACAATCGGTAACCCCTAGCTGTCTTACCTTGGATGTTTATCCTAAAACGTTGGCTGACTCCCTAGGGAACGTGTAGCTTTCCTTCTCCTATCCCTGCTTAATAGTCTCAGGAAATCGGGAATGGTGCCTTCTCTTGCTCAGCGTCCTCCTTACTTCTTTCAGACGCTCTCACGCCTGACCCTTCTGTACACTGGTCCTTTACGCTGTTCTCTTTCCATCGTGTCACTGTCCCTCCAAACTCCCACTCCACCTTCCTAATTCCATTCTTCGATCTTACTTCCTTTCGCATTCCTATTCTTATTACCACTTGTATCTGCATCTATTCTATACCTCAGTCCCTCCTCCTCCCTCTCACTCTACTCCACCGCCTGCTGTGCCTTCCGCTCTACCTCTACTACTCTCCTTACTCAGCTACTACCACCACCTCTCTACTACCACTGTCCAACTCATGGGATATGGTGTCCTGCTCACCCCTCTATTACCGACTACCACTCTACCAGTTTTGTCCTTCTCTTACTACTACCGCCACCATCTATCTTTACTCCCAACTACCAACTCTACCACTACTTCTGCTCCACTCCACCACTCCTACTCTTACTCTCCTACTCCCACTCTTGTGTCACACAAACACTCCACAGACCCCCACTCACCAATAGTTTCTGCTTTCTTTTGTCTCCCTTTGTCTCTTGGACGTCCGTCTCCAGCGCCTGTCCTCACCCACCTAACCCACACTTGCACACTCACACTCACCTTCTTAAATACCCCACTCCCTGCCAGGATAGGCTACTCACCCTGTCCAATCACTTACCTGGCTCAAAGAGGGGTGTCAGGGGGAGTGCTTAGGGAGGCTTCAAAAAAGGGTTTATAAGCCCCACCTCCTTTTCTGGAAGCATCTCTGACAAGGAAAGTGAAAGTTTGAGGAACTAGAGTCCCTGTTTTATAAGGCCTTCTGATGGGCCTTTCAATCTTACTGTCTCTGGTAAGCTGGTGGGAGCCTCATTAATAAGGCCTCCTTTTCTGAATAGCGTGTAGATCCATGCAGACTTTGCTGCACCCCTCTCTCCCGTGGCCGGTGTTAGGCTGCTGTGACAAAGTGCAAACTGCTGCTGCATGGTGGCTTCCCTCTCTTTCCCGCTGCAGCTTTCCCCTGTCAGTGTTCGCCATCATAATCATAGGCGAGGTGGGGAGTGGAAGGGGTCTGTACACATTCGTGCAAGCACCAGGGAATGTTTTAGGTAGATATCCCTCACCCCCTCAAGTATGCCTCGTCACATACCTCCACCCTTTCTTGTAGGCTGTCTTCCCGGGTTCCATCTGAGGATGCAAGCATTAGTGTCTTTGTTTCTCGGCATACATACCTATGGAGCATGGACGGCAAGTTTGAACTGCCGCCCTGCTAGATAATATCGTAGACTTGAGACCGCCCAAATGATTGCAAGGCACTCTAGCTTTATGATCGGATAATTATTTTCACAGGGAAATAATTTCCTACTGATAAACGCGATGGGTCGCTCTTCACCTTCCTGAAGTTGGGAGAGCACCGCTCCCAGCCTCATAGTGGAAGCTTCTGCTTGTAATATGAATTCCTAATCAAAATTTGGCATCACAATGACGGAGTCCTTGCAGAAGGCTTCCTTCAGCTCATTTGAAGCTTTTAGAGCAGTTTGATCCCAGCAGACAAGATTGGGCTGGTTCTTGGTTCATTCATCCGTAAAGGGTGCTGCCATTTCAGAAACATTTGCGATAAATCTTCGGTAGTACCCTAAGTGTTCCACAAAGGCTCGTATATATTGCTTAGTGATCGACTTGGGTGCACACTGGATGGCTTCCCATTTGGCTCTTGGGGGGGAACGACCGGTGCATTTCCCACTTGCAAGCCTAAATATTTAACTGAGGCGCAAGCTAAATGGCACTTGGAGGGGTTAGCCTTGTCCGAGCTGCTCACACACTTGCCTCGGGTGTTTCAGATGGTTAGACCATGAATTGCTGTAAATGAGGGTGCTAGAGAGCCACCCAAAATGGCCGCTTCCTGAGAGAGCTCCGCGGGGCTCTAATGAATCGTGTAACATCGATGCTCCTGTGATGGTTGGAATGACCCATCCTATAGCTGTGCACATTCACGGAGCTTCACTGATCATTTTGAGATAAATCTCGACCCAGAAGCCTGCCCACAGCCCGAGATAATCGCTCTCGGATCTGAGGCCTGCTGAATGACAGATTGAGTGGTCGCGGCCCCTGCGTGTGTGTGTGGAGCGGCGGAGGCGGGCACTTGGCGGGAGTCTTGGTGGCGGGACCAGGAGCAGCGCCGAGCAAGCAAGGTGGACGTGTGCGTACTTGCACCTGTGAGACGAGGTGGTCTCTCTCCCCCACGGCGGCCCCTTCGCGAGGGCAGAGGAGCGACGAGTCGGGGTGCCGGAGTTCCGAGACTGCCCAGGTAGGAGCAGACTGCAGCACGAGCGGTGCTCGGCGTGGCCGCTGGGTGGGCCCGCTCTGTCCCGCCGCCGGACGCGGCATAATCCGCGCGGCCCCCGCCAACGGCTAGCCGCGCTGTGGCGCAGACATGGTGTGCAGCGCGGGGGGAGCAATCCACGCTTAAGGCCGCTTCCTAGAAACCTGAGGCACGACACGCGTCCCGGTGAGGCCTCCCACGGCGCCCATCCATTCAGCTACAGGCGCGGAGAGGCCTGGTTCAGTTAACCGGATATCTGAAAGCTAGTAAATCCCGGCGGCACTGATCCTGGGAACAAGAAGCTGCAGCCGACCCGAGGTGGCTGGGCCTGACGCTCTGATACACGCTGCATGACCCATGGGCACGCATTCCCCCGCTGACTGCACCGTGTGCTGCCGCCCCTCGGCGCAGCTGGTATAGAAGGCCTGTGGCAAATACTGGCATACAAACACCTCCAAAACAGCCGCAGTTACAGTAGTGCGGCTGTGTAAGCAGCAGTGTGCCGTGCAGGCCCCACGCTCGGTGCACGGACTCTCCGCATCAAGCACCGAAGGCATCGTGCTAACATCCGGAAAAGTACGCGGTGCGGCTGCCGTCTGGGTCCACCAGCCACCGCCATAAACCAAGACAGTCGCAATTTAGCTGGGCTCCACGGACACTCTCCCCAAGCTATCATGGGGAAAGTAGATAAGAACCAGAAGAAACTGACTTTCGAAGCCAGCTCACAGGCCAAGCCCACGACCAGCAGCAGACCCAACTCCCCGTCACCCGACACAATGTCAACCGAGGACCAGGCCCCGTATCTGGATATAAGGGAGATTCTGATGGACCTGAAAGCTGATATCAGCGGCCTGGGATGCAAATTGGACACCCTATCGACGAAGGTAGACCAGCTTCAGCACAGGCTAGATAAACAAGCCGATCGACTCGACAATGTCGAACAACACGTGTCCGACCTGGACGATGGATCAGCGGCACTGACATCCCGTGTCTCTGCGCTCGAAACCCAGATGAAGGTGGTGTGCGCCAAAAATGAGGATTTGGAGGGCCGCTTCCGCAGGAACAACATCAGGATCATAGGGGTGAGGGAACGACAAATCCCAGGTAAAATGGAAGACTTTGTGGAACAGATCTGCATAGCTCTCTTCGGTAGGGAAACGCTGTCTCAGCTATTTGTGGTAGAAAGAGCGCACAGAATCCCAAACACTAGACCGGAGCCCGGCGCGCACCCTAGACCAATCATTGCAAGACTTTTAAACTACAAAGATAGCGACGCCATGCTCAGGGCAGCCAGAGATAAGGGGAAACTTCAATACGATGGCGACTCCATTCAAGTCTTCCCAGATTTCTCACAGGCGGTGCAAACGCAGAGGAGATCCTTTACAGCAGTCAAGCGACACCTACAGGACAATCAGATCCTTTATTCCATGCTATATCCAGCGAAACTGCGTATCCAACATGAGAGGAAGGCCCAATTCTTCAATACCCCCGAAGAAGCCAATGACTACCAGGACCGGACTGGCTGCAGACATGGCGGGAACAATCCGAGACCCCGTCGGGAAGAGCGAGCGAGAAGAGACCCTCCGTAATCTACATCCCAGTAATGGGCGGTTGTGACCAGCACGCCTCCTTCTTCCATGCTCAATGTACATCACAGGAACGAAACTATGTCGCTATAGGAAGCCCGGTACCCTCTTTGCAGGCTACTAGTGCCCCTAGCGCGGCTATGCTTTCAACTCTGTTCTATGTGGGGGGATTACTGTGGGCCAGTTGGGGGTTGCCCACACAAGGGAGGGACTCGGGCCAGACGCAGCCGCTTTACTCACCCCGCTCTCATTCCGCAACGTGGATGATATATAACTTTGGTAACCCGGAAGCCAAGCCCACTAGCCACTCCAATACTTCAAGGCACCATTATCACTTTCACGTCCTGACAGGCGAGAATCCACCCGGCCTTCGGAATGCCAGCCATAACATTTAGAATAGCCACCTGGAACATCCGTGGCGCAATCAGCCGGCAAAGAACAGGAAAATCCTTCAATTTCTCCGTAGGCATATGGTTAACATCGCCATTCTCCAGGAAACCCATCTCCTGCCAGCATCGGAATCACAGTGGGCCAAGTCCTGGGGTTGTCGCAGGTACTTTTTTCGTCGTACTCGTCCTTTGCCAGAGGGGTCGCCATTCTGATTGATAGGAGAACAAACTTCAGTCTCATTGAATCGGTGAAGGACACTGAAGGTAGGGGCCTGCTGGTGAGGGGAATAATTGCAGGGAAAGAAGTGGTGATTGTAAATTCCTACGCTCCCAACACTGATGGACCTGACAATTTCAACTGGGTGATGTCCCAACTAGGGAGGTCCAACGCAGAAACAATCATATGGGGTGCTGACCTTAACACACCGATGGACCCTACTCTAGACAAATCCCATAACACCACTGGGAATCGGTCCAAAGCCAGTAGTCAAGTTCGCGAGATATGTCAAGCGTTTGACCTGTCTGACACATGGCGGCATCACAACCGAGATGCGAAAGACTTCACATTCTACTCGCCCGTTCACAACACCAGCTCCAGGATAGATTACATCATGGCCTCCACCCATTGTCCGTTTGCCTGGGGAACGAGCCAAATCCTACCACGCACGCTATCCGACCACTCAATGGTCACACTTGACGCCTCCATGGTGGGCGCAACAGTCCCCGGATTGAACTGGAGATTCAAGCTGGGTGCGCTTTCGGACACTGTTTTCGCTGAAGAACTGCGTGAGGAAATAACATCCTTCATTGAGAGAAATCAAGGCTCAGTCAAGGCGACCAGCATCATCTGGGAAACGCTAAAGTGCTTTGTGCACGGAATATGTTTGGGTAAGGAAAACGGTGTACTGAAGCTGATCCACAGTGAACTCTCCGACAGCGAAACCCGTCTGAAGGATCTAGAAATTAAGACTGTCTCAGCTCCAAGCCCGCAAATCCAGGCCGAACTGAAGGAGGAGCTTCAGAGGTTCAGGGAAACAGCCGAAAGAGAGCTAAAATTCCTAGGGCGGAAACACCAGATCCGACAATATGGAGAGGGTCAGAAGCCAGGAGCCCTGCTCGCTCGATTACTATCGGTGGACAAAGCCCCGACCCGGGTCGAATGTGTTAAAGACGCATGAGGGTAGCGTGTCTATGCAGAAGTGGACATCGCCAAGGCATTTCGGGACTTCTACCAGGACCTGTACAGCTCTAGAGGCAATTCGGACTCCGAATCTCTACAAGAATACCTAGACGACACTGAGCTCTACTGGGTGGAAGCTGACCTACAAGAACCTCTTAATGCTCTGATAACGACAGAAGAAATACTGGAAGCAATAAAATCCCTCCCGAGCTCCAAGGCACCAGGTCCAGATGGACTTACCGGAGAGTTTTACAAGGCCTACGCAACTTCCCTTGCCCCTCTCTTGCTACGCGTATATGAAGAATCCATTGAAAGCGGATGCCTTCACCCAACACTACGGGAAGCCAACATAATTCTTTTACACAAAGCCGGCAGACCCGCTGACGAATGTGCATCCTATAGACCAATTTCTTTGATCAACCTGGACAATTAAATCCTGGCCAAAATTATTGCATCCAGGCTCCTCCCCCTTATGCCAGCACTAGTGATTGGAGACCAAGCCGGATTTATCCAAGGGCGCAGCACCACCTATGGCATCAGGCGTCTGTTTGGCGTCATGGAGGCCCTGGACCCATCGCAACAGGCAATAGCGGTTCTTCTTGACGCCGAGAAGGCATTTGACTCTGTGGAATGGCCATTCATGCTAGCAACGCTTAGACAAATGGGTTTTGGCAACTTCTTTATTAAATTGGTGTCATTATTGTATAACAGCCCCCGATCCTATATTACCCTAGGGAACACTAGATCCACATGCATTCCACTTGAACGCGGAATGAGGCAGGGATGCCCACTTTCAGCTTTGATCTTTGCCCTCATTATGGAACCCCTGTCTTCCAGACTACGCAAATTCCAAATACACAGAGGCCTCAAATTAGGCCCCCACAAATTGATTGTCTCCCTCTATGCTGACGATGTTATATTATTTGTCAGCAATCCCCAGGAGAACCTTAACCCAGTTATGCGGGAGGTATTAAGATTTGGGCAAATGTCGGGATTGAAAATTAATCACTCTAAATCTGTGCTATTCCCCCTGATCCCTCACACGGTGCAATTTGCTGATGACCATGGCTTTAAATGGGAGAAATCAGGGGTACGCTACTTAGGTATATTTATGTCACGTAACCATCACAAGATATATAAAGACAACTATGTCTCCACGCTCACCTCCATTCAGGAACAGGTGCACAGGTGGAAAACGCTCCCACTAACGCTGTGGGGCAGGACCTCTCTTACGAAGATGGTTATACTCCCCAAGCTCCTGTACTTTTTTACCAACATCCCGTTACTCCTCCCCAAATCCTTCCTCCTGAAAGTCCAGGCTGCAGTCCTGGAGCTGCTATGGGCCGGTAAACCGGCGCGCGTGGCTTACGACACCCTAGTTCTGCCGACATCAAAAGGAGGCCTTGCGCTCCCAGACATTGAGAAGTACTATTGGGCATCTCAGGCACAGTTTCTAAGCCACTGGTACACGATCCACTTCGTGCGTCCACATGTGCAGGTGGAGCGTGCTCTGGCCTCTCCCGACTTGCTCAGTGCGTTATCATTAGTCAAATCCCAGTTCCATACAACACTCTAAATACAGTCCTCTCTACGTACGCAGTCTGGAAGAAAATGGCCGCTAAGTATGGGGTGACCGTGAGATACTCCCCTTTGCTACCGATCATGTTCATCCCGGGTGTTCCGCTCACAAATGAAAATGTATTTTTAATATGGGCCGACAAGCTTAATATTCACTCCTTCGGTGATGTCTTCCCGGGAGGCACCTTCCTAACGCCTCAGATGGCCAAAGAAAGGGGCGGAAGCACCTCACCAGATATCTTTCTTTATTTCAGACTGCGCTTTACCCTGCAAAAA
The DNA here is from genome assembly GCF_040938575.1 of Ambystoma mexicanum. Lineage (NCBI taxonomy): Eukaryota > Metazoa > Chordata > Amphibia > Caudata > Ambystomatidae > Ambystoma > Ambystoma mexicanum. The sequence continues at coordinate 525,326,574 of NC_090928.1, read as the reverse complement.
ATACTGCCCTCTTTTCCTGAACAACCCCCTACATGGGATCTGCTGCATAAAACCATCCAGGCCGAGGGAGAGGCGAGGCTGGTCTCGGCACTTTACAGGTCCCTAGTGGCAGACACCGGGTCACCCAATGCCAGAACTCAACAAAGATGGTAATCGGACCTCCAGATGTCGATAGATGCTGGGGACTGGTCCTACATTCTATATCAAACCCAAAAAGTCGCGGTGAATACACGATATAAACTAATACACTTTAATTACGTGCACCAAACATATTACACCCCTGCCAAGAAACACCAACATCACCCTGAAGTATCGGCCCAATGTGAACGTTGTACAGCGGCTCATGCCGATTTTTTCCCCCTGGCATGGGACTGCCCCGGAATCCAGCGGTTCTGGGCCTCAGTCCTGCAGATCGTCGCCGATATTATTGGGGAACAAGTAGCTCCGCTACCGTTGGCGGCCCTCCTCGGCCTCACAAAATACTTACGTCCCGCATCCCGCAGACTGGCAGCTCTCCTCCTGGTGCTGGCCCGTAGGCGGATCGCTATGGCCTGGAGCCGGGGCCCCTTACCCAAAATTGAAGATTGGAAAAAAGACATTACCTATTGTCAGGATGTAGAGAGCGAATTTATAAGAACTCTACCACTGCATGCTCGACCCCCCAACATCTGGGGGCCGTATATTACATATCTGCTAAACAGTGCAGCTCCTTTCGTTACTGAGAGCTCCTGACTCCGAAATAGACCTGTGAGATTGAAAGACACTATATATTTGTGCCTTAATGGTGATTGTCAATTAACCAGGAAAAGCCTGATGCTTGTTGTTGTGGACATGAGTGGGGTGGGGCGGCTCCGCGGTCGAACCCGTGAGTGGGAAATGTTGTTTTCTTTTCGTTTTATTCTATTCCTTTCCTTTCCTTTCCCTGCCCTTTCTTCAATTCGTCCCTCTTCTCCTCTCTGTTTCGCCTTGTTACGTTAGCGCACCCTGATGGTGTGCTTGTGTTTTTTGTTGTTCTGAAAATTTCAAAAATAAAGTTTAAAAAAAAAAATGAATTGTTGTAAATGACGATATCATCAAGGTAGGCCCGGCAAACTCTCGTCACAGAGATAACACCCGATCCATCAGCCACTGGAAGGTTGCAGAGGCGCCGTGTAACCCAAATGGGAGAACTGTAAATTGGAAGCGGACCTCTGGTGTGGAAAACATCGTTTTTGGCTTATCTCTTTCAGCCAATGGAACTTGCCAGTAATCCTTAGTTAGGTCTAGCATGGAGATATATTTGGCCTGGCCCATGGTTTCCAACACCTTGTCAATTCGAGGCATTGGATACACGTCAAATTTGGATATCTCATTTAGCCTACAAAAGTCAATATAGAAGCGCCATGTTTGGTCAGGTTTTGGAACCAGCACTATTGAAAAGGAGCATTCGCTGTGTGATCGTTCAACTACTTCCAGGTCTAGCATCTTCTTTAGCACCTCTCGAACCTGCGTTTTCCTCGTCTCTGGTAGTCTGAAAGATTTCAGGGGTATGACGCGACCTGGGGGTGTCTCTATGTGGTGAACCACGCCTCCAACTCTACCAGGTTTAGTAGAGAACACATCGGATACTTGTTCAACAACTCAGTCAACTGCGGGTGCGCTGAGATGGTGAGTCCTGTGGGTATCTCCACGCCATGGACTTGTATAGGAAGAGGACTTTCACGGGTGTTATTGGCGTAGAGCAACAGTAGCTGAGGGTTACCGTTATCCTTCCATTAATTTATTGACATGATACAGCTGGCTGCGTCTTCGGCTGTCCGCTGTCGGCTGTCCGCTTGTTGAACCCTGTATGTGAGTCTGGATGCAGCCTCTGTGATTACATAAGGTCTGTGCCAATGTGCCAGTAGCTTATTGTGTGTTGTGGGTAGTAGAACCATGACCTTATCACCAGGATGGGAGGAACAAAGTTTGGCCCCTTTATTATAAGCCTTCTCTTGGCGAGCTTGAGCTTCCTGCAGATGTGTTTGTACCAGCTCCCTCACTTTTTCCATGTACAGGCAGGTGTTTTGAACCATAGGATGGTCGCTAGTCTGTTGGTTGCATGGTTCTTCCCATGCCTTCCTCATGATGTCCAGCACGTCTCTGGGGTTACGACCATAGACCAATTCCAAAGGTAAGAACCCTGTGGAGCATTGTGGTGTTTTCCGAATAGCGAAGAGAAGCCACGGAATGAGGTTGTCCCAATTAAGACTTTTAATATGGCTTTACTGGTGTTACTTCGCAAAGGGACTGCCTCAGGATACCTTGTGGCATAATCCAGGATTACAAGAATATATTTATTCCCAGCATTTGAAGGGTTCCCGAGGTCCCATTATGTCCATCCCAATTCGGAAGAAGGGTACCTCAACGATGGGGAGGGATTGTCGCAGGGCTCGTGGCACGTCCGCGGGTGACGTTGTCATGATGCCTACCTCCAAGGAGCCAGGTCCGACATACCAACCCCAGAGGCAGGCATCATTTCCCCCAGGGAAATGCCAGCGGGCCCAAGCTGGGGCCCTTTGGACACAGTCCTGGCGCCTTAGGCGCCAGGCTCATGTTGAACCCCTGTCCTGGCGCCTTAGGCGCCAGGCTCATAAAGCTAGACATGTGTTCAAGTGTTTTAAGGTGCACTTACCTGGTGCAGACCATGCTGCTACATCCAGGCCCTCTTGAGGCCTGAATGGAACTACTTTACCTGTGGACCTACTTTCCCCTGGGTGTGGTCGGGGAAGGATACATACCTAATCGGTGGAAGGATACATACCTGGAACTTCTTACAAAGCTATTTAAACCACGCCCGATCAGCAACTCACGCTTCGCGTTGTTCTGCTCCTCGCAGCTGGACGCTCACCGTGTCAGCTCCTGCATCTGGACTTCAGCCACGCCTGTCAGCATCCTGGGTCACCTGCTAAGAGAGAATTGGAGAGAAAGAAGACCTTACCTGCTAAAGCTGCATCACAGAGACTTCACACCGACGATCCTGAAAGGGAAGACCTCATTTTAAAAGCATTTCGCTTCGATCGCTGCAGCGCTGCATTTCACTCACCTTTCCTTGGCACCTCCATCTTCAGCAGCGATCATCCGGATCTGCAGCCACTTCCCAGAGCCTAGAGAGAAAAAGACAAGAACACAAGGTGAGAGAAGGAAGGGAATAGGAAAAGCTCAGTTTCCTTCTAAGACTTACCTGTTGGGTCATTCCCATTTCATTTCGGGTCCTGCCGCTTCCTGGGATTCCGGACCCCGGCCCCTATGGGGAAAAAAGACAAAGACATTGAATGAGCGAATGCAAAGACATTACCCGAACGCTCATCCAGAACTTACCTGTCATTTACTGGAACTGCACGTTTCACTTCGGGTCGGCGCCATATCTCCGGCATTCCGAACCCCGGCCCCAAAGGGGAAAAAGGACATAAGCGATTAGCGCTTGCTGCAATAAGACAATGAACATTATTATAAGGCTTGAACTTTTGAACTTGCTACAGAACTCTTACAGCGCCTTACCTGAATAGTCAAGCTTATTTGAACTCCCATCAAACCTCAATCCAGTGAAGTAACTGGGTTTCAACGCGCCCTTGCATCAGAAGCAGGAGGGAGAACTCATCCTTCCAGACCCTAAGGTGAGACTTCACGGGGAATCGAGGAAGGGTATCGTGGAGGGCTGGAAGGGAGTGGGAGGCTTGAGCATTATTCCGTCAGTAGGTAATACTCCCTTTTCACGCACAGGGGAATATTCCTGCGAGCCAGTGAGCCCATCTTCAGAGTCCTGCGCTTCACCATAGAAGAAGCATCAGCACTCGAAGTCAGACCTGCGCCTCCGTGGGAATCAGGTGAGCGTGACAGACGTCTTCTGGCAAAGTGGGCAGGCGGCGCAAAACTGCTTTACCTCTGCATAGACGCCGGGCCAATAGAACCGTGTAAGCAGGGTCTTCAGGGTTTTCTCCAGCCCTAAGTGTCCCACCATCAGATTTGAATGCGCAAGTTCTAGGACAGTTTTCCAGAATAATGTAGGTACCAACAGTTAGTAATAAGTTGCCCCTTCGCCCTTCAGGTTCACATCCACTCGAGCAGCCCTCTGCGCTCGATAAAGTGTGGGGGCCGCTAGGTTTTATTGCCGGCTTCCGATACTAGCTCTCTACAGGCTTGCTCGAGGAGAGGATTGGTCCGTTGGGCCTCGGCAAATTCGATAGATGCTGGACCGGATGCTCTGGGTGGTATGCCTCTTCACTCTTGGGCCTCCGTCATCTCGCCAAATCCAGCACGGTCTCTGTCAGTTTCCTCCAAAACTAACTTCTTTGATTTCTGGAATACGGATTTTCTCACAAATTAGTTGTGCCATAGGATGTCCAGGGAGAATAGTTGTGGGAGTGGTTCCCATATTAAAGAGTACCACTTTCAGTTCACCTTGATAATCCCTATCCACAACCCTGGCACCAACATTTAGGGCACGCTTCACTGTGATGCCAGACTTCGGCGCAAGTCAACCATACATCCCTTCTGGCAGCCCCACTTTTATACCCATATGTATTAAAGCTCTCTCCTGTACTGGGATGGTCACTTCCTCATCAGCATATATGTGGCAACCGGCTGGCTGGTCCGTAGCTCTCGTGGGAGTCGGGAGGGTGGGATCTGACTTAGTGCTGAGCTTCCAAGCAGGTGACTAAGCTTCCTGGGCCCTTTGTTTGACTCATATGTGTACATTATGGGCAATAGGTGTGTTGCAATCATGTACAAAACTGTTTATTGGTTAAGGCATTATGATCCTGTGATCCTGCGCTCCCTCAGTCCCCATTGTACGTCATGCTCTAAATCCCCTCCTGTAAATGACGATTGCTTCATATCCCCAACATCCATCCAGGTCGCACTCCCCAGTCTTCCAATACAGAGTCTCCATCAACAAAGGGTATATATTACATAGCCTGCGGAAGTGGTTAAGTTGCTAAACCCATAGGAAGAGTACTTTTTGGGTGGCTTATAACTTTGCTCCCCCTGGACGAATCCTCACCAAACTTTGCAAAAAAATGTATATGGACCACTCTGAATTTTCTTGCAAAGTTTGGTGAGGTTTGGTCAAGGGGGGGCACATTTACAGGGGGGTCCCAAAATTTCTTTTTTTCCCCATAGATATTATGGGAAAAAACTTTGCTCACACCTACAGCCCAAACTGCTGGACGGATTTCCACCAAATTTGCGGCAGGAGCGGCGGCTTGGTCCCGAGAGCGTGCTTTTGTTAATTTGGTGTAAATCCGTTCAGTAGTTTTGTTTTTAAACAACCAAAACTTAAGGCAAACAAATTTGTGATATCTATGTCTGCTCAGCGGACTCACTTCCACTCACTTCCCTTTCCGTCTGCGTACTGGCCTCTGATTGGCCAGAAAATGTGCAGACTTTTGCGTGGTCCGCGGACATCGGGACGCGCTCGCTGATTGGCTGGTGGGAAAACATGAATTGTGTCGGTTTTCCTGAAACACCCGCCATCTTAGATTCGCTGACTTTTTTGGGGTCCGCGGACAGCGCAGTGAAAACATTTTTAAAAAAGCAGCATTTCAATTGTCAAACTCAACAAACAATCTCTGGGGATGTGGGGTGGGAGGAGATGAGGATTGGATTGGATATGGCCATAAGAAGCCAAAATATTGGTTATTTCACTCCCCGAATGTCCGCGAACACTCCAGATGTCCTAGGGCAGTCCTGTGGTGTTTGCGGACACTTCAGATGTCCTAGGACATCTGTACCTATTTCTGCAATACAGGGTTGGGGAAAAGCAGTTTTTGGATGGCTTATAACTTTTGCGCCACTCAGTGAAACTGCATGTCATTTTGCAATTTTATTCTAGGACTAATCATGAATGGTTTTGCAAAGTTTTGTGGGATTCTGTCAAGAGGGGCAAAATTAGAGGGGGGGTCCCAAAATATTGTAAAGGCATATAAATGTGCTGTCATGTGACGAATCTGCACAACATTTGGCAAAATGATTTTGGATCTAGATATAAATGGTTTTCTAAAGTTTGGTGGGATTTTCTGAAGAGGGGGCGAAATTAGAGGGGGCATCTCAACATTTTTAGATGGCTTATAACTTTGTTGCTATTTGACAAATGTGGACAAAAGTTTTGAGAAAGATTATAGACCCAACCTTCAATGTTTGTGTAAAGACTGAATGGATTTTTTCAAGTGGGGGCTAAGTTATATGACTATTGTATGTACATACATTTTGACACTTTTTAAAAAAATAAAACATGGGCGGATTTCGAGCAAACTTGTGAGGAGCATTGGCAAGGACATTAAAGCATGGTTTTGCAAATGTGCCTGTGTTTTATTTTTTGACAGGTGTAATAATGTAGGTACAAAAAATAGTCATACACCTTTGGTGACTGAGGTATAGCCTGTGGCCGTGGGCAGTAGCCAGATTGTCTGGGTCATGGCATAAGGACAATCTGGCTACTGGTCATGACCGCTAGGAATGAAAAATGGTGTTAAAGTGGCTATGTCTACCTGGGACCGGCTATGTGGTAAAGTTATTCGAAGGTAAGATAGGTTTGAAAGGGAAGAAAACATGTGGTAATATGTTCATAGGGTTCTGCAGGCTGCCATGACAAGGGAAGAGGGGCCGTGTACGGAGCCCCGTCTTCTCTTTCCATGTTGGCTGTCTTGGAAAAGGATTTTCCTTCCAACAGCGGGACACCTGTGGCGTCCCGCTATAGGAAGAAATATCTATGCATTTCACTTTGGAAGCTTTAGCCTTTGGTACACTCCCAACAGTAGCAAAGAACTGGTACACCCATGATTCGATCTTGGTTCTAGAAGTAGGCACTTCCTCTACCTCATCTTCTTGGTCCTCTTCATTGTCTTTGAAAGTACTGCGCTTTTTTTTGTGAAGGTCCTCCAGCTGGTGGTGGTGGTGGTGGTGTTGGCTCTTGGGGAGGAGGGATGGCAATAACTGATGCCATTTTTAAGATAAATAGCAGTTTTGATAAAATACTTCCAAGTATGTACTGTGTTCTAGATTGGTAATGGATAAGGAGTATGAAAAGGAGTAGGTGTGCAAGGGAAACTTTTAAGTTGAAAGTTCCTAGATCAGTTGAAAATGCAGTTCCGAACTGTCCACGAAGGACGGATCTTATTGTGAAGTGCAGACAGGGTTCTCGGACACGTCATCATGCCGCGCGCCAGCGTATGGTCATGTGGCACTGTCCGGGAGGTCCGCAATGAAGTCAGATGTTCGTAGACGTCTGCGGATGCAAAACTAGTTGAAATAGTTGCACAAAGTGTATAGAAGTGTTAAAATGATTCTAGAAGGAGGGAAATGGCAGAGTTTTAAGGTGACACTTTGTAAATTGGACACAAATATTGTTATAACTGGTAAGTATGATATTAGTAAGTTGTAGGAAAATAGCATGCACTGGTAAAAACTCATGAAATTCACTGAAAAAACTTTGTTAACCCCTTAAGTGCCAAGGGCGAGGTATCTCGTCCTTGGATTTCCCTCCCTGTTGCCAAGGACGAGACACCTCGTCCTTGGCACTTAAGTGGTTAATGAAACAGAAAACGTTAGCAGGCATTGAATGGCGAAATACCAAAATCCCCAAAAAACGCCTTGGCACTGGGGGGGGAAACCCATGGCAGTTAAAAGGGACGTTATGGTTAAGTTGGACTAATAAAAACCTATGAAATTCAATGAAAAAACGTTGTTAAAAAGGAAGTTATGGTTACAAGTAAAATCGGAAACCCCTGAAATTCGCCAGTTATGGTAAGCTAAGCAACCATAACACACGCCACCATCGTGCACTGCTAAGACTAACACCCAGGACATCAAAGATGACATCACACGTGCATTTACTTTTCATACAAGGGGTTGTGAATGTAATGTTGGCAAAAAAGTATCAGGGATTATTGGGATATGTGTAATAAACTACATACTTCATTACACAATGTAGTGTTCTAAAGAACATTCCATTGCAGTGTTCTTTCTAGTACAGGAACCTACTCATACAGAAATGTAGGTATTGGCTGCAGCATAAACCACAGAGGTACTATTATTTGTAATTTTCCAAAGTTATATTAATAAACGTTGAATGCTTCTGTATCAGAATTTTCCGTACTGTGAAACATGTACTAAGTACCTAATAATGCATCACTTACTACATATTTCTACTAATACACACTAAACATAAACAGACTACAATGCATACAAATATGGGTCTTATATATGGAGAGTAAAGTAAGCAAACAAGAGACAGTATCATTAGCAACTGTGTATAATCTACATGATTGTACTCACGCACAAAAATGATTGCTGTGTTTCAGGCCTGCTTCTTCCCCTATATATGTACATCATAAGATGCGATTAAATTCTAAGGAAAGTAGTGTAAGAACATGTGAGAATAGCAATATCTTTAAATGTAATACCTTTTGAAAGTTAAGTTTCTGTCAGTAAATAAAACCACCTGGCCTAGATATGGCAGTGAACAAAAAAGAAGGGACTAGACATGTGATGTCATCAATTATATTTGTGATGTCATCTTTGATGTCCTGGGTGTTAGTCTTAGCAGTGCACAGTGGTGGCGCGAGTTATGGTTGCTTAGCTTACCATTACTGTCGAATTTCAGGGGTTTTTCGATTTTACTTGTAACTAGATCGTCCTTTTAACAACTTTTTTTACTGAATTTCATAGGTTTCTATTGGTCCATCTTAACCATAACATCGCTTTAACAAAGTTTTTTCAGTGAATATATATATATATATATATATATGTATTCAAAAGTTCCTCGTACTGTGTACGCGAGATGGGCTGCACCGCCAGAGCAGCCGAGGATGAAATGTCCTTACAGCGACAAAAAGAACATGGCACATTCGATCCCAACAACAACATATATTTTTTTTCTGAGAGAAAGTAAAGAACCTGGTTATATATACATATAATTCTAGTAGTGTCCAGTATCGCTCCGCCTTTACAGCTACGGATGGTGATTGACGCTTGAATGCAGCACGTTCTGATAAGCAAGTCCTAGAGAGCAATGCTGTCCATAGTGCAGTGGTGGGAGGAGAGCTCGCCTTCCAGTGTATAACCAACAGATTATGTGCTATAAAGAGAATTAATCCTATGAGTCTGCGTTGTCAGCGCCTCTGCATGCCATTCATTTCTACATGCCCCAAATAACATGGTGTTGGGGGTCAATGTGATCTTGGCCCCATCTATGTCCAAGATCTGTTGGTGTACCATACGCCACAATGATGTTGACAGTGGGCAGGACAAACGATATGTCCCATTGTACCTATATTGTCACATCCTCTCCAGAACATTGCTGAGGGGTCAATTCCATCCTAAAGAGCTTTGTTTGTAGTATATGTGTTGGATCATTTTAAATAGAATTTCCCTGTTCTTAAAATTTATATAGAGGCTGTTGGGATAGCGGTAAAATAGTCATATATATCAGCGGTATAAATTATTATCACTAGGTCCTCTGCCCATGTTGTGGCTAAGATACAGTTTTTTTTTAGTTTTAAACAATTTTATTGATTTTTTTATAATCAAACACCACACAACCCAACTTTGCACCTTACTTCGCTTCGGCTTATGCATCTCCATCTTGCCCAGGGGATTCTCTTCCCATATCTTCAACTGAGTCCTGGCCACTCGACCAATCCTGGGTGGTCCCATTCAGTGCGGCCACTAAATGTCTACAGGCTGTCAGGGTTCCTGCTTCTTCTTCTTCCCCTTTGCTACCCGCTTCTTGCCACACAGCTGTTTCGGCTGCGGTCCATTTCTGGAGGTCATTCCACCAGACTTCTATCCGGGGCCTGTTACATGCCTTCCACCCCGTGGCTATTATGCGCTTAGCAAGTATGTACGCCACGTCCTTTAATTTGCTTACGTGTTTTAATTTGCACGGCCTAAGGAATCCGCCAACCATGCATGCCCATACCGATTCGGTGTCCAGTTCAAGGTGCCAATACAAAAGGTTTGAATTTTTTTTTTTCGTTATATATATTATTTTGGATTTACGTTTAGGTAAAGAAAGTGGATTTTACCACAAAAACAGGGGTTGGGGGGACCCCCCCCCCCAAAAAAAACATATCACTAAAAACATAAGTTTTTTCAAACCTTTTGATTCAAACCTTTAACCTATAACCTACTGATTCAACATCTATCTTAATTCCTTTACTTTCAAGCCGGAAGGCTATTTCTTCCCAAAACTTCCCGATTTCGGGACATGCCCAAAACATATGCGTCATGCCCACATTTTCTGCCTGGCATTTAGGGCACTTCCGTCTCCCTGCATTTTTGAACTTGGCTATCCTCTGGCGTGTCACGTATGTCCTGTGGGTTATATACAGCTGTATGTGTTGTAGCCTCGCATTCCTAGATACTTTCTTATGATACCTTTGGGCTCGTTCCCACATCCCATCACTCAGGGTATCCCAGCATCCTCTTCCCAGTCAATTCTCAATTGTGCCACTTCCTTCCCCACTCTGGCCATCAATAGCTCATATATTCTGGAAATCTCATGCCCCCCCTCCGCTATGTCACATATGGTTTCTATGGCAGCATCAGGTTGTTCATCTAGTACGGCTTCCGACCATGTATCCCTTATCCGCTGTACTATTCTGTTATATGTTAAATATTGCCCTTCATGTAACCCTGTTTCCTGCACCAGCGCCCCAAATCCTTTAATCTCTCCATCTTGCCATATATCCCCCATCGTTGCAATTCCTACCGTTTCCCAGTACCTCCTGATCACCTTTAATAGCTGTTCATCCTCTCTCGTCAGTGCGACCAGCGGTACCTGTGGGGAACACAGGGCTGGGTTCTCCATGGCCTGGCAGGCTTTGTGCCATACTTGCCACCCCAATAGCAACATTTTTGTGCACTTTTCGCTTTCTGCCTCGGCAGCCATATCATCTCTTTCAAAAAGTATGGGGCGCGGGGGATTCCAAGATGGCGGCCGAGCGGAGCGGACGTGCGTGAGCGTAGCTCCGTCCCCCGGCTCGGGCCGCAACATTAAGCACCTCACTTCGAGAGCCTACCGAGACACCAGAGAGGAGACTTCCCCCCCCAGATAGGGAGGAAGGGGGAACAACCTCCCTCCGACAAGCTGCGGAACGTAGAGGGAACATCAAAAGTGTTCGAACGCTGGCCCGGACCTGCCCCTCCCCCGCACGAAGCAAGGATTCGTCCCACATCAAGGGGCACGACTCCCGCCGAAAAAAACCAGTCCGGGCGGAAAGAGGGAGACCTGCCGAGTCACAGCCAGACGGAGCGGAGCGAAGCAAGCTCCCCAACTCCCTCAACCGGCGCACCCCGCAAGCGCAAGATCGGCCCCCGACCCGACGCCGGGAAGCACACCGATAAGGACGGGACCAGACAGCGAGACCCACCCCCACATCAGGAATCGAGCGAACCCAGAGAAGTGAAGTGAGCGAGGAGCCCGCGGCGGCCAAGAGGAGAACGGCAGACCCTCGAGCCCCCGGAGCAACTAACGGATCAAAGGTACGAGGCGGGGGGAAGGCAGAGGGAGAAGCGGGAAGGAGATATCCCCCACAAAGGTTGTCGCCAACGAGGACCCCCCCCCCATCCACTACAAAGGAAAAAGAAAGACACGTGGGCAGGGGAAGACGGGGAGACAAATCCACGGGCAACACCCAAAGCGGGAGGGAGATAGGGAACCTCCACGGCAGACCCTCCCCCCCCCCCGGCAAAAGGCAGAAAAGCGGGCTGGCAAAAGTCAGCAGAAGCACAACGCAAACGCGAAAAGGGGAGGCCATCAGGCAGGGACCAACCCGGGTCACGGCAAGTAACAAAAAGCCGAGAAAGAAAAAAAACGAAGCAGAGACCACGGGGGAAATACGAGAAAGCAGAGCACCCAACACAAACGAATAACCGCTAAGGAGAACCCCGCTAAAGGAATCTCAGAAGCGAGGCCCAAACACATGTCAAAGCCCAGAACGAAGAGTGGATCACAAGCAACGGTGGCAGAAAAAGGCAAACCCAGACGAGACCAAGATCTGACCCAAATCTGGGGACTGGGACACTCGTTACCCAAACGTCCAATCAAACAAAAACATAAAGGAGGCGACACACCGGAACAAGTAGAAAACGCAGATATGGCCTCGAGGGACGATATGAAATCCTGGTTCAAGGATTTTCAGGACCAGTTCATCGCATCCACCCAGGCTCAATTTGACAACATGAAGGACGAAATGAAGCAAGCAGTACAGGAACTAAAAAAGGATATAGAAAATCTCGGAGAGAGAACAGACAATCTGGAAAAGACGGTCCAGAACATGGATGAGGAGGCACTCCAACAAGCAGAAGCGCAAGACAGACTCGCCCGCTTGGCACAGGAACTAGAATCCCAATGCGAGGATTTGGAGAACAGGTCTAGAAGATCGAACATCAGAATTAAAAACATGCCGGAAACAATAGAAGACAAAGACCTCCTAACGGCAGTACAACAAGTGTTCCAAGAAATCACACAGGAGGGATCAGAGGAAGATATCCAAATAGACAGGATACACAGAGTAGGACCCCGCAGAACAAGTGAACCCGGATCCCGCCCAAGGGACGTACTTGTGGCCATGACAAGATATACACAGAAAGAACAAATCCTTAGGAAGGCCAGAACAATGGGGCAAATAAGAATGAACGGGAAAGAAATCCAGCTATTCCAAGATCTAGCCCAATCAACGCTTAGAAAAAGAAGAGAAATGAGTCAGGTAACAAAAATCCTATCAGAAAAACAAATACGATACAAATGGACATTCCCATTCGGCCTCCTATTCACTTGGGAAGAAAGACAACACCGAGTAACGAATTGCGAGGACGGCCTTAGGATCCTGGGAGACCAGGAACCAGAGACCACAAACGATAGTGAACCCCGAAGGCAAAAGAGACAACCGAAGGGCTGGCAAACGGAGAAACGGAAAACGAGACTCCAATCACGCAAACCAGAAAAATGCTGAGACATTAGAACCCCTCTACACGAGAGAGAACCACCCGGAGGGGAAGGCATTATCCGCAAATTAAGACAGCCAGAGCAGGAGGCGACCACAAGCGCGGCCGGGCCGGAGGACGGCCATGGAATCCACTCCACAAGCAGGGTTTAGGACTCCCTGCAAACCGTTACCCCTGAGAAGTTAGAGGGCATGGAGCAAAGGCACAACGCCGGAGCAACCATAGGGCCCAGTGCCCTCCTCAGGGACAAAGTTGGGGGGGGGGGGGGGGGGAGGTGGGAGAGGGAGAAAATAGTAGGGAAAGTTCAAAGGGGAAGGGACCCCAAAACCGGTATCAACGAACGCAGTCGAGTCCCACGAGGTGGAAATATTACGAAACAACAAACCAACCAAAAAGAATGGGGCTGAAAATCCTAACGTACAATGTCAGAGGACTGAACTCACCAGTGAAACGAAAGAAAATAGAACATTTCCTACACAGAGAAAAATTCGACATAATCACCCTCCAAGAAACTCACATACAGAAAAATAAGAGAGGCCACTTCCGGTTAAGAGGCTACAAGCAAATCCTACAATCAAACAATGAAGGGAAAAAGAAAGGTGTACTCCTTGCCTTTGCAAACCACTTGCAAGTAAAGATCAAAGAGACACTAACGGATAAGGAAGGCCAATATATATTCACGAAGGCCCAGATACATAACCGCATACTTACAATAGCCACCCTGTACGCGCCTAACACAGGCCAGGAAGGCTTCATCAAAGACACAATAAACAAACTAGAACCATTCGCAGAGGGAGAGATAATCCTGACCGGAGACTTTAACCTGGCATGGAACCGCATAGAAGATCGCTCGAACCCCAAAGGCTCCCAGCAAGGATCCCCCAAGCAGGCGCTAAAGGAGGCAATGCAAAACCTAGCTCTAGAAGACATCTGGAGAAGACTCAAAGGAACGACAGAAGGATATACCTACCACTCGCATGTACATAATACAAGCTCCAGGATAGACTATATCTGGACAACGGGAACACTAGTAGGGGAAATACAAGACATCGAAAAAGGCAATACCTCGCTATCAGATCACGCTCCGTTGTGGATCTCACTCCCAAAATTTGCGAAAAGATCGAACCTATGGAGATGGACATTACCTGCGGAAGTGATACAAGACCCAGTAGCGAAAGAAACCATCAGAGAGAAAATAGAGGAATACTTTGAGGACAACACCACCCCGGAAATCTCCCCAAGCATGACATGGGAAGCCTTCAAAGCGGTGACGAGGGGACACATAATAGCTATAAAAGCGCAAACAGACAGGACCACACACAAATGGGAAGAAGAACTTGAAGCAAAATTGGAAGAAACAAGAGAAGAAATGTTTAAGAACCCCTCCAGAAAGACCAAAAGAGCATACAGACACATACAGAGCCAAATAGACCTTATCAGAACTAAAAGAGCAGAAACACAGCTGTTATATACGAAACACTGGTATGCAATGAAATCCAATAAAGCGGACAAACTATTGGCAAGACAATTGAAAGGCAAAAGGCAGGAACAAACGATACAAACCATAAAAGACGAACAAGGAACAAAGAAAACACAAACAACAGACATCAAAGAAGTATTCCGAATCTACTATCAGAACCTATATTCCTCGCAACACCCGAACGAGCAAGAACAAGAGGCCTTCCTCAAGGACATCTCCTTGCCAACAATATCCCCGTCAGAGAAAGAAGCCCTGGATGCGCCAATAACGCCAGAAGAGGTGAGGAAGGCAATCAGAGACCTGCCAAAGAATAAAGCCCCGGGGCCGGACGGCTTCACCGCGGCATTTTACAAAACATATGCGGAAACCCTAATCCCACATCTGACCACCTTATTCAACACCTTCAAATTACAAAATAACATTACCCCATCGATGAACGAAGCAAAGATCCTGGTCTTTCATAAAAAGGGGAAAGACCCAGAGAGCCCAAGCTCCTACCGCCCGATAGCCCTAATCAATATAGATGCCAAACTCTATACCAAGACACTAGCGAATCGGCTGGCGCCGCTGCTCCCCACGCTAATCCACCAGGAACAAGCCGGTTTCATCCCCACCAGGAAAACACATGACAACATAAGAAGGATTATACATCTCATAGAGAAGGCAGGCATTATGAAACTCCCATCAGCAATAATATCGTTAGATGCAGAAAAAGCATTTGACCGAGTCGAATGGACGATGCTGATGGCAACCCTCAAGAAAATGGGAATGGGGAACGAATTCATAAACATGATCCGAGCCATCTACAACACACCGACCGCTAGGATTGCAGTCAATCAGGAACTCTCAAACCCCATCAAAATAGGAAGGGGTACGAAGCAGGGATGCCCCCTGTCGCCCCTTCTCTATGCAATATTCCTCGAACCACTATTGGAAAAAATCAGAGTAACGCCAGAAGTCAAGGGAATGGAAATGGGAGGTCTAATTCATAAGACAGCAGCTTACGCAGACGACATGATGATGACCATCACAGAACCCAGTACGACGCTCCCGCATCTTATCCAACTGATTGATGATTACGGAGAAATATCAGGCCTCAAAATAAACAAGCAGAAATCGTCGGTAATGACGTTGGCCGGAGACAAAGTGGAGACACGCAAGATAACGGAAGATCTAGGTCTCCAAATGGCAAAGGAAGGAGTGAGATACCTGGGAGTAACCCTCACACCCACGATAAGAGACCTATACCCCGGGAACTACACGAAACTCCTGGAACAAGTCAAATCAGACCTGAACAGATGGAACCCCCTGAAAGTGTCCTGGTGGGGCAGAATAACGGTCATTAAGATGACGATACTACCCAGACTGCTCTATTACTTCCAAGCTCTCCCCATAAGAGTCCCAACATCATTTTTCAAATCACTCACAAAACTAATCACTAAATACATATGGCAAAACAAGACACCAAGACTCTCACAACAGGCGCTAACCGCCCAAAAACCAGACGGAGGGATGGCGCTCCCACACTTCAGGAAATATTACGAAGCGGCACAGCTGTGGGTGTTACACGAATGGATCACAGACACATCAGATAAATGGTGGATGGCTCAGGACAGAGCAGTGGCGAGATCCAACCTGCAACATCTATTATGGAAGAGACCCACACACAGGCATCAAAACATCGAGAGAAGCGAAATCCTGAGCACCACAATGGACATCTGGGACAGAGCCACCAAAAGAGAAACCCTCACGATTGACCCAGCTCCATTCATCCCGATGTTCGACAATCCAGACTTCCCCCCAGGGGTAGAAAAAGGCACATTCCAGAAATGGAGAAACGCAGGGTGCACGAAAGTGGGCGACATGTTTGAGGGTGGACAGATAAGATCATTCACAGACTGCCAGGATATACTAGGCCTCACGGAGAAGGACAGATATCAGTACGAACAAATCCACCACTGGCTCATGTCACCCAGAATCACGAAGGCACTGACCAGAGATCCAACCCCGTTTGAGAGCTACATACTAACCCAAACGGGAGAAAAGAAATTTGTCTCCTCCCTTTACAAATTCATCAACGTCCAAGAAGAACACATCACATGGTACTACATGAAAAAATGGGAAACAACGCTAGGAAAACAAATCCCGAGAACGCAGTGGACATATCTGTGGTATATAATACCCAAGTGGACGCGAGCAATTCAAACAAGGGAAGCATGGACAAAGGTGATGATCCAATGGCACTACACCCCGGAAAGGTTACATAAAATGTTCCCGACAACCCAAAATAACTGCTGGAGGGGATGTGACTCAGTAGGCACCTGGAGACATATCTGGTGGGACTGTCGAGAGCTACAACAGTTCTGGGTAGAAGTCAAAAAAAAGATGCAAGAAATATTCAAAGATACGGCTAACCTAGAAGAAGAGATTTGGATGTGCGGCATGTGGGCTCCCACAGACAAAACACTTAACAGGACACAAAAACGTAACTTTATGGGACTCCTAATAGCCGCCTGGCTGGCAATAGCACAACATTGGAAACAAAAGACCCCCCCGACCACGCAAGAATGGCTCCACAGGATATGGACATACGTGGCGATGGAAAGGATAACATACAACCTCCAAGGGGACAGACAGAGATTCGCTACAGACTGGGGAGACACCATAGAATTCCTGCAAAGTGACTACATGCTCCAATGGTGCCCACATAACATCAGAATTCTAGACATGTTTACAAGCTGAATCAGAAATACACATGGGACTCGAAGAACCGCAGAGACACTAATACCGGAGGGGAGGGAGGGGGGTGGGAAAGGGAAGTTTGGGACTATGTTGAGTCCAATGTTAATGTTTAAGAAATGCCAATAAAATATATTTTTAAAAAAAAAAAGTATGGGGCGCATTCTGTTCTGCACAGTCTAGATTCCGAGTTTGAGTCCTCGATAGCCATTTGGCCACATATTGTAGTTGGCTAGCTACATAATAGATCTCATAATTCTGCAGTTTTATGCCCCCTTTATCGTGTGCGTTCTGTAACTTCCAAAGAGCTATTCTATGGCTGGTCCCGTGCCACGGGATATCCCTGCACATGCTGTGTAGCTTGATGAAAAATCGCTTTGGTTTTAGATATGGGATATTCCCGAAGAAATGCAATAACCTCAGAAGTACGACCATCATCAGTAGCGCCCCTCTTCCCATCATTGCCAAAGGGAGTTTGGACCAAAACCTCATTCTATTCTCGATATTCTTTACCGCTTTCTCCGTATTATGCTGGTGTTCCACTTCCACCATATGATAAATATCTATTCCCAGATATGTAAACGTCTGTGTTACCCATGGTATCTGCAGAATCGGTAATTTTTATTGTTGAACTCCGGCATACCTCCCCAACGGGAATATACATGATTTTTGGGGATTTACTGCTATTCCGGACAGCGTTGAACCGCTCCATCACTTCCAGGATGTATTGGAGATTCTCTTCGGGGTATCTTATATACAGCAACATGTTATCTGCGTATAGGGAAATTAAGTGCGGCTCTCCTTTCATTCTAATCCCTATTCCCTCATATTGTTGTCTCAGATATATTGCCAATGGTTCCACTGCTAGGATGTATAGCATCGGGGACCATGGACACCCTTGTCTGGTACCCCTGCTCAGCTGCCACCTTTCAGAGATAATCGCTCCAGTCTTCACCCTGGCTAGCTGTGTGCTATATAGTAGTTTGACCCACTTAAGGTACCCCGGCCCAATGCCGTAGCTGGTTAAGGCTCCCATCAACCAGGGCCATTTTACAGAGTCGAAGGCTTTTATTGCATCTAGTGAGACTATTGCGATCTGCCCCGAGTCTTTTTTGCCTGCTTTATAACCCAGTGAAGTCTCCTGAGGTTATCGGATATGCTCCTGCGCGGTACGCAGCCTGTTTGATCCAGGTGTATTCGTTTATCAATAATCCATTTCATTCTGTTTGCCAGCACTGCCGTAAGGATTTTGCTATCCTGATTTAACATTGACAGTGGTCTGAACTCTCCACAATCTATACCTGGCTTATTGAGTTTGGGGAGCGGGATAATGATCGCTTCTCTCAGGGATTCTGGTAGCTGTCCTTTCTCATAAGCCTCGTTTAGAATATGTAACAGCGGGGGGAGCACCTCTTTTCTATATGTTTTGTAAAATTCACTGGGGAGTCCATCAGCCCCTGGAGACTTACTGGTGGGTAGTTCTGTTATCACCTCCTCCAATTCTTCGAAGGTGATTGGGGCATCTAGGTTCTCTCGCTCTGCCGCGTTTATTCGTAGCAGGCTTATGTCTTCCAGCGTATCCTTTATCTCCCTAACGTCACTCCCTTCCCTATCTTCATACAGTGTGCAATAGTAGTTTAGGAGTTCTCGATTTACCCCCTCTTGGGTGTCAACCAATTGCCCCTCTATTCCCTGTATTACTCTCAACGTGGTTCTAGGGATCTCTTTTTTATACAACCATGCCAGCATCCTTCCTGGTTTGTCTCCGCTCGCATGTTGCCTTTCTACATGTTTCCTATAATTCGGGTTGCATAGTCTATCCCAGTGTCCTGCACATTCTTGTTGCAGTTGGCTTATAACGCTGGCATCCCCCACCGTGCAGCCCCTCCTACTCTGGGCTATCTCTAGCTTGTTTTAGGCTTCCTTTAGTGCCCTTAGTATACCTCCTTCCAATGCTTTGGATTTGGCCATTGCAATCCCTCTTACCACCACCTTAAAGGTTTCCCATAGGGCGCCGATCGATTCTACACTCCCAGTGCTATTGTCAAAGTAATTTATATCATCCCCTCTCAGGTCTTCCATGAGCATTATGTCCTTCAGCGCTTCAACTCTGAGTCGCCAGGTTGGAATGCTGGCTCTGCAAGGTCGGTATTGCCATATTAGGACCTTCAGTGAGTGGTCCGATAGGACCCTCGCCTTGTATTCTACTAATGTTGTTTCTGCTATTACCTCCTGCATGACAAACATGTAATCTAGCCTCGTATACAGATTCTGTGGGGCCAAATAGTGTGAATATTGCTTCTCTTGTGGGTGACGTGCCCTCCATACATCCTCCAGTCGAAACTCTGTTAACAGGGTCTGAAGGGCTCTGGCAGTAGGGGTAGGTCTGTCTTGTCTGTTATCTGATCTGTCCACCTTTGGGTGCAATGTACAATTAAAGTCCACCCCCCCACCCCAGATCACTGTCCCGTTTATATCAATGGACAGTTTCTTATATAGGTCCCTGAAATATGTCACAGTATCTTGATTGGGGGCGTACGTGTTAACAATACATACTTCTTTATTTTCCACCATCCCCCCCAGTATCACCATCCTCCCATCTGCTTCAACTGTGGATTGTAGCAACTAAAATGGGACATGCAGTGCTACCCAGGTGATCACCCCTCTTGCATAGGTCGAATATGTTGCTCCAATAAGGGTCCCTCTCCACTTTTTCCGGACCATCTCTAGTTTGTCTTTTGTGAGGTGGGTCTCCTGTGTTAGGGCTATGTCTATTTTTTGCCTTTGCAGATACATCATGACCTTATTCCTTTTTAGGTAGCTATTCAGCCCCCTGACATTCCAAGAAATTACCTTGAGGTCCCCCATTTTCCAGCCACTTCCAGTCCCCCTCTTTGCCCCTTCCTGACTTCCTCCTTAGGCGCCAACGTTCGCGTATGTAAGCTCTTTCCCCAACTTAAACTACCCTTAACCATTACCTACTCAAATTCCCCAACGCCACTCCCTCCCTCCCTCCCCCCTTCCTTGCCCCAACTTAGTCTCCAACTCACTACTGTTTCTCCCCCGTCCCAACTGTTGCCCAGCTCCATCCCTGGATCTCAGGCACCCCCG
Source organism: Ambystoma mexicanum (assembly GCF_040938575.1). NCBI lineage: Eukaryota > Metazoa > Chordata > Amphibia > Caudata > Ambystomatidae > Ambystoma > Ambystoma mexicanum. Next base: position 525,306,278 of record NC_090928.1, on the reverse strand, counting down.
CATTTAGCCCTTTTCTGGCAATTGCCCATACTCGAGGCTCAGCAGGGAGGTATCACCCTAGTGGCGCTCCTACTACTCCATCTGCCGGGGGTAGGTTGCCTCCATCCTGTGACTCCTATTTTAATCATCAAGCTAAGCGCGCTTATCGCTACCCATTTTACTTTATGCAATTTATATTCCAGTCCAACGAGTCCAAGTGTTACATGTTACAATCCCTCAATGCTATCATTTCTAGCTGCGCCCATTGTTATCCCTTTCTACACTCTCTGCCCGGACACCCTCACACCTGACTGTATCTTGTGTGGCATTTAATCACTTATCGTGTTCATCTCAATCTTGCTCCTATTCCCGCTCCAGGCAGCCATGCGCGTCCAACCGAGTTGCCACGTCTTGCGGGGTGTCAAAGAAGTGTGCTTTGCCTTTGTGTAAAATCTTGAGCTTTGCTGGATTCAAGAGCATGTATTTGAATCCGGCTGTGCGCAGTCTCCTGTTTATCGCCACATAGCTATAGCGCTGTCTCGGCACCAGCATAGTGTAATCAGGGTATGCGGTGATGGTCGCAGACACCCTTGTTATCGTCCCTCCTTTCCGGAAAAATTCCAAGATCTTCTCCAAGACCTTCTCCCTATCCCTGTAGTTCAGGATCTTCGCTATGATTGCACAGGGGGGTGGGTGGGGGGGGGGGGCTCTGGGCTGCAGCCTCCTTATCAGGGCCCTGTGCGCACGTTCAATTGCAAACTCTTGGGAGAGCTTGCTAGCTCCTATTTCCTGGATAATCATGTTCTCCACATAGTCCATGGGGTCCTGGCCTTCTTCCCCCTCTGGTAGGCCGACCACGCGTATGTTGTTGCGTTTCGCTCGTCCCTCGGCTTCCTCTGCAAGGGTCTCCAGGTTGGACATCTGTTTCACTATGTGGACTTCTCTAGCATTATTTGTGCTGGTGTCCGTGTTGCTTTTCACAGCGCTCTCTAGGCCACTCGTCCTCTCTGCAAGCGCTCTCACGTCCTGTCTCAGCAGATGGACCTCTATCCCCACCGCGTCGATCTTGGTTTCTAGTGCAACTTTCAGGTCCGCCATCGCTATCCCCCCATGAGGTTTTTAGTTCCGTGATGGCTGCGAGGATCACATGGTCATCTCTCGGCGGGGCCGCATCTGCAGGTGTGGTAGCCATGGCTTGTGCTGGGGTGGCCGGAGACTGCTGCGGCTTGATGAATATGTCCATTGTAGGCTGCTTGCCCTTAGCTTTTCCTCCCTTTGAAGAAATTGCCCCACCTGGTCTCTACGCCAGGATACGTTTCATTGGCGGTGGTTGGGTTCTTATGCCGCCCCTCAGCCTCTTCTTCGTGGCTGCGGGCTTCCTATAACACTGCCAGTCGTGCGCTTTAATGCTTGATGTTCTGGTCTGCCACGTGGGGAGTTTGCATCTCTCGCCCCCTGAGCTTCCTGTTTATTCGTTCCGTATGCATCTTGGAACTGAAGTGGTCCGGTATCAAAGTCCTCCCCCCACCAGCGCTCTCGAGGCGGTCCCCTGTGCCTGCCGTGTGTGTCATGCACTATCATGCATGATAGTTATTGATCCCGCATCTGGCCTTGCTTGCTGGGACAGGGTGGCAGCGCGCCAGTGTAGCAGTTTAAGCAGCGTCCTCGTCAGTCTGCTGTGGTTTGGTGGGGCCTCCAATGCCCTGTTGTGGTCACTGTCTATCTTCGGCGTACCCCTATTTGCCCTTCTCCTTGGCAGTGGGTGCTTGTCTTCTTATCCCGAGGGCTGTTCTTTGTGTCCCTCTGCTAGCTATGAGGGGAGCTCTTCCGCCCTCCACCTCTTTCCACAGATAGGCCTCTTATTTCCTGCCTTAGAGAGGGGGCTGTCTGCCCTTTTCTCAACTTCAAAGTTTCGCCACCCTTCATGCAGCGTATCTGGCCCCCCTTTCCTTTCCCCAGTAATCTGCTCGCTCCGTTCTCCGCTTTGGGAGTGTTCCTTTGCTGCCGGGGGGTGGGGGGGGACACTGTGGTGGCACTCCGCTGCACTCCTCAGGGGATCGTGCTGCATCAGCGCATCAATGATGTGGGCTTTATCCTGCCAGCAAGCTTGTCACTGGCACCCTAGTTCCTGGGTGCGCTGCCCCGGTTGCCAGTAACCTCTTCCCTCAGGCTCCTCTTCTGCTGCCGCAGACGCCCGCACTCAATCCGGCACACGGATGGTCTGGCACTGCCCCCCCACCCCCCTCCGGCTCCTCAGTTTTGCAGTTCTCCGCTATTTCACAGAGGGCCTGTGGTGCCTCCACATCCCGGCTCACCGTACCTTGTCCGTGTCTCGGAGCGCAGGGAGTATTGGTTCGGTGCACACACGGGTGCACTGGGACTTCGCACCGCTGCCACCGGACCTCGGGCACACCAGGGCTGGTGACTCGAGACAATCGAGTTCCCGGGCGTCCCTGTTCTGGTCCGCGTCGTCCTTCTGCTGCTTCACATGAAGGGTGCCAGCTGCGCTGCCTTCGCTGGCCCCCACTCCAGCTTAGGCCGTCTCTTGTTCTTTCTTCAGTCACGGGGCAGCCGCCATTTTGTTGCCAGCTCGGGACGCATGCAGAGAGCAACAATGTTGCATAATGTCAGTTTCCTCACAAGACTCGTATAGCCTCATGCATCATAGGCTCCATGTATTCATACGGCATCAGTGGCATTTTCACGTTGAATTTCCAGCTAAAAGTCAGCGCGCTTCGTCGGATTAATGTGCGGATCCACAGAGCTCTCCCAGAGAGCAGCCTAGTCCATGGCTGCCAAGCTACGCCCCGTCGCTAAAATACAGATAGTAGCCTGTAACCATATTCTTAAGTTAAGCGCCCAGATGCCCCAGGGCTTGGTTGCGCTCTACAAATGTACAAATAAATAATAAATAAATAAATCTGCATTATTAGGAACTGACATAGGATTGAGGATTGCGGCTTGTATTGTATTGTAGCAGAGCCAGTCTCCCCTCTCTAGACCCATTATGTGGCGTGCAGCAGGGAACTATAATAAGGTCTCCCCCTCAAAGATGTCCATAATCTGTATATTTTCCCATTCTGTGTCTTGTCTGGGGTGTGCCTTCTGTTTAAACCCATATCAGAGCACCACCCTGATGCTTGACTACAATGGTGCCTTATGTATGGGCACCCCTTGCGCGGACCTCATCAGGTGCATCGCATAATCGTTGGTCTCAGTATCAGGTGTGATTTGATTTGTGGAAGTTTAGCCGGAGGAATGGGCATCATTTCTATAGAGGATAATGGGGCCATCAGGGCCAGTTCCATAGCCCTCCAGCTGGTTTCATCGCTAGTATCCAGCCAGCGTTTCACCCAGCAAACTGGAGCTGCTTGATAATAGGCTCTCCAAGACGGTACTGCCAATCTGCCCTCCGCCTTAGCTGCTTGTAATACTTTAAGGCGAAGCCAAGCTTTTTTTCATCTCCATATAAATTTGGTGATTGAATTATCTAGATCCTTGATCATAGCGGGCAAGGGACTGACAGGCAGCATCATAGCAATGCACACCAGTTTTGGCAGCGAGCTCATTTTCAGGGAATTGATCCTGCCTGTCGAAAAGAGATGGGATTTGCTCAGATCTGGGAAGATGGGATAATCTATCTAAAACCTGTGGGTAGTTCAGGTCTCGGAGTTCGTCGAGAGAAGCGCTAATATTAATCCCCAGATATTTAATATGATGCGTTTGAAGTGTAAAGGGGGTTATTCCTCTGGGATCACAAGGGATATCTTGCCTTAGAGGGAGAACCTCAGATTTACCCCAATGAATCTTATAATCTGCCATCAGGCCAAATTCCTGCAATAGGCACCGTATATATGGGAGGGATCTAGGGCTATTACTTATATATAAGAGTAGATCATCCGCGTATAGGGAGACACGATGCTCATTCGTACCCTGGCAAATGCCCATCCACCTGGGGTCAGAGCGTAATTTAACAGCGATCGGTTCTATAGAGAGAGCATACAAACAGGGCGATAATGGGTATCCCTGGCTTGTTCCATACTGGAGACTAAACAGAGGGGAGGCAATGCCATTGGTGACCACCAAGGCTGTGCGAACAGTATATACGGTTCAATCAACCTTACAAGATATGGGGGGGAGCCATATTTGGTATGGTCTGATACGAACAGTCATTGTGTACTGTTGTAGTATGTGTTTGAATGTTTTTATATTTGGTTTATTTGAATTAATAAATGAATTTGTTTTATTATTCTAGTATCAGTCTTGTGGATGGGGTTTGTCCTCTTTAAATTAATAGTAGCGGTTTAACGGGAGCTGCCCTGTATCACAGAGTGGGGACTTAGAGAGGGGTAGTCATTCCTTGTCACTTGTTGTGTCTTAGTTCTTTCTCCCATAATACAAGTCTGACCCCCCCCCGTGAACAAACAATAGAGAGTACCCGGTTTTCATTAACCTGGTTTACACAAGGACGTGAGAACCCCACGGGTCCCTGATTGGACCACTGCTGGCGTGCATGAGTGGGGCAGATCTACTCATTGGCTGGCCGTGTGCGAGCACTCCCCAGAATTTTAGATAAGAGGAGGGGTTCTGAATGCAGATCAGCAGATCAGCAACAGGTCCAATTCGACTTGTGGATGGAACCAAGTATCCGGAAGAACCAAGGAAAACAAAGGACTATCCTGAGATGCGCTCAAGAAGGTTGGCACCCTGAGCCCGCGGTTGTCCCAGTAGAGCCCTGCTTTGGACTCAATCTCAGAAGACCTGCAAAGGTGCTTCCAACCTTTGGAGTGCTGGCAATAATTACTCTTGATGCCTGCTGGTTGCCCTGCAAAAGAGCTTGTTTGGAAGTGTCCATGTGCCATCCAGTGGACTGTCCAGCTCAAACCTTGGCCACCGTCCAGGAGCAATGCTATGTCAAGTTTTGACTCGAAGCTCTGGAGAATCCTAACTTGCACTGCAAAGCATCTTTTAACTAAATGTCGTCCCAGCTGCTATGGACCACTAGATAGAAGATTGCGTCAGGCCGTGAGAGTTGGGTGTCCATTCGTCACTGTGCTAAAGCAACGGTCGTTGTAGGTGGTTTTCATGCGTTCCTTCTTATGCCCAGAGACCCGTTGCATTGAGGTTTTCTTCATTCATCACCCAAATTGAGAGTTACAGCTCCTGTTTCAAACTGGACCTGCATCTGCACCCGCAGCACCTGTGCTGTTTGAAGCCGTACCGAGGGCCGGAAATCAAACCTCCGATTACCTCTTCTAGACCTGCCAAGTTTTGACCAAAACCGAGCTACGGACGGTGAGTACTGAAACCACTTACCGGTAGCCCCTTGTTCATCCATAATGTTTTACACACAGATGATTCCTTGTGATCCTCTCTTTGGCTTGGGTAGCTGCCGCTTCCTAAAGTCCTCCGAAAGTTGGGAATAGCTTTGTTCGTCGCAGCAGATCCTCCCCCGACTCTTGGAACCTGTTTTCACCATGAATTCTGTTCCTAACTTTACCAGGTTCCTAAAAAAATACTTTGCGACTTTTACATACGTCTGCACACTTTTACACATGCATCGAACATTGAGCACAAGGCTCTATTCATCGTAGTGTTGGAGTTATAAAGTTAGGGTTTAACCCTTCTAAGGCTCGTCTATGCTCTGAAAGTTACGTGCCCTTTCCTTTGCAGGTATTGGCAGAGTTATATTGATCACAATAACTCCAGTGACTGTATATATTTTACATAGTGTTTGGTTGTGTGGTATTTTGCTATTGCTTTTCATTATTCATTTGTGTTTACTCTTGGGCTTAATAGATTGTATATTTTTATATACTTCAGTCTAATGGTAAGTCTTGATGTTTCACTGTGTGTGCTCATTGAAGACCTCTAATCACCCTCACTCCTCCTGAGATGTATCATTGACTGCTCTCCAAGCTACCGTGAATTGGTCGAAGTGTCCGCTGTTTCAGTAACATGGCTGGCCTCCTAAACATCTGTTCATCAGGCCAGAGTTTAGAAATCCATTCGAACAACTACTGTGAGGGGTCAGCAATGATAGACGGACACAAGGTAGTGTTGACAAAAAGGAGGTTGGAAAAATGCTTCTATATCCCCATTTTAAAGAGGAACTTCCCTGCCTCAAAACTAAAAATCTGTCTGTGTGAGGATGTCAGGAACTGAAAAACCGTCCTTGTGTCCAAAACAACCTGACCCTCACACCTATAAACAAACAACAAAAGGTACAAGGAAATGTCTTTCAATTTGATGTTAGAAAAAGTGTTGAAGGGTGGGGTGGGGTGCTGTTGCGCGCAACGAAGATGACTGCATAAAATGTAGGCTCGGCAGCCCGAGACCACTTCACAGCACATTCTATCTGTCTGGAGTGCATGCTGCGAGCGATTACATTGGATTCAGCTCTGTGAACTTTGGAAGGTGTGATGCGCTGGTAACTGCTGCAGCGCCGAGCTCTGCTGGGACACTACACTGCTGCCGGGAGGCCCGCACTGCTTTCTGATCTCCACAGGTGCTGGCTGCGACACTGGCCTAAGAGGGCGGATGGTCCCGCTGCTGTGCAACGAGGGTATATCTGGTGGCGAGATTGTTGCACCTCCCGGAGCCCGGCAGCAACACGGCTGGCCCGATCGTGCGCCCTGGGGCGCCTCCTGAGGATCGTATAGGTGGATGCATTCCCTGGCTCCCTGTGACTACGCAGGTCACATAGCCCCTGCACCTTGGCCCAGGAGCAGCTCTGCTGGGTGCGGCACTGCTCGCCACTGGATCCCAGAGGGTTGGTGGCCCAGCTGACACACGGGCTGTGCCCCGGATTGAAGACATTGCCCACCTGTTGGCCGTGTGGTCTCTTCCACCTTTAATCTGCTCCCCCTCCAGTCGATGTCCTATCTGGGGCTGGCTGTGTGCCCCTTCTGTGCGAAGGACTGCCATGGGCGACTGACAAGTCTCCCCTTCATTGACCGCCTCCAGACCTGCGGGGACTCGCTCGCGCCCTTGGGCTCTGCTCAGGTGCCCTTTTTTTTTTTAACTGGGCTGGCTCATCTCCCCCACCCCCACTGCCTAGTACCACTGTCTCTGGGGTGCAGCGCTGAAATGCCTGGGACAAATGTCTAGCCCCAATACACGCAGGGGGGTGCGGGCCGCGCTGCCGAGACCTCCTGCTTCTAGTGTTGCCTCGGGGGCGGGCTTCCCTCGCCCTGATGTTCACACGGAACGCTTGCTCTTTGCACGATGTCTGGACCGAGTGGCCTCTGTGACCTCCTGGTGCATAGTTGATTGAGGCGGGTCTGACACTGCTGGGGTGGTTTCCCCCTTGACACAGTGTCTGGGGTGCTGCTGAGCTGGTAGGGGCTGCAGGGGGTCCTCGCCCTGGGAGGATATTGTGGACTGCGCCTCATCTCCCTTCACGGCTAGTCTGGACTCACTCTGGCTGCAGCTCTGCCCTTCTTGTGGCCTCTCGGGCGGCCTGATCTAAACTGCTCGTCTCCTGCACCGCCGCCCTTGGTAGAGGTTGTGGACGCGGTGCCTCAGGTGGGTGCTTGCGGTCCCTCCCAGAGTCACTCTGACATCTAGCCTTGCTCGCCTGTGCCGCAGCGCCCTGTACACTCCTGGTGTGGCAGGCACCAGCCTACAGATTCTTGGGTGTCTGCTATACCCCTTGGTCTCCCACTGGTTTTCCAACCAGCTATCATGACCAAGGGAGGCGGTATATAAGCAGAGCAGTATAAACATATTCACTAAAGCTGCTCCTAAGATCCAGGGTGGCGGAGAGGGGGACACCGGAGAACCCAGTAAACCGGAGGATCCACAGAAATGCAGAACATGATGGACTACATGCTGGAGGGGTTTACTGCCTTGCACTCCAAGCTGGACGACATGAGTGGTACCATTAGTGCGATAAAGGCTTGTATGGAAAAACCTGATGCCAGAGTAGGTGAAGTAGAGACCTGCGTCAGGTCAGCAGAGGATGACATTGTGGCGATGAGATCGGATATATCATCACTTACCAGGCAGGTGCAGTCCATAAGCAAGAAAAACGAGGACCTCAATTCCCGCTCTAGACGCAACAACATACGCATCATAGGCGTGCCAGAGAACAACCTGGACGGCCCGATGGAGGATTTCGTCGAGCACACTTTACTCACCCTGCTGGATTGCCCCAAACGCTCACCTCAATTTGCCATAGAACGAGCCCATCGCTCTTTAGCTCCCAAACCCAAGCCGGCCTCCCCCCCAGGCCAATAGCAGCCCATGTCCTCAACTACCGGGACAGGGATGATCTGTTGAAGTCGGCTAGGACCAAGGGAGAACTACTTCTGGGCTCCAACAGGATTAACCTTTATCCTGACTTTTGAGTCGCGGTCCAGAATGAGCGCAAAACCTTCTCGTCTGTTAAGAAAAGGCTCCGAGACCTAGGGGTCATATATGCTATGTTGTACCCAGCTAAGCTCAGGATTGAGCATGACGGGAAGGTATTCTTTTTTACAATTCCGGAGAAGGCCACGAGATTCCTGGAAAGTCACTTCCATGGGTGACGCTATCAGGCAGGGTTTATTCAACCACCCTTAGAACTGCCCACTTGCGAAGTTCATCGGTTCTATTGTGGCAACACTGGTTGCATGCATGTCTTGTCTATTCAATTTGCTATTACCTAAGCCTAAAATGCACTACTCACCTTTACTAAATGTACCTTTTTGCTGTGAAGTAGGTCGGCTGCAGTTGGTGCGCAGCCCCCCATGCAAAGATGGAATGACTGGTGGGTTGTTGGGGCTTGTGGGGGAGGGAATAGGGCAGTCATCTCTCCGATTGGGGGTGTGATGGGGGATGTTTGGGGGGACAAAAAGTTGAAAAGTTGCTTGGCATGCGATTGAAGAGACGAGATGAACACCCTTTCTGCCGCATCGGTGACATGAGATATCCTCTCATGGCCTTGGCAAGGCCTCAGCTAACTTATGTTCACCGGCTAGATGGCGGACAAGGATATAGTATTCATTAGCTGGAATGTCAGGGGGTTGGGCAACCCAATCAAAATGCGCAAATTGCAGATATTCAGAACGGCATAAAGCCCAGGTCTTCATTCTGCAAGAGACTCATGCATTGGCGGGGGCTGCAACAAGTTTGCCAGGTCATGGGGCACACACTGATACTACACCACCTACTCCACTGAGATCCTGGGGGGTGATGACCCTGCTTCACAAGTCTGTTAGATTCACACACAAAGTGTCACATGTAGACCCCCAGGGGTGCTATGTCCTGCTATACGGTACCTTAATGGGGCGGGATATTGTCCTCTTAAATATATACGGTTCTAACGTTGATGATCCGGACTTCTACTCCCAGCTTGCTTCCTTATTCATCCAGTTCCCGTTGGTTCCTATACTTTGGGGCAGCGATTTCAATACCATGGTCGACGCCAACATCAATAGGTCCATTACCAATGCATGTCTTCTGACCAGAGTGGCTAAGGCAGTTATAGAGGCACAGACCTCACTGGGTGTAGTTGACGCATGGAGAACTGCTTCACCCCTTATCTCGCGAGTTCTCATTTTCCTCGACTGTGCATGACATGCACTCTCGAATTGACAGTTGGTTACTGTCAGGGGCACTTGTTGGGTGCATTGTGCAGATGTCGATCCTGCTTAGGACCTTCTCTGGCTATTCCCCGATTACACTCTAACTGATTTGGGGTGAGGGGACTGCGACGGCATGCTCATGAAGTTTGAAACCAAATGCCCTGCTGGACCAGGTCTTCGAGTCCGAGCTCGGTTTGGGCATCAATGAGATTAATACTGGGACGGTAGACTCCCATGCTACTCTGTGGGAGGCCTCTAAAGCCTATATACATGGCATTGCCCTCGCAAAGGAGGATGGGATCCTCGAAGCGATCAGTAGGGCCATCAAGAGGAGCAAGCTCCTACTTGCCTAGCTCGAGGCGCAATATGCCGCCTCTCCATCCATTGCCGTACTGGACGGGATTGGGGCTGCTCTGGACACTCTTAGAGGGCATGTGGACCGGGAGCGCAAGTTCCTAGATGGCCGCCAGATAGTATGTAGAGGGTGAGCATCCCGGGAGACTGCTGTCCAGATTGGCCCAGCAGGAAAACAGCACTCTCCATATTCCCTTAATCAAGAGGGCGGACGGTACATTGGCTCATACTGCCAAGGAAGTAAATTAAGAATTCTGCGCTTTCTACGAAGCACTATATGCAAATAATGATACAGCCCCCTCTTTGGATATAGAGTCATTTGAGTGATCACTCACTCTCGGTGTTGTCAGCTGAAACCAGAGAGATATTGGATCACCTGATGGCTCGGACGGCCTCATCGCCGAGTTTTATTCAAGCTATAAAGGGTGCCTGGCCCCCCTGCTCGCAGCGGTATGGGAGGAGGCATGCGCAGCCGGTAGGCTTCCCCCCTCGCTGCATGAGGCGGTTCTTTCTGTATTGCTGAAGCCCGATAAACCGGCTATACAATGTGGCTCGTACCAGCCCCCGCCACTGATAAACTACAACATCAAAATCTCTGCTAAAGTGCTCGCCCTTCGGCTGGCCCCTTACATGCAGTACATCATCCATCTGAATAAGGCAGGGTTTATACCGGGGCACTTCACGGCCCTTAACCTAAGATGCGCCTTTACCATTTTAGCCAGAATAGATATGGGATTACAGGCAGTGGCAGTGACATTGGACATGCAGAATGCCTTTGACTCGGTTTTGTGGCAGTTTTTGTGGGCCGTACTGGAGAAGTGTAACTTTGGTCCCTGCTTTCTGTCTTGGGTGAAACTCCTATATTCATCTCCAGTGGCCAAGGTCTGCACTGGAGGCCTCTACTCTACCCGATTTGAGATCGCTAGAGGAACCAGACAGGACTGCCCCTTCTCTTCCCTAATACTTGCCATAGCTATCGAGCCCCAGAGACACGCACACAGAGGCATTAGACTCATGGGGGAACCAGATATTATTTCACTTTATGCAGATGATGCTTTGCTTTACAGTCGCTCCGCTGAGGAAAACATTGCTCCAATTATAAATGATGTGCTTCTCTTTGGAAGTCTGTCCAGGCTGAAGGTTAAATGTGCGAAATCTGCTCCGTTCCTATTAACAGACATCACCACAGTTCCCCGCAATCTCGTTGGGTTTGTCTGGTCTCCATAAGAGATAAAGTACCTGGGGGTCGTTGGCACATGTCATCAGACCTCGTTATACGACCGCAACTATGAAACTACTTCTCACCACTTGAGCAGAGACTTAGCGGCTGGGCGAAACTGCTGATCACGCAAGCGTCACGGGTGGCACTCGTCAAGATGTTAGTGCTTCCGCAGCTACTTTATAGATTCCTAAACGTTCCGCTCTGGCCGGGGACCGTTTTTTTCAAGAAACTCACCTCAGCGATCAATAGCTTCTTGTGGCACTCTGATGCGGTCCGGTTCAAGTTCGACACATTAGCGAGTCCCTATGATCTGGGTGGATTCGCAGCCACAAACTTTGAGCGGTATTGGATGGCAGCCCAGGCCCACTTTGCTATGTTCTGGTTTGACCCAGCCACGTCTCACCCTCATGTCAAACTGGAGTGTCTGGCGGCCGGGAACCATGGCATTCGCTCCCTGGTATTCCCCTCCTCAGCCCAGAAATGGGAACCCACCGACCCCACTAGGGTTGAAACGGATTGGCGTTTCCCACCCCTTCCATGGCGACTTCCCATTTGGAATAGCCTTCCGGGGACTCCCCCAATGGACAAATCGACTGACTGGGTGGTGGCTAGTTTTGGCGTCCTATGGGATGCTTCACAGAATGGTGTGACTTGCCTAAATCCTAGAGAGCGCGCCCCTCCAGATGGCTATACTATGCCGGTCTGCACCTGATGATTAAAGACCACTGGCAGGAATTCCCCTTGCTTCCCCCTGGTGGTCCAGGTATTCCGTACACTAGATGCTCGTGGCCTACGAACACATATCTGATGAATTTACTGCCCGTCAATTGCTCTGGCACTCACTATAATACCATATATGGAGATGAAGGGAGAATGCTTTGCTGTACTGACCTTTCTTTTAACTGCAAATAACAACTCATATTTGTTAATCCATTTGTAAACGGAAAACTGTCAATGCGACCGCAAGGGTGGGGGGGGGGGGGGAATTAGTAATATGACATTGGCACGAATATTGCTACAATAACAGGAAACCAGTAATTTATAATAGCAAAACTGGGGAAAACGGTTAGAGCTGGCTTTTAGTGTACGTGACAAACGCGATGTACATAGGATACAATGAACCCAAATCTGTATATAAAGAAGCCTGTAAAAGAGGAAGGTGCTGCTTCTTCTCTTGCTTGCAACTTGTGAACAAGACGAAGTCAGCCCGTTCGCGAATTATACAAATAAAATCGGTGTGCTTTATCTATGCTTCTGTTGTTTTCTAACACAGGGTCTCTTTACCAGTTGGGTGAGAAAAGGTGAATCACCAATTTGGCGACCACAAAGGGACCCCAAGGGTGGTAGCCCGTCACTGGGTGAGGCCTCCTAAAGAGGAACCGGAGGGGTAACGATTGCGGGGCCCCACTGAAGATTGAGAAGCACCATTGACTGCAACCGACGCGTCATCCTTCCCCCGCCGGTTCCCCCGGACGAAGGACAGCAGGCTGCCGCCCTTCGGGTCTAACGAACTTCGGACGAAGACCCTGCAGGTAAGGGAATGCTACGATGTTTGTTGTATGATTGACGGTTGGTAAGGCCGTCGGGATAGTATCGATATACTGGTACGTAAGTATAACGGATCTGTTATGAAGATCATATGATATAGAAAGATGTCAATATTATTGATTTATACTGATACTAAAAGGTCATTTAGGAAGGTAACTGGATCCAGGTTTGAACAAAATGGGTAACGGGCCTTCCCGCAAAGGGGCTATAGGGAAAAAGCACTATGCCCCCCCTTGAGGGAACACCTGCTTTTGAGATGTTGATAAAACACGGTTTAAACTCCACTTTGTTTTTGGATGAATGGGCTGAATACACGAAAAATTCAATTGAACACAAGTGGCCAACTAGTGGCTCCTTTGACTTGGACTTAATTGCTAAAGTGGAGATAGAGCTAGTCAAGAGAAAAGTGCGCCCCGCACAGTTCGAGGCCATCAGGTTCTGGAGGGTGGAGGCTATTAGAAGACGAAATGCCCATAGCAAACAGGAAAGGAAAAGACAGAAACGAACCACATTACAGAAGTTGCAGGAATTAGACGTTAAGGAAGCTAATGAAAGGTTTGAGCAGATGGACAGACGTATGTTGATCAAAGAGAGTGGAGGTATGTACCCTACCTTGCCTGCCCCACGTTATGAGGAAATAGAGGGGAAAGAAGCAGAATTGTTAACATCTGAATTGTTGTTCCCAGGGGCGACGGCCCCTGCGCTTGAAATAAAGGCAGTGGAGAGAGATGGTTACCCAATGAGATATGGAGACTTGACTAAGGGAGTGGACCGGACTAGGTTACTCAGAATAAGTGCAGAAAAATATAAAGATTTGAAGGATATCATGTGGAAATTATATACAGAACAATTGGCGGACGAAGGGAAGGAATTGTTAGGCAGACTTCATTCGGTTTAATTTAAACAAGTGGGAATATATCTGAACAATTAATATGACACCTAGAGAAAACAGACTGGACAGACTAAACCAGAACTCTTCTCTACAGTATTTAGAAGCAGTGAAAAATATTTAATCTTCTCAAACTAATGTCCAGCTATGGGGATATATGACATGTATCATAAACGAAATAGAAACAGGCGTGAAAGAAGGGGAGAAACAGGCAGCGCATTATAATTCGGTGAAGCTAGAAAGAGAAAAGCAAATACAGGAAGCGGAAGAAAGGGGCCAACAATTAGCAAATCGCTTGACAAATGAAGTATTAAACAAATCTTTATCAGAATTAGGGGCCGAGGTAGAAATACACCCATGGACCACCCAGGCTGTGTGTATAATGGTTCTTCGAGAAATGTTAATAGAGAAAAGCGACGGCAAGGACCCAGGGAAAAAGGGTGGATGGGATAAGGTTGTCGTTGAAACTAATGAGAGACTTAGACCAAATGTAGATGTAGACTGCACAAGGGAAAAGACGTGGAGAAGGCAGCAAATAGTCAAACTCCTGGGTGATTACAAATCTCTGCGCATAGCAGAAAAACCGGAGGAAACTGATAACGCCCTGAGTGGAGGGATATACCCGATTAGAGAATGCCAACCAACCGTCAGTGCCACAAAAGGGGAGATCGCTAGGACCTATGTCTATGTCCCGCTCTCCCGCCTAGAATTAATGCAAATAACAAAAAGCATACCCGATCCTAGAATAGACCCAGCAGGATTTTACAAAGAGGTAGGTAAGTTGTTTAGGCCCGGTCAGTATACAGTAGAGGATGTTGATAATATTCTAATGACCTTGCTCCCAGAAGAAATATGGACCCCTTTCCGGGATCGAACAGACCTAATTAACTGGAAAACAGCGGAAGATTTAAGCAAAGACAGGGAACCACAGCAGCCATACCCAGACGAGTTGAAAAGTCATGGGATGAATGTATTAAAAGCGTTAGAGAAGGTACTGCCGCCACATGATGTTAATGTAGAAAAATTGGCAGCAGTAACACAGGTTCCCGGGGAAGATGTGGCTACCTATTTTCTGAGGTTTGAAGCAGCATTCAAGGCACACAGCGGCCTCGAACTAACGAGTGAAACAGGGCAGAGATATTTTGCTGGTAACTTTGTTGAAGGGTTGCTCATCCCGATTCAGACTAAAATAAGCAATGCAGAAAGCACTTGGCAGTCCAGAAACCCCAGAGAATTATTAGAAATGGCGAGGTACTACGAAAGGGGAGAACAGGTGAAACAACAGATAAAGGTAAAATCGGACAAGGAATTAAAGAATAAAGTGCTCATGCAGCAGCTACAGCAGGGAGGGGGCCCTATGCCCACCTATGGTAACAACAACCAAACTGGCAGAGGGGGACTGCCGTATTACAGAAGAAACGGAGGGCAGGCACAACCCATAGTATATACCCGACCGGATGGCTTGCCCCAAAATACTTGTGCGTTCTGTAAGAAACCGGGACATTGGAAGGCCCAGTGCCCGGAAAGTGGGGGAAGGGGAAGAGGGAATTGGAGAAAGGGGCAGCCGGGGGCTATCCTCATGCCTCGAAGCCGAGGCACGTTTCCCGCCCCTCAACCTAACGTTTTTTACCAAATCCACGGTCGGAACGCTCCCCATCAGATGACTCAGGTACAACAACATGATTATATGGGAGAGATAGAAACAGTGTGTCCCAGTGAATTCCATGACCCAACTAGTTATATGGCATGAAGGGGCCGTGATGGGTATGTAGGCACGGTAAGCGTCCCAGTCGACCAAAAGGGGCCTTATGCCTCCATTAGACTGGGACCCCACCATGATGTAAAATGTCTGATTGATACAGGAGCCAGAAACAGTTCTGTTGATATTAGAGCCGTGCCCGCAGCCCCATTATCGGGAATGAACAAGACATCAGTAGGGTTCGGTGGGGAGCCCATAATAACTCCAATCAGTGACAAAATGGAAGCAGAAATAGAGGGAGTTAGATGGAGTAATGGGTGGCTATTGACAGATAGATGTCCGGAAAATCTGTTAGGATTAGACTCCTTGAAGGCTTTATATGCCACCATCTACTGTTCCCCGGCTGGGGTTCATATGACTGTTAACAATGTCTCAAACCCCTCTTTCATAGCATTAAGCCTACCGCTACCTGAAGAGTTACAAACCCTCCCGGATACCTTGTGGGCGGCCCACGGGAATGATGTAGGAACACTTGCCATTGCTCCCGTAGTAATCAAACTGAAGGAAGGGGTAAAATTCCCAAGAGTTAGACAATATAAGATCTCTATAGAAGGAGAGGAGGCACTAATGCATATAGTAAATGACGTGATGAAATTAGGAGTTGTGGAAACTTGTGATGACAGCCCTTGTAATTCCCCCATTTTGCCTGTACACAGGAAAGGAGACGATACAACACCCTACAGATTTATTATTGATTTGCGCGAAGTGAACAAGATTGTAGAACCCCGATACCCAGTTGTACCCAGCATTGCTAGTGTGTTGACCCGAATACCTAGTTCAGCCAAATGGTTTACGGTAATAGATCTGAAGAACGCCTTTTTCAGTATTCCGATCGCACCAGAGAGCAGATTTCTGTTTAGCTTTACATTGAGGCAAAGACAATATCGATTTACAAGAGCCCCACAGGGATATACGGAGAGTCCTGCCATTTTCAGTCAGGCGTTGAAAGCCCAATTGGATGATTTAATGTTGCCTTCTGGTACATCACTAATACAGCATGTGGATGACCTCTTAATAAGTGCTGACACCGAAGAAGGGTGTAGAGAGGCGACGATAGCTGTCCTCCAACATCTTGCGAGACATAACCACAAGGTATCATTGAAAAAGATGCAGTATGTACAACAGCGAGTGAATTATTTGGGTTTTGTATTGTCAGAAACAGGGAGGATGTTGTCTACGGATAGGATAGCCCTGATACAAGCCTTGCCAACCCCGACATCAGTCAGAGATTTACGAAGGATAGTGGGGGTCATGTCATACTGTAGGCATTGGATACCCGAGTTCTCAGTCCTTGTTAAACCTTGTTGGCAGCCCTGAAAGAAGAGAAGGAACACACACCTTTTAGATGTACGCAAGAAATGGAGGAGGCCCTCATAAACTTGAAAAACACACTATGCCATGCACCAGCATTAGGGACCCCAGATTACACAAAGAGTTTTTCATTGTTTGTGGATGAAAAGGAGGGATGTTCTGTGTCAGTCCTCACGCAGGAACAGGGAGGCCGCCAGAGACCCTGTGCATACTTTTCTACGGGTCTCCATGTGGTAGCCCAGGGACTTCCTCCTTGTCTGAGAGCTGTTGCGGCAACAGCCCTAGCAATAAGACAGAGTTCAGGCATTGTGTTAGGAAATGATGTTACTGTAAAGGTGCCACACACTGTAGATGTTCTCTTGAATAGGGTTCAAACACAACACCTCACAACAGCGAGATTGACACAGTATGAAATGTTCCTGTTTGCCCGAAATGTAAAAATTGAAAGATGTAACACTCTCAACCCGGCCTCATTACTTCCCTTACCAGAACACCAAGAGGAGGCGCCCCATGACTGCATAATAAGAACAGAGGAACATACGAAAGGGCGTATAGATTTAGAAGAAAGCCCTCTGAAATATGGAGATGGAGTATTGTTCTGTGATGGGTCTTGTTATAAACTGAATAATGGTGACACGGTGGCAGGTTATGCAGTGACAACTGGGGAGAGGATACTTAGTATGGGGAGGGTGCCCGAGAAGTCAGCCCAGGCAGCTGAGTTATATGTCTTGGCAAAAGCCTTGCAGATGAGTGAAGGGATAAGTGTCACCATATACACAGACTCAGCCTATGCCCATGGAGTGGTGACCAACTTTGGCAGACTGTGGGCAGAGCGAGGCTTCCTTACGTCACAAGGTTCAAAGATCAAGTATGCACACTTAATATGTCTGTTATTAGAAGCTCTGACATTGCCTCATAAAGTGGCCATAGTAAAGTGTATGGCACATAGGAGAATATCTGATTACGTATCACAAGAGAATGATTTAGCAGACAAATCAGCTAAATTTGCGGCACAAAATTGTGCGGACAAGGCAGCGATTGGACAATGGTATACAGGGACATGGGTCAGCCCGGGGGAGGTGGAGGAACAAATAAAACTAATCCAAGAAGATGCAACAGAAGAAGAACGAAAATCCTGGCACATGAGTAATACATACGAACAGGTGTGTGAGGGTGTGTGGGTGAATATCATTACAAATAGATGGTTGTTACCTGATGCATATCTTCCCATAATAGTGAGTGTGGCACATGGCCCGACCCACGTGAATGCGAGAACTATGGAAGCAGTCCTAAAGGAGGTATGGGATAACAAGAAGATTGGACAATATTGCAGGCAGTGGGCCAAGCAGTGTGAAATATGTGTAATGTACAATGTGGGAAAGAGTGTGCCTGCCCCATCAGGTCATTGCAAGTTACCTACTCAGCCTTTTGAGGTGGTTTACATGGATTTTATACACCTAGAGCCTGTTAATAAGTTTTCGTATTGTCTGGTGATGAAATGCGGTTATTCAGGGTGGGTAGAGGCTTACCCTTTAAAAGACAACAGCGCAACATCCACGGCCAAATGCATTTTGAAAAATTGGGTCCCTCTATACACCGTACCCAAATATTTGTGGTCAGACAATGGCTCTCACTTTACTGCTGAAGTAGTGTCTAAAGTGTGCAAGGCACTAGGAATTGATCAACGATTTCATGCTGTTTTCCACCCTCAATCGGCAGGTGTCATTGAAGGTACAAATAAGGTTCTGAAAAATAAACTGGCAAAAGCATGTGCTGAGACCCACCTGAAATGGCCTGATGCCCTGCCTCTTGCACTGTTAAGTATGAGAACAATGCCAAAACGTACACATGGATTGTCGCCCTTTGAGATTGTGATGGGCAGGCCACCAAGCATTGGGTCTCCTGTTAATCCAAAGAAACTGTCTGAGCAAACATGGCCTGCCTTGCAACAATACTGTATTGCATTAACTAATAGGCTTCTTTCCATACATACACAGGTGAAGGAAGCTGCTCCTACACCCTTGATAGGAGAAGGCCACGGATTACAACCCGGCAGCTGGGTGGTAATTAAAGCGTTTGATCGAACCAGTGGACTACAGCCTCGCTGGAAATGACCGTATCAAGTACTACTGACTTCTCAAACCGCAGTAAAGGTAGACGGGAAGCCGCATTGGTACCACGCCAACCACGTCAAACGAGCCGAACGTCTTCTCCAGCCAATTCCGCCACCAATAGCTACGACTCCTTTGCTAAATTCCAGCATTGAACCAAATCCCACAGAAGTACATCGATACACGTTAAGATCACGAGAAGTATACGTGCCAGGCAACGTGTAAGGACTACATTTTGAACTTTGACCATTAAGGAGATAGGGCAAAAGACTCCTTTGTTGGTTTTAGCAGAGTGTTGCCTTACTGAAGACAGCGGGCTGATAGCCTGAAGGGCCTCCGACGTTCCCCTCCTGGGACAGGCACAACGAGACGTGGGACAGCTCGGTGATTGGGTCGCCAGTGAGGCCCGTATATTTAGGGTACAAAGACACTGGAGCTTTAACTAGAAAAGGTGCTTAGACGCTAGGACGCATTGTTGTTTGTATAAAGTATTGTCATGGAAACAGTAGAAGCTAATGGTCACATATATACCAACCTCCTTCCCGCTAGAAAAACAAAAGGAAAATGTGGCTCTGGTAAATTGCGTATTATAATATGCATTGTAATACTGGTCATTTTAATTAGATTAGGTTTATTTTTCTGGTTTATAGAACATGCAACTGATTATAAATTTAGAAATATGTTTCCACAAGGTGATCGTGGAAATGCGACAATGGGGTATGTGAATAGCAGGGATCGTCATCCACATGACCATGTTGAAGAAGATGAATACATGAAAAATACATATATCAAATTAATGGATGCCACCCAAAGGGCACTAAATATATCAAATTGTTGGATATGCACTCATATGCCTCGACACGGTGCAGAAGGGCTACCTGTGTATGCGGTACCTGTCCCTGAGCGAGAAGGGTGTCTTATATTACATATGAGAATGTGGTTCGCTAAGAGATATATGCCAATAGGTAACCCTTGTTATGAAATTAATAGAACACAATTGGCATTGGGAATACATGGGTTAAAGGGCATGATCACAAAGGGCGTATCATTGACACGTACCATGGTTCAAATTGTTGAAGAGCCTCCTCCCCCTATTATGGTAACTAGAGAGTTACCACAGAAGGGAGCCTGCTTCTCCAGGAACACGCGAGGAAAACCCACCGGAAAGGGATGTACATACATGCTAGATTTTAACAATTACACAAAAGGCCTCCTCCAAGTGGAGGGGCATGCTTACATTTGTGACAAACGAGCATATTTGTGGTTAGCTGGAAACTTTTCTGGCAGCTGTTATGTCGCTCGGATTATCCCTGCAGCTATGGTTCACAGTTCAGAATACATTTATAATCAAGGGAAAGGTAGGAATAAACGAGATACGAAAATACAAACCCCCCAGTACAAATCCACTGACTTGGAGAATTTCATCGACGTCCTGAAAGCTCTTATACCACCTGTAGGCTCATTCTTTAACAGTCAGGAAATCAGACAGCTTAGCAAAGCTGTAGAATATATGATTGAAGAAACAGCAGATATCTTGACAAATATTACATATGAGATAAAAGCAATCAGTTTAATGACCCTCCAGAACAGATATGTACTTGACATTTTGACTGCTGAAAGAGGAGGGGTCTGTTCTTTGGTAGGAAGCCAATGTTGTTTATTTATTCCCGATGAGAGCGAAGGCATCCTTAAAGGCATTTCTAAATTACATGGAATTGCACGTTCTATCCATTACGATGAAGGGACTGGAGACAGTTGGTGGCTTAAATTATTAAAGGAAATTGGATGGCAGTTACTTACCCCTATACTGATTTTAGGTGCTATAATAATAGGCATCTGCTTATGTATTCAGTGCTTCCCTGCTATTATGTCTTGTATAATGTCCTGTTGCGCTACTTGCTTTTCTAATGTGTTTCAATCAGCGAAGCCATACAATCAACCTATCCACACTACCTCAACTGTTATGTTTACTCGTGAAATGGATCATTTGAATATGATCGAACCAACTAATGTCCAACCATAATGATATGTGTGCTCGCCCACGAGCAAGGGGTGGAATTGGTGGTCCAGGTATTCCGTACACTAGATGCTTGTGGCCTACGAACACATATCTGATGAATTTACTGCCTGGACATCCTAGAGATATAAAAGCTCAAAGCTCTCCTAGGGTCCAATCTACAAAGTCTCTCTTCTACCTAACCAGGATGAGGGGGGGGGGGATAGAAAGCAGGAAGTACCACTCAAGACACTCCCGTAGGTAGGAAGGACAGACATACCCTCAGTATAACCCTATGCTTGTGGAAAACAGTAAAGGGTGGCTTAGAAAAACTGCCTGCAATTCACTCACTCTGCGAGCAGATTTAACTACAACCAAGAAAACCGTCTTGAACGACAACAGTCTCAAAGGACAATAGTGCAGCGGTTCAAACGGAGCACCCATCAGGAATTTTAAGACCAAATTCAGATCCCAAACCTGCACATGAAACGGGGACGGCGGGAACACATTCGTGAGCTCTTTTAGAAATTGGGAAATCAAGGAACTTAAAATGAGAACATTCTTCAGACGAGCACTTGAAAATAGACAGCGCCGCCAGGTAACCTTTAATGGTACCCACTTGAAGACCCCTGTGGGCCAAAGAAAGCAAGAAAGAACGAACCATCGGAATGGAACACTGAAAAGGATCAACATTGATTTCTCTGCATTAGTCGCAAAACATACGCCAACGGTACAGGGATTTGGTCGCCGGCCGCCTGGCCGATGTACTGGAGCTGTTGGGAAGGTGTCATATGCGACTTCTTGAAATTTAGGGAGAAACCCAGTTTGTGAAGGGAGCGGCAGGTGAGGCGGAGATGATCCAAGGCTTGTTTGGGAGAACGCGCCCAGATCAGCCAGTCGTCCAGGTAGGGGTAGACGTGAACCCCCCTCTCCTGAGATACGCGGCCACCACACAATTAGCTTGGTGAAGATCCTGGGGGCGGAGGTCAATCCGAATGGCAGGACCTGAAACTGAAAGTGCAAGTTGCCAGCTGCAAACCCCAGGTATTTTCTGTGCTTTGGATGAATCGGCACATGAAAATAAGAATCCTGTAGGTCTAGAGACACCAACCAATCCTGTCGAAGGGCCTGAAGGACCTGAGAAAGAGTGACACATCTTGAACTTGTACTTCCTAAGGAAGTTGTTCAACCAACGCAAGTCCAAGATGGGTCGAAGTCCCCCGTCTTTCTTTAGAGTAAAAAAATATGGGGAATACCATCCCTTGTTCCTCTCCGCCACAGGTACTAGTTCTATAGCACCTTTCTCCAGCAGGGTCAATATTTCCTGCACAAGGAGTGGATCTGGAAACTTCAGAGAGAGATTCCCCGGTGGATTGTCGTGAGGCCGCTTTAGGAAGGGAAGGCAGTAGCCGTGGGTTATTGTATCCAGAACTCACGCATCCGAAGTAATAGCTCACCATTCTTCGAGATGCTGAGACAGTCTGCCCCCAACCAGCAAACAATGCAACATGACCTCATAGCTGTTTTGGAGCGGCTGTGGCAGCGCCTGAAGGCAAAGAGGCAGCTGCCTGAGCGGCTTTGACACCTCCATTTCCCTGTCCACCACGGGTACCTTTTCAGTGGCCCCTTTGATTAGCGGCTCCTCTCGTTCTACCAAAAGAGTAGTAATGAAAGGAACCCCCCGTCCCCTGTTGTCCCCTAGGACGAAAAGGCAGAGGTTGACGCACAGCTGCGCCCAAAGATTTAGCAGCAGCTTTGGAGGTCTGCAACCTCCAAAGGCTCTCGTCAGCCTTGCTGCCAAACAAATGAGAGCCATCAAAAGGCATGTTCAGAAAACGGGCTTGCACCTCCGGAGCAAAACCCGACTTCAGCAACCACGCAAACCTGCGTATAACAGTGCTTGCAGCCATGAACCGGTTAACACTGTCAGCCGTGTCCAACCCAGACTGAAGGGATTCACACATGGCATCCTTGCCATCCTGCAAAAGAGCAAGGAACCCATCCCTTTTTTCCAACTCGGGGATATGCTCAGCCGCTAGAGAGACAATTCCACAGAGTGTGTGAAAACCTTGCCAAGGCACAAGTGGAGTTGGTCGACTTTAGTGCCATACACCGAGCAGAAAATTCCTTGCGAGCCCAACCATCGAAGCGCATGTCGTCCCTATCAGGAGGGATGGTAGGGTATGCCACCTGCCTCAAGGGGCCCGTAGCCGCCTGAACCACCAAACTCTCGGGAGTCGGGTGAGTGGATAGGTAGCTGGGCCGCTACTGGATGGGCGGTATTTCTTAGTTAACAACTTGATGACTGCCGGAAGAGCCTCCGGGATCTGCCAAGTAGCCGCCACCCTTTTTCGCAATGCCAAAAGAAAAGGCAACACTGGGTCAGTGGACGGACCCTGATTCAAAATATCAGTCAGGTCATCCTGATCAAATGCAACCGGAGGACCGGACCACCCGAGATACTCTAACTCTAGACATCAACCTCCTATAGGAGGATTCAGCATGAGCCCCAGGCTCTGGCCTACCAAACGCCACCTCAGGAGATGTGTCAAGGCCACTGGTATCATGTAACGACGGACATAACTCCTTCAACTGACTGTCTTCAGAAAAGACCATGTCAGGAGCCTCCTGAGTTTCAACAGGCTCAAGCTCCATATCTGACCTCTCCTCATCCTCATAAATATCATGCAGAGAATGAAAGAACTCCTTCATAGGGCGAGGAGCGGCCCTGGAGTCCACAACAGGCCTCACAGTCATGGATAAAGCCTTTCTCATAGGATCCACAGTACCAGGGGCCTCCACTGGCAAATTCTGGCCAAATTGCCCCAAAGGCGTCGACGGCTTCGGCAAAGGTGCTGAAGGCTTCAAGGGCTGGATCGAAAGCAAAGCTCCATCAGCCGCACCCGACGGACACGGCGCCGACGGTGTCGATGCCGACCTCGAGCCCTTTACAGATTTCTGCGGTTTCGCTGGGGACGAAGACCAAGACCTGGATCTGGCACGTCTTTGGCGATACACCGGAGCCTTGTCCGAATGGGACCTCGACAGCTCCTGATGTTTATCGCGCCGAGTGCCCGGGTCCGAAGGCACGCAAGCATCGGACCAAGACCGTTCCCTGCCGGCTTGTTCCGAAGGCACAGACATAACTGTTGATTGAAAAATCACCAGCATTTGCTCCCTGAATGCCTCCCATTCCTCAGGAGTCGGGGATTTAGTGGGACTAGCCACTTTCCTCATCCCGAGACGAGGAGGACAAGTGGCGGGACCCACTCCGGGATCGAGATCCCAGAGACTCCTTCCGACGAGGAGAGTCACCCCTCGAATCGTCAGTGGAAATACCTGTAGCTTTGCAGGATTTCCGAGGTTTAGAAACCCGACCTACCTGTAACTTCCCCTTACGCTCCCGCGAAGCATTGGCAGTCAACGACTGGCACTTCGAGCAGTCGTCGGTATCAAGACTTCGCCCAGACACCACAGGCAGATGCGGTGCAGGTCCGTAATCGACATTTTGGACTTACAGCATGTCTTAAACCCAGACCGTGGAGTCGGAGGGGTAGAAGATGAAGACATTTTCTTCAAATAAGATCACACAAGGCGCACCGAGTTCTCGAAGCAAACACGTTCGAGGCACATCGAGCCGACGCCACCGACGCAGGACGCCCTCAGCCGAAAAAAATTCCAAAGCAGCACACCTGTGGACATTACATGTCAAAGATGTGGAATACGTTGGAGGACACAATCCATTCAAAACATTCTTCTTATTGAGTGTTGCATCTGTACATTGACTCGACTGCATTCAAACAAACTCTGCCTTTGTATATTTTCTGCATTAACAATCTTGTACCTTTCAATCACTTGCTGGTGCAGTTGTCGGAACAATCCAGGGTCCCATCTGTTTTGGGCAGACTCACCAGTCTTCTCCAGCATTCCCAAAATTGCTTGCACCCTTTCAGTATGGCATCTTACTCTGCCTTGCAGGTTGGAGTGTGCGGACGCTTCCCCAGTACCCATTGTGGCTCTGTGGTCACACGCCAGCTCTCCTTCTCGGCCCAGGGTGAAGTCTGCTGCCTCGCGGAGTGACTGCACCCCCAGGAACTTCTGCACTGCTCCTGGCGTCTCCACGGTCCTTCCCGCTCACACGCAGCGATCTTCCTTTCCCAACGGCCTCGTCTGTCAGTGTGGTTCGCGTTTAGGAGCCCCGGCGTGAATGGAAATATTGGCCCCTGCACCTCCCACTACGTCTCTCTGCTCCATAATGCAGTGGCCATTTTTAAATGTCCTGCTCATTGCAGGTTTGGAAAAACAACTAGTCTGCATGTTGCACTTTGACTTCTTGTCACTCTGCATAAACTCCTTTGTCCCCTTCCTTGTCTTAGTACCCGAGTGGTTATGGGAGTTCAAGTCCATAACTTCTTTTGGGCTTTCAACTCCGGCATGGTTTTTTCCATGGTTTTCACAAAAAAAGCACATCAAGACTAGAGGTCATAGTTACCTTTGGATTCTTAACTTAAATGGTTCTTCTCATAGACCTTACATAAAGGCATATCAAGAACAAAAGGTGTTATTTGTGAGTAATGGGTGTTTGGAAGAAAAGTGTGGTCCGACTAGAATGATTTAGAGAAATGGTTTCTTGACTTTCTCTACAGGAGGGAATCGTTATTTGACAATAGGCCATTAAGGTCTTCGGGATCAGGGGGTCTTTCTCATGGGAAAGGGGGGGGGGACCCTGCAACCCCTCCAATGAAGTCATAATATCTCCCCGGTAGTTGTCGCCTCCCACGTGATCCTCCCTCATGAAACCGCCCCAGGGTCAGGATCAGGTAGCAGCTGTCGTCCCCTGGCCACATGGGAGGAGGTTCCCACCGGGAAATCTGTGATGACTCCATTGGAGTCATCACATTACACAGCATATGTTGGGGATGTGATGAGGGAGGGTGGTGGTTCAACACAGGTTTGTCTTTTCCAAACGCATAGCAAATCAACCTGAATGTTATAAACCTGTGGCGCAATATGGTTGCTATAACTACATTGTTGTTCTTGTTGTTCTCTGGCTGGGATGAGGGACACCGGGTCTGTAGACCTGGCTGAAATACCATTTAGGAGTTGGAATGTAAGCAGACTAAATAATCCTAATAAAACACGTAAACTCCTGTCCTACAATGAGAGACATAAAACAAAGATCCTGCTCCTGCAGTAGACACACGCTAAGAAGCTGTTGCGTGAGGCATTTGCTAGGAAATGGGGGTTGCAAAGATTCTACACAAATTATTCAACCCAATCGAGAGGTGTACAGAAACTGATTCACAAATACCTGAACTTCAATGCATCACTTGATGTGACCCCTTGGGGAGGTATGTTATTCTAAACGGGACAATAGGTGGGAGGTCACTTTTGATCGTGAATGTGTTCAGGCCCAATATTGATGATCCTGACCTTCTACTGCTGCATCATTCAGATCTGTGACATGTGAGAACTCTGAGGACATCCTTACATCTACTCCCTTGGATCCCCGTCTCAGGTGGACAGGGAAAGGCCATGGCTTTTGTATCCCGACCATGTAAGTTGAGAAGCGAGGGAGGATCACCTGGGTGGAGGGTCCATGGGGACTGGAGAGAGGACGGCCCTGAGGGACGGACAGTGCTTCTCCTTTCCATTCTATAATGAACCGGTAATCCCAGAAGCCTTTGTGGGTTGTTTTTACCCCATTTCTTTCGGTCAGAGTAACAACAGGAAGAATTATAAATCTCTGAGATGCAGAAGGAGAGCGAGAAAGAGGAAGGTACACACAGACAAGACATGGTATCCCCTTTCCCTACTGTTGACCAATCTAACCTTTCCCCAACCTTTATGGACTACTGCAAGACCTTTCCCCTCTTTGCCCCACATGTAACTAACGAAAAAAAAGTATTGGGACGGAGAAGAAGAGACAGAGTAATAAACACTACACCTCCATTTTACCACTTTGGTACTGGGACAAATAAGATGCCTGCAGAGTATAGTGAGAATCAGGTATGTCCCTTTAATCAGGGTCAGGCAAACCTAGGTTAAGGATCCACACCTGCAACCTGTTAATTGGTTGCAGGTGTATACAATGAGGGGTTAGAGAACATAGTGAGAGGAACAGGGAGGTTTGTGTGAAAGAGACCAGCAGAGGACCCTTTTTGTGTGGAGGCAGCCATGGTGGGTCTGGAGCAGGAACCAGGAAGCCGGCAGATCACCCAGGGAACTTGTGGGGCCCAAGACATGTGCGCTGTGTCATTGCCACAGGTTTGGGAGCCTCCAGAATTGAGAGCCAGCAGCTGGAGCTGCCGTCAAACCAGGGATAGAAGGGACGCCGTCCGCATCCAGAGAGAACCCACTTTCATTGCAGGTGTGCACGGTAAAGCGACCAGCATGCGAGTGTGGCTCGCAACAGATGTCCTGCTGGCCTCGCAATCAGTGAGGGAGCTACGGAGGCCGTCGGAAGGAGACCCAGAGAGCCGGTGAGTGTTACAGAAGCACTTGGCTCCTTATAGACCAGAAACCAGTAAAGGTTTTGAAAATGAATACAAATGTATATTGAATACCGAACTGAACAGAAATATGAAAATAAGCATAACGCCTGCATCTTAAATCCCGAGCTAAGTGAAAACTTGAAAATGAATACAACAAATGTATATCGAATATCAAACTGAATAGAACTACGAAATTAGGTGAAATTGATGCATCCTAAATACCGAATTGAACAGAAAGGTGACATTAGGCATAACAAATGTATCTTAAATGCCGAACTGAGGAAAAGTATGAAATTGAACATAAGAGATGCCTATTGAATCCTGAACTGAATGGAACCTTGAAGTTAGACATATTAAATATTGAATGCAATCAAACTTTATGGACAAAGCAAATATTGAAGGACGGCCAAAGTGCCCATGGGAAAGTAAACTACTGAAAGAGGGGCTCAAGTGTGAAAGACTGCCATTGAAAGATGGGGTATGAACAAAACCCTTATAAATTGAACTTTTATGAGTAAAGGCAATGCAGCAAGGCCAAACACTGGCAGAGGGTGTGTGGCCTGGGATGGCAGAACCAAGAGGTTGATAAGGGGAAGCCAGAGAAGCATAGAATTACCAACAAAGCCAAGAGGTCAACCAAGAGGAATTAAGTGAAAGTGACTTGGTACACAGAGGCAGGAGCTGAAGAACCTGTGTGGGCTACAGAACCTAGGGATCCTGGTTGCGCGACCTGTGATGGGTGGACCATTGGGTCTGACAACTGCGCCTAGACCAGTGATCCCTGAATGAGGAAAAATCAAAGGCATTGTAAAACCAACAAAGGAGAAACATTGTGAATGAGCTGGTGAAGAAAACCAGGAGGCGGCCCAGACTGACCTCGAGTTACACTTTTTGAAAAGACTGAAACAAACTTGGTGGAGTTCAAAGTCTTGGAAAGGGAACCCAGGGATTTGAAGAATTGCATGTACCGTCTTGAGAATGGAGACTCAAGACTTCCTTTTGTTTTGAACTGTATTGCTTGGAACTTGGGGAAGAGAACCCAGAGGATTGTTTGGAACTGTATTGCTTTGAACTTGAGAAAGGTAACCTTTCTTGCACTTGGGGAAGGGGAGCTGGAAGAAGCTCAGAACTTTGAGTTAAACACGATTTCTTTTGTTAATGATATCCCTGCACATATCATGATGCCCGCTCCCGGGGAGCCGGTTCAAGCCCTGCGTCCCCGAAAGCGGACATCCAGTCCCCAAGGAAGCACCCAGCAACCCCATATAGGGGCCCTTTGGACAGTGTCCTGGCGCCTATGGCGCCAGGCTCATAAAAGACATCAGTCCTGGCGCCATAGGCGCCAGGCTCATTATGGGAGTGCTTGGGTGCACTTACCTGATGCAGACCATGCTGCAGGATCCTGGCCTCCTTGAGGCCTGAAAGGAACTACTTTACCTGTAGGACTAATTTACCATCCGGGCGTGGTCGGGGAAGGATACATACCTAATTGGAGGAAGGATACATACCTGGAACTTCTTCCAAGGCTATTTAAACCCCACCCAAACAGCCACACGTGCTTCACGTTGTTCTGCATCTAGCAGCTGGACGCTCACTGTGTCTGCTCCTGCATCCTGACTTCTGCCACGCCTGCCAGCATCCTGGATCACCTGCAAAGGAAGAGAAGAAGAGAACAGAAGAAGGAAAAGTCCTTACTTGCTAAATCCGCATCCCGGAGACATCTCACTGACAATCCTGAAAAGGAAGACTTTAATTTAAAAGCTCATTGCGTCGATCGCTGCAGCGCCGCATTCCCCTCCATGTTCAGCAGCGATCATCCGGATTCGCAGTCACGCCCCAGCGCCTCGGGAGAAAAAGACCAGAACAAAAGGTGAGAGAGTGAAGGGAATAAGGAAAGCTAAATCTCCATGTTAAGACTTACCTGTTGATTCATTCCCTCTTCATTTCGGGTCCGCGCCGCATCCTGGCATTTCCGGATCCCAGCCCCTAAGGGGAAAAAGAGACATCAGCGTTAATGAGCGAATGAAAAGACATTACCAAAAAACGCTCATTAAAGTCTTAACTGATTTCTACAAGGATTTCACCTCTCATCTCGGGTCGGTGCCTGTTCCCCGGCATTCCGTACCCCGGCCCCTATGGGGAAAAGGACACTAGCATTAGTACATTAATGCATGGACACAAGGGGAACCTCTATTCAAAAAAACTTACCTGGGAGCCAAGCAAGTTTGGTTCTCACCAATCCGAAAATCCAGTGAAGTAACTGGATACCAACGCGCCCCTGTATCAGAAGCAGGATGGAGAGCTCATCCTTCCAGACCCTAAGGTGAGACGCTACGAGAAATCACAGAAGGGTTTCGAGGAGGGTGAGAGGGGAAAGTGGGAGGCCGATTGCATTACCCCGCAGACAGTTAATCCCCTATTTTCGCCTACAGAAGGATACTTCTGCGAGCCAGGCAAGCCAGATTTGGGGGCCCGGTCCAGTCCGTCTTCCGAACCCTGCGCATCACCTTAGAAGAGGTCACAGCAGCGCGAACCAGGCCAGCGCCTCCGTGGGAGTCAGGTGAGCGTAACAGCACATTGGTTAGCTATAGTGTTGTGGGCAAGAATAGGGTTCAGACACAGGCAGACTTTTAAGTTGAACTCTTTGACTCAAACTTTCCTTAGTTTCGTTCAGGTAGAGAAATTTCACCTTAGCATAGGGCAAGATAGGCCTTATACCATCCTGACATTTAAGTTAATAAATATCTTTTGTTTGAACTTTAAGTCTCTTATCTGTGTGTTGCTTTGTGATGCCTTCACAGACAATTTCATAAAATACCTGTGATCTTGGGTAGGGATTTAAATACAATCTGAATTTGCAACTGGATCACTCTAGCACCACACATAGGACCCTTAACAGTTCGGCTCAGGTGATTTTCGAGGGTACGACAGACTGAGATTTGACAGATGTCTGGAGACAGATGCACCCAGGCAGGAGGGAGTGCACATACTTCTCCTCGGTTCATAATATGGTATCCCACAGCGGGGCGACGGGAGAATTGTAGACATGGAGGGTTAAACTGCTTGCACTTTTAGACAAAGCAATTGAGAACAACACATGACCACATAAGCATCTTTTTTGAGGCAAACCAAGGCTTAGTGCCCACTACAGATTCACTATGGAGAACATTCAAGGTGTACATCCCGGGTATAGCTAGGAGCACAGAGTTAAGGGTTCTCTGTGATATAAAGCAAGGATCTAGGGACATTTGAGGAGAGGTGGAAAACTTTGGAGCAGAAATACGCTCAAGTACAGGACACAAATAGACTAGCAGATATAAAGAGAGATATGAAGTTTCATGAACTTGCGAATAAGGAAACAAAATATTTTTCTGTGACAGCAATGGCTTGGCAAGACTACGAAGCAGACAGGCCGAGTAGGCCATTAGCGAAAGCGAATAGTGAGGTTAGATCGATGATTCGGGTGAATTATGCACTAGTCATGCAGCCATGCTTGACGTATTTCTCCAATTCCATCGACCATCATACTCAGCCCATACAGGAAAGTCCAAAAATCTGGCATTCTTGAGCCTCCTACGAACATCAGCACTGTCATCCAAGCCAGCCGTAAAACTGGACAAACCACTCACACTGGAGTAGATATCAGCCACAGATGCATTGCCCAATAATAACCTACTGCGTGCTGATGCCTATTCACAAAATGTTATAAGAAATATAAGCAGGTGCTTGTTCCCGGTATCCTACAACTCTAGGAGGAGTTGAAGGTTGGAGTGCTTCCTGCAAAACTGAGGAAGTGATTGTGAGGTATTAACAATGAGAGGCGGACACAAGGTTGTGTTATTGTCAAAATCAGACATGTTATTAAACAAAAATAGGTTAGAGAAAGGCCTCTCTAGCCCTATTCTACAGAGGAATTTCCCTGCCTCACTAAAACTTCGGATTTGACAGGGTCAAGTTGTCAGTAATTTAAAAGCTGTCCTTGTGTCCAAACATTCTAAGTGTGACCCTCACACTAGAAACAAAACAACAAAAGGTGCAAGGAAATGTCTTTGGCTGGATAATAGCCAAAAGTGTTCACAAGCAAGGAAATAAGGATAAATACAACAGAAATAACTTCTAAGAAAATATCCTTGGATCCAGGGAGTGGTTCCATTCCCCTGGACTTTATGTAGGATGGCAGGTTTCTCTTTATCCAACAGTACCATGTGTGTCTTTTAACTAGATAACAAGGTTCTTGTTCAGATAAAGAATTCCTTAACAGTCTTTCTTTAACTTGGCCAAAGAATACATTCCAAGACACTCTCTCTTTAAGTATCTTGATAACTTTTGCGGATTGCCGGGTATACTCTCCTGCCAGGAATCCTCCTGTGGGCTTTTCAGATCGCCTGGTATACTCCCCTGCAAGGTATCTTCCCACAATGTTCAAACTTTACACAACTTCAGGTGCCTGCTTGCCAGGACTTCTCTTATTTCACTGTTCGTTTGTCATAGTAGCATATTTCCTGTGGTGCTTGCCATATTTGCCTATGGTAATACTTTCTTCAGTTTTCCCCCACATTGGCAACTCCTGCACCTATACTTGCTTCTGGTTTCTTGTTGCACTTTATCTCACCAGCATTCAAGTATTCTGATTGTCGGATATTTGAAATAGGATTGGACTTTATCTGCATTCAACCACTATGGCATATTGTCTTTATTCGCAACCTTGTAACATTCAGTCATTGGTTCAAACGCACGTCGGTACATCCCGGGTCCCAAACTACCTTGGGTAAACTCACCGGTCCTTCTTGGCATACCCGACTCTTGGCGTGCCTTTGAAACAAAGCCTCTTCACTGGATCGGCTTCCCACATGATGCAGATGTTCTCCCAGCGTTTCCTGCAACTCTGCGGTCACTTGCCGACTTCGCTCTGTGACCTGGACCGGAGAACGCTGCTAACCGGCACAAATGCAACTCCGGGAGCTCATCTGCGGCTCCCAGTTCCTCCGCGGTCCCTCAGATTTGCTCACTGCGCTGCTCTTCCTCTATCGCCACGCGGTAGGTGATTCTGCCATTCTCGAGCCATTGCTAGGCTTCAGACGTCCTCTTCTTTGCTGTTTTCTCCTGCACAATAACTATGTCTCCTTGCCTCTTCAATTTTTAAATACCCCGCGCACCTTGAGCCCAGTCGAACAACTAGCCTGCTCGTTAGGTTTCAGGCCTCTCCTGATGTGCATAGACTCCCTCCTCCTCTTCCTCACCTCAGTACTTGTGATTTTATGGGAATTGAAGTCCATTGCTGTTATTGGGCTTCTTGGATGTTGCTCAAAGTGTTCACAAAAAGCCCTATCAAAACAAGTAGATGTTATACATGAATTGTGAATGGCAGAGTCATAGACAGGGGTTTGACTTGTTGGATCCAGACAAAAGGTTTCCTGACCTTTACTATAGGAGGGAACTGTTAAGTGACAACAAGCCATTAAAGACTTAGTTATGAGAGGGTCTTTGTCAAAGGAAAGGGAGAAATACTGCATCTCACCCAATAGTCATCACTTCCCCCACGTTATCATCTCCTCCCATGTGATCATCCCACATATAGCCACCCCCAGGGTCAGGATTAGGTAGTAGCTGCCGTCTCCTGGTCACATGGGCGGTGGTCAACGTGGGGAATCAGTGATGACTCCACAGGATTCCTCACATGATGATCACGCTTCTGTTGAAGCCAGGAAAACTCCCCAGGGAATCAGGCATCCTACCGCCCGTTGGCGCTTTGCAGAGATCGTGATTGGCTGTTCCTTAGTAATGTGGGAGCGTATTCAATCTAAAGTCATCAGATGGGCGTGAATGCTTGCATCCCTTATGGTTAGAATGACTTTACTAAAAGTGTGGTCCTGCCGAACCTACTGTATTACTTTCTCAATTATCCTATTGTGTTAGATAGATGTTTTTCAAGGTATTGAATGTGGCAGTTACCCAATTTCTATATGACCCAGGAGGGGCGCGAATGAAAAAAGGAGCGCTGCAGGCGCATGCAGCTGGGAGCGGCTATGCTTAGTAAGGGATAAACTGAACTATCTCTGGATAATCCACTGGGCGCTGCGCTCCGTGCGTGGCAGAGAATATTCAATATGGAAAACTAGAGCATCCATATAGCTGCAGAGTGCCTATCTAGGGCATGCTGGACGTAAAACCGAGTTTAGATGAGGGTACTCAGGAAAGCCTGGGTGCGGCAGGACTTTAATGCCTGGGGGATTTGTTGCCAGTGGGTAATTTCTGTGGTTATTAGAGCTCCAAGAGAGGCTGGGGCCTAGCTAGATGACAGTGTTTCAGTACTTACAAATCAGATCAGCTCCCGGCTCTAAATGGCTGAATTTTTGCAGTGAGCCTGTGGCACATAATGTGTAGAATTCATATTTTCCTTTCTACCATGCAGACATTCTATATCCACATTTTATAATCTGATCCAGCACGACACCACAGCAACACATGCAGCTTGGGATGAATAGGTGAGCACCATAGGCAAAGTAATTTAAGTATACACAGGCTTCATTATACACCCATAATGATGCAGTTATTTCAAGAAAATGGCGCAGGGCTTGTCCCAGATGTAGGTCTACTGAATTTGAGTATCTGCATATGTTTTGGACAAGTCCCATGCTTACCACGTATTGGCCGTAAGCAATCTTCTCTCTTAGCTTTGCACATGTGCACTTGCCTAGCTTCCTTCTGGGTGCTGCTCAGAAGAATTTTAACAGCGCACACAGACCATTAATTCCTACCTAATCAAAAGGATTTAATAGGGCACAAGCCACAGCAGGACTAATATTTGTTTCTCTCAAAATGAAGCTAAATTATAATAACTAGTCTTGATATTCTGGTCTAGCCTACTTGCTTTGCCCTACTATGCAAGCTTGACATTAAACACCCAATAAAAAGAATACACTCACAAGAGGTTAAAAACGAATATGAAAAAGTACCTCCATGAACAGAAGGTATAACTAAGATATGCCTGCACACATTAACCAAATTATCTTCCCTCCCCACCCATGACTCCTATACTTGACTCTACCCCTTGTATACCTTATGACTCAAACTTTTACCCCAGGCCACATTCAGATATTACCAGACAACCTTGGTTGTCTACCATGGCTCTGTAAAAGGTTACCAGACTTTGACCTATATCCACTTGTTTTATGTTTGTTATAATATAAATGACATTACATTTCTCTTTACTCATGGTGCCTTAGCAAAAGTGTCACCCAGACTATGTAACCCAACTGTCAGCTCAAATATCAGATACTGATTGTAAGTAAGCAGGTTACTTTGATGTGTAACCTCATCCCATGCTTCCAATTCTTTGGACATGAGTCACACAAGCACTTTGAGGCAGCCCCATTAACACATTATAGAACTCAAATATTAATTTGCCCTCTAAGGATTTTGAGTAGGCAAATGTCACATTCAACACCACCTACCTTAGCATTGCCAACATTACTCTATAAGTGGAGAGCAACATTGTAACATCATTTACTTGGCCTATAATCGGTATAGACTATGCCTGCCATTATTTGTGTATACTATTGGAGCAACAGATATTCTGATAAATAGAACGCTTTTCACACAATCTGCAGCCTTTCCAAGCTTTCAGAGTTCCATGGGGCATAGACCATAACAAATTATATGGCAATTCACTTTTATACAAAAACGGTTGCACTGAGCACTTGGATAATCTTAAACTGCACATGATATCATGGTGAGGCTTTACATATGTTTTGCTCACAAAGTATTGTGGGTATGCACATATCCCAGCTAGTGTTTTACTGCTACAATCCCTTACTTTTTACAGAGCCCTGTCAACTAATATTAGAGGCCAGCACAGGAGCAGTGGGGGGATATGGTTGGAAGATCACAGGACAGCAGTCAGTCAGGGTGAAGTACAAATGAGCAACTTTTCAAAAAACTGAATCAAATGTTTTGGCAGTCCAGTACAGTGAAGAAAATGGGTTGATTGTCAGCTAAAGGATAGGAAACTCTAGTAACAGTCTAGGAAACTGCACCTTCCGTTTCTTTCTATGCTCTGCTGCTGAGGGCTTTTCAATATAATCATGCTTTTGCATTTAATGCCTATAGTAACCCTAATGCATCTTGTTCAACTAATAGCAGGGAATAGCAGAAGAGTGGTCCCTAGTTAAAGAAGAAAGCTCTGAATCTTTGTATTTCTGATAATTGCTGCTATTGACTTAAAATGCAAACATACGTGATTTACTTCAACAGGGCTCCTGAAGAAACCTCAGAAAGGCTCTTGTTGAATATTGTCGAGGCTGTGGTGAGGAAGGATGGGCAAAACTATAAGCTTTGTTATGTGCCTCGTCATTTCACTTCATATGTCAGGGTTACAAGCATGGTTCAGATATGATTTTGCTCCCTACTTGGAATCAAATGATTTTTCTGGGAATAAAAAAGTAATTAGCTTTGAGAGTATGGATATTTCATGCTTATTAAAATGTTATTTCCCTTGAAATTCCAATTGAGATCAGATAGTAATATTATTTGAGTACCTGCCAATTACCAATCTGGTCACAGATTCAAGAAAATATCAGTGGAACTTTGTGGGTGGAAGCACGGGGTAGGCTCCTATATGTTCATGGTTTCCCATTTTTGTTGGGCACATTTTCCTGTTTTTCCGAAGTAAAAAATGGACGGTGCATATGCCTCTTAGCTGTAAGCCTGGTTTTGAGCAAATGTTGTCACAACTCGGATGACAGTGTAATATGGATAGTAAGCGGAGATCCAGAAATTCGGTTCATCATATTCTGTGGTGCAGTTATTCTGATGCAATTGTCACTACACAAATTATGAGAGGCATGTTCTCCTGGCCCTTGAACTACTTCATTAAAGTGGCACATGAACTATTGTTTTCTGACACATTACTTTTAGTTGCCATTATTTCATTTGCAGAAATCGTATCCTGTCTAGATTTTGACAATGCAAAGGGGAATCTAGACGTGGACCCCTTGCTCACTATTCTAAGAGAGGCACAGCTCCACCCTACTGATGCGGTCCAACCAGAACGAAACACGTGTCTGGGGTTGCTGTTGGTACTCTTGTTCAGAGGAGAATTGCCTAGCATTTCGGTGCTGGACTGCCCCAGGACAGGACAAAGACTGATATGTTTGGGATATTTCTGCTCTGTGAAAGATAGTGAGCTAAGGAATCTGGGCAAGGATCTCGTAACCAGGACTAATGTCTGGCAGAGGGTCTCCCAAGACCCTCATTGTTAATTTGCATACATTTTCTGACAGCCACATCAGTGATAAGCGATCTCTGTTTTTTTTGTAATAAACATGAGTGTTCTTTTCCAGTGGCGTTAGACACTTTCTGCAACGTCTCTGAGCAGCGTTGACAAATGAATAAACAGAACTAAACCTATTGTTTATCCTGAGCATACAAAGCTTTTTTTGCACATACACTTTTTTTCTCTGTACAGGAATACTCTTGGTAGGTATAATGACATATTTTGAAGTCCTGGATTGGATGATAAACTCGCTTTATAATCCCACATTAAATATTTTGTTGTTTTGGCCTATATGCTTGGAGGAAATGTTGCAAAATGCACCTTTTACACTGTTTTGTAACAAATTGCAGTGTTTGGGAAGGGGACATTTCCTTCCAAACACTTTGGAGATGGTAGCTCACTAACTACACATGACCACTAAGTGGCTTACCTCATTATTACGGTGCACACATGGAATAATAATGTGTGCACAAAAGCTAATCGTAAGTATGTGCCGAGGTGTTCATAAGGCTGGGAATAACCACCCTAGAGATATTTCGACATACTTTCATGCATATATTGTGTCTGCAGGTGTCAGCAGGGGAAGCCAATGAAGCAAGCAGTCAACAGACACCAACAAAAACTGTAAGTGTGGCTTGGGTGTGGTGTAGAGCAATTACTCTACTCCAGAAAGCCCCCACCACTCTACCTTACCTCTCCATAAAGTACACCGCCATAGACTTACACCATGCACATTCAGAGATTTATGACCACCAACCTAAATCTATGCATGACTGGGCTGTAAATGTTGTTTCGCATTGCTTACGAACATAATTCCCAATGTTAGCATGTGCCACACTTAGATGGAATTCTTAACTTTAGCCTATGTCGCATCTAGATAGAAATTTGAATGTTAGCATGTGCCACAATTAGAATTGAGAACATTATCCTGCCCCACATCTAGATAATTATTGAGAAGGTTAGCGAGTGCCACACTTGGACGGAATACGTAGATTAGGAAGTACTACACTTAGACAGAACTGTGAATGTTAGCATGTTAAATGTCACATAACCCACTTACTAATATAAGCTCAAACTCTGCATACTTATCTCTCTCAAAAAACTCACACAACCATCTCTCGCACAACAAGCCGCATGCACTTCACCACACTGCAACAACACATAAGCCGCACCTACAGCACACACGGACTGACTCCGATACTCGCACCAAAGCTCAGCACCCGGTGTCTACCGAGTTGAAGCTGCCAACAGTACACCACTCCTCCCACTATCCTACTCCCTCTTCACCTTACTAAACCATCCCACCTTCTCGTTTGCAGATCCTCCAGAGCACCTGGGGGACCAACTCCATTGGTGACTGTGCGCTATAGAAGTACCTTTAACATAACATAACATTCCTGTTTGCCCGAAACAGCACGTCACCGATAAATGCCAGTGATCAAGTGAGAAAGGAACTAAACTAAGGAGTTGCGTAGTAGCATTCTATGCCGTGTTTGTTGGCTGCTCATGTAAAGTATGTGTTATTAAGAACAGTTGTAAAGTTGATGTACTGTGCTGCACTTTATTTGCAACGGTAAGGGATTACATAAAAGTTTTCTTTTTTTAAACTGAATGTTTTACTACTACTGCCAAAATCTTGATTAGGCCCAAATTCTAACATAGACTTTATTCCCTTAAGATCTAATAACTTCATCTATCGAGGTGTCTGAGTTATGCCACAACTGAAGAGTTAATGTAATGGAGATGACAGCGTTCACCACAGTACTATTGCTGTGGCAATTACCATCCCTCATTCGCCTGCTTTCTTCTGATAGTAGCCTGCTGCAGGGTGTCCGTCAAGATGCTGCTTTTCTGCCCTTCCTCAATAGCCGTCTCCGTGTCTGCAGTTGCTTGGGACTGGCTTATGGCTGCTCATCTGTCCTCCGCCCCATTGCACTTCACAAGGCTTTGGACAATCAAGGCTGCATCACCCATTCCTTGGCTTTCATTTCTTTATCAATTGCATTCGGGGTGTTTTGCTCTTGATGCAATGTGATCGAATACATGGGTCTAAGTAGGAATACGGTCAGTCAAGGACAGGGACATTAGCAACACTTAAGAACGGTCTTTAGTAGCATCCCAGCACTGCTCCCACTACTGGATCTTATGAGAGTGGGTGTCTGTTTACATGTTAACCATCATGTTGTTAGATGGTCACCGGTTATTGGTACTTTAACAGATATTGACACTTCTTTTTGCATCCACCTATGCCCTCCTATTTTGATGTTTTTCTAGTTTGCCTAACAGCACACGGAGGCAAAGTATCTGCTTACCTTGATCTTGCTTGCCCAACTCCCTCAATATATCAGAAGCAGTCCCCACCTTGGAGCACAGCTACTAGGGTCACAGCTATCAATGTCACTTTACGATTATGTTTATATGCCAAGTAATGGGCTCAAACTTCACCACCAATTCATTATTTTATTTGTTTACCTTTTGCCAAATAACTGGAGTTCTTTGATGGTATACATGGCAACAAAAAGTGGATTCAGCTTGGCCCACAGTTTTGGCTTGATTACGTTAGTCAATGTGGTGCAAGAAAAAAAAAGATAATTGGGCGAGTTGAGGGCTATATACATTCTAGTTGCTGATGTCATTCAGTATTTGATACATAATGGTCTTCTTCTGTTATTATTTGTAGCTCGGGTAATGCCCCTCTGACAGCTTTCGTCTGTCCCCCTGCATTAGCGTGTACAGATGCTCCTCTTCCAACCATCCCCCTAGGTCTTCATAACCACCTTCCATCCCAAGCTGCAGTGACATTTCCTTTTCATTAAAGGACGCAGTCGTCTATTTTCTCCTCCAACCTTTTTTAGCATTTTGGTTTCAATTTCAGGAATTACATAAGCACTACACGTAAAATGCACATTTACTGTGCATATTGGGCTGGGCGTGGGAGAACTGGTTGAGGCTTAAGAATCTAAATGTGTGCATTACTCAGTTTGAAATGATCCACTCTACAGAGAACCTTGAACATTAATGGAGACCAACTAAAGTGACCAGGAGAGCCTAAATCAAAAGAAAAAACAAGAGGAAAGGCTTGAAAGTAAATTGCGGGACGATGTATCGAATAAGTAGCTCACCAAGTCTGCATTCTTCTCCTGCCTCTTGACAAAAATCCCTAAAAAGAAAACAGGTATTTGGAAATCTTTTACACTAACTTCACATATCTCCATTTTGCAGCTCCCATTACTTCGATCGTCTGCTCTGGGATAACCATATGCAAGATGAACTGACTATGCATGCATCAATGTTACATAAAGCATTAATAGACTGACTAAATGTAACATGCCGACTTGTGCCTTCACATCCATATTATCAAATGCGCTGCTTGATTGTGGAAGGCTATATGACTTAAGTGATTTGCGGCCATATTAATGTCAGCTACGCCCTTTACAAATGCCAAACAACATAACTTAAAATCCCTCCTCCTACGTCGGAAGGTACCTCATTCAGGAGTCAGTCGTGAAACATTTTAATTTCTGTTTGTACAGCTTTTAATACAGTTCTGCCTATATTTTGAAGGGTTTCCAAGTTTATCTAATGGGCAAATCCCTATTCCTACTGCTGCTACCAAAACTTCTAGTCTAGAAGTCCATTCATTTTAGTTTCAATCCCATTTCTCTAGGTTTATCATTGTGACTGTTCTGTTCCTAGCTTGTTTTCAACATAATTGAAAATCTTGTACATAGAGCGGTTTACCCTATGTTACCTCCGTTCGCCCTGATGCCACCTGTTAACCTAACTAGGCAGCTGTAGTACCAGAAATGGTAAAACAGAATTGGCTCTTTGTGGCCATGTGGGGCCCCTTCAATGCAGACCTTGTGGTGCACCGGGGTTTACGTTATGGCCTGCAACCTCAATACCACTGTATTCCAACCTCGGTGCTGTTAAGTGGCAAAGTGCCATGCAAGCAACAATGTTATCATAACAGTAGGTGGTGAAAAGGCATGTAATGCAGACAGCCCCCTGTGCTAACACTGAGCTGTGTAGTGACAGCATGCTCAAATGTACAGTCATACGCCTCGCGGCAAGATGCCTTCGGGCTTAAGGCTGCGCTTTATAAGTGTAATTAAGATAAGATACGAATGACAGCAGCGCAGTTTATTGCAATCAGTTGCTCCAGGATAGACCATCGCATCTCATTTTGCTAGCTTCACATCTCAGTGCAGCATCCCAACAATAGCAACAACATTGACTTTCCTGGGTATCTAAATAGTCTCCCACCACAAGATAAAGTGTCAGCTCTGTTTGAAAGTTTTACGTGCATGATGAACAAGGAGAAGGAATGCTGTATTCGGCAAGCTTAACTCTGCCGATAGGTTAAACCCATAAGCGAGAGTGTATGCATGGCACTGAAAAAAGCCCGCAGCACCATGTGCGCCTGGGCAAGGGGATTAACGAAGATATGAAAACATGGGCTACATTTCTTGCAGAATTCAACGGGGTGCATTTGTGGAAGAACCAATGGGTGTTGAATCAGCAAACAGAACTGACAAATATAGAAGCAAAAACGTTTAGGAGTAATACTGTGTCCAGCCTGATGTGCCAGGCCACCGCCAAAGCAACATAGCATTATTTTTTTTTTGTTTGTGTTTTATTGGTCAAGTATAGTTAAACCTTTAACATTACATCCTTATTCCTTTAGTAAAAACAATGTTCCTTTGTTAAAACTTTGTTAAAACTTCCCTAGATCCAATTGTCATCAGGCAATAATTGTCCCGTCATTGACTCAATCTCTCCATTTTTTTATGATCCACTACCTCATTTATTCAAGATTTGGGCAATCAAAGTAATTCAGTACTGAAGTATCTAGGACTACTCGT
Organism: Ambystoma mexicanum; assembly: GCF_040938575.1. Lineage (NCBI taxonomy): Eukaryota > Metazoa > Chordata > Amphibia > Caudata > Ambystomatidae > Ambystoma > Ambystoma mexicanum. Next base: position 525,264,907 of record NC_090928.1, on the reverse strand, counting down.
AGCGTTCTCTTACAGATCAGATTCTTATTCCTCTTGATTCAAGTTTAACATCTCAACAAATTTCAATGCATCTAGAGTTTTGCCAATTTTTTCCGCAGTGAGGATTCTTTCCCAATAATTTTCTTCCGTCTCCTCAGTGATATTTATTGTGTAACTTCCCATATAGATCTCTCTTTTGCATTTTAAAGCTGGGCAGATTAACATAACATGTCTAATCGTTTCCAGTTGGTCCTTCCGTTTGCAGAACCGACAATATGCAGCTGTTCTGTCAATTTGTCTTCTTTTCCATTTCACTTCTCTGCTATTCCAAATGTTAAGTCTGCAACGCAGCAGCAAATCCCGGTAGCGTTCAATTGGAAATTTCAACAGATATGGCGGTAGGATATTCAAGCCTTTTTTTTCCCAGATGATGTTATAGCATAGATTTCTTCTCAATCTTTGTTCCTGGGTTTCCTCCCAATCCTTTTCCCGAATAACTCTTTTTGCTTTGTCCGGGTTATTCTTTAGGGTATCCTCCTCAAGATTTAGTTGTTCCAACTGTGCCTTGCATCTGCTTTTCCAATCATTAAGCATTTTGTCTTCATTCCGGATGTTCGTCTTGGCTAGAATTTCAAATGGTTTTGGTGGTATATCCAAAATGCACTTTCTATACAATGATAAGGTTTTCCAGAGTACGACAGAGTTTATTGATTGGAGTCTGAGCTCAGTTCTAATGAGCTCCACTGGTAATGAGGTTGGTAGGCGCAAAATTTTTCGCCAAAAATATGCTTCACAGAGATTCCAAACCTCCCATCTAAGGGCTACGAGTGCTTCCGTGCCATAAGTGATGACCGCCAACACTTTTTGCTTGTAGAAAGTTACAATTGGAATTAAAGAAAACTTCCCATATCTGCGATGTAGGCAAATCCCTTGATTTGTTAGAGCCACTAGTTTTTCCCGGATCAGACAGTAGTGCGCCTGTTCGTTGCTGTTTTTGTTTATCATTATCCCCAGGTAGAGTGTCGTTTCCACTTCTTCTAAATTCTGGTTCTCTAATGACCATCGTATTGTTTTACCGGACTTTCTCCTGCCCCGGCTTGATTTCATTGTTAAGATCATGGATTTTTTGATATTCATCTTCATGCTATTTTCTTTTAAGTAGTTGTTAAAGGATTCGATCCGTCGTTGTAGACCTATTGGTGTTTGGTCGATGAATACCGCATCATCAGCGTACAGCATCCAAGGTATTTCTTTTCCATTTATTGTCGGTGGAAATGCACGAATCTTCTCCTGAGCTATGTTCATATCTGCCATGTATAGGACAAAAAGGAATGGGGCTACTGCACAGCCCTGCTTGATTCCTCTATAGGTTTTAATCCTCCTCGAAAGTCCCCCATTGCTTGTAATTTGGACTTGAATTGAGGTATCAGTGTACAATGTTTTAATAGCTTCACGTAGATCCTTAGGGCATCCCCAATTTCTCATTTTTAACCACAAGAGCTCTCTATTGATTCCATCGAAGGCTTGTTCGAGGTCAATAAATGCAAGATAGAGCTTTTTTTTCCCGGCTAATGTCTTTGCCTTCAACAAGTTGATCAAAAATAGATTCAAGGCGGTGCCAACTCCACTTACAAAGGCTGTTTGTCTTTCGTCAAGAATTTTTGCCTCGGTGGCCCATTTTTTTAGATCTCTCAGAAGTAGTGACGCAAATAGCTTGCCAATTGAGTCTAGGAGTGCTATGGGCCTATAATTCCTAGGGTTTTCGCGATCTCCCTTCTTATATATCGGTACTATATAAGCCTCCGTCCATGTAGCTGGTATTTGTTTGGTTTTCATGATTTGTTGAAATAATGTGTATATTAGCTCCGTCCAGGCCTCACAATTTTCTTTTAGTAATTTGTTGGAAATGCCGTCTGGACCGGCTGCTCTTGAGGTGCTAAGTTTTTTTATCAGGGTTCGGATATCATCCTTATCAAAGTTCAAGGCCCACGGAGTTAAGTCTGAGATCTCTTTAATAGCTTTTCCCCCACTTTCCGCTTCATAAAGAGTAGTGTAGTGTTCAAACCATTTATCTTCTGATACCTGATTAATACCTACGGCAGATTGATTGTGCTCTCTGTCGTTAAGTAAGTCCCAGGTACTTCTAGCGTTGTTTGTCGATATGGCTGCTATCATTTTTTCCGCGTCTCTCTGCAGTCTTAGATACCGAGTTTGTCTCAGCCAGTTTTTATATGTTTGTTGACATTTTCTCAGGAGATCGTGCCTTTCTGAGCTGTTTATCTTTTTTATGCGTCTCGATTCTGACCTATATTGTTTCCTTCTTAACACAAGTTGTTCATCATACGTATGTTTTATTTTAGTGTTCTTTTTTTTAGTTGGATCATACTTAATCTCATGGGCTTCCAACAGCCATTTGTAGTCAACTAGCTCTTCATTGTTGTTTATCGCTTTTTTGTATCCTAGTACTAGATTCGGGATTGCCCGATTTTTAATTCTCAGACGATTTCTTCCTCCTGTAACCTCAGTTTCCATTGTTCTTTCAATTCCTCTGTTAGATTTTATTTCCCAAACGATTTCGGTTGCTAACAGACAGTGATCACTGCTAGTTTGTTTTGTTATTGTGAAGGAGAGTATCCGCTCCAGTGTATTTCCTCCCACAAAGCAATAGTCTAAGCAAGCACCTGATTTCCCACTGTACCAAGTATTGGCCCCTTGAAGATCTCCCTTAGTCTGGCCATTTAACATCTTCATCTCACGGATTCTCATTTCTTGCATCCATATTTTTTCCTTTCCTAGCAGATGTTCAGTAGCTTTGATCTTACCATTTTTGTCTAGGATTTTGATATTTAAATCGCCATTTAATATTATCAGCTGGCCATTTCCCTCCATCATGGATTGATCAATTACCTCCGTGATTGACGTTAAAAAGTTCGTCTGGCCCTGCATATTCTCGCTCCAGTAGATATTGATCAGGACCATTTGTTTCGGGATTTTCGGGGATTCCACTTCAGATGTCACTTTCAGGATTTGCACATAGGGGTTTGGTGTCAGATGTTCCATTACTTTTAGTGGATATTCCAATTTCTTAAGTATTATGAGGCCTCCAAACGGTCTTCCCTTTGGTCCCTTCCTAGCCGGGTTTGTGTATACCTCATAGCCCTCGCATATAGGGGATTTACGTAGCCATGATTCTTGTATTGAGATAAAATCATATTGGGTCAGGAAATCGCATTTACTAGAGAGCAGATGTTTGAAACCTCTTGTGTTCCACGATGCACATAGGATCCGGGTCTGCTCATTCTCCGTACTCTATTGTTTCTTCTTGGAAATCAAGGCATTTGCCATCCAGGCCCATTCCTTTCCCTGGTTGTTTACTTTAGTGGGTTTGTTCTTATCCATCTTTGAGTTTTCCGAGTTATCCACTGTGAATCTCAGGGTTTTCAATATCTCTTTATTCTTTTTAGTTGATAGAGACTCTTCCTCCTGAGACTCTTTCTCATTTTTGCTTTTTTCATTATTTCTCTTCAGGTTCTCCCCCGGAGTTATTGATCTTGGTCTTACTGCGATTTCCTTTTTTGTCTTTTTTCTTTGTTCTGTATGGGCTTTTTCTTTTAATTGTCTAGGTTCCTCGTCTAAGTCCTCCAGTCGGAACCCTCTTTTTCTTAAAGTGTCTGATGCATCCAATAGTTTCTGCTTTATATTTTTAGATGACAAGTGCAAGATAACTTGGTCCAGCCTGTGTTCCTTTGGGAATTCCACTATTTTTATGTCTTCCGTTGATATCGTCCTTGGTGACAGGGCTTGCTTGCAGAGCTCCACCACGTACCTTCTATTTAAGATCACCCTCCTTGGTCCATTTTCAGCTGTTTCTAATTTTAGATAATATCCTTTGCATAAAATGGTTTTCTTCAGGGGTGATCCTAACGGTAGTTCTTTCCTTTTCTTGACTTCAGTGTCCTTTTTTTTTTCCTTATCAGTTGATTCTTTAAGACAAGTGTTGTCCTGGATTTTTTTTTCAATCCTCCCTCCCTTCACCATTTCTTTTCTTTTTTGTTCCAATGTCTTAAATCTAATAGATTCCTGGTCAGAGTCCAATTCAATTTCATTTGTACCTGGTCTTCGTTCTTTTTCCCCGATGTTTTCTTGGGCATTTTTCTTGTGGGGCTTTGACTTCAGGTCTTCCTTAGATTTTTTGGTTAGGTCTACTGTATCCCAATTGTCTAATGTTTGCCAATCCGAGATACTTAAGCTCTCCCAGTCTTCCTTCTCGCTATCAGATTCCATCAGCTCAATGAGGTCACTCAAATTCGCTTGCTGCTCTGGATCCTCCCTGCTTTCTTCCCTTAACTCCTTTGCTTGATCTTTTAGTCCCTCGGACCCTATATGTCTACTCATACTCATCTCTCTTCTAGGTTTCTTGGCACAATTTGTGTTTTCTCTTCTTGGTGGAGTTCTTAGATTTCTCAAAAAGGCTCTTGAACCATTTACTTTACGTTTAAGGGATTCATTTTTGAATTTTTTCCCTTTTTCATTCGATGCACTCGTAATCTCCTTACCATTTCGGTGATTCGGATCCTTCGGTGTCGCCCCAGCAAATATTGCAAAAGAAGATCGTTCTAAATTTGTAGAGTTCAGCTTGTTAGTCACCTTTATCCCGGACGGGATCAGGATCACCTCTTCCTGTTGTTGCACCTTTTGATTCGGGAGGTTAGTTGCATCCTTTTTCAATTTCATTGGTCCCTTGCCTTCTTTAAGCTTTGTGTCAGAACAGTCCTCATTATGCCTTTGGTTGTTATGTTTATGGGTGCTTCTCATCCATTTACAGTCTTCCAGGACCGCTTCCATTAATACAGATTTATCAATCGCATCACGTCTAGCTAGATCACTGAGGCGAGATTGCCAAATTTGAGTTAATTCGGCTTCTTTGTTTGTTCTTTCATTTAAGCTCTGCAGGGCCGAGGTCATATTAACATGATTCTCTTTTATTTGAGTGTTGCTGATGGTTACCTCTTGAACAGAGTCTTTAAGTTCCTCATAGAGCTTAAGAAAAGGGGCTAGTGTTATAGTTAGCGATGACATAACCACTTTTTCAATATGGTTCAAATCTTTTTCTCTTTCAGTTTTGCAGGCCTCAGTTATTATCCCTAGAATTTGTTTATCCCATGTGTCTCCTGTAGGCCTGTTTTCCTCTTCCCAGTTTAAGCGGCTGGCTAGATTACTTCCCGTGTGATCCTTTCTTACTTCAACCTTTTCCATATCTTCGTTCACCCTCGCCACTGGCAAAGTTTTATTTCTGTCGTCCCAAAGTGGCACGTGAGTTCCTTTCAGGGCTGTCCTATTTTCTCGAAGGCCAAAAGGAGATATGACGGTATTCTCAAACTGTTCTTTATCCAAGGCAGCCATTTTTTCATTGATCAGGCAGAAACTCCTTCTTTTTTCTCTTCCTATTTTATCTGTTATTGTAGTGATGTCTTGCATGATTTTATCTGCCAGGCTAAGATTACTCAAGCTTGCCGGTGCAGTGTCTGCTGCACTGTTGTTATTCAATCTTTCTAACGGCCTCCGCCCTCCCAGGCGGGAACTAATGGATCCTGTGTCATAGATATCTGTAAGAATTCCTTTATTTACTTCCTTTAGGGGCTTTACAGTTCGATTCCCCTTCTCCTTTGTTGGGCTAGCTGCTATGGTGTATTTCCTCGATGTGGGACTAATCCTTTCTTCCCTATATGGTTGAAAAATGTCTATCGGATCTTGCATTATCATTGAAGTCCTTCTGAGGTCAGTATTTTTCTTCTGCTTGATCGAATCCTGCAAAGCGTCTTCAATATGTCCCAATTCCAGCACGTCCCATTTGTCAGCTTGATCTACTGTTTGCTGGCTATTTACAATACTAGCCACGCCAGGGCTAAATTGTGCCGCTAATGATCTTGTAGGGTTTTCTAGACTCATGTCCAGGCTTTCTTGAATTATTGAATCACTAAGATCCACCCCTATTCCATCTTTAGGAACTGTTCCGAGGGCCTCATCCTGTGTTTGTAGCGCCTTCTGATTTCCTATCGCGTCTACAAGTGGATTAGTTGACAATTGGTTTGACTTTGTTATCTCCTTTCCCTGTGTGGAGCTAGTGTCCTTACCTGCTGACATTTCAGCAGGTGGAGCTACTTTCCCCTTGCGAAAATCCTCAATTGCTATTTCAGCTACTTCATTGGATTCTAGAACGCTTTGTCCTGTTTCTTTCCTCTCACAAATCCCATCAGATACCACCTCCACCTGGCCTGGAAATGATGATGGGGAAAGAGTTTTTGTGATTTCACTTTCCGTGGCGATAGTACATGCCATGGGTAGTTCTGGAGAATTAGGTGCCAACCACAGATTGTCACCGTTTTCCACCGACTGTGAGAGTGATTTCTCCATATTTGATTGATTGTCTCCCACTGATAAGCTTTTTCTTTTATCAGTGCCAAATGGTAGTCGGCTTTGTTTTAGCATCGTGGGTTCAGGGTTTGCTCCGGGCTCCCATTTGCTTCTGGGAGTGAAGCAAATCTCTCTCTTACCTGTAGGCGTGTTCTTAGTCCTGTTGCTTGTGTACCCTTTGAGATCGGGATTGACTTCATTGTCTCGAAGGGGTCTTCGTTATCTCTCGCCTCAGTAGCTTCCCGCAGCTGGTAGACAAGCGATACCTGTACCGCCACCGCAAGCAGCCAAACAGCTTAACAGCTCCTCTAATCCAAAACAAACGATGCCCTTTGCGCGCCGGGCTTAGTGCCGCAAGGGTGTCCGGGGGCAGGTCTTATTGCACTTCCTGGTGTCGTCACAGAGGGCGGGCAGGGGGCGGAGCCAACTAGCGCAGCAGCGCTCGAGCCTGCACGGCTCTCTCCTCGCAGGAAGGCACCTCAAATCCTCCAACGGCTGTCAGAGGGCAGGTGGGGGGGGGTGTAGAAGGGTCGCAGCCACAGCTTAACAGCTCCTCTAATCCAAAACAAACGATGCCCTTTGCGCGCCGGGCTTAGCGCCGCAAGGGTGTCCGGGGGCAGGTCTTATTGCACTTCCTGGTGTCGTCACAGAGGGCGGGCAGGGGGCGGAGCCAACTAGCGCAGCAGCGCTCGAGCCTGCACGGCTCTCTCCTCGCAGGCAGGCACCTCAAATCCTCCAACGGCTGTCAGAGGGCAGGTGGGGGGGTGTAGAAGGGTCGCAGCCACAGCTTAACAGCTCCTCTAATCCAAAACAAACGATGCCCTTTGCGCGACGGGCTTAGCGCCGCAAGGGTGTCCGGGGGCAGGTCTTATTGCACTTCCTGGTGTCGTCACAGAGGGCGGGCAGGGGGCGGAGCCAACTAGCGCAGCAGCGCTCGAGCCTGCACGGCTCTCTCCTCGCAGGCAGGCACCTCAAATCCTCCAACGGCTGTCAGAGGGCAGGTGGGGGGGGTGTAGAAGGGTCGCAGCCACAGCTTAACAGCTCCTCTAATCCAAAACAAACGATGCCCTTTGCGCGCCGGGCTTAGCGCCGCAAGGGTGTCCGGGGGCAGGTCTTATTGCACTTCCTGGTGTCGTCACAGAGGGCGGGCAGGGGGCGGAGCCAACTAGCGCAGCAGCGCTCGAGCCTGCACGGCTCTCTCCTCGCAGGCAGGCACCTCAAATCCTCCAACGGCTGTCAGAGGGCAGGTGGGGGGGGTGTAGAAGGGTCGCAGCCACAGCTTAACAGCTCCTCTAATCCAAAACAAACGATGCCCTTTGCGCGCCGGGCTTAGCGCCGCAAGGGTGTCCGGGGGCAGGTCTTATTGCACTTCCTGGTGTCGTCACAGAGGGCGGGCAGGGGGCGGAGCCAACTAGCGCAGCAGCGCTCGAGCCTGCACGGCTCTCTCCTCGCAGGCAGGCACCTCAAATCCTCCAACGGCTGTCAGAGGGCAGGTGGGGGGGGGTGTAGAAGGGTCGCAGCCACAGCTTAACAGCTCCTCTAATCCAAAACAAACGATGCCCTTTGCGCGCCGGGCTTAGCGCCGCAAGGGTGTCCGGGGGCAGGTCTTATTGCACTTCCTGGTGTCGTCACAGAGGGCGGGCAGGGGGCGGAGCCAACTAGCGCAGCAGCGCTCGAGCCTGCACGGCTCTCTCCTCGCAGGCAGGCACCTCAAATCCTCCAACGGCTGTCAGAGGGCAGGTGGGGGGGGGTGTAGAAGGGTCGCAGCCACAGCTTAACAGCTCCTCTAATCCAAAACAAACGATGCCCTTTGCATTATTCAAATTGGTTCTAATTGTAAAAGCCTTCTTTCTTTGACCAAAACGTTTGCCGAAAAAAAGATTGCGTTGTGGTCAGACAACAAGGCAGTTTTACTAGTGAAAACAGCGGGAGGGCCAGCTATTGAACCCTTTGAGACAATTGGCCTTTATACTGTGAAAGGGTAAAGGCGAAGTGACAGCTCGGCACATTCCAGGGGTTGAGAATAATGTACCTGATGCTCTTTGTAGTTTCCAGTGTGAGAGATTCATGGAAGACGCCCTTATGCGTAGCAAGAAATTGCCCAATTTCCAGAAGAGTTTTGGAGAGTAATCTTGAAGATTTAAGCTAGTTGGTTGAAAAACGCAAAGGGTCCCAAACCCCAAAAGCAATATCACAATTACGTAAACACTGTTTGCAAGGAAACAGTGTGGTGGGTAACATGCAATTAGAGAATCTACAGGTTTTCAATGCATGGGCACACAGAACGTACTAACAATGGATGTGGGCCGCAGTTCATCTGACAGCAATTTCATATTTTTCAAGACTGGAGGGGATTCAGCAGGCAATCATTACATGAGGCCAGCCATCAAAGGGTGTGGGCGTTTGGAGGAAGGATGTCAGACACTCCATTGAACTGGACAAGGTGGGAATTTTCTTGGATGTTCATCATAGGATGTGTGATATGTTGTTCGGGATCAGGCTGTTCTAGGCGACTTTGGCCTTTGCATTCTCCAGGGGCCTTAGAGTTTGGGAATTAGTGGCAGAGCAAGACACATGTTAGGAACTCAGATTTATTGTTCTATTACATTTATTTTCTTAGCCTATCATTACATAAGCATTATGTTAAGGCACTCCAAGAAAAAAACCGGCGGCGCGGCAGAGGGAGACAGGCGACGCTTTGGTGTATAGATAATTCTAGCTATTGCTCAATGTATTTGCTGGTAGCCCTCCTTGGTCGGGAACTGGCTGGGGTAGCGTCCTGCTGTGCCATGCTGATTGGGTACCTATGATCAGGTTCTAATTTCAGCCTATCATGAAAAAAGGGTCTCACAGGGGAAGACACAAGGCTTGGGGATTTGGGACACACTCCTTTAGAACTGGGCCACAACAGGGACAGCAATGGCAGGAATGCATGACGATAAAATAAAGCGAGCAGGAAAATGGGTATCTGCCTGTTTAAAGAGATACCATGCCCAGAGTTTTTTGGAAGTTTGAATTTGGTTGCTTTCATTTGAACGCAGGTACTGCTAAGAAATCTTTTTGGATTGTTGGACACTCGTACATCTTCAGAAGATAGGCATTTGCGGGATTATAGTTTTGACGAGAGTTTAGTAAATGTAGATATCATATGGCACGGATGACCGAGGATGAGGTGGAGAAAGCGTTAGGGAGCAATAGATCTATACATGACCACAGTTATTGGTAGTTCAGCTGGGGGATAACTACTTCACTTCAATGGGGCAAAGCAAGCTCTTGAAGCAAATGGCACAAACAAGATGTGCAGAAGTTGTTGGGGCCGGGGGGGCGAAATCTTGGTCAGAAATGATTCTGCATTATGAGTGGTGAGGATTCTCACACCACCAAGAGTTGAAAAAATTAAGAAAAAAACTCAGGGGACTGATCGCTATTCGCTACAGCCTGACCAGGCTGAGGGATCAGCAACTTAATCAAAGAGAAGTGGTACACCTCTACCAGAAGGATTGTGACAGGTTCATAGCAGCTATGGATTTCATTTATTGAAGGAGAAGGGGAAGCAGCAGCAAGTGACAAACCCTAGCTGTGATGTGGCAGTAATCCAGCGAGTTGGCAGCAGGTATATGTGCCCAGAAGGTAAAGTGGATAAAGAAATGGATGGAGGCTTGGCCTCCAGCCACGCTGGGGATGCCACATGGTAGAGATTATATATAGGTATAAAAGCTGCAGTCCAAGCAAGTACAGTACTCCCCTCACACCTCGCACCCAGGAGCAGCAAGCCACAACCTACCACTGAGGTGTAGTACTTCAGGCTCCCTGGGAAGGTTACCAAAGGAGATAGAAGAAAAGAAAAGCGTGAGCTACAAAAATTGCCCGAGTCAAACGAATAACCATGGTCCGGCTGGGTTACCAATGATTAACTATTTGTGATGAATTCACATCTGCCCTGCAGACTACAAGGATGAGTAGAGGCTAAAGTGCCTACTCAACCATTACACTTCTACAAACCAGTAGCCGACACAATCATAAAGTTAAAATAGGCAAAGTTAAGTACATTCTTTGCCTTTTGTAGTAATGTGGGCCAACAAGGGAAGGCTATACTCTCAAGAGGGGTGCGTGATGAATCGCGGAGACCCGGGGAGAGTAGCAAGTATGATACTCATACTTATCTCAGTAAGACGCGAAGTAAGCAGGAGAGTGAAATTCATTACTGGGCCCATTATATTCGTCCCAGTGAGAGACCAAATACCCAGAAGGGCGAGAATCATCACTGGAATTATCTTACTCGCCTCTGTGAAAAGCAAAATGATAACAGAATTGAGAACTGTGACCATAACAAGGTTATTTATAATTCTCAAGATATAAGTTGGGCATCAGAAAAAGGAGAAACTTTTAAGTATATGTGAGAAAGACACATTGAAAGACCTCCAGGAAAAGGAGCACCTCTAAAGAGGATCTTAAAAAGCCAGAAGGGGCAGCTCGGGAGTTGGAAAGGTCCCCTAACTGAACTGAATGAACTGTTGAAGTTGATCGCCAAGAACGATCTAAAGAGCTCATATTGAGAAACATGGAAGAGCTTGCTGAGAAAGTAGTCCCAGGATAAGGGAGTCATTCTCCTGGTCTTTAGTTGTTTTGCATGAGTGATAGGGAGAGAGTAGCTTAGTTTTTGCACAGGGGACAGACTATTATTTGGTCTTCACAACTAGCAATGAGCACCCTAGTTAGTTGTGTTAGATAGGGAAACCCACAGCTTAGTGAAAGTGAGGAAATATTCTTATGACTTGAATAAAACCTTGTTGAAGATGGAAAAATATAGTCAGTCTCCTTCTTCTGACCCTCCACAGTAGCAAAGGGCGAGATGGACAATATGTAACAGCAGAACAAACTAATATGTGACATGAGGGATGAAATTATGTACGCATGACAAATGGCGTTTACACAGTGTATGCAGATGTCATCAACAATCTTGCTTAAAGCACAGGAATGTGAAGACGTTTAGCAACAGCTAAATGATTGCCAAGAGGAGTTACAATTGACTAAAAATGCATTTGATATATAGAGACAGCAGCATCTGGAAAAAGAGGACTGGGCATACCCATCTGGAAAAAGAGGACTGGGCATACCCATTTCTGCCTGTAAAGTTCACCTGCCCGGAGGAACACAGAAGGCCACCGCTACATAACAAAACGGCGCCAGTGGTACTTAGGGGTCCTTTCAAGAAGATGGGCCAGATAAAACACCAACAGTAAGGGTATTGATAGATGAATTAGATCTCGACAACACAACATTTCACAAAGTGACTAAATCCAAGCTGGACACATTGAGAGATAGATTACAATAATGGGATGCAATACAACAAGTAGCTCAAAAAGACAGAGATGTCAATTGGACAAGAAAGGGAGTTGATGCAGAGGGTAGGTGGACGGGATGGAGGGGACCAAGAGAAACCACAGGCGACATCCCAGAACATTATGAAAATGGTGGCACTCCTCAAAGAAATGCCACATTACGGGGTGTCTCCCATGGAATTGTTCACAGCAGTGCACACTACGTATCCATTGCTGGATGCACACCGGTTGGTTCGTGCACAGGCTATTGAGATACTAAAAGCGGTTTGTAACCCAACAGGCCTTAGAATTCCAGGGTTATCCGACATACGGGATGCACTGCTGGTAGAAGACAAGTCACGGGAGGGTGCCACTAGGTGGAGAGTACAATCTGAACCAATAATGGCACTGATGAAAAAACACCATCATATATTAGGACTGCCAAAGCTAATACAAGTTATCTAGATAGGGAGGGACCAAAGCCCTTCAGATTTTGCAGACATGCTAAAACAGACTCTTATGAGGGACGAGACACCTGTGGAAAAAGCGACAATACGGCAGCTACTGTCAGATGATCTGACAAGGGGTGTGGAGGAAAAAGTGGACATGGAGAAAACACTGTGAACAGAACAGGGATGGGCATACATATTGAATGCAGTAGATGATGCATGGCTTGCAGTAAGGAAGGTGATACCGGTAAGGGAGTGTAAGGAGTGAGCCAAGAACAAATATATGGATGAACAAAAATGGAAAGCATCAGCGCCAGTACGAAGCATAGAATATGATGCATAACGATAGAGTGAAGATGACATCTTTGAGGGGGAAGAGGGCGAGGAGGCAGTGGTCGGGGGAAGGCAGGGAAAGTGTTATATGACAAAGAGACTGGTGTCAAGTTATACCAGAACGCAGTGGGGAAATACATCTGTGGGTGACATATTGGTATCAGTAACAAGAGTTGAATGAGATTAAGGAAAACGCGGACACAATTGCGAGAACAGATAGTGAAAACAGGGGTCACGCCAGTGGCGTCAGTAACGTAAGGCGCTGGATACTAGGACAAGGACAAACCAGCAGAGTTAGAATACGGAGTGATACCGATAAAACAGGACAAATGAGGCCGCATGACGGCAGAAGGCTCTTTCTCCGCTGGTGGATTCACATACGCAGGGACCATATTAGTGGATAGTGGGGCAGCACTAACATTGACACAAGCAACATTTCCAGGGACAACACACACTAGGTTAACTGAAATGCAAGGTTTGGATGGGCTTTGGCGAACATCTCCAATAATCGAATTGCATATAAATCTTCTCAAAGTACCTTTTGGCTTGCAACATTGCGCAGCGGGAGGGTAGAAGAATTTTTTAGGCATGGACCGCCTGATACAACAAGAAGCAATAATGAATTTGGCAAACAGATGCCACTACCTGCAATTTAATAAGGGCAGGATACAAATACCATGGCAGAAGTGACAGACACTACAAAAAGCAACAACCAAATTTGGACACAAAGTGGCCAGATACCCAGATATATGGGCATGCAACAAGCTTCATTATGGCAGAACGAAGGACTGTGTGGTGCTCCAGTTAAAGAATATATCACAATAGATGAAGCCATATGGGATACCCACAGAGGCGGTGACAACATTGAGAGAAATTATTGTAGCATTGAAAGAGAGAGGCGGTATTACAGAATATGTTGATTGGGTACCCTTTGTGTCGCCAGTGTGGGCTGTAAGAAAACCAGACCAGTTGGTTTGCCCGACAATGGATTGAAGGGTAATAAACCAGCATTTAACATCACAACCACAGTTGGTGCCATCATTCCTGGAAATTATGGCAAAAATAAAGCCAGGCAAGAAAACCTTCTGCGTTTTAGACATTGCTAATGGATTTCATTTGCTACCATCAGCAAAAGAATTACAGAGGTCAACGGCCTTCACAGTGGAAGGGGTGGTCTATGTGTGGAGTGGTATATGTGTGGAAGGTGCTAACTCGGGGTCTCAGGGACAGCCCCACTATTTTTCATGCAGCATTGAGACGCATACTGCAAGGTATTGCATGCTCACATAACGTCGTACAAGATGTGGATGATGTATCAATATATAGCAGAATGTCAGAACAGCCCGAGGAACATCTAGGGGAGTGTTAACAGAATTACAAGAGAGGGGGCTGAAATTAAATGGTCACAAGGCACAACCCTGTCAGGCAGAAATAGAATTTCTGGACGTCACCATATCTGAAAAAGGAAAAAGCATATGTAAGGATAGGTTACAACTAACAAATTCACTACCACCACCCACAGATCACAATGCATTGCACAGGGCCATAGTTATACTGGCCTTTTCAAGAAACTTTACACCATTAGTCACAGAACATACCAAGATCCTTTAGAACCTGTTGAGAACAGAGAGGTTTCACTGGAAGAAGAAACAAACAAAAGGCATTTCAGAAGTTGAAAAAGATGTTAAATGGGGCCCCCACATTTGTGAGCCCGACCCTGACTTGCCATTCTACTTTTGGCCATGACAGCTATGCACACTACACTTAACAAGTTTAGGTACATCACGGGTGGTGCAAGGTGCATTGTAAAGACTAATCACAAACCAGTAGAAACGTTGCTTGCATCTAAAATGCACCATGGAAATGTCAGCAAACAAAGGATAGGAAAATGGATAGCACTACCAACGACTATCAATGCATTTTATGGAGGGAGGTGACGGGTTAATGCCAGTAGAAGGAATTTTATTTGACGAACTGCATGAATGTAGCGTGGAGACAGTAAATCGTGTGCCCCGGATAAAGACATCGATGGTCCCACCTTTTAGGACGATGGGAGTTCATAATATGTAGACAATACATTCCCTGCTTCAGAAGCAATAGCATACAGAAAGGATTGTCAGGGGCAGTGCGACTCAGTGGTGTTTGAGGGCAAGAGTGCACAGTATGGAGAACTGCAGTCGATTGTGCTATGTCTCAGGGCTATGCAGAGTATCCCACCAGAAGTTACTACAACAATGTTAGTGGATTCAGGATTTGCAATATATATGCAGTGGTGGGGTGACCAACACTTTCGGGAAACAGAATTATCACCAATCAAGTGCATGGAAGTATATTGATGACCTATCTGGAACACAACACAGGATATGGGTTGTGAAGTCGAAGGCACATACAAGTAAAGGAAAATGGGCCGAGGGAAACAACTTGGCAGATTCAGTAGCGAAGCAGGAGATTAGAGACAACCTGCCCCCACCGGCCCCATCTGAGACAGAGCCACTGGCGTCCATACAAAATCAGGAATGGAATGTGGCAAGTGCACCACGACCAGGAGATACAAAGATAACTTGATGAAGAGGCCATACAGGAGGTACAGGGGAAACAAAATAGTAAGATGAAGAGTTAATGCAAAACAAGCAAAAAGAAACAGCAGGACTTCAATGCACAGATGGAAGGAACGTGGTGGTACAAATTGTTTGGAAAATGGGTGATAATGCTGCCCACCCCACTGACGAAGGATTTGTCACGTTGGCCCATGGATATTGGACACATGAGCGAGACGGCAATGGGGAGACGTCTGATATCTATGGCATGGTGGCCCATGCCCACAGAGGATTGCCAGGCGCAGGTTGCCAACTGTGTGACATGTTGGAAGAGGGACCTAAGAGGAAAGGACAAGGTGGGTTTATTGCAACATGAATCCAGCAGCACAGAATCCTCTACATCATATATACTAAGATTATGTGGGTCCAATCCCTAGGACATTGAGGACACCGGTACATATTAGTGATCATAGACATGTTCAGCAGGTGGCCGGAAGCTTTCCCCACAAGAAACTGTTCAGCAAAAACAACAGTTTAGCCAGATTTGGGATACTGTCAAAAAATGACAACGCAGTCATTTCTCAGCTGAACTTCAACAACACTTTGTGAAAAATTAAGTATTGAATAGAGGTTTCACATACCATATCAGAGAATTCGCAGGTATGGTAGAACGCATTAATCAGGAATTGAAAATGGAGTTGCTTAATCAGATGGAAGTTGAAGGTGCTGTGAAGGCACCATGAAGCAAACACAGACAACAGGTTCAAGTTTGTGCCCCAGAATTTTATTAACTGAAAATGCAGGATGGAGTAAGGCCTAATTTGCCCCATGCTAAGGTATTACTTCTTTTGCTGGTGCCTCACAGCACTGCCCTTTGTTTTTGGGCTTTCCATGATGGCCGCATCTTTATTTCATCAGCCTTGTTACCTGGGCCTGGCCCTGCTCCCCCTCCCATTGGCTGCACTTGTCTTTTAAGCTAACCAGAGCAACCGGGAGGCAGGAGCCGGCCCTGACTACCCAAGGCCCACAACTAAGGCCCCTGTCTGCTCCCTGTCTGCTACAGGTACGCGAAAGTAGCGAGGGCCTGGGTGCTGAATGCTCCCCCAACCCCTCTATGGTCCCGCTGTTGCCTCCCATCCCCCATCCTCTTAGCCACACCCACCAAAAAACAAAGTCCCTATGCATTGTATGCTGCTGCTCCTGCCCTTCAAGATGGGGTTGTGCATCATGTCTGTGCCACCTACATTGACATTCCTGCATTGTATGCTGCTGCGGCCCCTTAATAGGGGGTCAGGCATTTTGTATGTCTGTGCTTGCACTTTTGTAAGTAAGATCTCCCACAAGCAATTATGTAACTAAGTAAGTCTTCTTAACAGCGCAGTGATGCCCGAGGGAAGTTGGCGCTTTGCATATGCAAATAAATAAATAAAAATAAATAAGGTGGTATTTCCCTACCTAAAGAAAACGAAGGATAGTCTGCGTCAGCAAGTCCAATGCAAATGTATATCTGTGTCCAAAAACCTATACTTGCCCTCATGTCTAACTGTATACAATGTGTAGGGACGTCAGCGTCAAAAATGAATAGTGTTTTAAGTAATGTTCTGAGCTTCTTCCAGCTCTTGGCTTGTAATCAGCTCCCCTTCCTCAACTTCAAAATAGTTCCAAAGGGGGTTCCTTCTCCAACAGTTCAAATCTTCCAGCTTTTCAAAATGAAAATTCCTTGAGACACTTCCCAGCTTTTAGGATATGGTTATTTTTTCACAAGTTCAAATAAGCAGTTCAGCTCACATAAGCAGTTCAGTTTTGACTTCAAAAACATATAAAAGCTTGTTGTAAAATACAAGCTTCTTTTTGGGTGCTTTCAGTGCCTTTTCCATACAGGGGGGCACTCAGCCTAGGCACACGGTCCACCCATTACAGGTCACACAACCGATACCCCGTCTTGGTTGCTTTGCCGTCACCACTATGCCACTGCTTCAAACTGACAGTGATGCTCGATTTCACCTGTGTCACACTCTCCTGACACTGTACCAAGGCTTGTTTGGCCACTATGCATTTGTTACACTTTCTTGCATTCCCCTGGCTCTTGCCAGTGTGTTTCCCCTTGTGACATACAGTTCCTTGAATTCTCTTGGCTATTGCCAATACTCGTGTTCTCAGATAATGCAGTTCTTTTATTATCAGTCAGATTCACAAACTTTCTTTCACTCTGCTCAATCTTCAAGAGTGCTTAAAAGTTGCTTTCACTTCGTTCAGTTTTTAAAAGTACTTCTATTTGCTTTCACTTTGTTCGGTATTAAAATCAATGTTCATTTCCTGCTTTACAAATTCACCTGCCAGCCCTGTGTTCCCCCCTTCTTGGTACACTCACCGGTCAGAGCTTAGGGCTTTTCTGTGAGGTTCTCTGCCAGCAGGAGTTCTCTACTGCCTATCCGGTACCTCACTTTTTCTCCCAGCGGCTCTCCGTGGCTCCGCTCAGCCAGCGATGCTCCTCCTGCAGCTCAGAACTCTTACGACCGCTTCGCTAGGTCGTGCCGGTCTCCCTCTCATGGTCTGCCAACGGTTTGAGCGCCCTTCAGTTTAGTTTCCTGCTGCATAAACTCTGTATTCTCTAATGGGTCTCAAGCGCTCTGCTTGCCACACCGCTGATCTGGAGAGGTCTGCCTGCACCCAACATTCCGTAGCCCTGCTTCCACAGTTGACTGCATTACCAAAAGGATGTCCGCGTTTAAAGATCCTGCCACCATGATGAGTCCAGAAAAGACTAGACTGCTCACTATTGAAATGGTAGTCCTGCCTTCTTCTTGCTGTCCTCCTGCTCTTCTCAGTACACAGCTGAGGCTGGTATGTGTGTGCATTAATAAAATGAGGATGTGTCCCTCTAGTTGGTCTCTTCCTTGTCCCAGTATCAAAGTTGTTTCTTGGGGAATGCATTAAGGGAAGAACAGGGAAAGGGTTGGCAATAGCCTACACAGGATTGAGGGATAGAGGGTTTGTTATGAAAAGAAAATGGGGGATACCATGTCTCACCTAAGGATGTCCTCTGCTCACTCCCAAAGCCTCCTCCACAAAGGTGATCCTCCCTCGCATATCATCCCCCAGGGTCGGGATCCAAGAGTGATGGCCTTTCCCTGGCCACGCGAGAGGAGGATACAGGGAGAAAAGAAGTGAGGACGCCCTCCGGTTCCTCACAGTATACAATGGGATATGCTGTTACCATTTGTATGACATGGACTACGGTCAAGACAGCATTCAGCCACAGGATTCTCACTATATGAGGTACTGTTTGGAAGGAACATGCAGAGCACAGAAATGTTATTACTGCCACTGAATTTGGGTGCACCTAAGGACTATGAGTTGTTGGACGCTGATTATATCTCGTCATCACTAGTGGGCAAACTACAAGGCATACACAGAATGGCACGTTACACACAGGCCCAGGCTGACAGTGACGATGTGCACAAGCACAGCAGGAGGGAGGTGCTGTTATACATTGGGGATACTGTCATGCTTAGAAATGGGGAGAGAAAGGGGAAGACTGAGCCAAAATCGAAAGGTCCATATATCAACGACAGAATAAGGGACGTGGTTTATTGCATTGACCAATGGGATGGCCCCAGGTTCATCATGAGACACTTGAGTCAACTGAAACAAGTGAAGAAAGGGAGGGATGTATACATTTGGATGAGTTATTGTTTCAGATGTGTCCCCAGCTATGGCTGCTGATGCTAGTTGGGCAAGCAGTAATCTCGAAGACTTCCGCAGAGTGGAGTATGAATGAATTCATCAGCATCACTCAGGCCGTGGCTAGTTCTTTCAATTTCTCGAGTTGCTGGTTATGTATGAATTTCCCCAAACATGCACAGCAAGATACACCCCTGGCAGCTGAACTGTTCCCAATATCAAGATGGGAATGGCAGGTTAAACTTGGGGGAGTTATAGCCAAAACAAGTGAAGCAATCCCTTTCTTTAATTTTCATTTCTCCTTTCCTGCGCCATATTGCACGTGCAATAGTAATATTGCTAACAATATCACCAGATGCACCAAGGTCTCAGTGGGGACCTATAAGCCATGCTCACAGTCACAATAAACAACACAATCGTATATACTGTCTACAAATAACAAAATGCACCCTTCTGATAACGGAAGAAAATGATGGCCTCAACATCCCAATATATGAGCTTGACGGAGTATTGATTGACTCATTGGGTATCATGCGACTGTAATATTTGCAACAATACAGGCCCTCTTCCCTTTAACAAGGATTATTAAGTAGGACTCACAATATATTGGAACGTCCTTTCGCGGATGCTGTTGAACAAAAAGTATCAGGTTGAGATCCAAGATGGCCGCTGAGGGGAGAGCCATATGTTGAGAGCGATCTCACCCTACGACAATGAAGCAATTATAATAAAGCACTCCCCGGTGGGGATTTCCTATCGGGAACGGTGAATAAGGTGCGGCGGAAGAAGTTGAGAGGCAATCAGGATCCGGGGTGTCCTGTGGAGCTCCTGCGAGACCCGACCGCTGTGGTGTACAGTGCGTGAATGGCGGGTGGAGCGTTCCGTCCGCCGGGCTGGGCGGGCAAGGGCACTACTGGTGGAGGAGCCCACGGCTGGCAGCTATCAACCGGTGGGCTGCCAGTGTTCCTGAGGGATGGCAGAGGAGCAGACCAGAGGGCAATTGGCTCCCCCCGGTGGAGGCGTGGCTGGGAGACAGAGGGCGTGAGAGCAGCAAGGAAGGTCCAGAGGCCCTGCCACAGCTCACCATGAGAGGGCTGAGCGGCGAGGTCGGGCACGGTAGATCGTACAAGTACCCCAGACGCGCGAAGGCTTGAATCGTCAAAGCGCTGAGGCTGCCGGCCCCAACAGAGATTACCAGCTCTGGGTGGAGACGGACACTCGACTCTCCCTTCCGTCCCTGGGGAAGATGGCGGGTACTGCGTGTGTACTCACCAGGGCCTCCAGAGCGAGATGAGGTGGGGGCAGAAGCTGGGGGCCATCTTCTTTTTCAACAAAAAACTCCCAGTAGGGAGCCTGTGATGGGTGGAGAAGCCCCAACCTATGAGATAAGGCCGCGCGGAGAGTGCAGGGTGCTGGAAAGGCAAGGACGGGCAACAATCAGAGAAGCAGCCAGGAGGAGCAAGGTAACAGTCCCTGGACCCACCCGAGTACTCCGGGGAGCGCTTCTTCTCCCGTAACCCCTGCAGCAGCTACCACAGCAACCCAGGGGAAGCAAAGGGTACAGGGGGCACGAAGAGAGGAGGCCTGGCACCGGACAGTGGGGCCCCCCACAGTGGAAGGGGTACCTTGTGAAGAGAAAAGGTAACACTCACACGGCCATTGACTAGACACCTACCAACGTGCCCCTAGTGGAATGGAGAAGGCGAGAACCTGGTGGAGGGGGACCTGCGGCAGAGGGGTCGGACACAAAAGGAACGATGCTTAGAGAAGAGGAAGGGCCTGGGGTCCCCCTCGGCACATTGACGCACCGCAATGTGTCAAAGAACAAGGGGAGGCACCCGCAGACAGCACCTAAGTCTGGGAAAAAGGTACACGAAGGAAATGTACAGAAACTCTGGCACAGAGACGGGGACGCCCAATCTGGAAATCAGAGGGAACCAGGTCCATCTGGGGGGCCCCCGCAGGACAAGGATATGGTAGTGACACAAGAGGTTCTCCGCCAGTGTTAAGGACTTTGGAGAGAAGATCACGCATACCATTCAGTCACAGCTGAGCCTGATGCGGGGGGAGCTCTCCCATGCCCTGCATGGGGTGAAAGGAGAAATGTCAAAGCAGGAAGAGCGGGTAGATGCAACGGAAAACGCCTTGTAGGAGGTAGTGGAGGACACCCGAAGAATAGATGAAATGGTTGAACATGCCTTCTTCATTCGGTCCATGTCCATGAGCCTTCTCCCGTGGTAAAAAACCTTGGGATCAAACTTATGTCCACTGGCTCCCGGGAAGCCCAGGCTTCTGCAGTTTGCCAAATGGGCTTTATAAAACTTAAGGTCTTAAAACATGTTCTCCCCTTTCTCCCAGCTCCTCACAGATCAAAAGTTTTTGTTTTTTTAAAAAAATTTTATTAGTTTGTTCAACCAAACAACAAAACAACCAAACACACAGTGCAATTCACAACAATTTCATTATTCACCTATTAATCAAAATCACTGCTACCCTCTTCCCACCCCCCTTATGAGCCTATTTGTTCTTCGTATGCATTATCTGCTGCACGTAGCAGGGTCTCGCCTCCTTCTGAGTCTGTTGGATCCGGTATCGTTCCAAACAGTTCTGCTATCAATAATTTCCATGCAGTCAGGGAACCTACCTCTTCCTCACCCCTTATCCTGCTTGCCTCTTGCCTACCACCCCCCTTGCATCCTAAGATCAAGCTCAGCCGGCCTCCTAGTCATACCTAAGACAAACTCAGTCAGGTTAGGATCATCATCTTTCTCAACCTTGGCCCTCACGCTGTGGAACTCACTCCCACCCCACATCCGCCTAACAGAGGATTTAGCGTCTTTCCGCAAACTGCTGAAAACCTGGCTCTTCCCCTAAAACCTACCGGGGCCAAACTAACCCAAACAGACTCACAGCATCTCAATGACACCAATCCAACAAACTGCCTGATCCAAGAAATTGGCAGCTAATAAATCCTAATATAAACTAGAAGGACACACAGAATTAAATGAACAAAGTAGATAAGAGCATTGAAATGGCTAGAAAGTGTAAATCATACAGAAACAGTAACAAGAATTAAACTCCTAAAATAGACAGAACGCATGTGGAGTGAATGAAGTGAATGGTGTGGATGAAATAATTAGAATGGATGAAGCAGGTCGAACAGATTAATGTGCTTAGTGGAAGAATGCATGAATAGAAGAACAGATAACTATATAGTTCAAATGAGTGTGGAAATTGAATGAATATGTAGATCGGATGAGTGTATAGAACGGATAATCATGTTTAACGGATACGTATGTAGAGCGGACGAGCGTGTAGCACAGACGAGTGCGTAAATACAGAGAAACGAGTAGAACGCAGGAATGCGTAAACCTGATGAATGTGCAGAACGGATGAGCATAATCCAGATGAGTGTGTACAACAGATGAGCATGTAGAGCGCACGAGTGTGGATAGCGGATGAATACGGAAGTGCGGAAGAGTGTAGACTACCGGAGCAGATGAATGTACAGATCTGACGAACGTATAGAACGGATGGGTGCATAGAGCACATGAGTGTATAGGGCCGATTAGTGTATGGAGCGGAGATGTGTATATGGAGCGCAGGGGTGTATATGGAGCGCAGGGGTGTATATGGAGCGCAGGGGTGTATATGGAGCGCAGGGGTGTATATGGAGCGCAGGGGTGTATATGGAGTGCAGGGGTGTATATGGAGCGCAGGGGTTTATGAAGAGGATGAATATGCAGAGCAGATGAAGGTCTAGAACAGATGAGTGTAGAGATGAATATATAGAACAGGATATTACTGTTGGAAGCGTGAAAAACACGAGTGCCTAAAATGGATGAGCGCGTGAAGCGGATGAGCGCGTGGAGGGGGTAAATGCGTAGATGGGGTGAGTGCGTAGAGGGGGTGAGCGCGTAGAGGGGGTGAGCGCGTAGAGGGGGTGAGCGCGTAGAGGGGGTGAATGCATAGTAAAGCAAAGGAGTACCTGGAGCGTACGAGTGCTTGGAGCGATCGTATAGCCTGAGTGAACTGACCTGTTGCGTAGATCAGACGAGTACGTAGAACGAACGAGCACAGATGCTTCCAGTACTGATGAGTACATAGAATGGATGAATACATAGAGCTACTGAATGCATAGAGCAAGAAGCAGACAGGGGTGCATACGTGGGGGCAGACAAGACTGCATGTGTGGGTCAGACAAGACTGCATGCGTGGGGCGGACAAGACTGCATGCATGGGGCGGACAAGACTGCATGCGTGGGGCAGACAGTAGGGCATGCGTGGGGCAGACAGTAGGGCATGCGTGGGGCAGACAGTAGGGCATGCGTGGGGCAGACAGTAGGGCATGCGTGGGGCAGACAGTAGGGCATGCGTGGGGCAGACAGTAGGGCATGCGTGGGGCAGACAGTAGGGCATGCGTGGGGCGGACAGTAGGGCATGCATGGGGCGGACAAGAGCGCATGCGTGGGGCAGACTAGAGCACGCGGGGCGGACCGCAGTATATTGGACCAGACTGGAGTGTACGAGTGCACGTGACGTATATAGTATGGTCTGGAATGCAGAGAACGTTGAATGAGCATATAACCCATCATATCACACCACCACGCTTACTCTCTCCTTTACATCACCACACAACTAGAACACAGAGATATTATGACACCATTCGGTATAACTGTTCTCATACCAACATCCACCGCTTACTCCACATCACTCTAAGTAAACACTGCTGGTTTCACACCCCCCAGCCAGGCGTTCTCCTCAGGCCTAGCGCAGCCACAACCGCTCTGGATAAAAACCTACCAGAACGAACACATTCTCCTGATGATCTCTCAACCACCGCACCTACTGCTAAGAAGCAGCTATTACACGAATACCGCATGAGCTGCACACATACCCGGTGCTCACATGCACCTTTGACTCTCTCTACTCTCTACTGATCTGAACTTCGGTTCCCAAGGACGTTCAACCTACCAGTGCCTTCAGACCATACCAATGGTATATAAGGCGCTATATAAGTGCAAAATAACATAACATAACATAACATACCATTGTTTCAGCTTCTGCCCATTTCTGCAGTTCCTTCCACCACACCTCCACCCGTGGCTTGTGACATGACTTCCATCCCATAGCTATCCTTCGTTTCGCAAGCACATATGCTAAGTCTTTCAGTTTTGCAACATGTTTCAGTTTCCGTGATCTGGGGAACCCACCCAGCAAGCAGGCCCACGCTGTATTTATGATTAATGTGACCCCCTTGTCTGCTAGTTTTAGTGCCACTTCACCCCAGAAGCGCTCAATCACTGGGCATGACCAAAATATGTGTGTCATGTCAGCGTTTTACGTATCACATTTGGGACACGCCTGTCGCACAACATTTTCAAACTTCGAAATTCTTAAGGGAGTCATGTAAGCTCTATGCGTTACATACAACTGTATTTGCTTTAGTCTGGCATTCCTTGATACCTTCTTGGGGTATCCCAGGGCACGTTCCCACATTCCATCCTCAACAGGGGTCCCTACTTCCGCTTCCCAATCTAGTCTCAGTTGCGTCGGTTCCTTTCCGACCTTTGTCATCAGCATCTCATACAATCTAGAGATCTCATGCTCACCTTCCGATATGTCATATATAGCCCCTATAATAGCATCTGGTTCTTCTGCTAGCACTGTTCCAGGCCACGTTTTCCAAATTTTCTGTACCATTCTATGATATGTTACCTATTGGCCCGTAAGTAATCCTTCCTCTTCCTCAAGTCCTCTGAGCTCCCTAATGGTCCCCTCCTGCCAATCATCCCCTAACGTAACCAACCCCACTGGTTCCCAGTAGTTCCTGATTATCGCCCTCAGCTGCCCATCTCCCTCCTCAGAGCAACCAGGGGTACCTACGGGGAGCACGGGAAAGGGTCCCCCATCATCCGGCATGCTCAGCGCCACATTTTACACCCAAGCCTCATCATCCCAGGACGTTCCGCCATATCTGAATCGGGCAGCCAGATAATTTCCTTTAAGTAAAACAGGCCGCAATCATGCCCCAACACCCTTAATTCAGGGGTAGCTTCATCAGAGAGCCATTTGGCTACATATTGTAGCTGGCTCGCCACGTAATAAACCTCAAAATTAGGCAGTTTTATCCCTCCTTTTTCATAGAAGTTCTGCAACTTCCATAGCGCCACTCTGTTGCGGGTGCCATGCCACAGGAAGTCTCTACACATACTATTTAGTTTGACAAAGAACTTCTTAGGTATCATGTACGGGATATTACTAAAATAATGTAAGAGCCTAGGCAGGACCACCATCTTAAGCATCGCCCCTCTTCCCATCATTGCTAGGGGCAACTTCTCCCAGAACCTCATACATTTCCCAATTTTCTCAATGGCCCTCTCGGTGTTGTGTTTGTGTTCTTCTTCCGCCATGTGGTACACGTCTATTCCTAGGTATCTGAAAGAACTAACCGCCCATGGTATCTGCAGCACCGGTAACCTTTCTGCAGGGGTTCCCATATAGCTACCCAGCGGGAAAATGCTAGATTTCTGAGGATTCACCGCAATTCCGGACAGCCCCGCATACCTCTCCATCACATCCAGGATATACTGGAGATTTTCTTCCGGGTACATCAAATATAATAACAAATCATCCGCATATAGGGATATCAAATGTCGTTCTCCCCCCACTTCAATGCCTATTGTATCATATTGTTGCCTAAGGTATATTGCTAGGGGTTCCAGGGCTAGGATATAAAGCATCTGGGACCAGGGGCACCCCTGTCTGGTGCCTCTGCTAAGTTGCCACCGCTCTGATATCACAGAACCCGTTCGAACTCTGGCTAGCGGCTCACTGTATAATATCTTCGCCCACATGACATAGCCAGGCCCCACTCCGTACCCGCCCAGGGCTGCTAGCAGCCATGGCCACCTGACCGAGTCGAAAGCTTTTACCGCGTCTAGAGACACAACCGCCATTTCGCCTTCAATCTCACCGCCCCATTCAACCACCCGGTGGAGTCGCCTGTGGTCTTGGGTTATGTTCCTATTTGGAACATAGCCCGTTTGGTCTGGGTGTATTAATTTGCTAATTACTCTTCGCAATCTGTTTGCCAGGACAGCCGTCAATATCTTGCTGTCCTGGTTCAACATTGACAGAGGTCTGTACGAGCCACAGCTATGTCCCGGCTTGTTAGGCTTGGGTAGCGGTATTATAATCGCTTCCCTGAGCGACTCCGGCAGCCGTCCTTCATCAAACGCTTCATTAAGCATCTCCAACATTGGGGGGAGCACTTTCTCACTATACACTTTATAGAATTCACTAGGGAACCCATCTGCCCCTGGGGTTTTACTAGTGGGCAACTGCCTCACCACTTCTTTTAACTCCTCCAATGTAATTGGTGCATCCAGTTCTTCTTTTTCTTCTTCACTTATCTTGGGCAGTCCTATATATTCTAGAGTGTCAGTTATCTCTTCATGGCTGCCTCCCTCTTTATCTCTATATAGCACCCTATAGTAATCCTCAAACTCCTTGTTGACTCCTTCTTGAGTGTCCACTACCCCACCATCCTCCCTCGTTATCATTCTGATCCGGGGGTCTAGGAGTATCGCTCTTATATAGCCACGCTAAGAATCGTCCTGTCTTGTCCCCTACCGCATGCTGCCTGTCTATATATTTTTTGTAATTGAGGTTGCAGAGCCTTTCCCAGTGCTCTGCACATTTCTGCTGCTGCTTCAATACTGACTCCATGTCTATGCTTCCGTTTTTTAATGCACCTTCTAGTTCCGTTTCTGCTCTCTGCAGGTCTGCCAAGACCCCGCCCAGCAGGCCCTCGGATTTGGCTATGGCAACTCCCCGCATCACTACCTTAAAGGCCTCCCATAATGTACCCGCCGAGTCTACACCTCCCGTGTTCACCTCGAAGTAATTAATCTCTTCTCTTGTATCTTCCCTAAAGACAGAGTCTTTGAGCGCCTCTGCTCGGAGGCGCCAAGTTGGAATCTGCGCCCTCGGGGGGCAGTATTGCCATCCGAGAACCAAGGGCGAGTGATCCGAAAGGACCCTCGCCTTGTATTCTAACTGAGTGATCTCCGTCGTTACATCAGGCATGGCAAAGATGTAATCAAGCCTTGTATGTAACTGCTGCGGGGCGGAGTAGTGCGAGTATTGTTTCCCGTGGGGATATTTCGTTCTCCACACATCTGACAAATCAAAATCATCTAATAACGTCTTTAATGCTTTAGCCGCTGGGGTGGGCCTATCAATCTTACAATCCGATCTGTCCACCTTGGGGTTCAGCACACAATTAAAGTCCCCGCCCCAAATCACAGCACTACCCACACACGCACTTAAGTTGGTGCACAGAGTTCTGAAATATGCCGCAGTGTTATGATTGGGGGCATATGTATTTACAATGCTCACCTCTCTATTCTCCACCAGCCCCCTCAGTGTGACCATCCTCCCCTCTGCCTCCACCGTTTCTTGCAATATTTGGAACAGGACATGCAGCCCTACCCAGGTAAGCACTCTTCTAGCATAGGCAGAGTACGACAAACCCACCACAATCCCTCTCCATTTTGTCTTTACTAGCTCCAATTTTTCTTTGGTCAGATGTGTCTCCTGCCACAGTGCCACGTTTATCTTTTGCCTTTTTAGGTACAGCATGACCTTATTCCTTTTCAAATAGCTATTAAGTCCCCTGACATTCCACGCGTTTATTTTAAGATCACCCATGTCTCGTCAATGCCCCTCTTCCTTACTTCTAACAGATCCCTTCCTCCCGCGCCAAACAAATACAACCTTCCAACTCTTTTATGTAGGCTCATATCTATACTTAAACTCCTCATAACTAAATACACAACAAACTCCCCACCTCCCTTCCCTCACCCCTCCCCAACATCCTCCCCAACATTTGCCCAGCTCCATTCCTGGATCTCACACACCCCCACATCTGGCCCTGTCCAACACCCACCTACACTCAGGGCCCAGTAGGGTGAAGCCGCCCTAATGGCCTCTTAACTACTAATATTTCGGGGTGGATTGCTTCCATCCTGTTGCTCCTATTTCCAAGTTTATTACGCTTTATGTCAATTCTATGTAACACCCCTTTACATTTTACCCACTATATTCCAGTCCATGCCGAGCCAAAGGTCCCAAAAAGCTACAAAATGTCCATCTGGTCTCGCTTCCGCAGTGTAACCAGGGTCACCCTCCCACTTACACCCTCTATGTCCTGAACACCAACTCTTCAATTGTACTGCTCCTGCCGGTCACGGGCCGCCTCTTGCTCCGGGCAACCCTGCAAGTCCAACCATGACACCACCTCCTCCGGAGTGTCAAAGAAAAGCGCTCTGCTCTTATGTAACACCTTCAGCCTCGCTGGGTACAGGAGCATGTACTTGATATTCGCTGCACGTAGCCTTCTTTTGACGGCCACGTAGCTGTACCTCTGCCTCTGCACCAACATTGTGTAGTCCGGGTATGCCATTATAGTGGTAGATGCTCTTTCTATTGTTCCGCCCTTACGAAAATATTCTAGGATCTTATTTCTGTCTTTATAGTTCAAGACCCTCGCGATGATCGGTCTCGGCGGAGCTCCGGGTCGTGGTTTCCTCATTAAGGCGCGATGTGCTCGCTCCACCGTGAACCCTTGTGAGAGCTTGTCTGCTCCTATCTCCTGGAGGATCATGTTCTCCACATAGTTTGTAGGGTCTTGGCCTTCTTCCCCCTCCGGCAGGCGGACCACCCGTACGTTATTTCTTCTCGCCCTTCCTTCCGCTTCTTCCATCCGATTCTCAAGATTAGCGGCCTGCTGTTTTAGCACATGGACTTCTTTTGCATTACTAGTGCTAACGTCCGTATTGGTCTTTACTGCGCTTTCTAGGCCACTCGTTCTCTCGGCCAGCGCCCTGACGTCTTGTCATAGCAAGGAAAGCTCAGTTCCTACCGCGTCAATCTTGTTCTCTAGGGCGGTTCGTAGGTCCGTCATTGTCGAGCCCCATTTCGTGCTCAACTCCGTTATGGCCTCCAGGATCTGATGCTTGTCTCCTTCTGGGGCTTCTTCCGCAGGAGTGGTGACCGTGCACTGAGCCGATGTCGTGGGGGTCCTCTGTGTTTTTGCAAAGACCTCCGTTGTGGGTTGTTTGGTCTTGGCTCTTAATCCTTTCACAGACATGGCGCCGCCCTGCACCTGCGACCAGTTTCAGTTCAGAGCTGTTATTGCGACACCTTTGTTCCTTCGGTCACTATGATACCTGTCTTTCAGCTTGCATGTGCTATGGTGCACCCAATCGTCATTCGGATGGATTGTAGCCTCTCACATATTATTTCTTTACTTATAATTCTTATTAACTCCCCCTTCAACTGGCACCTCCTCCTGAGTCCAGGTTGCTTGGGTACATGTGTTTGGGTGCCCCCATGCAGTAATGTCAATCACGTGTACTTATTATGTTTAGGTTCTTTCTAGTGGGTGCTATGTGCCACTTTAGAGGTACGTTGATATACACTACACCGGTCCTTTTCGTTTGCATTTACCGGCACACTCGTAGAGCCACGTGCACGTGTATGTTACAACATTATGGAGTTGGGCACTGCTGAATCTGTGGACCGCGGCCCCCGCCACAGTCGCTGCCGACCCGCTCCCAGTTTATTGAACATTCGCGCTGCTATGAAATACGAGCCCCCAAGCCCTGCCGCTCGTTTTATTTTCGGTGCCACCCGGCGCTCGCACTGCACACTTCAGTGCGATCCACAAAAATCCGCCCTGCCAAGGGCTCTCTGTTCGCGGGTGCGCCCGCTGTCTGCTTCGTGCAGCGACCCGTTCAGTTTGTATATGTGTGCAGGCACTGTTGTTTCAAGAAGGCGCTGGGAGCCGCGTCTGCACACGCAGCCCCACTGTCTTCAAGGTGTCTCTGCAGGGACGCTCTCAGCCGGCGCAAGGTTATTTCAACACCATCCCCTCAGTTCGGGACCAAAAGATACATTGTTCCCGACGGGCGCTGGCGGTCACCGTCTATCCACTTCACTAGGGCCTCGGGGCTCCAGCCACAGCAGCACGCAGATGCAAGTTGTCCCGCGGGGCTAGCCACAGTGTCCCCCTGCTCCGGTCCTTCGGGCCCAGGCGCTTAACTTTAGAAACGCGGTCCTCTTCCGGCGCGCAGTGTTTCTTCTGTGTAGCCTTCTATTCCGCGTTCCGCTCAGTCAAGGAGCATAAGTATCCTTACCAAGATGCGACCGCTTCTCCATTGTTCGCTGTCATCTTGGCAAGAAAGTATACTCGCGGCCGCTCCGAATGAAATCGATGCATCTCTTGATGTACGAGCCCAGATGACTCACTGTTCAGGATACACACCGTCCATGTATTCCAACGCTCGAGCATTCGATTTCCCGGCACAAGTGTCCTTTTTCAAGCGTAATTCTGCAATTCACTGTCGGATGAGCCGGAGCCCAGCCCAAAGCACGTCCTACTCCATGGCTCTCAAGCCACGCCCCCCTCTCAGATCAAAAGTTGTTACAGCTTCTATTATGGAGGTCCCTAGATTATTGTAATGCCATCTATCTTGGGCAACCTGAGAGGCTACTGAAACGCCTCCAAATTCTTCAGAACACTGCAGCACGTCTTGCCCTTTGAGCCCCTACACTCGCTCATTCCGGCAAACTCCTGCGTCAGCTACACTGGCTTCCCATCAGAAGCTGAATCAAGTTCACGGTTCTCTGCATGGTTCATCGTGCTATTCATGGTGTTGGAGCTGAATTCCTACATTCGAAGATTCAGCCCTACATCCCCAAGCGCCTAAGGCATTCAACAACCAAGTTTTTGTTACTCATTCCTTGGTTCTCTCGGGCCAGAGCTGGGCAGGGGATGTGGGGGGATCCTTTTTTGTTCTCGCCCCATGCTTTCGAACGCCTTGCCTCCAGACCTTCGTAAACCCCGAGTTTTTCCCATTCCGTAAGGCCCTAAAGAATTACCTGTTCTCAGCCTAATCCCACTAGCCTCTCTCTCACCCATAGCGCCTCGATACCTTGTGGTCTTTGAGCACTCTACAAGTCTCACATACAATACAACAGCTCGCTAGGGCCACACAGGCTCTGGAGACCCGGAGCAAGGACCTCAAAAAAATCTATCGAGGAAGGCCAATATAAGGATAAAAGGCTTAGGAGAGAAGGTGGCAGATAAGGACCTTCGTCTGATGGCACAACAGGTATCCGCAGACCTTCTAGGAGAGGAAGATTGGTCCGCCATAGATCTGGACCGGATCCATAAAGTGAGCCCTAGGGGAGGGGGGGGGGGGTCTTGGTCCAGACCCAGGGATGTCTTTGTTGCTTTCCATCAGTACGGCCAGAAGGAGAAAGTCCTGGCGGCAGCAAGGAAGGCTAAAGTGATCAAATACAACAGGTCAGGGATCCAGTTGTACCAAGACCTGGCCCAAACCGTTCTGACAAAGCGTAGACAGAAGGGGCCAGTGGTGTGGGCTCTGACCCGAGCAGAGATTCGATACAAGTGGACCTTTCCCTTCGGGCTGCTCTTCGAGTGGGAGGGGAAGCAGCACTGCATTATTACCACGAGTGAGGAGGGGCTGAAGATCCTATGGATGGAGGAAGAGGGTCTCCCAAGGAAAAAGCAAAGAGCGAGGGGTGACACGATCAAACGGAAGAACTGGGAATGGACATTTTCAAAGAAAGGAGCCAAGCAAAGGGTTCTGCGAGGCAAGGGGGTGCCCTCACCTGGGGAAAGCGGGAGTGAAGAGATATCCCGGCTGAAGTCTGATCAGGCGACCCTGCCATGCCGAGACTGTGGTGGTGGTCACGGCAGCTGGGGTTCACCGCCTGGGGGGGAGGGTGGGGGGTAGGAATCTTTTCTTGGTTCCGCTATGGGTTCAGGGAAACCTGTATGTTGCCCATCAGTAAGAGCATTTGTTCACTTGTTCAGCTCTGTAACACTTGTGTACGAGCGCAATATAAATAAAATATCATTTAATTTAATTTCTGTTTGTCACTGCTATGTCTGGTCCTTTAAGGCCGTGATGCGGTAGTGCGGTAGCACGTATACCCAATAAAAGGGCTTGCGCCAGGCAGTGCACGAGTGGAAACCTGAGTACCAGCACACATATCTCTGTGTCGTTATTTGGGGGTTCAGAGGTAGAGAGCAAAACGCTGCCAACAATAGCGACGAGGTGAAGTGCCTGCGTGCAACTCACAGCACACCCGGAATCATTGTCGGCATTACTACACAGCACCAGACGGAGCAGGACCCACTCCCCCACTGTAGGAGCAGTGCCCGTGATCCGGATGGGCCCTCACTGTGATAGTAAGCCAGTGGGCTTCTTATTGATCCATTTAGCATGAAGTGCTAAATCCGAGCGGATTTGGAAATCTCTTCATGACCTTACTGCTTTTGCTAAAGCAACACATTTTCCTGCTTATTTCAGAACCCTGTGCTGCACTTCATTACTAATGCACGCCAACCTGCAGCATACGCAGCTGCGAATGCATGAGATTAGCCCCTCCAAAATGGCCGCCTGGCCTCTCTAAGTTGTTTTACATTCGTATTGCCACCCAGCTTCCTCAAGGGTGTACAGGATTGGCTGGAGCATTCCTTTTACTGGATGCCCATTCGCCGGCAAGCAAGTAGCCGGCCCGCCCTCGAAGGCACGACCTCCAAAGCTCGCTTCCTGTTGCCCTTATTTTATTTCTTCCTCTATTAACTCCTCCAATCTCATGTACTTCCCGACAATAACGCATCCATGGAAGGTCTCCTCACACGCAACTGAGTAAGGCTTTAAAAGGTATTTTGCTACCCTACCCAATTGCCAGCATGCATGCCAAATCAAACCGTACAACTAAGGTGATTGCTCTAACATCGAAGTTTGCTGCAGCCTGCACAAGCCGTGACCTGTCTGATATCACAAGCGATACCAGCAGCGCACTCGCTTGAACAGCCCCAACTCCTGGTTTGCACTACCCTACCATCAAAGTTGGACCGCCCGTTTTTACACGGTCACCCGTACGTGCCCTAATCTGGGCCGGCTGTGTTTTGCATTAGCCTGTAACTTGCACCATTCCTAACGGCCTGTGAACCGTTTGCCTGTGTGCACCGCATTAACGTATGTTGTGCCTAGCTTCTGCTCTGCCATTCAGTAACCGCAGTGCACATACCACTTAAACAGCTGATCCACCCTCGCCGAACACAAGCTATACCTTACCCTTCTCCATTTCTTTAGTTGGTGTAGGCGCTTAGTGTCCTTAACATCCACCTGACTCTCTCCTTCCTCATGTGCAAAACCGCACGCCGCTGCTTGCGCCAGCTAGCCTACTGCATTCTATTGAGCCTATTGCACGTTGGCCTTTCTGTGAACTAGCCAAGTGTATACTTTGTGACCTGGAGCACTGCACCCCTTCCTATCTGTACTGGCCTATTGCCTATCTGTTGAACTAGCCCATTTCATTTCCCTAACCTATGCTATTGCACCCTATCTGGACCGGCCTATCACTTTTTTTTCTGTTTTTTTTTTAAACGGTTTTTATTATTTTTAAAACAAACAATACAAACCAAACTGGCAGCATTATTTGCAACAAAACCCATGAACATCAATTAGTCAAGACCACTGCTCCCCCAAGCCCTCCCCCCTCAAGAGCTTGTTTGTCCTTCTCATTCCGTATCTGCTGCGTGTGGCAGTGTATCACCTTCTTCTGAGACTGCAGAATCTGTTATTGTTCCAAACAGTCCTGCTATTAATACTCTCCATGCTAGCATGGTACTCACTTCTTCCTCCCCACACTTGCTACATGCCTCCTGCCATACCACCGTTTCAGCCTCTGCCCATTTTTGCAAATCCCGCCACCATACCTCCACCCGTGGCTTATTGCACTGCTTCCAGCCCATGGCAATTCTACGTTTTGCGAGCACATATGCCAAGTCCTTCAATTTCCCAACATGTTTAAGTTTCCGTGGTCTGGGAAACCCTCCCAACAGGCAGGCCCAGGCCGTATCTATAGTGAGCGTGACCTCTTTATCTGCTCTGTGCGTTATGTACAACTGTATTTGTTGTATTCTGGCGTTTCTGGACACCTTCTTGTGGTATCCCATAGCACGCTCCCACATCCCATCTTCCATCTGTGCTCCCACCTCTGTTTCCCAATCCAGCCTCAAATGCGTCAATTCCTTCCCAACCCGGGTCATCACCATCTCATACAATCTAGAGATCTCATGCCCTCCTTCTGATATGTCATATATTGTCCCCATAGTGGCGTCTGGCTCCTCCGCCAATACAGTCTCAGGCCAGATCTTACGAATATTCTGCACCAGCCTTAGATACGTGACATACTGGCCCCTATGCAAGCCCGCCTCTTCCCCTAGTCCGTCAAAATCCTTAATGGCCCCCTCTTGCCAGACATTCCCCAATGTAACCAGCCCGACGGACTCCCAATAGGTCCTGATTATCATCCTTAGTTGTTTGTCTTCCCCTGCCAAGGCCACCAGCGGCACCTGCGGGGAACACGGGTACGGGTCCTCCATCATTCGACACATTCTACGCCACATCTTCCACCCAAGCAACATCATACCCGGGCGCTCCTTCATTTCTGACCTAGGCAACCAAATAATTTCCTTCAGGTAAAACGGAGTGCAGTCCTGTCCAAACAGCCTAAATTCAGGAGTTACCTCATCCGAGAGCCATTTGACCACATATTGCAACTGGCCAGCCACATAAAAGGCCTCAAAATTAGGCAGCTTAATACCCCCTTTTTCATAGAAATTCTGCAACTTCCAGTGCGCCACTCTATTCCGAGTGCCATGCCATAGGAAGTCTCTGCACATACTATTCAACTTGGCAAAAAACTTCTTAGGTATCATGTACGGAATATTGCTGAAAAAATGTAAGAGCCTAGGTAGGACCACCATTTTGAGCATCGCCCCCCGTCCCATCATCGCCAACGGCAACTTTTCCCAAAACTTCATACTCATATGGATTTTTCCCACAGCCACCTCGGTGTTATGCAAATGTTCCTCCTCTACCGTGTGGTACACATCTATTCCAGGTACCGGAAGGAGCCAACCGCCCGCGATTCCGGCAGCCGGCCCACCTCAAACGATTCATTGAGAATTTCTAGCATGGGGGGGGGGGGGGGAAGAGTACCTCCTCTCTATATGCTTTATAAAATTCGCTAGGGAGTCCGTCCGCACCCGGGGTCTTACTGGTGGGCAGCTGCTTCACCACCTTCTCCAATTCCTCTAAAGTAATCAGTGCATCCAGCTCCTCCCTTTCTTTGGCACTAATCTTAGGTAATCCCATATCTCTTAAAGTTTCTCTCATCTCCTCTCGGTTGCCCCCCCCCCTTTGTCCTCATATAGTGCCCTGTAATAATCTAAGAATGCCTCATTGACTCCTTCTTGGGTGTCCGCTATCTCTCCATCCTCTCTGGTTATCGTCCTAATCAGGGGCCTAGGGGTTTCGCTCTTGTATAACCACGCCAAGAGACGGCCCGTTTTATCCCCACCTGCATGCTGTCTCTCAACATACTTCTTATAGTTAAGGTTGCAGAGCCTTTCCCTAAGTTCTGCACACCACTGCTGTAGTTTAAGTACTAGCTCCCCATCCCCCCCTCCCCTATTGAGTTCCCGTTCCAGCTCATCCTCAGCTTCCCCTAACTCCATTAGGACCCCACCCTGCAGGCCCTTTGATTTAGCAATGGCAGCACCCCGCAATACCACCTTAAAGGCTTCCCAGAGCGTGCCTGCCGAATCCACACTGCCAGCGTTCTCCTCGAAATAATGTGTGATCTCATCCCTGATATCCTCTCTAAAGACCGGATCCTTGAGCGCCTCAGCCTGGAGGTGCCACGTCGGTATCCGCACTCTGGGGCGGCAGTACTGCCAACCCAGGACCACAGGCGAGTGGTCCGACAGGACCCTCGCTTTGTAGTCTACTTGGGTGGTCTCTATCACCACATCTGGCGTGGCAAAAAAATAATCAAGTCTCGTATGCAGTTGTTGCGGGGCTGAGTAATGCGAGTACTGTTCTTCATTAGGATGTTTCAGCCTCCAAACATCTGCCAGCCCGAAGTCGTTGAGCAGTGTCTGCAATGCCCTGGCCGCTGGGGTGGGCCTATCAATCTTATCATCAGATCTGTCTACCCTGGGGTTCAGCACGCAATTAAAATCCCCTCCCCAAATAACTGCCCCACCCACACATGCACCCAGGTTGGTACACAGAGTCCTAAAATATGCCGCCGTATTTTGATTGGGGGCATACGTATTTACGATACACACCTCCCTATTTTCCACCAGTGCCTTCAATATGACCATCCTCCCCTCCGTATCCACCACCTCTTGTGTAAGTTGGAGCGGAACGTGCAGTGCCATCCAGACCAACACTCCCCTAGCATAGGCAGAATACGGAGAGCCCACTACAGTACCTCTCCACTTCTTCCCCACCAGTTCCAACTTTTGCCGAGTCAGATGCGTCTCTTGCAACAGTGCAATATCAATCTTCTGTCTTTTCAAATACATCATGACCTTGTTCCTCTTTAGGTAACTATTGAGTCCCCTGACATTCCACGTTACGATCTTAAGATCCCCCATAGCTCAGAAGTATCCCCCCTTCCGTGCAGCAAATCCCACCTGCCCACGCAATACAGATACAGCCCTCTGGCTTTTTCTTGTAGCCTCTTGTACAAACTCAAACTCCCCATATCTATACACACCCCAAACTCCCCACTTCCCTCCCCACCCTCTACCCATCCCTTCCCCAACACCACACACCCCAACTGCTGCCCAGCTCCATCCTCGGAACTCAGGCACCCCCACATCTAGCCCTGCAAGCACCAAACAATGCCCAGAGCTCAGCAGGGTGAAGTCGCCCTAGTGGCCACTTAACTAAAGTTACTAAGTGGGGTAAAGAGATCCGCTCTGCAAGGCTCCCCTAAATACAGCAATAGTCACAATGCTCATGATATCTTGTGCAACAGTCTGACCTTCTCTGCCTAAGACCGCGCAAATGACTATAATCAAGTCCCAGAGATCTGTTCCGTGCCATCTTGTAGCACCCTCCTCGTGCACTACTTATCTCCTCCATCTCCTCTTCCCGTCCGAACATCAGGCTCCTGGGGACATCCCTGCGCATCGAGCCATCCCATGGCATCCTTCGGAGTCTCAAAAAACAAAGTTTTGTTTATATGAAAAACTTTCAGTTTCGCCAGATACAGCAACATGTATTTATGGCCCGCCTCTCTCAATCTCCGCTTTACCGTCCCAAAATTCATGCGGCTACGCTGCACAGTCAGGGTATAGTCCGGGTAGGCCGTTATGTTTGCCGCTCCTCGTGTAATCGTTCCTCCCTTGCGGAAGTGTTCTAGTATCCTCTCCCGGTCCCGGTAATTAAGGATTTTGGCAATTACTGGCCTAGGCGGGTTTCCCGGCGGTGGCCTCCTGGTTAGAGCTCTATGCGCACGTTCCACCGCAAATCCTTGAGATAAGGCTCCTCCGGGTATCTCCTGCAACAGCATAGATTCGATGAACTCCGTAGGATCATGGCCCTCCGATCCTTCTGGCAGGCCCACGATGCGAATGTTGTTCCGTCGGGCGCGTCCTTCTGCCTCCTCCGCCCTGCTCTCCAAGTTGCCCACTCTCTGCACCAGGGCATACAATTCGGCCTTATGGGAGGCACAATCCGCGGTGTTCGGGCTCACCTTTTTCTCTAGGGTCTCAGTGCGCTCCGCCAAGGACCTGACGTCCTGCCGGAGTAAATTCACCTCCTCCTGCACCTCACCGACCTTAAGGTCCAATGCCATTTTCAGCTCAGTTACGGCCAGTTCAAGCTTAGCTTCCCAGGTCGCCTTGAAGTCCGCAATCGCAGCCAGGACCGCTTGGTTAGTACCCGTCACAGGCATGCCGTCTGTTGGCGACTTATCCTTACTCTTGGAACTTTCCGGACCAGGGGACGTCTTGGCGAAGTCGTCCAACGTGGGCTGCTTCGCCTTCGGTCTCACTGTTCTGTTAGACATGACCCAGAGGACCTGCGTTCTGCACAAGTTACAAATGCGCACACAGTTCGCTTCTATCGCCCGACCGCCGTGCGGCCTGCTCCTTCCTTTGTTCCGGTCGTTGATCGGCCATTTTGTTTAGTCTTTCGTCTCCGGCGCTCCTTATCTTTTTCGCACAAAACTCCACCACCGTTCCTCCCACGCATTTCAAAAGTTCATCAAGCCCAGTCAGACCGTTCACACACCGGCATGTGTGTTTTCAGCAGTCATAGGCACGTTGTTATGCACTATTTCGCCAGGATCATTTCAGGATCTCGGGAGCTCCTACAGATCGCGTCCTCCTACATGGCCCTCGTAGCCACGCCCCGGACCGGCCTATCACTTATCTGTGCCCTGGCCCACTCCACACCTTCTGTACCAGTCTACTACCTATTGAGGATTTAGCATGCTGCACGCCTGTGTCCTAGCCTTTCACACCCAACATATAATGTGGCCCACTGTTTACTGAGTGAACCAGTCTAGTGCACTGCACACTTGTTTTGTGGATTGCCCCTTTGTACTCCTTAAAACCTAACACACTGCTCAGACCATGAACCCAACTTTTGCACTGCAAGCACTCCAACCATCGGCATCTCTGCTGAATTTAGCCTGCTGCCTTTACAATCAGTCGGGGCTACAGCTACTGAATCAGACTTCGTACCATGGTATACTACACCCTAACTATGGCCTCTATCCTCTCTCTCTTCAATGCACACCCACTCCCAGACAACCGTCCCCTACGGCAACTCAATCCTCCATTACACACTTACAGCAAACCATCAACCGGCAATAACTGTAAAACACATCACGCCCCGAGTTGCCCCCTCAGTCCCATTGAATGGATCAACCGCTTTGCAGCACCACCTGTTCCCTGGACCCCATGCACAGTGGAAGCAAGGAACCTCAGACTCGGCTCACGGATCCCCCAACGGAGGATTCCTCACCCGAGAACCCGTCAACCCTGCCTCCCCAAGACTGCACCTACCAGCACACCTCTTTACCCACCCCCCATGCCCAATGCTCCTTTAACACCAAGCTTACCTAAACATCCCATCATTAGAGGTGCTCTCATCAATGCCCGCTCCTTGGTTGCCCACGCCCTAGACATCGCAGATCTCATCTCGAGCAATGGGCTTCACTTCCTGGCAATCACTGAGACCTGCTGCGTCAGGCGGCAGGCCCAGCACTATCTTTAGCCATACCAGATGGTTACTCAATAATAAGGAAAGACAGGCAGAACAGCAAAGGAGGTGGAGTAGCCTTTATCGCTAAAACATCCCTCGGCCTTAGAGCCACCCCTACTGCCAGTCCCACCTCAATGTAGCTACTTTCAGTTAAGCTCCGCTTCTCAGCAACCCAAACCATACTCATCCACCTCACCTACCGACCCCCAGGTCACATCTCCTCCTTCGAGGAAGATATCGCTGATCTACTAACCAATAACACCAAACCTAACTCTCAATAAAATCATACTTGGTGACTTCAACCTAGGTCTCTCCGATCCCAACGACCCCAATGCCACATCCTTGGAAAACACCATCTCCCAACTTGGCTTTAACCATGGAGTTACCTCCCCAATGCACAACAAAGGCAGAATACTGGACTGGTTGGCAGATCTCAACTGCTCTACAACCATCCTCCAAAATGCTCCTACTGCATGGTCAGACCATCACCTCATTTCCTTCACCATCCAAGGAAATGCTCCTACTCTTCCCACAACCCACACCGCCCCACAAGTCCTCACCAGGAATAACCGTAAATTAACACTCCATAACCTACAACCCCTGATCCAGAACATCCTTGACCCAGTCATTTTTAAGGATCTGGACTCAACCAAGCTAATGAGATCTTTACAATAACACCATCGAGACCGCAGTGAACAGCATTGCCCCCACCAAACTAGCCAAAGCCAAACCACCTGCCCACCTCAACAAATGGTTCACACCGGAATTAAAAATCATTCGGAATGCCAGAAGAGCAGCAGAAACCCATTGGAGAAAATCACCCAACCCAACTAACAAGGCCCTATTCAGCGCACCAGCCGCAACTTACAAATCGGCCATACTTGGCGCCAAAAAAGAAACCTACGACAACTGCATCCTCAACGCCAAATCCAAGACAAAAGAGCTCTTCAGTATTCTCAGTGAACTAGAAACCCCAGCCTCACCATCAGAAACCTGCACTAAAGATGCAGTCTTGTATGCCAACATACAAAAAGCTCTCGCAGACAAAATTGCTCTACTCCAAGCTAAAATTGAACAAACAAAAAAAAAGAGTAGCCCAGCCAAGAATGCCATCGCCACCACCGCCCCTCTCCAGCCAATTCACCAAACTGCCCATCTAGATCCCAAACAATCTAGATCCCAACATAACCACTAACTACAGGCCCATCACCACCGTTTCCCTACATCCTCAAAATCTTAGACAGAGTGGCCTACCTCCGAATCCAGAAACACTTTGAGGACCACAACTTACTTGGCCTAAGACAATCAGGCTTCAGGCCCAGACACAGAAGGGAAACAGCCCTCCTGGATCTAAAAATCCAAATGGATGAGGCCAAGGACACGGGTAAGCTTGCTATGCTCCTGCTGCTAGATCTCTCGGCAGCTTTTGATCTTGTCGACCACCAGATCCTCACTGATCACCTGTCTACAGCAGCTGCCTTCTCTAGCAATGCGGCTACATGGATTCAATCCTTCCTGTCCAACCGCACCACTAGGGTCTTCGCACCCTCTGCCGCAGCAGACCCAATTCCCATCCACTGTGGTGTACCACAAGGCTCATGCGTCTCGCCAACACTTTACAACATCTTCACCAAGCTCCTCTTTGACCGTCTTGACAAACTGGGTGTCACATACGCTGATGACACCCAGGTTCTCATCACACTCTCGGGGTGCTACGAAGATGATTGTAAAAGAATCAACGAGATTTACTTGGAAATCCAGGCATAGATGGAAGATCACTGCCTTTGCCTCAACGACGAGAAAACTGAACTCCTGATCGTCGGCTCCCAATCCCGCCTGAACAAAATAGACCCTCGTTATGTCTCCCATCTGCATCGATGGAAACACAAAGTGGCCAAAGGGATTAACACCTTGGGAGTTTACCTGGACTCCACACTATCGCTCAAGAAGCAGGTAAATTCAACTGCATCTTCCACGGCCTACACAAACAAACTTATTAACACCTGCAAACAATTCCTGTCACCTAGTAGTTGCATCACACTAGCCAGGCCTCTAGTGTAATCCAAGATCGACTACTGCAACACCCTTTACCCAAGCACCTCCGAAAGGAACCTCAACAAACTTCAAGTCCTTCAAAATAACACCTTAAGAGCAGCCCTAAATATACCAAGATCCGCGCACATCTCTGGCTTCAGACTCAACGCCCACTGGCTCCCGGTACGGGACAGAATGGCCCTCTGCACTCTTGTCATTACCCACAAGCGTCTCTCAAACACCGCCTCCGAATACCTAGCCGATAAAGTCAAAATATGCCAACCTACAAGAACCACTAGAACCATTTACTCTTACTGCCTAGCCATTCCAAGATTTCTTCTAAAAAGAGCAGGAGGAGCGAGCTTCCCAGTACTAGCGGCCAAACAGTGGAATGCCCTTCCTCTTAGCATCAGGACTGAACCTGCATTCTGGACCTTCAGAGCGAAAGTAAAGAGCTGGTTGTTCAGGAAGTTCCAAGAAGGGTCAGCTCCTGGCCCGTCCGCCCCCCCCCCTCCAACTGTAATTCCTTACACCTAATGCTGTAATTCCTTACACCTAACGCTGTATTTTCTTGTTGCATTATTTTTTCCCTGTAACCTTAGGTCGACCTGCACTTATCGCTGTAACTGTACTTCATCTTGATTGTCAAATCTGTAACCTCTGTATAAGCTTTAAGCGCCCAGTTACCCGATGGTTCGGTGTGCGGTACAAAAAGAAACTAAACTAAACCAAATCAGCAGACTCCTACATAATGCGCGGTTGAGTATTCAGCCCCCTGCAGAGCTGTGTGATGGCAGATTGAGGTCAGCAAGCCAGCGGTCGCGCTGCTGCGAGTCTCCTGTGGCTCCATTGTCCCAGATCGTCAGCTCTCCAGTGATCTGGATCACGGGGACCAATCGTGTTCATATTTGTACACTTCCAGGCTATGTGCTTGTGGTCTGGCAAGACTAGAAACAAAATATACTTACAAGATAGTAAATACCAGAGATAAGGGAAGGCCTACCCACACCCAGGGGCTGATCACAGGTTGTGGCTCCTGTTCGAGTGCTTCTGCGCCTCGTCAGTGTCCTGCGACACCTGTGCCTGACCAGTGGTACCCCCATTTGCCTGTGGTTTCATGGGGGCCTAAGCGGCCTCTGCAGAAATGCCAACAGGGAGCCGAAGGTGGCCCCGCCGTTGGTCGTCTTCCCTGTCAACAGGGATCTCTTGCTTCCCTCATGGAATTCGATATCAGTGGGTCCCTGGCGAATCTAGAGCCACGCTGGAATTTGTGGTTGAAGCGGCTCGACATGTATTTCATCGCCACAGGGAACTTGTCTCGGGAAGATAGCTCAGGGGCAACGCGCTAGCCTTGAGAGCAAGATGACGCAGAGCAACACAGGTTTGATCCCGGGTCCACGCTTAGAAACCTCTGGGTATTAAGCGTGTTATAAATAACCAATTAAAATTACAATTCAGTGACCACGCTAAGAAGTAAACCCTCCTGTACTCATCAGGCTCAGCAGTCCATTAAGTGTTTAAGACTCTCAGACCTTTAGATAACTCTTATGCAGTTGCCACAAGAGCATTATGTGAGTACTTCATCGCAATGGTCAACATCTACTGGAGAGGTTTGCCATGAGGTCAGCGAAACAGAAAGAAGGTGAAAGTCTGGACTGTTTTCATGGGAAACTGCGTCAAACTTACATTCATGTGCGCCCTGACTAACGAGGAAGAGGAGCTCCGCCAGCAACTTATCCAGAGCTGCGCCTCAGAGAAGATGAGAAAGCAAATCCTGTGAGAAGCAAGCATCACCTTCGTATGTATTCTCGAACTTTGCAAGTCACACGAATTAGCCGACGTCAGAGCGTCAAAAATGGATGCAGCGATGAAAGCAGTTAAAACTAGAAGAGGTGAGCGCTATCAGTAGACAGGCGCCCAACATTTCCCATCAAAAAGCCACTCTGGACATAGAAAAACTCAAAAGGGGAACGCCCCGATTGCGGGTATGACTTGTCTCACTTGGGGGATTGTCCGGCCAAAGGCCACACCTGTGCAGATGTGGGGGTCATAAACAATTTCGCCAGGATATGTCATGCCCAAACTCTGGCCACCCAGTCCAAAGGACGAGAAAAGCTGTGTCAACCATTTCAGAAGCAGACGCAAAAGGTTTCACAAGTGGAGTCTGATGCAAGTAAGGCGGAACTGCCCCGAGACGAGGAAGACGTGTCGTTCATATCCAGCATCCCACAGGTAGGCCAGAATAAATGGCAACCCAGATGTGTGGTGCAAATCCATGGCATGGACACCCCTGTATTAATCAACATGGGGGCATCAGTAAACGAGATGGCCGCCTCCCACTATGAAGCAATACGAGATCCTCTTCAACTGGACAGCACACATGTACGTATATATATGTTTGGAGGTACGTCCCTGTTGCCACTAGAAGGTGTCATTGTAGCGCCAGTCGAGCATGAATGTGTCAGGATCAAGGCAAGGTTCTTTGTCCCAAAAGTAATTACGGATACACTGCTGGGCTTTGCCGCTGCACAAGCACTTTAAATCGTGAACTTTGCCTTTGGGGTGTATGTCGAAGACATGCAGTCGCAGCTAAGGTTTAAAGACGCGTTTTCAGGCATAGGCAAGATGAAAAGGCAAGCCAGTTCGTTTTCATATTGATTACACTGTGCAACCGGTGGCCCTGCAGAGGTGTTCCAGAACGCCATCAGAGAGGCCCTAGCAGGCATTCAGGGAGCCCTTACTATCAGCAATATCCTGGAGACTGAGCATCTAGTGAAGTTGGAGAGAGTCCTGGAAAGGATAAGGTCTCTGTGTATAACTCTACATGAATAAAACTGCGAGTTCCTGCAAAGAAAGATTGAGTTTTTTGGTTTCATCTTCCAG
Organism: Ambystoma mexicanum; assembly: GCF_040938575.1. Lineage (NCBI taxonomy): Eukaryota > Metazoa > Chordata > Amphibia > Caudata > Ambystomatidae > Ambystoma > Ambystoma mexicanum. Next base: position 525,221,090 of record NC_090928.1, on the reverse strand, counting down.
AAAGGGAGGGTGAGGTGTCAGCAGATCCTGCAAAGGTTGCTGATATCAAGGACGTAAAGTCACCAGAAAAAGTCTCTGAAGTCTGCAGTTTTCTAGGTATGGTCACATACTGTGGCCATTTCATTAAAGACCTAGCATCGCTATCAGAGCACTTAAGACGTCTCACCAGGAAAGATTGCCCTGGGCAGTAGACGTTTACGGAACAGACTGCATTTGAAAACATTAAAGCAGCACTCACAGCTGATTGTGAGATGACGTTTTTCGACCCGAGCACAGAACTGGCCCAGAATACGCGCTCTTTCGGCCTAGAAACAGTCTTCACGCAGAGTACTGTGAAAGACGAGGTACAACCTGTGGAGTTTGCAAGCAGAGAGCGCAGTCGAGTACAGAGCAGCGGTACTCGCAGATTGAACGAAAGGCACTGGCGGTACTGTGGAGGTGCCGACATTTTCATTTATATATTTATGGTAAGCCCGTCTTGGTTATAACAGACCACAAACCCATCCTCCACATTCTGGCAAGGTCATCCTCAAAGCCCCCCACCTGCATTGAGAAGTTGATGCTTGCTTTACAAGAGTACAACATTGCCCTGGTGTATCGCCCGGGAAGCAATGGAACAGCTATGGCGTATAAAGGGGGAACTTACCTTTACTGAAGATGGCCTACAGTTGCAGGGATTGAGGATGGTGGTCCCTACAGTGCTGATTCCCAGAGTGTTGGACCTGGAACATCACGGATACCAGGGCACAGCAAAGATAAGGGTGCATTTGCGACTCTACGTGTGGTTTCCTGGCCTAGAGAAGCGGGTGGATGCTTTTGTGAAGGTGTGCATTTGGTGCCAAGGAACGGCTCAGGAACAGCACAGACCCCCAATCGAATCCCTGGCGAGGAGCAGAGAACCATGGGAGAGCATCCACGTGGACTCTGGGTCAACATGCAGAGGCAATCACTTCATAGTAATGGTGGCTGGTCCTGCTATCCATAGGTCAAGTACATTGGGTGCACAGCACTTACTGATGTTATCCCAGTGATGAAGAAGGCGTTCGCCACCCATGGGTTTCCAAGAGAAGTGTGCTCCGACAATGGTCCCCCATTCCAGAGTGAGGGGTTCTCTGACTTTTTGCAATCCAGTGGAGCCTGTCACCAGAAGATCACTCCTGTGTAGACAAGAGCGAATGGGGAGGCTTAAAGTCTCCCGCAGACTCTTAATAAAGTCTTCAGAATTGTGCATGGACAGGGGACATGTTTGAAGAGGGCGCTATATCAGCTCCTGTTAAAATATAGCACCAAACCCACTCGTCTACTGGTGTGCCCTTGGCGCAGGCTCTGTTTCAGAGATGTCCCTCAGGATTCCTCCCGGACCATGAGAAATCTAAGCCCAGATATAATTGACGACAAGCTAGTTCAGGAGGAAAGGGAGAGAATTAATGAATGAAGAGGAAATGTGAGAAGTGGTCTGCCGGACTATCCACTGTGCATGGGGATGCATTTCTGGTGTGCTCACCACACCCTTGAGTTAAGTTATCACTCACCTACAAGCCCAGACCTTTTCACATTGTGGACATCAAAGGACTGATGGTGACAGCGTCAGATGGTCAGGAGACAGTGACGCAGAACTCCTGGTTCTTCAAGAGGCTGTCGGGATTGCCTGCAAGAGAAGATGACAACAACCCTGTATGGAACGCCCCCCCTACCATCACGAGAAGGAGTGCAGATTGTGAGAGCGAAGATTATCGACACCTGACCAGCGACGAAGAGAATACCACAGGTACCCCAGGTGAAAGATGCCGTCAGGAACCCGCCATGCATGGTGGAGACAGTGAGGGAAGATATCACATGAGAGAGCATTGCTGTCTCCATGCACATCTGCAAGACTCTGTGGTGGACGGGTGAGGAGTGTCATGAACCATCGAACTCGCCCCTTCTGGGCTTCCTGGTCCCTATCACGTCGGGCCTTACACTCCATAATACTACCAACATGGCGGCAAGCTCAGCATGCTGCTCGCCAGTCTTCACGTTCTACGCAGCGTCCTCTATAAAGAAGCCACACCCCTGCGGCCCCACGCGTCTCAACGCTGCTACTAGCTGTGATCGGACGTGTGTTCCGCACCTTCTCTAGTGCTACTTGCTATCCCCTGGATTCCCTTCTTCCGACTTCTTCCCTCTTTTCTACTTCCCGGAATCCCTGTGCCGCTTCCGCGCGCCCCCAACACCTTCTTGAATTCTCCTGGAGTTTCCCGTGATCCTGGACATCGAAGCTGAACGTAATCTGGAAGCAGAGTACGGCCGAGCAGGCTTATTTAAGTCCCGAACCATACGAAAGAAGACTCCACCTAAGGAGGACATCAGGCAACATAGACAGGTGAGAAGGGTGGAAACCTGTGACAGAGGAGATTTTGCCTGCTCCACATTGCACGTTTTATGCGAGACATTTAAGTTTGCAAAGTTATGTTTAAAAGTGATTTAGTCATGTTTATAAAAAAGGAGGAGTATTACGTCTGGCCCTTTAAGGCCAAAGTGTGTCAGCTCATATACCCAATAAAAGGGTGTATGAGCTGCTCATCGCTTTACAATGCGAGAGCATGCCCGACCTCTCGCAAGAGGACAATAAGAAAAGCAAAGTGCGGAACGCGAAAATGTATTCGCGGCTCAGGCAAGCAAGGGACGGCACTGCAGCCCTAGCGCTCTGACCAGCAGGTCATGCCTCATCCCCTGCCAGCCTGCCACCCCTATTATAACCCCTCTTGGACACTCACATATTAACATACATGCTGTGGTGTGTGGCCCATTTAACTGTGGGCCCGTTGCCCCTTTAAGAAAGAGCATCATGACTATATCATGACGCTCCTTAATAAAAGGGGCTCTGTTGGCACGGGAGAGGGAGTGCAGCAGATCCCCCAGGAAGCGGCAACTTGTATCTGTGTTTTATTGCATGCAGTTTGCCATGTGACCATGGCCTGGTTTTGCAGCCCCAGCCTGGGTGCCTCCAGAGCCGAGGCTGCCATCAGCTGGGTGCCCGCAGCCACGATGTTACATCCGGTGATCCGGACGCTGTGCAGGGTGTCCCCTGCCCTTGGGTCCACTGCGTGATCGCAGCATAGTTGGTAAACTGGGTGGTTCCAGCATGCATATGGTGTGGCCCGCCCTGGTGTCCTGTGGCGGGCCACCACACATGCCAACCCTCCCGATTTAGGCGGTAGACTCCTGACTTTTCTGTGAAAAATATTGCAATTTTTCAGTCTTCCACCTAAAATACTTCTAGCCCCAATGCATTCCTGAGGGAACATTTCCAACTCCCGATTTCTATGATGAAATCTCCCTCCCATGTGCGCCTATATCAAACCTGCCTAACCTCCGGGTTTTCCCGTAGACACCAGGTTTTTAGCCTCTTCTGCGGTTCTCCATGGAGTCTCCAGGTTTTCGGATCCTGTCCAATCCTCCATCCGATTGGCTACAAATGACTGCTGCCGGTAGCCAATCAGCTGGAGGTATGGGCGGGACCAAGAAGAATTCAGACTGGAGCAAAATAAACGCAGTAATACTGCTGGATTTAAAACATTATTACCGCGTTTATTTTGCTTAAGCTTTCATTCTTTTTGGGCAGTTTGCCTTATGTTTTAGTCAACAGAAGACAAACTGGCCAAAAAGAACGAAAGCTTAAGCAAAACAAACGCAGTAATACAGCTTTCAATCCGGTGTCATTAATGACACCGGATTGAAAGCAGCATTTATTTTTTCAGCTTTCATTCTTTTTGGCCAGTTTGCCAACGCTCAAGTCGAGCGTACACGCGGGTGGACTGAGTCCACCCACTTCCACCCCTTGCCCCAGCTAAAGTGAGAAACATTGAAGGTCTGCTCTGAATTCATTAATTAAATCCTACCTCCGGGATTAAACCAGAGCCATTGCAGGCTGGACACCTCACCACAGCACTATATAACCGCATGAAAAATAACAACTATGGTGAAATGTTCAATTTCGGTACTGCAAGCTCCAGGGAAAATCTTTGTATTGGTTCTTGGAGTTTAAAACATGCACACATTTTAACGTTTTGCAAAACTCTATTTGAAGAAAATATCCTTGGTTTTTGTGTGTGTATTGATTTTATGGCAGGCGTATACCATTCGTCCTATGCAATTTGGATGGTTATGAATAGCCAATTTAATGAAATGTATTGCATTCCACTGTAAAGTGCAAACTGCAAAGGTGTTTCTAATGACAGCTCCAACAACCGGGTTTACCTTTTTGGCCTGGTAGGTCGGAGCAGTGTGCAAAGGGGTGGAGTATTGTGTGGCTGTGGACAGGGCATAAATCTCAGGGATTTTGATGTTCAAATGTAGGCAGGTATGGTTAGGGTGCCCAACTGTCCTATATTTTGGGGGATTGTCCCGTAATTGCGGACTCTGTCCCGCAGTTTGCAGAGTGGCTGTGTGGGACGCAGGTTCATACATGCCATTATTCCGAAGTGGCAGAGAGGGAGATTTCTACAGCGAAATCGGGAGACAACAATTTCGATATTGGAATGCATTGGCAAATCATTATTTTAGGCGGGAGAACGTGAAAAGTAGCATTTTTCACTCGAAAATAGGGAGTCTCCCGCCTAAATAGGGAGGGTTGGCATGTATGCAGGTTGTCCCGACTTGCTTTGTTCCCTGGAGTTTGACTCTCGGGAGACAGCAAGTCGGGACAACCTGTGTGTCCCGCACACCCACTCTGCAAACTGAAGTGGCCGTCTACACACCACAGCGCTACCATCTGCTGCTTTCTTTCTCTGGGCGGCTGTTGCTCCTTTTGAGCCTGCAGGTCGAGCTGCTAACACTCTGACACCTCTCTTCATTCCAATGCTAATGCTTTGTTCCTGGGGTCATAATGGTCATGTTTGCAGTTAAAAAACATGACCATCACCTCCCAAGGCCAAATCATTTGCATTGCAATTAAGCCAGGTGTTAAGAGCCATTCACACATTTAAATTACAAATGGGGTGGGCCAAACGTGAATGACACTGTGGCATCATCACCGCCTTGCGGGCAAGTGTCCTGCAAAAGGATATCAAAAAGTTACCCATCCTAGGTATGGTCAGAATGTTGGCATGTATGTATTAAGCCATGCACTAGAATAATCACAGTGAAGCAACTGTGTGCAAGCAGTATTATTTTATTGGCAATAAAGGCAGTGTCACAACAGAAAGTGTCTGGGTGATCATTGGGAGGCCACAACAAACTGAACAAAGGGCTCGCATGAGCAGACACCCGAGCATCAGTCCCGATCGTTGCTGGGGGCACAGAGCAACACCACCTAAAGACATTACACATGGACCAAAATGCTTCCAAGAAACATGGACAGCAGAGCAGACCCCATTATCAATTAATATGAGCTTGACAAGCGTGGTCCAAGCATTGGGTAAACACAATGTGACGTCATCACTGTGTGTCAGTGCATGTACCACACATAATGGACTGCCTACACCATTATTCAATTTTACCTAAAATAAACAGCTTCTACAACGTTCAAGGATTCGCTCCTCACTGCTGCCTCCCCCTCAGTCTACAGCATTTCTGGACGAGAAGCAAATATCTCCTCAACCCTCGGGCTTCTCACAGTAATGAAGATCTGTATTTTACCTTTGCCACTTTGGGGATGCGCTGCTTCCCAGCAGCGGTGGACGCCATTTTCACAATCCTGCGGTTCGCCTTCGGTCAGTAGAGGGACACGAGAAGAGGGACCGATCCAAACCATTCGCCGCACTGTCACAACGCTAGAAACGGAAAGCAAACTAGTTGACACTTTTGCCGCTGGAGAGCGGGGCGGCCATCTTGCAAACATAGTTCGAGTGTTGCGACGAGCAAACAAAAGCTAGCCTCTGAACACAGGCCCAACAGCAAAGTTTCTGAAAGAACTAGAACACAGGTTGCAATTGGGAAATAATACTTTTATTTTTTCAGATTGATAGATCTGAAAGATTTGTATTCAAACATGTAACAACTGCAACAAATCTGGTAGCAAATAGTACATTTATTCAAAATAAAATGTAATTCATTTTAATATTTGTCGCATCTCCGGTTCACAAAACGGCATCAATACACACATAAACCATTCCAAGATGGCTATCAGATTGATCCATTGAACACGGTTTCCGTACTTCCGTCAGTTACCTTTCACCCTGAGGTTACGCTTCGGGGTTGTTGTCATGGTTGCAGAGCACAGCGTTCTCCACCTGTCACTAACTGAGGCTTGCAAGAGAAGCTGTAGCTGAAACTCGGACGAGAAGCAGGCACGGAATCAGGTACCGTCACTGCAAGGGGTGCGACCGCGGCAGTAAGAGTCATAACTCTGGGTATGGTGTGCATAAAAGATAGAAAGCCGCTGTTACTGCACTTATGTCACTTGGTGCTGCGGGTGTGGTTTTCCTTGTCACAGACTCATTATCCACCCGCGGAAACCTTGGGCTACTCTGTGGTACGATTGATACAGCGTGGGAGCTTCTGAACATATTACTTACTCGATAATCTTCATTGCTTCGAGAAGGTATTGTTGTTTGCTGTTATTGTTTATTTATTTATAGAGCACACCGGGCCGTTAGGTATCTGGGCGCGTGAAAGGTTTGCATAGTTACACATACATAGTTAAATGTGCGTAGGTATTACATCAATATGTATTTACATGAACAAGGTTAAATGTGCATAGATAGGATGGCAGTACAGGGAAGGGCAAAATATATGGTTACAGTCATAGGTGAAAGGCTACATAAAGAGGTATATGTACAATGCTGTTGGATGTCAGGGGGAGTAGAACGTATACATATATACAATATAGGTTGAGGTCGTCAGTGGTCATTTGCGTGTAACCATTGTTTGACATTAGTCTTGAAGGCAGGGAGTGATGGTAGTGCACTTGATGAGTCAGGCATAGAGTTCCAAAGTTGAGAGCCAGGACAGGGAAACTCGAGCCTCCTGTTTTTTTAAGTTTAAAGTTAGGGATTCTGATACTGTTAGTCTGTGCCTTTCTAATAGGGCGCTCTGATGTGTATTTGGTAAATCTCTCTGTCAGGTAGGTAGGTAGGTGCCTTCTTGTCCAGGCATTTGAATGTCGGGTTTAGTGTTTTATACTTAATTCTTTGGTGGCTAACCATTTAATGGAACGTCTATCTTCAGAGGTGGGATGCCTAGGGCGGTTCCTATGGCATTATTTTTGAGGGTTTGGAGTTTGTTAGTGTTGTGATTGCTGGTGCCCAAGTAGAGTGCGTTAGTAATCCAATTTGGACATGATGTGGTCAGAAATGGTTTACATGCGTATAAGAGTTTACATGTGTAACTAGTTGCGGAAGATGTGGCATTAACTTGTCTGTTGAGGGTGAGTGCTGAGTCGAGGTAGAAACCTAAGGTTTTTACTTCCTCACCGACTTTTATATTGATGCCATCGCTGGTGATGGAGTTGTAGTGTGTGTGGAGCTTGCTCAGTCTATTAGTAGATCCCATGATGAGAAGTTCAGTATTTTCATCATTAAGACATAGACCATGTGTGGCTATCCAGGCTTGTATGATTTGATCAATTTTATTGATTAGTTCGACATCTTTGTCATATTCTCCCTGAATGGGGATAAGTATCTGAGTGTCGTCAGCATAGTTGGTATATGAGACACCCAGTTTGTCAAGAATATCGAAGAGGGGCTTTGTAAACATGTTATTCAAAGTGGGGGAGACGCAGGATCCCTATGGTACTCCGCAAGTACTAGGAACCGGGTCAGCTGATGAAGAGGGTGAGAAAACTCTGATGGTTCTATTATCTAAGGAAGAGTTGATCCAAGTGGAGGCCTCTTTGGAAAAATTAGCAGCAGATTTGAGGTGGTTGCACAAGACTTTCTGGTCAAATGCAGCGGATAGGTCAAGGAGAAGGAGAATGGAGATTTCTCCTTTGTCTTTTCGGTTAGTCAGTTGGTTCTTAAGATCGAGCAGGGCCGTCTCAGGGTATCTTTCTCGTCGCAGTATTATACAACTGTGGGGTGTCAGCTCCAAGACAGACCTCTGCTAGCAAGCAGCTACTTTAAATCACTTGATTTGTATAGCTCTGTCTCCCATTTTATAGCTTCCACCAAGCCAACTCGAGTTCAGAGGCTAACAACGCACCAAGACAGTGGGAGGGAAATGGACTGGGACGAGGAAGATATGCACTCCAGAGTAGTGAAGATTACTATAATGTCCCGTTTGTTAGGGATGGTAGCCGTGACCACGAAAGCTGATTTTATTTCCTCCTCCATGTCATATCCGTACCATTGACTGAAACACATTGTTACCGCCTACTGGACACTGTACTCTTAAGGGACCCGCTGATAAAGGGGGTGGGGGGTGGAAACTCTTAAAGGAGATTGCAGTTCAGTTTCGGTTATGCTAATAAAAGGACACAATGTGTCCCAGTACTGTTGTGTCCGCAGGTCAGGCAGGCCAAGGCTGGGGGCACCCAGCCGATATGCTGGGAGCACCCAGCATACATCTGTGGAAGAGGGCGCCCTGTCAGCCCTTGAGCACACATGCTCTTCTATGGTATCACCCAGGCTAACACTTGACCCGGTGACAGAGTTGCCCAGCAGGGGCACTGGCACCTCCATGCAGAGTTGCCCAGCAGGGGCTCTGCTTAGACAAGGGGGGGCATCATGGACAGCATTGCCCAGCCGGGGCACTGTCAGGGTAGAGGGCCCTGCAGCAGCAGGCCCTCTGTCCACATCGCAGCACCGGAATCGCGCTGCAACAAAGACACCTGTCGGGCACGAGTCAGTACGGATCGACTGACGAGCTGGAACCGGCTCGTCCCCTTTATTAATATGGTCACTGACATGTGACATGAGCACGAACCCTGGGAGATACCATGCTCCCAGGAGGGTGACACACCACAAGTACATATCTTGTGTCCGTGTCGTCTTTCCACCCGTGATTACCGGGTAACAAATGGCGATAAGGCCGTATGGCAACCCACGCCACTCCAGCATCCAGGCATTTGCTGAAAGTGCCAGCATCGCGTCAGCGCTTCCGCATGGGGGATCCCGCTGTGCTCCACATGACCGGCGATCCCGCAGGCATCACTCCAGCCCATGCCTCAGTGGCACATCCTTGCACGGGCAAACCAGCCATGTTCCTGTACATCAGGTGATGCTGCCACATCGATTGATCCTGACACAGGCACCCACCAGGCCATGATACCCACCGCAAGCAGAGTAGTTTTACTCAGGAAACCGCTCCCCTTCACCCTGATGCCCCATATGGAAAAGGCCCCAGATGGGTGGAGGACTTCCAGGACTTTGTTGGAGAAGCAGGGAAGGGCAAATCACCTGCACTACTTGACATCTTTGTGAACTTGGTGGGTAAAGGGATCAAGGCCATCATAAAAACAATCCCCTGGGAGGAGAGAAGCTCATTTGAAACACTGAGGCACTGAACAAGAAGAGTAGCTCACAATACAGCCCAACAGAGACTATGAGCGATATGTGTTCAACCAGTGCACGCAACAAGCACAAGAAACCATTGACAAATTCATACAATGGCTATGATGAAAACGAGTACACTGCCAATTTTCTCAATTCTGGGACAATGAGGCCATCAGATTAAGAATAATTGAAGAGTGCCTGTCCTCCTAATTCAGGAAACTACTACTGGTGAGGTAATTGAGATGGCTAGAATCCATGAGAGAGTTGATGCCCAAGCAGCGTCCATTGAGGGTAACCCCCATAAGAAACCAGAAAAGGATGACCTAATGGCCGCAATACAAACACTAAAACCTGGATACCGCACGCAGCCCGCCCAGCGAGCACCATTCCGGCAACCAGCCTGGATCCAGAGACTATACTACAGATGCGAGCTGGCTTTCCAACATGCTGGTCCCTACTTGGCACTCTCCCCAACAGCGTTCCAACAGCAGGAGGGGGGACACGTCCAAACTGTCTGTCAAGAGGGCCGACCTTTTCCCACACCAAGGATGAACCCCACAATCACCTGGAAACAAAGAAACAGAAACCAGCCACCCTTGCAGTACAGAGGGAGACCACAGCAAGGGCACACCCTTGGGCCACAAAACTGACTTCCCTAGAAGAGATACCAGATGAAGGGTACAGCCAAACAGAAGACTATTCCTCACAATACCCCAGATATGGCGATGAGTATAATGATCCACCCTGCCCACCAGAGGATAACTCTGTGAACTCGACTGACCAGTATTACCCGACCAAGTTTAATCAAGAATACCAGGACGAATATGTGAACCTGATACAAGACAGCCGTGAAGCGTGCAATGCACCCAGTGTCCATCAGCATGGGTAACAAGCTCCACTGTTCCTTGATAGGCACCGGTGCAACTGTCAATATCATGGGGGAACAATCATTCCTACAGATGTCCTCAAAGCACACGCTCGTGGAGGACATGGTGAGACAATGCCTACTATGCCAATGCACCACAAGGGCTGAATCCCTGATACCGATACAACCCACAAGTATACCAGCAAGACCATGGGACAGAGTGGCCAGCCTTGTTTCTTGGAACAGGGTAACCTCCAGTCCAATCAAGGTAGCGTAGGCGGCGGTCAAGACTAGGTCTCAGGAGGGGTGAGAGTGATTGAGGGCCCACAATGAGCACACACAGTAAACAACACCAACAATTACTCCATCAGGTGCATATATAAAAAATACATATATATTTATTAAAGGCCTTTTAAATCAAACACAAGATGAAACTCTGCAATATTAACAATACTAACACAACCGTATAATAGGGAACATATATATACAGTAACCGTTGGCCTAAAGCAATATTCAACAAGTATGAATCTACAACATGTAGCAGAAGAGAGTCAAACAGTGCAAATATACTTTAGGAAATTCTTCAAGAGTCTCAACCCTAACAAATAGGCAGTCCAATCCCTACGCCTTGTGCTTAAAATTATGTTTAGCGCGTCCACGCTCGATCGTGCAAGTACAAAACAGGCCTTCTTCATGGTAGTGTCTCAGGAAGGGGGTAAGGCGATGAAGAATAGAGTTCCACTATTCGAGGAGGCTCTCCACAAGGGCGCAAAGCTGTTTCCAGGAACCGGGAGCACAGGCTACCCTAACGAAGAGTCGCCCTTGGGGGACACTTGTGCATAAAAGTCTATGGATGCGCCAGGGGCCACCGGTAAGTGATGCAAGTACTCACTGACCTTTGACGCAGTCCAGACCAAACTTTGCCAGTCAAGTCCAGTTCTCTTGCAGGTTCGAGTCCTGCATTTGCACGTCTCTCCGGCTTTCAGGGGCTGCGTTCCAGGACCTCAGTCTATGGCGGGACAATGGCCTTTTCTTCGCTTCTGGGGAAAGGATTGGCCAAGTTCCACTGCAGGTAATCTGAGGGCACAGCAGCATGGCACCCATGAAGCTCGTCACCACAGCAGAGCGACACGGGTACTGTGTAGGCTCGAGTTCAGGCAGACTCTCCTAATTCCAGATGTAGGAATGCTAGGTGTATGAAACTCAGCAGGAGCGTGCCTTCTACCAAGAGCTTACAGTTCCCAAAGTCTCAAGTGTGAACTTGACACAGCAGCGATTCCAGATAAAAGGTCAGTACGAGCTTTGGTCCAGGATACTTGGCTCCTTTTACTAAGTCTGGTGTGAACTCAGAAGATCGGCATGGAATGGGTGTAGAGTGCCTTCTCTTATCCAAAGTCTCCTTCGCGCCAAAATGAAGGGAAACCAATGGGAGATCTGCTCATATTCAGCCATCCCAGACATGGACCAATCACAGACCACAGTGGTCCCAGTCATCCCAGCACACCAGGCATACTGGCACCCAGGATGTGTATTGGAACTAGACAGCTCCAGCCCACATCCTGGGTGCACACACAAGGCATGCAGAAGCTAGTGAAATCTTGGTTTTGCGCAGGGGTCTGCATGACCAAATAAGGAATTTCCCGGGTCTGCTCGACCTGGGGAAGGGAAAGGGACAAAAAGGCCAAAGGACAGCACAAAGGACCTTGTGGCATGGCCATTTTAGGCACTGGCCACTCTCCTGGGCCAAACGCGGTAAACGCGGTTTGGACCATTGAAAAGAGTCAAAAATGCTTTAAAAGTAACTGCTGCCGCCAGCTCTTGTTACTCACCGGGGCCGGCGAGTGATCCGGGCAAGCGACCAGGACGGTTGTACTGGATGTTGCTTGAAGAGCTCGAGATGAAGCCTCCACCCGAGCCTCCTCTCTGTTGAGGGAAATGAGCTCTTTTTGATGATATGACTCTCAGCTGCACTAAATCACAGACTGAGAGACCGATCACCCAAAAGAGCGGGGAGAACACACCGCCACGGACCCAGCTAAAAAGAAAAAAGACAATTGGTAAATACTTGGGGAGAGCAAAGATCACCACAAGAAAAGCCTCACAAAAGCAGAAAGTACCTGGGTCACCCACTCCCCTTGTAATTGAAAAGGAACAGAAATGGAATTTCCCCTGTAAGTATAGAAAAGATATTAGCTTCTATTTTGATGGTTCAGATAGGAATTAATAAAGAAAAGTTAAGGAAGTCTTACCAGAACAGGAATTGAAATAACCTAATCAATCCAGGTTAGAAACAACAGAGGTACAAAACAATAAACAGGAAGGTTAGTAGGGATGCTATACCCGGACGGCACGAGGAGCGCACTAGATACGGGTAGGTGCACTTCTCAGCAAGGTGTCCCTGTGTGCACTTTCAGAAATGAGTCTTTGTGTACAATCAGCAAAGCGTCCTTGCGTACACTTGAGGGAATAAATCCAAAACAACGGAATGGAGTCGAAATCCACAAAAGAACACTGGAATTGAAGAAGGAAACAGTTCCCAGTACTTGGAGTCAGCTGGGAAGGTGAGGAAAACCAGGTGAAGGCGGTGGTAGGTAATTCAGGACAGACGTTTCTGTACGGTAAGAAATAGCGGAAGGCAATCCAGTGTACAGGCAGCAAGATCTGGTACACAGGCAGGCTAAAGACAGTACAGAATCAGGAAGCAAACAAACCGTAGGACAGGCAAAGGTACGGTACACAGGTAGGCAGAAGACAGTACAGAATCAGGAAGCAAGCAAACTGTAGGTCGGGCAAAGGTCCGGTACACAGGTAGGCAGAAGAATTGAGAAGTCTCAAGGCAGTCCGTAATTGGAAAAACAGGAATTGGTACACGGGAAGGCACAGAAGACGAAACTTCGGATGCCGGTTGCAACGTTAATCAGAAGCAGCGTCCTTCCCGCTGCAGTGCCTAATATACCCAGGAGGTGGAGCGCCGTAAGCCTGTCAGAACTCACGTTCCGAATAGTCGGAACTACACGCAAAAGGTAGGTTTCCTGGGAGTTGTAGGCAAAGGCTGGGTTGTCGATACCTTTGATGTTGTTGAGCCCAATCTCCAGGGTAACCGCCACCGAGAGAAGTAAGGGGCTGAGAAACGTCGGATACTTTGGCGAAGCGTCACGACTTTGGTAGGTACCTTGAAAGTGGTCTGTTTCACCTGGCGTGATGAAGAGGCGCGCGGGTCATTCAGACCCCGATGTGTGACAGCTCTGTCCTGGGCACACTTGTACATTCACCAAACATCCTTTGAGGGTGTCTAGGGCCTTAAAAATGAAAAAGGGACCCAGGCGCACTGTACTGGAAGGTACATTGTGCACTGATAAAAAGTTACCAACAAATGGCAACAAAGTGAAAGACTAAGGGAAACAAAGTCTCCCAGTACTGACAGTCTGAAGGGCATGTCAGTTTCCCCATAACAAGATGATTAAAAGCCCAGCGGAGTACAGCATAAGGCTGGGCTCCACTGGTAAAGGTCAGGCTAGGATGGTCACACAAAAACAAAAAGTTGGGGGGTTCACAAATGGAGGGAAAATTACCCATGAATGGAAATTTTTCCCAACAATCATAATAAAGAAAACGCTGACAACAGTGTTCCCACAGGTAGCTGCCCTCATCGATGAAGTACTGAGTGAATGGGGTATTCCAAACACCATAAAATCGGACAACGGGCCCCCGTTCAATGGCGACGAGTTCATGATGTTCGCAAGGCACATGGGTTTCGATCACCAGAAAATAATGCCCAGATGGCCACAGGCAAATGGAATGGCCGAGAGATTCATGTCCTCCATCAAGTGAACGATCCAGAAGGCGCGCATAGAGGGCACCTCTGCTCACCAGGCGCTCAGCAGTATGCTAAGAGACTATATGAATACAGTGCATGAAGCCACGGCAAAAACACCTTCTGAAATAATTATGGCATACCAGGTGAGGACCAGACTTGACAGAATGCCACCCGACAGAGGCGGCACCGATGATGAAATGATACGAAGGGACACTGAAAGAAAGCAGCAGGACGAGGAAGAGGCTGACCGTAGGAGAGGAGCGCAGCCAAAAGAACTAAGAATAGGTGAAGTCCTAGTGAGGCAACCGATGAAAAAGAAAACAGACTCCAGGCAGAAGCCAAACCCACTCAACATGATATCGATAAAAGGGTCCATGGTCATAGCCAGAAATGCGGACCAAGAAATTACCAGGAACATGTCACAGTTCAAGCGCCTAGTGAAGGACGTTGAAGAGTCCGCAGCAGTGATGGAAAGCGAAAAGGAAAGAGATGACCCACTGGATGACCCTTAGAGGCCCCTGATCTCCATAGGAGGGAAAGCACTAGGACATCCACAAGGTCCAGAGGATGAGGCATCCACCAACAAGTGGGAGCGACCCCAGAGAATGAGCCGGAGACACCCCCTCCCATGACTCATATAGGAATGTTGACACCACCAACGAACATAATAGGGGGAGTGGTGTTTCCGCCTACTGGACACTGTACCCTTAAGGGTGACCCACGTGTTCAGCACACATGTGGCCCGAGACAGGGAGGAGTTGGGGGTGGGGTGGAAATGCGGAAGGGAGATTGCAGTTCAGTTTTGGTTATGCTAATAAAAGGACACAACGTGTCCCAGTACCTATCCTGTGTCCATGTCGGCTTTCCACATGTGATTACCGGGTAACGCACATAACAATGTCCTGTGATTACACATAGTACACTACAACCTCCCCCCCAAAATAAGTGTTTTAGGTCATCTCCTCGATGCACCTTGTTGGTAGACGAATGGTTCTGTGGGGACAATCCCTTCTGATTTTGAGTGGTCTCCCGTCTTGCGCCTCCTGCCTAATGCTCTGTTCTCACATCCTCATCCACTGTGTATCCGGATTCTTTCCGTTGGTCATGAGATGACTTCTCTAGTCAGCCCATCCCTCTGTCGGGTGGACTTCATTTTCCTGAAGAAGGATGCCTTTATTGTTATTATTTTGTAAGACCTTTCGGCCATGACCATCGACCCTTTCTTCTTGGTCACTAGGAGTGGTTCTGGATCAAACAGTGACATTCCTTAGTGGGTGGCAGCCTGTTTCACTAGCACACACTCTCCTTCATTAATTACTGAGGGACGTGCTTTTCATTTATTGTCTGCATACTCTTTAATTTTCCTCTTCCCTTCTTCATCGTTTCGTCTTGTTTCTTGGTCACTAAATTTTCCCCTTCACTTGTTTGATGTGTGAGGCAGTGTGGTGCACACCAAACGTCCAAACATCTGTTACCCCGGGCACTTCCCCGTGGTGCTATGAAGTGTGTTTCTGCAGTCACGCAGGAGCTGATATATTGTTTCTTCTAAGGGTTTTTGTGTGATGTTCGATATTCTCACTGGTCTCTTGATGTTGACCATGAAATGCTCAACTGCTCCGTTTGCCTGTGGCCAAAGTGGTGTTATTCGTCGGTGTTGGAAACCTAGATATTGGGCGAATCCCTTGAAATTGTTCCCTGAAAATGGTGGCCCATTATCCAACTTTACTATCTTCGGTATGCCATAAATGCAAAATATCCTGGCCAGCGGTGCCATTACTGCCACGGCTACCCTCACTGGATTGAAGAATTTGTTTGTCTGGGTACGATGAGTGCTCATCCAGTACCACTAGGATGTATATTCCTGATGGTAATGGTCCACAAAAGTCAATGGCCACTTCTTCCCATAGTAGTTCAGGTAATTGAGTCATTTGTAATGGCTCAGGGAAGTTATGTGGTTGTAGGCTTAAACAGATTTGACAGGCATTTAGTGTGGCTTCCAGCATGCATGCAAACCACACCTTCTGGCGCAGTAGCCTCTTGGTGGATATGATGCCTCTGTTGCCCTTGCATGCTAAATCTATTACTTGCTGCTGGAGGCTTGAAGGTATATTGAAGGGCGCTTTGAAACAGTATGTTCTTAATGTATAAGCGCCTAACAAGAAAACAATAAATAAATCATGATTTATGTTTCCTTTCAGGACCAAATTCGATGGTGACACTGACAATTCCTCTTTCAAGCATGGCAGTGTTCTCAATAATGAAACATCCACCGCTGCATTCCTTTCTGCCATTCCTTCCGCTATTCTCCATCACCCTAACTGTGTGCATTAAGCAGCCTTGGCCAGCATCGGTCCTCCAGTGCATGTCGCGTGAGGTCATCTAATGCTACCAGTGTCGGTCGGGCATGGTGCATCACGTAGTTGACATATTCATCTGCCATGTTAACTGATGGTGACGGTCTGGTAATGGATGATGGGATTTGAAGTTCGCTGGATTAACTTCTTAGTCTTAACCCCTATCGTGCAACGCAGGGTGGCATTTGAGCAGAGGGTTTTCCATAAATTGTGATGAGGACTTGGTGGTCCGTGACGATGGTAAACGGTTTCCCAAATAGAAATAAGGGAAAGTACTTGCATGCACCGACCACCGCAAGACTTTCTTTCTCCGCTTGTGCGTACTGTTGTTGAGCCTCTAGGAGGCTCTTGCTGGCATAAGACACTATTCATCTTTCTGAGCTGGTGCTACCCAAGTGTTGTGCTAACATTTCTCCCAGTCCCACTGGGCTAGCATTCACCATCACTTCGGTGTGTAGGTTAGGGTCAAAGTATGACATGCATACAGCAGCCGCAATATCACATCTGATCTTATCAAAGGCCTCTTGGCACTCATGGTCCCAGTTACATTTGTGGTATTGATTTGTGAATGATCTCAGTGGGGCACTGGTGGATGTGAAATCATGTAGTTACCTCGTGCAGTAGCCCGCCAAACCTCATAAGGATCAAACTTGTGCGATGCTGGTCGGCCGAGGTGCCTCGGTTAGTGCATTTTATTTTGTCTGGGTCTGGTAGTATGCCTTTGTCTGAGAAGATGTGACCGAAGAACTTCAATGTCGCTTTGTTGAATGCACACTTGTGTTTGTTTAAGGTGAGTTTCACCTCCTCTAGGGCTTTGCACACTCTAGTAACGTAGTGTTGTGTGATTCTTGTGATGTCCCATAAATCAAGATATCATCACTGTAATTAAGGAAGTTTGGTATGTGACAGAGGATCTTCCTTCCCCTCCTGGAAAATTTCGCGGAGGATATGCCAAAGTGCACTCTCTTATATCTAAAAAGACCCATATGGTATGGTAAATGTGGTGATGTAACAGGATTCCTCACTTGTTTCCAGCTGGTGGTATCCCTTATTCTGGCCCAGGCGGGAGAATATCATGGCATCGTTCAGTAGGTGCGTCATATCAGTGATACGGGGTGCTTGGTGGTGTTCCCTCATTATCACTTGATTTGGCACTCTCATGTCTATGTGCAGTCTGATTTGGTTATGGGGACCTTTTTTTGGAACTGGCACCACCGGGGATACGTACGGTGTGGGTCCGGTTGCTGGTTCTAAGATGTCTGCACGTATCAGTAGTTCTTTCTCAACTTGATGTTGGCTATTGAAGGGTATCCCTCTGTAATGTTGGGCCATAGGTGTCATGGTAGGGTCTATGTATAGCTTGATCTGGCATCCCTTGAGTTTTCCGATTCCTTGGAACAGTGCTGTGCACGTGGCCTCCGTTTTGTCAGCTGGTGTTGTATATCTGTCAGCTGTTAGATGTATAGGATGTGTATAAGGTTAATTTGCATTGCAGACTGAAAGTTCAGGATGCATCCGCATGTGGTCTTGGTTTCAATGACATGTATCAGAATGTGGTCAACTCCTCCTTGTAGGTGCAGGTGGTGGTTAATACCCCTATGCATGTGAGCAGGGTCTTGGTTCAATAGGCGTAAATGTCATCTAGGGCCCTTTTTTTGTCTTGGAATATGTTTCAGTAGCTGAAACACACTCTCTGGCATCATGTTCAGCGTGGCTCTGGGGTCTATCAGGAAGTCATGTGGTTGTCCTTGTACAGTTAGTGGAAGTATTGGGCTGTGTGCTATAGCGGTTGGATTATGAGATGGGTCAGAAATGCGAGACAGGCACAAAGGTAACGTTTTCTCAGAGTTTTGCCATTTATTTAAATCAAAAGGGGGTTCTGATAAACACCTAACTTGCCCTAACCTAACAGAGAGGTCCCAGACTAAAAAACTAATAACAAAAGAAAAATGACCTAGTGTCCAAATTACCTCTGGCCCTCACACTATACACAATCAAATTATGCAAGGAAAATATGGCTAACATTTGGTTCAAATATTACAGTTTTGTAATTCAAACTTAAATGTTTCTTGGAAGCACTCCTTTAGGGATGTATTCCCGTTTCCCTGGATCAATTCAGAACTATTCAAATTAAAGATGTGCTTTAGCAAAGTTGTGTTAAAAGAAATAGAAATGTATTTTTCAACCACAAAGTCTTCCTTGAAGGAACAACTGTTCTTTTTACCACAGCTGGTTGATAGTTCAAATAACGCAATGTCTTCCTCAATCTCTCTTTTCAAGGATGCTTGACTTGTTCCAAAACTTAAAAGCAATTGTTCTGTTATCATAGAATACTTTTCTTCAACTGAAAATATCTCCTTGTCAAGATAACGCGTTGCTCTTTCCCAATACATCTTGTGAAAATATTTGTCAGGATAGCAAACAACAATTTGCTTCAATGTGGTTATGGCCTGTCAGCAAATGATAAAGTATATCATTTCCTTTTCTTTCAACAAAAGTTCTTTCCACAACTCTTTCTGCCACAAAGTTATCAAATCATCAACTTCTTTCCTGGTCCACTCGCCTGCCAGGAAGATAACTCCTACCACTAACCTCAACCTTGTTGGTTTGATTCCTGTATTCTCCACACCAGTCCTTCGGAGCGGTTTAACAATTTCTTGACGACTGGCAATGTGAGATACAAGATTTTCCAAAACTATATCTCTAAAAAGGGAACTTATGCTTGGGTGTATTATTAAGGGTCTCTCACAACCTCTTGGCTGTTGGTAAGGCTGGTTATGAACATTTTCCAGGGGATGTCTTGGTTTGTTATGTCGGTAGCTTATTGGTGATGGGCAATGATGGTTAGCAACTACTCCCACTGGTAATTTGCTCCAGGTTTTTTGACAGCCTCTTGGCTGTAGGCAATTCTGTTTACAGCCTTTCCCCTCTTAGTATCTGCCCAAAGTCTTTCTTTGCCACTTAGCTTCATTTATTTTAATTTAATGGTTCATTACATATATTCTGCTTGGATTGATTAATTGTTCGATATTCAAAAGTATTAAGTTGTGATGGATTTCTTCCACGGAGTGCCCCGGTGCCAGCCTTCACTCTCCGACCACTCACTGGTTCTTCACGGTGGTTCCCTCTTGCTGTCGGGCCTCGCCGCAGTGCTTCGGATGTCAATTTGTCTCTTATCCCGCTTCAGCAAGCCTCAGGTAAGTTGCGTGGCGGTTTACGGGAGCAATGGAAGCTCTTTTAATCTTCTGGGGCTTCTCCAGTCTGCTTCCTGCTGCTTCGGTAACGCATCTCCTTCACAGCTGGGCTTTGTGCGGGGTCAAAAATGTGAGGCGGACAACTTGATGAAAGTTTTACAACAAATGCCATTTTTATTAAATCAAAGATTGGATAAATGCCTCACTATCCCTACCCTGATGAGGATTTCCCTACCTCAAATAAACAAAAGGAAAACTCTCTAACAAAAGGGTTCTGTTCCTTACATTTGTACACACACCAAATCAATAAGGAAACCTCAAACAGAACAGTTTAGGTTAAAACACAATAGCTGCTTCTTCCGATAACCTGGGTGAATTCCCATTCCCCATATTTCAGCAGGTCTTTCTTTAAATGTTCAAAAAGGTTAAGGAAATTCTGTATCATAACAAAAGGTGCCACTTCAGTTCTTTTCCTAATTCAACTTGACAACACAAAGTTCCAACTTAGATTGCAAGGATAATTCACAATTGTTTAACAACACTTTCCTCTTTCCAGTTGTATTCAAGGTCTTGAGACAGCTTCTTGTCATCAATTAGGAATAGCTTCAAAACAATTGTCTTTGTCAGGATGTTTTGGTACCACTTCGGCATAAGCTTTATCCCACGACAATACTTTAAGAGCTTTTACCTGGTTTACTCTCATGCCAGGTTTACCTCTTCTACCACACACATTTCTGGCGTATTCTTGCCAGAACAGAACCAATGGTTACCCATGCTCTTAGTCTGGTACACTCCCCTGCCAGCCAAGGAAAACTACTGCAGTTCACTATATGGGTATACTCTCCACCTCCAAGTACTTTTGTGGTAAGGTTCAACTTTAAAGGTTTTAACAAGGTCTTCTGCTTCAGAGCATCAGATGAAGGATTCTCTTCAGGGGACACAAGAATCACAATGGTGCTATTTGCTACGCCTAAGTGTTTGCCACACACAAGACAGGCTATGCGTCCTTCCTCTTGTATCAGAAGGGCAGCACTCCTGACAATCTTGTTTCACCTTTGTATTATTAACCGAGGTATGCTTTTGCCCGCACTCCTCTGCGCCAAAATAGGTAAGGAACAAAATTGAAAAAGCCGTTGTATCTCAAAATAGAAGTTTTCTTTGTTTGGGTTGTTCTGTTTTTTAGCCCCTTTCTGGTGACGCGTGTTTTGGCGTATATATAACAGTACATTCAGGATTAGCACAATGGCTCAGGAGAGGGTACAGGAGAGCTGATGGGACCCCAGTACAGCATTCCTTGCTGTTAGGAGAATTGATTGAAGTAATAACATACCCACAAGAGTTAGCATTGGTGAAAGGCCAGGCCCACACTAGAGGGGAAGACACCATTTCAAGGGGAAACAAAGCAGCGGATTATGAGGCAAAATGTGCAGCATATTTTGGATTATTATGGGAACCCGAAGAAGAGGCCCAAAATACCAGGAGGGGCGAGAAACATGGTGTCGAGAGAAGGGTATAATTACCTACCAGAAACTCGGATCATGGAATTGCAGGGAGCTGCACCCACAGAAGAAAAGGAGCTCTGGGTAAAGGGGGACAGTGTTCCATATCCCCCACAGATACCCTATGGCAACAGAACACAGGGAAAGTGGTCATGCCACTTGCGCTATTGAAAACAGCTCTAGCGCAGTTACATCATCCAACACACACACACACAGGGAAAGAGGTAATTGCAGCACGCATTGGAGAATCATGGTTTTGTCCCAATTTAAATGAACATGTGGTGAACTTCATTAGTACTTGGTTAACCTGCCAGCAGTTCACCGCTGGGCACACACTGAGAGTTGCGAGAGGAGCCATACCCAGACCCGAAGGCCCATTTTTGGATCTCCACGTTGACATGATCCAGGTATGTCAAGGATACCGCTACATGATAGTGGTTGTCTGCCCATTCTCGAGATGGATAGAAGCTGGACCCTGTTGACATGCTGATGCTGTTGAGCACTGTCCGATATTGTCACACTCTTGCCTATGCTGTGTTGTAAGGCCAACATAAGAGCCACCAGTTCAGCTGCTTGTGCTGAGTAGTGAGGCAGCAATCGTGCACTCGCTGCTACCTCACTTGTCCAGTCCTCTTTTAGTCTTATCACAGCAGCTCCGGTCCTCCTGATCCCATCACTTTGATCGATAGTAGAAGAACCATCAATGTAAAGCACTTCTCTCCCCACAAGTGCATCTTCCTCCACCTTGCATGTCTCACTGAATTGCTCTATATTCTTGGTGCAGTTATGAGCCCAATCCCCTGGTTGATAGACATCTGCCATGAATAGTGCTGGATTTACTTTCTTGCACCTCACTATCTTCAATTCTGCCTTGGATAGTATTATCTCTATCTCATATCCTGATGTTCTCTGTGTGGTCAATGTGCTCGCGGTTTGTGCAGTATAGCAAACGGG